>NC_135373.1:108791212-109991212 GCF_049243985.1 Paroedura picta | reverse complement strand
TCTTCAAAGGACAGTCAGAACAAAAAGCTACATTCTTACACTGAGTGACCAAAAGGTAGCCAGAACTATTTGCTAGAGATGTAACATGCAGAAAAAGAGGCGGGAAGCAGAAGACACATAATGGGCAAGGGAATCTTCATTCCTTCTCACTTTCACTAGTGTGGTGAGATAATTTGGGGGGGGGGGGGTTGGCCAACATATTGGCATATAACATGATAACTTAACCCAAAGTGATGTTCCGCACAGAGATTCTTGCCTCAACTGCACAGGAGCCAAGCAACACCCTAAAGACTTAACAAAATTTAATTTAATATAAGCTTTCATGAGTCAGAGCTACGTTTTTCAGACACTTGAAGCGTACAACCACTGGGCCTGCTGTTATGTACAACAGAACAGAAGAATAAGCACAAGCAATAGGGCACGAAATTTTCATTGTGATGTGCCGGTGGCTCCATGGAATTAATTCCACCCACCAGGACCCTCATTATCACTCAAGGAATAAACCCACAACTATGTTACAAGCACTGCAGGAAGAACTACAAGAGAAAGGGACAGGAGCCAGCAAAGAAACTAACTCATGTTTCTCACTCATCGTGCAGAAGTGTATAAGAGATGGATATTTTCCTTGCAAGAGACTTTTGTGTTAATAAAAAAGCTTAAGGACATGTTCTCCTTTCATCTCATGCTTGCATAGCGCAGAACATCTAACATCCAAAGTATAACCAACAGAGTTTTCGAACGCCAGATATACTAGCAGTGGAACTCTTAAAGTTTTGTGCCGATATATTTACCCAATTCTGAGAAACACCCAGCAGCTATTTTAATTGAGGCACATGCTGAGCTTTCTTTAGGATTTAAAAAAAAGGGACAAACGGCGCATGCTCACGACCAAAATAGAGGAGAGAACATGTTTTCCTCAGACCAGCAGGCTCAGCTTGTACCTTCATCAGCATCAGCTCAGCGACGTTTCACAATCGATTAGCGCAAACGGGATGTGATCTCTCCCTCAAAAGCTGTCTTCGTTTTGCAAGTCGTGCAGCCTTGTCTTGTCCTCTCCTCTCTCTCGACATGCTGACGAGATCCACTTCCAGTTCAATGGAGGCGCTTTGAACAGGGGAGAGGCTCCAGAGCCCAGCTTTCTTCTGAGGCCCGGCAGTAAATACTTTTGCCTGTGCTGATGGTTTTGAACATTATGTCTTCTGTGCATACTTATGGGGATTTGTTTTATCTATGCCTAAAATCCACAAAACGAGTCTCTTGTGGCGCAGGGTGGTAAGGCAGCTGACTTGCTGTCTGAAGCTCTGACCACGAGGCTGGGAGCTTGATCCCAGCAGCTGGCTCAAGGTTGACTCAGCCTTCCATCCTTCCAAGGTCGGTAAAATGAGCACCCAGCTTGCTGGGAAAGGGAATGGCAAACCATCCTGTATTGAGTCTGCCAAGAAAACACTAGAGGGCGTCACCCCAAGGGTCAGACATGACTCGCTGCTTGCACAGGGGATACCTTTACCTTTAGTCTATCTGAAGCTCTGCCCATGAGGCTAGGAGTTCGATCCCAGCAGTGGCTCAAGGTTGACTCAGCCTTCCATCCTTCCAAGTTCGGTAAAATGAGTACCCAGCTTGCTGGGGGGTAAAATGGTAATGACTGGGGAAGGCACTGGCAAACCACCCTGTATTGAGTCTGCCAAGAAAACGCTGGAGGGCGTCACCCCAAGGGTCAGACATGACTCGGTGCTTGCACAGGGGATACCTTTACCTTCAAAGTCAACAAAAACCATACATAGATGCAAAGTCACCACCAGTGGCTCCCAAAACAAGATTACTATGTGCCCTCCCTCCTGTTACCAAAACCCAAACTCTCAGACAAGCCATATGACTCACCCAGCCCCCAGAGTGTCCAGCACCCTGGAATTTTGTCCCCATCTTCCCTTCCCCCACCCCTCTCAGCCTTGTGGGCCGCAGAAAGCATCACTGGTAGTGGGGGAATTTTGTTGGAGTCGCAAAGCAACTCTGCATGCCTGGCTGCCAGACAGTTCTCAGATGCCTTGACTAGGCTACACCTTCCATATGAAAAACTGTTAATGTTGTGCCTGTAGCACTGCCAAGGACCAACGATTTAGGTCCAAGGCAGGATTGTAGGTCTGCACGGTGACTGACCAATTTGTGGCTAGATCCTGTCTGCCGATTCCCGTCTGTTTAAAGTGCAACTGGCCAAAAGTGCGCACTGGCAGGGAAATCTATTGTGGGGCTTTTGTATATAAGTTGGGGTTGGTTGTAGACTTCTTCAGTTCCATTTCTGCCTCTTGTACGATCATGTCGGGGTCACAATAAAGAGCTGAAATGAACTCCCAGTGTCCTGGGCTCCGAACCCACGGCTCTAACAAGTAAATAAGTTAATGGGCAGCTTTGCTCTGTTAACCAATTACAAGTATCTCCAATACTTTAAGACAGGGATAATCAAACTGCGGCCCTCCAGATGTCCATGGACTACAATTCCCAGAAGCCCCTGCCAGCATTCACTGGCAGGGGCTTCTGGGAATTGTGGTCCATGGACATCTGGAGGGCTGCAGTTTCACTACCCCTGCTTTAAGAGGTTCCCCAGGTTGCTGCATATTTTCTGAACCATTTTCTTATTTAGCCAATGCCTACTTTCCACACTGCCCTTTCATCCATCTGGCTGGAGTGAGCCATATGATTTTGTTGACCAGCATCTGCAAAGTCATTGTCTTAGATGCAGGGACATGACTGACAAAATCGCAAGGGTCGCCCACCCCATCCGATGAAACAGCAGGGTCAGCAAAAAAAAAAAAAAGGACAGGACAAAGACTGAAACCAGGAGAATAGCATCAAAACAGCACCAACGTTTGCGGCAGTGAGAAAATCGGCTGCAACAAAAAGGTGCCTTTTGACCCTGCTGAAAACAAACACAGAATGAGACAAGTCGTTTGGTTTGGCTTGGCTCTCAGGGAGGGAGAGAATAACAAGACACCCTAGTTGGCACTATCAATGTGCAGTTATGGGCAAACGAATGCTTTCAAAAATGTATTTATTCAAGGGGAGACAAGTGTCGCTGCTGCACAATACAGAACATGAATTATGCACACATTGTATCATGCCATAAGGCATCATCGGGCCTTGAGGACGTCACAAGGCATTATTCCGTTCAAACACGGTGCTGAAACGAAGTCATGATTGCCTTGACTTCCCTTAAGCTGAGCCTCCGTGGGGGAGAAATAAAAATGCTTTATTGCTCTTTGATTGGCTAAGTGGATTTGCTGCTTGATGAAGAGGGGAGGGGGGAAGGCTGAAAGACTGGCAGAGGCGCGGACTCGAGACTTCCACCCATGTAAGTAACTGGCAAAGGACTCTACTGGCAACACTGTACGTTTCCGTAGGCTGGCCAGAACATATAGCCTTCCTTTCTCCCGTCGGTAGGAGCCAGAGGTTGAAAGCGGGAGCTGGCTTTCTCTGCATCTTTTAAACCTTTGTGCTCTTGCGGAGGCTGCCAGTGGGGAGAAAAAAAGCAAAATAAAAACAAATAAAAAGCCTGGCAATTAGGTAAACCT
Source organism: Paroedura picta (assembly GCF_049243985.1). NCBI lineage: Eukaryota > Metazoa > Chordata > Lepidosauria > Squamata > Gekkonidae > Paroedura > Paroedura picta. The sequence goes on along the minus strand of NC_135373.1, from coordinate 109,987,649 downwards.
CCCACAATTGGCACTGTCCAGGAACAGACTCTCCCTTTCATAAATGTTGGGACACTGGCAACAGATGTTGGACAGAAATAACAACTTACGCGCATCCAGCCAGGGTTCTAGGGGTGTTTTTTCCCGGGGGGTTCTTCTTTTTGGAGTGGGGGTGGGGGAGAGACCCTTAACATTGCATGGCTCTCAAGAACTGCTTGCACAGTTACTTATTCATTGCACAAAAGACTGGTTGCTCCAACGTAGCTTTCCGTCTTCATTTCTCACTGGTCCCTGATCCTTCGGTAAAAAGTCACGCATAACTGCAAGTGGTTTCATTCCATGCATTGCAACAGCCCACCTTGTATCTATTATTTATTTCCTTCGTTTATACCCAAAAAGTGATCCCTGGAGATCTACTGCTATTACAAACTGATCTCTGGACACCATAGATCAGTCCCTTTGTTTTAAAATGGTTTCCTGGAGGGTAGACTCTATGGCAGGGGTAGTCAAACTGCGGCCCTCCAGATGCCAATGGACTACAATTCCCTTTTAAAAGGGGAATGCACAAACGCATGGCTCATAAGGATACCGTGGTCAAGATCAGCTTTGTTTCTTTCTCAAAGTGTACCCCCAGGGGCAAAGTTGCCCCCCCAAACACCCTCTGTATGAGGGGGCGGTGGTGGTTTCCCTGTTGGCACCGCCTGAGTGCCAGCCTGCTGACTCTTCCAATATATCCTATATGAGAGCGATTTACAAAGAAATAGTGGGTCCAGAACAAGTTTATGTCACTTTTGGAAGCAGCTGAAAAGGAAGAAAACATTTGTGCGCCGGCCAAAAAAAAGCAGGTAGGGGGAATCAATGGAGGAGGAGGAAGGGGAGGAGGGAGAGATTTGGCCAGCTGTCTCCTGCACTTCATTAAAACGGCATTACATTGGCAAGGGGGAGAGGAGTAATTGAATAAAGGCACAGTTAAAAGCAGCAGCAGAATAAGAAGCAATGCAAACCAAGCCTGGGATACACAAATGCTTTCACTCCTAATTACCGTAGCCACTTGGCTATTCAGAAAGCATCCCGCTGGATACTGATGCTCCTCCCTTCCCCTTTGTCTGGAGGGCTTTCTGACCTCTGCGGTTCCACTGGGCACGCTCAATGAAGGTGCCTTTTATGGGACTGCTCGCTGTTGCAGCTAGACACGTCAAAGAACACAAAGGAGGCCCTGTACGGCCATAACGCCATTTGAAATCCAGGGGATGCTTCCACCGGTTGATAAAGCAGGTGACTTTTAGAGATCTTCATGCGGAGATATTTTGATGGCATCTAGTCTGACAACCATTGCCACGTGAAGAGAATCCAGTAGTGCTAATTCAAGAGACAAGTGTTCAGGGTGCATGCTGATGCCGTCCAATCAATGAGGCATTTCTTCTCCCCCCCCCCCGGCCCACCCCCCCGTTTCTCCCCACCACCCGACACACACGTTGGCCTCTAATATTTGCACAAATGCCTTAACCGTTTGTGCTGGGCTGTTAATCTCCTTGTCAAGGTCAAATGTCCTGTCCCCTTAATTATGAAAATGGATTCAGACAGACATGATTTCCTCCAGAACCAGACGCCAAGATCAAAAGAAGTACATCGGCTCAGGGATTTCTCTCAAGGCTGGGAAAATTCAGCATTTGGGTTCTGACCAAAAGCTAAGATGGAGAACAAGGTGGTGAAGCCATTAGAGAATAAGGAGTTTTTGACAGAATGAGTGTGAGAATGTTCTTGGGAACAGGGATGCCAGCCTCCAGGGGAGACCTGGCAACTCTCAAATAATGTCTGATGAATCAAGAATGAGAATGCTGTGGTCTTGTTAGATCTAGAAGAGCCAGCTTGGTGTAGTGGTTAGGAGCACAGACTTCTAACCTGGCGAGCCGGGTTTGATTCCCCACTCCCCCACATGCAGCCAGCTGGGTGACCTTGGGCTCCCCACAGCACTGATAAAGCTGTTCTGACCAAGCACTAATATCAGGGCTCTCTCAGCCTCACCTCCCTCACAGGGTGTCTGTTGTGGGGAGAGGAAAGGGAAGGTGACTGTAAACCACTTTGAGACTCCTTTGTGTAGATAAAAGTGGCATATAAGAACCTCCTCCTCCTTCTTCTACTATATCTTTTAGACCTTTTGGGTTCAGGGAATCCTTTCTAGTTCATTAAATAGCTGCTATTCTGACTGACAAGAGTCACCCAAAGCAGCTAATAAGTAAATCCCTAACATGCAATCCAGTATAACTTTTTAAAAAAATACAAGATCAAACTGATATAAGGTGAAACAAGACTCATTTTAAAACCACTCCATTTGAAGCCTTGGCCTTCAAGAATTAAGCAAAAAGTAATAGTTTTGACCTCCACTGGAAGGCCCTATAATAATATTAACCTCACTTCCTTGGGGATAGGAATTCAACAGACCAGGGCCCAGACATGAATTCAACTGCACCCCCAATTGAGCAAATGGATGGACATGAATGGAATCCTGTGGATATTTTTATTGGATTGGTTGGTGTAAGTTTCAAAAGCATTTGAAAGCTGCCCAGCTCATACAAATTTCCAGTAATTACAAAGATCCCAACCCCATGGTAGCTTCATCACCTCTATCAGCATCTCAGGTGTGCATCCATGCTTGAACGTCTTAACCTTGGCTCACAATATGAGGTATAGGACACTCCTCAGGATATTTCTGATCTGAGTTGGTATTAACAGCCAGTCACATGGATGCATGCCAATGCATCCTTCTCCAAGCAAAATACCCCCAGAGCTGTTTGATTCCTCCACTGGGCTGAAGAAATAAGAAAGGAGATGAAAGATCAAGCCCACATCCCAAGCAATCTCCCCGCCAAGGGTAGCTGGACTTGAATGGTCTTTCCGAAGAGAATATACGAGCTGTTTCTTCTCTAAGTGGTTAATTAATCAAAATAAATACCTGTAGTCAGGACTTTCTCCTGCTGTGCCTTCTGCTTTCTTTGGAGAACCCATTTGGAGACAAATTCATTTCTTGCTATGTGAACAGATTCCACATCACCCAGAGGCCTACAGGCTTCCATTAGGAGACACATGAAATCACCAATTGCTTTTTGAAGCAATGATATTTTTTTTCACAAAGTAGTTGTAGAGAATATGAACCAAATTGAACTGTTTTGTTGTTGTGAACTGCATTCCAAGTCCCTTTTTTTTTACCCTCCTTCCCCTTCCTTTCTCCAGGGATCTCAAGGCAGCTAAGTAATTTGTCCCTTCTCCATTATCACTGTGACAACTTTGTGGGTGAAACACAAAGGGAGGCAAAAACAAGGTAGGTCTCCTAATGCGGAAACAGTCATGGTGGGTGTAGAGATGCCTCCTTCATCTCTTCCCATTCAACTGCTAAATTCGATTAGGGACTATCTTCTTACTTTTCCTGTCTAAATTGGAGTTCGCTCATAAATAGTTGTCATATTAGTTTAATAGCACAACCAGAATCTGTGCTTTCTATGTTGATTGTTTTTTGGCCTGCATGCAGTCAGTAGCCAACAATGCCACACTGCACTCTATCAAGTTTTCTGGATATTGCAGACCCATACCACAGATCCTACCACTCAACATCCATCCATAACAACTCTGTGATCTGGGATAGGCAAAGAGAAAATTGAATGACCAAGTTCATCCAGTGAGCTGCAAAACAGAGTGGGAATTAGAATATGTATCTTTGAACTCCTAGGTCAACACTATAACACTGCACCTCAAATATTCCTTCTCTCTGTCTCACCCCCTCCTCCAAGTTCCTGCCATTTCCCCCCCAAAAAAGACAAGAAACCCCACAAATTTCCAAAGTGCCATGATAGCTAAAAAAAACCCTGTAATATACTTGTCACCTACAGCAGGGGTAGTCAACCTGTGGTCCTCCAGATGGTCCCTGCATTTGCTGGAAGGGGCTCATGGGAACTGTAGTCCATGGACATCTGGAAGACCAAAGGTTGAGTACCCCTGACCTACAGGATGCTTTTTTACACACACCCGATGGTTGATAACTGTTTTGTATGCATATTTCATATGTGTTTTACAATGTTTGTCTGCTTAACACTGACCTTGGACTACGACTTATATAGGTCAAAGGTCTTTGGATCCTTGGGCATATGTAACCAACATATGTGTGACCTATAGGAATAAGTGTCACTCCCTGCTGGCTTTATCATTTTTATTCTCTTTATATACTTGAGCTCCATAAATAAAATACAAATAATATATTTACACTAAACACATTTTGAGTTCTCTCAACCCTTTTAGGTTCTCAACTCTATCCCAGGTTGGGTTGGCTTTTCCCTTCTTTTTTGCTGTTCCATGGAAGAACTCCAGTGCCCTTTCTGTACACATTGATTAATGCATTTTCAAAGCACATTAGAAGTATATATTCCTGTTCTACACAGGAAAATCCATCTGCAAAAGCACATTGAAAGTGCATTATCCTATATGTGCGGAATGGGACTAGGACAGAACTGTGGTAGGTGATGGGGAACTGCTATCTCTACATGCACTTGATGATTAAACAGAGTGCCCAAAGTACTATTACTTAACTGGTAGCCCAGATGTACTGAGGTCATTTCAATGGAGTTATGCTCTAAGACTCATTTGTTGCAGCTGCAACCATCCTATGATTCTATGGTCCATCAAGGTTGGTTTGGGCTGCTCTGATTGGCAGCAGCTCTCCAGGGTCGCAGGAAGAAATATTTCACATCACCTACAACCAGATCCTTAACTGGAGATGCTGGGGATCGAACCTGTGACCTTCTTCATGCCAGGGAGGTGCTCTAGCACTGAGCTGCAGCCCACCCACCTGAAAGGAGTTTGCACAAAGGAATCCAGCCAGAAAATATCCTACTTAAACAGAGGCTAGATAGCTATCTGACGGAGAGGCTGATTCTGTGAAAGCTCAAGGGGTGTGGAAGGTTACAGTGGATGAGCGATAGGGTTGTGAGTGTCCTGCATAGTGCAGCGGGTTGGACTAGATGACCCATGAGGTCCCTTCCAACTCTATCATTCTATGATCCTGAGCTCCCCTGAAAAGGACATTTCTCTTACTGGACTCTACTGTGCGCCTCATGCAATGTGTAAGTTGCTTTGCAAATCCAGTCAGCGCCATTCAAGCGTTCAACAAAGAACTGCACTGCACAGTTTCCTTTCCCCAGCTGGTGCAAGTCAAGCACGCAGCACCGGCTAGGACTTAACTTTTGCAGTCAGACCCAATCGCTATGACTTGCATTCAAGATTGGGCCGCCTGTCAAAGCGGCTGACGACGAGACAGGAGATAAACCTGTTGCACAGACTGCTGTTCCCACAGGATCTTTGCTGACAAAGAACAAGTGTCAAACTCTTTATTTAGGCAGGGGCTCCCCTATGGGATGTCTGGTACTAGGAGCTGTCGAGTGAAGTGTCGCATGCCCACGGGGAATCGGTGACAAAACAGGAAAGGCAATCGGTTCCTGTACCTTTTTTGGCAGCCATCTTCATAAAGCTCTATAATCTGGGAGGGGGGAAATGAAGCTGGGTCAGGCAAAGGGGCTCTGAGTGCTGGATGACCATCCACTGCCATTCCTCCTAAAAGAAAAACACAGCTCCCCACAGCTAATGTCTTCATTCTCTGACATTAGTCACGTTTGATACTGTGTTAAGAATCCACACATCTTTGTTATAAGCTGGGACTTAACATTCTTCACTCCTGATCATTTAAGATCAGATCCTCAAACTTCTCCAGAGTTCTAGGGCAGATTTTATTTATTATATTTATATAGAGAGATGAGAGGTAAGAGGCCGAGGCTCAGTGGGAAACATATATTTTGCATGTAGCAGCTCCCAGGCTCAATCCCACAGCATCTTCATCAAAAAGGATCAGGTTGCCAGCAACGTAAAAGGCAACAATCTGGACCCTGGAGAGGCACCGCTAATCAAAATAGACAGTACTGGTCTTGGTAGACCAGCAGGCTGCCTCAGCATAAAGCAGTTTCGTGTGTCCAGCATGTAATTTGTTAACGACAGATGGAATTTAGTATTTATCTAAGGCGAGAATTTGGAGTAGTTAAGTTGCGTGATATATACACAATATGTGGGACTGAAGTACAAATCACATTCATAAGAAACACCGACTGTATTTTATTTCTGTCAAATAACACAGTTCTGAAAGGTCACCAAGCACAGTGAAGGCCAAACTGAATGATGACAACTCTTAAACTCATGGCAACAGCGAGTCTCTAGTGCAGAAGAAGAAAAGCAAGCAGATACTCCAAATATTGTGGGCGGTGCCTTGGCAGAGTGTTTATTTATTAAAATCTTCATACCCTGCTTTTCCTCTCAGTTCTAGGAGGCTTACAAATGATCATTAAAAACACTGAAGATTAAAACCAAATAATTCCCCCCCCCCCAAGAAGATGCCTGCCATTCATACATCCTCAACAGTTCGGGCAAACAAGCAAATCTTGCAATGCCATCTAAAGATCTCCAACAAGGGGGTTCTCCTCCCCTCTTCAGGGGGTCCACTCCATAGTATGAGAGCAAGGACAGGAAAGGTCTGAAGTCTAGTGTCTAGTCAATACCAGTCAGGTCACTCTGAACAGGGGAAAAGCCAGCAAACAGCTACCTGACAACTGAAGTTGGTGCATGGGAACTTATGGTAGCTACCAAGGCCTTTCCAGGTCATACCCAGCACCTTGAGCTGAACTTGGGAATAGGAAGCTAATGTGGAATTTAACATGGGTGAGATAGACCCTTCCAGGCAACAAATTGTCTGGTTGTATTCTGGACCCCTTGTAGTTTCTGTGTTGCTTTCAAGGCCAGCCCAACGTAGAACATGTTACAGTAGTCCAACTGCAGGCTTACAAAAGCATGGAATAGTGTGACCAGATCAGCTGAGTCTATGAAATGAGTTAGCGAACCAGGCACAATTGATAGAAGGCACTTCTGGCTACTTTGCCAATTTGCTTTTCAAACTGCAAGGTGAGGTCCATAAACACCCACAAGCTTTTAAGAAGAAGAGTTGGTTCTTATATGCTGCTTTTTCTCTACCCGAAGGAGCCTCAAAGCGGCTTACAATCCTCTTCCCTTTCCTCTCCCCACAACAATCCCCTTCCTCCCCACAACAATCCCCTTCTGTTTCCTTTCCTCTGAGGCAGGTCAGGCTGAAAGAGCCCTGCTCGGTCAGAACAGCTTTCTCAGTGCTGTGATGAGCCCAAGGTTACGCAGCTGGTTGCATGTGGGGGAGGAGCGGGGAATCAAACCTGGCTCTCCAGATTAGAAGTCCGCACTCCTAACCACTACATGAAGATGGCTCTCTAACCTGTTGTGTGAAAGCCAAGTCTTTTCCATCCAGGGAAAGTAGACTCAATGCCTCTAATAATATCACCCTTCCCAAACTAGCATTACCCCTGTTGTCTAGGCTGGATTCATATTCAACTTGTCCATTGCTCAATCTTACCCACATGACCACAGTCTCAAAATTCCAATTTATAACCAAGAATGACTAATCTGGAGGTTGATAGAATGAAATATAGAACTGGATATCATAGAACCATAGAATCACAGAGTTGGAAGGGGCCATACAGGCCATCTAGTCCAACCCCCTGCTCAACACAGGATCAGCCCAAAGCATCCTAAAGCATCCTAAAGCATCAAAGAAAAGTGTGTATCCAACCTTTGCTTGAAGACTGCCAGTGAGGGGGAGCTCACCCCTTAGGCAGCCTATCTTATGTATATTGATAACAATATCCCCCAAAGTGCCAGAGAACATCCTTCGGCAGTCTTCATTTGATCCTGCTCCTCCAATGGAAACGCTTTATAGATGACCAGATCCAAAAGCTAAAACATCAGAAGGCTGTTCCAAGTAACGACAAATCCCAATTCCAGCCAAGAGCCAGCTGTGTCAAAGGTGGCTGAAAAGTCCAACAATATCAACATGAGTGACTGATCCTGTCCAACTTTAAATTAAGATCATCCATCGATGCAAGTAAAGCCGGCTTGATTCCAAATCCAGACCTGTAACCGGATTGAAACGGGTCAAGGGCAATTGGGTCATCCAGTAACCCCTCGGCAAAGATGTCAACACCTTTGTTGTGATGAAATTCGCTCGGGCATGGATCAAACTTTTAGCAGCAAATTTTACCTTCAGATAATGGGAATTTTTCAGTCCTTAGAAGAGAAGGGCTCTTTGAATGGATCACTGATCAAGATTGTTTAATTTATGCACTGTTGATTAGATTCAAGAAGGAGAGCTGGTTCAGCAAGCACTGCATTTGTAGCAAGGCTAGTTTCTTAAACAGTAGGACCATCCTCAAATTAAAGAGTGTTTAGTCAATAAGGCGGCCTGATACTGTACATTTATTTTCCAAAACCTCATTATAGGAATGTATAGCAGCTACCATGGAAAGGTAAGTAATTTTCTAAAGGCTACAATTCATTGAAAAGAAGGGGGGAAATCAATCTTTAAGATTTTCTTATTCACTACCTCTTAGAAGTGAAAAGGGGCAGACAAGGCATGCTTCAAGGCATACAATTCTGACAGAGAAAGCATCAAAAGAGGAGCATCTCAGAGTCAGCCTTGGGAAGATTTTAAAATCAATCTGCATTGGGCACCTTATATTTGTTCTTCTTTCAAAACTAGCCCTAAGCAGGCCTCTGTGAACTTCAGACGTATTATTTGTCCATGAAATATAACCACAGGGGAATCAAGTCCACACTACAGGACAAATGGAGTCTCTTTTTGTTGCTGGGGCACAAAGAAACTGGGCAAGGGGATGACTGAACAGGAAAGTTTGAAGATGGAGAGGAAGAGATACGCACATCCCTTCCCTAATGCCTTCATTTCAATGCATATAATCTCCCTTCATAATTCTATCATGCAGAGTGTGAACAATGGCCTTCTAAGATTACACATAGAAGAAGAAGAAAAAGAAGGAGGAGGATGAGTTGGTTCTTATATGTCGCTTTTCTCTATCCAAAGGAGGCTCAAAGTGGCTAACAGTTGCCTTCCCATTCCTCTCCCCACAACAGACACCCTGTGAGGTGGGTGAGGCTGAGAGAGCGCTGATATCACTGCTCGGTCAGAACAGTTTTATCAGTGCCGTGGCGAGCCCAAGGTCACCCAGCTGGCTGCATGTGGGGGAGTGCAGAATCAAACCCGGCATGCCAGATTAGAAGTCCGCACTCCTAACCACTACACCAAACTGGCTTGATCTGCTTTCAACAGTTATCTGATAAGCCGTTATTGGATTTTTTAATTATTATTTAAATTCATTTTAAGTAAATAAATATATTATTAAAACATGTATAGCATGCCTTTCCTAGAGTGGAAGGCCGCTTCCATCAACATACTTAAAATGTATTAAAGAACTTTTCTAGAATTCATAACTATACAGGGCCGGCTATTACCGAACAGGCTCTTTCACTCACTAGGCAGTCCTTATTCAGAGTTATTCTAGTCTAGCCCATTGATTGCTGATCAGCAGAAGAGCGCAGGCTGGAGAAACCCTGCACAGGATTGCAGCGCGAAGGTACAACATAGACTCATAGAATCATAGAATCATAGAGTTGGAAGGGGCCTCATGGGTCATCTAGTCCAACCCCCTGCAACAACAAAAGGCCCGTTGCCACAGGAGGCCAGCAGAGATGGGATCTGGGAGCACGTTCTCTGAAAAGTTGTTCTATGGCTGGGGGACAGGGCAAGTAAAAACCCGGCTACAGTCAAAGAAGGGAAACAAAATGCCAGACTAGACAGTTCTCAAAACACTGAGTTTGAGGACCCTGTTGTGCACAAAGGCACAAGAATGCAGAAAACTCTGGGTTTGCTTTTGCATACAATCATCATGCTCCTATGCAGTCATTCGTTGCTCAACCATTTCGCTGTCATTAAGCAGATGCTTTTAATGTCCTTGGCTTGATAGGAGCAGAGTGCTTGTGGCTTTGAGTCTCCATTTCAAAGTAGGCACATAAATGCTTTTATAAGTCCTGGAGTGGTTTAGGGATATTGATCAAACCATCGAACTAGTCCCTGGTCACAGAGGCACAGGTGGTAAATGGAACCCGAGAAGGGTTTGGGTAAAGGAAGAAAACAGCAAGAGCAGACAGGAAGGGGAGAAGGGAGAGGAAGATATTGGAGATGAAAGTCAGGCAGATCCATAAGGAAGTTGTTCATAAGCTGCCTGACACTCAATTAATAGATAAATGATGGAGTAATAAGATAATGCAAGGGTAAGCTCATCTAATAAGTCACTGACCACTGACAAGGATCATCATACCAGTGCCCAGGACACCCTATTAAAACATAATGTTTCCTCTGAAGTTTGGGAGCCGGAGGGTGCAGTGTCAGGTTTTAGCAACGATGAAATGAAATAAGCATATCACTCAGCCATGGTGGGACAGGAGGGAACATCACAGGCTTTCTTGACCTTGTGAGATGACATTTCAAAGGACTGATGGTGAATTTTGCTTTTGCAGTCACTGGGGCTGAGCCGACCAGGCACTCCTTCACAGCAAGTCCCACTGAAATGAGCACTTCACTGGCTATACAACAGCACTTTCCATTTGTCTTCATGATACAGAGCCTTGGATAGGGATGGGCATCAGCCTTTGTTTGTGATGAACTGCAGCATAGCCCCAAGCCTCCACAAACCTTTAAGGGGGTTTGTGGTGCCCAGGGAACAAAGATCGGAGGTTTAAACCCCTGCATTCTCCTCCCCATAAAAGCCACCCAAACAACGAGGCTGCCAGGAGCTTCCCAGCACTACATACCATTTAGCTCACACACACACACCCCTTCCCAAATTAAAGCTTGTTGCTGGTGGAGTCATGAGACTTAAGCCTGTGAACTAAGAAGCTCCTGATTCAACTCTTGCTCGACTCAAAACCACTATAATTTACCGCGCAAACATTATGCCCCAGAACTCAGAATAAATCTCACTACGAGTGGTAATTTATTTACGGAGACACACTATTTATGGCAGCAATTAAAATTTCAATACACTCCTTTGGATGATTTCATAACGCTGAAAGAGCCATTTTGAAGACATAGACAGACAGACAGGCAGACAGATAGTCTATAAGAACTGGCTTATTGCAATTTTATTTTTTTTCTGTTCATTGCGTGTGTCAAACTATCGTTGAGTCATATCTGGCCGCTGCCATGGATTCATAAAGCAATCTTGGGCATGAGCCTGCCTCAGGATTTGGAATAGCCAACCTGTGCCAATATCCGCCTTCATTTTACTTATTTATGCTCCCCGTGAAATTTCTAACTTACAGGCTTAGCCAGGCCACTGTTTTTGTAACCTTCTCCTCCACTACCTTTGTTCTATGACTTGTGGATACCAGAAGTAGACTGGGAGGGGGGAAGACAAGGACCTTAGAAAAGGGCTCTGCCTCCCAGTCCACCCTGGCCCCACCACTTCCAAAGAGGGAGGGAATGGCAACCAGGCCACCTAGCAAGCAAACTCTTTCCAAGCCGTGGGCAGTCTTCAGGTGTGCTTGATGCTGCATCCCCCAGACTGTATGAGCCTCAGGCATGCCTGCTACCCTTCTTCCTGGGCTGTGTATGCCTTGGGCATGTTGAGCATTGACTCACCCTGTCCATGTAGACCTCAGGTCTGCTGGTTATCAACTCCCTCAGGATGTACAGACCTTGTGTAGGCTGGGTGCCAAGTCTTCTGGGACAAATTGACCTTGAGCAGCCCAGTTGTAGTATTCCTTGGGCCTTTGGTAGACTAGGTTTCATCTCCTTGGGGCCATGTAGGTCAGGTGCCACTATCTCTTGCAGGCTTTCCCCCATTATGGATGAGAGTTCATCAGCCTACCAGGAAAAGTCCCAGTGGCTATAAAGACCAATTTGCCCTGGTGGCTCATAATTTTTCTGTGACTTTCTGGGAATGACTAATAGACTACAGAAGTTATTTAAAACAAAGCTAGAACACTTAAAACGTTTTTAAAAGCCATACATTTTATAAATATTATTATCGAGAACGTCTTCCACTAAGCAAGGCTCCAGATAATTTGGACCACCAATAATATCCCATCTATGTTGCAGATCAAAACTCAACTGGATGCAAGGGATCTTTTTCCTTAGAATCATAGAGTTGGAAGGGACCTCCAGGGTCATCTAGTCCTACCCCCTGCACAATGCAGGAACTCACAACCCAATTTCATGCCCAAGTGATGCCTCCACCAAAAATCTCCAGACTCCAGTCTGGCTTGAAGGAAATTCACCTACCTTCCCACAGCAACAATTAGCAATTCCCTGGGTATGCAAGGAAGGGCCACAAGAGACAAACACTGGCACATCCCTTCCTGCCCACCCACTCACAATCTGCCTAAGTTCATAAAATCAGCCTTGCTGTCAGGTGACTATCTAGCCTCTGCTTAAAAAAACTTCCAAAGAAGGAGAACCCACCACCTCCACTGAGGAACCACTCTGTCAAGAACTTCTTCCGGATGTTTAGCCAAAATTATTTTGAATTAATTTCACCCCATTGGTTCTGCCCCAACTCTCTGGGCCAACAGAAAACAACTCTGCTCCATCTGCTCTATGACAGCCCTTTAAGCATTTGAAGATGGTTATCACATCACCTCTTGTGGCGCAGAGTGGTAAGGCAGCCGTCTGGAAGCTTTGCCCATAAGGCTAGGAGTTCAATCCCAGCAGCCGGCTCAAGGTTGACTCAGCCTTCCATCCTTCCGAGGTCGGTAAAATGAGTACCCAGCTTGCTGCTGGGGGGTAAACGGTAATGACTGGGGAAGGCACTGGCAAACCACCCCGTATTGAGTCTGCCATGAAAACGCTAGAGGGCGTCACCCCAAGGGTCAGACATGACTCGGTGCTTGCACAGGGGATACCTTTACCTTTACCTTATCACATCACCTCTTAGTCACCTTCTCTCCAGGCTAAACAGACCAGGCTCCCTCAACTGTTCCTTGTTTATTCTGTTTACAGATAACGCCTGCATTTTCCTATTGTACATTGTCAAGCATCTTATCTAGCTGAAGTGCCACATGAAATAAACATCTAGCTCTCTTACTGGATGCAGATGTAAAAGACCTATGCTATAGGCTTGGCTGAGCTGAATAGGACAAATGTCCACTTGAAGTCACACAAGAATAACCCATGACCGCATCAGGAGCTGATTCTTTCCCACATTCAAAAAGAAAACTCTTTCAAACTTCATTTTCCAAGTGGCCCTGAGCTTCCACTTTTCTTTCATGGCCAAAAGCAATAAATATGGATTCTTACCTTCATCTTCTGAAGAAACTGGAGACCTGGGAATAAATGACAAAGGTCAATCAATCCTTTTATAAGATGAAAAGACAACACTGTTCATTGAAGCAGCAGGGATTCCTGCCAGAACATTAAGTACAGGAGAATTCAAATGAAGCTGAACATTCCCTCCAATTATATTACAGGCCGTAACTGGGGGCCAGCTTCCATTCGAGCATCATCGTGATCTCTTAAGACCATTGTGTCAGATCGAATCTTCTGAAACAACCATTGGGGTTCTAGAACACTGGAGGGAAGTTACGAATCTTCAGACCAACCTATATCCCAAGGGGTTTCTATGCAATAATTTAAGTATCAGACAATGGAAAAAAGCTGGAGTTGTGAAGGTTATCGCTGAAATGGCCTCACAGCAGGTGCCAGAACAGTACTATGATAATGACCAAGATGGGAGAAATAAGAGTTAGTTTCTCAGCTCACTTCCTTTTCATACAGGTTAGCCTTATGATGGCTCAACTCTTTCCTCCAAAACTGGGGATAGCGGGCAACTATTTGGGAAGAACAGTTGCACTGCTGATACTCCCTACTCCCTGGCATTATACCCCACTGAAATTACGCCCCTCTTCAGGTTCCACCTCCTGAATTTCAGATATTTCTCAAGCAGAGCTGGCAACCCTAGAAATCTTGGCCATCAAGATAGCAGTTCTTCCTGAAGGAAAATAGCTGGGTGCATCTCACTTGTTTCCAATGCTGCAGCTGACCTCTTGCACTAAGGTTATTGCCTCCTAACCTTCTCACTGACTTGGCTCCACGTAGAATAGTGGTGTGGAATCAAACCCAGTTCTCCACTCTTTAGCCACCACAACATTATTGTCAACATTATTGCTTTTAAAATAGGAGGATTTCATGGCAACTTTGTTGTATGCAATGGAAGAAGGGATTGTGTCTGAGCTTGGCTCTTCTGGCCCTTCTTCGCATGCCCAGGGAAATGCTAGGGGTCAGAAGGTGAATTTTCTCCAGATCAGACTGACCAGGGATTTTGGTTTTTTTTGGGGGGGGCATCATCTGGACATGGAATTGGGGTCCTTGTGGGTGAGCAGGTAGTTGTGAGTTTCCTGCATTGTGCAAAGGGTAGGACTAGATGACCCTGGCGGTCCCTTCCAACTCTATGATTCTAGGATTCTAATAAGCACCATTGAAAGATATGCTGGTACCACTTCTCCATCCCTTTGCATTGCCTTGCCCAGCCCCTCTGGGTTCCTATCTCTTTCATGTGCTACCTCACGCTGAATCCTGCTACCCCAGAATTTGGACTGCTGCCTCTGTCTCCTCAACTCTGGAGGCCACCTAGGATCATGCAGCGGCCACCCAGACCTCTTCCACCACCCAAATTCTCTCGATCTCAACTCAATCCCCCCAAAAGTCAATCTCTATCTTACATGGAACTCTAATAAGTTAGAAAATGAAAGAACTGCTTTGCTCTAGTGGGCCAAAGATGCATTTACAAGCAAGTGCTAATGCAGTCCCAAATCTTTTTTTTCTCCACCAGCTTTCTTTCAGCCAAGCCCAACATGCTTTAGCCCACTGGTAGTCAAACTGCAGGCCCTCCAGATATCCATGGACTACAATTCCCATGAGCCCCTGCCAGCAAATGCCGCAGTTTGACTACCCCTGCTTTAGCCCATCCATCACACAGATGCTTGTGACTGTTGGCTGTTTCCTTGAATTTGTCTAATCTTTCCTTTCAGGACATCTAAGTTACCATTACAGGTGGAAACGAGCTCTATCAGGTTCATTAGGCATCTCATGAAGATAACACACATAGGAGTGTTTGAGAGACAAGCATGGCTCCCAGTCTGAGATTTGGCAGTTCTAAAACCATCGCTTTGCCTCATCTATTGGCACCCCCTCTTTCAATGCAGCAGCATATATATATAACACAAGAGAACTTATAGAATCGCTGAAGTAAGACAGAGTCACACAGTAAAGGCAAAAACTCAGAAACAGAGAAGCATGCTGAGGTACTCCATCAGTTAATAGTTCCCTCTATCAATCATAAGCCATTGTTTGGAAGAGACTTTGTCAGGCCTTCCCTCGACACTTTCTGCTGCTTTGCTGCATGAGAGGACCAGAGGAAAGAGGCGGCATGTTATGAGTTATTAACCCGGCTTGCTTGTGAGAACAAGGTATCTCTGGGCTTCATGCCATGTTGCATCCATTGTAGCTGTACGTTGGCAACTTGCAACTACTAAAACTCAAAAATGGATGTATTAAGCTTGGCAGTCATGTGTCAGCATTCCCTTGGCATCTTTTAAGATGTCTTTATTACTTTGAAGATATCTCTATTATCATACCAGCATCTCTATAGCATTACTATCACAGCAAGACAGGTAGAGAGACAGGTTCTGTGGGGCAGGACTTGGAAATGAAATCTTGCAGTGCTCTAGTAGAAGAAAACAAATCTACCCTTGACTTAACATGGTATCTTATAACAAAACACAGAACTTCAAAATGCAACAAAACAATGTTCTCTATAGCATTACTATCACAGCAGGACAGGTAGAGAGAATCAACTTAGCATCTGAAAAGATCAGGACAAGTGGGGGAACTCCATGGTAAGTAACACTAAAAAAATCATAAAGTCGGCATGTCACCTCTGCTTATGGGTTCTGTGGGGCAGGACTTGGAAATGAAATCTTGCAGTGCTCTACTAGAAGAAAACAAATTTGCTCTTGACTTAACATGTTATCTTATAACATAACACATAACTTCAAAATGTAATAAAACAATGTTCTTTAACATCTAACTATGAAATTTTCCCTTTCATGGCTAACAGCTGGCCCAGGGAGGAGGACGAGTGGTAGCCGCAGCCCAGTACT
Organism: Paroedura picta; assembly: GCF_049243985.1. Lineage (NCBI taxonomy): Eukaryota > Metazoa > Chordata > Lepidosauria > Squamata > Gekkonidae > Paroedura > Paroedura picta. Next base: position 109,971,548 of record NC_135373.1, on the reverse strand, counting down.
GACTGATTCATGGTCTCTGGACTGGGGGTTGGGGATCACTGCTGTAAAGAACTCACAATCCAAACCACAAGCCTCCCCTCCTCTCCTTGTCTCCATTGGCAATTTGTACCCACCATCATCAAGGTGTTAAAGGTCAAGGTATCCCCTGTGCAAGCACCGAGTCATGTCTGACCCTTGGGGTGACACCCTCTAGCGTTTTCATGGCAGACTCAATACGGGGTGGTTTGCCAGTGCCTTTCCCAATCAAGGTGTTAAGAGCCCATAAATAAAACGGAGTTCTGCCAAGCAAGGCAGCCTCACCTTCTCCTTCACCTCTCTCCACCCTCAGCAGTCTCTCTAACCAGAGGCTCCACTCTCTTTCTGGCTCAAACCAATTACAGACCTAAGGGTTACATAGTTGTTTTTTAAACCCTATATTTCACTGCCCAAAGGACTCTCAAAGTGGCTTACAATCGCCTTCCCTTCCTCTCCCCACAACAGACACCCTATGGGGTAGGTGAGACTGAGAGTTCTGAGAGAGACTGCTCTGTGAGAACAGCTCTAACAGGACTGTGACTGGCCCAAAGCCATGCAGCTGGCCTTGGGCCTGGAGAATCAAAGCCAGCTTGCCAGATTAGAAGCCACTGCTCTTAATCACTAACCACTCTTGTTAGCACAAGGTGCCCCTGTCAGAGCCTACTCTAGAGATTCTACCCATGTTGCCATGAACATGTTTGATGGGCCAGATTTGCCTTGCTAAAAAGAAAAAAAGGCAATCACTAGATCTGTTCGGTTCACGCCAAACAGCCCTGCCAAACTGCTTTGCCTCGGGATTCCCCCAAACTGGACATGTACAAAGACTTTGCTGATTCAAACGGATCAGCGGCCATTAAGGACCGCTTAGCCAAACGCTGAAGGAGAAGATTGTATTGAAACCCAGCATTTATTGATGATAGATCATTCACAAGCCATATAAATCAAATTGCCTATTTAAACAACTGACTCCTGAGTGGAAGTTAAGTAGCTGGGGGGGGGGGGGGGGTAGAAAAATCAGGCTGCATGAGAACATGCTTGCACAAAAACAAAATTGTGCTGTGCAAGCACGTTCAGCGAGGGACAGCAAAACCACCCACTGGACAACCCCAAACAGATTATTTAACTTCTCAAATAATCACCAAAACATCAGGTTTCTGTCTACCGCTGGCAAATATTTATTGTCAAATTTAAAGCCCGACGCTCCCAGGCGAGCTGGCTTGTGGCAGGTGACATAGTAAAAGGCCCCAGAATAAAACCCCATAAAACAGTGTATAAAATGATCCCTCCCCAGCGGTGCAGTCCTGCATGGTTAGTCAATTGTGCTGTGCTGCATGGTTAGTAAGGAACAGTGAAACCACTCGCTGGTTGTCCAAAAAGAGATTGCCGAAGTATCGAAACGTTCACAAATGTTCAGGTCTCTGTTCTCAACTTGCAAATAGGATGCCAATGTTTAAGCCTCTTGACTCTATCTGTTTAATGTCCTGTTCAGTGTTCTCTGACTGGAGGTCTAGCAGCCGTTTGGAACTTGATTTGTAGCAAACAGAGAATGAAAGAGAAAAATAGGAAGTCACACTTTTGGTACCTGCACTAGGGGCCTGGCCAATGCAGAGGTTTCATGCTCTGGTCATAGGTTGGGGTCGTCGGGGACGTGTGTGTGTTTGTGTGTGAGCTGTGAATTTCCTGTGTTGTGTAGGGAGTTGGACGAGATGATTGTTGGGGTCCTTCCAAGCCCTATGTAGGGAAAAGCGGCATATAAGAACCAACTCTTCTTCTTCTTCTTCTTCTGGCTGACTAGTTAAAGATGTCCATTGTCCTTCCTCTCTTCACAGAGAGCTCTCAGATCCAAGTGTGCACAACCCATCATAAAATCAGAGTCCAGTGGCACCTTTAAGACCAACAAAGATTTATTCAAGACGTGAGCTTTCAAGTGCAAGCACCCTTTTGTCAGACTATGATCTTCTTCATCAGACTATGATCTGAATAAGGGTGCTTGCACTCGAAAGCTCACGCCTTGAATAAATCTTTGTTGGTCTTAAAGGTGCCACTGGACCCTGATTTTATTGTGCTACTTCAGACCGACACACTCATTTGAAACAACCCACCATAGTTCACTGGGCTAGACTCCAGCCTCAGACCTTGAGTGAGTGCCTGACAAAACCCGCGGCGAGTAGGTTAGAACCAAAAGCTCTGTTTTCCAAAAGGCCCTCCACGAAAGGCCGTTCCTGACCAAAGGAGTTTTAATCTTAGAGCAAAATCTTTTCCAGCCCGACACTTCCAGATGTTTTCGAGAACATCTTCTTAGCCTGCTGGAGGCTGGAAGGCTGAGAGAGACGGCAGGGCAGGAATGTATTTGCACAGGAGGGATTTGCAATGCGGAACTTGGTGGATGAGATATGAAGCCTCATGGAAATTCAGCCAGCCTCCTCCAGGCACATTCTAATTCCAGAAATTCCAGCAACTGGGTACATTATTCATAAAGACAAAAGCCTCCAGAGAAATGTCAAGCTGATGTAAAGCAGCTATTTTTACCAATAACCATGTAACTGAAACCCTCTGCTATTCAGACCGCTTTAAAGTGAGCCTGTTTTGAATGATTGTACATCCACTGAGTAATATTGCTCTCGTCTTCTTTGTTATGCCGTTCTGCCGGCTCGCTAATTTGCTTTGGGAGGATTTCTGCGAGGGAATCAGTCAAGGAAAAGAGAAAAGACTCACAGTGCCATCCCAAGCAGAGGGCCAGCCTTCTACGGCCGCTGACCTCAATGGCATTAGAAGAAGAAGAAGAAGAAGAAGAAGAAGAAGAAGAAGAAGAAGAAGAAGAAGAAGAAGAAGAAGAAGAAGAAGAAGAAGAAGAAGAGTTGGTTCTTATATGCCGCTTTTCCCTACCCAAAGGAGGCTCAAAGCGGCTTACAGACACCTTCCCATTCCTCTCCCCACAACAGACACCCTGTGAGGGAGGCTGAGAGAGCCCTGATATCACTGCCCGGTCAGAACAGTTTTATCAGTGCCGTGGCGAGCCCAAGGTCACCCAGCTGGTTGCATGTGGGGGAGCGCAGAATCGAACCTGGCATGCCAGATTAGAAGTCCGCACTCCTAACCACTACACCAAACTGGCTCTGTGCAGTTTGCAGCTCTGCTCAGGGCGGCATTTGGATTGGGGTGGGGAGAGGAGTGACTGTGCAACTGCATCTTAGTGCCCAAATGATACAGCACCACATCTACAAGTCAGTCCAGAGGACACCACCATTTTAATGGTGAACTCAGGGCATTTAAGATGCAGCAACCAGAAAAAAGGTATGAAGAGGCATACTTATGCCTCTTCACCATCCTAGTTTGGACTGCATACAAATGGTAGGCTCCAGGACTTGTCTTTGTAACAAACACTAGACAGAACCTACCCTAGGCTATAATAAACAATTTCACAATAAGGCCATATATACATTATTTAAATTCTGCCAAGAAGGATTGATCCTATTGGAGGACTTCACTAGCAAAAACATTAAGTTGAAAAACAACCACTGATGAAAACTCACTTGAAAACGGTTTTAATCTGGAGGCCGTTTTGGTTGTTCTATTAAAATAAGAGATAAGACACTTTTAGTTACATTTATTGTGAAATTGGGGAAGGCACTGGCAAACCACCCCGTATTGAGTCTGCCATGAAAACGCTAGAGGGCGTCACCCCAAGGGTCAGACATGACTCGGTGCTTGCACAGGGGATACCTTTACCTTTTTATTGTGAAATTGTTTATTATAGCCTAGGGTAGGTTCTTTCTTCTGTTATTATACTCATTTCGAACCGTCCTTTTTTCGTTCTGTAACAAACACTTTCAAAAGCCCTGGCAAACAGTAGACCTTGTAGTCCCTCCAAAAGATCTCCAAGGAAGGGCCCCTTGTGTCTTCCAAGAGTTCATTCCACAAAGCCAAGGCCATGATGGAAAAGGCCTGGGCTCCGGTCAGTGCCAGATGGGACACCCTGAGTGATGGTATAGCCCAGGGGTAGTCAACCTGTGGTCCTCCAGAAGTTTGTGGGCTCGTGGGAATTTTAGTCCATGGACATCTGGAGGACCACAGGTTGACTACCCCTGGTATAGCCAATAGATGGTCACAGTTGGTATACAGGGACATTCAAAAGGAGATTGTCCTTCAACTATGTGGGTCCAAAGCGATGAAGCACTCAGAAACAAACTAGCAACCAATGTAGCTGTTTCAAAATGGGCAATGTATGTCCCCAGCATCTAGCTCCTGACAACAAATGGGCTGCCACATTCTGGACCAGTTGTAGTTTCTGGGTTGACTTGAAGAGCAGCCCCATGTAGAGCATGTTGCTGTAATCTATCCATATGGTGAAGCATGGATCCCTGCAGACATATTGGCTGAGTCTTAGTAATGAGAGAGCAGGCAAATCAGATGCAGCTGATAGAAGACATTCCTGGCCACAAAGCTGGTCTGCTTTTCAATATCAAGGCAGGGACCATGAACATACCTCCCCCTCTCCACCCCATGGCCAGGAAGGAAACCAGACTGGTATGGGTCAAGAGCCAAAGTTTCCTCCAAGAAAACTAGGAGGTGGTCCACTGCGACCCACTCTACTACCTTCCCTAGAAACGCAAGATGCGAGACAGGGCGATCGCTGGAGGGGTCCTGCATGTCCAGAGATGTTTTTTTCAGCAGGGGGCAAACCACAGCTTCCTTAAGCCCCTTGGGGAACTCTCCAGATGTCAAGAAGAGGTTGATGATCTCCCTCAGGGGTTGCCCGATTTAAGCAACCAAGATGGACAGGGATCTAAGGAGCATGTGGTCATCCTCACTGACCCCAGTAACTTGTCCACTTCAGTTAAAGAGAGCTGCCTGAAGCCATCAAACACTAACCCCCTCAACGGCCACGGAGCTTCCAGTTCGATAACTGTATCAATTATTATATGTGTTAACTGCCATTTAATAAAAATAAATCTGCTTCTTGGGATATAACTCATACAGGTTCAGTATTTTTAAATTGTTTTTTCTCCATGCTCTCGTCTTAGGTTTCGAGTTTTCTACCCAAATTTTGATCCAAGGTAGAGAAGTTAAAAGGAGCAAGTGAAGTTCTAGCGCCATCTAGAGGACTTCCTATGAAACCTAGCAAAAGAAGAGGACGAAAAAGATGCAAGGCTTGAAACGGGACCGAATTAAGTAGATATTAGCAGATAACACAGTAATTTGTGCTCTGTTTCAAGAGGAATGAAAATATATTTACATTATCGGGAGCTTCAATATATTTTGGAAATATCATAAATTCAATTAAATTTCAACCCAATTTATTCATAAATCCAAATCTAAATGTAACAGTTTCCTGAACTGTACCAATTCAGATTTCAGGCTTATGTTTTTTTTTTCTCATGGGGAAAATGTTCACCCTGTGAAGGCTGGGCTGCATAAACAACAAATGCAACTACTGATTCTATATAGCAAATTTCTCTTTTTGTAAGAGAAGACCTCAGGTGCGATGAGAAGAGAAGCTTTAAAGATTGGGCGGGGTGGGAGAAAGGCGAATCAGAATTCAAGGAGGAAGAAGCCAACTGGATGGCAAACAAAGGTCAAGATATAGAGAAAGCCTGAACAAGAAACTTGGATGATTGAAGATTATTCTACCTACCTCTTAACTTACCATCACAGAGGGTACGTTTTAGATATAGGGTAAGAGTATGTATGTAGCACTCCATTTATTTTACTTTGCTCAGATGTTATTAGTAGTTGTTGCTCTACTGTATGTTTTTTTTTTCTTTTTGGAATCCATGATAACAAAGGCTATTGTTTTCTTCTGCTCACATAGATGCCTAACTTAATTCATGCTACCAATATACAAAGGAAAGATGCCCACCTGGGTTTGGATAACTTGTTAAAGTATGATTTCCAGGGTTTCTTTCTGCATGATTCTGAGCAGAAGGGTTTATTTAGGATTAATTTGAAGAGACGGTCCAGGTTATCAGTTAACAGGCAAATACGCCCATTTTGTTAGTAGAAGTGAAAGGAATCTTATATGTGTTGGGGGCAGGAATGAAATTAGGGTTACTAGCTCAGAACACTAGCAAGGGGATGATGGGGTAGGAACATGCAAATAAGCAGAGTTCCAACACCACTTTGGCTACAAAGCTGGAAGTGATATCCTTGTGTCAGAACAATGGTCGAGGACGACTTTATCATAGAATTGGGGGGTGGGAAATCCTAGAGCGTCACAATGATGCCATCCAGGAAGCGACATCATTGCACTGGAGTGATGCCTATTCCCTCCCCCCATTTCCCCTGAACTCTAGTGAGCAGCGCTGAACAACCAGGACAGCCATAGAGGTAGCAGAGACCTAGCAGTCATAGATGAGACCTCCAAGATAAGTTGGGGACCACTTCACCATCTGTTGTGCAAATGGGCAGAAAAGCCTGAGTTGGGGGGGACATTACCAAATGAGTTCTTGAACGTACCAGAAAGGCCCATTGGGCCACAGCCCTGAGAGACGCTGGCAGCTGGTAGCAAGCAGGGCCGACTGACAATGAAGGACATACAACAGCATTCTTTCTGTTGGTGGGCTTCCTAGAGGTAGCTGGTTGGTCACCATGTGAACAGAATGCTGGATTAGATGGGCCTATGGTCTGACCCAGACTGGTTCTTCTTACGTCCTTAGCAGAACAGCCTTTCAGCGGATGTCTCAGTTCAACAGTACTGCGTTTTTAAAAATGTACTGAAAAGGCCTCACTGTAAGAATCAGAAATACTGAATGATTCCATTTGGATATTTATTTTAAAAGAGCCCAGGAAGAAGAAAACAACCCAATACATCAAAAATGACAGCAAAAAAAGAGGAAAGCCACAATTTCTCATTGTGAAACCAGGCCCTGAGACATCAAAAACCTAAAGGCAGACAGGTGGCAAGAAAAGATTAACTTCCTCCATCAAGGCACTATTTCAAGGGTATATGAGGCAGAAGCCACCTAAAATTAGTAGCTATGCCTGTTTTCTTTACTGATCAGAAGACTGGGCAGAGGCAAAATAGTCACTGACTGTTTTGCTTAGACATTCAGGTTCGTTAATAGCTCTTACACTGTTGCAACCTATATGGTTGAGGTGATTGGCCAAGCACTGAGAGCCAGTATGGAGACCCGCTCAGCTTCACCTGCCTTACAAGGTATCTGTGGTGGGGAGAGGAAGGGAACATGATAATAGGAAAAAAAAAGAAAAGCAGGGTTTAAAAACCAGCTCTCCTTCCTTGGTCTGACTCAGCATAAGGCAACAGCATGCGTTCATGGTTCATAGTGTGGGTAATGCAGAGGTCAGCAAGAATCAGCGAAGCTACTTCATATATTTGCACCAGTTGCAATAATAGCCTAGTAGATAATAGCTTTCATCTATTGTATAATTTGGTAGATGTTATCCATCACTGGGGTTTTTTTTGGTAATAGATTGCTTAAATTGAATAGAGATTTTTTGCTTCTCTTTATATATTCATGAAACATTTCCCCTTTTGTATAACTTGCTAATTCGTGGAATTCGTGGAATTCGTGGAATTATTCATTAATCGAAGAAGGTACCGAAATTTTTTCAGTTGTTTTTTTCTTCCAGCAAATTCTGATATTAAGTATTTTCACTGAAGGAAGAAACTGTGACAAGTTCGTTATTTGATGTTTATTGTAATTAGCAACTTCTGCCACACAGTATATCTCTTTTGACATTTGGCCAAGGCTTTTCTGATGTGTTGGAAAGGTGTGTGTCTGCATAGAATGTTCTTTCCAGAGATGCAGAGATGCATCAATTTTGGGGTAGATCCCCTGAAAAGAGATAATCCATTGATTCCCTGTCCTGCCATTCCTTTATGAGAACCAGTATGGTGCAGTTGTAAAGATTGGCAGACTCTGATTTGGAGAACTGGGTTTGATATCCCCACTCCTTCTTTTCATAAAGCCTGCTGGGTGACCTTGGGCCAATCATAGTTCTCTCAGAACTCTCTCAGTTCCACCTACCTCCCCAGGTGAGTGTGGCAGAGAAAGTAAAGGAAGGTACTGTAAGGCCCTTTGAGACCCTTTAAGGTAGAGAAAAGCAGGGTATAAAAACCAATGGGGAAGAGGAGGAAAAGAAACTGAGTCTCAATATCATTGTGTGTGTGTGTGTGTCTATATATATATATATATATATATATATATATATATATATATATATATATATATATATATATATATATATATATATATATATATATATATACACTCATGTCCACAAGCAAGCTTTGATTCTTGAAAGTTTATACCCTGAAACTCTTGTTAGCCTCTAAGATTCACCCCAGCTCTCATCTGTTTCTCTACAAAGAAAGAAATTCAGGCAACTCACTAGCAGAAGCACGTTCCTATCTATATTTCATCTGCCTTGAATCTAGATTTCAACCCTTGCACTGGAAAACCATCCTACAGCTCATAACAATCACTGTCTTACTAGTTCATGATTTCCTTCCACGCAGAACAACTTTGTCAGCTCAGGTGAAATAATGAGAGAAGCCAAAGGGAAAGAGAAGGGGGAAAGACTGATTTGGAGGGAATAAAGTCTAAATTACACCATTCCCTTGGTTAGGGAGAAGGAGAGGAAAACAGATCCCATGGTGTGCGCACACACACAAAAAAGCATACCATTATATCTATCCCTGTCAACACTGGCTTTATCTCTAACCCTGTTGGAATTACTGTAGAAGGTATTCCACTTTCAAATTATTTATTATTTGCTGGCAATAAATGGGGAGCATTTAAAGTCTAATTTGGAGGAAAACATTCCTCTGCTAAGGCAAGTGGTGCTCAAAGCCAATCAAGAATGGATTCTGCTCCTCAGAAGGAATCCCAGATAGAGGTTTTGAGGCTGGGTTGTTTGGATCTCATGTCAGGAAAGAGGGGAGGGAGGGAGGGAGGGAGGGAGGGAGGGGAGGCTAGTTAACTCGCCTGTTTGAGAAATGCCAATTTGTAATCTCTTGGCATGTGGGTGCCTTTTGTGTGTCACTACCTGCCAGAGCTATTTGTCAGCAGGGCAAATTTTCTCAACTATGTGTTAGGTGCAGAGATGCTACAGAAGCATAATTAGGAGCCTCTGTTTTCCAGAGGAGGAAGGAGAAATGACAAGCCCACTTCCACCTATTAGGATGATAAAAAATTATTCACCCAGCAGGAAGGAAAGGAGAAATCCAACCTTAAATAGCATCCTGCCTTGTCATCGCATATAGAAAAGATCAGAAATGTTCCTTACCCAAAGGATCTGATTTTATTTAGCCACTTTTGCAACCCTGTCCCTAAAAAATACAGGACAGGGAGTAGAACCCCAGTTCAGGGGAAACCATATTTGCTTGGGCCTTGTTTGTGCAACAGAACTGTGCTTCGGCTAGGATTTTATTGTGCTTTTTACAGCAGAACAAAAAGGGACAAAGCTGTAAAAGTCCATTTCAAGCCAAGGCAATGCCATTAAGCATAACTTCCAGAAAGGATTTTCTGGCTTTATTAATGGGAAATGTGCACATCAGCTGTACTCTGCTCTTAAGTCATCTGGACGAAGAAGGGAACTTGCTCCTCAGGCCAGTTCTCACAAGCTGAGCGCCATGCTGAGAATGTCGGCCATGAGGAGTTCACTGCACAGGGACTCGCCATGACTCCAGCTAACAGCCTCCATTCACGTTTACTGTGCCTCTGGGAAGGTGCCAGAATGACAGCAGGGAGATACAGGTGGAGACATGAGCTAGGCAGACGGAAGAAGTGACCCAGGGATAGCTTCGCCCCTGCTGAGGATCTCTCTTCTTGTGAGAGGTTGGAGGGACCAACTAGACATGTGCATCTTAGTACATCACCCCTCCTGAGGGCCAGACTGTTGCCTGGGGAGAACGGTGCCAGCTCTCTCCGCAGGTTGCAAGAGAGAGACCAAAGAGACATGGGAAAATAAGTATTCCCCCTTTTCCATTACCGAGGCCTTGAAGACCCCATGGGGATCTGCATCTAGGGTGCCTGGAAGGGGATTTGTCTGAAGGAGGGCTGTCCACACACCCCACCTTCACAAACACTCAACACTCTTCTTGTCAGAGTGCCTGCAAGCAAGTCCCCCTTTCCATTAGCCATCCGATGAAACATGGGTTCATCAACATCACAGCAGCTAATGAATGATGGGTCTATATTGAATGTCCTGGCAACAGCCCAGCAGTCGGGCACAAATTTCTATCTATGTATCTGCTAAGGCAGGGGTAGTCAACCTGTGGTCCTCCTGATGTTCATGGACTTCAGTTCCCATGAGCCCCTGCCAGCAAACCTGTGGAGGACCACAGGTTGACTACCCCTGTGCTAAGGAACTCTAGGCAGCTTCACATAGTTCCCCCCCCACACACACACACACATACACACATACACTTCCATATTCTCCCCCCAACATCAAGATCAAGTAAAGCTAGAAAAGAGTGACTGGCCCAAGGTCACTCAAGGAGCTCTTATGGCCAAGTCAGCATTAGTGTCAAGGTCCCCCTAGTCTTCGTCCCTTCTCTCTGCACCACTGAGGGTTGCTCGTAGAAATCAGGAGATCCCGCAAAGCCGGTCCTGTGCTTACACTGGCTCTAAAATGGGAAGGTGTGTTATACTGCCCCACAGTGCTGGCTGTAAGCTAACCCCTCAGTGTAATGCCTGAAACTTGCCAGCACTTTGAACTGGAAACCTGGAACAGGCAGGGCCATAGGGGTTCCCTGACCAATTCTCCCAATATCATCAGTTGACATCAACAAGTATAGGAGAGCACCAACATTAGCAACACAGCCTACAACAAAAGGGTATTTAACACTGTTATCCTATTGATAGTTAACTATTTTAACTGTTTATGTTGTAAACCGCCCTGAGACCTATATGGAGAAGGGCAGTCTAAAAAATTAACAATAATAATAATAATAATAATAATAATAATAATAATAATAATAATAATAATAATAATAATAATAATAATTGTTCTCTGTGCAGATTTGGGAACTCCCCCGTGTCTATATTTCTTCTGCAGTAAAAATATTTTAAAAGTTTTCTTTTTCTTTCTGTGTGATTAATTGGGGAAAAAAGGTTTTTCCTTTTAACTCTTTATCACTGTACACTATACTGCATTCCTTTGAGAAACTCATTCCACTGCAACATTTGCATTAATTCAACAGATTACATATATCTGAAGAGGCATTTGAAGGACTATCATTCTCCTATGTGTTCTCGCCTAAGAATTAAGATCACAGGGAGAGTCCTGACTGTCCCACAAGTCATAGAATTAGAGTTGGAAGGGGCCATTCAGGCCATCTAGTCCAATCCCCTACCCAATGGGGAATTAGTCTAAAACATCCATGATAAGCATTGGTCCAGCCACTGCTTAAAGGCCACCAGTGAGAGTGAGCACATCACCTCCTTAGGTAGCCAATTCCTCTGTTAAACTACTCAGACTGTGAACATTTTTTCTTGATATCTAGGCAGTACCATTCTCCATGTCATCTAAAGTCACTACTGCGGGTCCTATCTTCTGCTGCCAACAGGAACTTTTCCCTGCCCTCCTCTAAGTGACAACCTTTAAATACCCAAAGAAAGAAATCATGTCCCCTCTCAACTTCCTCTTCTCCTTGCTGAACATTCCCGAGTTCCTCAGCCACTCCTCATAGGGTTTGATCTCCAGACCCGAGATCTTCCTTGTCACTCTCCTCATCTCTTAGGCACACGAGAGACGGCCTTTTCAGTGGCAGCCCCATGATTGGGAAACAACTTACTCAGGGAGGTGTGCCTGACCCCCTCAGCTCAAGATGTTTTTATTTAGGACCGCATCTGATTAAACTAGTCCTAAACTGTGATTTTAATATATTTTAAGAACCCCCTTGATATATTTTATTTACACTGAAGGCCACCTTGAGCTCCATAAGGAAAAAAAAAGGCAGCTAATAAATATTTTAGATAAACTTTAAAAACCACTAAATGAATCAATATTTTGTTCTTAAAAGATTCTTTAGTCCCAACAGCATCATGAAAGGCATTCAAAGGTGAGACCTTTACGCGGCATAAAGGTTTGAAGCGCAGCAATGAAAAGAGCCAAGAGGACAGGTCAACAAAAGATAGTATCAAAATGCATTGTAAAAAAGCAGATAAATTGCCTTTGGTGATGGTAGCAATGCAGCACCAAGCAGATAAATGCAGAGGGCTCTTACTGCAGCATGTGCGTCTGGCTGGCCTCCTTTTGTTTTTCAGGTACCTCGTAGTGCGGGGACATCTTCCCTAGACCACTATCACTCAGCATGCGCTTTCGGATACCAGGGTTCCACCGATCTGATATTCTGGAGGGGAATCCAAAACAAAAACACGGTAATGTCTTGATCAGCATCTTGTAGAGCTTTATGGTTTATGTGTCTATACTTGTAAACCACCCTGAGTGTGCCATTGAGGAGAGGCAATCTATACATTAAATTACAAATAAATAAATAAATAATTTGTACCTTTCTGTTCCATGTATCCACAATGGTTTTTATTTGTTTACTAAATTTATATCCCACCTTTCTGCTCTTACCAGGGCAGCCATGAAGGCCAACAAATTAAAATACAAATAGAAATCACATTTTTTAATTATTTTAAATCAACCCACTACACACACACACACACACACACACACACACACACAAAACCCCATCAGACGTAATTAAAACAATTAAAACCAAAGCTAAAATTAATTGAAAGACATAAAAACAGCACCTAAGATATTGGTCAGGAAGGAGGAATCTCGGAGGGAATGCAAAGTGAAACAAGGTGGCAAAGAAAGGAACAGAAGAATCTGCCCGAGGAAAGTGTTCCAGGCTTTTGTTGCTATGACTGAGAAGGCCCTCTGCCAGGATGCAGCCATCCTGATTTCAGAAGGTAGGGACATTTGGAACAGGGCCTCCAAAAATGACCATAAGAGTCAGGAGGGATAATAAAGGAGTAGGTAGTTCTTCAGGTATGTTGGCTCCAAATGACAAAGAGCTTTCACAGGTATCCGAAGCTACACAGGGGTAAACCCAAGAAAGGGCTTTCTCAGTCATGTTGCCAAAACTTTGATATTCCCTCCTCTGGAGAACTTGCCCATCTCCTATCACTCTCATCTACCAACAGGTGAAGACTCTCTTCTACCAACAGATGCGCTTGTGTGTACATATAAGTGCTTGTTAATGTTTGAAATGTTTTGATGTTTAGTGTCTTGGTAGGGTTGCCAGTTCTGGGTTGGGAAACACCTTGAGACTTTGGAGATAGAGCCAGGAATGGACAGGATTTGGAGTGAGGAGGGACCTAAGTGGCGCATAATGGCCTTCAAAGCAGGCGTTTTCTCCAGGGGAACTGATCTCTTTAGTCTGAAGATGACCTGTAAGTCCAGGGGATCCCCAGATCCCACCTGAGGATTGACATCCCTCTGAAAAGGCAACATAGAAATGTTTTAATCACCATGTGAACTGCTCAGCAACATGACTGAAATGGCAACCATCCCAGACTGAGGCCAGAAAGACAGCTGAACACAAAGGGAGGACTGAGAGTGGGGTGTTAAAGCTACGTCAACACTTTTTCATACCCTCTTCACAACTGCAAATCCAGAAAGCTACCATCTGGTGAAGATCTCAGTGCATGCCAGGAGGGGAAATTGAGGGTAAGATGCCAGACATTATGAAAGGGGAGTAATGATACTTACCCAGAGGCCTGCTCTACTACCAGATCAGGCATTCCGGGAGGCGTTCCTGCAGACTGCGTTGCTACCAGCTCTGGGTCCAGGATAAAAATCTCGTCCTGCGAAATTTCTGTCACAAAATGTAAATGTTCCTGCAAGAAACAGCAATCAAGTGAGCCAGCATGCAATAGGTTTTTTTTTCCCTTTGAGGGAGTGAACTCAAATTTGAAGGCAATGCAAGCTTTTATCATGGTAATGGTGGTTGCCAGGAAAACAATGAAAAAACCCTACACATACCAACTGGCTGCCATCTGGTCAGCTCTGACCAAGAACAAGTCATGAAGACCACCCAAGCATTACTCTGGTTGGAGACAGAGGCCATGGCTCAGTGGTAGAGCATCTGCTTTGTTTGCAGAAAACCTAGGTCCAGTCCTTAGCAGCTCTAGCTTGAAAAGGGATCACATAGTAGGCAATGTAAAAGGCCTGTAGCTGAGACCCTGGAGCAGGGGTAGTCAAACTGCGGCCCTCCAGATGTCCGTGGACTACAATTCCCAGGCTCCTGGGAATTGTAGTCCACGGACATCTGGAGGGCCGCAGTTTGACTACCCCTGCCCTAGAGAGCCACTGCCAGTCAGAGCAGTTCTTGATAGACAAAAGATCTGATTCAGTATAAATCAACTTCATGTGTTCACCACTCAGCTTTGGGCAGAAAAGAGGGATTTTTTTTCAGAGTTAGCAAATGATGCAGAAAATGAATCTTGTATGTACATAATGGCAGGTGGACTTGAATGGCCATCCGGTGGCAGCAGGAGCTCAGCATTTTCAGCTGATCACTGGATCCAGCCAATATGTTACAAATGGATAAGAGAGACCTCAAATTTCAGCTAAGGCTGAGCAATATTGAGCAAGTTAAGAATCTTCTAGACTCAGGGCCTTTTCGCACAGGGATCTTTGTTGCAAATTGTTTGCGGAATGAAAAATCGCCATTTAAAATAGTGGAATTCGTCGTTATGCATACCTGCCTTTGTAGTGGAATCAGTTGCGTTTTTTAGCGTTTCCCACAGGCTTCCGGTCTCGGCAGAAATCGCTAGAAAGGAAGCGCTATTGCCAAGCTCGTCCCGCCCCTGGCCGTCAAGCAGCCAATGGGCAGCCGTTAGCATGCTCCCAAACAGCCCCTTTCCCTTTAAGAAAGGTTTTTTTAAAAAAAAAACGACCCATAGCAACGAATCTAGGTAGATTCGTTGCTACGGAGAGACCCATCCAGCACCTAATGTGAGCTGTCGTTTGATTGTATGATCGTTTGCACGCTGCCTCGAGTGATAAAAAAAAAATCCCCCCCCCCTCTCACGGGCCCGATTTTCGGCTGAATTTATTTGTAAAAAATAAAGGGACTTTATTTCATCAAACGGGCTTTTCAGTGGTTTGTGCTTAGTGACTAAAGGTGAAGGACTGAAGCCAGGGAAGCCTCTAAACAGAAAGAGGCTCGCCGGTACGTTTATCCCCGCTCGCTCGGAGAAAAAAAATGGCGATCGCTTCGCCGGAAGTTTGGAGGAGAGAGCCAGGGGGAGGGACTTTGAAGAACCAGCAACAATGGTAACGCACAGGTCTTTAGCGCTACTGTTGCAGATTGGTTGCAGGAGTGTATCGCTATCCGGAGGGTGAATCCACTTTTCTGGATTCCCCTGAAAGCGCCACAACGAAGCGCTTTTTGCTGATTGGTTTCAGGATTGTTGCAGATTGTCTACGACGTCGTGGGTTATGGCAAATTAGTAGCGTTTCCAAATAGCAACCATTCTGCTACTTTGAAGCCGTGCGAAATGGCCCTCAGTTTCCCATCTGTAAAACAAGATGAGATGCCACGTGCTTCTGAACAAGCCTATCGACTAAGGCTGCATGTCTATCACTATGTCATTGGTGGTAAATTCCTCCGGCTTCAATGGTATTCGCTTCCAAGAAAATAAGCAGAGGATTGAACTGTGTGAGTTCTGCACAACACAATGAGACACATGAGACCAAGCAATGGGCTGCAATTAGATTTCAAAACATTTCCCATTGTGCACAGAGTCACGCTGTTGCCATATGGCAACTCACCATAAGTCAATCATTTTGCAGAATGGGTTGGGGAGGGTGCCTTTCTTGTGGAAACCAGTGGCATATATGGCCATACAAAGTGTCCTAATAGGCAATAAGCGTAAACATAAATTTAGTTGGTGAGTTGCTGCCGCCTCATAGACATAGACTGGCATTCCAAATACAAGCCCAAGAAAAATGACTTGCATGTTTGCAAAAATTTTTAGGGAGCATCCACTAAACATGGTTTCCATCCTAGTTTTCTCACATTGTCAGTATGATTAAGCTTTGTGAATGTGTTGTGCAAGTCTATAACTGTCATAAATTCCCAGAGTTATATTATCTCATATACAGAGGATTAGGACTTTAGAAGGGTTGTAAACAGGAAGAGGAGATATACTTTCTATTTTTAATGCAGCTGTTCCTAATACTGAAAGATAAGCAAGAAGAGAGCAGGAAGACGAACTCTTAAAGCTACATACTGGTTTTAACCTTGAGAGCCAGTTTGGTGTAGTGGTTGGGAGTGCGGACTTCTAATCTGGCAAGCTGGGTTTGATTCTGCGCTCCCCCACATGCAGCCAGCTGGGTGACCTTGGGCTCGCCATGGCACTGATAAAGCTGTTCTGACCGGGCAGTGATATCAGGGCTCTCTCAGCCTCACCCACCCCACAGGGTGTCTGTTGTGGGGAGAGGAATGGGAAGGCGACTGTAAGCTGCTTTGAGCCTCCTTCGGGTAGGGAAAAGCGGCATATAAGAACCAACTCTTCTTCTTTAAGGCACATCAGGTCCTCCTTCCTATAAACATTCTTTGACTGTCTGGTTGCCCTGTGACAACTCAGAAAGGAATTTTTAATATTCAGTTCATACTCCACTACATGTAAAAATAAATTTAAAAATAAACTTAATTAAGGCAGCCTTTTTCAATCTTTTAACCTGCAGTGATTTTTCAGGCTTCAAGAAGCCCTGGAAGTGGGGTCAGCTGGCCACACCTCCCTGCCAAGCCCCCGGAAATGACATGTCACTGGAAGTGACATCACCACCCGTGTTAACAGGCAGGCTCGAGGAGGAGTGAGGGGGAAGAGTCAAGAGGTGGTTTAAAGAAGTAGTAGGCATGCAGACTCCACCCCCTCCCAGGTGTTGAAACCATGAGAGAACTCCCTCATGCTCAGAAGGGGCAGGAATAGAAGCAGCTGGCTCCCTAGCTTGTGGTCGAGTCTGTTAAGGAAAGAGGAGTAAGGTCGCAGACCCCCTCCAGACCTCCTATGGAGCCCTGGTTGGAAATCCATTAATTTAGGTCAGGGATAGTCAACCTGTGGTTCTCCAGATGTCTATGGACTACAATTCCCATGAGCCCTTGCCAGAGTTTGCTGGCAGGGGCTCATGGGAATTGTAGTCCATGAACATCTGGAGGACCGCAGGTTGACTACCCCTGATTTAGGTAATGCTTGGGAACAGCTTGGTTTTTGGTTTTGAAGATCTATTATTGAATCAATGGCTCCCAAGTTTCCTCAGTGCTCCTATCAAAACAGGAAGAGAGTTTGGTCCATTGGTCCCATCTGGCCCAGGGCTGTCTACATGACTGTCAGTAGCTCTCCAGGACCTCAGGCACGGAAAGATCTTCCCCACTATCCACTACTTGAAATCCTGTAACTCAAGATGTTAGCAACTGAACCTGGGGCTTTCTGCATGCAACACATATGTCTTGTTGGTGGAAAGTGCTGTCAAGTCATAGCTGAGTTATGGCAACCTCAGTGGGACTTTTAAGGCAAGAGATGTTCAGAAATGGTTTTGCCATTGCCTGCCTTTGTGTCACCGGTCTGGCATTCCTCAGAGGTCTCCCTTCCAAATACTTGATAGGGTTGACGCTGCTTAGCTTCTGATGGGGTTAGCCTTGGCCATCCAGTTCAAGGTGAACATGCCCTACCACTGATCTATTGGCCCTAAGTTCTCCTTGAGGACCCTGATTATGGAGATACAAATGTTTCCAGTCAGTCACTCCATAAGTTCTAAGTTGTGACATAGGGATGCATTGTAAATTGATTCGTACGCATCGCGTCCCACGATTCCAATGCAGCCTTTCATGAGACATCAGCAGAAAATGAAAATGACAAAGGTAGCCGCAGGATTCACACAGGGTAGGCTGAAGATAATTTAATAGCAGGAAGTAGCACTTTGGCATATGCCTTTGCATCTTCAGCACAATGGTTAATATCCAACCCTGCGCAATATCATCATCTTTTACACGGACTGCTACATGCACACAAAAATTGTGATGTACCTGAGATCTGTCGATGTGATAAAAGCGATCAGCAGAAGTTGCTGAAAGTATAGACAATGGAAATATATTAAAGAGAAAGTCCAATAAAAAAAAATTACAGGCTTCTACAATTTTCACTTATTAATTTATCAGCAATCCTAGCATGACAATTTCTTTTTAACATATATATTGGTGTTTTTTCCTCCTCTCTCCTCCTACAGCTGGTGAAAAATACCAGACAGAGATTCTGAGGCAATTGCTATTTATGAGAAGTCATATCCCAATTTTGCCTTTTATATAAGTATATGAAACGGAGTTTGCTGTATACTGAGACCATGTTGTATAAAATGTCATTAAGACCTTATATGCAAGCAATGCCTAGTTTACTAGCAATCAAGTATGGAATGCTCCTGCCGCACATTAACAGTTTTTAAAGATGTGAGAAGTGGCCCTCTCTTGCCTTTTCTTCAAACACTATTAAGGGTCATCTCTTGACAAAGGCCCTGGATGAGGCTAGCCTTGGAAGAGTGCAAATACACTCACTGTCAACAATTTATTGTTCTGAGAGTAACTCATAAGGGAAGAAATGAGAGAGAGAGAGGGAGAGAGAGAGAGAGAGAGAGAGAGAGAGAGAGAGATGCCTCTCATAAAAAGTGTCAGGTCCTTCTGATGACATGCTGGACCTCTGATTGGCTCTCACTGGGGGACATGCCCTCAATAGGGTGATGGCACTCCCCCACTGAACGGCAATCAGAGGTTCTTCCCTGCCCCAATCCTCCTCCTCTTCCTCTACCTCCTCCTCCATGCTGCTTCCTGGGACTTGGTGTGAGGAGGAAGAACTGGCAGGAGGCAAGGCAGGGAGCTGGCGATGGACACCCAGGTACACTCTGTCATACCTGCACTAGGTTCTCCAGCCTTCTGGCCACCAGGAGGCTGGGGAGGGTCATTTAGCCATGCTCCGCCACCCCATACTCCCTGCCCTCATGGCCATAGGAAGAGCTGGAGCGTGGTGGGGGGCTACACTTTGCTGCACTGGCCTGGATGGTCAACCTCACTGCCAGGCCCGCCCTGGTCTGCAGGGGCCCTCCCACCCCCCCTGCCTTTCTGTGGCTTGTTTTTGAAACAAGGTTTCCTCCTACTATATGTATAAATATCCGATATGCTTAAAACACTTTTTAAAGATGAATGTCTCAATCTGTCTGCTGCAAGAATGACAGAGGTCTACTTTTAAAAAGAGGACTACTTTCAGATTTTTCAGCCTTGTGATTTTGATTTTGCTTCTTCCTTGGGTAAATCAAGCCCATGATACTTTTTTAAAAAGTATACTGTTTGTTGTGCAGAATTTTTCCTATTTAAAGTATACACTTTTCTACTTTGTTTGGGCATTAATAAACAGTCATTTTGCATATAACTGACATTCATTCAATGCATAAATGCTTATAAATTATGAATGTTATATATATATATACAGTACAAACTGATCTAATAAAATCTCCAGTGAAATTGATTTCCCATTTTTGATTTGATTTACTGAATTTGTAATTTGCACAGCCATCTGGGGGCGGCATGCAACAGAAGCACGAATGGCAAATCAAAACTGCTGGCAAAATCATAAGTGAGACAAAATAGGGAATAGTCACACATACCATCTAGGAAGCACCATCTAGGAGAAAGTCTTTGTACAGATAGGCCTCTTGGGAAAGACGTTTCCTGATCCTGGTTAGGAGAGAACAAACATAATCACTCCATGGATCATGGAGAATCACATTTACAACTTCCACCAACCAAAAAAGCCATATGACTATTTTGTGCCTGGCGCACACACACAAAAATCCTTATCCATGGTTCTCCTTAATATTTGTGCAACTGCCTGGGGGGTGGAGCGTGTCCGGCTCCTGGGCAGTGTCCAGACTCGAATCTGGCCCAATCAGGGTGTGACCATGCTGGGGCCCATTGTATTTGCAGCTACAATGGGCTTGCCTTCTAGTAAGAATATATATCTTTAAAGTACAGGAATACCTTTGAGTTTCAAGAGTTACTTTCCTCCAATATTGGGAATAGTTATTATTTTTAATGGGCTCGCACTCAACAGTGGTGTGGTCCATTCCACCATCTTGTTCAGAAGTATGTGATGATCTAGCCTTAAATGTAAAGCCCCTAAATCTGCATGACCCACATACAATCACCATGGGCAAGTTTTGCTATGTTTTAAGTTTTATCTGGGGCTCATATTAACAATGAAATTGTCTACTCTCTTGGAACCTGCGGTACGTACTATGGGGAAAATATGTCAAAGAGCCATATTTGGCCAGCATGGTGTCATGGTTAAGAGCAGCAGACTTTAATCTGGGTGATGTTGAGCTAGTCACGGTTTTCTTAGGCTTGTTCTCACAGAGCAGTTCTGTTAGAGCTCTCTCAATCATTCTTCTGCTTAACAATGGCTGTTCTGCAGGGCGGAAGTGCACTCAAAAAGCTAATCAGGACACTGAAGGAGATGGTTTGGAAATCTTTAGGAAGTTCCTATCCTAGCTATGCTAAATATACATCTCCTCTGATGCCCCCTGCAGGACACTCTTTACATTCTGCTCAATTTAGCACATTGCAGATATTATTATTATTATTATTATTATTATTATTATTATTATTATTTCGATTTATTTCCCGCTACTCCCAAATGGCTCATGGCGGGTTACAGTGTCTTAAAACCCCATTAAACTCCCATTAAAGACTTTAAAACATCACAGCATGGCGGCACAATAATAAAATCCCCTTCCTACCCCGCTTCCTAAAAAAGGGGGGGGTGGAGGAGAAGGAGGTCAATGGTGTCCAAGAAGAAGCCCATGGGAGACCAGTCAATGTACCACCGCAGCCCCAGCCTCAACCATAGACCTGGCGGAAGAGCTCCGTCTTGCAGGCCCTGCGGAACGTTGAAGGGTCCCGCAGGGCCCGCAGCTCTCCTGGGAGCTCATTCCATCAGGTGGGGGCCAGGACCGAAAAGACCCTGGCCCTGGTCGAGGCTAGGCGTGCTTCCCTAGGGCCAGGAAGCACGGCTATTCCAACAGCAGATTAGGGGAAATCTGTGTTCAGATCCCGAAGACATAGCCTCTCAACCACTATCGTTCGAAACAGTCAAACTCCAACCTATTGCTCCAAGGGACAGTAACGATTGAAAATGCCCTGCACAATTTCATTGGTGCTGTTTACATTCATAGATAATGTATTCAGGCCCATGATAATAGATGTCTAAAACAAACTGAAGTCAATGGGATTCAGTGTAATGATGGACTCTTATGTTAGATTCTGAGTGAGGTTTTCCATCTTCACTGGCAGTCTTCAAGCAAAGGTTGGATACACACTTTTCTTGGATGCTTTGGGCTAATCCTGCGTTGAGCAGGGGGTTGGACTAGATGGCCTGTATGGCCCCTTCCAACTCTTATGATTCTATGATTCTATGATCTTTTTCTTCCTCTGGTTTCAGATGAAGACAAGTGATTGTACTTATCTCACGTCCCTGCTGGCTTTCCTCTGGAAAAACTGTGCAGAAAAGATGTCTCTTAATTATCACTTCCTTGTTGCCACCAAAGATGGACTCTGGCTCCAGCAACACCTTATGTGAGATCTCCTGCCGAATGTGAAAAACCAGTGGTTGATCTGGTCTGAAGCCCACAGCAAATGGACAAGAGGATTAGCCCCTTTGGAATGTTAAATGTCAGGACAGGAGGGGGGGAGCACCTGCTCACTGGTGGTCTTTAAGCAGCAGCTGGACAGATACTTCCCATGGATGCTTTAGGCTACGGGTAGTCAACCTGTGGTCCTCCAGATGTCCATGGACTACAATTCCCATGAGCCCCTGCCAGCGTTTGGGACTTGGACAACTACCACTGAGTTATTGAACAGCTACCCTAATTTTTTTCTAATTTCAACTGCGTTCTAATTCTTTAAATGGTAGCTATCCCAGCAGAAATGTAAAAACTTTCAAGAAACTCTCAGACAGACAAGCCAACATCCCAGGCTTCATTCTGGCTTCAACCTTGTGCACAGTTTGCCTACCCCTGCTTTAGACTCTGTACTGAGATAGGTGTACAAAGGTGGGAAAGCAGCATAGATGGCACCACAATACCCCTGAGAACTTCAGTTCAATTATCAATAAGAAGCAGGCTGCCAAAAAAAAAAAGCCTTCCTATCACCAGAATGCACAAAGAACAGCAAATATAATCTATATATTCACATCCAGTGGCACTTTTAAGACTGACAACGTTTTATTCAAGGTATAAGCATTCACACTTCTTCAGATACACTGAAATGGAAGTTTCCAGTCCATACATATAGGGGGAGCCTGAGCAGCAAACTTGATTTCAAACTTCGATGTATTTATTTACTTCACTGTGTATCCCTCCCGGAATTCAATTCAAACAAATGGTGACCATGTCAGCTAAGCTTATTATTCCTGTTTGGTCCATGCACCTGTTAAACATTTTTATTATGTTGTATGCTGCTCACCATCTGCCAATATGTATGGACTGGGAACTTCCGTTTCAGTGTATCAGAGGAAGTGTGCATGCACACAAAAGGTTACACCCAGAATAAAGCCTTGTTGATCTTTGTCAGACTAGAATTCTGTTCTGTTGCTAAAGACCAACATGGCTACCTATCTGAATCTATCATCAGTATTGTGTTGGAGACCCCAAACCTTTATTTTCTAGCTCAATCAGGTCTTCTTGGTATGTCACAAGTCAGAACTCCCTCCCTAAACATTTTACAACCAAACTATTTCAGCCACATCTATCAAGTTTCCTCTAATTTATCGCAGCCAGTGTGATGCTCATTAGCTTGACATGAAGCTGCCATAATTCCTGGACACCATTTCTTGACTACCGTCACCCCATCCAAAACACCCACAAACATGCAAGATTCTTCTTATGAACTTCTACTTGCCATCTACCAGCCACCAGCCACTACCTTCCTTTTATGTGGAAGCTGGGAAAGGAAATGCTGCTCCTAGCCCCGCCCCCCTTACATCATCCCCCAGCACATTCAAAGCTAAGAAACTAGAGCATTATGCTTCTTTGACTAGTCACCAATCCCAATTCCCCACAAGCACCAAATAAACCAAGATTTTGGTCCAAACCCAGTCAACAAGATGGCAGAATGAAATGAAGTTGCCATTCAACCCACAGGCTGATTACAGCTGCAGACACAGCTTTAAAAAATAACAAGAGAACAAAAGAATGAGAAACTGAGCAACAGAGAGACGCTGACTTTTCTCGCAGCAAAGTGGCATCGAAGAATAGAGCCAGAGAGCATTAGCTTTGGCAGGCAGACTCTCAGAGCTGGAAAACAGTTGATCTCTCTCTCCCGAACTTTTGTCGGGCAGCCTGACTCTGCAGCTAAACTCGAGGGAGGAGCAGTTATCAGTCACCGTGAGGATGGAGGGCTAATGCATTAAACATACCAGATCAGCAAGCATCAAAGAATAGGAGGAGAGCACAATGGGTGCCTGGCAACAAGTTTCTCATTTGCAGCTGGGCCACACAAATGCTTTCTGCTGACTCTTCGCATTCTAAACTCCAGAGGAAGCCCGAGAGGGAAATGTATTTGGTTTATAACCCCTAAAAGTGCCCAGGACACCTTATTAGTGAGAGTTCTATCAACTGACTCGAGTGCTCTTGTCATCCTGCCCTTTCCCCCTTTCCATAATTTATACTGGGTAGATAACGAGATAATGCAGTTTGTGGAAGAACCCCCCAAATTAACCTTAGCAAGACACTCTGCAGTAAAGGCTTCGGGAGGATATATGAATCCGAGAAAGCCAATACGCTACAGAAGAGGCACGCCGTCAAAAGGAAACATCATCAAGTATTGATGATGTGAAAGACTTCAAGCTGCCTGCCTCGGAGAAGCAAATTGGCATTCCGTTTAGAGACGGAGCCAAAGAGCGCGAGAGAGCTGAAGGGACAAGGAAAGGCAAGAGAGCAGGCAGAGAAGGAGTCAGTTCCAATTTTGGGTTATGCCTCCCAACCATGAGCTTTATTCACTGGAGTTTTCTGAAACCATCGAATCAAGAGATCACCAAAACCTGTGGCACTTGCTCTACGATGCTGGTTGCAACCAAGACATGAATTGTGCCTGAGACCTAGACCTCACAAACTACACATTTATGGTTTGCATTATTAACACGTTTATTTATAATTGCTCTCTACATAATGGGCCGAAGGCGGATTGCAAAAGTCTGCTCAGACACATTCAGAATAAACACAAAGGAACATCATTATCAGTTCGACAGCAATATGCTTTCCCAAGAATAATGCAAACGGCAGCCCAGTCAGCAAAATGCCCCCTGGAGTCCAGTGATCTGCACCACAGGCAGAAGAGGCATGTATATTTTTAATATTTGGTTATTTATACTGTATGTGGAGGGTTTGCATTATTAGACTTTCATGTTTTGCTTCTGTTAACCTTTGAGTTCTTAATTCATGTTTTTGGGCTATGCTTTTTTCTCCCTTCTTGATTCATTACAGCTGATGTGTACACACAGTGTACACATGAAGGCGCTTTCAATGGACAGGATTTCCCAGCTTATGTACATTCAAGTGTAAATGAAGAGGTTCTGCTCAGATCTTCTATTGAATATGCAGAAGTTGGGGGCAAGAACAGAGGGCATAGTCCTGTTTTTTCCTTCATTCAATGAGAAATGTATTCCAAAAAGGTAACAAAACACTTCACCATATTTGTCACTATAACAGGGGAGGGGTAGATTCTCACCTGGTAGTGAACTCGCTGCGTAGATGAAGTTACTGATTGCAAATCCTAATGGGAGAAACCCAAAATAAAATAGTGGTAAATCAAAGGCCAGTTTCAGCCTGCATTCTAAGCAAAAGAAGTAATATAACATTATATCATATACAAAATAGTGATCCTACAGCGATCACAACACTGATGCAACAAAACCCAAGGCAAAGGTTCTGTTAACACCACTCAAAAGTTCTAGTCAACCTGTGGTCCTCCAGATGTCCATGGACTACAATTCCCATGAGCCTCTGCCAGCATTTGCTGGCAGGGGCTCGTGGGAATTGTAGTCCATTGACATCTGGAAGACCACAGATTGACTATCCTAGACATCGGTGGCAAATTCATCTACATGTGGCTTAACCTTTTTACAACTGGTCCTTCTGATACTGTCATCTGAACTCAGAGAACAACTCTTGGCTTTCAAATCAAAGTGGAACCTGGCTCAGGGCTCAGACAGATAAGATCACAGATCTTGTTCTCTCCATAAGGTGCAAATTGCAGACTTATGCAGCCTCAGGTTGATGGTGGGGGAAAGTGGCATATAAATATCATAATAATAAACAACTAATAAGAATTTTCTGCATGGACGGGAGAGCAGGTTTAATCCTTCAACCTCCACTATTTTGCTACTTGAAAGTGGGCTCCCTGCTTTCTTATTAACATTTTAAAGGGAAACATTTGCATTTGTAAAGGACACATAGAGGATAGTGGAAGGGCCAAAAAGTGGGACATCTTTTTTTTTAATGAAGGTTTGCTTACCTTGCCTGAACAAGGTTTAAGAGGATTACCCAATGGTCATACCGTTGATCCAGGAACCAATTCCCCCTAATCCCAGATGTATGGGAAGATGTATGGAGATAGCTGTTGTTATTTGCCTGGGAGTAAAAACCTCTCTACACAAATTCAGAGGCATTTTCATCTTATCACTTATTCACTTGTTTCAAAACTGAGCCTCAAAACTGGGGGGGAAAATTGGTTCTTGAGCAATGTCCTTCTGGATCCAAAGTAAATACTGAGCAAGTAGGCTTGATACTTCATTTCCTTCTCTTAGTGGCTAGTTTATAATGGTGACACTTATTAGCCCTATGCAGCTAGAAGAGATGTGAATTAGGCTGTATCCAAGGCCAAAAAATACCAAAAAATTACCTTATCAGTATTTTCTAGGTATTTTCAAAGCCAAATACAGAACAGATTCCATTTTTGGCTTTCCGAAATCAGTTACGGTATTCTTCTTACTGCCTTGACTTCACTTCAAAGTGGGCATCAGTGCATGTGTATGTGTATCAAGTGCCACCAAGTCTCAAGCTGTCACACCTTGGGGTTTTCAAGACAAGAGATGAACAGAGGAGGCTGGCCCTGGCTTGAGCGTCCTTTGTTGTCTCCCATCAGTCCTGTTTAGCTCCTGAGATCTGGTGAGGTTAGGCTAGCCCAGGGCCTCATTCTCATTAGGAGTAATGAATTCATGTATCTTCTTATCTATAGATTTATGGGGAGTTATATAGTCAGATGACATAACCATTTTTAAACCCCCAGGTTTTCAAGACGCGTTTGTTCTCTCCTAGCTAATAATCAGAGATCAGCTCGCCATCTCATTTTTACTGGCCTGGTTGGGCTCCTTCAACAGAAGGTGAGCAAAAGAAAAATGAAGGGACAGCCAAGTCTTTACCTACATAATTTCTGCAGGTCAGACTTCTATCAAAGGCACAACAGCAGGCCCGTCAAAGAGCGCTTACATTGCATAGCATGTTATATTTCAATTACATCTGGGGGGAAAAATCTTCTCACCTTTGAAAACATTTCAAAGCAGCAAGACAACTAAGCAGAGACAAAATAATGCCATGAAATGCAGTTTTCTTCTCAAGAATAAATGGTCCTTGAGTTTATTGACTCCATCCTGGGGTTGCTGGGCAAGAAAAGCTAATTTCCTAATAATGTTCTTTACTAGCAGTCACTCACCTCTTGCAGACGATCCACATACATACGACAAGTCTCCAAGTCACAGTCTCCGCGTACAACGATAATTCCCAGAGGAATGGCTAGGGGAGAAAAACGAATATTCCTATTAACAATAAGACCATTTGAAACAGATGTCTCAAAGATATCGTTCCAGATCCTTGTAGGGATTGGATCCTACAGGCCACCTGTGGAAGGCTTGGGCATTTGTCACTTTCCTTTCCTCCCAATTGTCCCTTCCGCTTTGCAGACCCTAGATATGGAGAACTGAAGGGGATTAATAACCATGCAGGTCACGAGTCTAAACAGAGGAGGGAGAAGAGGTCAGAATCACTTCTCTTTCCTCTTCTATTAGAGGAGCTGCTTGGACACAAGACGGGGAAAGGGTTATTTTTAGGTTTGCCAGCTATGGGTTGGAAAAGTCCTGGAGATTTTGGGGGCAGAGCCCAATTTGGGGAGGGGAGAGACTACAGCAGGGCAAAATCCCATAGAGTCCATCTTCCCAAAGCTGTCATTTTCTGCAGGGGCACTGATCTCTCTAACCTGGAAACCAGTTGTAATTCTGCGAGTTTTCCTGCTACTGCCTGGAGGTTGGCAACCCTAGTTTCTTTAATTTAAGTTTTCCCCACATGGATTCTTTGTTACACATTAGATGTTAATGGGAAGAGCAGTTTTTCATTGCTTCCCTGCAGTATCGTGCTGCATTAGGGCATGATACTCTCTGGCAGTTCCCCAGCTTTTCTACCATCTTTTTTTAAACTCTCCTCCAAGACCCATTATGCACGGGGGTTTTAGCGCACATTCAGGGTGGAATGGCGGCGACTAAAATCACGGATAACGCACGGAGCCGGCTGCAACCGGCTGCAGCTTCGGTGCATGCCGCCGAAAAAGCCGCGTCAGTGAAACGCGGAAGAAAGCGCAGCTTCCGGGTAACCGGGGCGCAACCAGAAGCGGCGCCCGGATCGCCGCGTGCATAATCAGTTACTCTGGGTTTTGCCGCCGTCGTGCCCCGCCCCGTGAATAACCGGTGTGCGTCGCGTCTTCCCCCTCCGCGTTTTCCATGTGACCCGAAATCGCCGTTTCGGCGGCCGTGCATAATGGGCCCAAGTGGCTGTTTCTACTCCCTTTTTTTAGGGTTGCTACAACCCTCCTGCTGGCATCCCTCCCTTCCTGCCACCACTTGGAGCGATGGTGGAAGAAAAATACACAATAAAAGCACCATCAGGACAGCAACATGACATCACTTCCAGGGAAAACCCAGATTGGCTGTCTGGCCTCTCTAGGCCTGTCCATAGCATGCCTCTATCATCTCCCAAACGCTCCTGGGTGTTGCAGCCTGTGGCCTGGCCAACCTGCTCAGCCATGATGCTCACTGACCTGTCCCTTTCCTTCAGACTAATCTGCATCACAGGCCATTGGATCCTCTCAGCTTTTCTGCTGGTGCAAGAGAGAAGATGGGTGATATTGCCCAATTATTCTACTCATTACATCCTGTCCTGCATCTCTTTCTGTCCTCATGTATCCTATGATAGTGGGCCTAGTCTATTCAGGGCTCAAAAGAGGCTCTTTCTCTGCCTCGATCCAGCAGAGAAGCTAATAGAATCCAACACCGTTATTCTGAGGGACGGAAAATGGAGGGAGGGGCTGTGCATTGCCAAGTCTTCCTTGCATGAAGGATGAGATAAACATGTCATAGACAGAGAGAGAGAGAGAGAGATAAATAGAGATGTGAAATTCCATTTCAAATCCCACTTTTCTTAGGAGCCTGAAAGAACTTTGAGGAGATCATCATTCTCACTGCAACATTATGCTATGAGCCAGTGAATAAGAAAAGCAGTTACAGCCTCAAACCAATGAAACTGTGATTTGCTACTCGGTGAGAATTAAATTTGCTTGTTCTTGATGATTATGTTCCTGGGCCCAAAGAAAACAAAACAAAAAAATTTCCAGCCTTCAAGAACCTTGATAGATGTTTTTTTTAAAGAACCTTCCATTTCTGATTGTGTTGTTTCCTCATTAGCCGCTGCTTAGAGGGTGGGTTTCTATCTTTTTACAACAAGGGCCAGTATATCACCCCAGAGAAATTATGTGCCTCTAGAAGTTCCATCCTGCTAAGGGAATTATGTGGCTAGCATAAAAATTCTTCTTTTTTATGACATTCTTTGGGAAAATGCCCCCCCCCCATTGGGAAACCCAACCGTTGCGCTAAAACAATGATAAATTGCTGCAGCTGATTAGCTAATAACTCCTCTGAAAAAGCAGCTGCTTGAGATTTTAGGGAAAACACATGTTTACATAGGGATGCCAGCCTCCAGGTGGGAGGGCCCCTGGAAGACAAGGACAAGCTGACTTCAAGGCTCAAAGGTAGATTTACTGAAATATGTTCAATCAAACCGAGTCAGGTAGGAGGGACCTGGAGGGACCGGGAATTACAGCTTACCTCCAAACTACAGAGATCAGTTTCCTTGGAGGAAATTAAAGCTTTGGGGAATGGACTCTGTGGTATTATACCCCAGGGAGGTCCCTGTTCTCCCCTGGCTCCATCCCACAAATCTCCAGGACTTTCCTAAGATTGATCTGGCAACTCTGACCCCCATTCCCTGCCGGTGGCCAGGGGGAGACCTGGCAACCCTATACTTACAATCAGGGTTAATACAAACTGCCCTGTAGCCAGATATCTATATGTATAAAAGCTGCAGGCAGGATAAGCTGTCAGTAAATTTACAAGCAGCTATCCTATGGTGCTGGAGACAAATGCTGTGAATACCATGGCCAGCCAAAGTTACCAACAAGATGGTTTTAGAGAGGAGCAAACCCACTATGTCAGAAGAAGAAGAAGAAGAAGAAGAAGAAGAAGAAGAAGAAGAAGAAGAAGAAGAAGAAGAAGAGTTGGTTCTTATATGCCGCTTTTCCCTTCCCAAAGGAGGTTCAAAGTGGCTTACAGTCGCCTTCCCATTTCTCTCCCCACAACAGACACTTTGTGGGGTGGGTGAGGCTGAGAGTTATCACTGCCCGGTCTAAACAATTTTATCAGTGCTGTGGTGAACCCAAGGTCACCCAGCTGGTTGCATGTGGGGAAACACAGAATCGAACGTGGCATGCCAGATTAGAAGTCCGCACTCCTAACCACTACACCAAACTGGCTCTAGGAAGGGAAGATATTACAGCTAAGGCTCAATTACTTTAAACACATCATGCGATCAAACTCGCTAGAAAAATCATGAATGCTCGGTATGGTCAACAGCAAAAGAAAATGTTGACGCCAAAGTATCTGCTGGTTTGACACGATCAAAGCCGATATAGGGATGACCATGAATCAACTAAAAGAAGCAGTCAGAGACAGGGACGCATGGCGAATACTTTCCTATAGAATGGCCAAGGGTCGGACACAACTGAACGGATGACATCATCATAATCATCCTATGGCAAACTTACAATTGGCAGAGAGCTGAGAATTCTGCACAAGGGATAGGATTCCTACCTCTGGATTCGGGGGGGAGGGGAGGTCATGCAAACAGGAGTTTTAAAAGGTGAAATCTTCCTTTGTTCTGATGCTGCAACCAGTGGCCTCGTCCTCCTCTATAACAGCAGAGCAAGGAGTATGGGGATGTGTTTGTTACATCTAAGGCACCTGCTTTGTAATGCAACTTAGATTGTTGTTCTCATTTTATTTCCTTAGATCTATGTTGTCCAAACTATGTATGTGCTGTAACTGAAGCTTTAGCAATAAAGCTTCTTTCCTGTTTACGAAAGCAAACTGTGCCTGAAATTCCTCCCAAATGCTGCAGGCTGCTCTTGCATTCTAGCAAAACGCATGCACATCGGGGGGAAGCAAAAGTATTTGGAATGTACTTGTGTTTTGTATTTGTTTAGAGGCAGCCGTATCAGGTCCCCTAAGGCCCTGATCACTTGAAAGACTGGGCCTTATATCTTGGAGTGGTGGTAGGAAGAGAGAGCATAATTTTGCACACAGGTCAACGTACAATATGCATGTGAGTACACACAGAGCACAGGACTGTGACAGCCATCACCACCCAAAATGAGTTCCAGAGCCTCTTGCAAGATTTTTTGAGTTGTCATAGCAACCCAGATGGATACCGAAGCCTTCTCTCAGAATGATGATCAGAACAGGGAGGAGGAGAGACAAAAGGAAGAGAGACAGGGATGCCAGCCTCCAGGTGGGATCTGGAGATCCCCTGGAATGACAGGTCTTCTCTAGACTAAAGAGATCAGTTCCCCTGGAGAAAATGGCTGTTCTGGAGAATGGACTCCATAGGATTATGCAGCACTGAGGTCCCTTCGCTCCCCAGATCCACCCACTCTCAGCTGCACCCCCCAAAGTCTCCAGGTATTTCCCAACCCAGAGCTGGCAACCTTAAAGAGAGAGGAGGGAGAAGACTCTCTATGGGGTCCTCATGGGGCCTTCCCATGTAATATGCAATCAATATAGACAGGCTTATTTTGCATAACTGATTCTACTTCCAAGACACATACACTCAAAGACTGCAGATTTTTATTTTTATGCCTAGAGAGTGCTGTGAGGGCGTGTGGCAGAGCAAGCGGGAATAGACATCAAGAGGCAGAACTGAAACCCTGATTACTGGAACTGCTCATCTGCATTCCTGTGGTTTCTGTGATTTCACCAAGCACCAACAATGCAATTTAAAGCTCTTTGCTTCAGTCATAAAGGTTGGTGACCTCATTCGAAAAACAAAACGCTCAAGATTTTGGGAACAGTGGCTTCACCTGTGATAAAAAGTCAAAGTCAGTCCCCTGTGGAGAAAAGTTATATCAGAAGATAGTTTAGAATTCAAAAGATGAACTGTTAATGAATCTATCTTTCGGAAATGATTTAGTCACACTGATTCCTGCCTCGGTGGAGAAAATTGGATTAGATTACCTTTCAGGTGCTATGCACAATCATATTGGATGATTTTAAGTGCATACCTGCATTGAAACACTGTCTTAGTGGAATGCAAGATCTGCTAGGGAGGGAGGGAGGGAGGGAGAGAAGAACAGGAAGAGGAAGAGGAGGAGGAGGAAGAGGAAGAAGTTCATTGAAACTCTGTCTTAGTGGAATTCAAGATCTGCTAGGGAGGGAGGAAGGGAGAGAAGAAGAAGAGGAAGAAGAGGAAGAGGAAGAAGAAGAAGAAGACGAAGAAGAATTGGTTCTTATGTGCCACTTTTCTCTACCCAAAGGAGGCGCAAAGTGGCTTTCAGTCGCCTTCCCTTTCCTCTCCCCACAACAGACACCCTGTGAGGTGGGTGAGGCTGAGAGAGCCCTGATATCACTGCTCGGTCAGAACAGTTTTATCAGTGCCGTGGCAAGCCCAAGGTCACCCAGCTGGCTGCATGTGGGGGAGTGCAGAATTGAACCTGGCATGCCAGATTAGAAGTCTGCACTCCTAACCACTACATCAAATTGGAAGAAAGAAAGAAAGAAAGAAAGAAAGAAAGAAAGAAAGAAAGAAAGAAAGAAAGAAAGAAAGAAAGAAAGAAAGAAAGAAAGAAAGAAAGAAAGAAAGAAAGAAAGAAAGAAAGAAAGAAAGAAAAAAAGATCAGGTAAACTTGGCTGTTGCCCTCAAAGGACAAAACAGCTCCCTTTAATCACTCAGGATTTCCAAAACTGTGATGCCTACCACCACTCTAGTGTCAAGACTAATCTACTCTGAGCAGCATTATGATGAGTTGTTAGATACTGGGAGAAAAATTCAATTTTAGATGAGGCTACCGATAGAATCAAATTGGTATTGCAAGCAAACAAGGAGAGCAAACTTTATTTACTCTGAGTAACGGTGATCCAGGTTATTACACTGATGTCGGAGCATTTGATGCTCCATCATGAAGACATGTCTCAGGCAAAAATCTTAATAGCTTTCCTGCAGTGCTGCCAGAGGGAGAATAAAATGGTTCTTTCTTTCGATGCTTTGATTTTTGTCATTTATAGTTTATTTTGGTGGTGATATTGAACGGGGAACATTAAGAAATTACTCATATTCCTGAAGCTGTTGTGCTGAAGCAAGAGTCATGCTAATTCACGCTGTGTTTAGATCTAATCTGTCCTGAAATAGAAGAGCTAGATTAAGACTAAAACTTGTCAAGAAGTTGTTGGTCAGTAGCTGGGCAAATCCAGTATGCACCAAACAACTGGCCAAGCTGCAGTATTTTGGGGGGAATTCTTAAGGGAATGGGGGAAATTTCATGTCTAAGAAAAAAGCCAACGAACAAAACTCAGTGGCAGAAATAATGAATTAGTATAATCTGCAACATCATCAACCTTCAGCACTTTTGTCTAAGTAAAAATATATCTATTTCTGTACTCTGGAGGGGAAAAAAATCAAACTATCCAGAGAGCTAAATGAATAACCACATGATATGTTTGGAGCCATTGCTTGAGACATCTTGAAAAGGGGACTAGACACATCCATACAGAATAGATTTATCGACTATTGGCCATGATTGCTAAGTGGAGTCTCCATTATGTCTTTCTAAATCTATTGGCGGAGGGGAGTAATTGCAAGAGAGAGCTATTTGGCTTCATGCTCCACTTGTGGGCTTTTTGAAAGCATCTGACTGGCCATTTTGAGAAAGGCGATGTCTTGACAGACTATTCAGCAGATCCATCAGGACTCCTTCTATGCTCTTGTGTAGAAGTTAGATAAAAGGACTTGGGCAGAGTATAAACATTTAATTTGCAACTCACCTTGGGCAGCAGAGAGTTTATTTAGCTGACTCCAAATTCTGATTTTTTTTTTAAGGGTGGCCTTGATACAGAAGCAGGTTAAAGAACAATCTGGTTATAATTCTGTCTTCTAAAATGCTACGTTACTGAGCAGAGGTGCTTTTCCTCTTTAACACATCATTAACTCTGCTCTTGACAGGTAGCAAACAGTAATATAAATCAGTTTTCTCATGAGTGGTCTCATGAGTTTGAGACACTCAAGTGCAGTGCAAATATAAGCCAGGATCCCTGCAAAGTGGAGCTGCAGATCAGAAACCAGCTTCATAAATTATACCATCCCCTCTTCCTGCCCTCCCTCCTTGGAAGATCTTCCCCAACACCTTCCTTGTTACATCTCGACAGGTGCGAACAATAGTTAATGCTACCTGGACTCTTTTCTTCAACAACCACTATAAATCTTGTACTCAAATTCTGGTTTAGGCAAGAACCTTACTCCGCATTGATGCAGGTGTGAGACGAAAGCATAGTGGAAAGCAATACGTGTAATGAAGAGGGGTCTGTGCCAGACGTGTGAAAGAAGACACCATTTTACAAAGATGGCTTCTAATCTGCAGACCATAGTTTGAGACAGCCAAGGTTACCTCTGCATTAGGCCACATACAGCACTATTCTAGCCCTAGGTATGCCCTTGAATTCAATAGAACCAGAAGGTCATAGCGGTGTTCAGCACAGCAGGTCCTCACACTTTTCTTTTAGCTGTCAAGTCACAGCCAACCTATGGTGACCCTGTAGGATTGTCAAGGCAACAGATTCCCGAGGTGGTTTTGTCATTGCCCACCTCTCGGGACCTCCTTGCTGGTCTCCCACCCAAATAAGCAGGGCCGACCCTGCTTAGCTTCAGAGATCAGGCTAGTCTGGGGCCATTCAAGGCAGGGTCAGCTAGTCACACTACTGCTCTGCAAATGAATTGGTGACATCGCCAGCCATTTTTGAAGTCAATAAAGAGGCCTTCCAAATACCATCCCCCCATTTCTTAACAGCAGTACAACTGTTGCCTCAGATTATCATGAGGCAGGCATCGGTTTTGTACACCTTCAAGCATGAGAGAGAAATAGATAGATATAGATGAAATAGATATAGATATAGATCCCTCCACCCCACAAACCCCAGCTGTCATCTTCTTGAAGAACACTCAGAAAACTGGGGGATGAAGCCTTTAATGTTCCGGATTAATTTATGTGTCAAGGGATGACAAAAGATGTGTTCGTGCTTGTATCTTTACCAAGGGCATCCCAATACGACTCCTGGGAAGAGTGCCAGCAAGCCATGAAAAGGTGTGTGCAGGTGGAAGGGGGAGACTGTCTAAGCCGAATAAGGATATTTCTACAGGAAGATAAGCAAACCAATTAGAAGATTCACCATCCAGTAATTACCAGGGAATCCCATATTATAAAGAGGAGGCCGATGCTTTGTTACATAACAAATAGCCAGCCTTGTAATTGAATATGAATAATGAGCCAGATGCAGGAACAAGACTCTATTAAACTGTTATCACTAGCCGCCACATCCTGCATTGATTAATGACTCAGTGTGTGTCACCAAGGAAAGGGACTTCATTTTAAGGAGTTGTCATCAAGCGTGTCGCCAGAGCAGCTGACCTCCTCCTTTGACTTCTACACTATGAATGTGACAATTAATTATCACGGTACTTCCCTCCAGTAATGATGTATTGTTTTTCTCCCTGGGCTTATAAGGATTTTAGGCCTATGAGATCGTATCATGAAATTAATAGGAATATTCTCAGCGGTGATAATGGTGTCTGCCTGGGACCCTGAAGGTATGATCCGAAGAGACCTGTCACAGCAACCTTGCTGAAACGAAGCCCATTGGGGTCCCAGTGGGGCTTGCATGGGATATAAGAGCCCCACATGGACCACCTTGAGTTCCACAATGGAAGAATGGTGGGTCATAAATGGAAGAAATGAGAAATACTTGCTTCATACTCTTATTCATTGCTGGAGGTAGGAGATTTTTCTTAGCATTCTGCCCACTGCAGACACTCGCCAGGGACGAATGACATAAGAGGAACTATACTAGCTTAGGCTGCACCTCTGCTGGAGGAACAATCACCTAAGTTGGAGGAAGTCTCAAGCTGGAGGAAGTCTTTTAGACTTTGCTTGGAGGAGTGCTAGGTTGTGGTCTGCATTCAGAAGCCATGAATGAGAATTAGGTGAGGATACTATAAATACGCCTGGGTTCCTTTTGCTCCTTAAGAACAGCACCAAAATTGCAAACTAGGAAGTCTTCAATAAACCACAATTTGTCATAAGATGTATGCCTGACACTTTAACAAACCAGTATTTGCCTCTGACTTTCTTTCTTCCCCACCTCTCTCAGCAATCACATTTTAACCGTTGATTTAACCCTGGTTTGTAAGCTGAAAACAAATGATTTGTTAATGTTCAGAACATTGCTAATATCTGCTCAGATCAATCAGACCTGACAACAAACAGTGGTTTGTCAGAAACGTCTTGGTTTGCAATTCCACTGCTAAATATGAAAGATGGGAGTGAGTATGAAAGACACAGTATTTCATTGTTACAACACACAATGGCTTGCCTGTAACATCTGGATGCAGATATAGGTGATATAATATCCCTTGGGCCCTGCTAGCCCCTTGCACAAGGAACTTGGAGTCCCTCTGATACTGAAAAAAACTGACTCAATATCACATATTTTATTCCATTGCCTGTCGCATTCTATGCTCAGACACCAATTTACTGAACCTATTACTGCAGATTCCCTTTGCCCGACGGATAGAATTACTCAACATCTATGAGCTGATAAGTCCCTGGAAATAACAGAACCAGTAGCTGACTTTTTTGGCTACTGTGATACAAAAAGGAAATCAGATATGCAAGAAATAATTATCGGCCACTGGGATTTATTGTTGATGTAAACGATTACTTATTGAGCATATTATGGGCGAATGTACAACTGGTTATTTCTCTTTTATCTGTGATCTGTTTTATTTTCAGTTTAGGTCATCATTCTTACTCGTTTATTTGCAGACGAATTCCTTTTATGTGTCACTAAAGGTTTTGAATGTTGTTGGATTTTTTATTCTGGAAAACACGAGCCGAGCTAGCAGCTAACATGGCTGTTCTGCACCACTAGATGGCTTTGCGCATAGACGTGTTAACAAAAACGTATCAGAACAATCACGTCACAACAACTGGATTCCCTGATGACAAGCAATACATTTTACATCAAAAAAAAGGATAGGCAGGTATTGATTTTCTTATTTATAATGTTAGATGAGGATTTTATGCTTGTGGAAATATCAAGAGTGTATTAATCATTATGACAGCTAGACTTTGGAAGAGGGTGCAGAAGCTATAGCCAAACTGGGGCTTTTCTAGGGTGTACCCCTATTCTGCACTCAGGGCATTGAAGCACATTAGAGTTTGACATTTCCTGCAGCACATGCTTGATATCTATTTGACTTGATATCTTCCCTTCAGCTCCAGGACATCTCTAATACCAGCTATTTTCTCTCTGTTTCACCTGTTTTCTGGTTCAGCACTGAACAGGAAGAAAACCAGTTAACCAAACACATAATGGGCCCACATCTCCAGGCCATGCCTGAAGGCTTCCAGATATTTCCTTATGCTTCCATACATTTATTTAAAGTCTCCCTTTCTCACTTGGACTGGAGGTGGATTACACACAGTGAGTAAGTACAATCAGTGAGGCATTCAAGAAACAATCCAATAAGATTTGGGTTGTAGAACAAACCAGAAACATAAGGTTTACCATTACACTAGGCTTTCTCAACCAGAGTTTCGTGAAACCCTGGCGTTTGTTGATAACCCTGGAAGGTTTTCCTGAATGGGCAGAAGTTAATTAATTATATAATTTGTTAAACATTTATTGGGTGATACATCCATACATGGTCATGTCAACAACCCCCTCAATCCCAAAATGGCCACCTGGAGCAGGTGGGGAGGGGAGGGGCATCGGGTGGGCATCTACACAGATATGCCTCCCAACCCTATTGTGCAGGATCACACCACTTATGGGGTTTCTCAAAGCCTGAAGAATGTTTTAGGGATTTCTCAATAGGGAAAAAGTTGAGAAAGGCTGCATTACACATCCAAGGAGGCAAAATTCCATAGCAAGATTCTAGTTTCAACAACCTGTGCACAGTTATATACTACAGACCACAGTCCCAAACAATTTTTCTAAGAAACTATGTGAATCATCCAGTACAACACAATCTATTGCCTTCACAGAAAAGCCCTCCTGAATAATCCAGTGTTGCAAAGTGTGTGGAAAGCCTGGAGAGTGGGAACCTTCCTGATTTCCCCAGGCAGACTGTTCCACCGGGAGAGAGGGGCACAATGCAGAGAATCCCTTTCTTTCCATAGTGGCTCCAGTGTCCAATGGGAAATAATTTTTTAAATGTAAAATCTGGCAATAGCATGATGTCACCACTGGGGGAAATCCAGAAGTGATGTCAGTCCATTGTAGGAATCAGTGGAAACTCTACCATAGATTTTCCAGCAGTTCCTAGAGAGGTGCGACGTCATTTCTGGCTTTTCTAAGAAATAATAATGCCTTCAACAGTCTCTCTTATGTACTCCCTCCCAACTCCTGCACGTTATCCCTATGGCATGAACTGGAGGGGAGTTTCTACAAATAAAGGACTGCTTTCTGCTCCTCCCCACCAAATCTCCCTACCCAGGCAACGGGGAATTCGTTTACTCATCTCTATGGAACACTGGGCCTCACTGGCAACTGCAGAGAGCATTTGGTTATCAAACACAGCTAAAACCTGCAGGTTTCTGGAGATATACCCCATGTGAGGTTCTCCATCACCTTGGTCGGTAGGGGGTGGAGTGGTATTTTTTTCTGCCATGTTGGGAATTTTTTAAGTCTTTTAATGGGAGTTTTAATGTGGGGTTTTAAGACTGTTGTTGCCCGCCACGAGTCTATGTAGGGAGTGGCGGGAAATAAATCAAATCATCATCATCATCAAAAAGTAGTCATACCAATTATCCATTATAACTTACAAGCTTCCCGGAGTTTTTCCTTGTCATAATGCAGCCCCTCATAATCTTGTAAACTAATTCTGTTCACTCTGATCCGCAGGCGTTCTGGAACAGAGTGGGGGCTGAAAGGAAAGGAAAGAGATCGGTCAAGGAGAGAATGCAGAGCCAAATCAGAGGAACCCAAAAGAGAGATTTTTCCCCACACCAGAATTAGCAGGAATGAGAGAGAGAGGATGACAGGAAGCCTGAGCAAAAATGAACCAAAGCCCGAAAGGCTCTGAGCTGTCACTCTCAAAAGACAAGCTGGATGCAAACAAATGGTTCAACCATTGAGTCCACTGAATGTGACCCTTGAAAATCAGAAAGGTAGAAAAGCCCATCTCGTTGTTATAAAATCGGGGGGGGGGGTTGCTTCCTTTATGAATGACCACCATGACCCAATAATTTGATTATTACAATCCATCCTCAGCGCTCAAAAATCCCAGATGCCCTGAGACCCATTTGAAGCTTATTTCTGTGTTACTAACATATTTCTTCATTAGTTAAGACCAGCCCCTGTTGATCTCAACAAAGCAAAAAGTACACTATCAATTCAAGATCCATAGGAAATACGATGCATTTGCTGTCAATGAAGGATATTCAGAGTTAACCCGTTCATGCCAGTCCAGAATCCATCACATCGCCCACTACTGAGGTGGCATTATATATCACTGGCCATTGTGCTGTTTTGCAGTTCAGGAGTTATTCAGCTCCCAGATTGTCTGGCCCACACCAGTTGTGAATAACTGCTATGAAAACAACACAGTATCTGTTGGAATACGCAGGATCTGCAGTGTGCATGATTGAGCAGAATGTTGGGGGTGCCCAACAGGGGGCATCGGAGGACATGATGTTAAGCATAGATGGGATAGGAACTTCCTGATGATTTTCAGGTTATCGCCTTCCTGCTTTTTGAGGGTGGCTCCTCCCAGCTTGCCTCCACAACAGTTGTTGATTGGAATTATTATTCAGCTTGTATATCATCCTTCTACACAACTACAGCTGGCCACATAGTAGGGTCTCTGTCTCTCTCTTTTCATACGAAGTTGTTTATCTTTATGAATACAACTGTTTTTATTCTTTAAGCAGCCTGGGGCTTTGCTTTCTCTTCATATTCAAACTCTGCCCACCGTATCAACAGATCAGCAAATGCACTCTTAGAATTCAACTTATCATTAAGCAACCAGTCTAATAAGGAAGATACAGTTATCAAGAATAGGGAATCCAAAGGCAATATCTAACACACATGCCTCTTAATAATACAGTAAGAGGGTGCTGGGAGGAAATGGGACTCATCGCCTAACCACCAATCAGATTGGCTATCCCAGCTATCCCATCCTTGATCGGCCATCCATCCAACAGAGAACAGATCTAACAGGACTGTGACTAGCCCAAAGTCACCCAGCTGTCTGCATGTGGAGGAATGGGGAATCAAACCTGGCTCTCCTGATTTGAAGCTGCCGCTCCTAACCACTACATCAAGCTGGCTCTATACAATATACAATACAGATGTATAAATGACAAATATATACCTCCTCCACAGCATGCACTTGCTGGTTTGGCCCTTCTCTCCTTGCTTCTGAAAGAGAGTGGCAGGCTCTACATGATGTTGAAACTGGAGATACCAGAAATTGAACCTGGGACCTTTTGCATACCAAGCAGATTTTCTACCACTGAGACACATGGAGTGCTAGTGGGGTCTTAATACCGTACATGTGACAGTCCTCTGTGTGTGTGTGTAATCTTAATTTGGGGAACTGGTATATCCTACAACTCAGACTTGTCCACAAGTGCCTTTTTTCATAGAACCCAAAATGGAGAGCTTCGGGGAGGTTGAACACACAACTCTAAACTGCATTCTCCAGTAAAGTTCAGCGAAAGAGCGTCACAGTTTCAACAAGTAAACTCCCTCCACTATTATGCCATGAGTTCTTTTTAGCTTTGCTGCCCTAACAAGCCATATCGTCATTGACCTTCTTGCAATAAAACCTACTGAGAAAGGCAATTAGCAAAAATTTCCAAGGGAGAGTCTAGTATACTTTTTCTGCCTGCTGTAAACAGGTATGACATTGCTGGAGTGATGAGAGAGAGACAGAGACAGAGAGAGATTGCAAATGAACCTGCAGTGTCAGCAGCACCTTAAGGAAGGTGGAAGCAAAAAGGGAGTAATGAACTCTGCAACTGCCAGTTAAGTCTGTGGGGGCAAATATAATTTTTCAGTTCTGTGAGTTTTGTATTCTTATTTAGCAGGAATAAAAAATGTTCCCAAAGCAGACAATATGAACATATATATATAAATTATAAATCAGTAATCAACCCATCCCAGGAGACATAATTACAAGTTTTGCAGTATGCCAGGCAGACAATAGCACCGTGTTGTTAAATAGCAGCAGCTGTGTTGTCCAGATGCCCTCCGATACGCAGAACTGTCTGAGTTCAAAGCAAGCTGTCAAGGATTTACCGGAGCATCCTAACTTCCGGCTCTATTCAGGAGACAGCTGTCCACCTTAACTGGCACTTGGACAGCTCGGCTCGCCAAATATACATACCTGTTTCTGTTTTTAAGCAGAGGCTTAGAACGCGAGCAGGTGGGAAAAGAAGATGGCAAAATGAATTCAAAGCAAGCTGTGCAATTTGATTTGGCCTTTTGTTGGTGCACAACTTCCTTTTGACCTCCAAGAAGTGGTGGAGTGAGAAATGAAGATCATTACAATTGCCTTCTGTTATTGCCTTTGACAGTTCTGAATAAAATAAGGGTATCAAGTTAAGTAGTGGCAAGGCTTTGATTTTATATATATATGGCTTTTGTATTTTCCTGGTGAAATCTGGTGCTGCTGCTTTAAGTGTTTGTTAATGTAATTTTTCATGTGGTTTGTTTTATGTTTTGTGGCTGATTTTGCACCCGCCTTGGGAATTTTAATGGAAAAGTGGTACATGGATATTATATAAAAATACCGCTTGAGCGCATGGAGCAGATAAGGTCATTCTTCCAGTATAGTCCTAAGAGTTCCCCCCATCTAAGCTCCATTGACTACTTTAGATTGTTAAGAATACGAGCATTTAACTGCCTCGGCTGTATTTGCAGAGAGGAAACCCAGCGCAGCACCCTAAAGAGTAAGGCACTAAAAGACTGACAAGCTGTGAAACCAAAGAGGCACAAAGCAAGAAGCAACAGCATCCCCCAGTGTTGCAAAAAATAACATTTCTCTCTTCTTTTCCAAAGAACCTGGTCATGCAGGGATGAAGCCAACGCAAGCAGAAATGAATGTCAAATTATCTACATAGTTGGAATGTTACCTAGCCCAGCTGAATAACCCGTTCTCATTGTCCCCCAAGAATAAGGCCAGAGGAAATTCACACACGATCACAACCACAACCCTCAGCTTAAGAACAACGTGCATCCAGGGAAAAGGTGACGGGAATAAAATTGAACAAACCATCTTGACAGAGTCTGGCATCCAAAGATTTACTCCAGGCATACAAAACTGCTCTATACTGGCTCTGGTTCCATCAAACTCAGTTTCATCTGTTCCAACTGGCAGTCACTTGAGGGTCTCAGGCAGAGAAAAGCCTTCCCTATCAACTGCAACCTGAAATCCCTAAATAGAGAATCTGGGGCCACCTTCATGCAAAGGACATGCTCAATCACTGGCCCTAGGCCCTCCATCAATTCATCGGTGAACATTCTTGGGCTCGTTTTACATTTTGTTGGTTCCAGAAGATTGTACACAAGACTGTACAGAAGATTCTTGAATTTAAAAACAAGATTTTGTAGTTAGTAGTCATCAATTATTTCTGTCAAAAACCTGTAGTATCACTTTGGGTCTATTTAATTATCTGCAACTGTTTCACTTTGGGTCTATTTAATTATCTGCAACTGTTTGGGCTTGGGACGTATTCCTTTGCAAATTATCCTCTTGCTTTTCATGCTTTTCACCTCTTCTGCCTCTCCTTCCTTGGGTATTTCATGGGAGATATTGCTACTTTACTGTTTGCTTCTTGATAATGTGACATTTGCTGTATAGCTCAGCCCCAAACTCTGTGGGGCTTTACGCACCGGGATCTTTGTAGCAAATTGGTCACTGAATGAAAAATCGCCATTTAAAATAGTGGAATTCATCGTTATGCATACCTGCCTTTGTAGTGGAATCCAGTTGCGTTTTGTAGCGTTTCCCACAGGCTTTCGGTCTCGGCAGAAATCACTAGAAAGGAAGCGCTATTGCCAAGCTCGTCCCGCCCCTGGCCATCAAGCAGCCAATGGGCAGCCGTTAGCATGCTCCCAAACAGCCCCTTTCCCTTTAAGAAAGGTTTTTTTTTTAAAAAAAAACAGACCCATTGCAACGAATCTGTGTAGATTCGTTGCAACGGAGAGACCCATCCAGCTGCCTAATGTGTTTGAGCTGTCGTTTGATCGTTGCCACGCTTCCTCCGAGTGAGAAAAAAAATCCCCCCCCCTCACGGGCCCGATTTTCGGCTGAATGAATGTGTAAAAATTAAAGGGAAAATACATCAGCAAACGGGCTTTTCTGTGGTTTGTGCTTAGTGACTAAAGGAGAGGGACTGAAGCCAGGGAAGCCTCTAAACAGAAAGAGGCTCGCTGGTGCGTTTATCCCCGCTCGCTCGGAGAAAAAAAAATGGCGATCGCTTCGCCGGAAGATCAGAGAAGAGAGCCAGGGGGAGGGACTTTGTAGAAACCGCAACAATGTTAACGCACAGGTCTTTTTCGCTAGTGTTGCAGATTGGTTGCAGGAGTGTATCGCTTTCCGGAGGGTGAATCCACTTTTGGGGATTTCCCTGAAAGCGCTACAAGGAAGCGCTTTTTGCAGATTGGTTTCAGGTGTGTGGCAGATTGTCAACGACGTTGTGCAAAACAGCAAATCAGTAGCGTTTTCAATTGGCAACCATTGTGCTATTTTGAAGGCGTGCAAAAAGCCCCTGTATCTTCCAGTACAAAAGATGGCTTTGGTGAGGAGCAAGAACAAAAACTCACAGCAAGAAACTTTGCCTTGCGCCACAGAATGTCCAAATCTCCACACCCATTTAGCCTAGATTAAAGACAAATCTTGTACTATCAATCCTGCAATTCTGCAAGTATTTCTATTCCATTCATTTCCCTCATGGGTATGCCCCAACCGTGATTTCTGTGAGGCAGTACTAATGATCTTTAATGCTGTTGGGAGTTCTAGATCGTGTGCCAAGAACCACGGCAAACAGTTGAACTTCCACAATGACAGCATGATAGATTTCTCAGTTGTTCTGTTCTTTCCTTCCGTGACTTTCAACCAGCACGAGCCCCTCGTGTATATGCACTCTAGCAGTCAACCCCTGAAACTGATGGACAGAATGGAATCTGGTGTGTGCACAAGAAATGTCAAAGGCTCTAAAAATGGTTTCTCATCCGCCGTGAAAACACTTCCTGAAAGCTTAATTATGAGAATGAAATCTGGAAGCAAGTTCTCCATAGGCATCCTCGGCTCCCAAGAAAATATAGAAGGGGAAAGAACAGACCCAAGCAAAGGAGAAATAGAAGCCACAGATGGAATCCCTTTTTGGTCAGAAGCCCCAGTCATGGAAGGAAAAAGACCAAGATGTGATTGCCCTACTACACTATGCCTCTCCTCCCTGCCCTGGACATCTGTGGCAATTGAAGACAACACAGCACACGTAGCTCAGCCATGCCTGGAAGACTCACAGGATGAAGTTCTGTCTTTATTTATTTAGGTTATTTATAGTCCATCTTTCTCACTTGGACTCAAGAGCTAGTCAATACAATCAATGGATAGGATGTTCAAGAAATAATGCAACTAGGGTGGCAGAACCAACTAAAAGTCTAACAACAGAATGGAAGCAAAGCATATATATAAACATGACACATTAAAGGATGCAAAATTCCTATTAGGACCCTAGTTTCAACAAGCTGTACTCCTCAGTATAGACCACAGTTCCTAATAGTTTGTCCAAGTAACTTTGTGGAGCATTTGTATAGTGCTACTGTATTGCCTGCATAGAAAACACACACTTTTCTTGGATGCT
Source organism: Paroedura picta (assembly GCF_049243985.1). NCBI lineage: Eukaryota > Metazoa > Chordata > Lepidosauria > Squamata > Gekkonidae > Paroedura > Paroedura picta. Next base: position 109,926,985 of record NC_135373.1, on the reverse strand, counting down.
TTAGGGTGCTTAGGGCTGATCCTGTGTTGAGCAGGGGGTTGGACTAGATGGCCTGTATGGCCCCTTCCAACTCTATGATTCTATGATTCTCTGATTTTATGATTCTATGAAAATCCCTCTTAAATAATTCAGTTTTGCATCACTTGTAGAAAGCCAAGAAAGTGGGATACCTTCCTGACCTCACTGGGCAGGCCATTCCACAAGGTAGAAGCCATAACGGAGAAAAGCATACATGTACACAGGTGGTTTTCAGGGCTGACTGGTTAATTAGCCACCTGCTGCTGTCACTGTTTTACTTAGACTATGCATTTCTGTCTCTTATGTCATGTAGAAAAGGGAAACAAGAGACCCCAGGAAAAAGGCTAAACTGGGAGCATGCATCTGACCTCCAGACAACTTTTCTGCCACAGCACCAGGTTGAGTCAGATAGACTCATTACCTGCTCTCATTCACCTTCCAATTATTTGCAAGTCCTGTGGACCAGAGCTTATCCTTCCGGTGTCTGAAGGAAAACAGAAGAATCCAGTTCCCTAGCTCTGACATTTAAAAAATAAACAACAGCCTCCATTCTAGCATCCAAATAATAACATGCAAATATGGTACAGTGAGAGACCTGTCTCCTTTAAAAAAAATATCCCCCCAAATTAAACTTTCAAAAATGCAGAAACTCCCCTGGGGCATGTTTGCACTGTCAGATTAATGAATTACCTACCTCCGGAAAAAAGAAATAAACATGCAAAACTAATTAAATGACCCTGACATTAGAACAATGGGGAGAAGTAAAACAACAGCCAGAAAAGAGAAAATAATTAACCTTGCTACTGAGTTTTCATTGCAAAAATGTAAGTGATATGTTAGAAATGGGGCTACATTTGATGGCATTTTACTCATTTAAAACCCCAAAGCAATGCCATCGCAGGAAGCCAGCAGTATCTTTTCCTCTCTGGACATAATACAGTTCTCAAGCGAAATTCCTGAGTGACTATAGGAGCAACCTTAGGGCTTACTCAGAAGTAAATGCCATTTTATTCCCAGGAAAGTGTTCTTAGACTTGCAGCCCGAGGAATGGAACTCAGGAATGGACGGATTAACTTTATTTGCATAAAGCCACGGCCTACCGCAAAACAATATTAGATACCACCAAAGTAACAGATAATATATAAAACAGAACACTACATACCTAAGGAATAAGATTAGCTTTGAGTAGCACCTCCCAGGGAGACCACACTGGGCCTCAGGTTCTTAGCAGCCTAAGTAAACAAAGACCTCTTGCAGGAAATATAAGCCAGATGACAGAAATAGTCATTTCTCTTCAACTGAGTGACAGCTGGAAACAAGAAATTTGGCCCTGGGTTCTTCTTAAAGTGGGCAGTCCAGGGTATAATGGCGTAAGTCCTCAAGAACCAGAGTTCTGCAAATGTAATAACATTGTTCCTTTGGTTTTTGATGGGACAGCCATCAGAAGGAAGTCCCATCTAATAATTTATGTAACTAGGACTGCCATCTATGGGGTGGCAAATTCCTGGAGATTTGGGAACAGAGTTCGAGGACAACAGGATTAGGGACGGAGTGACCTCAGCGGGATATAATTCCATAAAGTCCACCCTCCAAAGCAGCTATTTTCTCCAGAGAACCTGATCTCTGTAGTCTGGAGATCAGTTTGTAATTCTGTTAGCTCTCCAGGTCCCACTTGGCACCCCTAGCTGTAATTTATACTGTGAAGGGCCAAACTACATGCTACATATCCAAAAGGGTTTGCTACATATCCAAAGGAGACTTTGGAGCCAGGAGTGGATGGGATTTGTGGTGAGGAAGGACCTCAATGGTGTGTAATACAATGGAATCTACCCTCCAAAGCTGACATTTTCTCCAGGAGAACTGATCTCTGCCACCTGGAGATGACTTGTAAAACCAGGGGGTCCCCAGTTCCCACCTGGAAGCTGGCATTCCTACCAACATGTGTTAACGGTCTGCTGACAATTTCTTACAAGTGAGGAACATTTCTCTTTCTCTTTCCTTTCTCTTTCCTGAAAGCCTACAAAGGCTCTCCCCTTTTCCCCCACCAGTCACCATCCTTTCTCTGTTTCCCTCCCCTGGCAGGCTTTCCCCAGACAAAGTCTGGCTTAGTCGCATCGTAGCACCGGGCTTAATCATGCGGGGGAGAACCTGCACGGACTATTGTATCTTTTTTAAAACATGGAAACGATATTAAAATGAGCAATTCTTTACCAAAAGGGCCACAAACACTACATTACTGTCCAGAATACAAGCAGGAGAAATCACGTATCTGATCACTGATTTATCAGAAAATAATAAAACCACTGAACTCGTATGGAAAATCTGATGGTTAGAGTAAGAGACTTCATGTGGGAGTGGCAATGATGAATAAGGTTAATTTTGATGTTAGCCAGACTTTTATAAATATCAGCATGCAAGCATTTTTTCTTTGGGTTATATAAAATGCATAAATTTGATGCTGGGCCAACCCCAAATCTCCAATATAGTATTGTCAAAACTCATACCAGTTAAGCATATAGAACTCTGCCAACAATTTGCAGCTTTTGCTATTCCTAAAAATCAAGCTTATTTCTGTAAAATGACTTTGGCCCAGGATGCACGAAGGTTATCTGCTGGGCTCTATATTCTGCAGAACCTCTGCTTCTGCCACATTTCGTTCCAACAGGATTTTGGAAATAACACACATCACCAAGCCAAAGAAGAACATTTGAATCTCAAAGCCGCTAACATCCCAAATCCAATTTACTTAGTGCCCCATGGGTTTGTGCTTTAATTCATCAGACATGCTAATTGTCAGTCACAATGCAGTTGCCTGATTAATCTATTCTTTTCAGATTTGAAGATACAGAACATCTCTGACTAGCAAATTAGCTTAGGTCTCTTTGCAAAGATTCACCACTTATTCCATGCCTTTACCTGACATCTAAAATTAGCTGGGATACTTGAATTAGAGAAACAGGGCAAAGAGGTCAAGCTCCAGGAATCAGGTTCAGGAACAGCCTTAATATGAAACAACATGAAACAGTCACTTATCATGGCCAGTTTCAAGGAAACAGAGAAGCACTAGTTTCTTGCTTCCAGTACCCATTACATTTCCTCCCAGAAGACGGAGGCCATTTCCTCATGAGGAAAATGTTCCTGGACTGCCTTCGCATGTTGGCGGCATATAGAGCCTCCTCCAAATGACATCGCCAACATCCCAAGGCTGTCAAGTAGCCGGGTTGCAATTTGGCCATTTTTAAATCATGATTTTGGGAATCCAGGAACTGGATTTACCACCCTAAATCGATATGTATGATAGTCTCTGCAGCATTGCCCCACCCTTCCTCCAGCCCTCCCCCTCCATTTCCTGCTTAGAGTATTTTTAAAAAATGGTACAGTTCATGTTGCAGCGAAACCACGAACGTACATTATCCAGGGTGATATAAAATCTTTTTTAAAGTGTCCATGGTCTTCTTGGGATCAGGAAGGCAAAACACAGCCCCATTTCTATTTTCTGGCAGTGGGGAATGAGCTGGGGAGGGGGTGCAGGTGATCGAGCTGTCTCCTCCAAATCATACTGGGGTCTGAGCAACCTGATTTAAAGCCAACCATTAGCACAAAATATCTTTTTTTTGCTTCAGTTACCCCTAAGAACTCGGGCAGGCAGAAACAACTCCGTTTGCATTTCCTGGTGGTGGGAAATGAGTTGGGAAAAGGGTGGGTGGGTGATTGAGCTGCCTCCTCCCGATCATATAGGGGTCTGAGCAGCTTGATTTAAAGCCAACCAGTAGCACAAAATGTCTTCTAGGACTCCAGGGACAATGTTCAACATCTCAGAAATCCACCCAGACAGAAATAAACTGCAAAAAAAACCAATAGAATTCCAAAAGGAGAGGGGAGAATGCTGTATCATGCTGGCGTTTTTCCATATCAAGAGGCAGTGTTGATTTTATTAAAGATGCATCTGTGTTGTGGCATTACCGCATAGCAACATGGAAGTGCCTTAAAAAAAATTAATTTCAGGGCTTGGGTGGGGGAAGAAAGTTTCAGTCCATGAGAGAACAGCTGTGCTGTGATTGGTGGCTTGCTGTGATTGACAAGCCAAGGAGCGGAGGGTGAAGTTCAGCTCGTTTTCCCTTGCAGCCTCGTCAGGAGGCAAAAAGCCACAAGGGGGCAGAGGGAAAACGTGGGAGGGGTCTCCCCTTGAGGAGGGCTGCAGACGTGAGATTTATCTACGTTTACCAGTAAGAACCCACTCGCATTTTACCCCTCTGTGCGTGAATGACTTTGTGCCAATCAATTACTTCCAGCTAAAACTAAGAGTTGCTGTAAAGAGAAATAGAAGATGCAAGAACCATAGACATCACTGTGTGCATGCTGGAGAAAGAGCAGGGTCAGAATGTGATGGGGAAAGTCTACCTGGCTTTATCTAAACTCACCAGCTCTGCCCATGACCTGCCTGGTTCTACTCTGGCACAGCCTGACTCCCCAGATTTCTGTTCTTGTTCAGCCCTTTACTAAGCAGATTCAATCCTGGGTCTGTTGGTGTCGGATCGAATCGAGGGCTTTTTGTCATTGTTCTTTTTGGTTTTGTAAATTAAAAAGTGGATAACTTTAATGCCACATGGCCACTGCCCATTCAAAATCAAAATATTGGTTGTGGCTTCGCCAGGCATGCAAGGATGAAGGATGGCTAACAAATTAGCCCATGCAGGATCAGAGGGTGTGGGAGCTAAGGGGAAACAGAGGGCATGAGAAACAAGAGGCCGGTGTTACTCACATGGCGAAGGAGTCAGGGGGAGCTGAGACTCTCCTCAGGTCAGCCGAACGCACTTTAGGGATACTATAGGCACCAGGAAATGAGAAGCCGGGGAGGGTCAGCACAACAGCGTAGACAGACAAGGAAAAAGTCCAGACAGAGAAGGGGGAGGGGGTAAAAAGACATATAACAACATTTAAACAGAAATAAAAAGTAAGCATCACACAAAGGCTAAATGGAGATGGAGGCTATGATCCAGGGCTGCACGCTCATCAACGGAGAAAGCTAATGAGCGAGATAAGCAAGCACAATGGAGGTAAATGGTCTTTGGCTCAGGAACATGGTGGAACTCTGGCCATAAAATAGGAAGAGGCCAGTGGCAGAACTGAAATATTAGATGGGCCTCAGGAGATGGCTGGAATTTGACACTTAGTGGCAGAAACTGGCAATTGTAAGAACTTGAAAGTCAATGCTCTGCAGAAATAGAAAGGCTATGATTCGTTAAACGGGAACTACAAGCAACCATCTCTACATCAGCATTATCCTCAACCACTGCAAATTCCTTCCATCTCCCTTGCAAGCCCATTCAATCATCTCCTGAAACTTCTGTCCTTTCGTCACCTGTTCCTTCAGTACCTGGTCAACAATGTGAATATTTGCAGTTACATATGGAGCAATTCTGGCTAACCAAGCAACCCTTCCTACAAATGGAACAAACTGAAAAATGCACACCCCAGACAGAGCTTAAAAGGAAGATGCTCCTATCCTAAACAAAGCAGCCAATACTAATTGTAACCAGAGCTACAGTGTTCCTACATTGACTGGATCCAGGCAGGAGCAAGTGAAAGGTTGAGAATGTCTCTCCGGTGGGAGAACACCTGGGAGGGCAGAAACAGAGGCTCATGGCTACACAAGAGAGGTTGGGTTAGATGCCTAACATCCCTGCTGCTGCTGCCCTCCCAGGTCACCACTGGCAACCATTGATTCCCACTTTCTCCCATTTCCAGCCCATGGTTTGTAAACATTTCTACACCCTTTCCAGTTACCTATGGGGCAACTGCAAATGCTGGACCCATGTTGCCATCGGAAGCAAGACTGGCTGTCTTAGTGGGAGGAAGAAGGAGGTAGAAGCAGACATTCAGGGTGGGACATCAAGGAAGGCTACCCTCCAATAGATCATTCCCCCAGGGAAGTTGAGAATGCCATTCAAATGGGCTATGTGGAATGTCCGTTCATGAGCCAGTTCATGCCATCCTTTATTCATGCTCAATAACAGCACTGGATTCATAAAGAGGTCTAGAATCTTTAGAAAGGCTCTAGTCAATTTGGATCATTTCAGGTCCACTTTGGGGTCCCAGATTTTCCCACCTGGATCTGAAATGCACATCACAAGAATGCCCCTCCCCAATTCACTGATTCACTAACCCAAAATTCGGGACCTTTACTACTTGCAATACCAATATCAGATCAAAGGAGATATAGAGATAGCAACTTAATCCTCTCATTCCAAAAATACTCTTAGAAGTAGATTACCAGTAAAATTATTTTTTTAAAAAATCACAAGACATCATGGCCTGTAGCAGGGGTAGTCAAACTGCGGCCCTCCAGATGTCCATGGACTACAATTGTAGTCCATGGACATCTGGAGGGCCGCAGTTTGACTACCCCTGGCCTGTAGAAACACTGATGATGTCAGCCATTCAGTCCAGTCTGATTCTTGGCGATCCTATGACTCAAGCTGTCGCCATGATGTTCAATCTTACGCCTCTTCTCTTAGTTTGGTAATGTTCTAGCCAGTGTCCATTTTGATAGTATCTAACCACCGCATTCTTTGTAAGAACACTAGAGATCCTTAAAAGGCTTGGAGAGTTATTTTGTTATGTTAATTAGGTCTTACTTTGGATTTGACCTCTCTGCAAGGAGAGGCCTGTTGGATTCCCTGGGGCTTCTTGTCATTATTTTCCCAACTAAGTATAAGAGATTTTGAGTCCAAAGCTGAGCTTGGAAAGTTATTTGAAAGTACAGCCTCTGAAAGCGAGCACACCCGCCCCATCTAGAAAGGCCTCGGAGTTCTCCAGCTAGAGCTCTTTGGACAATCATGAGAAGGCTTTCTAATATTAAGATTTCATATATTTTCTATTGTCACATTTCAGCTTTAAATCTCAGCATACCAAAGGTTTTTCGGCGTGAACTGAATGTTTTTGTGGACTACAACCAAACTCAAAAGGACTGATTAGCTGTTCTAGCATATGGCATAATTTGGATACCAGGACACAGTTTACTAATTTGCCACTGATTTACCTTTTCTCTATATCTGTGCTCTCATGATCCTTGTGTGCCTGGACATGAAAGCTCATGCCCAGAATAAATCTTTGTTAATCTTAAAGGTTCCATTGGACTCAATTTTTGTTGCACATCCACACAGTGTGAGTTCCAACATTCCCCACAGCCTACAATACAGAGAATGTTTGTCCTGTGTTAAGAATTGGATCCAGTAGAAAACTGGATGCTGGTTTTACAGGGCTTTTCTCCTTAGAGTGACATTCAGATTTCATATCAGGCTTCTCTCTACAAGATGCCAGAGCTACAAGATTGTCACTATCAAGTCAATTTTTATCGCTTTCATATATCATCAGTTTTTCTATTAGCCATTTTGGAACGGGCGTTTAAAGCTGGCAATTCTGTTAATGACGCATGAGGCAGCCTGAGCTGTAGTTCATTTTTTCCGTAGCAAAATTGATTTCCACCCCCCCCTCCACCCCGGATTAACTTTCCGTAAAACTTTGCCACCACATCTAAGAGGCATGACTCAGGAGACAAATAGACCAAAGATAAGAACCGTAAACAAACATAGCATCTCCTGGGCCACATCTTTATCTTCCATGCCCCCTTCCCCTTATCGGGATACAAACAGTATTCGTATTCCACCCTGGTGCCACTTAACCATCCCCAAAAGCTGTTATCTGCCTTGTTGGTTCTGCATCATTTTTACGGATATGCTAGTAAGACGAGCTTGCCTTTTGCAAGAAAAGATACCCCAATCCATCCTTGATTGTTGCTCTAAAGATTTCGTAACATGAAGGGATGCAGAGCCTCGTTTCACATCTCTTGCTCCTGTTGCAGACCACCCCCCTCCCCCAATATCATTTTTTCTCACTTTTCTGGAGGCCCTGCCCCCCAGGAGCAGCATTCTGTGGAGATGACTGAGCTGCAATGAGATGGGAAAGGCAGGAAATTTCTTTCTTCCGTTGGACAGATTAGTCTGGATCAAACCCATGGCACACAAACCTGATTGCTGTGTCTACTCCAGGACTCCACCAAGTGCTAGCCCAACCTAGATGGCTGCATAGGACAGTAACATTTAAGAGAGTCCAGGATAATCAGGGAACTCCTGACACGCCCCGACCTTTGAGACAGTAGTGGGATAAGAACATAAGAAGAGCTCGGCTGCATCAGACCAACAGTCTATCTGGTCCAGCATCCTTTCTCATAAAGTGTCCGAATACTTCCTCGGGGTGATCAACTACAGCACATACAGGATCCCTGGCTCTGGGATTCAGAGGATCAGTGCCTCTGAATGTGGCAGTCCCCCTCAGCCACCTGGCTAGTAGCCACTGATAGACTTAGCCTCCATGAATTTAAGAAATCCCCTTTGAAAGCTGTTTATTCCTGTGGCCATCACTACATCCTCTTTGCAGCAGATTCCACATTTCAGTCATTCTGCATGTAAAGCAGAATTTCCTTTTAACCAGAATGTGATGACGAATGATAATTGCTGTCCCTGATTTTGCCCAAGGCTGCATGTGAAGGAGTGGAGAATCAAACTCAGTTCTCCAATATAGTGGCTGCAGCTCTTCACCGCTGCACCAAGCTGGCTCTCTGTGCCACATTTTTGCTTTCTCAGGGTTTGAGCCAATTCAAAAAAATTTGCATGCAGTAGACATGCAGTTACCTTCCCCGTCCCCATTCTGCTGCAGCCCTGCAACTCCCCCAACTGAGCTGCTCCTGGGAGTTCCCCACTCTTCAAGAGTAGCATTTCAAGGGGCAGCTTGGGTGCCTCAGAATGCATGGAATTGAGATGGGATCCAACCCCTATATAGAGCCTCTTGTGGCGCAGAGTGGTAAGGCAGCCATCTGAAAGCTCTGCCCATGAGGCTGGGAGTTCGATCCCAGCAGCCGGCTCAAGGTTGACTCAGCCTTCCATCCTTCCGAGGTGGGTAAAATGAGTACCCAGCTTGCTGGGGGGTAAATGGTAATGACTGGGGAAGGCACTGGCAAACCACCCCGTATTGAGTCTGCCATGAAAACGCTGGAGGGCGTCACCCCAAGGGTCACACATGACCCGGTGCTTGCACAGGGGATACCTTTACCTTTTACCAACCCCTATGTCTTCTTGGAGTGCCTTAATAAAGTAGACCCTCACCCAACCCAGGAGCAAGTTAGTGAGGGCAAAAACAATGACTCACACCCCATTGTGAGTAGCATGAGCAGGTACCTACTGGTAGGTACTGCCTGTTCTTTGCAGCTTCAAGCGATGTTCCACCTAACCATGTTCTTTGAAGCCCTCCTCTCTGCACACACATCCTGGAATAACAAAGCTTTTCTGTCTTCCAAGAGGCTTTATATATATTTTTAAAAACAGCAGAAAGTTTGCAGTTTCATTATATATCTATATACAAATGTGGACACCATTTGCCAATTTTAACATACCCTGCAAGTCTTCCACTTCTTGTTTTAAAAGTTTAAACAAATTTGCTTTAGCCATGTTTGAATGCCTTTCACATTAACATCCTAACAAGATTTTGGCAGGTGAACTTAAGGGGAATGTTTGCAGAACTAAAACATGTTAAGCAAACAGCGGAGATGACAGAAAATTGCTTTCAAATTCATGAGTTGTGGACGTGGATTATCGTGACTTTCATTTTGCGTCCTGTGCCAGAGAGATACGTCGCAGTCTGGTCCATGAATCATTAGGCAGGAATACTTGGACTTTAGCTATGTCCTGAATTGCCGGACCTTCTCCCTCGTCTCCCCCCCCCCTTCCCTTTCTCTCAGACACACCACAAACTCCTTCCCGCCCCCCATTCATCCCCCACTCTCACCACCCTTTCCTCTGGCTTACCTGACCTCCTTCCTGCTTGCTGGCCCTTTCCTCAGAAACACACCCTGACTCCTTTCTCTCTCCCACCTCCTCCCACCCAGCCCCTCCCGCTTCCACCTCCGCCCACCCAGACTCCCTCCAGCCTCCTTCCCAGATTCACTTTTGCAGAAATGCTGGCCAGGGCAGCCTCCATGCTGCCCCACGCCCACCTAGGCCTCAATGGGGCCAGTGCTGGGCCACCAGGCCTCCACACTGCCCAGGCCTCTTCTAGCGCGCTCCCTGGCATGAGTCCATAATGTCCGTTTCAGGGGGTGCACTAGAAGATGTACTCCAGATCATCAACCAGATTTCAATTGATTATAAGACTCTAGTTGCCAGTTTGTTAAGGAAAAAAATTTTTTTTGCTGGATTTGACAGATATGAAGACCCTGTCTTAAATCTGCAGTGAGTTATAAAAAGGTAAAGGTATCCCCTGTGCAAGTACCGGGTCGTGTTTGACCTTTGGGGTGACGCCCTCTAGCATTTTCTTGGCAGACTCAATACGGGGTGGTTTGTCAGTGCCTTCCCCAGTCATTACCGTTTTACCCCCCAGCAAGTTGGGTACTCATTTTACCGACCTCGGAAGGATGGAAGGCTGAGTCAACCTGGAGCCGGCTCCTGGGATTGAACTCCCAACCTTCAGACAGCATGTTGGCTGTCTTACCACCCTGTGCCACAAGAGGCTCTCTTACAGTAAGTTATAGAAGGGCCTATATGCTGACAAAGACAAAGATCAAACTGCTTGTTGGGTGGGGGGAGATAAAGAATGATGATGTGGGCTATGAAGAGTCACGGTATAGTGTTTGGGCAAGAGAAGTATGGAATTTGCCAAGACTTGGAGTGCCTCCACACCACACCCCCTGCCTCCAGACAGCCATGCAGCCAACTCACTCATTGAGCAAAGGCATGGATGTCCTCCTCTTGCTCTTCTGCACCATATTGGCCTGGTTCCTCAAGGAGATGCGGATGAGCGAGGGAGCTAGCCGGCAAGGCTCTCCATCCACTTGCATGGGGATGGACTTGTACGTCAATAACGTCACCTCCCGGCACTGATGCAACCTTTCTCCGTGGCCTCCAACCTGGAGAGCAGCCTTAGGAAAGACACAAACAAGGGGGAAAAGAAGGGGAAATATGACATACAGTTGGGCATGGTTCAGTTTGCTCTGTGCTGTTTCACAGCTGCTTTGTCTTGGGTGACCCAGTCAATGGGAGCAGAAAGCCGATTGCAAAGGGACTCACCAAGGATGCCATGGTGAATCCAATGACCTCAATGTACCCATCGTCGTGCCGCTGAGGTTCAAATTCTCTGTGGTCTCCTGGATTCCCCCAGGGCATTGTGCCAGCACAATACCTGTAGGAGAAGGTTGAGGACAGGGAACCTTGAATGGCCACTAAGCATCTGGCCCATTTGGGCTTCAGCACAGCACAAATAAAATCATCAGACATGCGCATTGCCCTACAAATGTTTTCAGATCATTCTGAAACCACTTTCTCCTTTTTGTCGGAAAATGGGATGTATGTGCTGAATCTACCACTACTACTACTAATTTATTATTATTGTTGTTGTTATTATTGTTATAATTATTATTATTATTAACACAATTCATATCCCAATTTTCCACTCAAACAAGAGGCAGTTAACAGGTTAACACAATTCAATTCCTTCCAGAACACTATATCAGTTGGACATAAAGACTGTGCAAATACAAGTACACACACACACACACCATTCCCAGGCAGTCCAGTAAAGAAGGCTGTGACCTGCCCATTGAACCCATGAGTAACAAGACAGTCTGTTACTTCTCCAAACCAAAACAGAAGTCTGGTGGTGCACAGACACCTTATATCCCAAAGTTAAATGACAGGAGGAACAGGTGGAGTCATAACAGAACAGAGGTATTCTAAATTCTGCTTGTAAACCATTTAAGCGTGAATCCCTCTGGTAGGGAAAGGGGTTGTCTGTTACTTATACTGCATGGTGGGAGAGTTCAGAGGTCCTATTGTAACAATCTCTCCGTAATGATTCCAACCGCACCTGAGAAAGTAAGGTCTGACTCATGAAAGCTAATGATGGAATGTGTGTTGCACTCATTTTGCTGCACTCAACTTCCACGGCTAGCCCTCCAGAATGAGTTCTCTAAAATGCATTGCTTTTTACAAGCATTGCCCAACCCAGTGAGGTCAGTGAGTATTGTTGACCTCTTCCTTGCCTTTTCTTTTCTTCCCTTGGCCTGTTTCCAAATAAGGCTGAGCAGAAGTGCAAGGGGGCCATGCACGACAGTGGATTTACTTTCCCCAGCAAAGAGGCCCCGCTATCACTAGGCTTAGGGCAGAGAAATAACGTCCTTACCTGGGTATGTTTAAAAACACTATACACTGGAACTTCAGCTCCTGAATCTTTGGGGTCAAATCTGTGCCGTCACACTACCAACAACAAAGAAACATAAGACAATAAACCAGAGGATTCATTTATTTCACTGAGGCCCTGGACATAATGTACAGGAAATGTACAGGGGTGACCCAATGTTGTCCCAGCTGATGGGAGTGGAAAATTAAAAACTCACTGAGTCCATCCGGCTACAAGCTTAAGTTCCACCACTCACTGTTCATTTAACAAAGTTGCCCAGACAATTCTCCCACTGATTGCAAGCTTCTCTGGGAGCCTATGGCCAATACATGCACTCCAATCCATAGTACACTTGCCTGTGGGTTACCATCACCCATGACCATATGATACTCTACTATGTTGACTTGCCTCCATCTTTTCTTAGGTCTGTAGATCATGGAGTTCTTCTTCAGCCATCTCACCTTTGACTCAGTTAGGCTTCTGCCCTCTTTTTTCGTCCTCCCCACCATGTTCTTTTAAGCTTTACCTGCTCATATGGCCCCTACCAACATCTTATTTGATCATTTTAAGGGATAGCTTATCCACACCAAGAACACAGAGTGGCATTACACAAAGCAAAGGAACAAGTCGGAAGTCATGGCTGAGGGGGGGAAAGTGGCAAGAATCAAATTCTCGTATGAGGATTATGTGAAAACAAAAATTTCCCCTATACATGAGAGAGAGACAGAGAGACACACACACAGAGAAGGGGGGAGAAAGGCAAGAGCCCCTCCCCACCAAACTTCTCCACCTGAGGGTTGTCACTGTAATGAACAAAACAGCAAAGAGAAGTCAGAGGTGGCTGAGGGTCACTCAGGGCCAGTGTGGTAGAGCACTCCCTGCCTGTCCTGCCAGAATCCTCTCACAGAATCTGGTGGCTTCCCTCACCTCCAGCCATTCTCTCTCATGCCATGGGAAAGCAACAGGGAGGCCTCAGGTCAATGGAAGAAAGCTTGTGGTGGGATCATGGTATGTGGGCAACAGGCAGCCCATGGTCACTACAGCTTCAAGAAGGTAGTGAGGGAGCAGGAGCAGTGACTCGCCTCACTTGAAACAGCCGGCTCCAGCTCTTACACACTTCATGGCCTCTCTCCCCCCTGAAAAAGGTGCAAAGATGACAGCTGCCTAATATAGCTGCCCAATGTTCCCCCTCAATCTCACCCCCCTTCCATAACTACTTCTGTTGCACCTCCAAGTTGTGCATGCGACATAATCTCCCTCATCACCAATGAAAGGAGCGACTGCTTGTGTGCATGAAGGCCTATACTCACCACCACTTTCACATGTTTGGATAAATCTCTAGAGCTTCTTTGAAGGAAGTCTGAAAAGGCTGCCTAAATTATAGAGAGAGATAGAGACAAAAGAAATGAGATATAGTAGCTTCACCTGAGTTGTCTCTCTTCTCTGCATTTTGTTTCAGACTCCAAAGACCAAGTTCTTCTCATATTAATTATAGTAAATCATCCTCAATTTCTTTAGCATTAGTTAAAATGTTTTCTTTATACAGCTAACTGGAAAAATGTGCGTAATCTCTGTTGAATGTCATCAAAATAGGTCCTAGTTGTCAAAGAACCCTTCAATCTAAAATAACGAAGACCTTTGGAGGACAAGTCCAAAATACTCCATAAGGAGAATCAGGAAGCTGCCATCTCCCAGTCTTTATCTCCAAGTTCGGTCTGCTTTGACCTCAATGGCCCAGGCTAGCCTGACCTTGTCAGATGTCACAAGCTAAACAGGGGCGGCCCTGGTTAGTGCTTATATGGGAGCCAACCAGGAAGTCCCTGGCAGGCAATGGCAAACCAGCTTGGCTTGAGAACCCTGTGGGGTTGCTGTACATTGGCTGCAACTCGGTAGGACTTTACACAAAAAATCACACACAGAGCTTGGACTGGGGAGAGCAGACAAATGGCTCCTAAGGCAATTGGTTTCTTTCAAGGTGTTCTACTTTAAATTTGGCTTGATTTATCTATCAGCAGAGTTCAACCCATGGTGTCTCTTGAATGGTAGCAAGCTGTAGCATTCCTGTGGAAGATTTGACAGCCCTGCAGTGATATAATGGGAGAAACTATCCTGGCAAAATGCGTCCCTTCCTTGCCAGCAATAAATACCTCCTCCTTATTTTATCAGACAAACTTAGCTCAAAGACAACAACATAAATATATAGACCCTGAGGCACTATTCTATGAACAAATCCAATAGAACAGAAAAGTAAATACTGGTGGTTCCCTGAGGCACGTATAACAAAGCCATGGTTTATGCCTGAAATGACAGGCCAGGCAAAAATACACATGCCACTAAGCAACTTCATCCTATTGGGTAGATGGGATGTCTGGTTTATTTGCCTTATGAAGATGTTTTTGGACTTGTCAGTGGCTCATGGAGATGTGCACGGAAAGGCACGGAAAGTAGATTAAGTAGATTTTGGTACAGGCGTTTCATGGCCGAGCCTCTGATTTGCATGCAAAAGGTTCCGGTTTCAACCCTCAGCATCTCCTGTTAAATGGATTACTCCAGGAAGCTGCTACCACTCATAGTAGGCAATACTTAATCTGGACAGACCAAAGGTTTGACTCAATGTCAAAAAACTTCATGGGTTCATGTGCATGAATGGTCAAATGAGACACATACTAGAAGTTCTGTGTGTGAAACTCCAGGCACGCAGGGCTCCTGCATTTTAAAAATAACTGGGAGCGTGCAGAGGTCCCTAGAAAAGTCATTTATTCCCCTATAACGTCTTCCCAAATCACTCAAAGGCAATGAGTTGAGCTGGGCTTTCTCAAGCAGGGTCTCGTGAAACCCTGGGGTTTCTTGAGGGTCCTGGAAGGGTATCCTGAATAGGTGGGAATCGATTAATTTGTTAAAACTTGTTAAAATTTATCAGATGCCATGACCATATGTGGTCATGTCGACTCACCCACCCTCCCATGGACCCGGCGGGCATTGGAACGGGCCCTGGGTGGGCTTGTACACAGCTAGGCTTCCCAACCATATTCTGCAGGATCACACCACTTCTGGGGTTTCTCGAAGCCTGAAGAATATTTCAGGAGCTTCTCAATGGTAAAAAGGCTGAGATGGGCTGAGTTAAGCCCTCCTCCTTAGTCTTACATCCTAGCAAGGGCAACAGGATAAGGAACCCAATGTTTCCAGTGGTGATGGGCAAAGGAACAGCATGGCAATCTTCAGGAGTTCCAGCAGTAAAGAAAACAAGCAAGAATCGAATCCAGCCAAACCTATATGAACTCACCCCAGCATAAAACATTTTATTACGAAAGCGGCTATTGAACTTCTCGGGATTCGCTTCTGCAAGAAAGAAGGAAAATAAAAGGAAGCACACAAAGTCAGTTTTCTAAGTCAGTTAAATAGCACACTGCTCTTTACTGGTTTGAGCTCTGCCTTTCCTCCTGGCGGGCAAAGTGGCACCGCTGGCTTCTGACACAAGAGCAAGAATGAAATGGCACAAATCCACGCTACCTGGGTGGGGAGGCCCACGAGAACCCATGAACAGACCTAAATAAGCCACTGGTCCATCATCGCATGAGGGTAGCCGCCATCATTCTCACATAGACCTCGTTGGCTTGGCTGTAACCGGAATTGGTCTTGCCAATTCGGAAGCAAGAGGTGTTTGTTAATTTGGATGAATGGACAGATCATGGTGAAGCATCAGTCCATGATCACAGGAAGACTTACGCAGCCACCTTTTTAGATTCTACCATAAGCACAGAAACTAGTTACACCTTGAAGATTAAGTAGCTTATTTACGTGTCCACTTGGGTAGGCAAAAGCCTTTTTTTCTTCAGGTGCATGAAGTACATAGAGATCATAGGTTTGCCAACCTCTAGGTCAGGGATTCCCATCCTGTTAATGGACTCAGCCACAAGTGAGGGAATTGGCCACTCCCAAGCATGAGTGAGTTCTCTTGTGGTTTCTGCAGCTGGTAGGGGACAAAGCGTGCATGATACTCCCACCTTAAACCACCTCCTTTCTTCTCCCTCTTCAGTTTTCCTCCCAGTCCGTTAACACAGGTGGTGATGCTACTTCTAGGGGTGGGGCAGGTAGGCATGGCCAGCTGACATCACTTCTGGGGGTCCTCAAAGCCTGAAAAATTATTTCAACTGCTCCTCCATGGCCTAAAGGTTGGAAATAACTGCTCTAGGTAGTAGTTTGAGATCTCCTGAAAGTACAATTGATCTCCAGGTGACAGGGATCAGTTCACCTGGAGAAAACGGCTGCTTTGGAATGTGGACTATACCCCATTGAAGTCCCTCCACTTCCCAACCCAAGCTCTCTCCAGACTCTGTCTCTAAAATCTCCAGGTATTTCCCACCTGGAGCTGGCTATCATGATGGATCTATATGGCTAAATGTTTGGGCTGCTGTAAGGTAGAGGCGTGCAAGGGGACATTGCCAATCTGATAAAATGCCTGATATTTCCCAACGCAAATCAGCAGCATCTAATTTTGCACAAGCACCCCCTCCCCATTCCGATATTTCCATTCATGTCAGGGAGGCAGTAGAAATGAAGGGGGAAGAAAGCATGCCTGATCAATCACTGGCTTGAAGCACATCATACCAAGGAATTTTAAAGGACCATTATTTCTGTAGGTGGACCTGGCCACTAGCAGCTGCTACCCATAAAACACACAAGCCCTTAATGTTTATAGGGCAGATGCACTGCAGACCTGCTGGGTACATTGAAGATAATGGGCATGAGATCCAGGCTCTGAATCTAGAGGCCAAGCCTACTGCCTATTATTTTCCATGGGTGGCAAAACTGGCCTCTGGATTAGAGACCAGGTCTATCACCCATTATTTTGAGCACATTGAGGCCAGGCCTTCCACCCATCATGGACCAGATGGAGGGCAGGGTGTGCTCCCTCTCCCTCCACCCCAGCTTTCCTCTGTCCTTCCTCCTGCTGCCTCTGGATGGGAGGCACTTCAAAAATTATCATTTTAAATGTCTTCAGAAAGGGCACAATGACCGTTTCCACTAAATCAGAATCATCATCAAAACATTCCCCAACATGACTTTCCACAATGATAACAACACTCCCGGTCTTTAATGAAAATGATAAGCACGCTCTTCTTGACTTTGCCATACAGAATTAGAACAATCACTTTTGCATTGCGCTTCCCCTGAGGTGCCAAGTGATGCAAAATGTTGTTGATGGGGCCATTCGCAATAATCAAGCCAGCCAAATAACTCAATTTCTGGAAGTGCATCTCCAGCCTTTGGAATGACCCATCCTACCATTATTAGGAGCGAGCAGGGAAATGGTTTAGGCAGGCAGAGAGTCATACAAGGACCTGGTAGTCAGCTGGAACTAAGAGACCAATTCTAAATTGGTGCACCTGGCCTCAACCAGGGCCAGGGCCTTTTTGGTCTTGGCCCTGACTTGGTAGAATGAGCTCCTGGAAGAGCTGAGGCCCCTCCAGGAGCTTTCATGGTTCCGCCAGGTCTTTGGCTGAGGCCAGGATACAGGAGATCGCAGGGGCCCCTCCACAACCACAACCAAGTACCAGCAGCATCCCTGGGGGTTGGGGCCCTGAGGCACATATGTATGGAGTGATGGGGTGGTAGAGAAGGGCTTTTTTATTTTTCTCATTGCCTGAGTAGATTGGGATTGGGTTCTATGGTTTTTACGTATTGGGGTTTTATGTTTGCTTTAACCTACCATGAGTCAGAATTACTCCTCATAGGATTGCATTGAAAGCCTCTCAAATCCAGAAGGAATAGATTCCCTGTAAAGAAACCACCCTCAAAATATCTTATTTGTCAGGGAAGTGGTGTGACCCATCATTTTGTTTCAATTGTATTATACTGGGATCTGGCCTTTCACATTAAAAGCTGGCAATTCAATTCATGAGGGATCCTTGAGACTTTTACCGATGGAAAAGCTAGAAGTATGAATTTTTAAAAATGAAAGTGGATATTTGCAGCCTGCTAAATCCCAGATGTACACATCGGACCTTCTGACTATTATGTTCTTGTCCTACCCTTCTTTTTAGGAGATCAGGGCAGCAGAAATAGCTCTCCCTTCATCCATTTTATGTTCATAACAACTTTGCGAAGGAATATAGGCTGAAAGTGACTAGTCTCTGGTCACCCAGTGAGTAGGGTTGCCAACCTACAGCCCTGGAGTTCTCCAAAGGATTTCAAGCACCTAGACTATCACCTGGAGGAAAAAGCAGATTCAGAGGGCAAACTCCACAGTATATCATAGATCTCCAGGGCAAACTCTATGGTATATCATAGATTTCCAGGGCAAACTCTGTGGGATATCATAGATTTCCAGGGCAAACTCTGTGGTATATCATAGGTTCCCAGGGCAAACTCTGTGGGATATCATAGATTCTAGATGAAATCCTTTCCAAATTTCCCCTTCTACAGAAAACACTCCCAAATCACCAGGAATTTCCTAAGCCAGAGTTGGCAACTCTACCACTGAGCTTCATGGCAAGCTCCAAGCAGTGTGCACAGCCCCAGCCTTACTGCTTTGGATCTTTGAAAATATCCCTCAGCACCCCCAAAAGCCATTCATGCCCAAAGTAAACTTCTGCAGTTGCCCTTGATTATGTGTCACATTTTCCCTTTCCTTGAAAACTGGAGCAGGAGGCAGATGGCAGTGAAAACCATTCCACCTAAATTACCCACTTACCGCTGCGCAGCTTGCTCGTGCCAAAGTATTTCCCCTTTCCTCTAACGTTTCTTATCCAACTGGCATCTCTAAACTAATCTCCATTCATTCTTTATAGGGCGCCATGACTTCATTATTAAGTAATGCTTCTTCTAAGTGAGAAAGCAGCCCAGGACCTCATCCATACTGTATAGTCACCGGCACATTTGGCACGCAGGCGAGCACATGCTCAGGGAGAAATGAATGTGCTGCTGTCATCACTTCATTTGTCTGCCTTTCCGCGACCCGTCATTATTATTCTTGCAGCTTGCAGCCATCTTAAACATGATAAAATATGCATTTAGCTCTCTCCAGCGGGCATTCAGATCTTTATTTAGCCCGGCGTTATGATGCTCTTAAAAAATAAAAACACAGAAAAATCTTTTGGACATGGTTCCATGATTGCACAAAAATGAGAACAAATAAGGTTCTTGTCCAAAATCCACAGCAGTAGATTAGGCAGACGCCAGACAAAGCGAGCTAAGCCATGACGGGGGAAACATCAAGGTAGTTTCCAAGTATACCTTGTAATAATTCCTCAAAAGTGCTTGGCTAGCATTGGGAGTTGTATGAATAGAATGGTTCTTCTTCCAGACAAAGTGACGTTGGTAACCATATCAACAGCTATGAAATCCTGCTCCTAAATGCCAGATCTCAGGAAAAACAGCATCCATTCAGGATTCAGTCCTGGACAATAGGGCTAACCTGGCATGTAACACTGAGATTTGGTTAGAGAGGGACTTGGTTAGAGAGGGATGGGAGGGATTAATCTCTTCCAGTTGTGTCCTCAACATAGGTCTGGCAGGGGTGGGAGTGCTGTAGTCTAGGGATCCTCAACCTGTGGTCCTCCAGATGTTCATGGACTACAATTCCCATGAGCCCCTGCCAGTATTTGCTGGCAGGGGCTCATGGGAATTGTAGTCCATGAACATCTGGAGGACCACAGGTTGAGGATCCCTGCTGTAGTCTATAAGGAGCCTATTTCCCTAGCATGGTGCACCATCAAGGACACTACCAGGTTTGAGGTTGCATACCTAATGCTGGGATTGAGAAACAGGATTGGGAATCTGTTAGTGGACTGCCCACCCTGCTGCCTCCCTACTTGAGTGGACATACATAGTCTCAGGGGTGGTGCCGAGGACCTCTTTTTCTAGCCAGGATCAATGTACATCCATCAGCCATTCTGAAGGACCACTATATGAAGATCACATTCCAGGACAGATATATAGCAAAAGTGGTTGGAGAGAGCTTGGGGTATTGGCTGATATGATTGTGTTTTGCCCACAGTATGATCTAGACAGAGAGCAGCGCGTGAATACAGTCCTGAGATATTTTGTTTCTGACTGTATCAATTTTATTAAAGGATATGGGAACCCAAGGGTTACTGTAGCCATGGCAAAATTCTCAGTGATGATTATGCAGAAAGGGAAAGATGAGTTTTTATGGACCTTAAATTTAGTAGAATTTAAAACATTTATAAATATAAATATAATAATAAAGAAAAATATCACCAATGACCTGGCCACTGCCAAATTATACATGAAGCTGTCTTTGAAGCTGATTCCCATCACTCCATTTTAAGTTTATCAAATCACATATCTGCTCCTATGCCTGGAGAGGGTATATAACATTTGTTGCTCTCACCTCGAGATTCATGGAATTCTAGCGTGACGTGGGCATCAAATCCAAGGCTGAAGTAATTATTGAAAACGCTGAGGGGAAGCTAGAATGACAAGAACAGAGGGGGAAATTAAACTCGACATGAGAAACAGCAGAGTGAGAGCCTACAGCATGAGGAATGGAAGGTGGGAGAAGGGGGCAGCAACAGGACGAATACAGAAGTCAACACTTAGAAGAAACCAATTAACCTGTATCTGAATCGGGCAGAAGGAGACACTGGAGAATCTATGCAAGGAATCTGAACTGTGTAGGATGAGTTTCTCAAAAGAGCCAGGATTCCTGAATGGGTCCCTTTCCTGCTTTGAAAAAAACAGGGTAAAAACAGACTTTCTGCTGGTTTTATTATTCCTGCTCAGTCCAAAGATTCTCCAATTTCTGCTTTCCACTCTACTCTCTCTCTGCTCAATTCTCCCAGCAATTCAGTATCACAGCCCACAAGGAGTCCCTGAACCCTGAATTAATATAATGGAAACAGATTTTTAAAAACCCTTTGCATTCTAAAGTGCCTGGCCTCGCAGTACGACCCCCTGGGAAGCAGGCATTTAGAAGCAGCAGATAAAGCACTGCTGACCGAAGACTGGGGAAAACCTTGCTAGAGAAAAAAAGTGAATGCAAAAATTAAGGGGAACTCTGTTTGAAGTGCTGTAAACATAGTGGGCTGGATGTCGACCATGCCATCCTATACAGAGTTATGCCTTTGTTGGTCAACAGAACTCAATGACCTTACAAGGATGTAACATTGCACAAGATTGTAGTGGACACCCCATATCTCCATCTTCCCTGTTGCCTACCATCAGTAGCACATACCTGCTCTGGGCACCTTGGTCACTCCCCCCTCTCTCACACAGATACACATACTCTCCTTCTCCCCGTTACACCCTGCCCTCACCCCTCTTATCATTCACTTCCCTGACCTACTCCCTGGTCCTTCCCCCCTCCTACAGACAAACACCCAGGCTCCCTTCTCCCTCCCCCCTCCTCCTCACCTTTTGTGGTGGCACTGACTGGACCTGCTTCCATGCCTACCAGGCCTGTGGAGATGGTGCAGCCACTGCCTCCGCCCACAGAGTCGTTGCGGCCACCTCCTGGGTCTGCAGAGGCTGCACAGCCACTGCCTCAGCCGCAGCCTTGGGCTCCTTTACCAGCCACACCCTGCCTCTTCTAGTGTGTCACATCCGTATGCAGATCTGTTTTAGGGGGCACGCTAGAAGATGTGTTCCACATGAAAAAGGTGAGAAAGGCTGTACTATATAAATAGCTAGCTTGATCTACTGGTTAAAAGTGGCAGCCTCTACAGCCCACTTCATGAGCTTGGGCCAATCACAGCTATCTCAGGGCTCTCAGCCTCACCTACCTCACGGGGTATCTGTATAGTGGGGAGAGGAAGTGTAGGTAATTGTAAGTTGTTTTGAAACTCCTTCAGGTAGCAAAAAGCGGGATACAAAAAACCAGCTCTTATTATTCTTCTCTCTAAATGGAAAATAATTTAGTGAAACTGGGAATTACATGAATGGACATTCCAACACATTTTCTTTCAATAACAAGTGGGGAGTCAGTTTGGATTGAGATTATGGAGATGTTGATCTCCAGCACCAACAACATCTGCCATCATGTGTCATTTTCCTCATCAGAAAGACCCCTAAGAAGTTTCTATTTGCATCATTTGAGCAAGAATATAGTTTCAAGACCTGTTATCACGTTTCCTCAGTGAAGTAAACTGTAGTTCTTTTGGAGTCATTTCATAGGGGGAAATGTCACAGGGAAAGGGCTTATACTGCCCCTCTCGTTAAACTTCTGCTGTGATTTAACTTAAATTCTGTGACCTGCTGCATAAATAAATCAATATCAGGGAGCTCTCTTTAACAATGTTCTTCCAAAGTTATATCTGGCTTGACCCACAAAAACATAGAAATAATTCAGGAGCTCCATTGTAAATACACAGCCATCCGCTTCCATCTTTACTCTTGCAGAAAGGGGATGATAAATGCCAGAAAAAGGTAAAGGTAAAGGTATCCCCCTGTGCAAGCACTGAGTCATGTCTGACCCTTGGGGTGATGCCCTCCAGCGTTTTCATGGCAGACTCAATGTGGGGCGGGTTGCCAGTGCCTTTCCCAGATTACCGTTTACCCCCCAGCAAGCTGGGTACTTATTTTACCGACCTCGGAAGGATGGAAGGCTGAATCCACCTTGAGCCGGCTGCTGGGATTGAACTCCCAGCCTCATGGGCAAAGCTTTCAGACGGCTGCCTTACCACTCTGCGCCACAAGAGGCTCTTAAATGCCATAAATAAATACAATTATATTAACTTTGCTATACCAGAAATTAGTTTCCAGTGAAAAAAAGGACTCACATCAGTCTGGCACCTAGCATGACAAAGCTTATTCTTGTCTACTAAAATCACTAGCTAAACACAGGATGTCTGTCGAGAAGAAAGCGCTATAATGCAGAAAGGGAAGTCAAACACTAATCCTATTTGTGGGCATCAAAAACAGCCATGAATAGATAGAAGACTGCATGCACTCGAAAGTTCACACCTTGACTAAATCTTCGTTGGTCTTCAGGGTGCTAATGGAGTCAAATTTTGTTGTGCTACTTCAGACCAACACGACTACCCACTTGAATCTAAATAGTATGCTGTTGAGTATTTTCTGGGAAGCCTGCACTGAAATTACTAGAATTTACACCCATGCACAAAAAGCTAGAATTTTCATCAGAACCATAAAAAAAACCAGAACAAACTTGATTAACACAATGCCTGACTGACCATTTACCGAGCTGCAATTCCCCTGACCTGTCACGTTCCATAAATGTTATTCCAATAGCGCACCATTTTCCATCATTGCTATTAACATAATTATTACCATCTAAGATCCTTTTCTTCTCTAAGTTCTCATTATTTTAAAAAGAGCTGTTTGGAGCTTTTGATTTTTTTACTTCTAGACAACCTTGCAGTACTAACGGGCAGATTTTATTTCATGTTCATATGGAGAACAGTGGTACAGGAACAGTAAATGACAAAAGAGCAAGCAAGTAAATACAATTCATCAGTTAATTATAACAGAGAGTTAAGTGACCAGAAGATGGGGGGGGGGAAATAAACGGACATTGGTATTGTTGTTGTTGTTAGGTGCGAAGTTGTGTCCGACCCATCGCGACCCCATGGACAATGATCCTCCAGGCCTTCCTGTCATCTACCATTCCCCCATTTAAGTTTGCACTGACTGCTTCAGGGACTCCATCCAGCCACCTCATTCTCTGTCGTCCCCTTCTTCTTTTGCCCTTGATCGCTCCCAGCATTAGGCTCTTCTCCAGGGAGTCCTTCCTTCTCATGAGGTGGCCAAAGTATACGTTGGCATTACCTAGTAGGAAATGCTACCCAATTATTTTGTGTGAACACTGATTCACTGATTCCCCCCCCCCCTTCAGCTGTGGGAGGGACTGTGGTTCAGTTGCAGTTCCTAC
This sequence comes from Paroedura picta, assembly GCF_049243985.1. Taxonomy (NCBI): domain Eukaryota; kingdom Metazoa; phylum Chordata; class Lepidosauria; order Squamata; family Gekkonidae; genus Paroedura; species Paroedura picta. The sequence continues at coordinate 109,902,885 of NC_135373.1, read as the reverse complement.
AGGACATTTGTTCGGCATGCAGAAGTTTCACGATGCAACCCCCAGTTAAAATGAACTCAGGCAGCAGGTGCTGGGGAACCCATTTTTCTGCCTGAGATCCTGGATGCCTGTTGCCCGTCTGAGTAGAATGCACCAAATGGACCAGTAGTCTGACTCAGCATCAAGCAGAATCATACCCTGATCACTGACCTTCCGTGCTCCATCCTCTAGTTCATCTTGGGGCAGGTCAGGGTTTCTCTCCACTTGTAGGTTCCAACGGTCGAGCTGGACAATGGTCCCATCTTCTACATGGCAAAGAATTTTTGAGACAGGCTCATCTGTATACCCCTAAAGTATAGGATAGGTTTATAGAGACAGGTATAAATACCAGACATGTTGGAAGACGATGTGCTGCAGAGCACCTAAAGAACATCGCAGTTCAAGGACCAGTTGAAGTTGCGATGGTTCCAACGATCATTCAAGATGAGAATAGAGCAGGGGTAGTCAAACTGCGGCCCTCCAGATGTCCATGGACTACAATTCCCAGAAGCCCCCTGCCAGCATTCGCTGGCAGGGGGCTCCTGGGAATTGTAGTCCATGGACATCTGGAGGGCCGCAGTTTGACTACCCCTGGAATAGAGGGTTTGCAAGACAAATAGTCAGACAAGGACATTCACAAATGCAAAGGAGCTGTTCCTAAATATACACTGATCTATACAACAGAAACGAGAGCTCTCAGGGTCAAACTAAACTTGTAGCAAAACATGAAATGAATCCCTGAGCAGCCGCAACGGGGAGTCATTGCTCTTTGTGTATTACTACTTTGAGAGTATGTCAGAAAAGGGGTGTACAAACATTTTCAATAAATAAGTACTAATTATGCTTTCCTACTCTGCATCATTTCCCCCAAGGGGTGAAAAGCAACAAGACAGGGAAAGGGAAATTTGAGCAAATAAATGGTAAGAGGAGAAAGGGTTAGGTGCCCCTTCTCCAGTTACTCTTTCACTCCTGGCCACAGGCTTCCAAGGACACATTTCAAGATCAGGAATAGGTATGTTGTCCTCAGGTGGGACCTGGGGATCCTTCAGAATTACAGCTCATCTTCAAACTAAATAAATCAGTCTCCCTGAAGAAAAAGGCTGCTTTGGAGCACGGACTCCGTAGCATTATACTCCACTCTGGTCCCTCCCTGCCCCAAATCTCACCCAGTCCCAACTCTGCCCCCAAAGTCTCCAGGTATTTCCCAACCTGGAACTGGCTACCCTAATCAGGAAAGGCAGATACATATTAGCAGATCTATTGATATTATAAGCCCACGTCTTGGCTGGATCACAACAGGCTCCAGATGGTGGCTCCTGTGACCAAATGTTCCCCAGTGTGATGCCCCTGGATGCCATGTTACCCACTGGAACTGCTTTTGGCACCCACTAACTACTCTTTAAAAGTGAGCAGTGCCACTTATCAGCTGCACAGATCTCTCTCAGCCTCGCCTACCTGACAGGGGGTCTGTTGTTTGGGAGAGGAAGGGAAGGTGATTGTAAGCTCCTTTGAGACTCCTTCAGGCAGTGAAAAGCTGGGTAGAAAAACCAACTCTTCTTCTTCCCAATGGGGAAACTGGTTTCTTGCCTCACTGCATATGTTAACAATCCCCCAGAAGGGCCATACGTCCTTTTCATTTTCTTTTCTTTATTTGGGAGAATAGATCTGAATAGCGATTGTAATGTAACAATATATAGTAGGATGCAATGTAATTTAGAATGGGAGATTGAAATTTTATTCTCAGGTCTGGGAACAGAACTCTCCATGATTCGGTGGAGACAGATTGAGCCCAGGTTCCATAATTGAGAGGCATCTGCCCATTAATCTTGACATTTTCATTTACAACCCTTCTTTCACCCAGAGTTGAGCCAAACAAAAGATGGCCTCATAAGCTTAGTTCATTATTCCTGTGCAGGAGTACTGTGTACCCGGCAAACATCTTCATTACGCTGTAGACTAATCCATGACTGATGTTCTCCTTACATATGTGGTCTAGTCATTTCCATGTCATTGTCTGAGGAAGTGTGCCATGCACATGAAAGATGACCCCTTGAATAAAACTTACTTGGTCTCAAACTTTATTCTGCTGCTTCAGACCGACACGGTACCTACTTGCTGAAGACTAGCCATTAGGGAGGACGTTTCTAGTCTAGCCTTCCCCAATAGGTTAGTCTGCTAGCATGGGAAATGAAGCCTCACCCGCCATCTGAACACCCAGTGAAACCTAGAAGGGCTCGCAAGTTCCACTGTCATTCCTTCTGCTTACCCCTCCCCAGTTGAGAGTGCGAGCAAGGTCATTCCCAGTGCCAAGTGGAAGCACGGCAACAGGCGGCTGGGGGTTCAGTTGCAACTCGTCCAGGATAGAAAGGATCCAGCCCACCTAAACAGCAAAGGCGGCACAGAAGGAAACAGTCACAAAGTCCTTGTGGAGAGAAGAAACGGTGTAACACTGTAACTCAGTGCCAAGTTGCTCCAGTCTAAACCCGTTGAAATTAACAGACTTAGACTAGAGAATCTCTGCACAGAACGGCACTGTAAAGACCCTGTCTGTGTTCTAGGTTGCACATTGGATTCCAGCTGATACATGACTTATAGAAAGCTGTGATGAGTATGGACAGTGTTCCGTTCTCCAAAGATGCAAAGCCCAGCAATGGAAGAAACGGCCACCATGAGTGGGAAGGACTCTCAGAATCTAATGCACTCATTGCATGAAACTCAACAATATGAATCATAGAATCATAGAGTTGGAAGGGGCCACACAGGCCATCTAGTCCAACCCTCTGCTCTACGCAGGATTAGCCCTAACCATCCTAAAGCATCCAAGAAAAGTGCGTATCCAACCTTTGCTTGAAGACTGCCAGTGAGGGGGAGCTCACCACCTCCTTAGGCAGCCTATTCCACTGCTGAACTACTCTGGCAGTAGACAAAATTGCAAAAACTAAAAAGCTAAACAAACTGCTTTAATAGATCTGCCTTACCCTTGTTTTTCATGGCTGAAAACACAAGGAAAAGTGAGCACACATCTGAGCTCTGGAGAAAACATTCTAATATTGTCTTTCCTATTGTACTTGCCCAAGCATATTGTTATCTAGTGACTAGTCAGGTTGAGATGGCCTCATCCTGCATTACTGGCCATGCGATACAGCCTAGGATGGACTAGATCTGGAACAGACAATGCTTCTCTGACCCCCAGAACAACAACAGAAGTTATCACCCAACAGGAAAATCTTCCACTTATGTGTTCCCTTTCAATAACGCAAAGTTGTATCCGATCTCATTGAATATGCACCAAATTCATCTGAGCAAGATTTTCATTTCAAGTTTTAATGGCTTTTGAAATGACGAGACATTAATTTGTTTCACACACAACCTCCACAAAGACAACAAGTCGTGTGCGGCTCATATTAATGAGAATGTGCTGCCCCCATTAGCTCAGCATGGGGAACGGAACAAGAAAAAAGCAGGAAACAAGATTCTATAACTCCAGTGACTTTTATATTTAGGGAATCTAACCCTGCTGGAAAAAGTCTGTGAGAAGAATGAGAAAGGTATTGGGGGGGGGGGTATAGAAAAAGAGCATCTGCTCAGCAATGTAAAAGGCTGGTTTGCACAACCATGTGTACCTATAATCCAGTACCGTAGACTTTACAATACACTGTGGCCCGCTTGAAACATACATGATTAACATTTGATGACTGTACTGTACTGTGATGCATGTTTAGTGTTTAAGGGAAAGAGCCACACACATATTTTAATATCTTGATCTATGCCAGGCTTTCTCAACCAGGGTTTTGTGAACATTTATCAGGGGGGGATGGTGCGATAAAACAGCCCATGTTTTTTATCCCTTTGTTTGTGTTGTAATAGTGTTGCATTACATTGCAATCATGGTAATTAAAAAAAAATATTTTGGACTTGGAGGGGGGTGCTCAAATGAGACAAAATGGCGCTGGAAGATGATTGTCTTTGCCACGTGACAGCAATTGATGCATAAAACAAACAGTGATAAGGTTTGACTTCTTGTTCCTCAGCTATCCTGTGTATGCACAAATCCTGAAGACAAACAGGAGGGAGAATGAGGCAGGGGCTTCCCATGTGGTTATTGGAAAAGATCATGAGAGCTAGCCCACAGCAAAAAAAAAAAAAGGGGGGGGCAGCACAGCATAACACCTGAGTGAGTCCTCCATGTAGTAGATGTCTGTGACACCAAAGCTCTATCTGTGATATTGTGTCTGTGATGGACCACTGATACATGTGGTCATCAAATGATGCTGCAGTTATGATTATCATGTATGTGTGGATTTATTTCTAAGACCCATGGAGAGAAAAACCACTCTTTTGAACACAGAATCTTGACTTTTGGCCATTTTACGGGAAGAGTAGATAACATGCATACATCAAGGACTTACAGTTCCATCCCCTCCGCAGGCCAGGATTCGCAAATTTGGCATTTTTCGATACAGTTCAAGCCTATCAAAAATGGAGTATTAAAACGTTTATGTCACAATACAGATTTGTAAAGGAAACAACAACAGAATCCCCATAAAGTGGAGGGAATGGCCAATGTCATCTTGACACCATGAAGGGTATATTGTGGTCAGTACTTGTAGTAGATTCCTCTAGGACAGTTGTTGGCAGAGGTAAAAGATGGGAGAGGATTTTCTCTGTCCAATTTTGGGGGCACTAGATTTTGTTGCTGAAAAATTTCACAGTGCAAAGAATGGCTTCAGGAATCAACGGAGAACTTCTGCATTCTTGGAAATATTTTCTCTCCTGACAAGCATTCATCAAAAGTTTGTTTTACCATACACCCAGTCCCTTCATGAATAGGTAAGTCTTTACATTAATGCCAAGTCTGTAAGTATCCCCAGATCCTTACTTAGGGAACACATAGATGAAAACACAGCTGGAACACCAAATACAAAACCCAAAAAGAGATGCAACACATTCAATTTCCTCTATGCAGACAATTTCAGAGCGCACAAAAGTAAAAATGTACACAAAGGTTTTATAAAACCATGATTAAAATGTGGTAAGGCTTCCAAACGTATGCCAGCGTTTGCTGGCAGGGGCTCATGGGAATTGTAGTCCATGAACATCTGAAGGGCCACAGGTTGACTACCCCTGCTTTAAACAATGTGTACACTGTTGGCTGGTGGCAGCAAGTTAGAAAGAAGAATATTTCCTATCTCTCGAAACACAGAATACCTATTAGATATGGCTAGGAGAATGTTTATCTCAAAGATAACAAATTATAGATTTGGACTGAGCCACTCCGGCAAAAAACAAAATCCTCCATGGCCTTATGAAACGTGGCACGGAGTATATCAGCAATCATCTTATCTTATTATGTCAATGCCATTTTTCACTTTCTTTCATGCATACTAAAACTAAACAGGGAAATAGACCACAATGGCAATAAACACACACAAATAGTGATCTAGTCATAATCCAAGAACACCCTCTAGTGGATTGGAGAAAAATGCTCTGAATTTACTAAGCAGCAAAAAATTCTAAAACGGAACCATGAAAAGCTTTGATTCATAATTAATTTGCACCAAATTATCCCATGTGTTCAAAGAGGAAGCTTTTTTCCCCCTCACAGCATTAGTTGCTAGAATGGCTAGGGGTAAACATGTCTTCATTTGGAAGTCAAAAACGAGAATCTCAGAGCTCTTTCCCTTGCTTAAAGCTCCACTGAAAATTGACTTTCCAGACCCTGCCACCAAATTGAGACAAATGTCAAACTCCAAGGGCCAATTCCTTCCAGTGGTCCCCTAGTAGGCATTTTACTAAGTGTGCTACATGCATACCTACGGTGGCCAACTCGGCTTTGGGACACCCCTAGTGCAAGCACCAAGTCATGTCTGACCTTTGGGGTGATGCCCTCCAGCGTTTTCATGGCAGACTTAATACAGGGTGGTTTGCCAGTGCCTTCCCCAGTCATTACCATTTACCCCCCAGCAAGCTGGGTACTCATTTTACCAACCTCGGAAGGATGGAAGGCTGAGTCAACCTTGAGCCGGCTGCTGGGATCTAACTCCCAGCCTCATGGTCAGAGCTTCAGACAGCATGTTGGCTGCCTTACCACCCTGTGCCACAAGAGGCTCGTGTGTGTAATGTAGCTAAGGTTAAAAAAATTTTCTCAAAAAATAATAACAACTTTGATGGCTTCAAAGTGTCAGCTTTGAAAGCATGCCTCCGCCCCATTTCTTTAGCAATTGGCTCCTGTCCTTTCCTCATTCCTTAATGTATGTAATCCACATTTCATTTAAAAAAAATGGAATCCAATCAGCTATAGCCAATAAGCATTTTCCTTTCCCATTTGAAACCCTTTGTTCAAATGACATTTCTGACCTTAAACTCCCACAAACAATGACACTACATATCATTTCTAATTTGTAAAGATTGGAGAAAATGCCAGTGAGTAACTCACATGTTACAGCCTTGGCCCTGTTGATTTGCTACAGAGCTCTGGCTGAGAGGAGTTGAGAGCAGGATCACTCAGTTTACCTTCACAACACACACAGATCTAGCTAGACTGTTTACTGTTTACTCTAATTAGCAGCACGGTTCAGGATCTCAGAAACAGAAATACATTCTTCAAGAAGCATAAGGAGAGTTATTAGACAATTGGCACATCAGACAACTTTAAAGAGTGGTTGCTCATTTGAACACAAAAGGATTAGGTTACATCTCCACCTTAGGGTTGTCTATGTGTTGGATTCTGAGGTAAAACAGCAGTCATAGTGAAGATCAAAGTCAAGGCCACCTTATGACTCAAATAAATACTGTGATAAAGACTGCTTCAAATACTACGTTCCCCCCCATTCAAAAACCAGTAAATGCTTAATCAGCTCAATAACCCTGGACTTACGCATCTTTCGGTCCTTCCTGAGAGAGGTCAAAAACCTGGCGTGGATTCAAGTACCACATGAACATCTGGAGAACCTTAGTACCCTGTAGAAGAGAAGGAAAATATTAACTAGATCTTACATTAACTTTTGCTCCGGAATGTAGACAGAAGCCACAGTGAATGAGCTTTACTAATTGCAGATCTGCAACCACAGCTTATTTAGATTCACACCTCTCTTTAATGCAGGTTACCCTGACAGAAGAGCCTCTTGTGGCGCAGAGTGGTAAGGCAGCAGAGATTTTGTCTGAAAGCTTTGCCCATGAGGCTGGGAGTTCAATCCCCGCAGCCGGCTCAAGGTTGACTCAGCCTTCCATCCTTCCAAGGTCAATAAAATGAGTACCCAGCATGCTGGGGGGTAAACGGTAATGACTGGGGAAGGCACTGGCAAACCACCCCATATTGAGTCTGCCATGAAAACGCTAGAGGGCGTCACCCCAAGGGTCAGACATGACTCGGTGCTTGCACAGGGGATACCTTTACCTTTACCTTACCCTGACAGAAGGCAGCCAACTAACATTCAGGCATATCTGCCCTGCACCCCACATTCTCAAGAGCCTGTGGAGCCAAACTGAGAGGGGCTCTCATTACTATCTCCTCATGCTATTTGGCTTTGGGGTTCAATGATGCAGCATAGTTCTAAGAAAGTCCCCTCACCAATGCCTTCCAGCAGGCCAAAGTAGATGAAAAACAGTACTTCTCTATTGGGCAGTCAAGGAAGGAGCCCCCAAATTCCGGCTGGCTCTGAATCAAGTAGCAAATCTCACATCATTGCTGAGGGGACGTGGAGGCTGTTAAAATTCCCCTCCCAAAGCCTCTCCCTTTTTGGCTAGGATACTAAGATGATTTCATGTTGCCCTCCTAGCACAAACAAGCTCAAGGAAAGGAACGGGCTTCTCCTGAATAAACTGCACTGGAAAAGGTCAAAATGTCCCATGTCAGCTCGGGCATTGGTTTACTAGTATTAGTATTAGTATTAGTATTAGTATTAGTATTAGTATTAGTATTAGTATTAGTATTAGTATTAGTATTAGTATTAGTATTAGTATTATATACTGCCCTCCCCGAAGGCTCAGGAAACAGGAAAAACAGGAAACAGATAACATATGGTAACAGATGGTCCCCTGCTCACCTGATTTCCTCCACTTTTAGGATTCACAAACACAAGTAAGGGTTTCATGAGAGGGGAAGAGATGGGCTTTATCACAAATGGCCGACCTTTGTTTTCCTGAAGAGACAAAAATAAAATAATGGAAGAAACTGGTAGAAAGCTCAAGCATCTACAAAACCAGCAACCAAAATCACTCCAACGGTTCTTGTTTTAAGATGTCCAAGGGATCCTGTGAGCATCACTCCAGATGCTTTGTTCTTTGCAAGCAAAATCTGACAGATATTATCAAAAGGTTATTCATAAAGCGGCTATAATTGCACTTGTTGCATTGTAGACCAAAGAGTAACATGACTTTTACTTCAAGGCAAAAGAAGGCAAAGTGCACCCAGGTCTCCTTACCTAATTTCTAATTAAGGTCACATACTCCAAATTTTCAGGGACAGGCTCCAAACTGTTTCCAAGGGGGAGACTAGGTGGACAAAGCCATAGAGGGGGTGGCCATTGACAACTTTAATTCCAGAGGAAACACAGAAATGACCTTATGGTAAAACCACAGAGTTTTCAGAAATTCCTTGAGAGAACACACATCACTTCTGGGTTAACTGACAAAAAACAGGAGCAGAGACTCCAGTCTCGGGTGGGGGGACGCTATGTTACAAGGTTGCATTTTCCCAGTGCTTAAATGGCTTCTGCAGCCACTTCAGCTAAGGCATTAGCTCTACAGTCAATACATTGTCAGAGCCAATGGTTATAGAGTCAGATGATGCCCAGATTCAAATTCCCACTCTTCCATGAAATCTTGCTGGCCAGCTCTGCCTCTCTCTCTCTCTCATTCTCACACTCACACTCAGAGAGAGAGACAGAGAGACAGAGAGAGAGTAACCTAATTAACTGGCTGACTGTTGAGGAGTATGAGAGGAGGAACCATGGAGAAGAATGACAAAAACAGTGTATAAATAAATAAAGCATAACCAAGAGGAGGGAAATGGGTATTCTTGACAGGGGCTCAGCAGCTCAGGGAAACCAACGCAGGTTACAAGCCCATTCATATGATATAATCTACTCATTTTAGATATCTTTGTTCGTAAACTCATGAGACTCAATGCCTGTGATGTGTTAATGGGGGTATGATGCGTCTGTACCAGGCTCAGAGAAACTGTACTGGGGCCCAGCACACACAGTGCAATCACCCCTCTGCTTTTCCCATTAAGAAGACTGATTGGCATCTTCGTAGTGCTGCAGATCAATTAGCGTACTGCTGTAGATTTGCTTATCTGCTTTATTTACTATATATTTCCACTTTGCCTCTTCTGGGAATCCTAAAGCTAATCAGACCACGCCATTCTTTCCCTATTAGTGTGAACCGTTTGCCACCTTCTATCCACCATAAAGTAGTTAATTACAAATCTCCACTCCTTTGGGAATCTTGGGAAATACTGTGAAGAATCCTCATCACTTTCTCTCATCAGTAGTTCCAAGAAGTCTTGGTGAGATGTCCATCACAAGGAACAAATGGAACACATATGCATCTATAAGATAGGCATAGAGCCGGCTTTCTCAACCAAGGTTTTGTGAAACCCTGGGGTTTCTTGATAGCCCTAGAAGGGCTTCCCGAATGGGTGGGAGTTAATTGATTTTTATATATATTATTTAATTTGTTAAACATTTATCAGGTGATATGACCATATATGGTCATGTTGACCCCTCACCTCCTAAATTTGGCCAATGATAGGCTAAGAGGGGTTGGGAAGGGGAAGGGCTCTGGGTGGGCGTGTCCACAGCTCTGCTTCCCAGCCATATTCTGCATGACTGCATCACTTCTGGGGTTTCTCAAAGCCTGAAGAATATTTTAGGGATTTCTCAATAGTAAAAAAGTTGAGAAAGGCAGTCCTAGAGGAAGGCCCTTAGCCAATGTCTCTCTTGACTTCATAAATCTCTTAAGAATGAAATTTCAAAGCCCACGCATGAAAAGCTTACCTCGTTGCCTCTTTTGCTTGCTTTCCTTTTAAACGATGTCCTTTTTTTCCTCCTGGTTGAATTTTTCAAGGAATTCTGTTGGTTTTTTAAAAAAGGGGGTGGGGGAGGGAGAAAGATTTAAAAACACTATGAAAAGAACCATCTCCTAAGCAAAGTCATCCCTATAGGCAACACCTCGCTGACAGTACCTTTGGAGAATGATACACCAGCCGGCACACATGCGCGAAGTTGAAAAGACATGCGTCTCATGCTTGACACTTTCACACCACCAGCTATGGAGAAAGCCACACACTGAGACCAGACTGGTACTTTCAGAACTTGAGACTTTCCAACGCTGTGAGGGAGAAGGAAACTAAAGGCTCCCATAGACTCACATAACAGCACATTTTGTACCTGCCAACCCTCCCAATTCGGGTAGGAGACACCCGTTATCCTTCCGGGGCTCCAGTCTCCTGCCCAATCAGGTTCGTCTCCTGATGTGGAGACCACCTATATAAAAAGGTTAAGGAGAACAAGATAAAGCAAGCTATGCCTCATGGGACTTCTTTTTCTGTCCAAGATGCAGAGATGCTGATGGCACATCCCTAAAATCACGCATGTCCTCATCATGTATTATTATGTAGATATATTTTAGGCTGTTTTACACATTACATTTTTCAAGTGCACACCCAAAAATGTAACATGTGGGTGGGATGAAAGTGTTCACAGGCCCTCTTGTCATGTATGGAAGCTCTTTCAAGAGCCGGAGTTGGAGGCAACTCAAGATGGAACTCAATGAGACACTGAAGGTCAGTTTTAGATTGCCATCTCTTTAAATTGCCTTAGTAGGCACCGAACTGTAGCAGGACCACAGTGTTGGATAATGGGGAGTTAACTTCTTCTTCATGTCATTCCTAGCATAAATTTCATCCCAATATCAAATCTGTAAGGGGGGGGGTGCATAAGAGGGTTAGGAATTGAGCATCCTGCTTCCTGGTGCTGACATCCTATTCCTTAAACAGAAATCCAAAGGGTTAGATACTATGACTGTCTTCTGCTATGTCTTCCTTCAGTAGGGAAAGATGTCCTCCAAAGAAGAAGGACTTTTTCTGATGGAAAAAGGCTTCCTCTGGTGGATAAAAGCTTTTCTTGACTGAAGGCAGACTTGGTGGGAGGGGGTTATAGGATGGGATCCAACCATCTTTTTCACTGAATCTCACCACATTTCCATCGCGTCTGCTGCCTCCATCCTGTTTGGCTTTTTCACATGCAGGTCCCATGATCCACTGCAGATACTTTTTGGTGGTCAAAGGGGACCTCTTTTTCCATTTTCACCAGCTGAAAAGCTGGTTGGATCCAACCCATGAGGCTCATACACAATAGATGGCTCTACAGTTGGATTGCAAACTTCTCCCCTGGTTTGGCTCTCAGCTGCCAGCTCTAGTTTTCCTGCTGTGTAATATGCAAAATGGCCTTTAGAAGCCAGGTGTGTGTATGTGTTTGTGTAAAAACCAGCAGCACAATAATTTAAAACAAGTAGAATCTTCATAAAGCAAGTAGTTCTATTTCCTCATTAAATGCAAATAGGAGCGCTTAAGAGTGCACCATCTGCTGACAGAAGACATCATATTTGGAAACTAACATAGCAGCAACAGGATGGATGAGAAAAAGTCCAAGGCTTTTTGGTTCCTCCAGGCAAACTATGGAGTTTGCTCCCCCACCCCGGGAGGGAAAATGAGAAGTAGCCTTTATTTACTTGACATTCCAATGAACAATGTAAAAATAAATATAGAAATTCATTTCTGCATAACTTGATGCCTTAAGTGATCATATAGCCCAGGGGTAATCAACCTGTGGTCCTCCAGATGTTCATGGACTACAATTCCCATGAGCACCTGCTAACGTTTGCTGGTAGGGGCTCATGGGAATGGTAGTCCATGAACATCTGGAGGACCGCAGGTTGACTACCCCTGATATAGCCCACCTGTAAAGCTGGGCTGACCCTAGATGGAAACAGATACAAGCTACGGGTGCCCCCCAAAAGCCATTGCAAGCATTAACATGAAGCCAAAGGACAGAGAGCCCTAATAGTAGAAATACTCTGTCAGGAACTTTGCAACTGTACTTCAGCATGAGCCAATGGTACAAGGAAAGGGTCCAGCTGATGTTAATTTAAAAAAAAAGATTCTAGCCACTCAAAAAAAATTCTAATCACTTGTTTGAAAACAAGCTCAGTTCACTTGTTTTCGTTTAAATCGTTTTCTAGTAAAAACAATAAAACTAAGGATGAGCCACTGCTATCTAAATCCTGGAATCCAGGCTCATGCCCTGGTCTTCTCTCCTCTTCTCTCTCAGAAGCCTTCTACAGTACGGGTAGTCAACCTGTGGTCCTCCAGATGTTGATGGACTACAATTCCCATGAGCCCCTGCCAGCAAACGCTGGCAGGGGCTCATGGGAATTGTAGTCCATCAACATCTGGAGGACCACAGGTTGACCAACCTTGTTCTACAGTATCTGTAGGCCAAACAGTTGTTCTAGTTATCTCGGAAAGTAATGCTTAGTAACACATCCTAGACAAGATGAGGCCCTTTCAGAGAAAAGATTTGTTATTCTGGGTCACACTGACTTTGCCAGGAGCGCGAGAGTTTTCAAAGGCAGACTGACAAGGCCCCTTTAATCTTATTTCAACATCTTTTCTTCAAGCGTAACATGTGGACACAAGACCCAGTAGGGCAAGCGGAGCCATCCCCTGTTTATCAATTCTTAATTCTTAGATCAATGACACTAAAAAATATTAAGATCGTTCACAAAAATCCACACCGGTTCTAGGTCACCTGCCAAGCCCCTGATATGGAAGAAGAGCTATCATTGGCCAAAGAGTTCCAGCCCTTCCAGTCCCACCAGAAAATGGGAGATTGGAGATGTTACAGACAGATTGTAGGGCAAGCTCCCATCTTATGGTCAGAGACACACAGGGGGTGAATACAACCAACCTCCAAGTAGGCTTCCTCCAGCCTAAGGAGCCTTTCCACAATGGAAGAACCACCTACTACTAAGACTGGAGGAAACCTCAGCCAAAAAGAAAGATAGGCCATAAATATATTTATTAACAAGCTTTGCTCAGTGGAATGGTTGGATGGGGTAAGAGCCACCCTACTAGAAAGAATACAAGAGTGATTCTCTCAGCTGTTTCATTTTGTCTAGTGTTGTTGGTGTCAGCCCCAGAGAGGTTAGTGAGTCTGGTGCATGAGGGTGCCAAGAGGAAATGGAGGAGGAAGTGGGATTGGTGGTGCCTTTCATAATAGGGGCGCACAAGAGGTCATCTAACAAAAGGCTGGAAACTAGCCCTGAAGTCAACATAGCTGGCAAGTTGTTCCATTGGAGAATTTTTCCACATTGTTCCAGGCACAGACTCTCTATTGACATTCTAGAACCACAGAGCTGGAAGGATCCATAAAGGACATCTAGTCCTACCCCCTGCTCAGTGCAAGACTACATTCATTGACTTTTGTAGGTGCCTTCAAAGGATGGGCCTGGAACCTATACAGGAGGAGAATCCTCAGATCAATCCACCAATCAGAGTGGAAAGGAAAGGTTCACAAGCTGGTTCCTTATACTGGATAGGCATTGACTAGGAAAGACAGATGTCACTCAACTGGCTCCAAGAAAATGGCAAAACTCTGTCCGAAAACCGAGGCACCTGCACATGAACACACAGATACCACAAAGAAAGCAGTTTGATGCACATGACCATCATTCCCCAACTGCTCCCATTCTCCCCTCCTAAACTATGTAATTAGGGAGAGGCCCTGAAGTGGATTCATGGATTTTAATAACTATGAATTGCTGTTTTAACTATTAGCTGTTAATTTTACTCAGTTATTAATTTTATTGTACCTAAGGTGGATATGTTGTTCACCACCCCAAGATGGCCATTGCTGAGAGAGGCAGCATCAAATCAAATCAATCAATCAAATATTGGGATTCTATGGAATATTAATCAGAGTTGTTTGGGAATTCCTTTGTGATGAACAGAAATGTCATTTCAGATGTAAGTGTGTGTGTGTGTGGGAGAGATTTCAGCAAGGTTTTTATCAGCTGACGTAAAGTGCCACATTGGGAGAGAGTCCATTTAAATTATACCCCCCCCAAAAAAAGAATTATGTCATAATAGCTTTTGCTAATATTATTAATACAGATCACTCCTTTTCCTAAGCAAAGGAACTGGGGACTCTGACATTCCCATGGACAACACAGGACAAGGTAATTGTAAGAGATCGGCATGCACAAATGGTTTGGAAGGTTAGATTCTGTGTGCAGCAGAGATTCAAGAGCCGCATTCATAATTTTCCACCTGAAAAAAAAAAGGAAATTCCACCTCCACTTGAAGAGCCTCATTCCCCCACTTCCTCTGCCCACTGCTGACCAACCAGACCCAAGTTTTCCACTTGCTGAATTTTGTCCTGGGCAGAGAAATGCCAGGAGAGCAGAGAAGGGAGGCTGCTTTGAAAGAGACTCCATAATCAGTTTTCTCACACTGGCTTGCCTCGAGGAAAGCTGGGGCCATTACAGCAGCACGCCTACTGTGGATAAGCCTGCCTGCCTACCTGCCATTATGGCTCCTGAAAAATGATTTAATGGAGTGGGATGCGGAAGAGGGGCTGCAGGCGATCAGAGGGCTCTGCAAGGACCCTGAGGCTTCTTACTAACAACCTCTCATTGCGAACAATCATCGGGCACTGGAACAAGCAATTTGGCCAGAAATACAGCTGTCCCTGAGAAAGAATAGCATGTAATCTGAGACACAGAAAGAAGGAGGGGAGAAGCTGAAGGTCAGCTTCCCCAGCATGTGAAATCATTTGCAACCAAGCCCTGCAATTAAAGGCCAGGCTCAGCTCCTTCAGGCCTGCTACTTTTCACTCACTAGAGTACAATTTTAAAAACATTTAGAAATGACATCATCATAATTTAGAAACATCACAATTCTAACTACAAATGGAATAGACCAGAGGTAGTCAAACTGCGGCCCTCCAGATGTCCATGGACTACAATTCCCAGAAGCCCCTGCCAGCATTCGCTGGCATCTGGAGGGCCGCAGTTTGACTACCCCTGGAATAGACCAACAAAGCTTTTTCTCTGACACGTGGGAATGCACTGGTGACTGAGGTGGGCAGAGAGTGGTGGCCTCTGGAAGTATATATTTTAAACAGTGGGCTCCAAATCAGGTATTTTTATATTAGAAAGACTAGTGGGAGCAGCACCAAACAGATTTCTCTTTGCCCCCCCCCCCCCCCAGCAAGACCTTTGATTTTATGCATGAGTGCATCTCTCATAACTATTTGACCATTGAGGAAGACTCCTCAGGTTTGGTCTATTCCATGTGTAGTTAGAACTGCATGTGTCTAAATTATGACGACTGTGATTTATAGCTGTTTTTTTTTAAAATTGAACTAGTGCACTTTATGTAATAAATTAGGGGCCAAGCCCATTGCATTCAGGAATATAGGGAGTGCTAGATTGGGGGTGGGGAGAACTCTGTGGACGTCTTCTCCCTCCCCTCAGGACCTGGAAAGGCTGCAGGCAGCTGTTAGGGAACTCACTGGCAGGGGCAGCTCTTACGCGGCAGGGATCTGCAGCCTCCGAGCCTTGGAGAGAAGTGGAAGGAGGAGGGGTGGTCAGGGGTGGTGGACGGAAGGCGATTGGCTGGCTGCTGGACAGACAGGCAAGCCGGTTGGAGGAGGAGGCACTCAGGGGTGGGACAGCCACCCTGAGCGGGTGTTAAGTGCTGAGTGGCACTTAAGCCATGAGACACACTCCTCCTCCAAGCCCCTACCAGAAATATATTATGTGGAAGAGATATTTGTATTTTTTTAAAATTATTTTTGCAGCTCAACCTTTGGGTTTCTAACTTTTCTGGTTAGGTTGGGTTTTGGTTTCCTGTTTTGGTTTTGCCTTTATATCACCACTATTACATGGAAAGCGTTGGCCTCCCCCACTTGCTGCATTCCCATCACTTAACACACACATAGACACACACACAAATACTCCTTGAGGATGAAGCAGAGAATTGAAAGTGCGCAGGAGTTCTCAGTCCTGGCCCCTACTTGGTGGAATGAGCTCCCAGAGGAGATCAGGGCCCTGTCAGAGCTGGCAGAGTTCCACAGGGCCTGTAAGATGGAGCTCTCCCGCCAAGCTTTTGGTTAGGGCCAACAATCTGGTAACATCTATTGGCCTCTCAAGGATAAAGAAGTGACTTTTAAGTCCAATCCTGTTCTCTCCCAATTTAGACAAGAAGGAAAAGAGGGTGAGAAGAAACACCAACAGTCAACACACGTCACTGACGGTTGGGGATCACAGCCAGTACTCAGTTGCCACCATTCAGGACTCAAGACAAACAGCACAAGGGTGTTGTTTTGTATAATCCCTCCTTAAGAATAATTAAAACCACTTCTGAATCATTGATGTGATAGGCAAGTCTCACTGGGGCTGGTGGGGCAATACAAGGAAGACAGAGAGAACTGAAGGTCTCTCCAGATGGTATGCCAAAGTATAGCTGTTAAGTAACCATGTCCTCTCCTGTTTCTCTCTCTCCAGTATTTATGGGTAAAAGAGAAACATGATGTTATTGTGTTCCACTTTCCCCTGCCCCTTGCAGAAGCAGCCACTGAAAGAAAGGGGTGAGGAAATTCTAGACACAATGATATCACAACACTAACAAAAGCAGTGGCGAATTTCATTGGCTCAGAAATGGAAATATGTCAAGTGATCAGCAATACCAAGACTTTAATTGTGTGTGATGTAGTCTCCACAGCACGCAGTCTGCTAGAGCCAAGCGTGTAAAGGCCAAGGGATGGATGGCTAACTTGTTTATTAATCACTTATTATTAGAAGATATAGAAATGCTATCTTTTCAGAGTCCTGCTCTTATCCAAGGGTGCAATTGTAGACCAAGCTACATCCCTTTATGTCCACTGAAGTCAATGTGCTAAGATGCAAATGGGATTTAACCACAAAGCAAGCTACCAAGCTCCTAGAACAATTGTGTACAACTTGAATGGTCATTTAAACTGACTATTCTGAATAACTATCTAACCTCATACAAAAACCAAAAGGACTATAGATTGACCCAAAAAGAAGATTAAACATGGCCAGTGGCCCATTGCACCTTCTTTTTCAGATTTAAAGATTGGAAAAATATGTAATCAGAACAATATGTAATAAATATGAATATATGCCAAGGAGACCTGTACTTCAAAGTACCCAAAGAGGCTTTCATGGAGGCTTCCCAAAAAGTACATATGAACTTTACCAGTGGTCCGATCCTCCTCAGTTCCCAAAGGGTGCTCAGCTCTTAAAGATTACATGCTCTAAGAGGTGCCATTCCATATGTGTGTGATTCCTTCAGCCTCAAATGGCATAGTGGAAATAGTCAGCAATGTAAAAATCTCACTTTATCTTGGATGCTTAAAAGAGAGGCAGGGACTTCTCAACATGTGAAACTGACTACCAGTGTGTGTGTGCGTGACTGTTTTATACCACAAGTCAGAGGTAGAAGTGTGATAAAATTCTACTTACCACTCGGCACCATAAAGATACAACAAACATGTGGCTCAATAAATCCTTTAAGTGGTATAAGAACTGATATATTTCAGGTGGAGGTCCACTTTAAACAACAAGAAAAGTTTCTTGTCTTTAGAGTCTTCAATAATAATAATCAAAAACAACCAAGACTAGTATCCTAGCTAATAGCTAGTTTCATTGTTGGACTTCCTCAGTTGTGGACTAATAATTGCATGTGACCAAAAAATTCAAGGAGAAGCTCAAAGTCTCTTGGGTAACAGATTTTTTTAGTTGTGTGCAATTATTAGAAACTTTTGTTCTTGCTTGATGTTGACCTCCAGTTGAAATATATTAATTCTTCTCTGAAACTTACAAGATTTATTGAGCCATAAGTAATGGTTTGCACATATCTTCCCATGTGTATTTGTTCTTTGTTATCATAAAGATACAGACAATTGACTTAGCAAGAGATTACACTGCCTATGTAGTAAATAATCACTTAAGAATCAGCACCTGCACCTATCTTTTGGCTTCTGAGTATGTTGTCATTGTTGAATGCCCCTACAATGCATTCCAGGAAAGACCAATACAGAATCTGGTATACAAGAATGAGGATCCTGAGGCTTCTGTGATCATAGCTGATAAGGGACTCTCAATGTTGGTATCACTGCCAGGCAGGTCTCTGAAGTGGACACTTTTCTGGATTAGGCAAACCCAGTTTCCATGACTCTTTCTTGTATGAACCCAAAAAGAAATAGAAAAAAAATGGGACTGCCAACTCTTAAACCAAAACCCCTCCTATTTCTGTGAGTAAATGAAGCATTGTGTAAGGATGCAAGAGAAAAGCACCACAATTGGCTGAAATCTCTATGCTGCAAAACAAAGAATTGGAATTTTCATTGAGTCTGCATTTAAGAAGACTCATTACAGAATTATGTAACCTAAAACAGATACAAAAATCAACACAAATACTTTTTAAAGAGGAAAAAAGGAAGGAAAAATTGATTTATTTTTAAAAAATTATATTCCCACCTTTCTCCTGACGCATGCAAGTTTATTGAATGCTACAGGTTGTTCCCACAACTTGGAAGATTCCTATCTACATCCTATAAAACTGCAAGACACTTGGGAAGGATATACTCGTTCTATCATCTGCCCACCCCCCTTCCTATACTGGTCCCTCTGCTCACCTTCCTCCCTTTGGAGCATAAATGAGACTTCCTGTTTTTCCAGTAAGGAGGAGTGGGGAAGAGTAAAGAATGGAGTCCTCAGAAGCTCAGCAGATCAATCCCTTCACAACTGCTCATAATGCCCAACATGCACACAGGATCTCCAGGTTGTAAGAAGAAAAATATTAGGTATTTTTTAGGTTCAGGTAGATTGGACCCAAAACATATCAGTATTTGCCAATAGCAATTTGAATAGAATACCAAAACCGGTATTGATATTCAGATTCGGAAATATTCTGGAAGACCAAATATTTTCGATTCCATCATACCCTATTTGGCCATTAGAATCATTGGCAAATCTAGCCTGAGTCTATTCAGTGGTCTGGGCAGGGACAGTTTGAGGTAGAGGCAGCAAAATTAGCAGCATAGCTGCTGGAGCCTCTCCTCAAAAGAACCGCCATGTTTCAAACAGATTGGACAAGGGGGTTCAATTCTATGGGCACCCAAAGAATGTACCCCCATTGTTGCCAACATTTTCAAGACAGCCCAACAGAATGGTCCAGAGCATCTCAGCATTAAAAAAAATGAAGGGGAAGGGCATTTTTGCAAGGCCAGCCTAATAGCCCAACCAGAACCACTATGGCAATACCAAACTCAAGAGGACTAAATTCACCCCTGAGAATCTCTGCAGGGGTAGGTGTCATATGCAGCATTGTACTTGTTCTGTTGTCCTAGACCAGGGGTAGTCAAAACTGCGGCCCTCCAGATGTCCATGGACTACAATTCCCAGGAGCCCCCTGCCAGCGAATGCTGTCAGGGGCTCCTGGGAATTGTAGTCCATGGACATCTGGAGGGCCGCAGTTTGACTACCCCTGTCCTAGATAGATCCTGCTTCTGTGCTGCAGCCCTGTTGGCACAAGCTCCTGCTGCTGGACTTTAGCACATTGCTCTAGTTCTGCTGTCCCACAAGAAATTGCCCCTCTCCCTCAGTTTCCCATTCAGAGATTCTCAGGTTTGACACTGCCATAGTCACATTGGGTCTGCTGGGCAATATTGCCCTGTTCCAGCTGCTGGGCTGGCCTTGCAATAATGCCTCCCCCTTCACTTTCACTGCAGAGATGCTCTGGGACAGTCTGGTGGGCTTCTTCTGCTGCCTAGCTATTTCCCCCCATTGGAAACAATGGAGGATGGGGGCCCTTTCTTTGGGTGCCCTGGTCCAATCTTTTTGAAATTTGGGGATTCTTTTGAGGAGAGGTATGAGAGTCCAACCAATAAGCACACTTTGTTGAAGAAAAATCTCTTTCTTGAAAATACAACAATGCTAAAATCTCTAAATCCCTTGCTAAGACTAAACACCTAGAAGTTGTCTTAACTTCCTGCCCCTTGGCTCCCCCCCCCACCTAACCATTTGGATGTTAAACTATCCGGATGTCACACACACACACACACCATAGCTAGGCCAGAAAAATACAACTGGCACTTCCTGCCCCAAGGTCAGGGAGAGAGATAACACATTCCCAGACATCAAAGCTTTACTGCTGGAATTCCTGGTGAAGGCTACACTGCCCTAAACCAGATATATTCACACATAAGGCAATCAATTATACAGAGTGAAAAGCAGAGAGAAAAACAACAAATGGCATAAACTGAAATGCATGGTTTTGACAAGATGTTATGCTGCAAATCTGGAGCCTCAAACCCTGTCCCCATCAGACCACTGAATAGACCAAGGCAAGATTTTCCATTGACTTTAATGACCTTATTGCCTATAACGGAGCCCAAAAGATTTGGCATTCCCAAATATTGTTATGGGTTTTCTGCAGTGACTGTATCGGTACTGGATGCAGATAAGAGAATCTGTATTGAGTATGGAAAATACCGGTAAGGGTGTTTTACGGTATAGCTTACTAAACCAAATGCACATGCCTCTGGGGGAAGGGAGGGGTATAAATGCAAAAATAAACAAACAACTGGCAACTTTAAACTTTCCCCTTACTTCTCCCAACAACGACGCAACTTCCAGAATCTCACGGTTGCTTTTGAACGACAGCTGAAGTCCACAATTCAGGTTCTCCAGAATCCCAACAGCACCATACAAGAATACTTACAAAGGAGAAGCATGAAAAGCACAGTTTCTTTAAGCGTCAAGTACCTTTATCTGGCAATCTTAGCTAAACGTTCCCAAAGCAGCTATAATGATCTTTAGAGTAGCTGGAGACAAGGGGTGTGGAAAATACAGGGGAGTGAAGCATACCTTCCCGAAGGAATCTCGGGCGTTTCAGCCAAGCTTGCTCTGAGCCAACCAACAGTGTCAAAACAGACATTGGCATGCAGTTACCTGAGGTTTCTTCACCTTAATGATCCAGGTGGGAGGGATGATGACCGCTGCATGAGCCCCTAGAGAACATGGCTCCTCGATGTGCTGCAGCATGAAGCAGGTGACCTTATTGTGAAACTTGAGAAAGGGGGAGAAAACAGAGGCATCAGTGAGAGAGCACAGAAGGGACATGTACAAGGTGAGTGTGTGGAGGGGGAGCCCCAAACCATACAAAAGGAACACATAAACCTCACTTAGGCTTATCAGATTTAGTATTATTTGTACTTTGTCTGGTGGCAGCTCTCCAGTGTCTCAGAAAGAGAATTTTCAAAGCAGGGAGAGGTCTTTCAAGATGCGTTCCACTAGGACAGGGGTAGTCAACCTGTGGTCCTCCAGATGTTCATGGACTACAATTCCCATGAGCCCCTGCCAGCGTTTGCTGGCAGGGGATCATGGGAATTGTAGTCCATGAACATCTGGAGGACCACAGGTTGACTACCCCTGCACTAGGAGACAGCTTAAAAAATACCTTTGCTCTGCTTGCCCCTTCTTATGCCAGTGCAAATGCAGCTACTGAGAAACATCCTGTATTTCTTCCCCTCAGCTTTGCCCTCAATATTATGCCATGTTGGTTTGCTTTATTATAAACCTACATTTTGTTGTTGTTGTTTTTTTTGTTTGGCAGTGACCAGTTATCCTAAGCAAATATAAAGATGCTGTATATTTTAGCAGGGGCAGGGTGGAGACAAATGGAATGAATAAAGGAAACTTTTAATAGCAGTGTCTCCATACCATGGATTTTCAACCAGGGTTCTGTGGTCCCTAGGGAGTCTGCAGGAGCTCTGGAGGAGGTCCATGGCCCTCCTGTCTCAATGGACTTGGCCACAAGCTAAGGAACTGGGTGCTTCCATTGGTTTCCCCCTCTCCCTTTCCCAAGTATGAATGAGTTCTCTCATAGTTTCTGTGCCTGGGAGGGGGTGGAGCCTACATGCCTTGTCCTGCTTAAACCACCTCCTGTCTCTTTGCTCCTCCATCCTCCTTGAGCCTGCCTGTTAGCACAGGTGGTGATGTCACTTCTGGGGGTGTGGCAGGGAGGCGTCGCCAGCTGATACCACTTCCAGGGTTCCTCGAAGCCTGAAAAATTATTTCAGGAGCTCCTCCATGATCAAAAGGTTGAAAAAGGCTGCTCTAGACAGATGCATCCCAAGAGATGTTGGGAACATAGGGTTATTAGATCTGGGTTGGGGAATACCTGGACATTTGGGGGAGTGGAGCCTGAGCAAGGCAGGGTTCAAGGCGAGGAGAGAAGGGACTTCATCAGTGGCCATAATGCCATAGAGTCCACCTTCCAGAGAGGCTATTTTCTCCAGGTCAACTCCAGGACTGGATGTCAGTTGTAATAGGGAGAGATCTACAGCTACCACCTTGAGGTTGGCAGCCCTATGGGAACACCACTTGCCAATGTCTTCCTCTGCTAAAAACAGAACTTCCAATAAAGCCAATTGCTTTCCATTTAATTTATATAGCAGGGAGTTTACCCCATTTCCCCTACAGAGAATCAACATAGTACCTTAGAATAAATATTATATCAGGCCAATAATGCAATGGTATCTGTTGTGAATGAATGTTTTCAAAATGTTATTCTTCTCCTGGTAACTCAACTGAACTGCTTCTTTCTAATACTCTGCTGCCTGCTGTTTTGGAATTCCTTTTTTTTTTACTAGCCTTTAAAAGGAGACTTCAGAGCAAAAGGGGAAAAGCTGCTTTATTAGAATTAAAGGTTCAAAAAAAAGAGGATGGTAGCCTTTCGCTTTTCCTCAGTATGCCTGGCAAAAAGAGTCTTACTCCTAAATAAGAGAGTCCATAATTACATTCCCTGCTCACACATAAAGGCAACAGCCTGGATTAAGTCTTCATTCAAATTTCAGAGAGATAAGGCAATGGGGACGGCCTTCTTGATCTTTCCAACAAAGGCGGATGGCGGATTAACATTATTTAGTTAATTATTTGATTTATAACCTGCCACTCCTGTACAAGATGGCTTATGGTGGGTAACAGTCATGAAACATGGCCTCCATTGGCCATACAAGGAAAAGACCAAGGCTTGAACCCTTCCACTGCCACTTGGCTTGGCTCCTTGCTTTTGTTATAATTCATTTTAGCACTGAGCTTAGCATATTAAAGGGAGCACTGTTCGTTCGTCAAAAGCACAGTGCTGTTTCTCTCCTTTAAAATGCTCACAGAATGAGGGCGCCGTCAAACAGGGAAACTGAACGGGGAATTCAAGATGACCAGTCCGCATTACTTCCCCACATTGCTCTGAGGCAAGCTGAGGCTGCACAGACCTCCACTTTGCATTTCATGGATGGGTTACAATCTTTGTTTCATTTGTTTGAGCCCTCAGTCCATTTCTCAACATTCAAGAGAATAAGGTTGTTAAGAAGAGGAGCAGACAAGGTAGATCATGGATATAGGATATGCCCTTGCGGAACTAAAGCCAAAAGACCCAAGTCAAGAGGATAAGATGCCAGCTCCCCCTGGTCAAGGCCACTTACCGCCTGCTTGCACCACGAACAGCTGATGGCCACAATCTCTTTACTGTGAAAGGAGAATTTTTGCTGAAACCCCTAAGATGACAAGAAGAGTTTGGAGGAAAGGGGTTAATCCGCCCTTCGGCAAACCAGCCTGTTAACAGCTACAGAAACAAAATAGGTTTGATCCCTTGTACATTTATTGCATCTCTCTAACTAGTTCACATCAACCACACTCTATGTGACCGACTGCATATTTTTAGCAGCAGGTCTGAGAAATTCGGCCGCTGCTTCTGAACGGCACATTGGTTGAGTGCAGGCAGGTATGCTCAACCATTCTCCTCTCCTTTTCCCATGCAGGTCTTATCAGAATTTTCAAACATATGAGTATTGGGGGGACTTTCTACTTCTTCCCTGCAATCTCTCCCATATTTTCTTTGGCAGGCAATAGGCAGAGTCCAGGGTTCCTAGACCAGTCTTGGTCACTCAAAGTGCAAATCACCCTTTTGGTTCCTCTCTATGACCAGAGAAATATAACAAGATAGCAATTCATCTTGTCAAAGCATCTTCATCCATGCCCATCAATACACTGTTTGCAGGGCTACCAAACGTACGTGTCAGGCTCTGATTTAGTTGGCTGGATCCAACATTGTTTGTTTGTTTGGCTTCTATATTGCTCCCTCATGGATGGTTGCCTCAAAGCAGTTTACAACAATATACTTGGTGACAATTCATATAAAGCCCAAGATATATTGTTTATCATTAGAAGCGATATTAAAACTTTTAAAGAATTACAATTAGTTATAATTAAGTAACTGCTATCCCCATAGGGCAGGAATGGCCAAACTGCGGTGCTCCAGATGTCCATGGACTAAAAATACCATGAATCCCTGACAGCATAGAGGGAATCATAGTCCTTGGGCATCTGGAGACCATAGTTTGAGCACCCCTGTCATAGGGGAGGGGAGGGAGGGAGACCCAGATCTATCAGTTTTTTTTCCCACTGACCTCAACTGTAGGTTTAGTGGAAGAGCTCCATCTTGAAGGTCTATGGAACTCTATGAGTTGGAAGCTCATTCCACCAAGGTGGCCCTGGCTCTCCTTGAGGTCAAGCATACTTCTTTAGGGCTGGGGACCTCCAAACAGTTGGCATTAGCTGATTAGAGAGCTCTCCAAGAGACATATACAGATAGGTGGTCCCTCGAATAAGCAGGGACCAGACTGCGTATGGCCTTAAAGATTCAAACCAAACCTTGAACCAAATCCAGAATTCAAAGGGGAGCCAGTGCAGCTGACAGAGAACTGGCCATATATGGACCCTCCAGGGTGGTCATATGAGGACCCAGGTTGCCGCATTCCGGACCATTTGCAGTTTCCAGAGCAGGGACAAGGGAAGGCCCACAGAGAGAGAGTTACAAAAGCTATGCTGCTCTCACAGCTTGAACCTCCGTAGATAAGGAAGCATCAAAATTATACGCTTCAATGATTAATTCAATAAATAAATAAGCCATACTTTTGTTATACAGGCAGACTGCAAGAAATGATATAGCCTGGTCCAGGATTGAAAAAGCTTCATTAACATGGACCATTAGAGCATATTATAATAATAATAATAATAATAATAATAATAATAATAATAATAATAATAATAATAATAATAATAATAATAATAATAATAATAATAATAATAATAATAATAATAATAATTTCTCTTCCACCCCCTCACTCCAAATATGTCCAAATAACAGCATATAAAATATACCCAATTTAGAATTACAAATGATACAATAAACTTTAAAAATATAAAATGGTTAAAAATCTATCCCCATAAAAATCTATCCACTATCAAGCAGGGGAGCATGTGTGAACGGAGAAGACACAGCTGAAGCATAGCAGCTGCCAGGTGGATGAGCACAAACCCTAAAAATGCGGTTGATGATGGTTCATGGCTGAACCATGAAACGAACCCTGGTCCAAATTCTAAACCAGGAGGCTCATTCACAAACCATACTGGCTCACGGCCCTTTCAGTGGGTTTTCCAGAAAGCCCCCAGAAAAGCTGAGCAGCAGGGAGATGCCATTCAGCTGTTTTGTTCTCTTCTGCAGTCTCTCTAAAGGAACTGCATAAGAAAGCCCCCCCCCCAAAAAAACATCTGAGCAGCAGGGGGGAGGTGGTCTCCACCACTCGGCTGTTTTTGAAAGCAGAAGGTTTCGGGGCAATCAGAGTTTGTTTAAATCCCTGCTTTCTGTTCTATCTACAAATAGCTTTAAAAGTTCATGGAAGTTTGTGGAGGAAGACCTGCCACGAACTTTGGTTTGTGAATCACGCAGAGGGTATTATATGGTTCATGCCCTTACCTATGGATCACAACCACACCAAGGCTACCCAAAAAAGAGCAGCCTTGCATGCCCTGCGGAGCCTTCTACTTTAAGACCTGGAGCAGGGAAACTGAGTAGATGGTTTTCACCAAATTGGAGGCTTGATCTGGTGTTGCCCTCTCTCTATAGAGGTGGGTGCCTAAGGAACTGCTGGTGGTAGCATCTGTTGTGATCCCCGGTCACTGCTCCCTCCTGCATAATATCTGCTGGGTGGAGTCCCATTATGCAAACTAGAATAGAACATCTCAGCTGTATTATTGGTCCTTTGGACAAAGCCCGGCCCCTCCTGTCATTCTTGCCAGCCCTGCCATCAGCCGCTCACTCTGTTCCTCCCACACTTGCCCACCTAAGCTATTATGCAGTCCCAAAAGGAGCACGGCGGGCGTGATGAAGGAATCAACCGCAGCAACTCCCCTTCGCCAGCCAGCTACATGTTGTTGGTTTGTTCTGGAGAAGGCAGTCAAGGATCGCCTTGCCCCTGCAGCCATGGATAGCCACTGTCAACACGATACACTGGCCTTGGGTGTGACATAGAGAATCTTTTTGACAATTCTATTTGCAATACAAACAGAACCACAAAACAGTAAATGCATCTAAAACACAGGAGGTGAGGCTGGGAAGCCCCCCACTTCGGTTTTGCAGAACGTACCAAACAAAACTGTTCGGAGAGGGGATTTTGGCATAGATAATAGGAACGTAATAAAATACAGCTCTGCAAGAAAGATGCTTTCTTGTTCAGTAATAAGTTATTTTGTTTAGTTGCCGATGACATTTTTAGGCACATTTTCCTCCCTCTGCCTTTAATCTGTGTCGTTTGCTGGGTGTATTATACTGCTTGGGCTTCAGCACTCCCTAATTGCACACCCAGTTTATTAGAGTATTGTTCTCTAACTATAAAATCCAGCTCAGGTGACACATTAGAGTGTTCCAGTTTTGTTGTCCTTTAATTTGTGCAATCCATAGCATCTGTTGCATTGTCTCTTAAAACCGTAATCCGTCTTGAGTCTCAGTATGAAAAGTTGAAGATCCAAATACATGCATACATAAACGTATACACACGACAACCTAATAAGGAATGCACACTTAACCAGTAATATTTACTATGCTTTCCAAAATCTCAGGAACTTTTCCTTCCTAGCCAGGGCATTTAAAGACGCCCGAACTGAAAGCAATAATTATTCAAGCCAGGGCTTTGTTGATACAGAGCATACATTCCATCACCATCCTACCAACTGTGCCCATCTCCCCCAACTTGTCATTAGCAAATTCCTGAAGGCGACATTTCAAAAGGAGCTAGGTCCAAAAAAATCTTATGGAGTTTTGTTGGGGAGCGGGATTTGAATTCATTGAAAAGCTACGTTTCAAGAACGGTATAGACCATATAATTGGTACATGTTTTAAGATAAGAGGGCTCGTTGGGGTTTTTTTTAAGACGAAAAATAGGGGAAATGGTAAAATTATCTCGCTCCAGAGTAATAATTCAAAATAGGCAGAGAGGACTGGATGACGTGAAAGGAAAAGATGCCGCTCGGAGATAATTGGACTCTTATTCTCTCCTCTCTTCGCAAATTGATTTTTTCAATTTGCTAAATCCGAGAACTAGGGCGACAAATGAATATTAAAGGTGCACTGAATGCTGGAGCTGTTTTTGCAAAGTCCCATATTAATAACATTTGTGACGACCGTATGGCTCAATTGCTCTTAAGGGGGGGGGGGAGCAGTTTCTGGATCTTAGGATGGAGAGCACTCTGCTAATCTTGTCATCTCATTGCAAGGAACAGCAGAGGAAGCAGCCTGCTTGCATCCCACAACACCAATGCTGGAGTCTCTTCCACCAGTTACCTGGAAGTGGGAGAAATAGGTCCAGCTCCATAGTTAAGGGTACAGCTGTACGTCTAGCAGGACGGAACCCCACATCTGGCCTTGGTGGCCTCTAGTCCCTTGTTCTCCTCTGCTGCTTGCTGGGGTGCTGGGGCCTGACTGGATGCTGAGACTAGTTTTAAAAGACTTCTTGGAATGGAAGACAAGGTTTGCATTAGAAGCCCATGCTGATCTGTGATATGTTTGTGTGTGGGGGGGTGTTTAAAGTTCCATCCCATTTGGGGACTGGTGTCCCTAACTGGATCCTGTGGAATCTTTCATCTGTCAGAGGAGGGATTGGGAGATGTTTGCAGATCCCCTCTCTCTTCCCATGCTGCATGTGAAGTGAGGAAGTGGTGCTATCCTTATGAGAATCCTTCCATCATTATAATATTAGGTAAGAGCCAAGCCTGTATTTGACATAGGATTTACGGGCCTGGGTTGATGGTTACTCTCAGTGGAGCAATGCTGGTCATCCTGTCCCATTCCTTCTCCATCTCTACTTCTTCCACACCAGCTAATTCTCGTCTCTTGTCTCTGCCTCCCTCCCACCACTCTGTGTGTCTTTTCCTCTTTCCTACCTCCAGTCTCTCTCTTCTCCTTTTGAAAGGTCCATTCCAGTTTTAAGAACATAAGAAGAGCCCTGCTGGTTCAGGACAGTGGCCTATCTAATCCAGCATTTGATCTCATGCAGTGGCCAACCAGCTCCGAAGATCCATCAACAGGGCAGAGGCTGAAGCCTTCCCCTAATGTTTCTTCCTGGCACTGAGAGTAAGAGGTTGATTGCCTCTGGACATTCGTCTCCATGGCTAATGCCAGGTGATAGACCTATCCCTCCTCCGTAAATCTGTCCAATCCCCTTTATGAGTGGTCCATGCCAGTGGCCATCACTGCATCCTCTGGCCTTAAAGGTTAATACCAGAACTTTGAACTTGATCTGGGCTGCAGCTGGCAACCAATGCAGCTGCCTCAGCACAGGCTAGATATGGGTCCCCCAAGATATTCCTATGAGGACGCTAGCAGCCACATTTTGTACCAGCTGCAAATTCCAGGTCAAGGAATGACTGCATAGAGTGAGTTACAGAAATCTAATCTGGAGGTGACCATTGCATTGACAATTGTGGCCAAGGAGTCCGAAGACAGATAGGGTGCTAGTTGCTTCGCTTGGCATAG
The DNA here is from genome assembly GCF_049243985.1 of Paroedura picta. Lineage (NCBI taxonomy): Eukaryota > Metazoa > Chordata > Lepidosauria > Squamata > Gekkonidae > Paroedura > Paroedura picta. The sequence goes on along the minus strand of NC_135373.1, from coordinate 109,873,898 downwards.
GTGGAAAAACACTGTGTTTTCTACTCCCATGACCTAGACAGGAAGGCATCTAGGACCACTCCCAAGTTCCTGGCCAAAGGAAAGATGTTAAGTTGTACCCCAGCCAAGGTGGGAAGGCATGCTTCCTGATCTGATGCCTTTCTGCCCAGCCACAGGACCTCTGTCTTGGAGGGGCTGAGTTTCAGACAACTCTGCTCTAACCATCCAGCTACAACTAGCAAATGTATCTGGGGGGAGACCGGGTGGCTGTCCATCAGGAGATAGAGTTGATATGACTGACTCATGGCTCACCATCATGCTCTGACATACAGGACCAGTGGACTCATAGACCACTGGCTGGAATCCTGAGTTCTAGTTTTTGGCCAACTTTTTCCAGCAGAGCATCTCAGCACACTCGAGCTTTGCTTTGAAATGTCACCATTTTTAATAACGCACAGTTTTCCAGCAAAATAACAAAACATTCCCATGTCCAGCACAGTGTTATAATTCAGGAGACAGCAGGAGGGAAATCAGCTAACTGGAGAGGAGCTACAAAAGGAGGACCGCAAGAGAGTGGACATGATGCAAGCAGAAGACTCCATTGGAGACCTTGGCAGGGGAGATGCTCCACCATGCAGACATCAGCCTTACCTTTCCACACTGCTTGCACTTCCCCTCCTGCCTCCGCCTGTGCACCCAGTGATGTCGGACAAAGTTCTGCAGAAAAGAAACAGCATAAATAAGGAATGTAACTGATAGAATGACCCAGGGCTGTGTTCAAGGCAGCATTTGCAACCTAGCCCCCAATACCTTGTGGAAGGCTGCCCCTGAGAGCACTGAAAAGAAGGGCAAAAGATGGAGCCAAAAGGGGCTATGGCTTTGAAGTCAGCCCATCCCTTTTTTATTATGGAAATTGTCTTGGATCTGACAAAGGAAGATTTGACTCCCAAAAGCTCACACCTCCAGAAGTCTCCTTGATCATGAAGGTGCTGCCAGGCTTGAATCTCGCTGTTCCAGACTGACAGGGCTTCCCTTGGAAACTACTCTAAAATTAATGACCAACGTACAATCTCAGCATGTACCATTCATCTTAATATATCTAACCGCTTAAGGGTTAGAAGCCGAGCAAATTACACGCAGCATGTTAGCTCAGCCCGTATTTTCATTGCAGAGGAGAGAGATGTAGCCACAGATACAGTTCTGGAGGCACATTCAAGCCAGGAGAGTTTTATAAATGGAGGCACAAAATATGGTTGGGGAGCTGGAAGGGTGTGTGTGTGTGTGTGTGTGTTGCCACTGAATTCAGAAGATCCCCTTGCTTCTCTTAGCATTTTTCTTCACTAGATCACTTGGGCTAGCAAATATTGACAATTCAGCCCATACTCAAGACCAGGGGTAGTCAAACTGCAGCCTTCCAGATGTCCATGGACTACAATTCCCATAAGCCTCATGGGAGTTGTAGTCCATGGACATCTGGAGGGCCGCAGTTTGACTACCCCTGCTCAAGACCCATCAGAGCAGAACTTTACATGTAAATGCTCCTGGTCTCTGCTCCACTCTGAGATAAAGGCATGGATTGCAGATTGGGGGGTGGGCTGACACAAACTGTGGTGGAATTCTGACATCTCTGTATCTATATATAAGGTCAATCACACCTTCCCACACAAACTTATGCCGTGGAAAATTCTGTTAGTCTTTAAGATGCTACTGATCTCAAAGTCTGTTCCGCTACTACAGACTAACACGGGCTACCTACCTGAAGCCACTTACCTCTCTTGGAGATCTAGAACTGCCTTCTCGGAAAGTTGGCTTACACCGGAAGTTAATCTGCCACAGGGGAAGCAAGCGAACCCAGAGTCAAAATGGAGGCCAAGTGGCAATAATTATGGCACTATCACCGTCATTAAATAGCTCCCCCCTTCTAAAGCAAGGACAGATGGCAGCAATTCTACAGAATCACTCGCCTACCCCTACAGACCATACATCCCGAAGTAAGTTTCAAATTTGGCTGTCATGTACGGCATGAAAAATAGTGTTTAGAAAGTCAAAATAGGATAGCAAAGAGCATGAAGAAGCTAAAGGTAATTCACGCGTTCGTATGTCACACAGGTACCATAAATTGTACACAGTGTCTATTAACGATTCCATGCTCTGAATAGCTTCCGGTGTGCATTTGTATCATCACGCATGCATGGTTCCAGGATGGTGAGCGTGCATACAAAATACATCTGGTGAATTTCAGTAACATATTATTGGTAGTGCTTTGATTTCTGGGACAGACTAATACGGCTACCTATCCAGTGGCTAAAAGGGCTTGTCAATTTGCAGGTGATTTATGGAGACCTCCCTAGCCCTAGGGTTTTCAAGGCAACAGACTATCAAAGATGGCTTGCTGTTGCCTGTTGTTGTTGTTAATAATAATATTATTATAAAATCACGCCCTGAATAAATCTTTGTTGGTCTTGAAGGTGCTCTTGGACTCTGATTTTATTGTGCTGCTTCAGACCAACATGGCTTCCCATTTGATTATTATTATTATTGTTGTTATTATTATTTATTTCCTGCCACTCCCAAGACCGGGTCATGGTGGGTTGCAATCGTCCATGTTAAAAACCCTAATAAAATCCCATTAAAACAGTCCAAGGACAACAAAAAACCTACACAACAAACCCCCCAAAATGGCTGTAGTCCTCAATCTCCCATCCCCCAATAAAACATCTAATAAAGGGATTGGGAAGAGGGGGCCATAGTTAACAGATGGTCTTAAAATTGCCTAGAGCCAGGGGAGCCCCAATCAGATCTTCCTCGCCACCCCGGCCTCAACCATAACTATTCTAAAATGAAAGATTGCAACAGGTCTCTAACCATGGCCAACTCTACTTAGCTTCTGATATCTGACAAGATCAGGCTAGAGTTGCAGTGGTTAAGAGTGACAGCCTCTAATCTGACAAACTGGGTTTGATTCCCCACTCCTCCGCATGCAGCCAGTCAGTTTTCTCCGAGCTCTCTCAGGCTCACCTACCTCATAGGGTTTCTGTTGTGAGGAGAGGAAAGGAAGACAGTCAAAAGCTGCTTTGAGACTCCTATGGGTAGTGAAAAGTGGGCTGCAAAAGCCAATTCTTAGTTTTCTAAACAATGCACCTATGTGTAACTACCTTCATACTGTTCAAGTTCACCGTCTGCCATTAAGAAGCCTAGAATCTCGCGTTTTCTGCTTTTAGGTGGCAGTCTGAACTCAGCCTAGGAGAAAATGCATTCTAGACCCCTAAAAGGCCTGGCGGATCAATCTCATCCTTCCCTTTCAACGCCCTTAATCCAACTCAACTCCTACTGTTAAGCGTTTGACCCTTCCGTAGATCTTGCCAAGATTGGAAAGCTATCTAAATTGCAATCGTATTGTTTAAAATTCATTCTAGGCCCTGGGCAGCTAAGCCACATGATGGATTAGCTGATGCCACAAGATAAAGGTTTGGGGGGATTTAAATGGTGGAGTGACCTTGAGTGTTCCTTTATAAACTAACCAACCTGGCTCTCCTGGAGCGTTTTATCCCTGTGTGCATATGCCACTACATGCCATCGGTAGGAAGGAGAAAATTAGCGATTGGTGGGGAAACACCACCAACCTACATGTTTTATTGTAACTCAGCGTTCTACAGAAATGTGATAAATCTTAAAAGGAACAGATCGTAAAAGGAACAGATTAATTTTGGTGACTACTATAATATTCATAGACTCTTAAAAAGCTATCGAAAGGAATGACAAAAGTTTTGCCATGGAAGAATCACTGTGGATCACTGAAGAATTAATTGCAGTGGTTGAAAATATGCTCTGACCCGGATAACCCCAGATAGACTTATCTCATAAGATCTTGGAAGCTAAGCAGGGTCAGCCCTGACCAGTATTTGGATGGGAGACCACCAAGGGAGAAGAGGGTTGCTGCACAGAGGCAGGGAATGGCAGTCCAGCCTCTGTTAGTGTATGGGGTGGCCAGTCAGCTGTAATGAAGGCAAAAAGCCCAAACAAAAATGAGTGACAGGGTGTGAGTGTGTGTGGTCTTATATTATTGTGACTTGCTGCTTTATTCTAAAACACTTTGTGCAGTTCTCATGCAAAAGAGGCTTACTTGACTGGAAATCAATAAATAGAGGCAAGTGCCATTTTCTTCTTTTTAGGGCAATGTCTCAATTAAACGAATTGTGTTTACTTAATGCTATGAGTTTTCGGCCATTAATGAAGCCCTAAAAGTGGCTGAAGGGGAAGGAGTAGATATGTTATATGTTAGTTTACATATAGATATGTTATATGTAATATGTAATATGTTATATGTAACTTTTAATTGGGGTTTTTATGGGGATTTTATTGTGTTTTAACTATTTATGTTATAAACCGCCCTGAGACCTATTGGGAGAAGGGCGGTCTAAAAATTTAATAATAATAATAATAATAATAATAATAATAATAATAATAATAATAATAATAATAATAATAATAATAATATGGACAGGGCCAGAATGCCTGGGACTAGCCTCTTGTGGCGCAGAGTGTTAAGGCAGCAGATTTGCAGTCTGAAAAGCTCTGCCCATGAGGCTGGGAGTTCAATCCCAGCAGCCGGCTCAAGGTTGACTCAGCCTTCCATCCTTCCGAGGTCAGTAAAATGAGTACCCAGCTTGCTGGGGGGTAAATGGTAATGACTGGGGAAGGCACTGGCAAACCACCCCGTATTGAGTCAGCCATGAAAACGCTAAAGGGCGTCACCCCAAGGGTCAGACATGACTCAGTGCTTGCACAGGGGATACCTTTACCTTTACCTATGAGTTTTCGGCCTTTAATGAAGCCCTAAAAGTAGATGAAGGGGAAGGAGCAGATATGGACAGGGCCAAAATGCCTGGGACCGGACAACTAACTTTTTCCCAGATCAAAATTCCTCTCACAACTGCTTCAGATGAATCATACCAGTATCCTTCCTTTTTTTCTCTACCTGGGCAGCCACTGCCCAAAGGAAAAGAGGATGGGGTGCGACCCCATAACTACTCTATACAACAAAATAAGCTGCCTAGATTTCCAGTCACAGATCTCCACGGTCTCTCAGGGTTTGGCCCTTAAGCACCAGAGGGATTTCCTACAAGTTCTTCCTATCCAGTCCCTGGACTTCTTGCTCAGAAGGAGGGAGAGAAATCAGAGAACAGCCAGCTTCAAACTTCCTCTGCAGTTCCATAAGCGACCCTCAGGAATGTTTGGGGGCAATATAAACACTTGCACATTATTTGAGCAGCGCCAACAAAGGTAGCAAAAGCATTTTCCACAAAGGCCGACAAATTTATCGCTGCAGACAAAAGCCGACATCATGGAATGAAAATCCTCTGCTGTTGCCTGTGAGGAAGATCGTGCCATAATAAATGCATTGAGTTTGTCCTATTTTCTGCTACAGAACTCCAGAATTAATCCCTGCAAAGCAAGAGATTGCTCTGCTTTGGGGGACTCATCCAGGATGGATAGGAGATTACTGTGTTGGAAACACCAGGCATTGTCCTTAGAGGTTAAACGTTCATATATAGGACTAATTTAACAAACAATACGAAAATCGCATACTGAAATCTGGCCTTTAGTGCAAACATTCCAGCAGGTGGCGCTACCTTACCTTTTCTAATTGTTCCATACAGGCATTATGGACTACAATCTTGCAAGCAGCACATTTCCTTCTAACGGCTGACTTCTGCAACAGGAAAAACAGTCAGAGTAGATATAAGCACATCTCAATACAGAGAAAGGCAACGTCCTGAGTGTCATGCAGAAATCATAGAATCATAGAGTTGGAAGGGGCCATGCAGGCCATCTAGCCCAACCCCCTGCTCAACGCAGGATCAGCCTAAGCATCCTAAACAGACCTACTCAGAAGTCACATTATTCAATGGGGCTTACTCCCCTAAAGTTTCATTTGAATTGCTGCCTCAGGGCTGGGGGATCCTCTTAAGAAGAAGAAGAGCTGGTTCTTCTATGCCGCTTTTCTCTACCAGAAGGAGTCTCAAAGCGGCTTACAGTCGCCTTCCCTTTCCTCTCCCCACAACAGACACCCTGTGAGGGAGGTGACGCTGAGGCCCATTATGCACGGAGTAGAAAGTCTGCATTCGGGGTGGAATGGCGGCGGCTAAAATCACCAATTATGCACGCTGAAGGCGGCAACCGAGTGCAGAGTCAATGTATGCCGCCGAAAAAGCCACGTTAGCGAGATGCAGAAGAAAGTGGAGCTTCCCGGGACCAGGGTGCAACCAGAAGCGGCTCCAGAGTATCCGCGTGCATAATCGGATACTCTGGGTTTTGCCGCCGTTGTGTTCCGTCCCGTGCGTAATCGGTTTGCTTCGCTTCTTCCTCCTCCTCGTTCTCCATGCCGCCGTTTCAGCGGCCGTGCATAATAGGCCAGAGAGAGCCCTGATATTACTGAAGAAGAAGGAGAGTTGGTTCTTCTATGCCGCTTTTCTCTACCAGAAGGAGTCTCAAAGCGGCTTACAGTCGCCTTCCCTTTCCTCTCCCCACAACAGACATCCTGTGAGGGAGGTGAGGCTGAGAGAGCCCTGATATTACTGAAGAAGAAGAGTTGCGTCTTATATGCTGCTTTTCTCTACCCAAAGGAGGCTCAAAGCAGCTTACAGTCGCCTTCCCTTTCCTCTCCCCACAACAGACACCTTGTGAGGGAGGTGAGGCTGCCTGGTTGGAACAGCTTTATGAGTGCTGTGATGAGCTCAAGGTCACGCAGCTGGCTGCATGTGGAGGAGCGGGGAATCCGCACTCCTAACCACTACACCAAGCTGGCTCTGGTACCTCTTTGCTTTTAATCTTATATGGGTGTCTGTTTGTTTCTGTATGACATGGGGAAAATCCAGCTGAACCACTGTTTCCAATAGGGATGTATCATTATACCCTGTTTGTTTCTTTTCATTTCCATGCCCTGTCATCTTAAGTCTTCTATGTTTCACTCATTTTCATTGCCTGTGTGCTGTCCCCTCATATGCCAGGGATACATTAGATACCATTTGCACAAAACTGACTGAAAATGGGGCCTAAAAGTTGCATACAGTCAACTTGCAGAAAGATCAGCACAAGGAAACGGAGAGTGGCAGGAGTCCGCTTTCCTCAGGGGGGAAACAAGACCATTATGGAGACGGGTAAGATGAAGTGTTGGGCCTGAGGGATTTAGTTGCATCCCGTGGTCACCAGGGCAGTGGCTCTGGGGTTGACAACTCTGAACATAATTTTTACAGAGAGCCCATAAATAACCAACATATTTGTGTACTGTAAACCTAGAGTCAAAGCAAGCTTTTCTCCAGAATTTCAAGACTCAAATCTCTCCTTTAAAATCAAAACTTTGAGAAATGTGGTTTTTAAGACTGAATTTGTGTGATAGATTTTTTTTCAAGTATCAACAATGAGCTGGAGCCAGTGAAACGTGGGACAGAATGAGTTCTTGAAATAGATCTGTCCCCTTCACCCACTTGAAATTTGTTCCTGAGGATTGGAAGACTCTTGGCCTCAGTGGGGGATGCCAATCAGGGGCCACGGCCCCAGAGAAACCAGCAGAAATCACCCCTTCCTCTTGCACAAATTCTTCCAGGAGCAGAGTGAGAAGAAGGGGTGTGATTCAGTGGCACAGCATCAGCTTGGCAAGCAGAAGGTCCCAGGTTCAGTCCCTGGCATCTCCATGTAAGAGGATGAGATGGATGTAGAAGACCGGGACTTGAGACTCCAACCTCAACAGGACCAATGGTCTGATTCAGTAGAAGGCAGCTTGATGGGTCTTCATATGGGGATTGGGGGGCGGGGTTTGATGTCTGCTGATTCCCCTTTCTGGCTCTAACTACTTATGATGTCACACAGTGTGCATAGGCCCTGTTCCTCCATTCTGGAGACAGAATGGGCTACAGAGGGAAAGGGGATCCATCCCATGATCCCATCCCTATTCATTGTCTGTGGGATCCACAACCATACTTCTCTAAAATCCATGAATAGAGAAACATCCTTAATTGGGGTTGCAATGAAGACGCAAAATTCTCAAGCTTTCGATTTTTGCAAGCAAATACAACCCATCTCTATTGCAAACAAAAACCTGGAAACCTCACTTTGCCCCTTAGGCAGCACCAGAAACTGAAAGCTGCAAGTTGCACGGCTGAAAATTGTGCAGCAGCAATGCCAAAAAATATACACCACCAAAGGACGTAGCCACAAAGGGAAGGAAGAATGTAAGGATGTGCCGCTTCCAAACATTCCAGATCTAGATTACCCCCCGTGAGGTTTCCCAAGTAGACAAGGGTTTTAGGAAATCGTAACACTCACCGAGAACTTAACTTGACAGCTCTCCTCCCCTAAGTAGCACAAATCCCCCGAAACGTTGGTGTCCAGCCAGATGTGCTCACCGTTCACTGCATTTTCCTGAGAAAGAACAATAATGATAATTTCATAAACCGGCTGATGGAGATCAGACTTTTCACAATTTCCGCTCCTACATTCAGCCAAGCTTTAGGGATGTGTAACAGCTTAGCCAAAGCTCATCAGAGCTGGGAGCCTCAGCTGGATTGGCCACAGGGAGACCCTCAATGAAGGCAGAGGTGGCTATGCAGAGGCAGGCAGTGGCAAACTACCCCTTCCCCTCTCCTTCCTTGAAAATTCCACAAATGTCCATGTCATGAGCTGGTTGTATCTTGACGGCACACAATTATTATTGAACTGCATTTGCCCTTGTTCACCCTCCTCGGCCTTTGTCTCTCCCTCCTTTGCATTGGTTCTCTTCCCCAAAATTAATTTTGGGTCATCATTTATTTCAAGGGCTTGGATCTAATTCACCCATTGCCATGGATAATGCTGGGGGTGTGGGGGGGGGGTGGAGAATGGAGGGTTTTCAAGACAAGAGGTGATGGGCCTGCCTCTGCATAACAACCATGGCCTTCCTGGGGGGTCTCCCATCCAAGTACTAAGAGCCAGCCCTGCTCTGAGATCAGATGAGATTGAACTTGCTCATTAGACCCTTTCCCAGGGGAGGAATGAAGGTGATTCATTGGCCCGCACCTGGATGGTCCAGGCTGGTGCAGTCTTTTCAGGCCTCTGAAGTTAAGCTTGCTTAGTATTTGGATGGGAGACCATCAAGGAATTTCAGGATCACTACACAGAAGGGCCAGGAAAACCATCTGGGAACATCTCTTGCCTTGAAAACTCTACGGGGTCACCATAAGGAAGCTATAAACATTCTTCAGGCTTCAAGAAACCCCGGAAGTGGTGGGATTTTGCAGAATAGGGTTGGAAAGCAGAGCTGTGGACAGGTCCACCCAGGGCCCCTCTCCTTCCCACTCCTTCCAGGCACATCATTGGCCATTTGGGACGGAGGGCAGGTCAACATTATATATGGTCATGTCATCCAATAAATGTTTAACACATTTTAAAAATATTTTAAAAATGAATTAACTCCCACCCGTTCGAGAAACCCTTCCAGAGCTGTCATGAAACCCTGTGTGAGAAAGCCTGCACTAAGCAAAAGGATAAAATCCAGAAATCCAGAACTGTAACTTGATGGAAAACGCCTTGACCAGGTCTGACATTTTGGCTCCCGTGCTGAAAAAGCCCAAAACGAGATCGCTCCTTTCCAGCCAGATGGTGTCTGACAGCAGGAGGCTTACAGATCGCCTACACAGTCAACATTTTTATCATTTTTAAAGATCCTTGACAGTCGAAACATGCTACAGCATAAAATGATGTTCCTCTAGTCGTGAAAGTTGTTCACGGAAGATGTGGATCAGACACAGGTAGGAGATCACAGTGCTGTCGCTGTTGCTGTTGCGAGAACTTGCTGCTAAATGGGATTGGTGACATTTCTCTTTCAAATATCAGTTGCACAAAAACAATGTGAAGGCCATCATCAATTTCTCCCAAGACATCCTTATCCATGGTTCCTCTATATATTTGTGAAACAGCCTGGGGGGTGGAATGTATCCAGCTGTCCAAGTTGGAAAAGGGCCAATCAGGGTGCAGCCAGCAATGCTGGCTGCACCCTGATTGGCCCTGCCCCTACAACTCCTGCCCCCCTCCCTGGATGCTAGCCACGTTCGTCTCAGACACACCAGAGACAGAGAGAAACACACAGAGTCCTGCCAGACCGAACAGGAGCCCTCTTATTGCTTCTGCTGCGAGGGAGGCAGAGAGAGACACAGAGAGAGCTGCCCCAAGCTGCTGACCAGCCCTGTTTTCCTCCCAAGAACAAGCCCTAATTACCTGCTCTGGCTCCAGGTGTCCTCTGAGTCCTAGCGCCCATTGCATTCCTGCTTGCTATGGGCTTTCTTGCTTGTATCAGATGAGAAGTAATGAAAATAAGGGCAGTACAGTAAGAATTGTGAAACATGCCTTCTGAAACATGCCTTCTTACTCCTGCACTTTGTAAGAAAAAGTGCTGTTTTTTAAAAAATATATCTCAGTTTTCACTATCTGAAGGAGCCCCAAAGTGGCTTACGAACACTTTTCCCTTCCTTTCCCCAAAGCAGACACCCAGGGAAATAGGTGGGGCTGAAAGAGCTCTAAGAGAACTGCTTTGCCAGAATAGCTCTAAGAGAACTGTGTCTAGCCCAAGGTCACTCAGCTAGCTGCAAGTGGAAGAGTGGGGAATCAAACCCTATTCTCCAGTTTAGAGTCTGCCACTCTTTAACCACTATACCACTCTGAAGCAACCTTTAGGAGAGGGGGGGGGGAAGCTAATGTGCAAGTTTTCAAAATGAGTTTACTCCAGTCCACCCTTCTAAACCCTTTGCCTTCCATGCAACCACCGCGACAAGAATAGTGACAGCAAAGATCTCAGAATAACAGGAGACACCAAAGATAACGGACTGGTTAGACAAACTTGGAGAACTATCCAAAATGGCCAAGCTGACCAGCCAAATGAATAACAGACCTACAGAGCAGTTTAAAGAACAATGGCACTGTTATCCAGATTATATAGACAGTAAGCAAATCTATTAATTGAATAAATGAGGGAATAATTACATATGGTATCAGTGTGATGTATTTTCTTTATTTTCTTCTTTTCCTTCCTTACTTTATTTCTTACAAAAACAATAAAAGCTGGAAATGCCAGCATTAAAAAAAAACCTTTGTCTTCAACCAGTTCAGAAGGATGTTAACTCTGTTTAGGATTGCACTGGGGAGATCCTATGAATAGCTGGTGCCACTGAAGCAATTAAGTATTCATATTTTGTTTTCGTAAGAGTGTAGCTAACAGGAATCTTGAGAGAGAGCTGAACTCCTTGAAAAAAGATCTGTCAAAAAAACTACATGAAAAATTAAAGTTCCCCATCCCATTAAAATGAAACTCGTCTTTCACCAAATAAAGTAATTTACATTTTAAAGTACAAGTAGTTATTCTAATGTTATTCGAGGTATATCACTTGCAAAGGAACATAATTAATGTCTTTTAAAAAGCAGACAGAAAATTTCACTGCATCCAGACAATCTTTTTTATTTTAAGCCATGATTTAAAATCTGGATGTTTATATATATTTTTAAAGTCCGTCTCATGCTTGGCTTTCCTCATCCTAATTTGTGCTTTTTCTGTATGATTTTTGATACTGGATTCATAAAGATCAAAATTCCCCATCTCCACAACCTAACTGTGAAGGCATCTAATACTTCTTCTCTTCTGTGCCCATGAGAGAACCAGATTTTCAGTTACCCATATGAAACGCACAGCCTATCTCATGAGGAAAAACTTAAACATTAGTCCATGATACTGCTGCTTCTGAGTCTGTGAAAGCATGTCAGAGACCCAGACCTGCCCCCCCCTGATTGTTGCTCCTGACACCCCATTTACAATCTCTGAACAATTCCCCAGACCTATAGGCCCCATCCACAAAAAAAACAAAAACCCTCTCAGAGATTTAAATTTAATCAGGCAAAAAAGATGAAATTGCTTAATTGTTTTAATTATCTCAAATTACCATGTGCTTTTACTCTTATTAATGATTGTATTTTATTACTTGATGTTACCCTCCCTGAACCTCACAGGAAAGGCAGGATAAAAAATTATAAAGTTATTATTATTATGGCCGGAAGCACACAGATAAAACAGCTTATTAAATTATTTAAGCCATAAAGAACCAGACAATATAGTATTTAGGGCTTAGCAATAAGAAAACAAAACAAAAAAAGCTAACTTATCTAATACACTGAGTGCCTCCGTACTGATGGTTTAGTCTCTTGCAATAAAGCATAACATATCAAAGAATCCCACCATGGTGCTAGCATAACTCTCTATATGGCCTAGACCCTTGTTATAGCTTCTTGCCCTCTGGCATCACATAGTTTATCAGGATCAAAACTCTTCTCAGGAACTTTCCAGAACATGTGGGTAACTGGCCCTAATTCCCCTCTTCCCTCTAGTTATACAATTAAGCACAGGCTCCCATGATTAACCAATTACCACATTCTTAAGTGTGGCCTTTAAAGGGACAGGGATGGTAGCTGCAGGGTTACTGAAATCACAAACACCTGTGAGCTAAGCCAGGCCTTCCATTCTCATGATGACACATGAGGGGAGGTTTGGGTACTTGACCTCACATCATCCTAAACTGATTGGAAACGCTTAAACGTGGGTTTTTTTAGCTGGCCTTTTGTACTTCATTTTCTGGAAGTATGGCAGATTGGAGGTAGGTTGAGTTCAGTTCAGTTGAGTAGGAATGGGGGGGGGGGTTAATGTCATTGTTTATTTTGTATTTTATTGATATGAATCATTAATGTTGTGAGCTGCTGTGAGTTGGCTGGCCAGGAGCAGCGGCATATAAATTTAACAGATAAATAGAGCATCCTCTCAGCAGTAATTTTCAAGCGCCAAATCTAAATGAGGAGGAACGGTGAAATATTTCAGGTGGCTCTCCCATCGTTATGGAACTACCTTCCCCAGAAGCCCAGCCCATGTCAGACGATATTGTAAAGAGAACCAGTATTCCCTCTAGGCTGTGTGGCTGAGAAATCACTCATTGACTCAGGAAGCCCTGCTAGGCAGCAGTCTGGAGTGACTGGGGTCTTTGCACTGCCCATTGCCCATTTTAAGATCACAGTTCTATACGGCTCTGCTCAGTAAGGGGTGGGGAATTAAAGGGAATATTGAATAGCACTGCAACTTATATTGATGTCTCATTATGGATCTCTTTCAATATAAACTCCAGACTTCTGCACACAAAGAAATAAATCGGAGGAACACCAAAACTTCTGTTTAACATGGTGGGTCTTGTAAGGATTGGTGCACAGCGTTCCTGCCGAAGAGACTTGCTGAAGAAACAAAAAGAAGAGCGCCACAATGGTTCAGAGCAACATCCTAAAACAGAAGCCATATAATATTTTACGTGAAGGCCAGCCCAAATAACATGGTGCAAGCTTTCAAGTGTCAGCAAAATTCTGGTATTATCCCAAAGTTGTATGCCCTGTGCTCATTGAGGTCGACAACAAATATTGAGAAGATACAGAGAGAGAGACATCAGAAGCATGGCCTAATGATTCTCTTGCTTTTTAACATCTAGCCTGAGGAAGAGCTTAGGATAGCGATCCCCAACCTGTGGGCCGCAGACAACATGTGGTCCTTCGACTAATTGGAGGTGGGCCCCGAAGGACGCCTTCCCCCCCCCCCGGCCCTTTACTTCATCCCCCCCAGCCCTTTACAACACACTTGATTGTTGTGGCATGTCTGTATCTTATTTTGAAGGGATGTTTAAACATTACCATAGTGATCAGAGAGCGTTAGGGCAGTGGTTGAGAGTAGAGGAGTAAACTACCCCCCCCCCACCAGGCCTCAGTAAAAGGCGTTGAGTGGTCCCCGGTAATAAAAAGGTTGGGGACCACTGGCTTAGGAGAACTCAAAAGCTTGTGGTGTGGTGTTAGTTTGGACTCAATAAAAGATATTCCATAGCTTGGGGGGGGGGCTGTTTAGGAATGATGGATGGAGTCCTTGAGACTCAGGAAGGACAGTGGCTCAACTCAGAGAGAATTTGTGTTGCACAATGAAGGTACCAAATTCTTATTCCCCCAATATCACATATTCCTCCAAAGATTCTTCTTTTCCTAGGGCTGATGCCAACTAGGTGGACAAAACTGAACAACAGGAGGCCAGTGGTTGCACTTATGCCAAGGCCCTTCCATATGACCATACGAAGGTGTTGTCTAATGAAACTGTACCATCATCAGCATAGCATGCCATGGCGCAATCACTGTGCAGGGGGTTGGACTGGATGGCCCTGGAGGGACCTTCCAACTCTATGATTCTATGGATGATTTCTAATTTGTGTAATCCTTATTGTTTAGTTCATTTTGCCTTATTTTATTTAGTTTGTTTTGTTTTATTTAGTTTAGTTGGCATTGTGTTTTAACATTTGAAGCCCACCTTGAGTCTGAGCGAGAAAAGCAGGCTGTACATTGATGTAAATAAAATGTGAAAATGAGATTGCAAGGATGAATTCTCATTAAGAAGAAAGCAAGGGATAACTTTTTAAAAACAAACGTTCAAGAGCAATAATTAGCGATCACTGTAGAATGAACAAATATTTGAGAATTAGAATTAACAAGGGGCATTTGGGTCATGTTCACAAGGATTAACTACACATCAGTGACCCACAGAAATAGGAGCCATGGATATGTAAGATAGTTAACTGCATGAAGAAGCAGCTTTCTGCCAAGCGACTCCATTTCCCATCTTTAGCCTTTCACCCACATTGTTACGTTTTCGTATGGTGCTATTCACTCAGTTCTAAAAGACAAGAGCCACACTATCGTTAACACATGAGTAAGGTCACCAGATTGTCCCACTTTTGGAGGGACATCTGGGGGCACCTGGCAAATTGTACTTTATGTTGAAATTAAAATATATATATATTACCATACTATTTTTGCATTCTATGGGTTCTATGAAACTTTTTGTTGCTCCATATAGACCAAATTTTTAATCAAGAATCCCTCTGGTCAATGGTCAATGGTGTCCCGCTTTACCAATGTTAAAATCTGGTCACCTTACACATGAGGGATATCACATTACAGGAGATCCAGGGTTAAAGAGAAACACCTACGCTCCATTCCAGTGCCATTCTTGGCTCTTTTGTTGGCCCGTTGGAGATGGCAATGTTGAGATTTTGAACAGGAGCCAAATGTTGAAGACCAGATCTGGAGATGGCTTTCCTGAAAGAGGAGAAAAAGAAAAAGAAATCTTAAATGGCTGAAAATCATTCTCTTCCTATTAATTAATCCACATATAAAAAGAGAGATTAAGAAGAGGCAGAGCATTTCAGAACCCTTGCTGCCTTGAATGAAGATTATTCCTGAACATGCACCCAGATCAAGCTGTGTAGAATATTCAGTGTGTTACATGGCTATGGTTCTGAAAGTCAGAAGCTATCAGAAATGATGATCTCTATTCTACGGATTATCATTGACCATTTATGCACTGAGAACTTCACTGCCCCAGCTCCCGTGCAGGAACACAAACTGGGGGCGGATGAGGCGCACCGAGCCAAATGCTCCCCCATGTGGATGCAGGAAGAGGTGGGGCAACCTGCCACAACTAAAACTCCAGTCTGCAGCCCGGCATGAAACCTCCAGTGCATAAGTGGTCATTGAGAGCCAGCTTGGTGTAGCGGTTAAAGACTCTAACCTTTAGAAATGGGTGGACTCTAACCTTTAGAAATGGGTTTGATTCCCCACTCCTCTACATGCAGCCAGCCAGGCGACCTTCAGTTAGTCACAGTCCTGATAGAGCTGTTCCCACAGAACAGTTTCTCTCACAGCTCTTCCAGCCCCATCTCCCTCACAGGATGTCTGTTGTGGGGAGAGAAAGGGAAGGTGATCGTAAGTTGCTTTGAGACGCCTTTCGGTAGTAAAAAGTAGGATATAAAAACCAACTCTTCTTCTAATTTTATATTGCCCTAGGTTATTTCACAGTCATTCCTTTTCTCTAACAGAAGAAAGGAGCAAGAGTCCAGTAGTGCAAAGTTTGTCTCAGGAGATGACCTTTCATGATTCCCTGCTCACTTTTCCAGATACCTGATCACATCAGATAACTGAAAAAGTGAGCAGTGACTCACAAAAGCTCATCCCCTGCCACAAATTTTGTTAGTCTTTATGTGGTTGGAAACCCTTCATCAGCTAAATTTGTTTGCCTGGCTAACATTAGAAACATCAGAGCAAGAGCAGTTAGTTGACAACCATAACTACTGCATAAGTAAGCATCTGTGGGTGATGCTTTCCAGGGATGGAGAGGCTTCACCGGTTGGCTTCTGCTTTGTGTAGTCAATAAAGTCACACATCTATTTTAAAAACCTGGTTGGGCGTGACCAGGAGCCTTAGATGGCTGACTCAAAAGACTGTAGAGAAAAAACAAACAGAGACCCATCTGGAACTGTGACCCAAAAGTCACTGGCATTTTTGTTTCCCTGGCAACAGAGCAGTTCAAAAGATGTATTTTTCTAGTCACTTTGAAGAGCCAACATTGGGTCACCATATTTGGCCTGTATTTTAGAGGTGAAAAGCAATGTTTGTGTACTCCAGCAGGCCTCCAAGCCAAAGGCCATGTAATTTTAGCCCCATGGAACAAAAATGGAGCTTTATCAACAACCCAATGGATCTTCATACATGTTTGTGTTCTTGCCTTTAGCATTCACAGGTCTTAATCAAGACTGTACATTTTTTGGAGGGGAGGGAATAGTCAGCTGAAGTATGCAAGCTAATTAGTCTATGAGTGCCATTCCCATTAACCAGTTAGATGGCAAGTTGTTCTACTGACATTTTAATGAAAATTTCAAAACCGCAAAGATGGGGGAAGCAAAGTCTTGTCAGGTCCACTCCTTAAAGATGGATGTCCTGTGCCTGCAATGCCTCCAAGGGAGGGGCCACAAACAACCAGTGTAGTGGACAGAGGGTTGTTGAACATGGTAAGAAGAAACTTGGGTTTCTGCTCCAATATGAGGTTTGTGGCCAGCTAGATGAGACAGGTACATCCTTGTCTTTTTCTTCATCTGTCCTCCTGCTTATGTGGAGACAACCAAGAGGTAGGTGGTCTAATAGCTCCAGAACATTTACCCAGATGAGAGGAGCTCCCTATGGTTCTTCACTGCTGTAAGCATTTTTTTCTTCTTGCCAAGTTAATTCGATATCACAGCTGGGCTTAGAGAAAAATGCTTCAAGCATCAAGCCAGGGTTAGAAGGTTGAGATAAGCCTTGAGGTGGGGATATAAAAAAACTGACCCTCTAATCCATTTTCCCACATGAACGGCAGGCATATTAATGCCACTGTCCCATCTAATTTGGCCCTCAAAGTGTAGCACTGGGCATTTCACTGTCTCTCATCTTTACTAGCTTCACAGCTGCAGTGAGAGTAATTAGCAGACCAACCTCACTGTAAGCTCCTTGGAGCTTGAAGGCTGGGAGAAAAATATGGCAAGATCTGTGATAGAGCATTCAGTCCATATAAGCAGAGGATCCCAGGTTCAATACATGACATCGCTAGCAAAAAGCTCTAAAGTAGCCAAATTTGAGGAAGTCTGTTCCAGAGAGGATAGAGAATGAACACAGCAGTGGCCAAATGGACCAATGATCCAACTCCATATATGGCAGATCCCATATTCCATGAACATTAGAACCTCTTTATAGAATCATAGAGTTGGAAGAGGCCATACAGGCCATCTAGTCCAACCCCCTGCTCTATGCAGGATCAGCCCTAAGCATCCAAGAAAATTGTGTATCCAACATTTGCTTGAAGACTGCCAGTGAGGGGGAGCTCACCACCTCCTTAGGCAGCCTATTCCACTTCTGAACTACTCTGACTGTGAAAAAAAAAATCCTGATATTTTTTTACTAATTTAGTTTTTTACTGATTTCAAAAGATATCTGTTAAACTAAACTGGTGAAATTTTGTGGCTTTGGTCATTAACTAGCAATTTTTAGCATTACAGGAAGACCCCCCCAGGACAAAAGTTTTTTTTTTTAATCTAACATTTACCAGTAAGCCACATTCACATAGGAAAATATCATTTTATGTTCCATCATGTTTTTACCAGTCAAGAAACTTATCATATCAGGGCTATAACCCCACCCTCCCCCAAAAAATCTTCATACACTAACATGCCTGGCATTTCCCCCTAAATTCCCTAAAACGTTAATATCAAAAACGTTCATGCCACAAGGACTCTTTCTGACATTTACAGCCAGGCCATGGTAAATGTCCTTTACTGGGAAATGACGGAAATGAGTATGATGACATTTGGAAATTTCACCTGGCAGTGCGATTTCCTGGCAAATGTCAGAAGTTTCTGACATTTCCATTTGGGTTTCTTAAAAATCTTAAGAATCACCAATATATTGTTAACATTCACCAAGTTTTTGACTTCTAGAACAACATACAAACCCTTCACTCATAAATTCAGCAATAGGTTTTGACTCAACTGGCATCCTGTCTCATGCTGAACCTTAGTTGGTTGCAGAAATGCTTCTTCTAGATCAAGGGGAATCAATACGACTTCCTGTTAATGCCATAAATGTTGCTGGGATAATGCCTCGCCCAAAGGCACTTCCAACATAACTAGAAGGAGTGCCAGACAATCCCCATGCCAGTAACTTCAGCCTCAGCATCTCATAAGTCATGTGGAAATTTAGCGTGTTCTTATTTTAGTCCCACGGCTGTCCTGGCCCTGGTATCCAGTTCTGTGTAGGTATGAGGAACATCAAAAGCTGAGCTCTCTTATAGCCATTATCTCATTTAGCTCAGTATGGTTTGTGCTAATGAGAAGGGGTAGTCAACCTGTGGTTCTCCAGATGTCCATGGACTACAATTCCCATGAGCCCCTGGCAGCAAATGCTGGCAGGGGCTCATGGGAATTGTAGCCCATGGACATCTGGAGGACCACAGGTTGACTACCCCTGCTAAGGGGTACCAGTTATTCAGGATCTCAGAAACCATTCCCAATACCAGGTAAGTGAGATTGTCTGACTAGATATGACAAGAACTGACTATAGAACCTTCTGCCTGCGGTATATGTGCTTTACTGTTGAATTATCGTGACTCCCCAAATAGTGTGTGAATAAGAAAAAAAGTGAGAAAGAATGCATATCAGTATCACCCTCTTGTTATATACAGTTGGGGCACATGCAAGCAATTCCATGGAGGATTTAATAATTACACCCAGTTGGCTTGGCAGAACTATCTTGATCAATAGTTTAAATGTTTCTGTAGACCTAACCATATTAGACAAATATTTCACTGTCTGCTAATAATGCCATCCTGCTGTTAACAGTAAATGCTGTTGAATATTCATTTTGGCTGCAAGTAATTGAAAATCGGTTTTAAAAATTAAGAAGCCTAGTTAGACTGCGCTCACCAAAGGAGAGCAGTCAGAGATAATTCATACCTGCGGCTGTTCTGACATTCAGAGATTATCTGACTATGTGAAGGGTGTACAGCAGGGGTAGTCAAACTGCGGCCCTCCAGATGTCCATGGACTACCATACAGCGAATGCTGGCAGGGGCTCCTGGGAATTGTAGTCCATGGACATCTGGAGGGCCGCAGCTTGACTTCCCCTGCTGTACAGTATGGCAAGGGGGGAATGGAACAAAAAACACAGCACATTAGGAGAGCAAGAATTTTCTACTTCTATAGGACAAGGACATTCCGCATGAATTGTCACGCATCAGAGCTAATTCATAATGTATGAATAGGCTCCTAGGGAATATCTGAAGCTGATCTCTTTGAGTAGATGTGTGCTCCTCTAGGCCCTAATGATTGACAACAACTAGTGCCAATCACATGAATCACCAATCACAAGCGGTGCCTCCTTGCCAACTACAACTCAAAATATAGGCCATTGTCTGTTTTCAATGAGTTTTTCTGTAATCAGTTATACATTGCCTCTGTGCAGATCACACAAACCATCTACTCAAGTGAGGTCATGCCAAAGACCGATGATAAGAATCACGTTTTATTTTCCCACTTCAAGAGCATCCAGTTTGTTTGCAGATCGTTACAAAATTCTTTAGTTTGAAGAGCATGTTTTAAAAATCAGATTGAAAGACAAGCCCCGGAGTTTTCAACATGTTCCCCATATGAAAAAGTTTCATATATAGTGGTAGTTATACCAATACCTATTGGATCCAGACAACTCATTTACTCAATCTTGCACAATCTTGCACAATTTACTCAATCTTGCACCCCCATTCCACATGGATTTTGTATATGCAGGTCACAAGTTCCCCAGCCTAGTCAAAGCAGAACCCTCGTTTTTTCATCAATAGAAAAGCTGGTTGGATCTAACCCGACATCTCTATGTTGGATCTAACCTTACATGCTTCTATGCTTCCTTGACCTATTCCACACACATAGGATAATGCACTTTCAATGTGCTTTGGCAGCTGGATTTTCCTGTGCAGAACAGGAAAATCTACTTTGAAAGAGCATTATCTATTGTGTGCAGAATGGGCTCTTGTTATCCTCTGGGGAGCTTCTCCTGTGGGTACATGTTGCAAGTATACCTGTATACTCAAGACCAAAACTGCAGACAAAGGAAAGAGGCTTCCTGAATTTTTGAAGCAAGATGTATTCTGGGAAGGATGGCAAACCCTAGCTGGCACCCCAGTGGGGGGAACTGAGAGGGAGGCATGACACCACCCTCTTTCTCCTTCTGTTGCACTGCTGAATAGGGGCAGAGAATAGGGACCCAGGATAGGACTTTTGTACTTCATAATTCCAGGCTGGGGGGGAACCCGTCTTTACAATTAAACCTGCATTTTCTAAATGCAGAGCGTTCCATGGTTGCTGTCTGAAGCTGCTGGGAGTTTGATCCCAGCAGCTGGCTCAAGGTTGACTCAGCCTTCCATCCTTCCAAGGTTGGTAAAATGAGTACCCAGCTTGTTGGGGCGTAAAACGGTAATGACTGGGGAAGGCACTGGCAAACCACCCCGTATTGAGTCTGCCATGAAAACGCTGGAGGGCATCACCCCAAGGGTCAGACATGACTCGGTGCTTGCACAGGGGATACTCTTACTAATCTTTCAAGAACAGTCAGGAGAAATCCACAGAAGCTTGGCACTTCCAAGACTCCACAAACAAGCCACACTTTATAGTGTGAGTTGTACAAAGTACTTACAGAAATTGCAGAGTTGGTTTTTGAAGCCTGTAGCATCATGTGAGTACTAGATATGGGGAGGAGCAGCCTGCCTGGGATAAGATAAATTTCCATCCTGACAAAAGAACGTCCACCTGCTCCCTAGTCGAACATGAGTTCAACCAACAGGAAAATTACGTCTATTGCATTTGTGCGCATGTTTCCCCCCTCAAGGGTTTTTTCTAAGTAGCAGCCCATATGACAAACCCATAAGCTGCTTTCAAACCTGAGTATAAGTAGCAGTTAAAGGGAAACACCCACTGACATGCAAACAAGACATGCATATTATTGTAGATTGCAGCTTTTGCTCAGAGGGATCTTTCTGTTGTTGTTGGCATGCCACCCACATCTCACCTGAAAGCGATGTGGCTAAAACCGGTTGATAAAAAGTTCTCACGGTAGCTGAACATTGCTTACTTCTCAGATTCAAAGCCATAAATATTTGCCTGGCAAATCAAGGAAATATTGCTTTAGAAACATGTAGCCCGACACCCTCTTGGAAAGCATCATTGGATCCCCTTTCAGGAGACTGACCTTGTATCTGGTGTCTGACACTGAACCATCTGTAACTGTTCTTCAGGCATGTTTGCTTTATAAGTTGGAGACAGTTCATTGATAGCTTATTATTAGAGGCCGGAGGACAATTTGATGCCAATGAAATCCATTCCAAGTTTTGCTTGTTTTGACCGAATCGTCGCAAATGACACGGCCAACTCAATGTTTTATCTAACAATGATTTCTGTGGAAGATACTGCGTGCAAAGTTTACCATGTTTGTACCCATCAATTATTAATCATTTTCTCCCCGATATTCAGTCCCTTGGGGCTGCTGCCAGCATCCCAGATTTCATAAGCAGGAATGAATATAATTAGCTTTAGAATCTTAGAAAGCTAATCTGAGTAATTAATTTTCTTGAACGCTTATACCAGTCAGTGCCAGGGTGGTGCTAGGCACCCTACAGATTGCACAGCAGTGAAAATTGGCATCACATGTGAGTCATACATTTCCAGAGGGGTATCTTGCATCTTCATCTAAATGGGATTCTGTGTTGCTCCAATAATGTTAGAAGAACAGAATGAGATGGAATAGGAAGGTACGGATCTGCCTGCATTTCCTCCAAGTTCTGATTATGGTTTCTTGCATGGGCAGTACACAGTCTATCCTAGTCATAGCCATTGTACTGAATTCCTTCCAATATTACCAGTCAACAGAGATGCATCAACAGGTCGCATAAGTGTACTGGTGTAGCACCTGACCTGGATGGTCCAGGCTAGCCTGATCTCTTCGAATCTCAGAAGCTAAGTAGAAGTGGCCCTGGGAACCTCTTGTCTTGGAAACCCTATGGACTCTCCATTAGTTAGCTGTGATTTGATGGCACTTGGCCATCGCTACATCTGGGTGATGTTCATTGAGGTCTGTTTCCTCTTCTCATCAGGCCAGGAAGCAATTGCTGCCATTCTTGTCTTGTCTTAATTAATTTGTTAAGGATTGGTTTCTGTGGGGTACTATGTTTTTATTGTACTGGTTTTAGGGGATTGGTTTTATGGGACCCGCCTCGAGCCTCCGGGGGAAGGCGGAATATAAATATAAATAAAATGATGATGATGACGATGACAACAACAACAGGCAGAACTGGCCACATTGAAGTTTGGATCTGAAGCTCTAAATGTCTTCATTTCAACCAACTTGAGCGTTTCTATTCTTTTTATATGATGAGATGCGTAGATTTTCTCCTGCGACCTACCATGCCCAAAGATCTATGCCATTTTCTGAGCACTTCCTATTGCAGCCTAGTTGTATGGAGCGTTTGCTGGCAGGGGCGCATGGGAATTGTAGTCCACGGACATCTGGAGGACCACAGGTTGACTACCCCTGGTATGGAGCACCCTGCCAAGGCTTACTTGGAGCCTAGCTAAGTGTATTCAAGACAACTGCATTTTGGAAGCCTCGTGAAAGCATTCCTTTTCATAAAAGCAATCAGGATCCCTTTCTTGCTTTACAATTTGGGCTGCTGATATGTTCATAAAGGATTTAAAAATCTATTTTCCTATGGCTGTTAGCATTATCCATGAGCTGTGGCCTCAAGAAATGCATCTAATATACAGAGGCGATTATGGCAGTCGACATGGTCACTGAACTCAGAATCAGGGGCTTTTCGCACGCCTTCAAAATCGCACAATGGTTGCCAATTGAAAATGCTACTGATTTTCCATTATGCACAACGTCGTTGACAATCTGCCACACACCTGAAACCGATCCGCAAAAAGCGCTTCCTTGTAGCGCTTTCAGGGAAATCCCCAAAAGTGGATTCACCCTCCGGAAAGCACTACACTCCTGCAACCAATCTGCAACACTAGTGGGAAAGTTCTGTGCGTTACCATTGTTGTGGTTTCTACAAAGTCCCTCCCCCTGGCTCTCTCCTCTGATCTTCCGGCAAAGCGATAGCCATTTTTTTTTCTCCGAGCGAGCGGGGCTCAACCCACCAGCGAGCCTCTGTTTAGAGGCTTCCCTGGCTTCAGTCCCTCCCCAGAGCTGTTTAGTCACTAAGCACAGAGAAGCCCGTTTGCTGATGTATTTTCCCTTTATTTTTTACACTGTTTTTGGCCGAAAATCGGGGGGGGGATTTTTTTTTTTACTCGGGAGGAGCGTGGCAACGATGAAACGACAGCTCAAACACACCTGCCAGCTGGATGGGTCTCTCCTTTGCAACGAATCAACACAGATTCGTTGCAATGCAATTCTTAAAGGGAAAGGGGCTGTTTGGGAGCATGCTAACGGCTGCCCATTGGCTGCTTGACGGCCAGGGGCGGGACGAGCTTGGCAACAGCGCTTCCTTTCTAGCGATTTTTGCTGAGACCGGAAGCCTTTGGGAAACAATAGAAACGCAACTGGATTCCACTACAAAGTCAGGTATGCATAATGACGAATTCCACTATTTTAAATGGCGATTTTTCGTTCAGCAAACAATTTGCTATAAGGATCCCGGTGCGGAAAGCCCCTCAGAATTACCCACAGCTGGAAGAGACTGCAAAGGGCCATCCAGCCCAGGCCCCACCTTCTTGAGGGCTTAAAAATCACACACTTCTGACAGGTGCTCATCCAATGTCCTCCTAAAAACTTCCAACAAAGGAGAATCTGCCACCCTCTGAGGCAGCATATTCGAAGAAGAAGAGTTGGTTCTTATATGCCACTTTCCTCTACCCGAAGGAGTCTCAAAGCGGCTTACAGTCACCTTCCCTTTCCTCTCCTCACAACAGACACCCTGTGAGGGAGGGGAGGCTGAGAGAGCCCTGATATCACTGCTTGGTCAGAACAGCTTTATCACCCAAAGTCACCCAGCAGGCTGCATGTGGAGGAGGAGCAGGGAATCAAACCCTGCTTATCAGATTAGAAGTCCATACTCCTAACCACTACACCAAGCTGGCTCTCTTCCATCTACAAACAGCCCTCACCATCAGGAAATGCTTTGTAATATTGAAGAAGAACCTCTTCTTGTCTCTAAAGCTGCAGTAAAACAAGTTGACCTCCCCTCTTCAGTGTCTCCCTTCTACCTAAATGCAGCTATCCTACCACCCCTTGCCCTCTTCTGCTCCAAGTTACACACAGAGTGATTATAACCATTCTTGTTTGTCTTTATTATGTTCAGCAGTAAAGGAGATGGCTCGTTTCAGTCACGGAAATAGCCACTCCAGGCCACCAGAGATGTGCATTTGCAGGACTCCCACCCAGTTATGCAGAAAAACAGGGCTTTGCAATGTGCAGTGACAGGAATGTAAAATTTCAATAATATGGATGGGTATAGGAGTAGGGAACTTTTGTTAGCAAAAACCTGGGAGAATTTAATTGTTTCTGGCAAGCGGGTATACAAATTTGTATCATTTGCTCAAAAAATATGCAGAGCAGTACACAATGCATCCGTTCTGCTGTGAGAAGCACTTTGGCAATGCCGATATTTAATGATAGGCTCCCTTTGCTGGGTGGAAAAAATATTCGTTAATGGACAGCCATTACATTCCAGCTTAGCAAAGACATGGGCAAAGGAAAAACAAGAGAATCTGGTAGATAGAATGTTGGGCTTGAAGAAGAAGAAGAAGAAGAGTTGGTTCTTATATGCCGCTTTTCCCTACCCGAAGGAGGCTCAAAGCGGCTTACAGTCGCCTTCCCATTCCTCTCCCCACAACAGACACCCTGTGGGATGGGTGAGGCTGACAGAGTGCTGATATCACTGCTCAGAACAGTTTTATCAGTGCCGTGGCGAGCCCAAGGTCACCCAGCTGGTTGCATGTGGGGGAGTGCAGAATCGAACCCGGCATGCCAGATTAGAAGTCGGCACTCCTAACCACTACACCAAACTGGCTCTCTTGAGATGCAGGAATGCAAATCCCCATTCAGCCATAAAACTGGCAGCCTTTGACCCTGTCATTATCTCTCCACATGACCTCCTTTGCAGGATTCTTGTAGAGAAAAATATAGTAACCTCAAAGGGGTTAACTTCATGGACACCACACAGAGCAGCTTGAAAGAACATTCTCCTGTTTTGCTCTGACATGACCCAGAAGTGACATCATCATGTTGGTGCCTTTGGGGTGATGCTCTAGTATTTGGGGAAAGCCTTTATGGTAGAAGCCAAATTTAGCATTAAAATATTGCCCAATGGGAATGCCTGAGGACATCACTTCCGGGTCATGTTAGAAGTGAGGTAGACATGTTGCTGGTATCCCTATGGTCAAATCTTTCCTTTTTCGGTAGTAGAAAAGCTGGTTGGATCATCATCCACAGGCTCAAGTTTCTCCCTTTGAAACACTTAGGAAGGCTGAGGAAAATTGAAAACAGCTGAACTGAAGACAATGGAATAGAGGATTCAATGGTATATTAGAGAAATGTTAAAAGTTTTTTCAAAAAGTGAAAATAGATCAAGCAGTATAACTATTGGGGTAAGAGATACTGAGGGAAGCTTTCATTTTTGAAAGACAATGAAACAGAATTTCATCGCAGTTAGTTTACACTTACTGTGGAGAATTTAACATGATGGTCCTGGATTCCGGTGTGCATTTTTTTCTTTAAAAAAGGAGCAAAGTGAGGCAGCATTAAGAGTGTTGATGTCTAAACTGTAGGTAGGGAAGCAATTTTAATTAAAGGGTTTGCTGTTGTTTTTTCCCTGAGTTCTTTTTACTTTGTCCCAGCTGGCATGTGATTGCATGCCTCATTCACTTTATCCTTTAGAAAGAAACCCACAAGGAAAAAGAAAAAAAAGGAAACAGTAGTCAGGCAAATGGTATCATAAATTTTGGTTCAAGTAAGAAAGCCCTCCCTTTTTTATTTATTGAATTGAAAAAGGCCCTCCCTTTTTTATTTATTGAATTGAAAAATAATGGGGATAACTGAGAGGCTTTCTGCAAAAACAAAATATTCATCTTATTCACTTTCACAGTTAAATCAGGCAGCTCGATCCCAACATGAGCTGAAATGGATGTGTATTTCTCAAAACTGACAAGTCCGATCTAGGAACCGGAATTGCTCTTTTCATTTGATTATATTTTCACTTTGCAGTGTTGAGCCATAAGCTCTTGCATGTGTAGCCTAGAACAGATTGTCTAACAAACAAACAAAAAAAGGACTGTGGTTGCCTTAAAGACAAACAGATTTATTGCGGGACAAAGTCTTGCGGATAAGAGCCCGCTGCTCTAATTTGGGGATACGTTAGTTGTTTGGGGGCAGATGCTCAGTTTTGTTAAAACAGCCCCATGGCTCGGAGAAGCTTACTATGATGAAATCAGAAAAACCTTCACGTGGTGACATACACTGGGCCTAGCTCTGGCCACTCAAAGGATGTGGAGATCTTTTGTCCTTGAGGGCTTTGGGCAGAACTGGAAGAAACCGGATTCATTGTGTAGATTCATTGTGTAGGGCAGGGGTAGTCAAACTGCGGCCCTCCAGATGTCCATAGACTACAATTCCCAGGAGCCCCTGCCAGCAAATGCTGGCAGGGGCTCCTGGGAATTGTAGTCCATGGACATCTGGAGGGCCGCAGTTTGACTACCCCTGGTGTAGGGTATGGGAATTCATTCACTGACTGGAAATGAGTCATCGTTTCATCCTGGAAGTCAGCATGGAAAAATTGCTCGATTCTCTTAGGACATATAAGTATCTTGTCTGCTTCATGAGCATTAACCCAAAAGGAAAATGTTTTGGGGCCATAACATTTGTAAATGAGTTCAGCCAGGATAATATATGAACACAAATGATGAGCAAAAAGGTATTAGTTTGCTGAATATGTATAATATTTAAACAGCATGTGGCCTTTCTTTTTTCCAAATAGGTATTATTAATGTCCTGGGGGATATTTTAATGAGCTCAGTGCTGTTGACTAATTGCCTTTTTATAGTTCTTGAAGATTCAGGCATCGCTTTACTCTAAGGAGTTCGTTTGCATATTTCTACAAGTCAGAGTGTAGGGAAGGAGTGAAGGGAAAAAACAAGACATTGGTTAGGTTACCAATTTATTCTCTCAGATAAAACTATATTCTTTGATCCAAGAAGATGAGCCTCACTTGGTTTTGCAATAAAACAAAAGCGGAGGGGGAGGAGAAATGCACAATTACTGGATGTAGCCAGTTTTAGTCTCAAGGATGGGTCAATGATGCTCTTTTAATGGTTTCCTTAAATGCAGGTGCAGATTTTCCCCCACCATATATATAGGGGACAGGCACAAGTGATTTCCTCACTTATAATTCATATAAATATCGAAATCGCCTCCTGCACGTTATTTCACAGCCATTTTCTTTTTTTGGTTTTATTTGTCAGATGATTGCTTTTGCATTGTGGCTGCCTTTTCAGCCTTGTTTATAAAGTAATTACCTTTCTATTGTGGCCTGCTTGTTATTCATGGCGGTAATGGGGAAACCATTGGTAGGAGAAGTCAGTGAGTGTAATCCATGGTACTGTTCTATGCAAAAAGCAAACGATCAATGAAAATCATGTAAGATGAGCCTGTTTATTTTGTTAGATACTCAAATGACTCGGTGTCCTTTCTTGTTCTCCTCATTTTTAAAGGAGACTTCGTGTTGCTTAATTTCAGGCTGTTTACAACCTGTCCTTTTGTTAATTATTTATTTAGACCATTTACAATGAATTCTCATTAACAGAAGGTTCTTGAAGCGAGGGGCAGGGCTTTAAAAATGCAATATAAAATCAGTAGTCAAGTTCGATTAAAATGTTAACAGTCACTCTCCTCTCATTGAGGGACAGTTTACAGATAGGGAAAACACCTATAAACATTCTTCACTATCATTTCAAATATCATAAACCAATTCTCTACCTGGTCTGAAATGACTCTAATAGGGATGCCAGTCAAGGACAAATCTGGTCAATGTAGTTTAGAATGTGTGGAAAGGAACAGCTGACTTACTAGTGATCTCCCACCCCAGGGAGATGCATAATTTAGGACAATGAGGTTCCCAAGAATCTTTCAATTAATCTCATCAGGTTTCATCATCACTTCCCCAAACTCATTTATTCTAATTAGACAATACTTAACATCCAGTTGTTAAAGGGTCATCAAGAACCATTTACACCTATAGTCAAATTCCTGGTAAACTCATTACACTTTTGGATTATTGTTTAACTCTGAAAAGCCTTCAAGATATTGTTGTATGGGGCTAACACATCAGACGGCCTCCAGCAGCATTTTGCTGTATAAAATATGACATTCAGCTCCATAGCAGTGTGTATGTGCGCATATCCTTACATTTCTCTGCACACCGCCACTTCCCCTTCGAAAAAACGCTGGTCATTTTGCTTCTATAGACCCTTTCTCATTGAGAATGGTAATATGACCTTTTCTGAAATACCTTCTCCCCTCTCCTCCCTGAATTCTTCTTAGCTTGCCTTGTGTATTTTTCAGAGTGTTGTATATGTATTGTATCCCCTTAATAAAAAAACCTTTCTGAACTGTTATGATCTGCCATGAGCCAGCTGTGCTGAGAAAGGTGGCATATAAGTGTAACAAATAAATAAATATCTGGTTGGTTTATTGCAAGTATTCTGTAAGGAACAATCCCTGTAAACAGACCAAACCATAAGTCTGAGGGAACACTGACTTTCCTTGTTGTTTAGGTGCAAAAGCAACCAAGGACTGGGAGCACTGAGTTCAAATTACAGGAAATGAGGTTCCATTTCAATGTTAGAAACCATTTTCTGAAGGTGAGGGCTCTTCATAGATGGAATATGCTGCCTCGGAGGGTGGTGGGATCTCCATCACTGGAAGTTTGATGGGGAATCCCCATTACCCTCTCTTGCTTTGTCTCCTTTAAAACTATTTTCCCCAAATAATTAGGAGACCACCTCTTTGGCTAACAAAAAGAGGAAGAGATGCCCCAAAGTTATTCTGCAGCAAACTTCAATTAAAACCAGCAAATATGAATGCTTTGAACCTTTTCCATTATTGCACAAGTAAAGTCAGTGACCTCTATTTGGTTCCCTATTACGGCATCAACACACAGCATCTGTGCACCTGACCGAACTAGGGTTGGGTGCTTTGGCGTCCAAAGCGGCCGTTTGCACCCGAAGCAGCCAATGTTGTGACGTTCCTTGTTGTTTAGGTGCAAAAGCAACCAAGGACTGGGAGCATTGGGTTCAAATTACAGGAAATGAGGTTCAACTTCAATATTAGAAACCATTTTCTGATGGTGAGGGCTCTTCATAGATGGAATATGCTGCCTTGGAGGGTGGTGGGGTCTCCTTCACTGGAAGTTTTTAGGAGGTTGAACAGCTGTCAGGGGTGTGTGCTTTTTAAGTCCCCAAGAAGCCAGAACTGGATGTCACCTCTTCCAGTTCTGTGTAATTCTGATTCCAGTGCTTTGTTCTGGCCAGTGTTCCTGGAGTCGCTGCCTAGTTTGGACAGAATTAGGAAAAATGGGTAGGGTTGCCAACATCCAGGTGGGGTCTGGATGTTTCTCAGAATTAACCAGTGATGTTTTTGGTCTCTGTGTTAAAGATATGTAGTCCACATCAACAGGCAGATATATTGTCCACATCAACAATTGATCCTAAGGGAGAAGAATAGCTTTTCCTCACACAAGCAAATGGTGACATTAATATCCATAGCAGGAGGGGGGGGGAGGAAACAGTTGGCCATAGCGAAGCTTATTTTGATTAATGTGTATGTTTTTAAAAGAACATTGTAACAAATTAACATGTATTCGTTTGAATAAGATTAGCTTGTTGAATGTCATTCTGTGCTAATTAGGAATGAAGCCACTATTCTTTTTAAGAATGGATCTACTGTTTGCTTAGGATTTGGAGGAGGATTCAGCTCCCACAGCACCTTTCAGGACTCTGGCTTCCCAGGATTTATTTGAAGAGGGGAAAAGGCAATGAGTCAAATTCTGGCACGGAACTCCTTGTGTAGGCAAAATGGCATAGACATAATGTACTGAAGAAGAGTTGGTTTTTATATGGCACTTTTCTCTACCCAAAGTAATCTCAGAGTGGTTTACAACCTCCTTCCCTTTTCCCTCCCCACAACAGACACCCTGTGAGGAAGGTGGGGCTGAGAGAGCCCTGATATTACTGCTTGGTCAGAACAGCTTTCTCAGTGCCGTGGCGAGCCCAAGATCACCCAGCTGGCTGCATGTGGAGGAAGAGCGGAGAATCAAACCCAGCTCGCCAGATTAGAAGTCTGCACTCCTAACCACTACACCAAGCTGGCCACAAGCCCCTTACAAAGCAGACTAGACTATTAGCAGCCAGTTTCGTGTAGTGATTAAGAGTGTGAGCTTGTAATCCAGCCAAGGTGTCAGCATGCTTTTAAAATTCAGCATTATTTCTGGATTATTTATTTAGAGGATGTGTCTATGGCTTCTCCACTAAATGCATGGAAGGAAACAAGAAGTTCAGAGGAAACTCTGGGATTTTGGAAGCTATGGACCTTGCGTTTGTTTGGAGGTTCTAGCAGGGGAGAGCAGCTATCATATACCCTTGACCGAAGAATGGTATGCTCCTATCTGGGATGGTTGTCCTCTTCCACTGACCACACAGCTTCGGGAGGGACGCACATGGAGTGGTAAGGGAGGTGGGGGACACCCGCCTAGCCAGCCAGATCAGCCGAATCAACCCTTGCAATCAATGGGTGACAAATGTCGTAGCCAGATTGCCCTCACATCTGGGATTTTGGAAGCTATGGACAATTCTGACTATAAGATTGCTCCTTTGGGATATAAGCACTTAACCAATTTCATACCCACACACCAGAAGACTAAACAACAGTGCATCAGGGCTGATAAATCCCATTTCATCACAAATACCCAGTAGAAAAGTCTCTAAGTACAACTGTCACTAGTTCCAGTTTAAGAACGGCGGACGGACTTTGCATTTCTGTTATTTTGTATACCACAAAGCATATAGTTAGAGATAAAATAAATGGTTCAATTAGATGATTTATCATTTGCACTTTGCACACATAAAATTATTGTTCCTAAAGAAAGAACCTTCATAAAAAAAGCAAGAAAAATAAGCAGAACAGTCAACCGGATTGTCATTGCAGACAATGTGAGTCCAATTGGAGATTGAGACTCTGAACAAAACCCTCGTCTTCCTTTTCTGCATCCAAAGAATTACCTTGATTTCCTTAACATCTGGACACGCAGTTCCCTCTCCCTGATTATGCCCTTTCAAGGATTTCAATAAATCTCTCTCAGAGAAGTGACATTTGACTTGAGGAGCTGGGCCTTATTTAAGTTCTACTGCCTTCAAGGAGAATTTATTTATTATTTTGTACAATTTTATTATGCATTTGACCTTGCCATGGCCTAGTGCAATAAAGTTTGCTTTGCTTTGCCTTCAAATAGACTCAAATAATATTATTTTCTAGACCATGTACAGTTTTGTAAGGAAACATGACAGAATCCAGAAGCAAATCTTCTAAGCTGGTGTGATCTACTCAAATATTTGTATACAAAATAACATTTTAATCAAATGGATGAATCACCTGAAACCACAATTCTACAAGTCTGATTTCTGAGCAAACAGCTATGCAAGTAATACCAGGCAGCTTTAGTAATTTCTAGTGAGCACATTATAAAAAAACAATTATTTCCCTTTATTGTTTGTTTGCTGGTTTAAGATTAGTGTAAAAAAGTACCAAATGGTACAAGTTAAATAAAGGACATCTAAGCTTCTAAAGCTGTTTTAATGGAGTTTCCATGGAAATAAGGACTTAACTTCTTAACAGAAATGACTTTAATGATTAGGTGCTTGGAGTTGCACAAAAAGAGAAACAGAAAAAGGGGGGGAGGACATAAATTACAAGTTATTTGATGATGTATCATTTAGGACAAGCCCTATGTACTTCAAGAACAGATAAAATACACGTGGTGCAGCGTTGAACTTCGGCAGAGAGATCCCGCTGTGTCAAAACAGAAGAGAATTGCAGACTTATTTTTATCTACAGCAGAACAAAGTTTGCTAACTCTAGGCTTTTTTTAAGAAAAAAAAAGTTGCTATTACCAAAACAAGGAGAAGAGGAGAAATGAAGACAGGGCACGTTTAATTAAAAGTCGCTTTCTCCCTACTTCCTTGGCATTTGAAGGGTTTTCTTCATTCCATCCCGCTAGCTGGTCAGGGCTTTATTGCATCTGATTGCAGTGAAGAAATGGTATCTCAGTAATATGTGCTTTATAGGAGACCCATCCCTCATGGAAATTTTAGGCAGGTTCCAAACACTATCATTTGGATAATTTATTATTTCTTTACTTCTCTTATACTCCCGCCAATGCGGACTAAAAGTGGTGTCTTACATTTGTCTCCTTGCCTCCATTTTATCCTCACAACAACTTTGTGAGGCCAAGAACGTGTGACTTGCATAAGGTCACCCAGCAAGATTCCATGGTACAGCTGGGATCTGAACCTGCCTCCCTCCAATACACCATATCAACTAACCAGGCTTAATGATATAATTTAGGTTTCCTGGATGAAAATATGGGACAGTGAACAATATAACCCCTCCCCCCAAAGCATTATATCTGACAGAAGCAGGGATGACAGTCCCCAGGTGGGACCTGGAGATCCCCAGGTTTCATAGCTCATCTCCAGATGACAGAGATTAGTTCCCCGGGAGAAAATGGATGCTTTAGAGGCAGGACTCCATAGCATTCTACTCCAATGAGGTCCCCCCACCCTAAATCCCACCCATTCACAGCTCCATCCCCAAAGTCTGCAGATATTTCCCAGCCCAGAACTGGCAACCCTAGACAGAAGGTTCCTCAACCAGGGGGATTTGTCCTAAACGGAATGTTTAAACCCAAACTCTAAATTTTCACTCCCAGGACAGGGGCTTCTTTGTTTGCACTTGCAGCCCTGATAAAGCATGAAAATATTTCCATTTGAACACTACCCTTCCCCCAGGAGGAGAAACCACTAAGTTCTAAAGAAGCTTCTGCTCTCAGCTTATAAGGGGGTCTGCCTGTCAGCCCATCAATGGATTTAAGGAAGCACTATGAAAGGAAATGGAAATTCAAAGCCTTTCAAACAGAGGAATCATCATTCAGTGCATGCAATTTGCTACTGAAGGGAATTGCTCCTAGGCACAGGAAGTCTATGTTGTCATGAGTGACTTGGCATACCTGGACATTGGGGGAGGGGAGAAGTCATCATTCTGAGTGGGTATGGATGTTATCTCCTTGAATGGGATGCCTCTTTTTGTCTGAACCTGAGAGGTACCCTCTGACCCCTCCCTCTCCCTTTGTCCTCTCATTTCGCATGGCCTTCCATGGAAAGCCATGTCTCTGCAGGTCTCTCCTGTAGAGACAATGCCCCAATACTCCCACAAACATGATGCCAGACAAGCTGGCCGTTTTTGATAGGGAACGTACTCTTTTAATTTAGATTTCTTCTTTTGACTGAATCCTGACTGTGAACTGGATCGACTTGAATAAATGTACGTTTACCTTTTTTGCAATATGCTTCCTGGGAGGTTTATTTACTGCATCCAATCTTTTGACATGAACACCTTATGTTGCCAGACCTCATGGATTCTTACTTGACTTGTTCTTACTTGACTTGTTGTGCTACAAACCTGCTTAATGTCTGTTTTCCTCTGCCGAAGGAGCATGTTAAAGTGAGAATTTCAGCCTTCCTTTCTGAGGCCAGCCAAGGACAAGATGCATGCCGCACCAGATACGCACTGAACCCTTTGGCTAGCAATTAAGCTTTGTACTTGGTGCTGGCAGACCTCAATTTTTAAATATTTGCAGTAGGGCTCCAAAAGTTTAATCTTGCACATGTCAGTATCTCCGCATTGCTGACTAGTTTATATGGTGGGAAGCTATAACCTGGGGAGGAGCAGAGCACATCAGGAGAGTATCTGCTATGTGTGCAGATGGTCCCAGGTGTTGGAATTGCAATCACCCATTTGATTAAATACTTGTCTGCTAATAGCTAACAGATAGAACAACATATATATAAACTCTTCAGATTGAGCCCTGTTGCATTATATACCATTTTAGTCCACGCATCTCTATCTTTGTCATCCAGTGTTATTGGTTGCATCATTTACATGGTTCTCAATGAGTAAATAAATAATAAAGCCCTTCGGATTGGCTATTGCATGTGGGGAAGAAAAACCTATCCCAAGGCTACTGGCAATGTTTGCAAACTTTATACAGAATAAAGAAAAATAAGATAAAAGGTCTCTTCTTTCTGTGTGGCTTTAATGCAGGATCCAACCGAAACGGATTGCTAGATATCTCCCGTTTTTGTACGCATTTCTGCTTTATATATTAGAAAAATGGAAGCTGATTAATGTACTACTGAGTTCAGAGCGAGAGAGAGAGAGTAGCCAAAGCTGTGCTCTAGTAAGAGCATCAGAGCATTTCCAGGAAGCCCCATCAAGTGGAGGAGCACAGGTGTAGCACTTCTATTGCATTTGGGCCTTAGCCATGCTAGTCTACTGCCAGGTGAAAAAGCAGTGATCAGCAAGCTAATTTGCTCACCACACGCAGCTAGCCAACACTCAGAATGCGAACTGATGGTGAATCAGTGCGCTGGCCCTAACAATTTAATTATTAAAAATCTGCTCAGCAATGTGCAACTTTCTCACTAAAGCAATAGCCACACTAAATGCCAGGTAGTTTCCTGTGGCACTTATTGCACTTAGTGTTGCATTTTGCTGCTTTTGTCGGAGCTCCTTTGTGGCAGCGGTTGCCGCGCTGTGAACGGACAGCCACAGATGGCTTCCCCTTTGGTCCAATGCATCTGAGCAGGGCTATGCCACCAAACTGGCCCTGGAACTTGCTGAGGGGCCACTCTGTTCAGACTCTGCCAGCAGCAATAACAGGTGCACGCTCAGTTGCTGCTGTCCCCTATTCTGCAGGCTGGTTCCAAGCCAAGCAGCCCCTCTTTCCTTGGCTGGGACCCCGCTGGTAATGACAACAGGTGCAGGGCCTCCTGTCGCCTCCTCCGAAGCCATCACCAATCAACTCTCCAGGGCAGCCCTGCCAACAAATTAAATTGCCAGTCCTTTGTCTGCAGGACTCTTAGGGCAAGATACACTCTAATTTTTCCTTCAGCAGAACAGGACTTTCCTGTGTCTCTCCCCCCCCCCCTCCAACTGCAAAGCTCTGATTCCCATCAACAGCTGCTTTTAGGGAGAGAAGGCACCCTGAGGAATGACATGAGGAGGGTCTGAAGCAGAAATCTTTGGAACTGCCAATTGCAATCTGGATCCAACTCACAATCTGATGAGTTGTGACCAAAATAGCACATGGGAAAGGGTTTGTTTTGTTTAGTCAATCTAATTTTGCCGGTATCTACTTTAGACAGATTGTTTTCTTACCACATGTTGGATCGTTAAGTACACATATATCCATTGTGCTACTGTGACAATACAATTCTTGAAATAGAGATTAGAGATGTGTGTGAACTGCATTTTTGTGGTTTGATTCATGCTCCGTGGCCGAACCACAAACTGAAGCGCAAATCCATATGAAGCGGGAGGTTGGTTCACAAACTGAAACAGTTTAAACTGGTTCAGGAGCCATTTAAAGTTTCAACCTCTGCAGGGTTTTGTTTTGATTTAAATGGCCCCAAGCTGTTTTTCATGAACTGCTGTAAACTGCACCAAAATTCATGGAATTTCATGGTTGTTCTTTAGTTCACAAACATCACTTTTCAACCCACAAACCTGCAAACATTCATAATTCATAAATTCATAAATTCATTAATTCATAAATTCATTAATTCATTAATTCATTAATTCATTAATTCATTAATTCATTAATTCATTAATTCATTAATTCATTAATATACCGCCCTCCCCAAAAGCTCAGGACAGTTCACATAGAACAGAACAGGAACAATACAGATAACTTAGATCAGGGGTAGTCTAACTGCGGCCCTCCAGATGTCCATGGACTACAATTCCCAGGAGCCCCTGCCAGCATTCGCTGGCAGGGACTCCTGGGAATTGTAGTCCATGGACATCTGGAGGGCCGCAGTTTGACTACCCCGGACTTAGATTAACAATAATGAATGAAGTGAAACAGCAAGCAACATGGAACAGTTCATCAGCCACCTCATGCCCATCCCTATTAGAGATATGCACTTCCTAGAACCTTTTCAAACTGTGTGTGACCAATTCAGCACAGAGGCATAAAACACGTGTCGCTTTCCCACATCATATATCCTGTGAGGTAGAAGAAGAGTTGGTTCATATATGCCGCTTTTCTCTACCAGAAGGAGCCTCAAAGCGGCTTACATTCACCTTTCCTTTCCTCTCCCAACAACAGACACCCTGTGAGGGAGGAGAGCCCTGATATTTACTGTATTGTATTCTATTTTATTGAGAGATGGTTTTATATATTATATTGTTATAAACCACCCCAAACGTGCTTGTGGGGACACAGCAGTCAAAAAATCGAATGAATGAATGAATGAATGAATGAATGAATGAATGAATGAATGAATGAATGAATGAATGAATGAATGAATGGTAAGATTTTTGTTTGTTCGCCTTGATGCTCTGAAGGTGCCCTCGGAGCATTGAACAACATCTGCATGCTACTTCTTTAGCTGGACAGACAAAAGATATCTGAGAAGCTCTATCAGCAGTATTGATGCCCGCATCTTCTGTAATTGTTTTAAAACAAATCTACCCCACTAGTTTAACAGTAAAGCAAGCAGCTCCAAAGCTTATCTGGAATATGAGTTACTCTTTCCATGGGTTTTAAATTATCCCGCCTCAAAGCCAACACTTTAAGGGAATAACTGTACCATGTTTAATCCTGCAACATAGAAGACAGATAGGAATGGCAATTTGTATACCTCCATTAGGCTTTCCAAATGGCACATCTTCTCATTTAGCAGTTTGATACTAATTGACCAATTATTTTAAATATAAAATGAATGTTAAGTAAAGCTCAAAATAGTTTGAGTCTGTAATAAAAGATGAAGGAAAAGGGGGAGATAGCTGCATCTACTAAGGATGGAATCGTACAAATATGATGTGTGCAAAATTAATCTCTGGATGGCTCTAGCCACACTCAAAGCCAATTATTTGTAACTTCTGGCTCTCTGGCTGAGCATTAGAACAGGCGTATAACTTCTCATAAATCTGGGAAACCACAGAATATTACAATGCTTGGCTGCACACATGGCTGGAGGCGATCAATAACCTACTCTGTGTGTAGCACCACTGTAAATGAGCAGAACAACTTGGATTTCATCTTAAGGTATTATGGAATCTAGCGGATGGCAGAGAATTATCAGTGCCTGTACAGCACTAGGAATCTCACAGTCCTAAGAAAGAAGCCACTATGGAAAAGTTCATTTTCCATTATGGAAAAAATCTTTGTCCTGCTTATAAACGGTGAAGATTCTTGAGCCAGCAGAAGATTCTTGAGCTCAGCCATCTGCCTTTGTAGTTTTGGGCATGGAAGACGGGAGAGTCTACGATCTTTTTCTCTGCATCTATTGTAGTGTTGCAATGGAATTGGGAGTCACTGAAATGAAATGTCCTTTCATCGCTAGCGGGCAAAGACATTGAACAAGAGTCATATTCTTAAGTGGTAATAGTTGTAGGAGCTGGGACCTTGAAGTCTTTGCCCAAGGACATCTTGGCATCTGGATCCTGCGACTGGAAGGGAGTCATAAGAGCTACCCAGATACATCCTGACTTCTCTGTCATTCCTTCCCTGATAGCATAATAGTGGTGCAGAGATACCATCAAGACTCCTTTTATTGTCCTCTGAATTATTTAAGATCACACTTTTGTCTGAAGGATCTCATTCCTCACAGCTTATAAATAGTTGATAAGCAATTAATAGATGGTCTTAATAAAAGTTTAACCAATTGTACTGCGTGGTTCAGAGCCCCACAGACAAGCTGGTATCATAGATTATTGCCGTGGGTAAGAACTTCCTTTGCATGTGTTTGGGAACTGGGAGGACTCTCATATTATTTTACTTTGAAGTTGAACTACCTAGCAGTCATTATACATTCAAAATGGAGTTCAGCCCAGTGACAAAGTAAATGCCTTGTGTGCTAACTGGCCTGGGTTTAAGAGCTGCCATCTCCCCACTGCAGGAAGTAGAGCTACAATGTGTGCCTTTGGATGAAATCTTGGAGAGCCATTCTCAGTCAGAACAGACAATGGATGGGCTAGAAGGACTGCTGATCAAGGAGCAATGAATATATGAGCTGTCATGTTCACTTGGTAGAAGACCTGCATTTACTGCTAGGTACTAGATAACAAAGTCTTAAAATTTAAAACTGGCAAGAGCAGAGCTAGTGTTGCAGAGAGGGACCTGAAGTATGGCAGAAGCTGAAGAGGAAGACCAGTGGCTCTCAAAGTTTAAGGAGACCATCAGCTCCCTCATCCCTTACCAGACCCTCTACAAGAGGAGAAGTCATTCATTCATTCATTCATTCATTCATTCATTCATTCATTCATTCATTCATTCATTCATTCATATACCACGCTGCTCCCCAATTGGAATTCAAAAGCAGCTTAGAATATCATGCTCCTCTGTATTTTCTCACAACAACCCTGGGAGTTAAGTCAGGCTAAGACTTAGTGGTGGGAAGGTGTCACTCAGACACCTTCCCCAGGGTAGAAATAAGAATTCAAGCCCAGGTCTCCCAAGGTCCTAATCTGCAACTCTTTCCAGTATACCATGTACCCACAAGGCACCCAGATTCCTTCCCAGCCACTACAATATACAGTACCATCATAAGCAGCTCTGCTCAGAATCCTACACAGGTCTACTAAATGGGCCTTATTCTTAGGATTACAAAAATGTGCTACTAAATAAATACTTCCTATGGGCTGCGCATACACACCCAAATCCAACACAACTGTGCAGAGGCAAAAAAATATATATCTTCCACAACTGGACTACCTAACCTTTATTCTTTTTTTTTAAGGATACAATTTTTTGATGTTAAGCTTGAAAACCTGAGAGCAATTTTTAGTGAAGTCTCAAAAGGCAGACAGGGACTGAGCTGATTCCCCAGGGGACAGAGAGAGATGAAGCTACAAAGTCTTCCAGAGTCCCTTGATCTCTCCAAGGCAAGATGCTCCTTTGTGGTGCAGAGAAGGAGTTGAGGAAATGGGCATGCACGGCAGCTGAGTACTGGGCACCGCTGCAAAATCGCAAGATGTCTTAGTCCCACTGTGTACTGCATTGGTCAGACTGCCCCTGGAGAACTGTGTGCAGTTCTGGGGGCCTCATTTCAAAAAGGAGATGTTCTGTACAGGCTGGTTAATGCACTTTGGAAGCAGAATTTCCTGTTTTGTACTGAAAAATCTGGCTGCAAAAGTACACTGAAAATGCATTATGCGGAATGAGCCAAGGGTGTAGACAAAATTGAGAGGGTACAGAGGAGAGTGATGAGGATGATCTGGGACCTGGGAACCAAACCTTGTGAGGAAAGGCTGAGAGACCTGGGAATGTTCAGCCTGAAGAAGAGGAGGTTGAAAGGGGACATAATTTGCTCTCTTTAAATATCTCAGAGGTTGTCACTTGGAAGGAGGGCAGGGAGCAGATCCTATTGGCAGCAGAAGACAGGATCCATAGTAATGGGTTTAAGCTACGTGTACATGTACAACAGGGCTGACTAGATATCAGGAAGAAAATGTTCACAATCAGAGTACTTCAGCAGCGGAAAAGGCTGCTAAAGAAGGTGGCGATCTCCCTGGTGGCCTTTAAGCAGCAGCTGGACAAATACTTCTCATGGATGCTTTAGGGTGATCATGCATCGATCAGGGGGTTGGGCTAGATGGCCTGTATTGCACCTTCCAACCCCATGGTTTTATGAAAAGCCACCCCAAATCCATATCCCATCCTTCAAGTGCCTTTGCCACACACTGAAGTCCCCAGGAATCAATGTTTTTTCTCAAATCTAAATAAACCTCTATGAAATCCTCACTTGCAAAGCTAGAAAGGTACATTCCAGCAGAAGACGACCTTCCACCTGGCGGAGACCCAGGAATCACTAACCCAATACACCCATGCATTCATTAGATCTCAACCAAGAAGCCTTCTCAGCAATTGCCCAGTATCCCACCTGTTGCCCATGGACTGAAGCATTAACAGTGTGAACAGAGGGGTAAACAAATGGTAAACTCCAAGCCAAAGCATGGTCCCTTTAAGAGCCTTTACTGATAGAATCCCTTTACTGATAGAGGAGGTGGTGCTCAGGCAGCTTTCAGAACCTGCACCAGAGCTTTCTAGGGCTTCTCTGGAGGTTGTCAGAACAAGTTGTCTACTAGGAGCCATATGTAGTTCTACAAAACTCACATCCAGCTAACACCCTGATTTGCTGTGACCATTTGGGCCTCTGCCAGGTCTGCATGTAGATCCATGCACTCCAAGAGGTTCTTTCTTATTTACCTAGATCTATACCTCACCCTCGTCCCCATGGGGAACCCAAAGAGGCTTATATCCTTCTCCCCACCTCCATGTTATCCCCAAAACAACCCTCTGAAGCTGAGAGTGTTCCAGTGGCCTATGGGCACCATCAAACTTTCATGACTGACTGGGAATTACAACCTGGCTCTCCCAGATCACAGTTCAGCCTTTTTCAATCATTTGACCATAGAGGAGCCCCTGAAAAAAATTTCAGGCATCAAGGAGTCCCGAAGTAGTGTCAGCTGTCCATGCCTCCCTGCCAGACCCCCCAGAAATGACATATCATCAGAAGTGACATCACCACCCATGTTAACAGGAAAGCTCAAGAAGGGGGCAAGAGACAGGAGGAGATTTAAAGCCAGGAGTAGGCATGCAGTCTCCCCTGTGTTCCAGATGAGGGAACTCACCATGTTTGGGAGGAAGGGGGGGGGCAATGGAAGCAGCTGATTCCCTTGCTTGTGAATGAGTCCAGGGGTAGTCAACCTGTGGTCCTCCAGATGTTCATGGACCACAATTCCCATGAGCCCCTGGGGCTACACCACGCAGCCTCACATGGCTTTGTCCTACAGGCTTTGTTAGATCCAAAACCAAGCAGGTTGCAAAGATGGCTGCAATTACAAATCAGGCTGTGCATGGCCTAATGACATCATCGCAAACATTCCTGTGATCTATTTTTGTAGCACAGCGAATCTCTTATGTTCCTCCAGAATCAGTGCTTCGTCTGTACTATTTTAGTCTGTGAACCTTTAAAAAAATTATACATATCCTCAAGCATACCACCTGGAAGAAAAAACTCTCGTATTTGTGTTAGTGAGTTAATTGTTCATAGTAAGAGACAGTTTTCAAAGTACCAACTGTCAGTTTTAAGACACCTTGAAGTCAAAGGAATCTGCAGATTAGCAGAAGGTGGCTGAAACCGATCCAGGCAAAAAAATATTGGAAATTGGTTTGCAGAGTTGAGAAGCACAGCTGGTTTCAAATCCCGGTTTTTGCTTTTGCTTCACTAGTATGTGATCTATTCAAAAAGAAGAAGAAGGAGAAGAAGAGTTGGTTCTTATACGCCACTTTTCCCTACCCGAAGGAGGCTCAAAGCGGCTTACAGTCGCCTTCCCATTCCTCTCCCCACAACAGACGCACTGTGGGGTGGATGAGGCTGAGAGAGCCCTGATATCACTGCCCGGTCAGAACAGTTTTATCAGTGCCATGGCGAGCCCAAGGTCACCCAGCTGGATGCATGTGGGGGAGTGCAGAATTGAACCCAGCATGCCAGATTAGAAGTCCGCACTCCTAACCACTACACCAAACTGGCTCTACTAAATACTAAACCCACAAAGGGGGATTTTGTGTCTATCATGGCGACTAATAGGAGTCTCCATTTTGCATAGATAAGCGAAACACCCTGCATACCCCAAAAGCAAGTACAAGTTACATTCAGAACAATCCCGAGCTATGGACAAGACCACAGCAGGCTGCCACCCCTGCTCTCTTAGTGGAGAAAAGAGAGCTCAAGTTAGGGGTTGTGGATTTTTTT
Organism: Paroedura picta; assembly: GCF_049243985.1. Lineage (NCBI taxonomy): Eukaryota > Metazoa > Chordata > Lepidosauria > Squamata > Gekkonidae > Paroedura > Paroedura picta. The sequence continues at coordinate 109,831,329 of NC_135373.1, read as the reverse complement.
TCTTCTTCCAAGGGGAAAGCTGGAAATAAGGGCAACATCACGTTCTGTTCAGAAACAGCAAAACAAGAGGAAGTAGAGCCAGAACCCCACACCTCTCACTTTGCAGAAAATTCCTCTAATCACAAAACTCCTTGCAGAAAAGAAAAACACACCTCGTGGGTCAGTTAGAAACATCCATCGACCTCAGAATCACAATCAGCCAGGGCCAAGAAAGGCCATGTATGCCTGAAAGCCTTGGTTCAAAGCCTCCATGGGGATAGTTGGTACCCAGGCACAGCTGCGTTTTTGTACCATCAGATCCTATCACTGAAGAGCCTCTTGTGGTGCAGGGTGGTAAGGCAGCCGGCATGCTGTCTGAAGCTCTGACCATGAGGCTGGGAGTTCGATCCCAGCAGCCGGCTCAAGGTTGACTCAGCCTTCTAGACTTGGTGCTTGCACAGGGGATACCTTTACCTTTATCCTATCACTGAGGATGAGGTAGGTATGCTGACTGGCTCCCGGAGTCGACTAAGTTTGCTTAATCCTTTCTCATATATAGCCATTCTGCCAGTACATTCTGCCACCCATTACAAATAATTTCCCCATCTCTTCATGCAGTCTGCATGGTTTATTGCACCTGTAGAAATCCACAGTGGTGGGAAAGGCTGAGATCCCTCAGAGGGCCCAAAGATCATGTAAGTTAATAAAACAGCAGCCCAGGCCCACAGTATGAGCTGTACCCCATCATCAGGGCAACAGGTCATTAACAGAGCAAGTGGGATAAAAACGGGACACCCCTTTCTGGAAAAGAGACAGTGCAAAGAATTCCAGAATGTTCACATTCAACCTATGCTCTTAACCTTATTATGTCCACTGGCTGTGTTTGTTTTCCTTAATTGTCTTCTTCTGAATGGCCGGTCACTTACATTCATCAGTTAGATCTTGCATATGGAAGGGGGAAAGGAGCTATTTTTCTTCTTACCCGCACAGCTTGCAGATATTAAGAAGTCAGTATTTTCTTTTTTTTAAAAAAAGGAATTGACCTGAAGCGCCTCATTAATGAGGCCATCTGGGATGCAGCAACTGTACTAAAGTACACACGCAAAGGTCAAGTGGTGCCGTTTTGAAGGAAGGGAAATAATTTCTGGCCAAGAACACCAGTGTGGTGAGTCAGCCTGGCCCTGGGGCTGGAGGGGGTGGGAAGGGCAATCGAGTTGCAGCCAACTTGTGGGGACCCAGTGGGGAGATGTTCGGAGGTGGTTTGCCATTGCCAGCCTCCACATCACAACCCTGGACTTCCTTAGTGGTCACCCATCCAAATACTAACCAGAGCTAGTCTTGATTAGATTCGTATTGGCTGATGCCAGCATAGAGTAATTTTTAATTGTGTTTAATCATTTTATGTTATTTATCTCTTAATCTTATTTTTAGTAAATGATATGAACCACCCAAGCAAGCAATACCAAGAGAGATGGTATAGAAATTTATATATAAAAAATAAAATTGTTGACATGCATCTCATAAAGGTAAAGGTATCCCCTATTCAAGCACTGGGTCATATCTGACCCTTGGGGTGACGCCCTCTAGTGTTGATTCCTTGAGAGCCAGTTTGGTGTAGTGTTTAGGAGTGCAGACTTCTAATCTGGCATGCCAGGTTCGATTCTGCGCTCCCCCACATGCAACCAGCTGGGTGACCTTGGGCTCGCCACGGCACTGATAAAACTGTTCTGCCTGAGCAGTGATATCAGGGCTCTCTCAGCCTCACCCACCCCACAGGGTATCTGTTGTGGGGAGAGGAATGGGAAGGCGACTGTAAGCTGCTAACTCTTCTTCTTCTTCTAATTTGTTTTGCATCAAGTATGCAAGTTTTGCAATCGATCCATATTCCATCCATTTATTTAACCACTCAGCAAGATCTATTCACAAATTTCTAGGAACTGATAACCCATTTCCCATTTTAATATAATGCAACAGAATAAATATATGTATGGAGTAGAAAGACCAACCTCACCAAGTGTTTTGAGACTGGAGGGGGAACTGAAACCAAGGACTTGGGTCAGTAAGGGAGCTAAATCTTCACAATGACTGTACAGAAGTGGGGTAGGCTGAGGGACAGCATCTAGCCCAAGACAGACTTCACCACAGAGAGGAGCTCAGAATGAAGGTCTCCACATTCTATTTCACATTCTGTTTCTTTGGAAATCAAAACTATCAGAAGCAAAGTATTCCCCTAGCATTAAAACTGCTGCCCCTGGAAATGAAGCTCTCTTGGTCACACTCCACATCCCCCATGTTTTTCCAGCAAGGTCCCTCCAGAGTCTTCAGAACTGGGAGGAATTGGGTGCGTTCACCTGATTCCTTCTTCTCCCAGTTAGCACCTCTTGGCAATCTACACAGATCTGATCTCCTTCTTCCCTCTCAGTCTCCTCTTCTCTAGGCTGAACATTCTCAAGTCTCTCAGCCTTTCCCCAGTGAAGTCAGGATGTTCCACAGGTGGATGGTGCTTCCTGAACCAACTGGCAGATAGCAGAAGCAGGAAAGCTAAATCAAGCACATCTTGAGCCAGATATTGTACAAGGCAAGCCTGTGAAACATTCCTCCCTTAAGATATTACCACACTGACCTCATCCTCTTGAGTTTGTACCGACCACATCACAGTAATCCCAGCCAGAAGCCGCCAGAGAAATCCCTGTACAGGATTTCCAAGTTCTCTCATGGCCATTGTTTGAAGACAGGCATCATGTCAGTAATTTTCCAGTCATCAACAGCAGCTGCTGTTTGTCAGGATATATCACTTCGCCTCATTGGTACCTCAGCTATTTCACACTTTATTCTCTCTGGAAGCCTCGCATAAAGTTCATCCAGCCCTATTGATTTACTGCTACGGAGTGTCTCAGGTTACCTCACAAAATATATCAAAGTCTTATAAAAATCTTTTATTAGAGAAACTAAAGGAAGTAAACAACATAGAGCAGTGATGGCCAGGGGCGGGGGACCATCCAAGGTCAAGTTATGGAGTGGCCAGCATATCTGCCCCAGTGCCCCTCCCCCCCCCAGGATGAACCAATTAAGGGGTCCAGACTACACAGATCATGGCAGATATCTCTTCTTGCAAAAAATGGAAGCTAGAAACCTACTGGTTTGGAAATGGGGCAAGGACAGCACAGAGTCGTGTTGATAGCCAAATTCAGTCATTGTTGGCAAAGAATAACCTTGAGCAAGGACATGCAATCCCTCAATCCCACAGAATTATAGAGTTGGAAGGGACCTCCTAGGTCATCTAGTTCAACCTCCCACACAATGCAGGACACTTAGAACCCTATCGCTCATCCACGGTACCCTGCCACCCCCTTGAGCCTTCACAGAATCAGCCTCTCTGTGTGATGGCTATCCAGCCTCTGTTTAAAAATTTCCAAAGATGGAGAACCCACCATCTCCCGAGGAAGCCTGTTCCACTGAAAAACCGCTCTAGCTGTCAGGAACTTCTTCCAGATCTTTTGAATTCATTTAATCCCATTGGTTCTGGTCTGTCCCTCCGGGTCAAGAGAGAACAACTCTGCTCCATCTTCTGTATGGCAGCCTTTTAAATACTTGAAGATGGTTATCAGATCTCATTTCAGTCATCTCCTCTCCTCTCCCAAACCAAAAGCCTGTGAGATTGCATGAACTCGCCCTAAGGGCTCATACTGCAAACTGGACATGTTTGTTCAGGAAAAAAGTCAAAGTTCCCCTCATTTTCTTACTTTGCTGAAGAAGGCATTGAACTCAAAATCCTTATTCATGTTCGGTGACAGACTTCATACTACCCCAAGATATTTCCTCGCAATGCAATTGCCTCAACAGAGCAATTTACATGAATAAGGATGACGTCTGTCCCAGATTTATCGGAACCATTTTACAAATAAGCAATCTCAAAACAACCACAGCAATCTCTAAATCCATATCGCAATAGTTGGATCTGATAATTTTGGGGGAAGAAACCAAAGCTGGAAACCGGCATGCTCTTACAATCCCCATTTCCAAGAGGACTGTGGTTGTGGGAGTCTGATCCTAAGCAGGATTGGACCCCTTCAGAGTCCATTTACTTCAATGAATTTAGAAGGCTGTAACTCTGCTTAGGACCATGCTGACGATGTCAAAAGGGAAATGGAAAGGCAATGGATTAGCCAGCCTCTGAAAATTAAATCCTTCTCTGGTTAAATGCTCATAAATCTAATTTCTTCCCATCAATATTCCCTTTTGCAAATGCAGGCTAAAAAAACAAATTTATGGTTTGAAATAAACATGCCGATCGCGATCTATCATCTTGGGTGTCTTTACAGCAGACCCTATGCCATTTATAAATACCATAAATAAGCACACAGGCACACCGACCATCAAGCGAGAGAGCACGTGAGATGTCATCATGCCTGCAAATTGCGGCATGCACATTGGGAACGATTTCCATACAGCGTGCATTCTTCAGACTACCATTCCACATAACACACTGGTAATGGGGACTAGCTACCAATAGGTAATGATGGCTTAAGTGTGACACAGCGGGTAGCCTAAGTAGGGGTGGCTTTAGTGATTCTGGAATCCTCAGCAAACATCCAGGTTGAAGCCCCGGAATCACTCACTACCACCTTGCTGCTGTGCCCAAGCAAGGGGTCCCCCCTGCCCCATGGGAGAGAGCCACTCCTGCAGCTGGAAACTAGCTGCACAACCCACAACTGGCACAATGGCAAGTGACAACAGAAGTAGACTATCTATGAATGCTCAGCATACTGAAGAGAGCTTTCATTGCTCTTGGGCCTGGCACATGTGCCAGGTTGACCCTTGCTCTGGTTGACACTAGGTGAACATATTTAGGACCAAGGATTACCAACAAATTGTTGTGGGCAGAGCACAATTCTCTCCAGGAAACGTATTGGGGAGGGTGATCCCTCAGATATGCAGGGCCCAGACTGCTTGGGGCCTTAAAGGTCAGCACCAAAACCCTGAAGCTATACTTTGCAAGTGAAACCAATTGTGTTTTTTTTTTCAGTATTGAAATATATTACAGGCTGCTTCATTAAAGGTGGAGGAGATGTATCAGAATGTCTTAATTATAGACTTACCTAATTTTTATTTCCCAACTGGAAAAGAATGGCATCAATACAGAGTGCAGTGCGAAGGAAAGGGGGCTAAATGTCTTCTTAGAGCCTCCCCAAGGGCCTTGGATGGGATGCGCCATGCCTCAAGGGCTGAATCATGGCCCTGTCCAAATGCCCATGCATTTATCTACTGTTCTCCAAAACCCTATGCAACGGCTTCCAGAGGAGATCAGGGCCCTGAAGGAACTCAAACAGTTTCACAAGACCTGCAAGAGGGAGCTCCTCCACCACACATTTGGTTGAGGTTGATCTGAACCACCACTTCCCATTGGCCCCCGAGCCTACTGACGACAATCATTACAATAATCCGTCCAACCCACTGGGCCTCCGTAGGAGTTGATTAACGTTCTCTAGTATTCTACTCTTCGACAATGCCGTTCACTATTATCAGTACATTGTTGTTATTGTTTTCACCACATTATCACAAACTGAGTTATCTGTATCATTTCTGTTTCATTGACAATGCCCTGAGCCTTCTGGGAGGGCGGTATATAAATGAAGATAGATAGATAGATAGATAGATAGATAGATAGATAGATAGATAGATAGATAGATAGATAGATAGATAGATAGATAGATAGATAGATAGATAGATAGATAGATAGATAGATAGATAGATAGATAGATAGATAGATAGATAGATAGATAGATAGATAGATAGATAGATAGATAGGGAAACCTATTGACCACACAGCGGCAGCCAATGTGCATGTTCTTTGTATATACACAGGCTTTGTGCACATGACCTCATAAAAATATTATCATCAGAACATGGGGCAACTATCATAAGCCATCTCCATCCATTGGTTATCTCCACATTTTAGTTATATGTAGAGTGGATATGGCACTTTCATATGAGAGGAGGACAGGGAAATATGAAGCTAACCAGCATTTTTAAACATCAGTGCCAAAGTGTTTCTACAATATAATTCTAGCACTTAACTTCTGCAAGTGATACATCTTTCCAACACAACCACAAGAAAGAAAAGACTGAAAGATCAAGAGATATTTTCAAGTACATGCCTTTCAATCCTTCTTAGAAGTACAAAATTGAAGGTTTTCAAACCTTTCATGGTCTCATTAGCTTTAAAATGTACTTGTGAGTATTAGGCATGGGTGACAAAGAAGAACAGTCTAATTTGAGAGGGGGTTGGGGAAACTCTCCAGAAATGCATTCATTAGTCTAAATGATAAAGGCCAATTGCACCCACAAGATGATACTGGATTTTTATTTGGGGAGGGGAGGGACTAATGACCAAAATTGCTCTCAAACAGATGGATTTAGAATTCACTTGATAATGAGGTTTCCTTCCCAATAACAGATTCTGTGGTATTTGCTTACTTCCTCTTTGTATCTTGGCCAAGATCCCACACATTTTCAGAGAATAGGCCCTAAAAGCACAAGGGAGGGTAAAGTAAGATTTAATTTTATTTCTAATATCCCCTCTTTACTGAGAGTTTTCTTCAGATAGAGGGTTGATTCGAAAGCTGTGAAGAACTCTCAGCGGGTGAAAGCAGCTCATATATATATTTTTTAAAAACAAGATAATAGTTGACTTCATTTATGAATGAGGTAGATGACGATAGTCTTTGCAGGAACAGTGAAAGCAGGAAGAAGTTTTCAACTCTAGACAAAGTGTTGGGAGGGGGACAGTCTAGCATGCCAGCAGCCACACCATAGAAGCATTATGCTGATCCGTCCCACACATTTGGGCAACATATTGGAGCAGAGGAGTCTTTTTATAATTAGAACATTGCATTATCATCATCATCATCATCATCATTATATTTATTATATTTATTCCAGGCCACTTCCACAACTGGCTCGTGGCGGGTTATAAGGTCTCATAAAATCCCATTAAAACCCCCATTAAAAAACATAAAAATCCCAACATGGTGGAAAACTCCCACCCAACACTCCACTACTAGAAGGGTGAGGAAGGAGGTCAATACAATGTATTGTTCATACTGGGGGGGGGGTTCATTGATCTACCTCGCCAGCCCCAGCCTAAACCATAGACCTGGCGGAAGAGTTCCATTTTACAGGCCCTGCGGAACGCCGAAAGCTCCCACAGCTCAACTCATTGTTGAGTCACAGCTGACTTTTGGCCACCCCACAGTTTTCAAGGCAAGAGGGGTTCGGAGGTTTGCCTGCCTCTGCAACACAACCCTTGTGTTTCTTGGTGGCCCCCATCCAAATACTGACCAGGGCTGACCCTGTTTAGCACCCAAGATTTGATGAGTTCAAGCTAACTTTGGCCATCCAGGTCAGGGCTCAAGATGGTTGGCCATTAAGAACTTGAAACAAAGCCATTGAAATCAAAATTGCCGCATTGGAAGAAGCCACTAAAAACTGGATGGAGAATGAAGGATAAGTATGGCAGCAGCTCAGATCACCTTCACCAACACCACCTGATACTTTTTAAATCTCCTTAGTGAATGGAGAGTTGTCATCCACACCAGGGTCACTGATTGGGCATGTCTCGGGTTTCAGGAGTGATACATTTCAGTTCTGCATACAGATTCTGGATTCTAAGTTGCCAGATGTTGTTCCATCCTACTCAAATGTGAAAGAGCAATGTCCAGTCTTTTCTTGGATACCCGCACTAGTTATCAGAAATTCTGCACCTTGAACAGCTGGTTTTATTGACAAGTCCAGATGGACGCTGATTTGAGATTATTTAATCCACAAAATTGTGGGGTGGGGGCATGAGAAACTGCAGGTCAGGGAAAGGAGAAGCTATCAAGAGATTTTTCCTCTACCCTGAAGACAGCCAGTATCAAGGGCAAGATGAGTAACTGAGTTTAAAAGTCATTTTTATCTATTTATTGTCCACTTCATTTATGTTGTGTGGGGTTTTTTTGCAGTTAAATCACTTTTGATTTATCCCGCAGTACCTGCCTCCATGTCATGATCCAATTATTCCATCCAAATACTAGCCAGGGCCAGCTAACTTCTGAGATCTGATGGGATCAAGCTAGCCTGGGCAATCCAGGTATAAGCATTTCATTTATCGCCCATCTTTTTCACTGAAACCCAAGGCAAATTACCTTGGGCAAAAACCCAAGGCTGGTGTGGGGAGGAAGCTGGGGGGGGGGCTTTCCAGCACCCATTGGCCCGCAAAGGGCTTTGCGGGCCAATGGGATGCTGGCTCGGGGAGGGAGCCAGCAGGGGGGGCCTTCCTTTGACCCGTTGGGCTTCCCCTTCCCTGTTGGACCCCTTTCAAAGCCCTTTTTTAAAATGGGGTTTGGTACTAGTCTATCTATAAAAAAGGTTTGTCAAAGCCCAAAAAGCCAGGCAGCCCCAACATTTTCAAAACATTGTTTCACATTCTCTATGCAGTTGACTTACTGTACCAACAAACCGTCTGACTCATCAGTTCTTACCCATTTCTTATGATGATACAGACCATTTTGTGTAAAAAAAAGCCCCCTATTATTATTATTAATAATAAAAGAAGGGCAGCCCACGTAGTCACATTTGGCCTGAAGTTGAGATGGAGAAATAGACAAATGAGCTAGAAGAGGGATGGAAAACCTCTTTGTCTGTGGGCAAGGTACAAAGGTCCCCTTTGCACTTACCGGAGAATGAGGTGGGCAGAACAGGCAGCACCAGGGCAGACGGCAGATGGAAGGGTAGGGAAGGTCATGCTCGTATATGTTATAAATGTCCTGCCAACAGGAAGCCAGTGCAGCTGGGAGATTTTCCTGACCATGTGACCTGGGCCTCCTTTAACTTTCCTAAGCACAAAATCCAGGATGACAGACTAGGAAAATACATCTGGCGTCCAAGGAAAATATTCCCCACTTTACTTGGTTATCTTTTGTGCATGTGGCTGTTTGGGTTTTTGGTCTGCTTAGGTTTGGCAGCTCTGGGTTGGGAAATACCTGAAGACTCTGGGGGTGAAGCCGAGAGTAGGTAGGATTGGGGCAGGGAGGGACCTCAGTGGAGAATGATGCTATGGAGTCCAAAGCAGCCCTTTTTTCCAGGGAAAGTCTCCCTTTAGTCTGGATATAACCTATAATTCTGGAGGATCCCCAAGTCCCACCTGGAGGCTGGCATTTGTAGGTTCTGTTACTTCTGCTGCCAGTCAGAAGAGTTCGATTCAATTGCTGTTTTTGATCTAAATGGCTCGTTTTGTTGGGAATTTTCATTGAATGCTTTTGTGCCAAGACAATGGCCATAGAATCAGATGAAACGATAGACATGTGATTCTAATAATAAATACTATATAATGTCTGCAAGAATGTCTATGTCTGTGTGCGAACGAAGTGTCATTAAGTCACATCTGACTGACAGCCATCCTATGAATGGCCTCCAAAATGTCCTATCCTTAACAGCCTTGTTCAGATTCAAATGGGTAGCCGTGTTGGTCTGAAGTAGCACAATAAAATCAGAGTCCAATAGCACTTTTAAGACCCAGAAAGATTTATTCAAGGTGTGAGCTTTTAAGTGCTTGCTTGATTTTATTGAGCCTTGTTCAGGTCTTACAAACTGAGGACTACGGCTTCCAAACCATACTTGACCAAGTATGCGTAGTCTCATTCTTTAGTTGCGCCAATCCTCCCATTTGCTCTGGCATGCTTTGTTCCATTCCACATAAGAGTGCTTCCTGATGAAACTCCCCATTATCCAAAAAAACCGTGATATTTATTTTGATGAATCACATACAAGCACCCCTTTTGTGCCCTGCAAAACAGACTCTCCCTTTGAAAAAAAAAAAAGGAAGCATATAGGAGCTCCGTATGTGCATCAGAGGGGATGTGAGGCTCAGGAAAAGAAAGACAGTTTTCGTTTTCAAGAGTCCTTGACAAATCTTAGGTGCACCAAATTCTCAATATTAGAGCTACCTAGATGTGACCTTGGAGGACCTATATGCAAGAAAGGTTTCCGACTGCCTCCTAAAAGAAATATTTTTAAGAGTCCTCCATTATTCCAAAACACATGGTTCCTACAAAATTTAACAGATATTCTGTATTGCTACATTGCATCAAAATTTAAATATGTCCCTTATTCCAGCTGTGCAAAGTTTCTTTTCGTTTCTGAACGAAAACCTACAAATTGCTAGCCTGAGAGAGAGAGAGAAGGGCCCACGAAGTACAACTTACCAGCTTTCCAAAGAGCTTGATAATGCATACGTGCTGTCTCTCTGCTTCTTTTCAGTCTTGCGAAAAATATTCAAGCATTCCATCGCCATAGCTTGCAAGCCAGGGCTTTAAAAAAAACCCACCCCGGGGCCTGCAAAAGCCAACTCTATATTTTAAAAAGAGAAACTGGGGATTCCTCCCCAAAAGCGTATTGCCCACTGCATCCCCCAAGGTGATGAGAACGAGAGCGAATTCCACAGGGACCATCGAGGGCTAGCCTTTGGGAAAGCAGGAGCAGGCAAGGTGATCACGAGAGAGGAAAAAGTCTTTTCAAAGGATGTACATCCGACTGGTCAGTGTCACAGGCATATGTATGTCACAGCCCTTCGTGCCGAAAGTAGATTACCAGGAGCAGATGGCAGTGATGGAACCCGAGCCACTCTCAAGAGGAAAGCTTAGCCTGTGGATATCTCTCATTCCATCCCCACCTCATCCAAGACGAGAACAACAACATAGGACGTCCAAGTGATAAATACTTCTCTGAATCAGTTCCGATTGACCTGGCGACAACTCTGTTGTGCTCGCTCTCTTCCCCTCGCCCTCCCTTAATCCTTGTAATTTACTTATTTTAAAATGTGCATCCTGCATTATCCTGTTCAGTAGCAAACAATGTATTACGCTCAGCTAAAACGCATACTGTAAGTAAACCCAGTGAACAAAATCCACCAATTTCTGGGGACCAATTTCTGCAGAATTACAGTCATAGACCTTAGAGTTGGGAGGTGCCATATAAGCCATCCAGTTCAACCCCCTGCTCAGTGCAGGATCAGCCTAAAGCAGGGGTAGTCAACCTCTGGTCCTCCAGATGTTCATGGACTACAATTCTCATGAGCAAACGCTAGCAGGGGCTCATGGGAATTGTAGTCCATGGACATCTGGAGGACCACAAGTTGACTACCCCCGGCCTAGAGCATCCAGGATAAAGATCTGTCCAGCCCCTAGCCGCTACCATTTTTAACATAGTTTAAATTTTCTTCTACTCTTATAAAAAAAACAATCTTCAGAAATGGGTATTTTGATTGAGCAGCAAATTCACTTTAAAATTGGCCCACACTGGCATGTCTGTGTAGAAGCTCATGCTGTAAGCCCAGTGGGGCTCTTGTTACAGTTTTATTGTTTTGTTGAAGGCCACTTGGCTGACCCTACAAATGAATGTGCTGGACTAATGTTCGGGAGAACCAGATTCAAATCCCCACTCTGTCATGGAAGCTTGCTAAGGTGCTTTGGTCAGTCACACACTTTCAGCCTAATCTACCTCTCAGGGTTATTGTAAAGAGAAAAAGGGAGGAGAGGGAAAAGATGTCAGTGGTTTTAGGTCCTCATTGGGGGAGTAAGATGAGCTACCCCTGAAGCAAGCAAAAACATTATAAATGCCTGGAATAATAAATGCAGAGCCTCTTGTGGTGCAGAGTGGTAAGGCAGCAGTCTGAAAGCTCTGCCCATGAGGCTGGGAGTTTGATCCCAGCAGCCGGCTCAAGGTTGACTCAGCCTTCCATCCTTTCGAGGTTGGTAAAATGAGTACCCAGCTTGCTGAGGGTAAACGGTAATGACTGGGGAAGGCACTGGCAAACCACCCCGTATTGAGTCTGCCATGAAAACGCTAGAGGGCGTCACCCCAAGGTCAGACATGACCCAGTGCTTGCACAGGGGATACCTTTACCTTTACCTTTAATAAATGCAACTATTTGTTAAGGTTTTTTACATAATTTATCCTGCAGTTTTCTATCCCATGGATATGCAAAGTTTTTTGCAATTTAAAGCATAGCAAAAAGCATAGCACCCTTGCTCTCTCTACCTATCTATGTCTCCCTCCCTCCCTTTCTCTGTCTCTGTCTCTGTCTCTCTGTCTTTCTCTGCTCATGCATACTAGCAATATGGGCCTTCCAGAAGACACCCCTAAAATGCACCTCAGTAGGGGCTCCCAACCCACCAGAATCTCTGTGACCCACCTGTGGGCTGAAGACCGCTAATAAGGCACTGGATTTGGACAAAGCCAAGCACACATCTCCATCGAAGCAACTCACTGGGTGAGCTCAGGTGAGTCATCGTTGATTAACCTAACCTACTTAAGGGGATGTTGCAAGGATAAAAGAGGCGGGACCTTCTACATTGACCTAAATTCTCGGAAGGAAGGATGAGAAATGAATACAATCCAGAAGTCAGTCGGGGCTGACCATATACAAGAAGTGCACACCAGATCTTTTGTTAAGCCCACACAGGAAGTGAAGAGGCAAATCTCTGGATTGGCGAGAGATCTTTGGACAGATCTTTCAAATCCCACATGGTTTCATAGTACCTTTACCCTTATGGTGCCCTCAAGGGATGGCAAAGATCCCCTGCAGGGTGGAGCTGACCCTGCGATGGGAGCCTAAAGCAACACATGCCCGATGGTAGGTGATGTCGCCTAAGACAGGGGTAGTCAACCTGTGGTCCTCCAGATGTCCATGGACTACAATTCCCATGAGCCCCTGCCAGCATTTGCTGGCAGGGGCTCATGGGAATTGTAGTCCATGAACATCTGGAGGACCACAGGTTGACTACCCCTGGCCTAAGACCTCAACAGCAAGATCTGAGAGCAGAGATACAGAGAGCATTTCATGCTGCGGAGGGGAGGGCTCTTCTTTGCGGCTGCCAAAGCCTTCCTAAAGTCCAGGCTAGCTGTAAACAGACAGGAGAAGCCTGAGCGGGAAGGCAATCTCCCCTCAATTGCTTTTTTATAATCAAGATAAATGGTAGAGATGTGGAGCCTTGGGGAGGAAATGAAAAACCGGGGGGGTGGGAGTCAGTGCGACCCAGCGCAGGAATTGTTTCAATCAGTAATCACGATTGGCCATCGATCGCCACGGCCGTCACAGCAGAGGCAGACAGACTTTTGACCCCCTCTTCCCCCTGTCCCCTCGCCTCCCCTTGCTCTCTCCTCGGAGCACCTGCTTCCCTGAGCCTGACTCCTATTGTCATTAGCTTCATGGATAATTGATAGCTCAGCCCGTCCAGGCCGCTGCTAAGAAAAGAATGACAAGGAGGGTAGACACGCGCTAGCTATAAATAGACACAAAACACAACTGGCTCAGGCCCGCTTTCCCCTGGGTCCTAATGCCAGCTATTTTTACTGACAGCCGTAACAGGCGGAGAGCCAAGTTGATACGAGCCACCGCTAGCTCATTCATCTCGGAGCGCTGACGTTCTTTATATATGAATCTAAAAATACTCCCCTCTATTAAATTTTAAGGAGAATTTCTCTGGCACGTTTAAAAATGCATTTGCATTATTTTTTAAGAGCAGCAATTAAATTGAAAGCACTCGGGGTGGGGGTGGGGGTCCTACGAAAGCATCTGTAAGGTTTGAAGCGGAGGACGTCAGGAGAAGTCTGTCAAGGGGCAAGGCCCTGAGATGTTAGACTGGTCCAGTCCCAATAAGTGCTTCCTTTTGCTAAGGGTCATGGCTCCATGGCAGAATTATTTGCCTTGCCTGCAGAAGGTCCCCCATTCGACCCCCGGAATCTGCAGTTTAAAGGATCAGTAGATGATGTGAAAGACCTCTGTCTGGAACCCTGGAAAGGGCCTGCCAGTCAATACTGTGATGGAGCAATGGTCGGATTAAGCAAAAGGGAGCTTTATGTATTTGTTTGCTAACTTGATCATTGGTTTGTTCTGAGAGGCTGGGGCTCAGAGGTGGAGCATCTCCCTGGCACCTCGAGGTAAAAGGACCGGGCAGTAGGTGAAGATGTCTAGGGCAGTCTTTTCCAAACTTTTGACCATGAAGTAACCCCTGAATTATTCTTCAGACTTCAAGGAGCCCCAGAGGGGATGCCAGCTGGCCACACTGCCCTGCAGCATCCCCGGAAGTCACAAGTTTACAGGCAAGACTAATAAAATAAAATGCTTGTTAAATAAGAAGTTCCATTCTTGTATGAGCAGTACCTTGCCTGAGCCAAGCAGACACTGTGACATTGGGCATGGTCCCCTCCAGCCTGAATATATGAATCCCTGGGCATACAACAACCTTCCTCCAGCCTTTTTCTGCCAAGGAGGCTCTAAGAAGAAATTCTGGGGGGGGGGGGTGGATGGAAGGAGCCAATTCAGCAGATTCAGATCTTCCTTCCCATTCCTTTTCCATTGTGTGTCCACTCAACTAGGCCACCACATGAGTAACCCCTCGGGGGCTGTGGAATAACCCTGGTTGAGAATGCCTGCTCTAGAGCAGGGGTAGTCAACCTGTAGTCCTCTAGATGTCCATGGACTACAATTCCCATGAGCCCCTGCCAGCATTTGCTGGCAGAGACTTATGGGAATTGTAGTCCATGGACATCTGGAGGACCACAGATTGACTACCCCTGCTCTAGAGTGCTTGTGGCAGTCCAAGCAGACAATCTAACGTGAATACCACCCTGCAGCCAGTCATGAATGCAACCCTGCAACCAATCACATGACAGCCAGCATGGTGTAGTGGTTAAAAGTGCCGGCTTCTAACCTAAGGTGACCAGATTTCAACATTGGTAAAGCGGGACACCATTGACCGGGGGGGGGGGGGGTTCTGGATTAAAAATTTGGTCTATATGGAGCAACAAAAAGTTGCACAGAATGCATAGAACGCAAAAATAGTCTTGTAATATATATATATATATTTAAATTTCAACTTAAGTACCATTTGCCAGGTGCCCCCAGATGTCCCTCCAAAAGTGGGACAATCTGGTCACCTTATTCCAGGGATAGTCAAACTGCGGCCCTCCAGATGTCCATGGACTACAATTCCCAGAAGCCCCTGCCAGCATTCTCTGGCAGGGGCTTCTGAGAATTGTGGTCCATGGACATCTGGAGGGCCGCAGTTTGATTACCCCTGCCTTATTCTAATCTGGCAAGCCGGGTTTGATTCTCCATTCCCCCACATGCAGCCAGCTGGGTGACCTTGGGCCAGCTGCAGTTTTCTCAGCGCTCCCTCAGCTCCACTTATCACACAGGATGCATGTTCAGGGGACAGGAAGGGAAAGGTGTCTGTAAGCTGCTTTGAGGCTCTTTGGGGACTCTAGAGAGCTGCTGGCAGTCTAAGAAGCCAATATGGATCCTGCAGGATCAATGGCTGGATTTAGTATAAGAGCAGCTTTGTGTGTTTCTCTGGTTTGGGCCACAGTGATGACGAATCAGCCTTCTGCTCTGGCTCAGAAGCACTTTCCTCTTTAATAGGAGACTGGCGAAAAACTGGAATCCAAAATGTCCCTATTTAAGGAGACTTGCCTGTTTTAGAAAGGTTTCGTTTTGCTTTGCTTTCCCCCCTTTTCATCGGTATTTTAAAAGCCATTTTAATCTGCGAGTACGCACACAGTTTTACGTGCAGAAATAATTGCTGTTTCCCTTATTCCCAGTTGCACAGGCAAATGAGTCTTGCTTTGCAAATGGAGAGAAATTGCCGTGTGTTTCCGTTTGATGCCTTTGGAGAGGACATTATCCTACCCTTGCAGAATCAGTGGCACCAGAACAAGGCCAGCCACAGGATGGGAAGAGGGAAGAGGAAAAACAAACCCCCCAGGCTACCCACAATGCAACCCCTTGGCTGCTCAGTGCCATACATGAGAGAACAAATGGCCATAAATCCAGCAAGTCTAGGATTTTCAGCTTGGAAAAAAGAAGTCTAAGGGGGGCATGATATCAGAAAAAAAATTTCACAGTCAGAGTAGTTCAGCAGTGGAATAGGCTGCCTAAGGAGGTGGTGAGCTCCCCCTCACTGGCAGTCTTCAAGCAAAGGTTGGATACACACTTCTCTTGGATGCTTTAGGATGCTTTGGGCTGATCCTGCGTAGAGCAGGGGGTTGGACTAGATGGCCTGTATGGCCCCTTCCAACTCTATTATTCTATGATTCTATGATAGAGGTTTATAAAATTATGCATGTGGTGGAGAGAGTTGATGAAGGAGAAAAAATTCTCCCTCTCCCAAAAATACTAGAACTCGAGGGCATCCAATGAAGCTGATGGGCAGTAGGTTCAGGACAGAGAAAAGGAAACAATACTGACAATGTGGAATTTGCTGCCAGAGGATACGGTGATGAGCATAGGGATAAACAGCATTAAAGAGGTTTAGATAGATTCATGGCGCCTAGCCATGGTGACTCTGCATTCCGAGGCATCAGTGCTCTGAATCCCAGAGCCAGGAGGCAACATCAGACAAAGGCGTTCCCCTCTATGCCCCGTTGTTGGCTCTTCAATAGGATATTAGACTAGATGGGCTAACGATCCAACAGGACTCTTCTTCTGTTCTTAGTACAAATGAAAACACTTGCAGGAGGTTCAGCATCTTTGGACGGTCAGTAACAGACTTAAAAGTTGCCATACATCAGCAGATAAATAAACGGGAGATTTCAGCATGGCACTGCTCTGTTGGAATTCATGCACATCGAGGTCACAGTAACCTGTCACTGAGAATTGTTGACTTGGGACATGAACACCACTTATTTGTAGTGCTCAGACACTCTCTGTGTGCCTTCTGCCTCATCCCGAGGGCAGAACTTGATCAAAAACCTTCCAGTTGAGTCAAGCTCCCAATTGTCATGATGCTTAAATGCAGGGAAATTAAAGTGCCTTTATGACCATAAAGCAGGGATTCTGCAGGCTGGGATTGTGGGTGGGGAGGAATGAACTCAAGTTGGCGAAGGTGCATTTGGGCATCCATGGCAAACTGGAGTTTGATCAAACTGGGACATTTTGATCGGGCTCCACACACCAGTGTGGGGGTGGGGAGAGAGAAGAAGAGCAAGGTGGTTTGCGAATGGATACAGTTTCAGAGGGACTGTCTCCTCTCAATCAAAATGTTTATCAAACTTCAAAGCAACAGGAAAGGTGGATCTTGGAGGGCATGTAGAAGAGGTCCCCTGTGACACTGATGTCTCTAGTTTTCACAGGGACCATTCTATACACTCCAGAACCTCCTGGACCTGCACCTGTCAAAATGACTGCCTGTCATTTCCCCAAAAAGCACTTTCCTGGGGGCAAACTTCTTCAGGGGGCCATAATTCAAACCTCATAAATCTCAAACTCCCCAAACTTGGAGGACAAATAGATGAGAGTTAGCCAGAGATGCTGCATGAGTTTGGTGTCCCTAGCTTGCACATGATCCATTCCATCAGATCATGAACCTCATAAAGTGAACCCATTTATGTGGCTGCTGGTTCGCAAACCAAACACATCACAAACCATGAACCAAAACGCATTCTCTTGGTTCATGCCCGTCTCTACTCACTTCCGTGTATATTCTCTGGGCCGGTCAATAAATGACATTCTTGAAGTAGAGGCAAAGATACTACACTGAAGTGGGACAGATAAAGCACGGTGCAGAAGCTCAAGTGGCACCACTAGACATTCAAAGACTAAGCCATGGTGGATCCCAGACCCAAATGAATCCTCATTGTCCCTGGGAATCCCTTCTTGGGTATTTTGCTGAACAGCCATAGCATTTGAGTTAAGCTTAAATCCAGATATCTGCCTCCAATATCATGCAAAATTCTTAAGCACCAAACTAAGGCTAAATGACACGCAGAAGAAAATGATTCCTGTCTGCAAACTCACGGTTATCAGTGCCAGAGGGCAGACAGAAAGAGAAAACAGAGCACTTAAGACAGGGTGTTGTTGTTTTTTTTGTCTTGTTTTTCATCCTACAAATAAAACAAATGCTTGGCAGCATGAAAGTTTTAAATATTTAATGCCTTGAGGGGAAAAAAGGCTATTTTCCCCTGAAAATAAGAACGCCTGTTCTAAATAAACTAGGAAACATCAGGTTGTTCTTGAGCAAAAAAAAAATGTAGATTTGCAGATCGCCGCATTAACAAATAAAGCCCATCGAAGATGAAAAGAGATGGGTTTCTCTTACTAGATCGTGACTCGAGGTGTGTTGGGAGATGGGAAGAAGCCTTTCATTCTCTTTGATCCTTCTCCAAGGCCTATTATGCACAGCCACTGAAATGGCAGTATGGAGAACACAGAGGAGGAAGAAGCGAAGCAAACCGCTTACGCACGGGACGGAATGCAATGGTGGCAAAACCCAGAGTATCCAATTATGCACGCGGCTACTCCGGAGCCGCTTCTGGCTGCACCCTGGTCCCGGGGAAGCTCCACTTTCTTCCGCATCTCGCTAACGCGGCTTTTTCGGTGGCATACATTGACTCTGCACCTGGTTGCCACCTACAGCGTGCATAATTGGTGATTTTAGCCGCTGGCATTCCACCCCAAATGCAGACTTTCTACTCCGTGCATAATGGGCCTGTGGAAAGGTAGTTTAAAGCCAAATTCCAAAGAGGAGAAGAAGGTTGGTAACAGATGGCAAAGATTCCCCTCGCTAGAGTGCTCTTTTGAGTTTCCAGAAGACAGCTAATAAGACCCTCTGTTTGCACTATTCACCCAGTTTAAAAGATTCTGCAGGTGTCATGGGCTACAAATACCAGCCATGATTCACAGGGTAAAAAAAAGAAAGCCAGAATCCAGATGTTTTTAAAAAATGCTTAGAAGATACAGCTGACTCACGATTCCTAAACACAATCACGCCATCTATTATAACAGTAAACAGCATAAATTTACGCCATGTATAAATGGCAACATACAAATAAAAGTGAGCAAAAGCCCAGTTCAGACCTAATGCAAAACCATGCTTGATTTTGTTGGCAGAGTTTAAATTTACAAAAAGGTGTACAGCACCAGGCTGCTTCAAGGATAAAATTGTTTTATTATGAAGGGAAACAACTTTGTTTAGAAAGTGGACAGAGAGAATTAATCCGAATGGCCCAACTGCCCTGTTATGTTCATTCAGTCCGTTCAGGGGGCAAGCAGGGAGGAAGTGTGCTCAATGGAGCAGGAAATTCCAAACTCAGCCAATCAGGACAGGGAGTTCCTGACCTAAATATGCTAACTACACATTTCTGAGGCCTCCTGCATGACAGTCCCCATATTCTGTTCAGTCATGCACATGACAGATCTTGCATATTCCAAGAGATTTAAATTATGGTTAAGTTGTGAATAGAGCCAGAATACTCTCCAAGAGATCAGATGTTAACCAGGGTCAGCATGGTCAGCACGTTAATGGGTGTCCACCAAAGAAGAGCAAGGTTGCTATGCAGAGGAAGGCGATGGGAAATCACCTCTGTTCCTCTCTTGCCTTGAAAGTCCCATGAGTTGTAACTTCATGGGGTTGTCATAACTTAGCTGTGATTCGATGGTGCCTTTTGCCTTCAGACTGTGCAACCAGAATTTGGCTTGCCTCAACAAATGCTGATATTTATCACCTTTGCTCTGGCCAAATAACTGGGGACTGAGTAACACTGAGAAGCAAGCCAAGAGTCCATAGTCATCCATCACTTGTAAGCTTAGGTAAAGCTAATTTTAGTGATGGAACCAGCTTCAGACAATGGTTTCATGTCCTAGTCTAATGGCATGGCCCATGTGATGTTTGCCTCATTCAGCTTTGCTTCACTTCGGCTTTAGGTTTCTCACTGGTGCTACCACCCTACAAGTACTGTATTATTTACTGAGTGTCCCATCCCATTGATTGTACTAACTTGCTCCTTATAACCCTCCTTGAGTCCAAGCAGGAAAAGTTATAGCGTAAATCAGGGGTAGTCAACCTGTGGTCCTCCAGATGTTCATGGACTACAATTCCCATGAGCCCCTGCCAGCATTTGACTACCCCTGGCATAAATAACTGCTATTAGTTTAATTAAATGATGGTTTCAGTGTGTTCTGAAATGAATATTCAGGTTTCCATGAACAATAGGACTCCCTAATCTGTATAAATCACTTGTCAGGGATCATTTTAAGATATCACCTTAAAATAAGCAGGAAATTGAATCAAACTGTATTAAATACTTGAATGCATTTGAAAGCTCTCTTGTGGAATTAATTTTTAAATATCATTATTGTCTCCTTAAAGACTGCAATTTTAACATTTTTGGAGTGCCACTTTGGCTGAATGCTTTCTTTCAAGGTGATGAGGGATTTATGAGAAAGGGGAAATTACGATGGGCTTGGTACTGTACCTGTATCTGTGGATGTATATTTGCCTGTTGTCAATTTATACAGTACCATGAGTTGCAAAAATTGGATCCAGATTTGGTATTTTTGTCACTTTAAACATTTAAGTTGTATTCTTTAATGCTGGAGGAAAAGCTAATTTTATTGAGAAAGCAATCCATTGAAGTGGGAGTTCTTCCTTACACCACTACTGGAAATGAAACCTTTTCACTTTGATATGAGGATAATGTGTTGTCTTCTTGAGGATCAAGGCCCTGAGATCTCTGCTGCTGTAGCACTTCTTATCTGCAAAGGTCCTTATTTTAAAAATATTTGTAATTTATTATATTTATATACTGCCCCCCCTTGTCTTTGTATAGTTATTTTTATGCCATTAAAGGTGCATGTTTGTTGAGAAAGCAATCCAATGGATAATGGTTTCATAGATTTCAATGGGAAACACAGTTTGGGGTATGTATTATTTTTTCTCTTTGCTATCATTGAAATGAAATTCTCAGGGATCATAACTGTGAGGTCAGAAGGTCCTTAGAAGTGTCTGAAATAATTCTATATGAAGCAAGAGCATATGTTTTCATCCCCCCATATTCATACATGCATAAACATCACACACAGGCACAAAAAACAGCATTTGGCAGCTTTGGGGGCTCTAATAGCAATAAATATTGGCACCCAAACATCAGCAGCCACTAACAGAATGAACTCTGAAACAGGGTAAATGAGATCTCATGGTTGTGGGAAAGTCACTGGGGTGGGAAGGAAAGCGAAATCTTCCCCATAAGTCCTTATAGGCCCCTTCTTGTTGATGTGGAACACATCTACTAGCATGTTCCATCAAATGGAAATGATAACGGACATGATGTCCATTGTCCTGCCTTAGGAAGCATGTTAGTAGATGGTGGCAACTGACAGCAGACCTCCGAGGCCTAGTGCTGGGCTTCGGAGCTCTGCTGGTGACAGTACCCTGCTTTCCAAGCTGATCCCACCCTCCATGGAGCAGGACAGGCCAGGGAACTGAAGAAACACATGGCCACCCCAGCAGTGCTCTGAGGCCCAACCTTGGGAACAGATTTATTTGGAGATCTTGAACTGTCTGCTGACATATTATATTGGGAAATGACCATGCTGGGAGCTTACTTCTGTACCCCTCTGAAATTGTGCCTCATGCACATGTAGCCAGTATAGTGGTTAGAGCAGGGGTAGTCAACCTGTGGTCCTCCAGATGTTCATGGACTACAATTCTCATAAGCCCCTGCCAGCAAATTCTGGCAGTGGCTCATGGGAATTGTAGTCCATGAACATCTGGAGGACCACAGGTTGACTACCCCTGGGTTAGAGCACTGAAGGCCATATAAAACATGCAATCCCCATTAGCAAAATCCTTCATCAGCCGTGAGATTTGTTTTAGTTACCTGCAAGTTCATGTGATTATACCAACTTATTCAATACAAAGGGCAGAAGGTAGCGAGACCAACACGCTGAATCTAATTAAAGAAATCGGCTTTCTCCTGCAACCGAGGCTGGAGAACTTGCCACTCATCCCACCATGTGGAGGCTGAACCCACAAAAAACCCGGCTATTTCCCACACTGTGCTGATCTCAACAAAAACTATACTTAACCTCCTTCGTCCTTTCTCTCGCCCTCGGAGTAAAATGACTAAGTGCTTAGGCTTTTATAATTTTATTTTTAAAGACTAGTTTGGAAGATCGAGTGCCTCGCTTCGCTGCAAAGCAAGGAATGAGGTTCTGGAAGACTGATGGCTGGAAACGGAAGGACTGTGGATGAGGGAACGTGGGGGGGGGGAGGGAGATGGCAGCGGTCCTGGTGGAGGTGTGTGCGAAGGTAGTGCTGAGATGAAGGTGCGGGAGTTTCATTATATGTATGACAGGTGCAAATCTCAGTCAAGGATCGCGGCACTGCTAAATAAAGCACGCTTGAGGAACAAAGGAGATCCACTCATGCTTTCAAGATGCCCGGAAAGCCACCTTGCTGGAATCCATCCTAGCTGCAGGAGCTGAATTCTAATCTCCAGGAGGCTTGCTAGAGTGGGGAGGGCAAGAAGTAGGTTAAAAAAAAAACGGTACATAAACTGCTGCCTATAAATTGGAGGAGGGAAGTGTTTTTAAAAGGCTGAAGAAGAAAGGGAAACACAAAGCCAGTTAAATAAATCAATGGATAAGTGCTCGTCTTCACAGACCAAATAATTGCCCAGTGTCCACATAGGTCACTTCAAAGTATACAGGTGTATCTTTAGGGATTTTTTTTTTCCTACTCTGTTATAATACCATTTCCCCCCCATCATCCTTATCGAAGATATTTATAGAGCTGTCATTTCTGAACCGCATACAGGAATAGAGGATTGGAAGAAAATGGGCCTATTGTGGGTTATTGTGACCACCATGTATCTTGTTTTTATCTGGTTATGTGTTATGCCGTATTTTATATACTATAAAGTATGGGATTTTATATTTTATTATATTGTGAGCCGCCACGAACCAGCTTGTCTGAGAGTGGCAGGATAGAAGTCTAATAATAAATAAATAATAAATAAATATTAATAAAAGGTATTACCTTACTTGTTACCATTGCACTCCATGTTTCTCTGCACAATTCCTCTACAGGTAACTTTTGCTTAGGAACACACTCCATGTTTTTTTTTTTCAGCACACTTCCTCTACAGGTAAATTTTGCTTAGGAATTGTCTGCCAATGTGCTGTCCCAGGGCACATGTGTGCCCACACTGTGCAGGGGTAGTCAAACTGCGACCCTCCAGATGTCCATGGACTACAATTCCCAGGAGCCCCCTGCCAGCGTTCGCTGGCAGGGGCTCCTGGGAATTGTAGTCCATGGACATCTGGAGGGCCGCAGTTTGACTACCCCTGCTGTAGAAGCACTGCAACTGGCTCAGGGAACAGTGCAAGAAGCACGTGCTGTCACTGTACAGTGCCTGAAATGGAACAGAGAACTGCCAACAAGGGAAGACTCATGGACACATGGCCTTACCTTATACTGAATCAGAACTTTGATCCTCCGAAGCTGAGGTCATTCACATCTCCTGCTAACTGATTCCTTTTACCTGGAGAAGTCCGAGATTGAAAACGTGCCTCTGGGTTTGCTAAACCTAATCCAAATCTGCCCACACAGTTCGCTTTTCCAAGGGAAGACGGCATCACTTACTACACCCTTTTCTCTTTGAACGGCTAACAGCAGCCTGGTTTCAATCAGCCAACCCGAGCAAGGCCTACAAGGGTCCCATCCCCTCTTCCCCATCCCTGCAGGGCCACTGGTTGAACTGCAGCAGGAGGTCCGTGGTTTGTATCGCATCTGTTTGAGCCCTAATTATAGAAAGGCAAACAGCCACTGACTCTCCCCGTGGCACCGAGCGGCCAGGGAGGGTTGTCTCCGCAGACGTTCTGGGCAGCGTGAAGAGCCAGCGGGAGCCGAGGCCCAGAAAAGGTCAGTTTTGTTTCCTTTAATGTCAGGGTTTGTGTGAAACTAGCTCACTCCTCCCTGCCCCCTCCCCAAAATCCCTGCTGCTTGAGAGGCTGAGCTAGTTGCCATAGGAACCCTAATCTTTATCTGCTTTGCTTGTTAAATGATCCGGTATCAGTACCATCCTTTTTCTTTTCTCCCCCCCCCCTCCACCCAATCTTCAATTCCTCTACTCCTCTCCTCTTCCTCCCCCAGGGGCCGAAGAGAGGCGCAAAGTCTTCTGTGTCTCTCTCCCGCCTTTCCATCTGACAAGAACGGAGCTTTGAAGACTTAAACCTCTCAGAAGCCAGCCATGTGCAATGGAGTGTGTTCGATTTGTGTGCTGTAAGGGTTTTGCCAATGTGGAAAGGGGCGAGGGGTCAGGAGGGAACAGAAAGACTGGGCTGTTTGGAAACCAAGCCTTGTAGTGGCAGAAGACGTGCAAGGTTTTCCTGAGACCCTGGTGCCAGGTTTCCAGGTAAAGGCACGCCGTCGATTTAGAGGAACACACTTGTCTCTGTGCACCAGATCCAGGACTTGCATTGTCCCCAATCACTAAATGCAAAATTATCAATTGCTTTTTAAAGAGAAAACTGATGAAAGAAGGATCAAGAATCACAGAATCATAGAATAATAGAGCTGGAAGTGACCTTCTGGGTCATCTTCTGGGTCATTCTGGGTCATCTAGTCCTGTACTATGCAGGATACTCGCAACTCATCCATTGTAACCTGCCACCCCCTTGAACCTTCACAGAATCAGCCTCTCCGTCAGATGGCTATCCAGCCTCTGTTTAACAATTTCCAAAAATGAAAAACCCAGCACCTCTTGAGGAAGCCTGTTCCACTGAGAAACCGCTCTAACTGTCAGGAACTTATTCCGGATGTTTAGACGGGATTTCTTTTGAATTAATTTCATCCCATTGGTTCTGGTCCATCCCTCCAGGGCAAGAGTGAACAACTCTTCTCCATCCTCTATATGGCAGCCTTTTAAATACTTTAAAAGATGGTTATCAGATCCCCTCTCAGTCGTCTCCTCTCCAGGCCAAACAGACCAAGTTCCCTCAACCTTTACTCATATGTCTTGGTCTCCAAACCCCTCACCATCTTTGTTGCCCTCCTCTGGACACGCTGCAGCTTGTCTACATAGAAACATCACAAGAGATTTGCAAAGTCTAAGCTGCCTTTGACCCCTCTAGAGTCCCTACATTAGGGTTTCGTAGGCTTACACTTGGGATCAAAATGTGCTTGGCCTGACAAGGTGCAACAGAACTAAATAGTCACATGCTGGTGAGGCAGCATGACAATTATTAATTTGGGTTTTCTATACCCATGATGCTGGGAGTTCAATCCCAGCAGCCGGCTCAAGGTTGACTCAGCCTTCCATCCTTCTGAGGTGGGTAAAATGAGTACCCAGCTTGCTGGGGAATTAATGGTCATGACTTGGGAAAGCACTGGCAAACCACCCCGTATTGAGTCTACCATGAAAACGCTAGAGGGCGTCACCCCAAGGGTCAGACATGACCCAATGCTTGCACAGGGAATACCTTTACCTTTACCTTATACCCATCATCAGGGTACAATCCAAGTCCTATATCCCCTATGAATGCTGGATTGTACAAACAGGGCTTCAATAGCTCACTAAGGTGCAGAGCAAATAGCATAAGGGTGAGATCTTCTGGGAGTTGGTTCTCGTTTTTTACACGGCAATCGAATAATAACTCCTGCCTATTCCCCTCCAGCTACAACAAATGACCTCCGGGATTTCTTGGAGAAAGCATACACGAAAGCCTGGATTCAGGTACTACCACTGGGGGACCCATCCTGGCCCAGATACTCCTACCCAGCCTCCATTTTGTACTTCACTTCTGTTTGTTCATCATGAAAGCTTATGTCTCAAAGAGAGGTACAAACTTTATACGCTCAAACCATCCCTCTGTTGGACTATGCAAGATCTGGAGTGTGCAAACCTAAGTGGAACATAAGGGGAGTCCTGGAGGGAGCATCGGAGGAGATGTATATTTAGCATAGATGGGATAAGAACTGCCTGATATTTTCAGATTATCTCCTTCAGTGTCCAGATTGGCTCAACAGGAGACTTGAAGCTGTTTGAGTGCACTTCCTCCCTGCTTGCCTCCAGAACTCTTTTATTCTTTAAGCAGCCTGGTGCTCTGCTCTCTCTGCATAGTCAAACCCTCCTGCATTTTATGCCCGCTCTCTTCTTTCAGTATTACAGCACTTTCCCCACCTTTGTCATAAAGTGTGAAGCCTCTCCCACCAGATATTTCCCCCCATTCAGGCTATTTTCCTATTTTATGATCAACAAATTGTTTTATCCACCAAGCAGGCTTGATGCAATGGCTCTCCTACCCTAGAAAGGGGCAAATAAATGCCTCCCTAAATCATGAATCTGTTTGTTTGTTTTAATTTTGCTACCTCAAGCCATCATCACCCCCACATTTATGGATGAAGACGTTCAAAAGAACCTGCACTGAACCCACCTCAGCACCATGTCAGGAAGTGCAAAATAGTGTCATCTCCCATTTACGCTGAAGCCATCTGACTGGTTGCTAAGCAACCATCACATGTTTTCCCTCCTTTCCTCATGGTTAGGCCACAATCTAGCAGCAATTATATGACATGGAGAGGCAGTGATGGGAAAAGCTTCACCCGTTACATGCTCCGTGTCACACGTCGGAATTGGCAGCAGTTAATTAACGTCCATTGCTCCCATCTATTACCACAAGAGCCAACTCCACATATGGCCTAAAATGCCCTAAAAGACAGAAACCCTACTGAAGCTAAACCACTGCGAGTTTAGTCAATGCCTAGATGGAACACTTCTTGGGAACCTTTCTCGCTGATAATTGAGTATTATTATTTTTTTAATCACATGGAAGGACTATTGGCTCATTGGCAGTCCTTGAGAGCCAATTTGGTGCAGTGGTTAGGAGTGCAGACTTCCTATCTGGTAAGCCAGGTTTGATTCTGCACTCCCCCACATGCAACCAGCTGGGTGACCTTGGGCTCCCCATGGCGCTGATAAAGCTGTTCTGGCTGAGCAGTGATATCAGGGCTCTCTCGGCCTCACCTGCCTCACAGGGTGTCTGTTGTGGGGAGAGGCAAGGGAAGGCAACTATAAGCCGCTTTGAGACTCCTTCAGGTAGAGAAAAACAACATAAGACTCAACTCCTCCTCCTCCTCCTCCTCCTCCTCCTCCTCCTCCTCTTCTTCTTCTTCTTCTTCTTCTTCTTCTTGATAGACCAATAATCTCACTTTAGTGACCCTGTCCAGAAGTTACAGTGAACACACGTACAACCATGTGCAAGGGTACTGTTGATCTTTTAAAAACTCTCATGTTACACTGAAAGAATCATTCTTTGTTCTCCCGCGGCCCCAACAGAGCTTTCACTTAACCAGGTCCTGCTTCAATGCAAATTGGCAGCATCAATATCATTATCCTGGATTTCAGTAAACTCACAGACAGTACAACTGAGTTGGGAATTAGTGTCATCAGGAACTTTGACCCCTTTACTGAAGCTCAGCTGAGAAAAAACAAATGTCTGGGCGTGGAGAGACAGGTCAAAATAGAGCTATTCCGACTAAGAACATCACAGCATTCTGCTTGTGCTCCCCAAATTTGGGAGTTTTTTTAAGCAAAGAGGCACGTGTGAGCCATTATGGCATAGGGAAGAGAGTAGTGGATTAGGATCCTGAGGCTCCCTGGTTCGAATCCCCAGTTCTGCTGTGGAAGCTCTCTTGGTGACCTTGAGTCCATCACGGACTATCTGCTTGGCCTACCTTGATAGGCTTTGTTGTTGTGAGAGAATGAAAGAGAGAAGAACAAATGGAATGCCAATGTGGGCAAAGAACAGGGTATAAACAAACACAAATAAATTCATGGGTACTTCTTTAGACTGCAGTCCTGTCATTGAAATAGTTTGGTTTAACCCTTTCTCCATGCAACACATCCCCAAGTTACATAATTCAGGCACTCCAAATTGTCACTTGTCTCTCAAGAGAAACATACAGGTGTCCATGTGGTGCCATAATCTTCCATTTGATAGTTGATTAAAACGGTAATGACTGGGGAAGGCCCTGGCAAACCACCCCGTATTGAGTCTGCCATGAAAACGCTAGAGGGCATCACCCCAAGGGTCAGACATGACTCGGTGCTTGCACAGGGGATACCTTTACCTTTACCTTTACCTAAAATTGCAAATATGGTGCAAGAGGGAAAAGACTACACATTTTTCCCAGGCTTACAGCCCTAGTTCAAATCAGAGTCATTCCCATTGCTATTTAATCTGGGGAGGGGGAATTGGGGGGCTGATGCAGAGATCTTCAAGGGTCAAGTTTTGTTTCCTGCAGACTGTGGTTTGCCCCTAGTCAAGATGTCTATTAGAGCCTGGTCCTAACTATATGTACTCAGGAGTAACTCCCAGTCATTTCAATGCAACTTGTTTCTTGATGATGATGTTATCCATTCAGTCGTGTCCGACCCTCGGCGATTCTATAGGAAAGTCTTTGCCATGCACCCCTGTCTCTGACTGCTTCTTTTAGTTGGTTCATGGTCATCCCTGTATCAGCTTTGATCGTGTCGAGCCAGCGGTTCCTTTGGAGACCACGTTTCCTTTTCCTGCTGACCATGCTGAGCATTCATGATTTTTCTAGCGAGTTTGATCTCATGATGTGTCCAAAGTAGGTGAGCTTTAGCTGTAATATCTTGCCTTCTAGTGACATAGTTGGTTTGCTGCTCCCTAAAACTATCTTGTGGGTAACTTTGGCTGTCCATGGTATTTGCAGCGTTCGTCTCCAGCACCATAATTCGAAAGCGTCTATTCTCCTCCTGTCTTCCTTCTTCAGGGTCCAGCTTTTGCATCCATAGGTTGTTAGGGGAAGAAAACGGCATTGACTAGCCGGCACTTTGTATTGAGGCTGAAACTTGTTTCTTAGGGAGACAAAAACACAGGCCTAAGAATTCTTGCATCATGGCTCTTGGCTAAGCTTCAGCCCAGGTTCAGTAGGCGACTGATTCCCACCCACCCCTCTTACCATAGGAGCATTTCCCTTTGCACATATCCATTTTGAATCTGTTCTAAGGGCAAAAAATCAGTTGTAATTATCTCACATACTTACCTGTTAAATTACATGGTAGTTTTGCAAAAGTCTCGCCGAAATAGCCCGGTCTGTTTTTAGCAGGTTACGTGGTTATTAGCTACCTACGGTAAGCCAGGACTGACTTTTTATTATGCAAATGACCCCCGAGAGAGCGACGCCTGTGTCCCGCCTCCTCGTTATGCCTACAGTGTCTCAGTGACTCAGACGTGTTACATCTCCACTTTTCTGGTTCATTACCTCCAACACAATTGTATTACATCTTAACACATTACAATGGCATCACCTCTACGTTTTGGTATCGGTATGCTTTCTCCCTCTCATTCTTTCCCTTCCACTGCATCCTGACCTGACACTTCCCACTTGCATTATACAGGAATCCCAGCTCTGAAAGCATAGCTAAGGCTGGGCGTTTGATTCATTCCACTGCATGCTGCTCACTTTGGCTCCAGCGACGCCTCCTCCCTTTCCCTACACACAATACCTGTTCCCCATGGCGTAATCCCACACTGCTCTGGCGTGGGTGTGAATTCTGTGATCACTTTCCAATCCAATGGCTCATTCTCATGAAACTCCCCCAGGAGGGAGTCGGAAAGACTTATGAAATCACTTTAGGAATGCCAGCCTCCAGGTGGGACCTGGGGATGCCCCAGGACTGCAGCTCATATCCAGAATACAGAAGTCAGTTCCACTGGAGAAAATGGATGCTTTGGAGGGTGGACTCAAGGGCAGCTGTCCCCAACCCCCGGTCCGGGAACCAGGACCGGTCTGTGGATCAGTCGGTACTGGGCCATGGCTCCTCCTCACTGGCAGTCTTCAAGCAAAGGTTGGATACACACTTTTCTTGGATGCTTTAGGATGCTTTGGGGCTGATCCTGCGTTGAGCAGGAGGTTGGACTAGATGGCCTGTATGGCCCCTTCCAACTCTGTGATTCTGTGATTCCTCCTTGTCCTCCTCCCCAGCTGCTGCCTTGGGAGCTGCCTTGCCACTCTGCCGCCGGCTTACCTTTGGTGCTCTCCGGCAGCCGCCACGGCTGGGGCTCTGTGCAGAGCCAAGTGGGCAGCAGGAAGTCAGGGGTGCCGGTGGGAAAGCAAGCGGAGCAGGGGCTCAGGCGGCGATGTCCCTCGGCAAAAGACTACCCCCCGGCCTGAGTAAAACTGTCAAGTGTTGTCCGGTCCCGAGTGATAAAAAGGTTGGGGACCACTGCTCTATGACATTGTGCCCAATGAGGTCCCTGTTCAACCCCAGCTCCACCCCCAAATCTCCAGGAGTTTCCTAACCTGGAGCTGGAAAATCTACCTTGCCCCCTGCATCCCTGCCAGTAGCTAGAAAGGACCATCAACACCACCTAGATGGCTGTGTGATTTGTCTATGGCAGGGGTAGTCAAACTGCGGCCCTCCAGATGTCCATGGACTACAATTCCCAGGAGCCCCCTGCCAGCATTTGCTGGCAGGGGGCTCCTGGGAATTGTAGTCCATGGACATCTGGAGGGCCGCAGTTTGACTACCCCTGGTCTACGGTATGAGGCTGGACAGTCCCGATATGGTCGTCCAATATTGCTGTTGGCATATGTGAAAGAAGGTTGAACAGTCAGCATGGTGTAGTGGTTAAGAACAGTGTCTCCTAATCTGGCGAGCTGGTTTTGATTCCCCACTCCTCCATATGCGGCCATTTGGGTGACCTTGGGCTAGTCACAGTCCTATTAGACCTGCTCTCACAGAGCAGTCCTGCCAGAGCTCTCTCAGCCCCACCTACCTCACAGGGCTTCTGTTGTGAGAAGAGGTAGGAGATTGCAGACTGCTTTGAGATTCCTTTAAGTAGTAAAAAGGAGGGTATAAAAACCAACTCTTCTTTTCTTTCTTAACATGACTCTGAACATTCACATTAGGAGAATCAGAATTGAGGAACTTAGATGCCAAACCTAGGAACTAACCCAATAAACTATTACCATAGCAAACAATGTGATGCCATTGCCTTTTAACCCATTGCACAGGGGGGAAAGGTGCTCAAATGAGGAATTGAACCACTTCAGGCTACAGATGTGTGGGGGGGGGATTACTGTGACCCTGCATAAAAATTATTCCACGTAACAAAAAGGTACATTAAAAAAGTGAATTATGTCGCACTTTTTCATGTGCCTTTTTATGTAGTAGGACACTCAAAATGATAAACTCCACTTTAGACTGTCATCTAAGACAGGGGTAGTCAACATGTGGTCCTCCAGATGCTCATGGACTACAATTCGTTTGCTGGCAGGGGATCATGGGAATTGTAGTCCATGAACATCTGGAGGACCACATGTTGACTACCCCTGATCTAAGAGACTGGGCTGGATCCTTCCGCTATCCCAGCACTCCACGAAGCAAAATTTGAAACGTTTCTCCAGCCAAAAGTAGATTTCCTCCAACTTTTGCAGCTCTTCCTCCAATGAAAGAAGAAGGCTCTGTGAAGAGAGGTGGAATCCACATCGCCGTTTCTCTAACAGCTCAGTCCCTCTATGCGTTTAGAAGGCTCTAACTGAGTATAGGACTACGTAGCAACTTTTTGAACTGTGGCCCACACATGATTAAAGCCATACTCCCTCCGAACCCACCCTCTAAAGACAGATAACTATGCACCGATCTCAAAGATCTCAAGCTGAGATCTTTCCCATCATCAACACATCCCAATCCTGGAGCTACTGCTCTGCTTGAAAGCCATTCTGGTGTGCAAGGCACAGAGATTGTCCTGAGCGTTGTATCGAGGTCGTGTGTGCCCACACATATCCACATATGCTGAGCCAGGGGATGAACAAGCCCTGCCTTGTGGCTTGACTTTGACTAGGTTTCATGGCCTCTGCCAAATCCGTGACATTTGCAGCACCATTTAGTTCCAGCTGATGCCTGCCTTGCACCACCCACTGCTTGCACAGCTGCAGGTCTATCTTTAGCAGTCATGATTGGATCCACTTGAGTTGGGGTGCACAAGGAAAGGATGAAACCTGAGAACTCATTTCCGCTGCCTGGCACCAAGCATGGCCTCTGCTCCCTCAAGGAGAAAGAGCAGTTCATTAGCTGCATCGGCAACCAGGCAGCCCTTTTTAAAAAACCTTCCGCTTGGTGAAATAGCCCTCTTGTAAATTGTTCGGCTTTGGAGAGGGGCAAGGAAGGTGGATTTGCTCTGACCTTTCTCTGCTGGAACAGACACAACTTACTATAAAGCCAAAAATAAATAAATAAGGCACAGTCAACTTTGCCTCTTGTATACTTATCACCGGAGGTAGTCAAACTGCGGCCCTCCAGATGTCCATGGACCACAATTCCCAGAAGCCCCTGGGGCTTCTGGGAATGGTGGTCCATGGACATCTGGAGGGCCGCAGTTTGACTACCCCTGGAGCAATGAGGGGTGCACATGCCTAGTTGCCAGATTATTTGCTATTGTATGAAGTCATATAGTCCAAACCAATGGATGCCAAGTAATTTTACTTCTGGCATTTTCTCAGCAGTTGCTCCTCAACCCCAGCCCTCCTTCAGAACAGGAGTTCACTTGACACTATCCAAGGCACCTTGCTCTCCTTTGTTTCCAGTTCCCCACGCAAAAAGAAGCAAGAAGAGGCATCTACGGCACAGGTCAACAGGTCCTGATTAAAGCTCTTTAACCATGCATTGAACCATTAAGTGTATTCTTCGGGTTCCTTTGACTTGATCTGCCCTGGCCTTCCCTGAAGCTTACCTTTGTCTGAGAGTTAAACTAATCCCCTGGGTACATGTGGCAACTGAGTTATCTAAAGTTTCATAAAGCCTACTATAGTTCTCTAGTGACTCGCGATGTCCTGGAACATAGGAAAAGAACCATGCAAGTAACCCCACGCACACACGCACACGCACTCAGAGAACAGATGCCAAAAGGCCACAGTGCGAAGCAACCTCGATCCAATTCAGAGGAGATAAATTACCATCTAAAATTAACACAAAGCAAAGCACCCTTTGTAAGAAGGTTCATCCTCAAAGTAAACACCTTGATTAGCTGAGATCATTTCGGAGTCTCACTAGAAACAGAGAAGGACAGATATTATAGAAGACTAAAAGGGCTGATTAAAGACAATGCCTAACACATCATAGGCAAAAGTGAAGATGGGCCAATCCACAAGACAAGAAGAGAAAAAGAAGACAGACCAAGCGGTGTTTCAATAAAGCACTGTGTATTTCCTTAGAAACTGTAGTCAGTTCATTTCACAGATTCACCACACGCTAAAACGGGGTCCAGATTTGCCACCGGTTTTCTAGAAAGGTCTTACAGTAATATTCTGACACATTAATCCATTTCACACCTTGTCAATGTTCTCCATAAATTCTTCAAACATACCCTGGCCATGGGTTTTTTGCATGGCCACATGGATCCCGGAGAAGCCAGCTCATTGTCCCTTGCAGAGACACTTGCCAAGCAAGAAAGGACACTTGAACCACACATTTCCAGCCTAGAGGACAGAACAAACCAGCCCCGACTACAGAACCATCTGTATTGGGCTGCTGGAATGGAAACCCTCCAAGATGCAAAGCCTTTGCCATTTCAAATGCGGGTGGAACAGAACAAGGTTGGGAGTTTGCAGCTTGGTGTTTCTAAACATGTTCCAATCATTTGGGCATACTTGGTAAGAAATCTCAAAGTTATTGCCCTAAAAGTGCCTTTATTCACTGGAGGACCAAATTCACAGACAGAGGCAAAACGTCATTAAAGAGGGAGAAAGAGAGGCAGGGTTTTCACCCAGCCTTGTAAAAGGTCTTCCAATCTTCCAAATGTAAAAGAATAAGAATGACATCAGTTGGGGATATTAAATTTTAAAGACAGATGCTGAATGGACACCTTGGACTGGCTGGACCAGGCTAGCCCGGGCCAATCTCATTGGATCTTAGAAGCTTAAGCAAGGATAGCCTTGGCTCATACTTGGATGTGAGACTACCAGAAAGTCCAAGGTTGTTAGGCAGAGGCAAGCTATGTCTAACCATCTCTGTTGTGGTTTTCCTTGAAAACCCTACTGGGTCTGAATAAGTCTGCTGTGACAAGGAGAAGGAGAAGGAGAAGGAGAAGAAGGAGGAGGAGAGGAGGAGGAGGAGGAGGTGGAGGAGGAGGAGGAGGAGAAGGAGGAGGAGGAGGAGAAGAAGAAGAAGAAGAAGAAGAAGAAGAAGAAGAAGAAGAAGAAGAAGAAGAAGAAGAAGAAGAAGAAGAAGAAGAAGAAGAAGAAGAAGAAGAAGAAGAAGAAGAAGAAGAGTTGGTTTTTATACAAAGAGCAATTCTCCTGCTTTTGAAGGTTGGCTCTTTGACATTGTACTCCACTGAGGTCCCTGTCCACTTCAGGCTCCTTTCCAAAACCTCCAGGAGTTTCCCATGCTGGATCTGGCCATTTGAACACACACACACCATCCTAACAGCATCCATGACTGCTTTTCAAGAGATAGTTTTCTCTACTCCATAACATTTTTAAAGGATACAAGTTAGAAAGAAATTAAACACCCATCTCCCTGGGCAGCTAGAAATGGGTGGCTAGATAGTTATTAAAGAGATCCCTATTTGGTGAAAAACATCTGTGGGCCCTGATCCAGAGGAATTGTTGTCCTGAGTCAAAATCATTTTTAAAATCAATAGGACTTAAAATAAGCCATGGCTGAGTTATCCCATTGGCCAATTAAAATTTAGATATGACTAATTTCCTCTGGATAAGTGCCAGACACTCTACACAAAAACACAGCACATTTTAAAGATGAAAAATAATCCAATTCTCCCACCTCCTTCTGTTCCAAGGATGCTTGCCTTTACACCGATCCCACATACCAGGAGGTCCAACAGTTCCTGAAGCCAGGGACCCATTTCCTTCCTTCCCATTCTGGGATGTTTTTCCTCCAACCCAATTATTTGCATCCGCCATTAAGATCCCAGAATGACAAAGTTAAACCCTGTGGAACAGCCCAAGACCTTTCGGCTTGAGAGTCCAGCAAAGTCTGAGCATAGAGGAAAGGGTGAGCACAAAGAAGACTCATACGGAAATTTTTTTCCAAATAAACTTGACTTCCTTCCATAATGTTTAAATATAGATCTAATGTGAGTTGTAATCACTCTTTGCTAGGACACAAGCTGCCTAAACATGCCTTGGGATACTTCTTCCCTTTATTGGCATGAAGCAGTGCTTGATGAAAATTTTATGGAGAGATGTAGAAATTGATTTGAATTTTCTGATCTCTCCACCCAGTGACATCTTTTCAGGTTTGGCTTGAACCAGTAGAAAATCAAGAAGCAACAGTTCAGGCACAGTGTGGTATAGGGGTTAAGAGTGTCTACCTACTATCTTGAAGACCCAGGTTCAAACCCCCACTTGTGCTCTGGTGCTCACTGGGTGACCTTGGGACAGTCACATGGTCTCAGCCTACCTCACCTCACAAGGTTGTGAAGGGGAAATGGAGGAGAGGAAAATAATGTAAGCTGCTTTGCTTCCCCATTGAGAAGAAGGTGGGGTATAAATAAATTAAATAATAATAAATTTAAAAAGAAAACAAAGTTTCTAGATGCATTCTGGGAGGAACAAGAAACCCCTTCTCTGTTTATCGAGGAGAGAGTGTCAACTACAAGTTCTATAAAACTTGTGCATATATGTGGTTGGGATGATAAATAGCCTGTAGCCCTGATTAGTCATTATCATAAAGCAACCAAGGAGAACAAGGCAAGAGTTCTTGGGGTTGCAGTGGATAGCTCAATGAAAATGTAATCTTTGCATTAGTAGTAAAAAAAAAAAAAAAGGAAACTCCATTGAATTTTAAATTTCCATTGTATGCCAAATGTATGTTGCTAAGCTTTCTCCCACCAAATTTGCCTAAGCAGCTGACTAAATTCTTCTTCTACATGACGGCTGCAGCCAGATTTATCACGGCCCAAAGATGGAAACAACAAGAACTGCCCAGAACTGACATGTGGCTGAACTAAATGAGAGAATTCACAATTATGGCAAAATTAGCCCGTTTGTTACATCACGACCCTTTTGAAGAATTCTTAGAATGTTGGAACTGGTTTTTTTAGAATATAAAAAAATAACATTCGGTTCACTCTGACTGTCTTAGAAAGACATTTGTCACTCCTTTAATTTCATTAATCAACATTTCACGGGTTGAGAGCTTGTGTGGTTATTAACTTGAATATTTGTTTTTCCTTCTGTCTCTTCTGCTTCTGTAAAACTGAATAATTTTTTTTAAGTAAACTCCACTCTTGGGATTATTATGGAAGGAAATGGAAATAAATAAAGCAATATGGTAATTAGGAATGGGCCCAAACTCACTCACCGAAAAGGCCCTGGCCCTGGTTAAGGTCAAGTGTACATCTCAGACCAGGGATCACCTGCCTGTTCACATTGGTGTACCAAAGCACTCTTTGGGGGATATAGTCAGCGATATCCCTCTTTGTACTGGCCCCTACAAGTGCCCGGGAGAAAGTTGAAAGGAATCCAGGAGAAAGGGGAAACCCAACTTACCAGACCGGTTTGGGTTTGGGTTTGGGTTTGGGTTTGGATGGAGCCCACTCAGCTTGGTTTGGGATTTGTGGGCTGCCCAACCCCAAAATGAACTGACTTTTTAAGGTTGATACCCATCCCTAATGATAATGCCCATCCTTAATGGTACAAATCTATGGCACAGAGTCATGTGTAAAACAATATCCACTACTGGTCCCCCTATCTTTGCAAAAAAAAAAAAATGCACCACAGAGCTTGAAAAAGTACAGAGGAGGGTGCAACTAAGATGATTAAGTAATTGAAACACTTCCTGCTAGGAATGTCTGAGACTTTCCACTGAGAAAAAAAGATGGCTAAGGAATGGCATGCTAGAGATTTATAGAAGTAGCCATGGAGAAAGTGGACAGAATTTTGTCTCCCTTTCCCTTAATACCAGAATTTGTGGGTGTCTGATGGATGCCATGAGCAATGGATTCAGGGCAGATGACTTTACTCAGCAAGTAGTTGGATTGTGGGATTCATTGCCAGTGGACAGAGTGAGATCCATGTGCATAGATGGATTTAAAAGGGAATCAGATTTGTGGAGAATAGTTTCATCAATAGCTTCTAGCCAAGAAGTCTAAAGGGAATCTTCATGTTCAGAGGCAGAAAACCTCTGACTAGTAGTGCTGGGAGGAAACATCAGAAGAGGGCCTTGGCCTCTTTGCTTTGTTTGTTGGCCCTCCAGGGCAGTTGTTTGGCTGCCGAATGAAACAGAAAGCTGAGCTAGATGGACCAGCGATTCAGCCAGGGCCGCCAGGGCCTCCCACGATGATCGGATGCTGTCTGACAGCTGCCTTCATTGCCCTCTGCTAGTGCAAGCAGCCGTGGGAGAGCTTCAGAAACAAAATCTTGCCATTGTGTCTGCCACAACATCACTTCTGGGGAGAACCCAGAAGTAATGTCAGGTAGCATTAGAAATGGCCAGAAACTCTATGATTTTACCATAGTATTTCCGGGGATTCCTAGAGCTATCCAACATCACTTGCATATTTCCCCTGGAAGTGACCTCAGGACCTCACACCCTCAATGGCTTCACTTCCAAAACTCCCACCAGTTACTTGATTACTTGTTTTATCCATATTTGTACCATATCATGTTAAATTATTATTGTTATAATATTACTGCTGTTGTTGTTACCTGTTACCAAGTGTTAATTGTATCCTCCCTGTTTTCTGTAAACCGCCCTGAGCCCTCGGGGAGGGCGGTATATAAATATAATAAATAATAATAATATTGTTTTTAATTATGTTTTGTAATGGCCTTTGGCTAAACACAATAAATGTTATCGTATCGTACTTGGCAACCCTAGATACAGCACGGCACTTCTTATGTTCTTGTACAGCCTTTTTCAACCTTTTGACTGTGGAGATACTGCTGAAATATTTTTCAGGCTTCGAGGTACCAGGAAGTGATGTCAGTTGGCCATGCCCCCTCCCAGAAGTGAGAGGAGCCTCATTTGGCAAAGCTTTAAATGGCCAAGGCCCTCCCCTCCCTTCCCACCTTCATTGGCCACGGTGAGAGGGAGACATGTCAACCTGCCCAGATAAGGGTAGAATTTTTAAAAACTGAAAACCCTTTTTCTTTCCTCTTCTCTCAGAGTCAGATACAGGTTTGGAGGGCTCTTCCCAGCTATTATTTCGAAAAACCCTCACACCATGGGACTATTGAGGAGCCTCCTCGGTACCGTTGAGTACCGTGGTACTATCACTGGGAAACCATGTTCTAATGTGTCGTGCTGTTACCACATTACACAAAGAGCCGAGAAGTCCACGTTTAAATCCCCTCATAGCATGAAGCTCACTGGGTGACTTTCTGTCATCATCTTTCAATCCAACCCACCTCATAGGGTTGTTGGCAGGCAAATGGAGGCAAGAACTACATAGGCCACCATGAAGGAGGGGAGGATAAAAATGAACTAGAGAGACAGGTAAATCGGCTAACAGTTTAAATCCTGAAAGCTTGTCTCCTTAGACTTGATACGTGGGTAGAAATGAATGGATAACTTGACCAGACATTTCGGCTGGAGTTGCGTTTAGTATCAAAAATTGAACGTCATGAAGAATGATCTCTGAAGCCCAACCAATTTCTCCCTTTCTTACCCTCTCCATTCTCTGCAACTGTCACAAATCCTTTTTGTCAAGTCAGACTTCCAGCCATGTATCCTTAAAACCTATACTTGATGTGGGTGGGATTCACAACATGGAGCAAAAAAGTGTTGTTATAGAATCATAGAGCTGGAAGGGACCTCCTGTCATCTAGTCCAACCCCTTGCACTATGCAGGACAACCCTACCCTTATGCAGCAAGTAAAGCCCTATGACAGCAGAAGGGGGCACAAGAAGCAGCTTCAGCCTCTTAAACATGCTGGACATTGTAAATCGAGGACAGAGGCAGCATGAACTCAGAGCAGAAAATAATTTTTCCTTCTGCAATAGACAGAGAAAGACACATTTAAATGGGGAATGTGAAGGGACAACCACTGGAAGGTCCCATTCAATGGAAACAGAAATAAAACATAAATTGGTTCCTCAAGTCCCAATCCTTCAAGGCAGGTTAAGATACTGCTGTATGATCAAAGAATACCAGGACTCCGAACACTAGAAATTCAGCTCCTTAAAGCCCAGTCCCAGTTCACACAGGACACCTACAAAATACCTCCCCTGTGGCTCCTGCCTTCAGCTGGTTGTTGCCGCAGTAGATTCTGACAGATGTATCAGTCACCAGAAAATCCACGCCTTTCTTGGAGTTGCCCTCCGAATGCTTGGTCAACCTCCAGCTCTACAAAGACTCTCCTCGCAGCGCCAGAAA
The DNA here is from genome assembly GCF_049243985.1 of Paroedura picta. Classification (NCBI taxonomy): domain Eukaryota; kingdom Metazoa; phylum Chordata; class Lepidosauria; order Squamata; family Gekkonidae; genus Paroedura; species Paroedura picta. Next base: position 109,792,157 of record NC_135373.1, on the reverse strand, counting down.
AGAACAAGGGAAATCGTTTTTGCTTTCTCTTCTATGGCAGGAAGAGCATCGCTGCAGTGCCAGGGTACAAGCAAGCAAGGGGCAGGTGTGGGCAGTCATGCAGGCAGAAGGCAGGTATGGGACCGTAGCAATGGCAACAACTACCACTACTTTACTGCAATCCTGGATAGTAATTCTTTATGGAAGAATACAGAATAATCCCATCTTGAAATACCATAATAAAATAAAGCCACTCAGAATCACAGAATCATAGAGTTGGAAGGGGCCTTACAGGCCATCTAGCCCAACCCCCTGCTCAACGCAGGATCAGCCCTAAGCATCCTAAAGCATCCAAGAAAAGTGTGTATCCAACCTTTGCTTGAAGACTGCCAGTGAGGGGGAGCTCACCACCTCCTTAGGCAGCCTATTCCACTGCTGAACTACTCTGACTGTGAAATTTTTTTTGCCTTTGTTGTGCTTTTTTAAACATATTCTCCTCTCTGGAGCCATGCCAAACAGCTCCACCCCTGGCAGCCTGCCTCCATCCCAACCTCCTTTGGCCAACCAGATGGTTCTGGAAGCTTCCAAGGACAGCCTGAAGAGGAGAGACTATCAGCCACCTTCCTTTCATTTTCTTGCAAGCAAAAGCATGCTGCTTCTGAGGCAAGTCTGTTTAGCTGCCCTGACTAATGGCCAAGGGCACCTCCAGGGCCTTGCCTAATCTGTTTTTGAAAGCCAACACTACACCTTATAGGAACAAGGCCCATCAGTCATCTGCTTTTTGTTGCATGCGAAGAAGGATTTCACTTGAGAGCTGTGACCCTACGATCAATCAGTTTCACTGGAGAGCCCTGATGCTCTAGCATGCTAAGAGGGACCAATTCTACTTCCTGCACACTGATCATAATCTCATAAATGACACAGTATTGTAATTGTTACTGTTGCAAAGAAAGAATTTCCAACATTTTAAATCCATTTTTTAAATTTCATTTTAGTAGCCAGGGTCATCTAGTGGTACTGGACTAGGGTCCAGGAGATCGGTGTTCAATTTCCACTCTGCCATAAAGCTCACTGCCTCTTGTCCTAACTTACCTCGCAGGGCTGCTGAGAACACTGTTCACGTGACGACATAATGAAGGAAAGGAGAATGATATAAGCAGTTTTGGGTCCCTGCTGAGAAGATGGGGGATACTTTATCCCCCATGTATCTATCTATGTAGATTTAGGCTGATCCTACAATAAGCAGAGGGTCATTCTAGGACCTAGTCTGCACACAATGGATATTGCACTTTCAATGCAGTTTAGAAGTAGACTTTCCTGTTCTGCACAGGAAAATCCAGCCGTGAAAGCACATTGAAAGTGCATTATCAGTATGCATAGGCCTAGATCAGCCTTTTTCAACCTTTTGACCATGGAGGAGTCCCTAAAATAGTTTTTTTTCAAATTTTGAGAAGCCCTGGAAGGGATGTCAGCTAGACACATCCACTGCACACCCCCAGAAGTGACATCAGTACCCACCCTCTTAGCCCTCTTTTTGCTCCCTTTCCCCACCTTTACATGTAGGTCGGAAAGAGGAGCTGAGAAGACAGCCCAGACCCCCTTCCCCAATACCATACTACTGCAGAGCGCCTGTGGGACCCTTTCAGAGCTCCCAAGGACCCCTGGTTGGGAATCCCTGGTCTCGATGGTCTGTATGGCCCCTTCCAGTTCTATGATTTTATGTTTCTATGTAAGTATAGAGCCTCTTGTGGCGCAGAGTGGTAACCAGCAGAAATACTGTCTGAAGCTGTCTGTCCATGAGGCTGGGAGTTCAATCCCAGCAGCCAGCTCAAGGTTGACTTAGGTTGGTAAAATGAGTACCCAGCTTGCTGGGGGGTAAACGGTAATGACTGGGGAAGGCACTGGCAAGGCCACCCTGTATTGAGTCTGCCATGAAAACGCTGGAGGGCGTCACCCCAAGGGTCAGACATGACTTGGTGCTTGCACAGGGGATACCTTTACCTTATATAAGTATATAACTAAACGTGCTCCTTGAAGAAAGGGCAGGATAACAAAGCCATTTTATGTGTTCTTATTTTTCCTAGGCATCCATTAATTTATTTCTAGTAACACATCTGGTAATTCCTATGTAATATCCAGTGTTCTGCATGCACACCCAGGAAGAAATACCAGACTCCGCCATTCCAGAGTACCAAGATCTTCACCTGTCTCTTGTGAACTACAAAGGAAGGAAAACAATGCTCTGAAGACCACAGCCAGGTGGCAGTTATTTCTTGCCTCATCTCCAAGCTGAGCCATCAACCATTTTTATGGATGTGTCTGGCCCAAGTTCATCAAGACCTCTTTGGCTGCGGCTGACCTTAATCTGTGTCTTTCACCTTGGATAAAGGCTGCATCTCTTCCTGCGGGCATTACAGTCCACCGGTCACAGGAAGAGATCGAGAGACCACCTGTGCTGTGGAATTCTGTCCCAAATCTCCTGTAGAACACTTCCTTGTTTATTGAAAAACAACGGCACGCATGGCTGTCTCAACAGCTTCTGTCCAAAAAATATGAACTCCTCAGGAATTTTTCAATTCCTCTTCCCCTCCCCCCTGCCCAGCAGCTCTGGAGAACCAAAAGCTGACTCACCCTCTTATGCAGGATAGTCTATGACTCATTTTCCTTAACACTTCAGTTTCTGCAGCTCATTTTGCCCAGTAGACGCCTCACTCTAATGTCTAATGCAGAGGGAAGAGGGGGAAACGGACACAGGACAAAGGCACAGTACAGTACATTTTCAAAAATCCACTTGGTTCCAGGCCATTGAGAAGGCATCTTTCACAATAAATCTGAAGGGGAAAGCATACGGTCACCAGAACAGCTGGAGCCTGAAGGGAAACCTGGCTAGATAATAAAATGTTCTACCGAAACTCAGGAATGTTACATTTTCAGGTTCTAGTGAAAAAGGACTCCAGTGATTAAAACCTGAGAAGAAACCTCCAAGGATCCAGCCAACTTAAAATTATTCCTTTTACTATAGAAACCATCTCTTTCTCCAGTCTCAGCCACTGAAAGGGGCAGGGTGGTAAGGCTGCCAGCCTCCAGATGGGCTCTCTGAACATCTCCTAAAACTACAACCTGGAATTATCCACCCATGACTCCTGTTTCCAGCTGACTGTGACGGGGATGAAAATTAAAACATGCTATCAAGCAACAATATGGTGTCACATCTGGAAAAAAAGTGGAAGTGACTCTAATTCACTTAGGAAATCACCAGAAGCACCATGGTAGAACTAGAGAGCTTCCAGTGGCTCTTAGAGCAGACTAAAGGCTCCTGCCAGTTGCTTAGCTGTAACCTACAGAGATCGTACTATAAGATCAGCTCCCCTGGAGAAAATGGCTGCCCGAGGGAGAGGCTGCCACAGCAAGAGACCTGGCAGCCCGAGCTTAGCCATTATGTATGTAATATTCCATTTTACTTGTAGATCAGGATCAGGACACTCAGGGTCTGCTCTATGGTTCATGTAGCAGAGGCAAGTATGTTAGTCAATGCTCATTTGTTAACATGGATATACAGAAATCAGAGCAGCAGGTTAAAGAAAAAGAACGCTCACACATTCTATACTACTCGCCAAGAAAGAGAACTAAGTAAGCAGGGACTCCACCCGATAAGACTAAACGAACTCAAACTATTTAGATCTAAAATAGATTATATATTATTGGCCTGGACTATTGGCTTGATAATACATTGCCGCTCTTAAAGGTAAAGGTTAAGGTATCCCATGTGTAAGCACGGAGTCATGTCTGATCCTTGGGGTGACGCCCTCTAGCGTTTTCATGGCAGACTCAGTACAGGATGGCCTTGCCAGTGCCTTCCCCAGTCATTACCGTTTACCCCCCAGCAAGCTGGGTACTCATTTTACCGACCTCGGAAGGATGGAAGGCTGAGTCAACCTTGAACCGGCTGCTGGGATTGAACTCCCAGCCTCATGGGCAGAGCTTTCAGACTGCATGGGCAGAGCTTTCAGGTGCCCATGGCCATTAGTCAGGGCAGCTTACCACTCTGCGCCACAAGAGGCTCTGCAACTCTTATGTTCGTGTCCAAATTCTCAACCTTTAACTAAGGATTACTTCATATGGTACTTTCTCCATCATGGGAATGAATCTCAGCAACATCAGGTTTGCCCCATGTGCAAATGTCAATCATGCAACTTTGGCAATAGATTCCCAAGTCGGGCAACTAAGGACATTACAAGTCAACTACAGTGTGTTGGATTGCAAGGCAGAAATCAGAGGAGACTGCATATTCCAGAAATCAGATTCAGAGTCTAATAGGAATCAGTGCTGTAGACGTGCTATGAGAGCTTTAAGTAACCTTTGCAAGTCACAAGACCCTTTTGAGAACCAACAGAGAAAGATAGGAATGGAAAGCATTCGCTCATTACTACCTCCCAGATGACAGAATGTACGGGATGCCAAGCCTGACCCACCACCACTGCCACCTATCCAAGCTGCCAGGAGGAAGCTCGGACCAAGACAAGCTATGATGACTCAAAATTTGTCCTGACTCCCTGGGGGAAACAGATACACTTATAACACACATTTCCCAGTTGTATAATACTTCCAAAGCCCATTTGATAATAGTGGTGGTGGAAATATCTAAGCTTCAGCGTAACTGAAAGTCAGCCTCCATCTGCTCTGCCAGGGTTTTGATCCATGCATGGTGCCTTTCTACAGGAACTAGCCTTAATTGAGGTTAAGTTGACTGGGGTCAATGGGAAAGCTTTCACAGTCACTGCTTCCCAAGTTGTAGAATTTTCAAGGAGGAAATGTTGGTGCAATTCCTGCAGGGCTTCCAGAACGAAAGACCTTTCTTTGCCATATAGCCTTTGAACTAGGGATGGTTTATCTCATGGGGCTTTCTTGTTGAGTTGTTTTACACTGATCTTAGAATCATAGAGTTGGAAGGTACCTTGTGGGTCATCTAGTCCAACCCCCCGCACTGTGCAGGACACTCACAACCCTATTGTTCATCCACTGTAACCTGCCACCCCCTTGAACCATCACAGAATCAGCCTCTCCGTCAGATGGCTATCTAACCTCTGTTTTAAAATCTCCAAAAATGGAGAACCCACCACCTCCTGAGGAAGCCTGTTCCCCTGAGAAACCGCTCTAATCGTTAGGAACTTCTCCTGGATGTTTACATGGAATTTCTTTTGAATTAATTTCATCCCAACCTGATCTACATTTTAACTTTCTCATTAGCCCCCTTAAAGATCACCAGGGATGGGAAGGCAGCCCATAAGCATTCAGGGGGGAATTAAGTACCTAGTGTTTCTATCCTCTACAGAAAGCCAGCAACCCATTTCGTAACCGACAGGGTTTAAGACAGAGTATGTGCTTGTTTTTTTAAAATGAGAGAGGTTTTCAAGTGTCGTCTTCTAAGAGAATAATTCTTTCCTGCACAGTACTTGTCCAAATCATACTAAATACACTTTTGTTATTCTAGTCAGCATGCTGGGGGATTGTAACCATGTTCAAGGTTTTTATGAAATCATTTCATCCTATTATGCTTAAATTTCTTTAACCCGCTCAGTACAACACCACACAGAGTTCCACCCTTCAAAGCCAATGGATGAAGAAGAGTGTATCTGATTCGGATTAGGGTAGCCAACCTCCTGGCAGTAGCTGGAGATCTCCCACTGTTACAAGTGACAGCGATCAGTTCACCAGAAGAAAACGGCCACTTTGTAAGTTGGACTCTATGACATGATGCCCCAACCCCCACCTTCCTCTGGCTCCACCCCCAAAATCGCCAGATATCTCCCAATCCAGACCTGGCAACCCTAGTATAGGGTTGCACTGTATGTAGACAAACTATTAAAATAGCATAGGGCTGCTCTGGATTTTGCCAAAATGTCCTATCATTCGCTACCATTCTAAGGTCTTCCCAACTGAAGGCCCTGTCATCCTTGATCAAGTCAATCCATCTCATGTTGGGTCTTTCTCTTTTCCCACTGACTTTAGCTTGTCATCATTGTCTTTTACAGTGACTCTCATCTTCTCTCCCCTCGCCCTTTTTAATTTCCATTTTCTTCTGCAAACCTAGTCTTCCCATGGATTCATGACCCCATTGTGTGGATTTTTTGAACCACACCCAGCTCCCAGTTAGATATAACAAGTGTGAACCCACGAGTTTTGCAGGAGAGGAGTCCATCCTTTTATCTCTTTTCCTCTGCTTCCCATTGGTCCTTTCTTTCCCTTTTTCATCCCCTTCATCTGCCCATACTCTTCCTGCTCCCCGTACATCCTCCTCAGCTGGCCAGTGGTAGTGGTTGGTGTAGTGGTGTAGTGGCTTGGTTGTACTGGTTAGGAATGGGGACTTCTAATCTGGCAAGCTAGGGTTGAATCTGAGCTCCTCCACATGCAGCAAGCTGCGTGACCTGGGCTCGCCACAGCCCTGATAAAGCTCTTCTGACCGAGCAGTAATATCAGGCCTCTCTCAGCCTCACCTCCCGCTCAGGGTGTCTGTTGTGGGGAGAGGAAAGGGAAGGCAAATGTAAGCTACTTTGAGACTCCTTTGGGTAGAGAAAAGCGGCATATAAGAACCAACTCTTCTTCAGTAATATTAGGACTCTCTCAGCCTCACCTCCCTCACAGGGTGTCTGTTGTGGGGAGAGGAAAGGGAAGATTATAAGCCGTTTTGAGACTCCTTCGGGTAGAGAAAAGCAGCATATAAGAACCAACTCTTCTTCTTTTTCTTACTTTCTTACTTACTTATTTACCCCACCACCACCTCCTACCATATACTCAAGACTGTGGAGTGGAATGGGAGGAACTCAACTTCAGGCTGCAGCTTGTGGTAATAGGCTTACCTTTATTATAGTGCAACAGTTCTACCCCAAGTTCAATGGGAGGGGATGACAGAAGAGGAGGTCACCAGTGATATTAATAGGAATGGGAAGTGCAGATTCATCCATTAAAGGGAGGAAAAATCCATGCCAAACTGGAGGTCCCTGAGTCACACGTACAACCACCGCTCTGGCTTCCGTGTGTGGCTTTATCAAAGCAGCTACATGACAACTAATGGAAAACTTAAGCAAACATGCGCGCTCTCTGAAACAATAGTGTGTCTGCGCTTCCTTTGATCTTGTTCTTTTTTTGGAAACCCCCTTTTGTACGAAATCGGGAGCCACGTTTTTGTCAAGGAAAGAAAGGTCATCTGCCCAGCCGCTTCTGTCCTCGCTTGAGCTCTCCCGCGAGTCTCTCTTCATGATACCAATATTGTTCCCACAGCAACCAATTGTGATGTCATAAACAGGATTATAATTCTGAGGTGAAGGCCTAAGTAGAATTAGCATCTGTTTATTGTATTTTTCCCCTTAAATCCAGAGCAGCTGTCATGCTTGATCAACTTCTAGCCCATCAAGGATAATCTCTGGCCATAAGGAATGGCCAAGATGCCTGTGAAAAGCGATCCGTAAAGGAAGGGATACAAAGCCAGCAAATACCCTAATATATGCTGTGAAACTACATTTTTTTAAACTCCCGCAAGCAAAGGATAACTCCCCAAAGCTTTTGCCTTGTATATATTTAGAGAGAGATGTTTTCCCGTTGCCTGCCTCCATGTCATGTCCTTATTATCCCTTGGAGGCCTCCCATCCAAATACGAGCCAGGACTGACCTTGCTTAGCTTCCAAGATCTGGTGAGATCATGCTATCAAGATTAGGGCTTTTGATAAGCCCCCAAAATAAAATGAACATGAAAGGGTGACCAGTAGCTTAGAATTAACTCACACCAGAGAATGTCACTATGTAGCCTGTTGGCTTCTCAATGACTTTCCAGTCCACAACTGATCCGTTAGATTAGCGATCCCCAACCTGTGGGCCACGGACCACATGTGGTCCGTTGACTAATTGGAGGTGGGCCGTGAAGGACGTCTTCTCCCCCCCCCGGCCCTTTACTTCATCCCCCCGGGCCCTTTACAACCCACTTCGGGTGCCATTGTCTCCCATCACTCCCAGATGGGAATATCTCGTTGCAGAGAAACAAGCTCAGGGTTCCCATTGATTTGTCATTGTCATGAGTTAAAATTTCCATGAAAATAAAATGTTCCCTATGTTCATTGTTGTGGCGTGTCTGTATCTTATTTTGAAGGGATGTTTAAACATTACCATAGCGATCAGAGAGTGTTAGGGCAGTGGTTGAGAGTAGAGGAGTAAACTACCCCCTCCCTCGGGCCTCAGTAAAATTGTCAAGCGTTGAGTGGTCCTTGATCAAGTCAATCCATCTCATGTTGGGTCTTTCTCTTTTCCCACTGACTTTAGTTTTTCATCATTGTCTTTTACAGTGACTCTCATCTTCTCTCCCCTCGCCCTTTTTAATTTCCATTTTCTTCTGCAAACCTAGTCTTCCCATGGATTGATGACCCCATTGTGTGGATTTTTTGATCCACACCCAGCTCCCAGTTAGAAATAACAAGTGTGAACCCACAAGTTTTTCAGGAGAGGAGTCCATCCTTTTATCTCTTTTCCTCTGCTTCCCATTGGTCCTTTCTTTCCCTCTCAGCGCTTGAGTGGTCCCCGGTGATAAAAAGGTTGGGGACCTCTGGCCTGGGGGACACTGGAAGGTTTTGTAGTGGAGCTCTCTAAATTGGACTCATTGCAAAAGAATTCCAAGGGCCATTCCACTATGATTTCCAAGTTCACCATATACTAACTGTACCCACCTACAGGAAGAGCCAGGCCACCACCACCTACAGAGTTCCTGCAGGGACACAAAACACCCCATTCATCTTCACAGGGCTACAGTGCTGAACGGGGCATTTTACCTCCCCCATGATGGTGGGAGGGTGGCATGCTACTCTTCTACCATTCTGGAGTGGGACCCCCATGACCCCCGCCCCCCATGGTGCTGCTGCCACCACTAGCCACAGTGGAACCCACATGCCCTGGAGTTGTGCATGCATATGCACAGTTCTGGGGCAGACCATGTGTGCTGGTGGGCGTCTTCCCCCATGCATACACGGAAAGCAGCAGGGAATGCTGCCCCACTGCTAGGAATTGGCAGTGGCCCGGTACAGCCACAGCCATGAATAATTGGTCTCTGTAAATCGTTTGGAATGAGAGACAAGGATAGAGAGGAAGCATTTAGTGTAGCTCAGCATCAAAAGGCTATTGTTCATTACCAAACTTTTTAGAAATGTTACAACAACCAAAATAGCATCTAGAATACTCCAAGTTTCCTCAAAATGAAAAACGAAAGTAGAACATCAGTGCAGATTATGTCAATTGCATTCATTTCAATATAATATGTTTCATTATTATTTATTTTTTACATTACTTATGGTTTGCCTTTTTCACTTGGACTCAGGGCAGATTACACCAAGTGAGTCAATACAACTGATGGATGGGGCATTTACTAAGCAATGTAATTGGATTAGGGTTGTAGAACCAACCAAAATAGAACAGAAGTGTAAGTATTAACATCAAACAATTAAATGATGCAAAATTCCAAACTAGAAGCCTAGTATTTGCACTTCCTCCACTGCCAAAGTGAATCTCTAGTGAGTGCCAGTGGGTAACCTGGGGTCAGTCACACACACTCAGCCTAGCAATAGATCAAGACAATGAATCCTCCTGGACTGAATCAAGATCTAGGTTTCCTGTCTTATTACCGATGCTGATTTCTCCACACCTACTACCCCTCTGCATAGCTCACAAAAACCTGCTATTGTCATTTGCCTGCTATTGTCATTCATCTGCTATTGTAATTTGCCTGTTAATTTTATTTGGCATTTGAAATCACTCTGCTGTCCAAGGTATTGGACAGATGGACTCACATTCTACCTGTATCTGAAGAAGTGAACAATGACTCATGAAAACTCATCCCCTGCCAAAAATGTTGTTAGTCTTTAAGGTGCTACTTGACTCTTGCTCTTTTCTACACTCAGCCTAGACCAGGCTTGTTGAGAAGGTAAAATGGCAACAGGGAAACAAAGTTGTAAAATAAGTGGAGTCCCCTTTGGAGAGAAAAGTGGGGTACAAATTGTTGGAATATGCAATATCTGTAGTGTGCATGATTCAAAAGTATATGAGGAATATCTTATGGGGGCATCAGGGGAGATGTATATTTAGTTAGAATAAGAACTTCTTGTTATTTTTCAAATAATCTCCTCCAGTGTCCTGATTGGTTCATTTGGAGACACTTCGAGCACACTTCCTCCCTACTTGTTTCAGGAACAGAAGAAGAAGAGTTGGTTCTTATATGCCGCTTTTCCGTACCCGAAGGAGGCTCAAAGCGGCTTACAGTCGCCTTCCCATTCCTCTCCCCACAACAGACACCCTGTGGGGTGGGTGAGGCTGAGAGAGCCCTGATATCACTGCTCGGTCAGAACAGTTTTATCAGTGCCGTGGCGAGCCCAAGGTCACCCAGCTGGCTGCATGTGGGGGAGCGCAGAATTGAACCCAGCATGCCAGATTAGAAGTCCGCACTCCTAACCACTAAACCAAACTGGAAGAATAAATGTGGAAGAACAGTTGGACAGTTAGGTCTCTCTTTTTCCATATTGTATTATTGTATGACCTTTCCCCTTCTTTTCCCTTATAGACAAAGCTATTAAGGACAATTTTTGTATTTAATTCTTCATTTTAATGTTTTTAAACTTTGATCTATTTTTTTGCATTCTAAAATGTTAATCGTGTCATTTTATCTCTGCTATGATCCTCCCTAAGTCTGTGGAGATAGGGCAGTATACAAATTCTAATCTAATCTAAATAAATAAAGCACAAAGTTTGTTTCTCTTCTTTAAAAGAACTGTTTTATTCTTTTAAACATTTTGGTGCTTTAAATTTAAACTCTGCCAACATAAATGGCCTAAGTAAATGAAGTCTAAAATTCTATAATACCTTTTTTCACAGTTGGACAAATGAGGATAATTTTCCAATGAGAACAATCGTAGGGCTAACAGTAATGTTTGTTCTGTTTGTTCTGTTGCTCTTCTAGGCAGGAATGGAAAAAAGAAGTCAAAAAAAAACATGAAAGTGGCTCTCAAGGATAAGTTCAGGTTTAATAAAGAGAAGACACAGAGAATAAGGAAGTTCTCAGAAAAAAAATTAATCCCTTTGCCTGTTTTTTATTTGAGGCAGAGATGTAATCTGGACTTCAGCATTTTAGATTTCGTGGAATGATTTTCAATGCCTTCTGTTCAATTTTGTAAGCTGACGGTCAGTGACTTAGCAATTCATCCTCTTTTTGTTCCAGGGGAACATTTCCCCACTAATGCATTTTCATCCATTTTAAACAGTTTACAGTACTACATAAAAGAGTGTAACATTTCACAGGCATAAGATCACACTTTCATACTAGCCCAGGCTGCCAATATGCAATGAGGAATGCCAGCTGGAGATGCTGGGGAGAAATTGTTTTCAGATGTTTCCAGTGGTTTTGCCTCCGTCAAAACTGGACATGCAAATAAACGACATGCAAATTAAACTAAAATACAGCCCTATTTATCACCACATATAATGGGAAAGCTGACCCTTCGTCCCACCCCTCACTAGGTATCTATAGTTATCAGTATCTTCAATACCTAAAGAGAACATTACCTCTCAAGGCTTGTACCACCCAATTTCGACCTCAGTTTATCCTACTGATCCAAGTGGCACAACTGTCAACAAATGCCAAATATAACTGTTTCTAAAGACTTTATGTATATATGTTAATCAGAGAACCAAGGACAAAGCTCTTGTCTCTTTTTTCAATCTGGTTTAGTTATTCAAACTTCTTCAGCCAGTGTAAAGTTTTGAGCCAAATTCTAACAAGCTAACTGGATGGTAATTCTGGGATCAAATAGCTTCCTTTTTACAAATAGCAGAACTATGATACTCCTTTTGGAATGTAGCCATAGCCTACAGGGAACTTTTCTGGTAATACTGGCCATCAGAGGATATTATTCATGAAAATTTCAGGAGGCTACCTATACTTTGTCACAATGATGTCCTTGGATTAATCATTTTACAGGGGAGGGGTTACAGTAAGACATTGATCTGTCTTTTCTAATTCTGGTCATATACAGTAATTAATTAGAGCAGCCCTTCTCAAAATTTTTGCCATTAAGAAACCCCTGAAATATTCTTCACGCTTCGAGAAACACCAGAAGTGGTGCAACTATGCAGAATATAACTGGGAAATATAACTGGGGACATGGCCACCCAGGGCTCCTCCCCTTCCCACCCCCTCCAGGCCTATCATTGGCCATTCTGGCGGAGGCATGTCAACATGACCATATACGGTCATAAAGGTAAAGGTATCCCCTGTGCAAGCACCGGGTCATGTCTGATCCTTGGGGTGATGCCCTCTAGCGCTTTCTTGGCAGACTCAATACGGGGTGGTTTGCCAGTGCCTTCCCCAGTCATTACCGTTTACCCTCCAGCAAGCTGGATACTCATTTTACCGACCTCGGAAGGATGGAAGGCTGAGTCAACCTTGAGCCGGCTGCTGGGATCGAACTCCCAGCCTCATGGGCAGAGCTTCAGACAGCATGTCGGCTGCATTACCACTCTGCGCCACAAGAGGCTCTTATATATGGTCAAATCACCTAATAAATGTTTAACCATTTTTTAAAAAATATATTAAAAATTAATTAACTCCCACCCATTCAGGAAACCCTCCCAGGGCTATCAAGAAACCCCAGGGGTTTCACATAACCTTGACTGAGAAACCCGGCATTAAAGACTGTAGTAATGTACTCACTCTTGGGCTGCGAACTTCAAGTGGGGACCAGAATTACAAACAATCTCCAATTACAGGGTTAAGTTGCACTGGAGACAATAGTTGCTCTGGAGGGTGAGCTGTATGGCATTGTAGCCAACTGAGGTACCTCCTTTCCCTAAATACCAAATCCCCAGGAAATCCCTAACCTGGACCTGGCAACCCTAATTCACTCCACAGGTGAAAAGCCTGTTTAAACAGACTTCCCACCTTTCTGGATGTGGCATGATTCCCGAATTTATTTTCCCTGCTTGTCAAAAGCAGCAATTTTTAAAATCCACTATCGGTCCTCCTAAAACGTTTGTTCATTGATCATCATATTAAAAAAAAAAAAACCCACCTTCAACCAAAGGCTTCTAGGATGGCTTCCAAGTAAAATCCATTTAGGAGTCCCAATCTCAACAGCCCAATAATAACAATGATTAAAAACTCAATAAAACAATCAATATCTCCAGCTGAACTCGATAAACTGACACCGCGCAGGAGGAGCACTCACAAAAAAAGCCCCCTCTTGCGTGGGGAACGGCTGAAGTGTGAGGCCTTTGCGGAAGATCTCGATTCTCAGTTTTCAGGGCCCTGGTTCATGCCTACTGAACCCATCTGCACATGCAAATATCCACTCTGACCCTGTTCATATAACATGGCAACCACTCACATTGGGATAATCGCAGATAGCATTTCTAGGACCCATATCTAGAATGGGTTTGAATGGGGAGGGTCTCTATGGATACTAAGGGATCCCCTGGAATTTCAGCTCATATCTAGACTGCAGAGATCAATTCTCCTTTGGATGCTCTGGTGGGTGGGCTCTATGTCATTGTACCCCGCTGGGGCCCCTGTCCTCTCCAGGTGACATCTCAAAATCTCTAGGCATTCCCCAACCTGGATCTGGCAACCCCACCCCCCATTCCTTGCCAGGGGAGATCTGGCAACTCTATAGGTTACCAGGAGAGCTCCATTGCCAAGTGGGGATTCGCACCCGGTTCTTGTTGTCCCTAGACTTCCAGCCACCATACCACACTGAGGCCGTTTCCGCACCGGAGGTTTCACATGGGGTGTAGGTTGGAGTTTGAGCTGGGGCAGGTGGCCCCACCTCTTCCTGCTCCCACACGGGGGGGGAGTATTTGGCCTGGTGCACATAGTCCACCCCGGTTTTGTGCTCCCGCATGGGAGCCGAGACAGCAAAGTTCCCAGTGTGGAAATGGGCCTGCTAGGAGACACCCACGTACGCATGTTTTGGACAGAGCATCTAAGTCTAGCACTAGCATTGGACAAAGAAAGAGCATACAGGCTGTGACGTAACAGAATAATCTCTTTCCCTCCCTTCTCCCCCCATGGGGCTCTGCCAGCCAACATACACAATTTGGAATCTTACGTTTCACCATTCACAGGAACAGCATGAAGTTCTTTGGCCTAGATAAGTAATTTCAGATTAATGAAAAACAAGGAGCAACAGAGCAGCGCTGTAGGCGAAGGAGGACAGCACCAAATAATTGATCTTTAGCAAGCAGAGGAAACAGAGGCAGAGGAAATGCTTCTCCTTCCGTGGCCATTTCTACAAGTGCCGCTTGGTCGGTGGCTTCCCCCCACCCCCACATCTTAAATTAAAATATAAAAACGACATACATGTATATTTCATATCAGAAGGGCTCTCTTTGGCTTCCTCTCCTGCATTCACAGGGCCCCCAGGGGCACACGACAAGACTGAAGGACATTTTTCATGCCACATGAAAACCCCTGCTTTCTGAAATCCATCTGTTCTTGAATGTAAACACCTTGAGGCAGAAATTCACTGTTCTAAATGTGATTGCTCAGGGGGGGGGGATTGTTTTCCTCTTTAAAATGATTCCACGAACAGCAAATAATAACCAAATCGACAATGTTTTACGAAAGCAGAAATAGTGACGGTTTCCTCTGATCCTCTTGAAATTCTGGACCAGACTGGTCCCTCGATCCTTGCCGGTTTGTCCGTGCCTCCTCGGTGTGGCACAGCGACTCCAAGGATTAATGAGCAACATGTCAGCATCAGCATTGCTCATCTGGGATGGCGGTTACCCTAAAGGAGGTCTGTGGTCCAGGGGCAGAACACCTGCTTTGGATGCAGTAGGTTCCAGGACCAGTTCCCACTGGGCTGGGAAAGGGGTGGAACTGGAGGAGGGCCGGATTTGGGAAGCAGAGAGGCGTCAGGGCACAATAACCTCCAAATCAGCCCATTTTCTCCAAGGGAACTGACCTCTGTCTCCTGGAGTTGTGGCTGTGAAAGGTTCTAACCCAGGGGTAGTCAAACTGCGGCCCTCTGAATGCCAGCATTTGCGAATGCTGATAGGGGCTTATGGGAATTGTAGTCCATGGACATCTGGAGGGCCGCAGTTTGACTACCCCTGTTTTTTCCAGATCATTCCTGTAAAACAACAAACAACCCAAGAATCAATCCAGTGGCAGGGCTGCAAAAGGGAACGTATCCCACACTCTATCCTGCAAAGATTCCAAGTGAAAATCCTTTATGATGCTGACAATGCTTCACTTTCTATTTTATTTTCCCTCGCTGCAATCCTACGACTTCCCCCAGGGTCTGATCCAAACTGTATTTGGATCAGCTCAAGGAAATCCACTTCCAGCCCAGGCAGCAGTACTAATGGTGAGCTGGCAGACTCATTGCCATGCCGTCAGACCTGGCAGATCCCAGGAAGACACTCGGGGGAAATTCAGATGCCTGTTGTGACTCATGAACTCTAAGAGGTAAACTGCGAAGGTGACAGCACTGACAATGGAAGGTATAAGGCGGGGATGTGGGTGGCGTGGAAGACAGTATATGAGCAAATGGGATGTGAGTGTCCTGCATAGTGCAGGGGGTTGGACTAGATGACCCATGAGGTCCTTTCCAACTCTGTTATTCTATGATTCTATGACTTCTGGATGTTACCCCAGCCTTCCTCAGAGCTGTTGCATTGGTGGTGCCTTTTCAACATGCCCATAGCATGCAGTGACTGAACTACCCTAAATAAATGCGCTGGGTGTGAGCTCATTTTCACCACCATCTCATGGATCCTCCTAAGCATCCTATAAGATGCCACGAGACTTCCTCCAAACTCACTCTAGTCATCTCAGTTCCTGTTTCCTTTTGTGAACTTCCTCAGTGTACCATAAGTGGGGCCAGACAAAACGTCGGGGAGAGATCACATCGATGGCGGTCAGCATTCAGGTGTGCCAGCTGCTGACCAAATCCTTCAAAGAGGAGCATCAGATCCTGCAGATTGTCCAGGAATCCTTCTGGATCCATAAGACTCTGTGTGCCCTCTACCCGAAAAGGGCAGGAATGGGATGTTGAGTTGGGCCTTCAGGGTATAGTGGAATGACAATGGAACAGCATTCACCGCAATCAGATCCTACACTCTATCCTACACAGATCCTACACTCTATACCCCCAGCCCTGCACCAAAGATCAAGTCCACGATGTGGTCTGCTTGATGGGTGGGACGGATGACATATTGCAAGAGCCCCAGTGCCATCCTGGTCTGAGCCATTACCAGAGGATGGCAATTCCTCATGAACAGTGAAACCCCCAGCACTAACAGTCTTGGGTAGCTACTGCCTTCAGCCATCTGGGGCTCAGCTCCTCTCTTGCATATTTACACTCAGCCAACACAGATTCCTCTGCCGCAGCTCAACTAAAACATTGTTTTTTCTCCAAGCGTTAGAGTTTTTAGTCAGGCTTTGCATAGAATCATAGAGTTGGAAGGGGCCATACAGGCCATCTAGACCAACCCCCTGCTCAACACAGGATCAGCCCTAAGCACCCTAAAGCATCCAAGAAAAGTGTGTATCCAACCTTTGCTTGAAGACTGCCAGTGAGGGGGAGCTCACCACCTCCTTAGGCAGCCTATTCCACTGCTGAACTACTCTGACTGTGAAAAATTTTTTTCCTGATATCTAGCCTATATCATTGTACTTGAAGTTTAAACCCATTACTGCGTGTCCTCTCCTCTGCAGCCAGCAGAAACAGCATCCTGCCCTCCTCCAAGTGACAACCTTTCAAATACTTAAAGAGGGCTATCATGTCCCCTCCCAACCTCCTTTTCTCCAGGCTGAACATTCCCAAGTCCCTCAACCTGATGCAGAGTTTCTGCATCTCGCTTCTCCTAAAGCAAAGAAGTTCAGGGACTGAGAGGAAAAGAAATGACATACCTTACACACCTATTGTTACATGCCATGTGGTTCAGAATTCCCAACTCACTTGCTCAATTTATTTAAACTAAAACACATTAGTCTAAGTAGCAGCCACCTTAGGCTCACTTAGTCTTTTCCCAAAAGAGCTGCTGAATCCTACCGGGAGACAAATGTCAGGAGCAGCAAAAGAGTGTTAAGACAGATGGTTTTATAACAGCCGAGTTTAAAGGAAGAAACTGGAACACGTTCCTATCTAAGCACCAAGTGGCCAAGATGTATTTCCAGGCTGCAGCTGCTGATTCTCCTATGCTTAGTAGTGCTGGAAGGACTTGAGTTTGAGGAGAGAAGTGGCAATTGGAGGACACTGCTTGCACCTTGATCAGCTGCCATTTTTCTCCCCTCCCATCGACATCTTCCCCAAACCAGGGTTTTTAAAAATATTTGCAATACCACCTGTGTAAACATGGATCCGTTTTCAGTTCCATTTCCCTCCATTTCTTGATCTCTTTGATGTGTTGCAATTGTGCAGCTACTTGGTCAATATTTTCAACTGCTTGCGTCCATTAAAGGCCCCATACGTGGTAGCACCTGCTGTTTTTTTTCCCCTCACAGTCACACTGCAACTTGGGTTTTGAGGTTATTCCGCATGTTGGGCCACAAGACTGAAGGGGGAGGGAAGGAAATTATATATTCTTGCAATGCTCCATGCCGATTTCTATATGTATGACTTGCAAGTGAATTCGTCTTAAGCATGGCAGATTTCAGAAAGACTGCCAGAGTTACTGGGTCAGCTTGTGGATGTGAATCGCCATATTCATCCCAAGTTTTGGTGGCAAGCCTCAAACTCCTTTCCTTTCCATTATTTTTCTCCCTCTAAATAGATCATTAAGCGACTTTTATGCCCTATCGGTGATGTCTTGCAGAAGGATTCTTACTCTATTTAGAATGAGTCCTTGAAAACAAACTCATTACTGCCTTGCTTTATTATTACTCACTTATCAGCATAACTCTGTCACCGAAAAGCTAAATGCTGTCACCCTCTTTTGTGTCGCCGCATGTCGAAATGATGGAGTGACTCTCTGAAATGATCTCACAGCTTGCCATTTATTTCCCCTTTTATTTACGTTTTGTACACAACAAAAAAACTGTTTGCCTGCTTATATGTAGCAAAATCTGTTCATTGTTTACAGCTTTGGCTTGAAAAAGCTGCCAGAGCGGATTCATAACACGCGTACATTTCCATCAAAGCAAATGTCATTCTTAGTACCTGACAAATAACTTTTTCAGTGCCTTCTGAAAGACTAAAACCAAGCCCAAGTTACATTAGGGAAAACAAGATATGGGGCTGGGATAGATGGACAGCAGGTGTGCAATATCACCTTTTACTACCTGGCTGCAGGAACAGGCTTTTTTGGGGGGGCTCCAATGTCTAAATGAGCAGACGTGGAGCATTGCGATTCTGTGTGTGAACGCCACATCCACTCTAATAAACAACAAGACTCAAAAAGCAAACAGTGACCTCTAGAAACAGAACACAACATTGCTATTCTCAAAGAAGAGACAAACTACCACACAGTGACACCTAGTGACAGAACACAGTATTAAGGGTGGAATGTCAAATTATTACACAGCTAAATCTGCCACTGAAAATAGTATTATGTCAAGTTATCTCTTAATAACCTGTAACATATTGATCATTATCTCATACATATACATGTACAAGAAGAGTGCAAGTGAGCACACTGACCCCACTTTTGCACATTTGTCTTGGGTCATTTTCTCATCCAAACTATATACACAGAGATCAAGATGGGTGGCCATGTTAGTCTGCCTGCAGCTGTAGAAAAGAGCAAGAGTCTAGTATCACCTTAAAGATTAACATTTGTGGCAGGGTGTGAGCTTTTGTGAGTCACTGCTCGCTTCTTCAGATATCTTTAAGGTGCTATTGGATTCTTGCTCTTTTCTGGATGCACACAGAATGAATGTATCGAATGAAGGACTCCTTTCAAGTATTCCCACTGCATCTTAGATATTAAGTGCTGTGCCCATGTGAGATAAATGCTCAGCACACTTGGTCACAGGCAAACACATTCCTGGTCATGAGTCAGCCAGCAGCCTCTTCCACTGAGGATGAGGAGATGGAGGAATCAGGAGCTGCACCAGTAGAATGAACATCTTGGCACTGGATTAAGACTCAGAACAGCAAAAAAAAAAAGCCTTAATTCCAGTGGGGGACAAAGGAACAGAAGTCAGTTTGTCCCTCACCATTGGGTCTCCTGGGCAGGCAGAGCATCAGAGATGAAAGGTGGCATCAGAGATTAACAGGCGGATGAGTGCTAGGTTAATAGCACAGCAGCAGTCAGCCTTGCTTCCAGTACAGGGTTGATAAAAACAAGATGTAGAGGAGAGCCAATCTGTGGGAGCAACTTTTGCTCACACCACTCTGTCATCCAAATTATTTGGTAGAGTCTGCCTGTGCCTTGTTGCTAACCTTGAATTTGTTTTCCAGAGAGACATCCTTGATATCTTGCTTTGTCTGTGGAACCTGAAGTCTGGTCCTTCCTGTAACTTCAAATCTCTTGATTAACTGGTTTGCTACACTGGTTTGCTATTTATTGCCTTATCGCCATATAATTGCCTTTATGCCTCCCAGAAGCTCCCAGGAAGAGTAAAAGCATCAGACTCAGGCCAGGATACAATATTTGATTTATTACCCTTGCATGTGTGCCTACCAGAGACTGTGTTGGCAACCACAAGGTGTATAGCCATTGATGCAACACTCACATTCTCCTCTACACATGTTGACTTGTACACACTTCTGACACATGTGGAAGAAAAGGGTTTTTTTATACCTCAGTTTTCTCTACCAAGGAGTCTCAAATTAGTTTACAATTGCCTTCCCTACCTCACTCCATTACAGAGAGCCAGTTTGGTGTTGTGGTTAGGAGTGCGGACTTCTAAACTGGCGAGCCGAGTATGATTCTGCACTCCCCCACATGCAGCCAGCTGGGTGACCTTGGGCTCATCACAGCCCTGATGAAGCTGTTCTGACCGAGCAGTAATATCAGGGCTCCCTCAGCCTCACCCACCTCACAGGATGTCTGTTGTGGGGAAAGGAAAGGCGAATGTAAGCCGCTTTGAGACTCCTTCTGGTAGAGAAATGCAGCATATAAGAACCAATCTTCTTGTTCTTGTGAGGCTGGTAGGGCTGAATATTGAGATAACTGTGACTGCTCCAAGATCACCCAGCTGGTGAAGGAGTGTGGAATCAAACTTGGTTCTCCAGATTTGAATCTGCCACTCTTAGCCACTACACCATGAGGGCCCAGGGTGACAGTGACACTTACCCAGTGGCATTGTCAAACATTTCCCCACAGGCAAAAGACACGGATGTTCACAATCAGATGACAGGGTAAGTGTTAGAGCTACTCTGTGTGTGTGTGTTTGTGTGTGTGTGTGTGTTAAAGATACATGATTGTCCCTTTGATAGGACATGTTTCTTAGCTTTAAAGATTCATTCGGCAAGAGTACAAGCATAAAAGGCTGAGCAAGCAGACATCCCCAAAACAGAAGGAAGGGACAAAAAGCATAATAACACACCTTGCTATAGCAGTAGAACCACCCCAGCCCCCAACTCATTTCAGTTGACAAGATCAAAGGCAAGTGGTTTTAGAGATTAATTTCCGCTGCTTCGCTCTCTTTCATTTAGGAGGCTGACCAGGCAAGGATTTCACAGCATGGCTTCTTGCTTTCTCCATCTATTTCTGCAAGGCCCCTCCCCTCCCCAAACCTACAGTACTTGAACTTGGCACAGAATCAGAAATCAAGACAAAAGACCAGCCACAGAAAAAGAACATCAAACAGAGCAAACGCCATGGCTGAAGACAGCTACGTGAGCCCATCCCACCAGTGGATGGATGAGATCTCCGTAATCCTATCAAAACAAACTGAAGATCTGCATTTGGCGACTCTCTCTTCTTCATAATAAAAGAAGGCAGCTAATTAGTGGATTGGATCTTCTTCTGGAGAGTGATCTCCTCTTCTACCTGGACTAGATTTGATTAAGGGGATGAAAGTGGGCTGCTTGAGACTAATTTCTTCCCTATTCAATTGAATTGTCTCAGTCGAAGGAGTCAGAGGTACTATACTGTATACATAAAAATCTTAAAGTAATAAATGCTTCCTAGGACAGAGGGCTTGATGGCTGAGACATAACTCAGCATGTCAATTATTATATTTCCAATGTCTAATCCTTCCCATCCCTAGCACCAGTGGTCAAGCAAGTGAGTGGGGCATCCCACCCATTAGCAGAGGATGATGCTTGGCAGCAAAAATTAGGAATTTTGTTAGGAATTACTGGTTCATCCTGAGGATGCAATGACTAGCAGCCAACAAGATGCCCCGGGAATGGGGGCACATGAATTGCCCATCACTCCAATAGTGTGATGTCACTTCCAATGTCACCTGGGAGTGCCATTCCACCAAGGCAATTTTCCCAGCATTCCCTTTCCCTGCCCCTATCACCATGTAGTAGTGGGGGACAGAGGCTGCCAGGTGGAAGGTCTCCCTCTAAAGAATTGACAGCCCTACCCCCAGCCTCTGCCTCCTTCTTTTCACCTCTGCCTCACTCCCACACCCCCTCCGCCACCCACCTGGGAGATGCAGCAACTGCCCCTCCTTGTCTCCTCACACCACAGCTCCTCAAGTGAGGTAAACCACACATGCCCAATACCACTTCCTGGATTCTGATGGGATTCTTTCCTCTTGCAAGAATCTGGCTGTTGTTTGGAATTCCACCAGAACCCTGCCTATTACTGTAATGCTGGCTACCAAAATGGCCACTGAACTCCCACACAAAGAAGGATTCTCGTGAGAGTTCAGGATGCTTGCTATGGCTTGCCACACTATTTTTAAACAGGCCTGTCGGGGGGGGGGGGGGAAGCAGCATGGAGGATTAGATGATCCAGCTCCCAAATGGAGGTAGGGGCAGGATGGCATGGAGACAATGGTGACCTAAGGTGGAAAAAATGTTTTGAGCTGGCACAGAATAATATTGACTTTGTGGGCCAATGACGTCAGTGGGCCAATGGCGTCAGTAACCTATACCCCCACATCAGCCCTCCACTACCAAGTGATGCCTTGTGGTAAGAAAATATTCTCAGAAAATATTCTTCAATGGCAGTGAAGAATCATAGAATCATAGAATCATAGAATCATAGAATCATAGAGTTGGAAGGGGCCATACAGGCCATCTAGTCCAACCCCCTGCTCAACGCAGGATCAGCCCAGAGCATCCTAAAGCATCCAAGAAAAGTGTGTATCCAACCTTTGCTTGAAGACTGCCAGTGAGGGGGAGCTCACCAAGAAATATATTCAAAGCTCATCTGCATCCCCACTCACATCCACTGAGAGTCAGTACAGTATAATGGTTAGAGCAGGCTTTTTCAACCAGGGTTTCATGAAACTCTGGGGTTTCTTGAATGGGTGGGCGTTAATTAATTATATATTTTAAAAATTTGTTAATCATTTATCGAGTGATATAAGCAAATATGGTCATGTCTACCTAGCCACCCTCCTCCCAAAATGGCCAAGGATGGGCCTGGAAGGGGTGGGAAAGGGAGGGGCTATGCTTCCTAACCATACTCTGCACAATCAGGGCCCTTTGGGGGGTTTCCTGAAGCCTGAAGAATGTTTTAGGGGTTTCTCAATGGTAAAAAGTTCAGAAAGGCTGGGTTACAGGGTCAGACTAAATCTGGGAGATCCAATTTCTAATACACTCTGATATAAAAGGTCACTGGACATTTGGGGGCCAAGTTTCCTTCTCTCTCAGCCTCACCTATTTCGCAGGGTTCTTATTAAGAGGAGAAAACAGAGGAGAAGAGAACCATTATAAGCAGCACTGCATCCCCATTCGGGGAGTAGAGAAAGAAATAGCTAAATAAAAAAATATTCCCAGATTCTGACAAGAACAACCCAAAGAGATGAGCAAGATAAAACACCTTTGGGGAACTTAAAAAAAAAAAAACTAGGTAGAGCGCACTAATTGCCACCCTGAGACTCCTGCTAAAAACTAGTTCTCCACCACCTATTCTAAAGGTGACCATTTCGCAAGAGAAAAAACCATTCCCAGGATGTGTGGCTTATAGGAAACAAAAGCACAAAACCCATAAAGGAAGAGCAGGGGATGATCTGAAAGCACAGAGGCAATGGGAGAAGAGACCATGAGACAGAATTACATTTTCTGTAATAGAATGATCAGTTGAATGGAGTACATCAAATTCTTTTTTTTGGGCCCAGTCCAGTTCTTAATGGATTCAGCACCACGCTCGGCACAAACAAACTCCTCAGTGCGAGTAGGTTAGCAAATGAAGAATGCACAGAGGATAAACATCTCCCTTTATTCATGGCTCCAATGGGTCTAAGTATCAGCTAGGACAGGGGTAGTCAACCTGTGGTCCTCCAGATGTCCATGGACTACAATTCCCATGAGCAAATGCTGGCAGGGGTTCATGGGAATTGTAGTCCATGAACATCTGGAGGACCACAGGTTGACTACTCCTAAGCTAGGAAAGATAAGGGGCCTCTTTCCAGACAATTCCTGTCATTCTAATGTGGACAAGATGCAGCATACCTGGCCTAACCTGCAGGAAGCCATAGCTGTCCTCATGACATACAAACATAATTGGCTTGCGTGGGGAGGGGCTGGGGCTCAGTTGCAAAGCATAGGCTTACCTTGCAGAAAGTCCCAAGGTCAGTCAATAGGGGGCGCCAGTTCAAGGATCACTAGGCAGGCCAGGTCTTCGACGTCACTATGAGACCTCCAGCCCCCTGCTGACTCTTCTACCACTACTCCTCTGGGCAATGGTGGCAAATGGAGGAAATGAGGAGGGAGGTGATAGCATTACACTGCATCCAGTATAGCCTGCATATGACATCCTTATGTCAGACAGTGCTTTAGCATTTGTCCAAACTCTACGGTTAAACCACAGAGTTGAGGAAGAATGCCAGGGGATCTCCCATACACAACGATACAACTTTTTTCTATTCTTCAGGAATACCTAATTTCAGTGGGAATTGTCGACAGAATGAGAACGCACCAATAAAAAGTCTACTGAAGTCAATGTAACTTTGCTTAGGATGCCTAATACTTGATTTATTTTCTGTCTGCATGGTACAGGAATAGAGGGACCAGGTCTCCCATGATAGCAGGAGACTTTTGGCTACCACATATAGCTACCTACAACTGCCTGCTACAGCAACAGAAGAAAATGGGAAGGGAAGTAGCATCACAGCTTCAACTGTAAGCCGTATCACAGAGATGCTCTAGCAGTATGTCAGCTATGCTTTAAGGCGGGGTAGTCAACCTGTGGTCCTCCAGATGTCCATGGACTACAATTCCCATGAGCCTCAATAACCCAAAGAGGTGGTTTCCTAATTAGTTGGGAGAACTAGCTTCCGGAGACATAGTGAGAGGTGGGTAACTGGGATCTCCACCAACATTTAAGGGGATTTTTTCCCCTAAAGAACCTCAAAATAACCCATGTCAAATGCTTGAGTGGAAAGACTTTTTTTGATGAGGGGAAATAAAGGGGTATAACACACACTTAAAAGGAAGTCAGGGAGGAGAGGGAGGAAAGCAATTTTAGGGAAGACGATAGAAGTTCACGGAGATACCAATAAAACAGCCACTATTTGATTTATTTATTGCTTGTTTGGCTGGTTGGTTTTAATATACCACCCCTCCCCACAGGCAGGCTCAGGGTGGTTCACAACATATGTCACATGTACGTCTCAGTTAAAAATATTATTTAAAGCTTATAGTGCTCCAATACTTCGGTTCATTGGGGGAGAAGTGAAGGCTGACTCTTACCCATGTAGGGGAGGTGTGGAGAGTCCTTCAGGAAGGGCAGTATATAAATACAATAAATAAATACAGTAAATAAAAGCAAACACACTGGTGTCTAGGTGCTCTTGATCTAGGGGAAATGTTCCCTGGGGCAGTATGACATAGTAGCTCCCCCCCCCCCAAACAATAACTTGATGGAAAATGTCTTTGATTGCTTTGCCTGAGGTGAACTATAGGTATTAATGGTTCACAGTAACCCTCTGATGGGAAAAGAGCGAGAAAAATGTTAAACATTGCTAAATTACGGTAAATGAGCAAAAGGGGGATGGAGTCCGGAATCTGATGAGATTAATCAGAGGCAATATTTCTTGGGGAACCCATTGTCCTAATTTATGCATTTATGGAGTGAGGAGGAGGTCTTTAGCAGGTCATCTGGTCCTTCCCACAAGTTCTAAATTATATTGTACAGACTTGTCCTTGGCTGACTTCTATTGCAGTGTCATTTTTAGGCCAGGCAGTATGTTGCTTTTAATAATTGAAAATGGCATTAGAAAAGGGGTATTTATGGTTTTCTATCTATAAATTGCCCTTCAATGAGAGGAGGGGGTCTGGCTCCTACCAAGACAGCAAATGCTGTGGTATGCCATAGATTCTAGGTGAAATCCAACCCCCTAATCCCTCCTCACAAGCACTGCACTCCAAGAATTCCCTAGCCAGAATTGGCCACGCCATGCTACAACCACTTCACGATAGCCAAGGAAGGGGGGAAGAGTCTGCTTTTCTCAATTTGGCTTGTGCTTGTCAATATCTGGGAAAGCCTTAGCCCAACCATCACTGAGAGTTGACAGTAAGAAGATGCCAGGCAATTAGTGAATTGGAAGCAGCCTGGTTGGTTAATGGTGCATGCAGGCAATAGATCCCAAGCTGTACCTGCCAGACAGCCAAGATCAATCAAGGCTCAAAATTGTCCTGAGTCCCTCTCATTGGGCTTCATGCCAAGCCATGCTGTCATTCTTTTCAACATTGCCCATTTGATTATGGACTTCTTTAAGAACCACATCTTCTCCTTTCCCAACACGGCACTCATTAGTTTAGATTGCATTTAAACTCATCACACTCAGCCTTCCTAAGGTTCTCATGCGGGACAGTCCATTTTAAGGAAGGCAAAGGTCATTGTAAGCTACTTTGGGGCATCTTCAAAAGTGAAAAGTGGGGTACAAAAAGCAGCTCTCTTCTTCCCTCTCTTAATTTTTCTCCTGCTGCTGCTCAGAGCCATGACGGGAAATGGGGAGCTGGGGGAGATTTTCCACCACCCCCGGAGATGATAATCAGGGGTAGTCAAACTGCGGCCCTCCAGATGTCCATGGACTACAATTCCCAGGAGCCCCTGCCAGCAAATGCTGGCAGGGGCTCCTGAGAATTGTAGTCCATGGACATCTGGAGGGCTGCAGTTTGACTACCCCTGCATGATTTTATTTTTATTTACCAGTTAAGACATTTTAATGGCAAGGAGCATAAAGTTTATTCAGAATTCTATTCCCGTTTATTGTTAAAAGTTGCCAGGGAAGGGAAGGGGATACTGTGCACAGCCACTGAAGGAGGATAAACCCATGAACAACTTGCTCTCCCAGTCTGTTTGCTTCCTGCTGCTTTCCCAAGTGGGGAACGAGAGAGGCAGACACAGAATAATAAAGAAGCGAAGAGAGGTCAGGAGGGTCCAGGAAGGTTCTCTTTAGGATATCCACGCATTTGATTAGATACTTCATTTCTCAACCAAGCATTCTAGCAGGAATGGGGAAAGAGAATTGGGGGGGGGGTCCTTCAGGCTCCTTCCAACAAGGTTATATCCTGAGAAGCCAGGAGTGGAATTCTAATTCACAAGGAAAGTAAATCCCCACGGATAGCGAGGCCACTGCTATCAATCCGCTGAAATCCAGACTAGTACCAGGTGCTTCAAGCACAAAACAAGAACTAGAAATATATGCAGGGCTAATGGATAATTCTGTAGTCCATTTAAGGGGGGGGTTGTTTGCCTTACATATTTACCCAATTCAAAATCTCCATGGATTCCTTCTGAATATTTAGGAGTTCCCCAGCTGGTAACACAAGCCATAGAGCTCACTCTCCAAAGCTGCCATTTTATCCAGGGAGACTGATTTAGGGTTGCCAACTCTATGTTGAGAAATATCTGGACATCTGGAGCAACGCCTGAGGTAGGGTTGCCTACTCTGAGTTGTGGAATACCTGAAGGCTTTTTTGGGAGGTGGAGCTGTGAGTGGGCAGGATTTGGGGTGGGGAATCTAGCCTCCCAAGCAGCCATTTCCTCCAGAGGAACTGATCTCTTTAGTTCGGAGATCCCCAAGTAGCACTGGCAGGTCAGGGAGCTCATTAGCACTCAGATTCCACAGATCAGGGGTGGCCAAACTGTGGCTCTCCAGATGTCCATGTGGTACAATTATTGTGCTGGCAGGGGCTCATGGTCATTGTAGTCCATGGACATCTGGAGAGTTTGGCCGCCTCTGCCCTAGAGTCCATCTATCAAAGCAGCCATTATTTCCAGAGGAAGTGATCTCTGTCATCAATCTATGGGATCAATTGCAATCCTGGGCAATCTCCAGGCCTCACTAAGGGATTGAGAATACAAAGAAAAAGAGACCTGTCAGTAGTTGTGAAGGACATACGAGTTTTGTAGGCTAAGTCACCAGTACTCGGTCCCCCACTGAAGATCTCTTCCGTAATTTTCTGCTTGTTAGCATTGTCCTCATTCAATACAGATTGATGGTTCAAGTCATTTTGCAAATCAGCATCAAAGTTGAAAGTAAAACTTGTCTTTATCTTTACTAAGCCACTGAAGAAAGCTGTGAAAATGTGTCTTTTAATCAGTACATGTTTGGGCTTTATGTACTGATATGAATTTAAAACGACTCTTGTGCTCCAGACGTCATCATGGCCATTCTGTCAGCTTCTCTGAACATTTGCCTCACTTGGAGGTTGGCGGCCCTGGACTGATCTCTGTCATCTGGAGATCCATTGAAATCCAGAGAGACCGCTAAGCCCCAGCTGGTAGATGGCGAACCCGAGCTGGAAGCCAGGACCAAATGGTGTCCACTGAAAGTCTCCTTGCCTCTCTGCATCTGCCTCAGAAAGTGAACCCTACTCCAGGTTCTGGTGACCAATTAAGTCTGCAAGTTCCATGCAGAAAGTTGACTTGAACATGGAAATCAGGGGCAGGGCCAGCCTTCTGCTGAGTTGGCCTGGATGTTAGTCATCCGCACAGTGCTAAATGAGCTGGGGGTAGGGTTGCCAGATACAGGTTGGGAAACACATGGAGATTTTGGGGTGGCGCCTAAGGATGTCAGGGTTTGGGGAGGGGTGGGACATCAACAGGGCTTCATGCCACAGAGTCCACCTTCCAAAGTGGCCATTTTCTCCAGGTGAACTAATCTGTGTTGCCTGGAGACCAGTTGTAATAGTGGGGGACCTCCAGCCACCCCCCTGGAGGTTGGCAACCCTAGTTGTGGTCAAGATAAATTACTACTTCCCACTACAGGAGCCTTCAAAACAGAATAAGTGATGCAAATTGAACTGGAGAATCATATATATATATATATATAAAAAACTGGAGGCAGTGCATCTTCCCCCAGCAATATACATTGCAGAATTTAGATTTTCAGAGAAGATAAATTATTTGATTGCCTGGGAGTATGAGGGAGAGAGAGGGGGAGAGAGAGCAATGTACACCCTTGTTGCTGTGATTATGGCACTGAAAGGAAAAGAGCAGAGAAATGCAAAGGCACCATCTGATACGAAGATCTTGCCTTTCCTTCGCAAACATCCATTTAGCTCAGCACAGTGTAAGACTGGCGGCAACACAATACATCTAATTGATTGGAGGCTTGCAGGCACAACACACCTTTTGCTTCAATGGAAAGAGGCAACAAAGCACTTCCTAAATCAAATACTTGGATTGCGCCTCCCCGCACATCCAGGCGATCTGCCTCTTTAGACTGACGTCTACCAACTCTTTGGGGAGCTAATTACTCCGATGATGTACCATGCTCCATTGGCTGAAAAAGCATGATTGTTTGCATCCAAACTATACTGTTTAGGAGAAGATATGCCCCTTGGGATTAATAAGGTACATTAGAAGAGCTTCTGTGCAAGTTATTTCAAATAGTCATTATTGACGATGCACCGGGAGCGGGGCAGAAATTAAATAAAGGAAAGAAAACGCCTCTAAACAGCAGTCCAGTGGCTCAACCCTCATTGCCTAAACAGGGATTCCCCACCGTTTTGTAGGAAATGATCCTGAGACCCACATGCCTGTAGAGCTCCCCCATTGTCAGCAGTGGGAGCCCCACAGAGCTCTAGATGGCATCCTCATGTGCTGCGCCACATTAAAAATATGAGAGGCTGATGGCAGGACCCTTCCAACAGGCTGAGCTCACAAAGCAATGCCTTCTTCTCTGCCAGTTTCCCCATAAAAGGCACGCCCACACAAAGTGGCAGCGCTATCTCGGGCTGCCACCTCTGGGTTGGGAAATACCTGGAGATTTTTTTTTGGGGGGGTGGAGGTTGAAGAGGTCAGGGTTTGTTGAGGGGAGGGACTTCAGTGGGATATAATGCCACAGAGTACCCCTTTTGAAGTGGCTGTTTTCTCCAGGAGAACTGACCTGCATTGCCTGCAGATCAATTGTAATGATCTCCAGTCACCACCTGGAGGTTGGCAACCCTAAGCACACCTCCAGTGATAACTTCCTGCCTGAAAGTCTCCACTCCCAAAATTCATCAGACTCCCATTCCTTGCGAAGTTGTGACAGCAGGACCCTACTGAAGTGGGAGGGGGCCTCTACAAGGAGTTGCCAACTCCAGGTTTGGAAATACCTGGAGATCAGAGGTTGGAACCTTGAAGAGTATGATTTAGAGAGCAGAGGGACTTTGTAATACCATGCAATTATCTCCAAAGGCAGCCATTCTTTCCAGAAGGAGTAGCATAAATGTTTTAAATAAATACATGATAAATAAAGAGAATGGTACCCATTGCTACATCAACCAGCCCCCAATTATCATGCCTTGGTCATACCACTGAAATTTTGGTGGGTATGGGGGCATATCATATGTCCTGACTCCGGCTTGCATTAAACCCTACCAATAAGCAAAAAAACACAATGCTCTCCTTCCTTACAAACAGAAGAGCAACCATGCCACATTAGATCAATAGTCCACCTAGGCCAAAGGTGGCCATGCTCCAGATATCCATGGACTACATTTTCCATGAGCCCATGGCAGCAGGAGGGGTTCTTGAGAATGAAGTCCATGGGCATCTAGAGAGCCACAATTTGGCCACTGCTGATCTATCTAGGCCAATAGCATCTAGTCATATGCCACAGGAAGGCCTACACACAGGAAATACCTGGAGATGTTAGGAGAGGAGGGTGGGGACTTCACTAGGGTATAATGCCACAGAGTCCACCTTCCAAAGTGGCCATGTTCTCCTCACCGAACCGATCTCTGTTCCCTGGAGATGCATTGTAATGGCAGGAGGTCACCAGTCACTACCTGGAGACTGGCACCCCTTTACATAGAGCCTGATGTCAACAGCACTCCCTTGCTAACTGCTTCCGACCTTCATCTTCTGAGTATCTGCTCTACTGGCTAATAGCCCACCTCCTCCCTGTGCTCCATTCTCCTCGTTTTTCGCAATGGCTGTTCTCGCCTTGCCCTCCTCCATCTCCGCAGCAGCTGCTCACTTTCCTGCTCCTCGCCAAGAGGATTGATCCCGTTTTGCAAAAGGTTGAGCTATTTTCTGAGGAAGGCTTTTCTGAATACCTCACCAAAAATGCAGAGGGACTGCACCGCAGATGGTGCCAACAGAGAACACCGAGAGAGAGGGCCGTCCCAAAGTCAAGCTTTTGAAAGGTAGCGAGAGGTCTCCAGTCACTGCCATGGCGCTCTTTGGAGAGAGAGCTTTTCCTGGCAATCTCGGCCGAGCTTCCTGCACTAGAGCCATTTGCCTTGGCGGATCAATCCCAGCACCGTTCTTTCTGAAACCGTAATTGGAAAGGTTTTCTTAGAGGTAGCTGTGGGAGGAATTTTACTTAACCGGCAATGCTTTGGAAAGAAAAGCATTCCGATTTAGGTATCGACTGTGACTTTTCACTATTAATGTAAGAAAAGGGAAATTCCTCGTGGGATAAATGAGGTTCAAACAGAATCCAAATGTAGAAATCAAGAGGTGCAGAAATTGGGTTCTTTCCCCCCACACTCCCCATCTCACGCTGCCAAGCCAAACAGAATTAATGATATACTTCGGGAGGTTGTTATTTAAAGGTTATTGAAAATGCCTTCTGTTTAAAGATACGGAATTTGCTGCCTACCCACACAGGAGGAAAGACAAACAACTTCTGCCATTCTTCCCTGTCACGAATATATATATACATCAAACCCTTGCATGGGCATAAATATACCAAATCCGGGAGTATTATGTCACCTCGATGCAGGGAATTTTACTGGCACACGAGCTTCAATGTGTGCCGAGAACATATGGATCTATGTCACTGCCAGATTATTGGGCCACCTACCAAAGAATATCCTAGTCCCATTGTAGATACTCAAGAGATGCCGGGGGGGGGGGGAGCAAAGATTTTCCTGCATTTAAAGCTCAGAGCTATGACTCTTCCCATAAAGCTCACGTGTTTTCCCCTTCATTTCAAAAGAAGAACCTGATCAGCATAGGCATTGTTTTTCTTGCAAAGACTAGGGTTCCTATCTGTCCAGTGGCTTAGATGCTCCATGCCAGGCCCCATGGTGGGGTTGTCAGGTCCCATCTACCTCCAGCAGGGGTTGGAGGGTACAGTTGCCAAGTTGGGAAACTCCTGGAGATTTGGAGCAAAGCCAGGGGAGGACAGTAAGCTCAGTGGGGGTCCAATGACAGGGAACCCACTCTCCCAAGCTGCCATTATCTCTGGGGGGAACTGATCTCTGAAGTCTGGAGATGAGTTGTAATTCCAAAGGTTCCCTGAGACCCACAAGGAGGCTGGCATCCCTTTCTTGTCTCTAGACATAGGGAAGTATCTCTTTTATTAGCATCCTTCACAGACTGTAAACACCCGATGGTTATAAAGGGCCCAAACCTCTGTTTTTGTTTTGTTTTTCTTGGCAGTGTGGGGAAGGAGTCTTCTGCTTCTGGTTCAGCTCATGTAGAAGTAAGTCAACAGCAGGGCTAATGTTCTCAGCCCTTCCTTCCTCAGTTTAAAATATAGCCCTTCTGAAAGCTATTTGTTGGTGGTCAGGACTCTTGAAAGGACTGTACCATCTAGGCATGAAGGATTCTGGTGATCATGTGAGGTCAGAAAGAGCCTTGGATTAGGACAACCAAAGCTATATCTGTTAGAGCCACCCATGCCTAGAAGACGTCCATGTATCTCTCACAGACAGACAGACACATATGTACAGACATATGCACAGACAAATGCAGAGAATATTGCATCTATCCATAAGATACCCTTCCACTATTTCATTCCCTCCATCTGCCATCGATAGCCCTAGTTTAAAAGAAACAGGATACAGTAAAGTATAAAGCAGACCATATTCCCCACCCAGCTGGGAATATTTGGTGGTGCAGCTGATGGTACAGGGCTGGTTCTATGTGGATCCCCAAAACTACCTGTAGAATTCTGGTTTTGGCTGCCCACCTGCTGGGAGGCCAGGCATGTTCAAAAGCTGCTGGGCAAAGGAGATGGGCAGGCCAGGAAACAGAATGGCTTTGCATAAATATGATAAAGGACAGTCCAAAGGGGCTTAGAATGCCATTGTGAGGGGAGGAAGGGCTCCTAAATAGATACAATGCTGGGGGAGGGGGTTATTTCAACATTCTTGCTGCTCCTTGTGCACAGGATAGAAGAGTAGGTTTTTATACTCTGCTTGTCTTGGCCCAAAGAGGCTTCCAATCATCTTCCTCTCCCCTCAATAGGCACCTTGTGAGGTAGGTAGGGTGGAGAGAATCCTGAGAGAACTGTGACTGGCCCAAGGTCACCCAGCAGGCTTCCTGTGGAGGAGTGGGGAATCAAACCCAGTTCTCCAAATTAGAGTCTGCCGCTCTTAACCACTACACAACGCCAGCTCACATAGGGAGCTGCAAAAATGGGAAGTCATTCTCTCCCTCATCCCAGCTCTGCTCCTGCATGGAGGCCCAAGTACTTCCTGGCC
This sequence comes from Paroedura picta, assembly GCF_049243985.1. NCBI lineage: Eukaryota > Metazoa > Chordata > Lepidosauria > Squamata > Gekkonidae > Paroedura > Paroedura picta. The sequence goes on along the minus strand of NC_135373.1, from coordinate 109,759,203 downwards.
ACATAGAGCTTTCCAAGCCCCTTTGGGTTCTCCTTTATTTTTGAAAACACATTCCCTGCAGCTGCTGTGTGGCTGCTAGGACCACAAGTCAGCTTGGAGGAGCCCAGCTCTTTAAAAAACTAAACAAGGCATTTGGCTCTTGGTCAGAGCAGCCCAAAATAAATCCCTCAGGACCTTGTACTCCTTCACAAGGCTGGCTTGTTTACAAACCCAGAAGAGGTCACCGGTGTAGATACAGACTCAAGTGTTCTTCTGATGCTACCTCTCAGAAAGGGACTTCTTTCTAAGCAAGCCTTTTAAAGCAGACCCTTTGTACACCATCTCCAGAAACAACTGATCAATGTAGAATATCCTGTTTCTTGCACCTCTAGAAAAGCTAAGTCAACCCCAACTGAAGGAAAGTCCTCTCTGGACTCAAGATCTTCCTGCAGTAACAAATCAGGATGTGGTCAGCTCCCCCTTATGGGCAGTCTTCAAGAAAAGGTTGGATACACACTTTTCTTGGATGCTTTAGGCTGCTTAGGGCTGATCCTGCATTGAGCAGGGGGTTGGACTAGATGGCCTGTACGGCCCCTTCCAACTCTATGGTTCTATGATATCTGGTGCAAACTTCTTTTCTCACAATCACAGCAAATACCTTCCTGCAGCTAAACACGGAGCCCGGCTGGGGTCAGCAAGGATGTGTTGAGGGGGATGAAACTTCAGAAGGCATCCATGTGAAAATGACCAATTTGTTCGCACTACGAATAAAGTCAAGCACTCAGGGTTATATTCACAAGCCCCTCTGCCTCATTGCTTCTCAGCTGGGCTTACACAATCAGGAAAGGAGTATTAAGATGGTTTCAAAGGTGGTTTTTCCATCTTCTCATGGACTCAATGCTTTGCTTCCTCCATTCGTGCAGCTCTGCTCTATATTTCATATACCTGCCATGCTACTGTACACTGTTCCTCTCCCTGAAATGAAGGAGCAGTGAGGCAAGAAATTCCATGCTATACAGGAGCTATTTCCCTTGCTTTCCAATTCACTGTTGCCAACATTTTTTTTTAATTAAGATTAACGGTGATTACCGAAACAGCTAGTGGGGTCCATATTTTAATACAGCACTGCAGCATCCCCATATATGCATAACTGAATCCTGGACGTGAACATAGCAAAGTTAGTGGCTGGCTTGAGAAGCTAAAAGCGACACGATGCTTGGTGTTGTACATTTACCAGAGAGGTGAATTCTGCCAGTCCCTGTGCAGCAAGCAAAAAGACAGGGGCAAGCAATCTAATTATCTGTTACTGTTTGGCATATGCTAGCACATGCAGAATGACTCACTCATCGGGGTACTTAAAAGGGGGAAGGAGATTTATTCTTTGGGAGACTTTTGGAAGCCTTGAACGGGAGTATTGATGCTACTGGAAGTTATACTCGGGTGCTTTTCTAAGGAAACCTTCCGCATCACTGCTAGCAGCTCCCAAGAGAAAAAAAAGCAGACACCGTTTTCTGCTATAAAAAAAGAGAGAAGCATCAAAATTCTAGAATCGTTCCGCTTCCCCGACAATCAGACATCACTTCTGACCCGCACACAAACCCTAGTAGATAATCCTAAAGTGTGTGCCAGCAGAGACCTTTTCACCCCAGTACCCTCTTTGCAAAAGCACTGTCTGTTTGGAGAGGGATTGTAAACAAGATCAGGATTTCTTTTTTAGCCCAAGCCAGATTGCTTCAAGGAGGGGAGGGGGGAGCAGCAGACAATTATGGTCCTACCCTCCCTCACCCTAATCCCTGGCATGGCAACATCATTCCGGCAGTGTGACTCCCACTGCCTGCTGTCACGGCACTACCTACACATACATTCTGCCATAGCAAATTGGTGTTACCGTACAGTGTTAACTCTTAACAGCTAAGGCATCCAAATGCATAGGTTTTGTACGCACAGTATACAGGAATCTGTAAGGAATCTCTCCTTCATCGCATCTCTCACGATGCTATCAACAGAGCACAGAAATTGCTGTCAAACGCTAAGGGAATGGGAAGCCTTTTAGACCAATGAAAATCACCGATGCCAGTTTTTGGGGCTCTGAGCAATAAGACAATATTTTGGGAAGCAGAGTGTACACATACACAGAGTTGTTGATAGCTGATTTTTAACCTGGTTTTATTTCTCAAAGCAAGTATAGAAGGTGCAAATGCATTTTCAGGGGAGAAGGGGGACATGGTCAGGCTTTTGGGAAGCCACACCACCTCTCCAGAACAATCACATTCATGGGATTCAGAGCATTCAGACGTTCCAGGTAGGGAGCAAAACTGGGGATCCTAATGCACAGGTGACCTGCCAGTGCCACATCGAATAAGTCTCTCCCTTTAAACTCCTCTCCTAACTCCTGTATAGCTGACCCAAGGCAGTGGCCACCTAATTCCATACTCATGACCAGTCATGAAGGCGAGAACAACACATTATCCCCAGAGAGGGGAGGAGGAGAGAATTCCAGCTTGTGGTCAGCCTGGCTGAAAGTGCCAAAGGGACAATCAAAGTGTTCGAATGGATTCAAAGGATCCCAAGCACGCAGTTACATAAACTCCTTCCCCAGGGCAGATTGCAAGGGAAACTTGGGGGGGAATAGTGTCAGACAGAAAGAGCGGGACCTTCCCACCCATGCTTCTCCAGAGCTTCCCGGGACGGGCAAGTTCTGGGGTTGGCGAAGAATCCACCCAGGTCCCTGCCCTTTGCCCTCCTCACGCACCTGTAGGACACCTGTTTCCTGAAGGTGAGACTCTTCAGCTTCTCTTCCAGCGACTCTTCCTTCTGGCCGGCCAGCCCGGGCTCATCCAGCTCCGCTCCTCCCGCGGCCGAACTCCTCGGCTCGCCGCCACCCTCGGCTCCCCGGCAAGCGCTGCCGCCGCCGCCGCCGCCCCCCGCCGCTCCTTTCTCCTCGACGGCGGCCGACGGCGGGTTCATGGCGGTGCTGAACGGACAGCGACCCAGCGGGAAGGCGAGGCAGGCGAAAGGCGCCGGCGGGCCGCAGGGCACGGCGGGACTGCGGGCTGCCTCCGTCGCTGCTGGCGCCGGGCCCCCGTCAGCGAGCCACTCGCCCGGGCGGCTAGCAAATGGCAGCGGCACCTTCCCGCAGCATCCATCGGCGGCCGCACTGGCTGCAGCGGGGCATTGTGGGAAACTCCCTGCCGCCCGCCTCCGCTCGGGCCAATCAGCGCCGCCTCCCCGCCGCCGCCTGCCACGCCCGCGGGAAGAGCCCGCCGGGCGGCCAGGGGGGAATCAGGGCGCGGGGTAGGGGGCGGCTGCGGCTTCCTTTCCCGAGCAGCCCGGGGCTGGGGGGAGAAGGAAAGACCCACACACACACACACACACACACACACAACTCCTGTTAGCCAGATAGGAGCTGCACTTTCAAAGAAGAAGCACAATAAAATCAAAGTCCAGTAGCACCTTTAAGACCAACAAAGATTTATTCAGGGCGTGAGCTCACACCCTGAATCAATCTTTGTGGGTCTTAAAGGTGCTACTGGACCCTGATTTTATTGTGCTACTTCAGACCCACACGGCTACCCACTTGAATCTATCCTGAAAGAAGCAGCAGCAGCCTTAAGCACATTCGAAATGCCAATGGAGTTACGGGGTGTCTCTGAAGAGCAAGTTCAGAATTCACTCGGGGACGAAGGCGGCGGGGGAAGGGGGCAGCCGAGGAATGTGAACCTGCCTGTGGGCTGTCACATCGAAGGCTTCTGACTCACTGGGCTGCCCCCGGGCATCAACAGCGCCCAGGGAAAGCGTGCATTATTCACCGCCGCAAGCAAGTTCCCTGCAGAAAGGAGGACTTGCTTGCTTAGCCTTTGAATTCTTAAGAAAGACCGAGAAACAGAGAGAGAGAGAAACCGCTCCCTCTACAAGCGGGTGGCATCGCTCCTCCATGGGGCACACTCCGACTGAATGCAAACACATCTGCAGAACTGACTGAGTCGATGTATAATAAAAGAGGGCGTTCAGAGGTCTAAAAAAAAGTTAAGTAACTTTCTCCCCACCCCCCCCCCAACCCTTCCTGGGTTTAATTTCCCTGGCAGCTGTTTCCCCATTCAAAATCAGACTTGAGATCTCTCAAAGGGTGGCTTCTGCATGGAAGGTTATCAACAGCAGGAGGAGTGTTGGAAACTAGAGAGGTGGTAACAAATGTTTTGGAATCCACACGTCAGCTCCACATACAGAAAATGTGTTAGTTTACACAGTGTAACTGCCTTATTAAAACATTTCGTCCCTGTCCTTTCATCCAAAGGGAATACAAGAACTCCATGGGATAAGACCATTTGTTCTTCTAGACCAGCGGTAGTCAACCTGTGGTCCTCCAGATGTCCAAATTCTGGCAGGGTCTCATGGGAATTGTAGTCCATGGACATCTGGAGGACCACAGGTTGACTACCCCTGTTCTAGACAACCATCCTGTTCACCATGGTGGCCAAGCAAACGCCTTGGAAGGCCACAATCAGGCACCAAAACCAAGCCACCTTCAGACATGGTTCTGTTGTGTTATCATGGCTAATACTAACTGAATGCCCATTTCTGATTCTTTGAGTCTTTTAAAAACCACCTCAAATGTTTGCAGCCATCACCAGGGAAGACCATGAGTGAATTGTGTATTGTGCGAAGTAGTGCCTGGCCTGTGTCTCCTGCCCACAGGGAGCAACAGAGAGCAGCTTAGAACCAAATTTAAAGCAATCAGGTAATCAAAGGACCAAACAGAAATAACTACAATAAAATTAAAAGGCTGTTTCCAATAAACTAAACCATCCCCAGCACTGCAAACTCTCAGAAATGATAGTTAGAAAAGAGAAGAGCTTGGGTTTTTATACTCTGCTTTTCACTACCTGAAGGAGTCCCAAAGCAGCTTGCACACACTTTTCCCTTCCTCCCCCCACAACACACACCCTTCTCTGTGAGGACTGTGGCTAGCCCAGGGTCACCCAGTTGGCTGCATATGGAGAAGTGGGGAAGCAAACCCAGATCTCCAGATGAGAGGCCATCGCTATTAACCACCACACAATGCTGCCTCTTCTTTATTTATACTCTGTGTTTCTTCACAGAAGGGACCCAAAGTGCCTGACATCATTCTTCTCTTCTCCAATGCATCCTCAAAACAACCATGCAAGGTAGGCTAGACTGAAAACATATGACTGGCCTAAGGTATTCATCCCTGAGAGCCAGTTTGGTGTAGTGATTAGGAGTGTGGACTTCTAATCTGGCATGCCAGGTTCGATTCTGCTTTCCCCCACATGCAGCCAGCTGGGTGACCTTGGGCTCACCACGGCACTGAGAAAACTGTTCTGACCCAGCAGTGATATCAGGGATCTCTCAGCCTCACCCACCTCACAGGGTGTCTGTTGTGGGGAGTGGAAAGGGAAGGCGACTGTAAGCCGCTTTGAGCCTCCTTCGGGTAGGGAAAAGGGCATATAAGAACCAACTTTTCTTCTTCTTCTTCTAGATCTCCCAGATCCTATTCAGATGCTAACCAATATACCACATAGGATAGTTTGAAACATCCCCCTCCCAAACCACCAAATAACTTTTGGTCTATGGCCCTTGAATGAGCCTGCACTATTTGGATTCAAGAGCAGCTTATGTTCTAGCCAGTTGCTTCCTGGTTGTATGATTTTTGGTATTGTATTGTCATTATATTTATTAATATTGTAAGCTGTTTGAGGAATTGGCAAATAGACCTGTGTATCCATTTTACTGCAGCAGGGTAATTAATGTTAACAGCAGGCTTGTGACGGCTCTGTGCTTGCAGGAAAAAGGAACCTGTCATTCTAGACAAGGAATGCTGCCACCAAAAACAGCAGCCCATTACAAGTTTTCCTCTAATGCAACATTTAGTTCCACTTATCTTGTGTCCCAACATCATCACACTGAGAGTTCCTAACCAAAGAGGGAGAGGAAGGAAAGGATTTCTCTTTTATGAAACTAGAGCATTAAATCTAGCATACAGTGTATGCCACCTTGCTAGCCTTGTTCCCATTTTCCTCTAGTCAGAAAATTATATTCTTGAGAGGTAGGTCAAGAGCATGAGGCCTGCTCTAAATCTGCTCAGACAGCATTTTATTTACACATTAATCTCTTCTAAGTTACCGGCATCCTTACACAATGCCAGCAGGATGGCTTTAGTGCACAGCAGAAGGGAACATCTAGCTCTTGAGAACAACCTTTAGCTACAAAGATGGCAGACAGGGATAGATTCATCCCTTAAAAGATCTGGTCAGACCTGGGTGGGCACCTCCCCACAGGAGTTTGTTGTTGCAAGCTGACCGTCTCATTTCACTTGCCCTAAAGAACAATGCTCTTTCTGAGGGAAGCTTCAGACCAGCATGGTGTAAGGGGTAGAATTGCCTAAGATTTGGGAGACCCAGTTTTGGATCTCTGCTCTCTTATGGAAGCTCTCTTGAGTGATCTTGAGCTGCTTGCATATTCTCAGTGTAACCTACTTTGCTGGGTTGTTGTAGAGATAAAATGGAGGAGAGGCAAACAATGTAAGCTGCTCTGGGCCCCCTTGAGGAGAAAAGGATATGTGAGATAAATAAATAACTAATTGGCCCATTAGAAATGAGACAGCCCATATCTATGTGAGATGTATAAATGTAATTATGAGATGGAAGATTAGCATTTAAACGCGTCTGTTTTTGTTCTTGACAACAGAAATTCCAAATGATGATAAAAAGTTATAGTCATTAAGATTAGCTCTGTGCATGCTGCCACCAGTGCGCCCCCCCCCCCCGCTGCCCTGCGGTGCTGGCTGGGTAGCAGAAGGTAATAAAGCTGCATCCAAGAAGAAGAAGAAGAGTTGGTTCTTATATGCCACTTTTCCCTACCCGAAGGAGGCTCAAAGCGGCTTACAGTCGCCTTCCCATTCCTCTCCCCACAACAGACACCCTGTGGGGTGGGTGAGGCTGAGAGAGCTCTGATATCACTGCTCAGTCAGAACAGTTTTATCAGTGCCGTGGCGAGCCCAAGGTCACCCAGCTGGTTGCATGTGGGGGAGTGCAGAATCGAACCCGGCATGCCAGATTAGAAGTCCGCACTCCTAACCACTATACCAAACTGGCTCTCCAAACCAGATCTTAGACTCCAAAGTGGTTGCAAAAGCTCCTTATTCTTCTGCCCAGCCTCCAGCTGCAGCTCCCTGTCTTGTCAGCTCAAATGAGCCAATTGGCTATGTACTGGAAGGAAGTTCCAATCTAAAAGGCAGCACACCAGATTATCAAGAATGCTGCTGGCTGCAAAAGGCTGTAAGTCATCAAGCGTGAGGGCAGAGATGTTGCTGACAATCTATACTATCTTGGGGCTAGGAGGCCTAGGTTGCAGATGCAGCTACCTGTGACCTGCTTTGTCTGATGATGCTCTTGGATTGCCTGAAAGAACCTTTGATTCATTGGAATATCAGACCTTACATTCTGTCCGTCCTATTTACATTCTGCTTTGGATACTAATTTGCCTTGTCTTCTAGTCCGCTTGTCTTTGCTTCTCTCCAACAGAGAGTTGAAACCTGAGACCAGCATACATACCCCCAAAACGGGATATGGCAAATAAAATTCCCTAGACAAGGAACTCCATAATATCTCCCCCCCCCCCCAAAACACACCATATTTTAGGTTATGGGAGGAATATAGAGGAGTTCAAAATATTGGTTTATATATCTCTATACAGCAACAGAAGTTCAATTCCACCATATAAGGAAGGTCAATATTCAGCAACAGAAGTTCAATTCCACCATATAAGGAAGGTCAAGCTGAGAGTGTATAACTGAGCCAAGGTCACACAGCAAGTTTCCATGGAAGAGTGAGAATTTGAACCTAGGTGTCCTGGATCCTAGGCTGACACTTAAAAACTATACACTGAATGTTTGCCTCCAATGACTATTCAGAGGATTAAAGTCTTAAAATCTTGAGTATGTTGTATAGCAATGATGCTTAATCAAAACATGTTATTCCTGGACTTTCCCCAACCGTTCTGTTATTCTTGAAATAGTTTTCCCCTCTATATCTCGCAAAAATCAAATAAGCTCCAGTTGATGCATTGAGGATTATAGATTGGCATCACAGACACAAAATTTAAATGAAAGGTTTCAGGAGGCCGTAGCAAGGCTATATTTAAACATTCAAGATGATTTTTGAGACACGGCCTTTCCAATAGATGCGCTGGAAAAATCTTGGTATTGTAGTTTAATGCAATGCCTCCCATCACAGGAGGAAAAAGGAGGTGCTGCATGAATCACAATGCTAAAATTTTCTAGTTTTTTTTAAATAGCAATCTTTAATTTTTCTAGTATTATATTTTAAGAGGCTGTTTGAAGGTAGGGCCTTTCAAAAAATAAATTCCACCTTACCTCTTGACTAGCATCATCACCCAAATCACAGTTCTAATAAGTGACAAAACACTATCCATTTCATTTTATTATTATTTATTATTATTAGCTGAAATAATAAATTATTATTATTATTTGATATATTACCTGACACTCTTGGTATGTCGGCTCATGGTGGGTTACAAAAGAGTCCAATGAAATAAAATCCCCAATTAAAACCCCATTAAAAACCTGTATCCTTATTTTAAAAAACAAATAAACCAAGAGTACAGTACAGATGGCAGTAAAATAGCTAAGCCCTCCCTATAATGGAAGGCTACCAGTCAGGGTGGTGCCAGTGAGTGTGACAATTGGTCATGCCAATGATAGAGCCAATATGGCATCATATCTTCCTAGAGGGACCCTTCAGATCTTCCTCTGGCACTGGCTTCTTATTAAGATTTATTGGCCCATAAGCCATACACCTAAAAGTTCAAGAACTTCTTTAAAACAGTAAAACAGAAATATGCTACAGCAGAGAATCTTGACATAAACCGCTCAAAAACAATCTTGATCTTACAGTATCAGGAAAGGATGAATACTTCAGGATCCATTTTCTCAGAAATTTATCTCTTTTGGCTTTATATTTTGGACAGTAAAAGGGAACATGGGGTAATATATCAAGTTTGCAATCACAGTAGCGCTGGTTTGAAGGTCCTTGGAGAAAACAACCCTTCTCCTGGGTTATTGGTTGCAGCTTGCAATCATATATGACTGTCTCAATTTAGAAACTGTTAATATGTTAGAGGCAGATCGAATTCAGTGGAGGATTTCATTCTAAGGTACAGTGATGAACATTTATGGCTAGCATCTCTTTAAAGAGCATTCCAGCCATATTTAAACAGTTTCTGTATAAGTAGAGATTGTTCTTTTTGAGTTAAATGTTCTGTTTTACATAACCTCAAATGCCTCATTTTAGCATCTACAACGTCGTGCCAACTTGACCAGCTGTTTTCATATGCTAATGTAAGAACTGAGGTGTTTTTTTTAATATTTATATTTTACTAGCTTCAAAGCCTGTTCCTAAGAACGGGCCTTGAAAGGGTCCCCTCCCCTGGCCCCCAACCAGGCAGCTTAAGGTGGCTTTTGGGCCGCAACTCACAGCTGGATCAAATGGGGCAGGCGGGGCCCTCATTAGCAGACCCTGCTTAGCAGGCCAAGAGGCCCTCCTTAGCAGGCCCTCCACCACAGCCCTTTGCCCAGGGCCCTCTCCCCTTACCTGCTGCTGGCTCCAGGTACAGAGGCGCGTCTGAGAGCAAAGAGGCTAGAGTCCAAGGACACAGGGTGGAAGCTGCAGGAGCAGGGCCAATCGGGGTGCAGCCTGATTGGCCCTATTCCAACTTGGACAGTCGGACACGTTCCACCCCCCAGGCTGTTTCTCAAATATATAGAAGAACCATGGATAAGGATTATGGTCTTCCAGATCAATATTGAAATTTTTGGGAGGTCAAGTCGCATTACATTAGAAGCAATACATGGTGGCAAAGTTACCATTTTGTACAAAAACTGATTGAACTATCTCAAGTTGTTCTATTGGTCCCAGGGACCAAAAGTGCAGTATTATAAGAGTCTTATAAGCTTTTTAAAGTGATGGGATATATTGGGAATCCTTGAACATAGAAGAACTTTTTTAGTGCCAGCTGAACTAAGCCGATTTTCTGTTTAAGATATGTTGACTTCACGTGTATCAATTTTCTATATTTTGTTTGATCTTCTTGAGGTTTTCATAAATACCATAATTTTTGTTATCATTTATTGCTAATAATTCACCATTACAATAGTGTAGCATTACAGAAGTCAATTTAGGATAAAATATTATCAGTTTTTGAATAGTGTATGGTTGGTTATGGATTGAGTCCTAGTGGGTAATTTTGCATGATTTAATTCTTCTCCTAGACCGTTTACGCACTGGAGGTTTCATGCCAGGCTGCAGGCTGGAGTTTTAGTCGTGGCAGGTTGCCCCACCTCTTCCTGCACCCAAATGAGGGAGCATTTGGCCCAGTGCACCTCATCCGCCCCCAATTTGTGCTCCTGCACGGGAGCTGGGGCACTGAAGTTCCCAGTGCATAAATGATCCTAGTGGGTAGCTGTGTTGGTCTGAAGCAGCAGTCCAGTGGCCCTTTTAAGTTTTATTCAAGGTGTGAGCTTTCATGTGCATGCATTCTTCCTCAGATACTGAGCAAGATGGTCCACTACTGCTTGGCCAGTGGGTGTCAACAGGGAGGCCAATTGATCAGATGGTTTTAATGTGTCATGTTAATACTACAGACCAAATCCTATTTTACTGTTATTAACAGCCCCATCTTGTAAATCGTCTTGAACCCCTCTGTGTCATCTGTCTTGAGTCCCAGTGAGAAAGGCGAACTAAAATCAAGGTAAAAAAAAAACAACAACAGACTTTTTCATTTTGTTTGGATGTTTCAAAATCTGTGAAATCACTAAGATAATCTTTTCCTCAGCTGAACAGTATGAAAGCTTGTAGTCTGAAAAATGAGCACTGCTCTGACCATATTTATCTTTAATGAACTCTATTTTAGACCACTTTTCACTATTTCTTCTAATATACAATTTTGCCCTTTAAGAGATTTCATCCTCTGTTTTTTTTTCAAAACCAAACCAATGCTTTTAGATGTACATCAATGAAGCCAGTCCCAGTTCCAAGGCCTCGTCCACACATTTTGATCTAGCACATCTACCACATTTCATAGGAATGTGCCCCCATGTGGTGACAGCTGGAATTCATGTATAGTGAAAGACTGCCAGTCCTACAACAAGCTACACAAGGTACCTCCATTATGGCACAGATGAGAACTGGGCAGATAAAGTCAGGCATAAGCACTCTTGCAAGTTCAGGATGATGAACCCACTTCACACTGCCCCACACGGAAGTAAACTTTTTCTTCCAAAAATAAAATTCTGTTCTCTCATTGACTGAGCTGCCCAAGTAGCATGGGTTTGTTGTTGTTGTAAAATAATAAAGCTACCTTTTCCATCCTCTTATTGACAAATCATTTGATTTTAGCTCAGCCCTGGAAAAAAAGGGACAGTGTAAGAGCCTTCTTAACTAAAACTCTTTCAGAATGGACCTTGAGGTGATGTTAAAGTCCACCAAAATAAAAAAGATTTTATTTTGTGTACAGGGAAAAGTTTGCTAGAACAAGGAGTTGAAGCTTTGATACAAAATTCACTTGTTGTACAGTGGGTAGATCTCAAAATACAGGCTTTCGCGATGTATAGAAGCTGTGTCTTAGTTTCTGAGTTCTTAACATTTAGAGGTTTCTGTTTCTGTGTTCACCTAAACACTTCAGTATTTTGAAAGTTCCTTTGAAGATGAGTGCCCGATGTTAGAATCCTAATCTTCCTTCCTTAGAAACACCAGTGTCCCTCTAACTCCTAAGGTGTCCATAGCAGCCTCTTTTCACACCAGTTCCAGGAAATCCTCACGATCAGTTTTCCCTTTTAACTGGGTAGGGATCCTTCTCTCTCTCTAGATTTCAAGGCCAGGCCTCCCCACCACCACCACCACCACCACCATACACACACAAAAGGGCAGGAGGCACTGGCAACTTCAAACCCTAATTGTGAAATTCACAGTAGTATCTTGCCTGTACTACTGGTATATGGAGTTAAAATGGGCTTCGGTCTGAACCAGCAAGGCCTCATATAGCTTCTCCATTACACATACCTGCACACTCATTGCAGTGTTTTATTTTGCTGTCTCATTCCACAGCATCTCTTCCTCGCACTTACCTAATTCATTCTTATTTAACTGCCCCATTACATACACCGCATACACAGGGACACGTTGGGTTCACTTACACAATGCTGCGCATCTTCCCTCCTCCTCCTCTCTCACACGTACTTCTCACACATGCTGTTATTTAGATATACTCACACATCTTCTAAAGGCATTCCTCATCTCTCTCTTGTCGTTATCTAACTATACATTACACACAAACACCTTTAGTTTCTCACACTTATCAGTACATTATACACAGTCATCCATACGGTTTCTCTTGCATTCAGGTTGTGCCTGCCCTGGAGGTCTACAGTCCAAAATATGTTGCCTTCCATATAAAAGCTTCACATGTAGGCAGATATGGAGCTGCTATGCAAGCAGTCCAGGCTGGTTGTTCTATATTTCCCTTCTGCATTACAGGGGGAAAGACACCGCCTGTCGGAATTATATATTTAAAAACTGAAGCTTAAAAACATCAATCTGCTGTGAGGAAAAGATGCTGTTGGGGAATCAAAAGGCTCTGCTCCAAATGAGCCACTGAAACAGAACCAGGGTCCAAAGTTGCAGTGGTTCTTAATCTCCTCTGGATATTCTAGAACACACTTCTGCTGCAAACAATGGCTCGATGAACAGGCCTAAATACCTGCATGCATGCTCACACTACGGAATAAAGCAGGGGGGTTGCCTCAGCTGAGACTGGTAGATGCTTCTCCAAGCTTTAAGAGGGAGACCACTTGAGCTACACTTGCAACCTTCAATTCTTCCCCACCAGCACGTACCCAAACCCTTCCTTCCTTCCTTCCTTCCCTCCTTCCTTCCCTCCTTCCTTCCCTCCTTCCTTCCTTCCCTCCTTCCTTCCTTCCCTCCTTCCTTCCTTCCTTCCATGTTAACAAGTATGGCCAGGGAAGAGTGAAACCTGTTTCTACATAGCCCTGCTACGAATGACAACTGTAGTCCTACACAAGAGGTCCGAGGGTATAGAAGATGCAGCTGAAGCTGAGCAAGTCCGAATCTGGAAGACGATGGGAGAGAGGTAGGGTTGAAATAGAAACATACCTGATAGGATGTAGATTACGGGCCATTTCATGTTCTCCCCTTCCTCAAAACCGGTCATGTCCTTCGAGGATTTTGGAATAACCCATTTAACCTTCCATCCCTGCTGCTACTAAATTTAAACACCTGCAGCCACATTTGTTCACATGCAATCTGACCCGCCCTCCTTTGATTTTAGGCTGCAGCATCTTTAAGGGAACAGAATCCCTTGAGTTTAAAAGTTGTGATAGTACTAAAACACAAGTGTGAGATAAGCATGGTGTGGTGGAGAAGTGCGGCAGCCTCTAATCTGGCAAGCCTGGTTTGATTCCCTGCTCCTCCACATGCAGCCAGCTGGGTGACCTTGGGTTCATCACAGCACTGATAAAGCAGTTCTGACAGAGCAGTCCTGTCAGGGCTCTCTCAGCCTCACCCACACCACAGGGTGTCTGTTGTGAGGAGGGAAAGGCAATTGTAGGCCGCTTCGAGACTCCTTCTGGTAGAGAATAAACAACTCTTCTTCTACCTCACAGGATGTCTGTTGTGGGGTGAGAAAGGGAAGGCAATTGTAAGCTCTTCTTCTTCTTCTTACCTTTGTAGGGCTGTGTGCAGCCATGGGCCAGAAATGTTTCTTAGCTCAGAACCTCTACACACAGCCTTCTGACGGAGATTCTGAGCATCTGTGTAGGGCCTGCGACTGGTTAGGAACCCCAGAGTAGGTGGCATAGGCAAGAGACATCCCATGTGTCATTCCTTACTGAACAGAATAAGTTTCTTGTTGAAGCCATAATAGCTATAAAGGTAAAGGTATCCCCTGTGCAAACACCGGGTCATGTCTGACCCTTGGGGTGACGCCCTCTAGCATTTTCATGGCAGACTCAATACGGGGCGGTTTGCCAGTGCCTTCCCCAGTCATTACCGTTTACCCCCCAGCAAGAGCAAGCTGGGTACTCATTTTACTGACCTCGGAAGGATGGAAGGCTGAGTCAACCATGAATCGGCTGGGATCGAACTCCCAGCCTCATGGGCAGAGCTTTCAGACAGCTGCCTTACCACTCTGCACCACAAGAGGCTCATGCCTATAGCTATACAATAGCTATAAAAGGTAAAGGTAAAGGTATCCCCTGTGCAAGCACCGAGCCATGTCTGACCCTTGGGGTGACGCCCTCCAGAGTTTTCATGGCAGACTCAATACGGGGTGGTTTGCCAGTGCCTTCCCCAGTCATTACCGTTTACTCCCCAGCAAGCTGGGCACTCATTTTACCGACCTCGGAAGGATGGAAGGCTGAGTCAACCTTGAGCCGGCTGCTGGGATTGAACTCCCAGCCTCATGGGCAAAGCTTTCACACGGCTGCCTTACCACTCTGCGCCACAAGAGGCTCTTACAATAGCTATACAAAGTGTTAAAAAGTAAAAATAAAAACATCACATTAAAAAAAAAAGTGATCACAATTTTACTTTGTAAGCGGTAGAATGTGAAAATAAAACTGGCAAGAAGCTATTAAACTCGGCTCAAAATTACAAGTGCAGAACAAAGACAATGAAGTAGAAGGAAGAGTTCTGCATCGGTTAGCATGAGGATCCCTCAGCCACACTTGAAACAAGCCTTTGCCTAATAACCACGGACGAGGAAACGAAATTAGCAACCATTAAAGCGACAGCAGAGAAAACATCTGCCAAAAGGAATATTATATTATCCATGCTTCGTTCAAGCGAGGGCTTTAACCTGACCTCAGTGGAATTGGCATGGCTCTAATGAGAACAGCAATGCCTGCTCTGATTAGCAGCGGCTCTCCAGCGGACGTTCATCACATCACCTACGGTCTGCTCCTTTTAGCTGCAGGTGCAGAGACTGAACCTGGGGCCTCCTGCATGCCAAGCAGATGTGCTGCCGCTCCGCCATGGCCCCCACACCCATTTAGTACTGTGTCAGTGAGATCCATGGTACTTGCCTAGGCCTGCCACCCTTAAAAAAAAAAGTCCCCCGTATTCTACAATGCACAAGGCAGCAACAGATACCAGTGCTTTTGACCTCTCTTTTGGTTTGCAGGAGTGATTCCCAAGCTTTTTCGGGCTGCTGCCCCCTTGGCTCCCAGGCCACATCCCTAGTGGCCCCCCTCCCCCCAAACACACACATACGAACACGCACCTCTTTCCTGGTTTTAAGTCTACTGCACATTCCAAACACACTATATTGCGTATGCTTCTTTTCTCTGTTGTTGTGCAGCAGTCATATTTTGGTCTAGAAAAAAACATTCTTTGAAGTCATTTGTAAAAGCCACCTTGAGTCCTGCTTGAGGGGAAAGATAGATGGAGAGGGGGGGGGAGGCAAGCAATGGGAAATCCCATGACCAGGAGCAAGCAGAAGGCTTTTCCGACCTCCCCAAGATGGTGACTTTGGGGGAAGGGCTGCCAACCCTGGGTTAAGAAATTTCAGAAGTTCTGGGGTGGAGCCTGGGAAAGACAGAGTCTGAGGAGGGGAAGGAGCTCAGCAGGAATATGATCCCATCCAGCCCATCCTTCTGAAGCTGTCGTTTTCTTCAGGTTGCTAAGCAGGTTTGGTCCTGGTCAGTGCTGGGATGGGAAACCAAGGAAGTGCAGAATCGCTACTACCCAGAGGCAGGCAATGGCAAGCCATCTTGAAACGTCTCTCCCTAGAAAAACGCAGCTGCAGCAGGAAGACTGCAGACCCCCCTACTGCCCACCCCAATTCCTCACCACCACCACCCCAGGGGGCATACTGCCCACTTTGGGAACCCCTTGTTTATAGCCAGGCCAGCTATTCAGCAGTCTGCATTCAAAAAGTCAGGAATACGCTGTTGTTTAATCCAAGACGTTGCTTATCAAGAGCAGAAGGGTTTGTTCTAAATAGATGTCAAGATTCAATAGCAGAATGGCACAAGTTTTTTATTTTTTTTTCTTTAGGAAAATATTTATTTGCAAGGAACAGATAAAGCATTACATACTTTATTCAGCTACATACAAAAAAAGCACTTAGTTTGCTATTTGGTTTGAGACTTCTCTGCTTAACAATACGAGAAAACAAGTTTTGTATACAAAAGTCTCCCCCCCCCCCTTCCCAGGGTACAGTATGAACAATCATGTGACAACAGACCTACAAATTATTTTTAAAAGGGTCACTTTTAACAGGAAGTTCAACCGATGCTGCAAAGCAAAGAACAAAGAGACTGAAGTCGAAAGAAATAAAGAATTCTAGAGAAATTTTTTTCTGCTTAGCTAGATAATAGCCGTATTTCATACAAGACAAATCCATTCAAATGCAAACCACAAAAAAAAAAACACACATTGGTATATTTACACTGAAGAAGGAGTAAAGGAAATATCTGGGCAGAAAGGTACCAATTTAGATAGTCCAACATATCACTTCTGGCTCCAGTTGTCAGATGCAACCCTGCACTCACCTTTACATATACTTAACCCCTGTAAGATTTTCTCAGATCAAGTGCACAAAACCCCCAGCCTTGGATTCAGGTGCAATAAAGAGTTTAAGCTGGACTACAAACACCCTGGTGTTGGACCTCCAGAGGAATTGGTTGGCCACTGTGTGAGATGACAGATGGACCACTGGTCTGATGCATCATGGCTCCTGTGTACTTATAACCCTAACCACATGGAAGGATAAGTAAGGACTTCTGAGTCCCGGCTATGAAAAAAACCATCCTGATCTATACCACACACTCAGGGCATTTCTCGGCTTTCAGCGTATGCATCAATGACAGAGAGGAACTCCAGCACGGAAAGCAGCAGGTCAGAGGGAATAGTAATTAAGAAACAAAATTATAAATGGGGGGAGGGGAATGATTGTGGGAAATGTTTACATGATAATCCTATTAGGAATGCCATAGTCATATTTCAAACAGCACGGAAAGCTATTAAGTTCTGCTGCACACTAGAAGTCACCAACCATTTGTTTGCTAAAATATCCCTGGCAAAGGAAATTGTGAATGGTTTACCCACTGCTCTAGAATCATTGAGTTGGAAGGGACCTCCTGGGTCATCTAGTCCAACCCCCTGCACTATGTAGGACACTCACAACCCTATCGCTCATGCACAACCATATTGCTCACCTGGTTCATGCACGCCTGTATAACACTGAATATCTATGTGTGGTTGCCAGATGCATGATCTGTAAGACATAGCCAACTTATGAAAACCTCGTAGGGTTTTCCAGGCATGAGAATGATAAGGGGTAGTTTGCCGTGACATGTCTCTGTGCAGTAACCCTGGACTTTCTTGGTGGTTTCCCATCCAAGTACTGACCAGGATCCATCCTGTTCAGCTTCCAATGTCTGAGGAGATCCAGTTAGCCTAGCCCAGTGGTTCTCAATCTTCCTAGTGTCGTGACCCTTTAATACAGTTCCTCAAGTTGTGGTGACCCTCAGCCATAAAATTATGCAAGTGTTCTTGCACAGAAATTAAACCAAAACTGACCAATGGCATGAAGATCCATTTTTCAGGATTGGATATAAATTGGTTTCCCCCCGGGATTTCTCAGTTCAGTTCAGCCTCTTGTCCCACCATGCCGATCTCACTCTTTCCCGCTGCTCCAGACAGACAAGCGCTCTATCTCGATCTACCCTGCAAGGCTGTTGTGTATACCCCAACCAAGTTGCTTATCCTGCCACGACCCCTGTGAAAGGGTCATTCGACCCCCCAAGGGGTCCCGGCCTCCAGGTTGAGAACTACTGGCCTAGGCCATGATATCAGGTGGTATGATAGCCCCCTTCAGAAGTTCAGAAAGAAATGTCAGGATTTTCAAATGGGCCGATGGAAAAACAGCAAAGATTGGGCAGTTGAATGCCAATGTCCATGGATTACAAAAGGGCACTTGGAGAAGAGGGGTACCTCCCCATAGGGACCCCCCCAAATGCCTTTTCCTTTCTCTGAGCTGACAGCACCTCTCCTGGGAGGTCATGATACACATCTGTCACACATCCTGGTTAGCAAATTCTCTTTCTTCCACATATTTTGAGGAGAGAGAAAAGGAGTGCTAGATTTGGATCTGGAAGAGCCGAGTTCAAATCCTGACACAAATGGCTCCAGTCGGAAATGACACAGCTCAATCATGGTCTCGTGTTTAACCCTTGACATCTCCTGTAAAAGGATCCATCGTAACAGCAGTTGAGGATGGTCCTCCTCTAACTGAGAGTCTGGAGAACAGCATTAATAAGGAAATTGGGCATTTTAAAGAACACACTGCTTCCATTTTAGTCACTGGAGCAGTGGCCTACTGTTTCACCTTCAAAAACATTTTTTTTTAAAGGAAGATGGCCACTTTCCAATTAGCAATTTAAAGACGAGCTATTTTTGTCCCGGAGCAGGGGAAAGGATGCTAAATATACAATGTTTTATGGTATGTGCGTTCTACAATGGACTTCTACTTTAGCAAGCCCCAGTTCATCATGGAAATCTTTGCTGCTGGTGCAACTGCTGCTACTCATTCCCTTGACTGACAGTCAAACTGTGCCCGGACAGTAGCTGCTCCTAAAAATTGTGGGTTTAAACACACACACAAAGCTCACACGCTGGGTCATTTCAAAAAGAGAAAAAGTGGAAATGTACGATTTGACACGAAACCCAGCTTTATAATCAAGAACTGGATAGCATTTCTAAGTACAGCTGATGGGGGGAAGGCAACAAATCTTCCAGCCTGGCTGGATATTGAAACCATTGGCTGAAAATTGAAACCACTGATTACATCAGAGGAAGTCTGGTTCAGAATCAGACATATTAAAGGTAAAGATATCCCCTGTGCAAGCACCGGATCATGTCTGACCCTTGGGGTGACGCCCTCTAGCGTTTTCATGGCAGACTCAATACGGGGTGGTTTGCCAGTGCCGTCCCCAGTCATTACCGTTTACCCCCCAGCAAGCTGGGTACTCATTTTACCGACCTCGGAAGGATGGAAGGCTGAGTCAACCTTGATCCGGCTGCTGGGATTGAACTCCCAGCCTCATGGGCAGACAGCTTCAGACAGCATTTCTGCTGCTTTACCACCCTGCGCCACAAGAGGCTCTACAGACATATTAAAATATGTTAATTTATATTGTAACAAATAGCAAATATGGGGGGCGGGGGCATAAGAGTGGAGCTATAGCATATATACAGCAAAAAAAAAAAAAAACAAGCCACCGTATATGGAATCGGAACCTGGATTAAGAAGCATCACTGATCTCATTGCTGATTTCCATAGACACAGGATTTAAAACAATGCCCTCTTCTTAGAATGTCTGTGCCCAAACTCTTTCAAAAGTATGATACAGGTGTACAGAATCACTGACAAGAGCAGTTTTGGAAACAGACTGTCATAAGCTGAAGCGTCACACAAAGAATGAGACACACACACCCCTTCCCCCATTGCTTTTCAAAGTTTGACACTGGCATATAAAACTATTTGAAATAACCCTGGGAGGGGGGACTAGAAAGCAACAAAAGAACTTGTTTTGAAGGATCTAAACAGACAGTTATAATTTTGCCAGAGGCGCCCAGGAGCTATGTTATTTGTGGGGAGGGAAAAGTATGGTTTGTTCCCTTAGGATATCCACATTAACCACTAGAATGATTACAGGAAGGTGGTGACTAGCCCGGGAACTCATACATAGGCAGCTGTACCAACAGCCCTCATTATGAGAGCTGGAGCAGATATTTACTGGATCTTCTGATCCCCAAATTGGTTGCTGTCGTCCAAAGGGAAAGGTGTGATCACATGAACTGACAGTAGGTTGGAACTTGCCAAGCAGACAGGTTATTAAAATCTGCCCTGTTTTACATGATACCACTTGCCTTCAGAACACACATAATCAAGAAACAAAAGCAGGGACGGGGAAAAGCTCCAACAAGTGACTGCATTTATTTTCTGCTTCGTTCCAGGGACTTGGGACATGTTTGGAAGGTTCTCAAGAATTCACCAAGAGCCTTTGGAAGATTCTGTGGCCTTGGCTCGTCATTCCTGCTGCCAGATGAACTAATAAATACTATTTACAACAGAGCAGGGAAAGGATAGCAGGGGAATTAGAGCAACCTAATTTCCAAGTCGTTTGGGCTCAGGAGACACACATTTCTCACGGGGACCAAGTAACAGAAGGACCGAATTTTGCCTTTTTTTTTCTGAGCAAGAGTACCAGAGATGACTCTGCCGGTTCATACACAGAAAGGGAAAAAAGTAGGCGAGGGCCTTTAAGCCACTAAAAATGAACCCAAGTTTATTGCACAGTACTTCTACAAATCATGGGAGACAGCAGATCTACCAGATTTCCTATAAATCCCAGCCTTCACTTTATTTAATACAGAGTCAAGAGTCTAGTCCTTGCGTCTTGTGGAAAGGAGAAGAGTCATACATGTAGCATGGTGTTTAATTTTTAAAAACTGGGGCAAGAGTGACCAATGCTGAACAGAATCTCTGTCGACATATCAGACTGACTGTTTCACCTAATGCATAGTCAGCTTGCGGAATTTACCTTCTACAGTTGCAGGATGTGGGAGAAGAGTAATCCAGACTCTTTAGTATAGAAGAAGAAGAAGAGTTGGTTCTTATATGCCACTTTTCCCTACCTGAAGGAGGCTCAAAGAGGCTTACAGTCACCTTCCCATTCCTCTCCCTATGCTGGAGGAGAGGCAAGGACAGGGCTACTGTGGGTTGACTTATAATCACATAAGGCTCAAATTCTATTAAGGGAAGCACACAAACAACCCTTTCAAGACTGGCCCGGGGTTCTGACAATTTGAGCTTGTTCCACTTTCCTCCTCCACCAGAAATAGTACAGAAGAGAGGCGACGCTATCAGTTTTTTAGAGAAATATCACTCTGAGATGAAAAGCATCCCTGTTGAGCAGGGGTAGTAAACCTGTGGTCCTCCAGATGTCCATGGACTACAACTCCCATGAGCCCCTGCCAGCATTTGCCCACCTTCACTCCACAGTTCTGAAACCAACCATGCCTTTCCCATTAGGTGTATTTCCACTGTACCATGTGGGACGATGTTTATAAACCAAGCTCCTTTTTCAGAGGTTTGCCACTTATGCTACATTTCCCTATAAAAATGGATCATCAATCCACTCCCCACCCCAACAGTATAAATTGGATTTCATCCAGAAAGAGCTTCTAGGAAACCCACTCTCTTTGTGCATACTTTAAGGGAGCAAAGACACATCATCTGCTTTGACAACTATGTGAGTGCCGCTGGGGTATTCATTCAGCACTAAGGTTAGGTGCTAACCCAGCTTCTCTCCTATCTCTCCTTGGCCCCCGCTGCCTTTAGAATCTCCCTGCCAGGTGCGAGTCCACAAAGGCAAGCGAAAGAATGTGGCTTTGGAGAGCAACCAATGGGAAAGAGGAGAGAGGGAGTACGAACGAAAAGCCAAGCCGCTTCTTTCCAATCTGGTATGGAAGTCAGGCAAATGTTTCCTCTCCTGCCCTGGATTTATTGACAGTGACAAGTTCCTCAGTCCTTTGATTGGAGAGGAGAAGAGGAGGAAGGGACAAGGGAAATCCCTTATCCCTTTTCTTTTTAAGATGTAGCATTAACTCTTCTGTCGATTTCAATGAACTTCAGTGTCTTGTTTGCGTCCAGCTCTGAGCCAACTCTGCAAAAGGAGAAGGACAGTCAGTCCCAAAACGACAGCACACCCGCCCCTCCCGCAGGACTCACATTTATTTATTTATATTTATACACCACTGCTCTCGAATGTCTCGCGGTGAGATCAATAAAATACAATAAAATCCCTTAAAACAGGGGTAGTCAACCTGTGGTCCTCCAGATGTTCATGGACTACAATTCCCATGAGCCCCTGCCAGCATTTGCTGGCAGGGGCTCATGGGAATTGTAGTCCATGAACATCTGGAGGACCACAGGTTGACTATCCCTGCCTTAAAATATCCCATTAATACAATAACATAATAATAATAACATAACAAGATGGCGGACAATAGAATACCAGCCCATTCTCCCGTTCAGATGGGTCAAACTCTATCTGGGAGCCAGGAACCTACTTGGCCTCAACTTAGAGATCCTCAGATGGCAACACCGGGTACCGCTCTGGCCTCAACCATGCGCCTGGGGGAAGAGCTCTGTCTTGCAGGCCCTGCGGAAAGCTGACAACTTTGACAGGGCCCTTAGCTCTTCCGGGAGCTCATTCCACCAGGTTGGGGCCCGGGTTGAAAAAGCCCTGGCCCTGGTCGAGCACAGGGCATTCTATTTGTCGTTAGCCTGTCTCTGCAATTGTTCCGTTGCTGCCTGCTGGGATTCACGCTGCTCAGTTATGTTTCAAGGCAGTAAACTCCTAGGCTTTCAGCTGCAGAATTGAATTTGGGATTTGCAGGGATTGACCCTGGGACCGCTTACTTGCCAAACTTTACCAGTGACTGGTGGTCCCTCCAGAATAATGATTTTGAAAAACTGCAGGTTACTTTCCTTGGCAACTGCTTGGGTGCTACTGGGGTCTACAACAATTCCTGGTAAGGAAGGCTCCCTAGCCAAGAGGTAACCATATTAGTCAGTCATTGCAAAATAAAAGTCCAATGGCCCCTTAAATGTATTTATTTATCTCAACTCACGGCAGATAATGGTCAGTGAGTCAGTACAATTAACAAAAATGGGACAATTCAATAACCAGTGCTTTTGGATTTTAGAAGGCCGGGACCCCCAGAAAGAACCGAAACTCAACATAATAATTCACATGACATATTCAGTGGTACAAAAACAGCAAAACCAGAATCCTGTTTACAATAAGCTATGCATATTTATCCAAGCACATTTGTGAGTTATGTTTATTTCTTTCTTTGTTTATTTATTTATTACATTTATATCCCACCACTCCCACAAGGGCTTGTGGTGGCTAACAAGATAAAACCCCAATACATAAAAACCCTAGCCAATCAACTTAAAATCATCCATTCATTCGGCGGCCAAAACCCCCTATAATCAATATTTAAAACCTTAGAGTGGACAGAGGGGCTGATCTCTCCCTTTAATCCGCCCTTAATAGCCCCAATAGGGGCTATTACAGTGCTGCCCTATTACCTGGCCAGGCAAGTTTAGTTCTGCAATGTTTGCTGAAAGCCAGGAGAATGGGGGCTTCCTTGACCTCCTTGGCAGACCTTAAAGACTAACAACATTTATTTCAACATGAGTGTTCGTGAGCCCGTTTCTTCAGATGGATATAGCAAAGGAAAATGTTCTTGCATATTGAAATAAATATTTAATCTTGGACTTCTATTCTCCAAGCCACTGACAGTTCAGCCCGATCCACAGGGACCCTGTTTTTGGAGTTCTCATTTCCTACTGCAAAGGCTCTCCACTCCTGTCTTCCCTGTATCAACTTGCACATTTGGACGAGAAATTCGCCTCTTTTTTTCCTCCCCCCCCCCCCCCCGGATTGCCTGCTCACCTGTGCTGCTGCAGTTCCACCAGCACGGCCTTCTCGAGCCGGGTTTCGTTGGCTATCGTGATCTCTGTGACTTGGTCACGCTGCGCCCTGGAGGTGGAGTCCAAGGACAGAGACAAGTGCTTGGCAGGATCTGTGTGCCTGTCCCAGCTGTTGCTGTGATCTGAGAGATGCGGATCCTCCAACGGGTGAGGCCCTTCGTAAGTTAACAAGCTCCTCGACCGCACTAAACAAACAAATGGGGGCGGGGAGGGGGGAGAAGAGATTAAAGTCAATCCCAAGGCCAGTGACTGGATGCCACGGTTGGCCTTTGATCAGGCTTGGAGTGTCACCTGCAGTGGAATAATAACACTGATGGGAAATGTTAGTATTGTGGTTACCAGGGATGCTTTTTGTTAATATCACATGTGGTGGGAATGCCCTAGGGCAGGGGTAGTCAAACTGTGGCCCTCCAGATGTCCATGGACTACAATTCCCAGGAGCCCCTGCCAGCAAATGCTGGCAGGGGCTCCTGGGAATTGTAGTCCATGGACATCTGGAGGGCCACAGTTTGACTACCCCTGCCCTAGGGTGTATCTGTACAGGAGAACTTTGTCCAACAACAGTACATAAGGGACCGGTTTTGTAAAACTGTATCTTCACTACAACTGGTATTAACTTTGGTAGGTTAGGTTCTCAGCCTGCCTACAAGAAGAATGAGTCAATGAGCTGAAAGAACCGTTCTACATTACAAGATTAACTGCAAAGAACTGTCAAGAACATGGATTTGGGGTAACCAAAGGATTCAGAAGGTAAAAAGTTGTGTTACTCCCATTATCTGCCCCAAGGGACAGGCTGGGGTTATTGAGCTGGGAGGGAAGGATCGGGTTGGGCTCAGAATGTATTTTCACTGCCAGGGATTGGTAATGTGAAGAAGAAGAGTTGGTTTTCTCAACCCGAAGGAGTCTCAAAGCGGCTTCCTTTCTCCTTCCCTTTCCTCTCCTCACAACAGATACCCTGTGGGGTGGGTGAGGCTGAGAGAGCGCTGATATCACTGCCCGGTCAGAACAGTTTTATCAGTGCCATGGCGAGCCCAAGGTCACCCAGCTGGCTGCATGTGGGGGAGCGTGAAATCAAACCTGGCTCGCCAGATTAGAAGTCCACACCCCTAGCCACTACACCAAACTGCCTCTCAATTAATGGATTTTACTGTAATGTGGGGTTTACTATGGGGGTTTTATTCTGTAATCCACCACGAGCCAGCCAGTCTGGGAGTGGCAGGCAATAGATCTTACCCAATATTATCAATTAGAATAATTAGAATAATAACAATGATGATGAAAATAAGAACTGGATGTAGAGAGGGAATCGTTGGGGAGTCTGTGACAAGTAAACTGGTTTGCATCCAATCAGCAAAGGGAAGGAAGCCAAGCAAAGGAAGGAGATGGCATCTTGGACCACCCTGGAAGGCTATACTGAGAATCGCATCACTTGCATATATAAGAGCCATGTAGGATGAAGGGTGTAGTAGGGAGAAGAACTGGGTGATAACTGAGTGGAAAAGCTAGCTGGAGCCAACCCATAATGTATGTTGAAGTAGCACTAGTTCTTTTCCCAATGAGAAACCCCCAGACTTTCCTTGCTACGTAAAGTATGGAAGATAGCAAACAGAATACAAGCCTTGAAAGTTGTGCAAACCTGCTGTTTAAATGGGGCAAAATGTCAGGTCCCAAATTTGATTGTGATGCAGCCCACCAAACTATTTTCCAACTGTCACAGGAACGTGACCATTGTCGTTTCCAGGGAGATGTGACGGAGTTCTTTGTACCCTCCCCGGCTGTGATTGAGTGGATTGAAAACTTAGATATTAGAATTTAGGGGGATTGCCCAATATGTCTGTATAACCAGTGTACCTACTTGGCTACATATTTACATTAATAGATGCTTCCTGTGTGTAAATATTTATTTATTAGATTTATTGGCCGCTCCCTAGAATAGGATTGGGGCTAACATCAAACGTTCAGTGAATAGATAATATTCTTCCAAGAGGTTTCCAAACTGGATTGCTTCAATTCTCTGTACCCCGAAACTTGCTCCCCTTCCCCAAAGGCTAGCAGCGCTAACCCTGCCATTTCCAAAGCATCTTCTGCAGTCAGTATAACCCAGGGGTAGTCAAACTGCGGCCCTCCAGATGTCCATGGACTACAATTCCCAGGAGCCCCTGCCAGCGAACGCTGGCAGGGGCTCCTGGGAATTGTAGTCCATGGACATCTGGAGGGCCGCAGTTTGACTACCCCTGGTACAACCTCTCGAAACTGCCAGAAGTGGGTTGACAGTGATTCGGTGAGCAGACACAGCAGCTGCTGCTACAAGAACTTGGGCTCTGGGAAATGCAAGAGCCTCAAGGCCCCACTTGTGGCATTTCCTGATAAAGTCTCCTCCACGCAGAGCTTTTTATGAATGCTGTGTCACCCGTGTGATGAGGCCACACATAACCAAGTTCTTTGTCAGGGGAGCCCCAACCAGGAAATCATCAAGCTGGTTATCAAGGAGATCCGGACTCCGGCCCTGCGGTTATCTCGCTTTCCTTTCAGGGCTGGAAACATCAGAGCTGTAGAAGCTTTTCACGCACCTATGGAGGCTGTATATGATTCCGGCGTGGAATGTTGAGTCGGCAGGACTGCCTTTGTGGTGGAGGAATTAGGCCCGTAGGTCTGTGAGAAGCTGCCAAAAATAATGGCAAAGCATAACACCACCACCTGGAAGAAGACAAGGCAGAAGGAGAGAGAGAGAGAAACACTCAGTTTCTGACAAAATAAAGTTACGCTGTCTGAACATAAATACCATTGAAGTAATCTCAAAACAACCTGAAAGCAAGAAAATAGCGTGTAGCTGGGAAGGTTTTACTTTTCCTGAGTTGTGTGTTTGTCAATTGAGAGGAGGCGTGTCACCAGCGAGGGAGACACAATAAAGATTCTGCTCAATATGACACATCTCTATTAGGACGGCACCCTGGAAGCTTTGCAGCCAGCCAGTCTGCTCGGATGAACTACTGACTCTTAAGGCAAGAAAAAGGTAAGACATTTGTCTGGGCTAGACTCGGCTGTGATGGGCATTTCAATGCTGTTTCATAACATCATGGCCAGCACTCCCTGTGCTACTTCTGGGCTCCGTGTGAACTGGGCTCCGTGTGTTAAAGAAGCAAGGTGGATTCAGAGTGGCTCGGTAAATAGGTAGGCTCCCTTTAAATGCCTTCTCCAATCTGTGAGTGAACTCACTGGCATTTAAAGGGCTCACAGTCCCTTTAAACATTTTCTCCAAGCATTGAGTTCACCCAGAAGGCATTTAAAGGGAGCGCAATCCCTTTAAATTCCCTTTGACTGACTATCTGGCAGTCCCCAAAAGCTTGAATATTTTCAGGTTTGGCCATTTTGGATCACTGAAATTCAGCCCCAAACTATATCTGGCTGAAAGAATAGCCAGAAAATACCAATATGGCATTGCAGCTATAAAAAGGGGAATAAAATGTTTACCAAGACTGGCTCTATTTCCATTACTCTGGGAAATAAAGAAACAGTCCAGCCTACCACAATCAAAATGCAGGCACCAGCTAAGATGCCTGCCTTGAATGTATGAAGATGCCCTATCTTGAGTCACCCTATTGGCCCATCTGTCTTAGTATGATGGCTCACCAAAGGCCTTTCCTGGCCCTTCTGTATGAGTTCCTTCAGCTGGAAGATGCTAGGGACTGGAACTAGGACTCCTGCCTGTAAATCATGTTCCTTCTCATTGAGCCATGTTGTCCTCCTTCACCATCAGCAATGTCTTTCACAAAGGCTGGCTCGTGCCCCCATTCCAGCCAAATTCTACCCACAGGCTCATCTCAGTGGGGACAAGACTGGGAAAGGCACTAAATGAGCCAGCAGAACCAAGCTATAATTTTTCTGTGATTGCTGTAACTGCAGCCTCCTCACACTGCCATGGTTGTCGTTAGTGTGAGGCCATGGAATGATCAGGGGAAGCCTTGGGGAGAAAGCCAGCAGCGGACTCACCATGAGACACGTCCCCGTCTGGGTACTGGCCGCTTTGCAAGAGCGAGACACTTTGCCAGCTACCACAGCCTGGAGCCTCTGTAATTGCTGCAGGAGTGTTCTGAAAGCAGAACGACACAAGAATCAATGCATGTCAAGGCCTTTAGCTTTCGTTCACAGACCAGGCCTCTTCTCCATCCATCTTTTTTTCTTAGTTAGGCTTGTAGGAAATACAAACATCTGTTGGGGTCTGAAAGGGTCAGTGAAGATTCTCTTGCCCACCCACACTACTTATTCCAGAATATTGAGTGGAAAGGAATTGTATTAGAACAGGGATGGGTAAAGGGCAGCTGTGGATCTGGCCATTTGTAAACAATATAGTTATTTTCAAAGGCATTTTGCTACACAGAACTTCTCCCTGAAATGTTGAAGAGTTACAATTTGAGTTATTCACTACCTCACGGCTTGACATTTTGTGGTTGGCTCCCCCTCTTGTGGCAGCCATTTTGTGGTTAGTTCTGCCCATCGCCCTGTGTCAGAATTCCAAAGGCACCCACAGACTTGACAAGGTTGGGTGCCCCTGGTTGCATACATTCATATACAGTGTATTGCCCAAGCACAGGTTCCTCCATAACAACAGTGCCCTCATCACATAGCTAGGAAAGTTCTAGACCAGGGGTAGTCAAACTGCGGCCCTCCAGATGTCCATGGACTACAATTCCCAGGAGCCCTTGCCAGCATTCGCTGGCGAATGCTGGCAAGGGCTCCTGGGAATTGTAGTCCATGGACATCTGGAGGGCCGCAGTTTGACTACCCCTGGTCTAGACATTCTCAATCCATGGTACAGACGCCCTTCCGTTTTCTATTTTTAAAAAACACTGAAATTTGAGGAAGAAATATCAACGAGCGCAGTATGAATAAAGCTTTACTACTGTAACCCTGCGAACTCCACTGTGTTTATCTTACTTTGAACTACAAAAAAAAAAAAATGAAATGTTTAAGTACCTTTAACAAGTGGGAGTAAAGCATCGCCTTCATTTAAGTAAAACAATTGTAAATGTCGTCTCTGACAACTCCCGGAAGCAGAACAATGTTAGTCTGCCCCAATTAAAACAAAAATCACTTGTGGCATTTTAAAACCTAGGGATGTAACCCAACAGACTGGATCCGGGTTGCGCATCTCATTACCACCCCCTGGGAACGATATTTTCTGTCTGCGCTGAAATCATATGAGGCGACCAAGCTGAGGTGAAACAAGGTATTTCATGCCGGAACCTTGTCGCATGCCAACACAGAAAACAAAATTGCAACTTGAATAAAAGAAGACAACTTTGAATAAACTTTTGAATTCTTTATGGTTATACAGGTGTGCTTGCCAGCCATGCCAGGGTGTTTTCTCTTGTATTGTGGTTTAAACCAGTGGTCCCCAATCTTTTTGAGGCTGGGGACCGGCAGGGCAACTGCCCGCCCGTGCATGCCGCGCATTGCGCATGCGCGCATTGCGCATGCGCGGCCGAAATTGCGCATGCACGGCACTTTTGCACACACGCGAACGTGCCGCGCATGCGCGATTTTGGCCGCGCATGCGTGAAAGTGCCCGGACGCACATGCGCAATGCGCGGGCGCGACCCTGATTCCCTCTCCCCCCCTCCCGCAGTAAGAAGCTTCCCGGGCCGCAAGCTTGCGGCCTGGGAAGTTTTTTACTGCAGGGGGTGGGGAGAGGGAGCCGCGGCCCGGCGCCAATGCCTTCTCGGCCCGGCACCGGGCCGCGGCCCACGGGTTGGGGGCCACTGGTTTAAACCAATTCCCATGGCTGCCTATATTTGTTTGCTTAAATATGGCTAGTCATCATAAGCATGCCTCCTGCCCACTTCTTCATCAATTAGGGTCAAACCCGGTAGCATCTTAGAGACTGGCAGGATTCTGGGAGGTGTAAACTTTCAAGAAGCAACAACGCTCCCTTCGTCAGATGTTTCTTAATCACAGCACAACCGACGATTCCTGGTCGGAAACAAATGCCCGTTCTCCATGGCTACGTTTGATGGTCCGGAACCCTGGTGGGTGGGAGGGGGAGAACCTCTGGTTATGCAGGGTGACTGACATTGCGCATCACATGGCTGACCCTGTTGCATCCCAGGGATCTTTCATTATGGTCTTTGCAGAAGGCGGGGGAAATCATGCACAATTGTGGCAACAAGCCTCCTTCTTGCACATGTGGGAGGTTCGCCTGGCCATGACAATCATCAAGGCCCTGGCTCCTGCCTGGTGGAATGAGCTCCTGGGACAGCTGAGGGCCCAGGCGGAGCTGCAAAAAGGAGCTCTTCCGCCAGGCATTTGGTTGAGTCCGGGCAGACTGGAAGATCTTGCCCCTCCTCTGAGTGTCTGCCTAGAACAACACCTTGGAGATGGCTGTCTGGAGCTGGAGACAAAGCTGCAAGTTGTTTTCCTCTAAAGGGACCTAATTTTGGTTTTTCGCAGTCGCGACAATAGAAAAGAAAAGTTGGGAATAGAAACCATCAACACCGTAGTACACAAAAGGAAATGTTATTATCTTGGCTCAGACATAGTCTGTGGATGTCAGCCGTATCATGCAGGAAAAGAAGAAACCAATTTTATTTAAGAGAAAGGCTGGCAAAAGGGAAGAATGTCCATCTGTATGTAATGGAGGAGCAGGAATACATTTGGATGTTTAACAATGAATTCTTCAACTGGATATCATAATCCTACATCCCTAGGACACAGCCCTAGATATATTGCGCATGGTGGGCCTTGTGGCTAAGCAAACATGCTCATGGGCTGCAGCGTCATGCCAATTCTGGACACAAGTATCTATCCTGATCCCTCATTTATATCACTCTCCATCACAATAAACAAAACATCTTTGAAAATGGCAGCAATCCTCCGGCTGACCCTGGAAGAGCCATTCTGATTCTGAACGTCCACTCTAAGCTTCATGGACGTCCAAAAAGAAAAAAGATTGCTTTGATTAAGACATGCTCCTTGACTCAATTGGTTTGTTCTGTGATTGTGCATCTGTACATGCTCATGTCTAAGCACACCATTGGTGGGAAGCGCTATGGAATTATTCCCATCTTTTCCCCGTGATAGATGTCAACGAAGTATGCGGAGTTGTGAAGGCCACGTCCTACAAACTGGATGGTTGCCCCTCTTGACTATTAAAGATCACCCCATTCATTCATTCATTCATTCATTCATTCATTCATTCATCCATTCATTCATTCTTGCAATTTAAATACTGCCTAGCACTGTGACATCTCGGGGCATATTTCAAGACCTAGATACCCTCACTTGCACAAGGAACAACTTTGATAGACTCTACATCTTCCTTTATGCCTGGACTTCTGGGATAGGTAAGACTGGATAGCATTCCTTAGGTCTCTCATTTATCTGTTGGACTGCCTTTCCCATTACGCCCCCCAAAGAACGCTTAGGTCAAATGACAGAAATCTGCTTAGGATCACTGGCCTCAAAGGAAATTAGGCAGGCCTTGGTTTTGGCCCTGGCCCCAGCCTGGTGAAACCCTCTGCCCTGTGAGATCAGGGCCCTGTGGGACATTAAGTAGTTCCCCCAGGCCAATGGTTGAGGCCTGAGGGACATCATATTTCCAGCTGACCTCCCTGTCCATGTCTCAGCCTGTACTTCACCGGTCAATCCTATATTTTTAACTTATTTAGGCACTGACGCAGGCATTGTCCCTGCCTCCCCCTCCGGTTTAATTGTGGCAGTAATATGCTGTGGTGTAATCTGTGGTGTTTTTTTAGGAATGTATTTTACTAGAACTATGCGTAGGACTTTATTCTAATTTTATAAATTGTACTGTATGTTAAACCCTGTTGTAACCCACCTTGGGCTAAAAATACAACCTTAAATTACATTAAATTTTGTATTGAATTTTCGGTGTAGTTAAAAAAAGGAAGGGGGGAGTTGGTTTTAACACCCCGTTTTTCACTATCCAAAGGAGTCTCAAAGTGGCTTACAATCACTTTCCCTTCCCCTCCCTAGAACAGACACCCTGTGAGGGAGGTGAGGCTGAGAGAGCTCTGAGAGAACTGCTCTGAGAGAACAGCTCTAAAAGGACTGTAATGAGCCCAAAAGTATACTCCAAAAACCAACCGCAGTCCATTGACTGTCTTCTGGGCCTGGTCTCAATACCCAACTCTGCAACCCCTTCCCTGCATTTCACTTTAACTTCAGAATGCTTTATAGGCTGTCTCCAATTTAAACATGATGCCATAATCGTAAGGAAACCTATCTGTGCAGTGGTCCATTGGTTCAGCTCTGCGGTGAAGGTAGGCCTTCAGCAGGCATTTATTTATTTACCGTATTCGTCCCCCACCTTTCTCACCGGGACGCCAAACAGATTGCACATTATTAATCGATCACAGTCCATTCCAAGAGATGTCGAACAAGGACAATGCAGGTGGATACAATCAATATGAGAAGCCATCGTATGAGCAGTGCACCTGAACTACGGCTATTACTTCAGCAGAAAATGATGAAACAATGACAGGGTCATACGTGCTGCAAACTGAGAATCCCTCTGATGCACGATCACATAATCCACGGCGCCTTTTCCCTTACAAAGTTCCTTCACTCATTGCAATGCATGCCCCAATAAGGAAACACACCACTGAAAATTTGGGGCAGCCTTTGGAAGAGAGCTAATGGCTGAAAACGAGGCATCTTCTTTCATTAAGTGACTCTGATACTTTACAGCTCTTACTTGGGAGCTTTTATTGGCTGCTGTACATATTCTGTATGTGTTAAGAACTGGTGTGTGTTCAAAGCAGACCTTTGAAGAAGGCCCTATAAGGGCCGAAACAGTCAATCTATTGGTTCACATAGTGCATAGTATACTGGATTGCAATAGCCTATGGGCTGGACATATGTTTTTAATTCCTATAGTTGTTTTTCTTCATAATTGTGCACAATAAAAGTAATATAATTTTAACAACAATACAGACATCCAACCTTTGAAGGCCCAAACTGTTACCAGTTGGGTTTTTATGGTTCCAGTCTATTCTACAAGGCAGAGGCCAAGACATTGGCTGGCATTTTGGGATCTTACCTGTGCACGCCCAGGTGGCTCTTATTAATCCCTGGCATTCTTAATGTACATAGTGGCAAGGCAACCTTACCTGCGCATGCCCATGTGGCTCTGGGCACAAAATGCTGGATACAAGTAACTTTATTCTTTTATATATGCTAAGTCTGTAAACCATCCTTCGTGCTTGCTTACAACTTTCTCTAGTTAAAGAGAAGACAATTTTTAAAAGCTACTTAAAAATAGTTGTAGGACACACATCCCCAGAGGTGCCTTTATAGCTGAATGTATATTTTGCCTGTCTGTTTTTAAAATCAATCATCTCCCTAATTAGGATCTAAATGAATTCAAGGACTCGAGAAGTTCAGGCTTAAATTAGTATCTGCAGTGCTCCCAGCAGAGATTTATGTAGACCAACACAGCCTTCTTTCAGATTTATTAAGCAGGGTATTCAACGGGACTAGAGATGAAAGGAGGCAGGCAGGAGCCAGAGATTGAAAAATGTTGTTTGCCCTTTTTTTTCATGTACTGGCAGAAGAGCAGCCGTCATCCCCGGAATACAAAGTCATTTCATAATCAGGGAGTAACTATATTTTAATGAGCAGACACATAATAAAGCCCTGATTCCATTGGAAGGAAGGAAGGAAGGAAGGAAGGAAGGAAGGAAGGAAGGAAGGAAGGAAGGAAGGAAGGAAGGAAGGAAGGAAGGAAGGAATGTTGGCAGAGTTTGAAAATACAGAGAGAACAGAACACTAGCCTGCTTAAAGAATAAAATAAATTTTATTTATGAAGAGAAACAACAATGTATAGAACGCGACAGAGACCTATTTGGCTACTGTTGTCTGCAGTCATTCTTCTGTTCAATTACTGTTCTGAAAGCAAACAGGGAGGAAGTATGCTCAAAAAGCAGGAAGTCTCCTTTTGAGCCAATCAGGACACTGGATGAGATAATCTGAAAACCATTAGGAAGTTCCTAGCCTATCTATGCTAAATATACATCTCCTCCGACACCCCCTGCAGGACACCCTTTATGTTCTGCTCAGTTAGGCACACTGCAGATCTTGCATATTCCAACAGGAAGGAAGGAAGGGAGGGAGGGAGGAAGGAAGGGAGGGAGGGAGGGAGGGAGGGAGGGAGGAAGGAAGGAAGGAAGGAAGGAAGGAAGGAAGGAAGGAAGGAAGGAAGGAAGGAAGGAAGGAAGGAAGGAAGTCTGCTCCCACCCATGTTCATCCATGGTTTGAATCCTCTATGGGGAAAGCCCCTTTGGAGCACAGGAAAAACCAATAAAGGATTATATGACCTCATTGCCTCTCTGTTCAAATGATTTTTAAAAAACAAAACGAGCTGGTCATTGTGAGAGTTCATTACATGCATGCCATTATTGCAGCCTCATTCTGACAAAATGATTACTTCCATTAAAAATGTAATTTAAATTTATTAAAATATTTACACCCCGCCTCTCCTTTCTAGCTCAAGGCAAATTAGAATTCAGCTTATTAATAAAGCATTTTTGTTCTGAAACTGTACAATGAAAACGGAAGGGAAGGGTTGAGTCAGAAGTCATTTTTTTAAAAGAGATAATATGAGTGCATAAAATACTAAGAGGCTCCCCTGCTGTATACTTGAATAAAGGTCAAAATGGTTTTGATAAAGCAAATGCGTTCATGGGCATAAAAATTAGCGGAGGGGGGGGCGGAGCATAAATCCTAAGGCAATACGGCAAAGCAAATGGTACCTTTAAACTGTCCAACACATTTTTTTTGGACACAGTTCAAATGAAGAGTTACCTTCTCAGTTACAACATAAATGTGCTTTAGTTTTCCCTTCAACAAGGGCAGCTCAATCACTTCACGGTTTGGCCACCTGAGAACATTCTCCCATGTGCTGTTTATCATTTCACTGGGCTTTAAGGGTGGGTTAATAGTGCTAAGGAACAAAGGAAACCCCATTTACAAATCTTACAATTGTTCTTAGATTAACAACCCAAGTTTTATGCATTGTACAGAATGCTGAATGTGAACCAAGGAAAGCAGATCTTTTATCAGGCATGAAACTTTTGTTCTAGTTTCCTTACTTGTTAAGTTCCAATTTCATCAGTTTCCCCTCCTCCCCCCATTCTGCATGTATTTTGCTCCCTCTAGTGGTTGAGTCGATATTACTCATGTTTGTGTCCGTCATAAAAACCCACAGTCTGCAAGAAGATACGCTGGATATATACTGGTGTAATATCAAACCAACCACTAGATGGACGAAAACATCTGTAAAACAAACAAACAAACAATCCCCCTGAAGAAATGGAAACTTACAAGCAAAGAAAGTAAGACTGAGGGAAAGCCCATTCACTTACATTGCAGAATTGAATTTGCTTTATTACTCTGCCCCTAACGTTTTGAAGGAATAGATGTAGATGACAGGACAACAGATAGTGAGAATGGAACTGGTGAGAGCCAAGTGGCTCTGGAGGTGCAGGCAAGATGCATTCGGGGAGAAGGACAAAAGCCTTTGCTAAAGAAGACATGAACCTTCACATCTGAAGGGAGGGGGCAAAAACCCATACCGATTTCCCTCCCTGTTTTTTTTTCTACTTTAGAATGGAGCTTTTCTTTCTCCTTTTCTTAAAGAAACTAGTTCATTCATGAAGCTAGTTTCAGAGGGAAGTCTTGTCTTCAGTAGAACAATTAGATATAAGTCCAGTAGCAGCTTAGAGGTCAACACGTTTTTCAGGGTACAATCTTTTGAGAGATCTGAGTATTAAAACCTGCTACTCATTGAACAATTGTTTTGAAAGGTACAACTCTGCTTAGGATCATACTGTCAATGACCCAGCTAAGAGATTCCCTGCACTATCCCTTTGGTTTTTCAGCCAAACGGTTTCCCCTCCACACAGAAGGGTGGTTGCATCACAGAGACACCCACGCTGGGAACTTAAGTAATCAAAACCAAGTGATACAGCTTGGTAATATTGCACAAGAAGAGCTATTGACCCAAGATTTCAATCTTGGTAACAGAAAGGGCTCCAATGCCCTATAGAAATGCCACAGCAGACAGCAAGACATGGACAGGAAATTGTGTCTTCTCGACTTTGATTTCCCCGGATAACCTCCAAGTAGACTCGGCTCCAAAATAAAAGGAGATGGAAGAGTGATATTCAACCTACTGAGCCACTGCACCTCCTGTCTGTATGAAGCATTGTATTCCAACTGTCATTTAAAGCAGTGGTCCCCAACCTTTTTATCACCGGGGACCACTCAACGCTTGACAATTTTACTGAGGCCCGGTGGGGGGGGGGGTTAGTTTACTCCTCTACTCTCAACCACTGCCCTAACGCTCTCTGATCGCTATGGTAATGTTTAAACATCCCTTCAAAATAAGATACAGACACGCCACAAACATGAACATAAGGAACATTTTATTTTCATGGAAATTTTAACTCATGACAATGACAAATCAATGGGAACCCTGAGCTTGTTTCTCTGCAACGAGTGATGGGAGACAATGACACCCGAAGTGTGTTGCAAAGAGACGGGGGGGGGGGGCGAAGGCGTCCTTCGCGGCCCACCTCCAATTAGTCGACGGACCACATGTGGTCCACGGCCCACAGGTTGGGGATCGCTAATTTAAAGCACCAAACGGGGCCCCAAGACTCCCAGCAATTAGGAACAGCAACCCGGCTCCTAAAGAGTAACGCAATTAAAATGCAATGCACACCAGCCATGGCAAAAACCTCTCTCTCTTCCTGTCCCGAGTTACATTGCAATCTAATTTACACAATCCGGCCCTTTCGCTCAGTCCTACCGAGCACATTTTCTGCACCGCATGCGACTGAAGCATGCCCAGCCTCCTTAATTGCTTAACCACGGTGTGTAATGTCACAAATGACCTAGACTTATTGTGCCCGAGCAGTGGCTCGCGTATGCGGTGCTTTGCGCAGCTGCGAATAGGCCAGTCAGTCCTGTGCACCCAACCTGGATCTAGACAATTGTCCACAGCACAAGGAGGGGGGGGGGGCGAGAGACTAATAGCCACATTTCTGCTTCTGCTACACGAAACGCACAAAGCTGCACTTTTGCAGCCTTCTAAATGCAGTCGACCATTTCATTCGCAGCTTGATCTGTAAGGGGGGGGGAACGGAGAGGAGGGGAGAGGATAGTGATAGAGCAAGTCCAAGTAAAAAAAACTGAAAGTTATTTTAATGGAACTGGTCGAAGCAGAGGGAGGAAGGTTGATATGCAACAGTAATGCTCCAATATGCTAGCTGAGGAATCCAAATTCAAAAACGTGCCTTTTAAAACCTCTGGGACTGTCTGTCAACTGTCTGTCAAGATTTACTGATTAGATTTAATCAAACAAACAGATGCATATTCCAATTCCTCGATACTCCCCTTTTGGAAATGCTGGAGGAAGGGAACCGTTGCTTCCCGCATCTCTCTGATGGACATGGTTTGCAGTGGGAAGGGCCCTGTTAGTATCGCCTTTCCCCACCCAATGTAGGCTAGCTTAATTTTAATATCGCCTTTCCCCACCCACTTGCAAATGTTACAGGCATTTTGGCCTCCGACACTTTCTTGTTAAGAAAGGAAGGCAGCTTTAGGACAGGGCGACCTCCATAGCCCAGGCTAACCTGATCTCATGTGATCTAAGTGGGGTCAGCCGAGGGTAGCATTAGAAAGGGGGACCACCAAGGATATTTGGGTCCCTATGCAGAGGCAGGCAGTGGGAAAACACCTCTGACTGCCGCTTGTCTTGAAAACCATATGGAGGTCATCGTAAACATCTGCGAATTAACAGCTAAAATCAAACTGATTATTTTCATTAATTAATTAATTAATTAATTAATTCGGCTTATAGACCGCCACTCTCGGCCCAGCTGGCTTGTGGCAGTTTACATAAAAATAAAACACACACACGCACACACACATATAACCCCCATTACAATTGAAAGCGGCATAGTCCCTTGTGGACCCTCAGCTCTGCTGCTCACAGTTGTTCTTGCTCCAATAGATGACCCTGGCTAGACCAGTGCTTCTCAACCTTCCTGATGCCTCAACCCTTTAACACGGTTCCTCATGCTGTAGTGACCCCCAACCAGAAAATTATGCATGTCTTCTTTCACAGAAATTAAACTGAAACTGACCAATGGCGTGAAGATCCATTGTTCGTGATTGTATATAAATTCTTTTTTTCCCCAGGGTTCAGTTCTGCCTCTTGTCCCACCATGCTGATCTCGCTCTTTTCCGCTGCTCCAGACAGACGAACGCTCTGTCTCGATCTACCCCGCAAGGCTGCCATGTGGATGGCGCCCCCCCCCCCCGGCCAAGCTGCTTGCTGTGCTGCAACCCCTGTGAAAGGGTCGTTTGATCCCCAAAGGGGCCCCAACCCCCAGGATGAGAACCACTGCCCTAGACGGGCAGAGCCCAGATTGCAAAGGGCAGGGAGGGACCCAAAGATCTAGTAATCCTGGTCTCTGCCCTGACCTCAACCAGACGTCTGGCAGAAGAGCTCCGTCTTATAGACCCTGCAGAACCCAGAGAGCACCATCAGGGCCCTCAGCAATTCCAGGAGCTCGTTCTACCAGGTTGGGACCAGATGAACTTCCCGGAGGCCCGGGACAACCAGCAAATTCATACCTGCAGAGCACAGGTATGCAGAGCATAAAGGATGGCCAGAATTTTTGACAGTGTTCCTATGACCAAAGTTTACATGACAAAATATATTTGCAAGTTGGTATTTTATTAATTCTCATAACAAACCAGACCTTATCGAGACATGGCCGTTGGCTGGTTCTGGAATCTCTGTCTGTGAAGACCAACTGTTCTACCAAATCACATCCCACTCACCCCTTCCCAAGGGGAAAAAAAATCATACCGCCTTGGGGAAGTGTTTGAAAGGTGAGAATAGGCAGGTAGAGTCCATTAGCCCACCCACCTATCCTATGTCCTACAGCAGTTTGAAGCATGCTTATTAGAATCATAGAATCAAAGAGTTGGAAGGGGCCATACAGGCCATCTAGTCCAACCCCCTGCTCAACGCAGGATCAGCCCTAAGCATCCTATTCTTCTTTGAAAAAGAGATCTGAAACTGGGATTAAACCCGGATGCAAACAAAGTTGGCTCTGGTGGGAATCTGAAAGGGAAGTCAATGGGGACAGATATTGCTCTCTCTCTCCTGCAGGGAGACATGAGTATGACCAACTCATGTTTGCTATGGGAGCATCCTCAGAACACAGGCTGAGTGTGCAGGAGACACGTTTCTTCCAAACAACAGACCATCTTTATTTTTATTTTTTTTAATTCATTATTAAATTTATATACCTCCCCTTTCAGGATTTCCAACTCGGGGTGCTTCGCAACCATATACGCACTACAATTAAAACCACTGTAAAGAGTTAAAAATCCATCATGGCCCCAACTATGGTTCCTGGTTTCTACCTCCCCACCTCCCACTCAGGAGGGCACCATGTGAAGGCATCAAATTCAGTCATTCACTGGCCCCAACTGAAAGCCTGGCAGAAGAGCTCTGTTTTGCAGGTCCTACAAAACTGAGGAAGTTCCTGAAAGGCCCACAACTCTTCCGGAAGCTCATTCTACCAGGTAAGGGCCAGGACCAAAAAGGCCCTGGCCCTGATTGAGGGCCAGATGTACTTCTCTAGGGCTGGGGATCACCAGCCAGTTTATATTGGTTGAGCACAGCGCACTTGGGGGCGGGGTCATCTCTGTGGTCATTTCCATAAGAGAGCAGGTGGATTGCAAGTAGTGCCTAAAAGAGTCAGATTTTTAAGGACCATCATTGAGGAAGCTTAATTTTCCCCACTAGACCGGTCCACAGATGTGTAATTTCTGGAAATCATGCTACCACTGGGGGGAGGGGGGGGTGTACGTTTTATGGGGAGAAAGTGGGAATTTGAGGGAAATTATAGTATATCAGTAATGGCTGGTTCAAGAGGGGCGGTATATAAATTCCAGAAATAAATAAAATATTATAATACTTTCTTATCAAGCCTGGAAGTATTCTATTGCTAACGCAGTATCAAATGCACCATTTATAACGTCAGTCTGAAACCTAGCCCTCTTCTGGAAACACGTTCCCTGATTTTAGATCCTACCTGTTTGTGTTCTCCAGAACTTCCACCTTCTTGCGAAGCTCACTGTTCTCAGTGGAGCAGGACTCAACCCTAAAACATGAACAAGGAATTTCGTGTTAATGTGGCTGGACTGGGGTCCTCCACTATCCGAGCTGCCATTTGCAAGAAGAGAGAGGTACATCGCAACCCTTTAATTTAGGAAAGCGGAGTTCATTCTAATGTGAAATAAAGACTTAGTTTTTACAAGGACAGGTTCAAGTGGGTAGCCGTCTTGGTTTGAAGCACCACAACAAAAATTGAGTCCAGTGGCACCTTTAAGACCAACAAAGATTTATTCAAGGCGTGAGCTTTCGAGGGCATGCAGACTAGACTTAGTTTTTACAAGGCAGAGTCAGATGCTTTTCCAAAAAAGCTCTCGGCACTGGGAGTCCACCATATGGGATTCTGCGGCCCATGCAGGAAAGAAGAGAGGGAGACTTCATAAGCAATGAACATTGGTAAAATAGGCCATGGATGGTACAGTTCTTGTTACCAGCCACCAGGGGGCACTTGAAACACACATTGCTCCACCTCTTCCATGTCGCCTTCAAAGTGACATCCACAATGAACTCTGCAAGATGTCTAGCCCATAGCTGGACGCCTTTTAGGAACAGCACAGCTCTCTCAAAGAGAGTCAGATCCCTGATCCATTTAAGCTTATCTGTCTTCTCTTGAGTAGCAGCAGTTCACCAAGGCCC
Source organism: Paroedura picta (assembly GCF_049243985.1). Taxonomy (NCBI): domain Eukaryota; kingdom Metazoa; phylum Chordata; class Lepidosauria; order Squamata; family Gekkonidae; genus Paroedura; species Paroedura picta. The sequence goes on along the minus strand of NC_135373.1, from coordinate 109,718,747 downwards.
CCAAGCTTTTCCTGGTCCAGACACCCATTAGAGATCCTTTAACTGGAGATATGAAGGTTGAACTTTGGACCTTCTGGAGACCATGTTTGTGGGTGTATTACTAGCCATCACTGCCACCTACTTCCATGAACAGGCTGGCAAACTTACTTTTTCTCCAGGCTGTCCATGTATTCTTTCTTTTTCCTTCTGCTCTCCTGGGCAGAGATCTACAAGAGAAAGGAAATACCATTTATGGCAAATATATAGCATCTCACCAAAAATAACAGGGTGGGGGGGGGAAGTGTAAAAATGTAGGCTAGCTTAATTTTAAAAGAAGCAGTAAACAGTTATGGAATTCTTTTAATCAACGTGGGCTGAACAGCCCTCTCTGTGTTTTAGATTTGTGCTGTGGTGTCACACCAATGCAGCCAAGGAAGCGCAGCTATGCAGGTGGAAAGATGGAGCTACTCAGGCAAGAACTGAGTGGATTCTCATGCAGTGCAATCCCAAGCAATGGTACACCCTCCTAGGTAAACTGAAGCCAATGGGTTTGGAAAGGTGTAAGTCTGTTTAGGATTGCATCTGAGAAACAGGCGTCCACCCAGCAGGCTGAGATGATAGAAAGCCCACCGATGATCAACGGTGACATGGCCAAGGCTGGGAGTGTTCTAAGTCTTTAACATTTATACCTTGCTTTCCAGCCAGATGGGCTTCTCAAAGCGGCTCACCACCATAATCCATCACGATTTTTAATTAAAGCCAGGGGCACATGGCAACAAATCCTGCAGCTTGCATTGGGATTTGGCAGAACACCGAAAAACTGGGATGGTCAACGGTCCTCTCAAATGCAAGTCCTCCCCTCTCCCCACCAGCCCACCTTTCCCAGATGCTTCCTGGCTTCTCTGCCCAGTGGAAAGGGCTTCTGTCCTGGAAGTGTACCCAACAAAAACTAACTGGATACTGCAGATTAGTTTCCTGGGGAGAAGCCTGGTGGACCACCAAAAAGCTGGGGCTGTCCACTGGCCAAGGGGCAGATGTGCGCCAGGTGTTCCATCTCCACTCTCCTCCAAGCACGAGCCTGGCTCCTTTTCAACGATGACATCATTGGCTGTAAATGGCCAAAAGGGCACCAGGGTCGATGGGTGTTGCCTTGAAAACTCAGCCTCCCAGAGCAGTCACTATCATCCCGAGTCACTCTCTGACCATCTCTTCTGCAGAACTGATTGTTGCACAACACTATGAAGCAATGCATGAGAGCGAGCACCAAAAGCACAACGCCCTCTTGTACCTTGTTCTTGATTTTCCTACGGATCTTCTTAAGTGCTTTCTCTTCGGCTTTGGTGAGAGGCAGTTTGGTAGGGATGGGGTACCCTTCCGCTATCAGCGTCCTCTTCTCCTCCTCCGTCAAGATCAAAGGACCTGTGCCCTGGAGTTTCTATGGACACCAAAAGGACAAGGGAGGAAAATAAGAATATAATTAAACGTGTACAAATCCCCTCTGCATTCTGAACCACAGGCATCTACCGGGGACTTTTGAGCTCTCTGGTCTTGGATGAGGTTACGTTCTTCCTGAAAAGCCAGGTTCAAAGCTATGGAATGCTACTGGACACAGTGGTGAGTTAAAAAACAAACAAGGTAGCCACTGTGGTTTAGAGCAGGGGTAGTCAACCTGTGGTCCTCCAGATGTCCATGGACTACAATGGGAATTGTAGTCCATGAACATCTGGAGGACCACAGGTTGACTACCCCTGGTTTAGAGTGTATTTGTTCAGCTCTGATTGGTGAACCAGCTGTGCTTGCTTGAGGTTCAGGCAGATCTAGCCACAATGATCCATGCCTTAGTTACAACTGGACATGACTACTGCAATGCACTCTGCTTGGGGCTACCCTTGAAGAGTGTTGGGCAATTTTAACAGGTGCAGAACACTGCGGCCAGACTGCTGGTGGGGCCAACTACCAGGAGCATGGGGCCCTGACCCAACAGCTGTCTTCTTTTCCCAAGTCCAGTTCAAGGAGTCATTTTTGTCCTTTAAAGCACTACATTTAATGGGACTGGGGTATCTGAAGGAGTCTCTTCTTCCAGACAGTTCTACCTGGGAATTAAGTTCACTGCCCAATAATCAAAGAGGTTGATCTAGCGGGCATACAAAAGAGAGGAATCCCAACAATTATGGAACACTAGGTAGGTGAGCCTGGCCTCCTCATTGTCCATCTTCACAAGGCAGCTGATGATAGTTCTGTTCATGACTATTTGCTGATTTAGTTTTTAATGGCAGTCCCAATCAGACCTTTTAAGCTGTTGACTTCTGGTGAGTTCTCATCATTGCTTTTATGGTGTATGTGTGTTTTAAAATAAGGAACCACCTGTGGGTCTGCAGGGAGTGCCCACCTGTACCCATCATAGAACCTTACTTGGGAGTGGGCAGCAATGTCTCAGAGCAACCCTTATATGGTGATGCCCTCTACCCTGAATCAATGTTCCATAGGGCCTCATAGGTTCAACAAGGTTGAACACTCCAGATTTAATCTTCTGAAAATATAAATGTCATATCAGACACTGTAATGAAGCACATAGAGGGTCAAACTAGAACCTCAGGATCTAGGTTCAAGTCCACAAACTGCTAGGAAGCTCACCCTAGCAGATCTTGTGGTAAGGGTAACAAAGGGACAGATCAGGGTTGGCCAAAATGTAGCTATTCAGATCTCTGTGGACTGCAATTACCATGAGTCCCTGCCAGTATACTAGCACGGACCTCTGGAGAGCCACAGTTTGGCCACCCCTGAGAAGGATGAATCACGTATGTCACCCTGAGGAACAGGATAAAATCGCACTAGAAGATTTAATCTGTTATCATACGCTCTGAAGTTCAAAACATACAAAAGCATATTCTTTTTTTAAAGAACAAAGAGGAGAGAAAGAGACCTACGTGGGGCGCTGTTAAGAGAGGAGAATTGGTAAGCACGGAAGCCACACGTGGGGACACTTTAACCGTGGCTGGTAGCTGTGTGGGACTCGATGGTGGGAGGGACCTGGTTGGACTCTGGCTACCCTCGGAGTCACTGCCGTGGCTGCTGGGAGGAGTCGGAGGCATGTGAAGGGCATCCACCGCTGAAAAAGACAGAAAGGGAGTGGGAAGAATCAAAAACTGCCTTCAAGCACTGGGAGAAAAGGAAGCACAACGTTTAGCAACTGGAGGCAGATGTGTCCTGGAAAGCTCAGAAAGCAAATAATGACTCTGTGGGGGAACCACACCTATTTAAATACACAAGCACCAGAGAAGTAAAGATACTGAAGGTACACCGACGGCGCAAAACTTAAAACTAGTTCAAACACTGTAAGTTCCCCCAGCACATACAAAGAAACCCTGGGAACAATAGCATATTACAGAAAGGAATTCGGTTCATTTCTTTTTCAAACAAAGGGCCATAAAAGACAGGTTTGTATCAAAGCGTCAATGAATTCTCTGTTAACCTCAGAATGCTCATAACTGGGAATGGACAGGTTTAATGACAGCATCTAGATCCCGTCTACATTATCGCAAGAAGGCGATTTTGTCAAAACGAGAAAACTGCAGACGTATGAATTAGTGCAGGGGTAGTCAAACTGCGGCCCTCCAGATGTCCATGGACTACAATTCCCAGGAGCCCCTGCCAGCAAATGCTGGGAATTGTAGTCCATGGACATCTGGAGGGCCGCAGTTTGACTACCCCTGAATTAGTGTGTCAATGGTGGACAGAGCACCACAGATCCATTATCCAAGCCCTGTCACTCATAAGCACCTTTTTAGCCACCAGCATCTTGGAGAAATAATAATATTTTCATCTGCTGTGTTTTAAACTCCAGGACTGTTGAAATTATTTTCTTTGGGGAACATGCATCTTTCCTACAAGTCTTCCCCTCGAACAAAAAGGTTGATTATTTAGACACATGTTTAGACGCTAAATCTGCAAGGCCACCTGTCAATCAACTGTGCTATACACAAATAGCTGAAAAGGAAGAAGAAAAAAACATCCATCTGACTGACTGTATCAGTACTGACTTTGTCTCAACCAATACAATATGCAAGCTTCCCGTCAAAGACTCCCATGTCCCTCAAGGTTGAGTACAACTCCAAACATTGACTATGTCTGTATCTCCCCGTGACTCTTAGGCTCATGGCAATTGACACCAATTCCCCGCTCTCTCCCTCCGCAGTGCAGGGCCTATGGGCACCACGATGCATGCCAAGTACTTCTAGAAAGTGGGTGGGGCTAGGTAAGCAGGGCTTCTGATTGGCTGTGGAGATTAAAAGGTGTTCTTTTAAAAAGAGTTTCTGCCTGAAATGTTAAAGAATTACAATTAGAGTTACACTTAACCTCACTCCCTGACATTTTGCAGCTGGCTCCGCCTTCCATGGCAGCCATTTTGCGGTCTGTGCCCACTACCCTTGGCCAGAATTCTAAAAGTGCCCACAACCACCGAAAAGCTGGCAGCTCCAGACCTAAGCACTGAACATGAGCATCTTGAGAAAACAAATGACTCTTCTCATTCACAGTCCATTTTGTTGCTGCAGTCCTCACAAAAGAACCCCAGTAGATAAGGCCTCTCTTCTGCAGCCCATCGTATTGAGGGGAAACTGTGAAAAACAACTCACCTTCCTTGGAAGAAAGGTTCAGGAACTGATCCACTTCATGAGGCTCCAGTTTGATCTCTGGGAGAGCTTTGTGATTCAGTGGCTTTGCCTAAGGGGCAAAGGATTAGAGAGAGATCAGGACTGAATCTTTCTGGGGATTCAAATACTGGCAGCAGGACAGAATCTTTCCTGCCTCCTGTCTTCCTAACACGCAAGAATACTGCCATGGAAATATATGTTTCTGTCAATAAATATGAATGTGTAGACAGAAGCAGTGAGGCATGGATCGGTGCCAGAGTTTAAATTCATCAGTTGCAAAAATACACAGATCGGGAAGTCAGACCCAAATGGCCAAATGCATCTTTTCAAATTAATATCCGTCCCATTAAAGTTGAGATACTCAGCTCTCTGGCAGCTGTCAGGCTGCAGGACAGAAGAACAGTCACAGATATCACAAAGGAGCAACTGACACGCTGGGACACATATCTTGTCATGTCCAACTCTGACTGAAGGTCTGGGATCGATTTTAAGAACTCTGCAAGATAAGGCATGTCACGCCGCCTTAGCTAGTGGGATGTTTTTAATCCCCTCTTCCTGAATCACAGAGAGACCCCTCCCTTTGTATCCACTCCCCTCTCTGTGCATTTTTATTTTATTTTATTTTTTATTTAATGTCTATACAGCCCTCCAAATGGACCGGCTGGCCAGAAGATCTTGTGAAGAGAGTTCAGACTGCTATGAAGCATAGTGCCATAAACTGCCTGGAGCGCCATAAGGAAGAAAGGTGGCGAATAAAAGTTTTGGGTACATAAAAATAATTAGGATTTGCATATCACACAGACAGATGTGCCAGCAAGACGGGAGTGATTATGGCTCCCTATGTCCTAGCAATATACATATATTTGCCTTTGTTTGAAAATGTGCCAAGCAGCTTTATAATCCCTATTCTGCTCCCTTTCACAACCCCCCTCTCTGATAGCAATTCCAGAAATTGACATCATTTGGAACATTTGCCCTCACGACCCAGTGATGTCATTCAGTTGCCTAATGAGATCAACGTGCATCGTACCGTGTCATCTTCTTGCGGCAGGGGCTCCTCCCCCTCCTGGGTCATGGCACTTGTTGTGGCAGTGAGGCTGACAGAGGGAGCGAGGCCGGGGGCTTCCCCCACGGAGGGTTCTGTCTTGATGGGGGCTGAGGGCAGGTCCGAACCCAGGCCCCAGTCTTCGTTTTCCAGGTCGGCTGGAATGAAGAGCATAGAGACATTAGGGCCCGGGGCCACAACAGGCAGACTTCATAAAAATAGAAGACCAAAGCAAAACCCAGCCAAGGACAGGAAACCTGGGGAGAAATCATCATTTATTATGTTAAACAAAGCTGGCTGAACAAGGTGGGATAGGACTGGGTGAAGAGGACATTACTGCTGCCCCCTTGGTTGTTGTAATTTGGGAGGATTTTATTGGGTTTTACTGTATTTTAATGTTTTATTGTGTGAACCACCGTGAGATCATTTGGGGAGCGGCAATATATAAGTTGAAAAATGAATGAATGAATGAATGAATGAATGAATGAATGAATGAATGAATGAATGAATGAATGAATGATATCCCTCCCACCACACCTTTCTGTTGCAGGCACAAGGGCATCAGCAACCTTGTGGACCTATATTCTAATGCAGGGGTAGTCAACCTGTAGTCCTCCAGATGTCCATGGACTACAATTCCCATGAGCCCCTGCCAGCAAATGCTGGCAGGGGCTCATGGGAATTGTAGTCCATGGACATCTGGAGGACCACAGGTTGACTACCCCTGAATGCACATAATGATTCTCCCGCTGGCACCTGGGCTGCCGTTAAAGCAACAGCCCTCCTTTTATACGTCTAGCAACTGCAACCCAGAGATAGAGCCCCCAATCATGGCTGGCAGTCACGGAGAGCATTCCATCAGTTTTTCAAAGCGGGTCACTCAGGAGCCGTATCAAGAGGCTGCGTTTGTCTGTCGTTTGTCTGCCGCTCTCTTTGCCGGCAACTTCTTTCCAACAGAAATACGATACCCAAGAATGATGAGCAGCTTTGGCTGTCTTGGCTGGAGGGGATATTTATACATCGGGCAGAATTAATATCCTAGGAGCTCCAGCCACAAAGTCGGAGAGAGAGAGAGAGAAACTCCAAAATCCTGTGCAAGGAGCCCCGCAGCCTTGAAATGAACAGCATGGAGAGGAGAGGGGGAAATAACACGGCTCTGATGCTAGTAATTACTTTGTGGTGTAATCTTAACCTCCCCTGCTGCTCAGGCAAGATGTAATTTGAATAAAAGACAAGCCGGGCCAAAAAAGATTACGAACAAAAATAAATATGTGTATATCCTGTAATCAGATGCTCCAAAACAGTAAACCAAGCTCTGCCAAGAAGGGTAACCTTTTTTTATATATATATATAATCATAGCGTTTTTTTTTATAGCATCAGTGTTCAAAGAGATTCTTGGCCCTTTTTAAAAATATAGAAACCAAAACATTTCGAGGAAAAACCAGTCTCACCATATGGCAAACTATGTCAGAGACTGGTAGAAACTTTTCTCCTCTCCTCTAATTAATATCTCTCCTCCTTAGCGTGCTCAGACAGACCCAAACTAGGGCTGGTACACACGATACGGCTTAAAGGAGGGTCTCTATGTGATTCATGCATAGGTACATGGTATCAGCGAGGTTTAGTGATTAAATGTGATAGCTCCTAATCTTTAGAACCGGGTTTGATTCTCCACTCCTCCACATGCAGCCAGCCAGCTTGGACTAGTTACAGTTCTCTCAGAGCTCTTCTCACAGATCAGTTCTGTTAGAGCTCTCTCGGTCCCACCTACCCCGCAGAGTGTCTGTTGTGAGGAGAAGAAAGGAAAGGTGTTTGTAAGCCGCTTTGGGACTCCTTCGGGTAGTGAAAAGCGGGGTATAAAAAAACAGCTCTTATACAGGGAAAATGTACGCTCTTCCAAAGAGCAGTAACTATTGTCAGGTTTCGGGTCAAAAATCTGGCTTGGGCATTCAGTTTTTTTCAAGCGATGGGACACGTTACCTCTGGCACTGCTGGTTTCACATTGCTTGGATGCTGAGGCCAGCCAGAGCTTCTACGCCGGGGGTAGTCAACCTGTGGTCCTCCAGATGTTCATGGACTACAATTTCCATGAGCCCCTGCCAGCGTTTGCTGTTCTATGCCACACTGCACATTTTAAAGAACTAATTTCATGAGATTCCCCCTTCCCCTCAAAAGAACAGAGGATTGGGTGGAAGAGAAGCCTGAACCATCGGTCACACCTTGGCTCTCCGTACCTTCGCGAGAGAGCTCAAATGCTCATTCAGCCACGCTGCTCTCCTAGTAGACTTTGGGCCAGTTCTCTACTTCAAAGGATGAAATGGTTCCTTAAAGCTCTCACATGCCTCCCTGACCTGCTTGGGGCAGGGACAAGCTATAAACTGTGACAGAGAAAAGAAATGACTGGCTGTCCTCTGCCTGGCTGTCACCCGTTTCTGGCTAACAGCACATGACAAAGACCCATTTTCCAGCTTCTTTGGTACGTGCAGCAAAAAAAGAAAGGGGGAGGGGGAGATGAACAAGAACCGTAAGATGTTGTCCCTCCCAGTCCTTCCGAAATCCTTGGCTTGCACACATAGGATTTGTTAACAGGCTCCCGCCTTGCCCCTTTTTGCAATGCATTTTAGGGTGTTGCCATGAATAGGCAATCGTCTGTCCTGAAGGGGAGTTTCTCTCGTGCCTTTTCACATCCCGCCCCTTTCCTCCGAACATGCCAAAGCAGACACAAGCCCCCCTTTCACTGCTTGGTAACGGAAGCACCACCCCTCCGTCCCACCAGGTGAGAGGCGGCATTGATCTATAAATAGTTCCTTTTGCAGCTCTGGGACTTTGGGGGTGGGTGTTTCACTCCCGCCCATCCCTCCGCTTGGCCACTACCGCAGATAATGACAGACAAGCTGTCGGCGCGTCTGTGACAAAGAAGGCGCTGTGCAGCAGCCCAAGACTGCAATCTCTTTTGGAGGCTAACCATATGGGATGATTAAACAGCACGGGAGTTGAAAGCCCAGGAGAACGTGTGCGGTCTTTTTTTCAAAAGATTCCTTTGTTCTGAAGGATAATCGCCAGTTTGACAGGCAAAGCAAGGCCTCAGTTTGTGCTGGGAGGGGCAGCCCTGGGACCAGTGTTTGTTCCGCGAACATGGAAAGTAATATGGAAACATTCAAGAACTGTTCTTCTGGGAATGCACAAAGTGCTCTGCTTCTCACCATTGCCTTTCATAAAGCATCCTTACACAGAACTTCCAAGAAAGGCGATGCAACGTCCAAGTAAGTCTGAGCCCCAATATCCTCCAGAGTTATGAGAAATTAAGGTTTGGGCAGGTCCAGTTCTACATCTCAAGCATTTCTCAAAACACACCACTTTTTCAGTGACAAAGCAAACATGAAAGTGCTATACTAGAACACATTAACAAATTCAAGATTATTTAACCTCTAAATCTTCACTGGGAATGGGTGCTAATGTCTTGAATATCTTTCAGTAACTTCCTATTGCTTATCTCGAACTGGATTTTATACTAACAGCACTTGGGGATGACTCTCACCTACTCTGAGTGAATTGATTACTGTTTGTATTGCATCTTGTTTTAAACTGGTCTCTCTTTATACTATCCCCATCACCACATCTGTTTGTGGCGGGTATGAGCCTTATCAACCTAATGGATCTATATTCCAATACCCATAATGAAGCAAAATCCCTCTCTCTCTTCACCTTAGTGGGAATCAATTTTTCTTGTCTCAAAAGTGCCACCAGTAATGAGAATACAAAAGCACTCTGTGGATGCATTTGAAATGTTAGCATCAATTAAATAGAAATTTCACAATTATGAAGCAGCTTGAGCTCTGTCTGTCTGTCTGTCTATCTATCCGCCTATCCATCCATCTATCCATCCATCCGTCTATCCATCCATCCATCCGTCCGTCCGTCCATCCATCCATCCGTCCGTCCGTCCATCCATCCGTCTATCCATTCATCCATCCGTCTATCCATCCATCCGTCCGTCCGTCTATCCATCCATCCGTCTATCCATCCATCCGTCTATCCATCCATCCATCCGTCTATCCATCCATCCGTCTATCCATCCATCCATCCGTCTATCCATCCATCCGTCTATCCATCCATCCATCCGTCTATCCATCCATCCGTCTATCCATCCATCCATCCATCCGTCTATCCATCCATCCGTCTATCCATCCATCCATCCATCCATCCGTCCGTCTGTCTATCCATCCATCCATCCGTCTATCCATCCATCTTCTTTCATATTTGTTGACCGCCACTCCCGGACCCCGCCATCTTGTGGCAGTTTACAATAAAAATTTAAAACCCACATAAATTTAAATTACAATAAAATCCACAAAAATTTAAATTAAAATAAAAATTGAAAACCCACATAAAATCACATATGAACAATACTGGCAGCAAAAAAAATCAACCTATAATCCTCCCCCCTCCTGCCCATCCCTAGCCTCTAATAGCAGCCCCCACTACACCCAGGGGAGGGCATCTTCTGGTGTTGTCACCCCTAAGGGGCCAGTGCCGGGAGGGAGTAGTTCCTAGGCTCAGCATTAGTCTAAACACCAGCGAGAAGTGAATCATGAAGGCAACCCATGAGCTCTTCCAATGCTAGCATAATATGCTCCAAGACAGTTGCTGAAATCAACTGTCACACTGATGAAGAGTGTAATAGAGGGAGAAATAGATATCTTCAGTTGTCACTTCAGATATTACTCCTTGTATTTAGGGGCTTTCTTGTCCAATGCATGGATACACAGGAACATGTATGAGTGCCACGTACAAAAAATTGTGGCTTTTGCCTGCAAGAATGAGGTGAGCAATGGCCCAGGAGTTTCAAGTTCTGCCTTTTCAGTCTGATTATATTCTATGCCCTCCTACAATAAGCAGTGTGACTTGCAGACAGCTCAGGAGAGGGCCTTCTCAGGCATTGGACCAAAACTCTGCTCCATTGTAAACCGCTTGGGTAGTGAAAAGCGGGGTATAAAAAAACAGCTCTTCTTCTATGGTCTTTGGCATCTGTCGTTTTGAGATATCTCAGCCTAAATAAGAATCTGACCATCATCACCATCATCATCATCATCATCATCATCATCATCAATGACAAGCTAATTTCTCTATAAAAATCAATTTTGATTCTGTGTTGCTATGGGAGCTAGATCTGACTTCCAAAGTAAGAAGAAACGTTTGCGTTTTGAGAAGCAGCAGGACTGAATCCATATGGAGGGGGGATATAAATGGTAAGCCATTCCTTACACCTTCATCCACCCCCAGCCTCCCCAGGCCTGATATGCAGCCATCTCCCCTTGGAGCAACGAAGATGTGCTTAATGATTCACTAGAGGAATGATTCATGGTAAAGCTCAGGGGCCCTGGAGCGGTGATGCCATGCCATGGCAGCCCACTCCCAGTAGAAAATCACACATAAAGAGAACCCACATGTTAAGTTGCAAAACTAGTTAATGACTGAATAGTCAAACACATGCAAAGTTAAATGGCAGTTTTGCAGGGGAGCAAAGGATGCTCTTGAATAGCAAAGTCAGTTCAATTAAAGATTCTGCTTTACATTGGATTTCAAATGTAAATACTGCAAGCAGGGGATGGCAAACTCTTAGTTCAGTTGGCACATATACATGGATATATATTCAGTTTCCAAAGATATTTTCTATAAAACAGGAAATTCTGCACTTTAAGAAGCAGCGGCACAATTTTCCTTTATTAAAAAAAAAGAATTCTTATTCCTTTTTAAAACATGTATATATTTAAAATTAAAATTACAGTGACATTTTAAGCAATATCAGACTACTTAATGATGTGTGTGTATATTTGTATCTACCTATGCCTATCTATATGCATGAGTATTCACACACACACACATACAATCATTCTGATCAGGTTACCCAATATTGCTTGGTTTATTGCAAGTTGTTTTCCCCCAGACTTGCATTAGGAACCACATTAAAGGGATCCTTTGAGTTGATCCCAGTTAAAGGGATCCTTTGAGTTGATCCCAGTTAAAGGGATCCTTTGAGTTGCCATTTGTGTTTGTCGTTAACAAAACTGAGCAAAAGCCAGCTGCAAAGGCTAAGCCGGCAGTTGGCAGCTTCTAGGAGCAAGAGATGGCAAGAATTCCTCATTACACTCAACCTTGTTACACTCTTGAGCGAAATGGGGACAGCAGAGCTGCAGTCACAAATAACTGGGGTACATGTATCCCCTGTCCTTTCGCTAGGGAGATTTCTTGATGTTCCGATTGATCATGTGACCAAGCTTAGCTCCCTTGGGGAAAATGGCTGCCTTGGAAGGTGGACTCAATGACATTGTAGCTTGCTAAGGTCTCTCCCCGCCCTAAACCCAGCCCTCCCCATTTGCTGGCAGGGGCTCCTGGGAATTGTAGTCCATGGACATCTGGAGGGCCGCAGTTTGACTACCCATGTTCCAGAGCTACGATGCCCCTGAGCAGAGGCTATCAGGCCCACCCACAGCCATTTCAATCTGGCTGCATCCTACATTTATATAATAGCACTAATCCATGCTACTTGAATATTTCCATTTTTAGACTGTGGCTTTATGCATTCCTCCTTTTTTAAAGAAAAAAGAAGTGTCAGATTTTGACATCTATTTGCTCACTTAAGAAATTGAACACAGCATGGTGAATTACTGTTCAAACTCTGGCAAGGATGATAGCTGGCAATTACTATGGGAAATGTGCATTTATTTAAAAAAATAAAATCTTATGTCAGATCTAGCTTTTAGCAGCACATACGGTCGGTTTCTCACATGCATATTATTTCACAGGTGCCCACGAGGGCCACAGAATCACAGCAGGCACGCTTATGCCCAAGCCTTCCTCCCCGTAATTTTTCCCCCTCAATAGCTTCTCCTTCCAAACAGGCCTTTCCATACACGTCCTGCAAGGTATCCACACAAGACCCCAACATAGTATCAACTCAGTAGCCATGCACATGAAAAATATCCTCAGAAAAGCCCGGCTGTAAATTTGCACGGCTTATCCCTCATAACACCCTGCCACAGATGGTCCAATGCTAGTCTGATCTCATGCATGCACCCCAAAAATATCCTTCAGACCAGCCTAACTATACATTTGCTCAGCTTCTCTCTAATAACAACACCCTGCCCAGGATGGTCCAGGTTAGTCTGGTCTTGTCACATCTCAGAACCTGAGCCTGGTTGGCCCTGGTTAACGTTTGGATAGGTGGTCACAGTGGAAGTCCAAGGTCAAGACCCAGAGGCGGGCAATAGCAAACCACCTCTGCCCATCTCTTGTCTTGAAAACTCTATAGCAGGGGGCTATGGACCTCCAGGGGTCCACAGTAGCCCCAGAGGGGGTCCACAGTCTTTCCCCTAATGCCTTAATGGACTTGGCCACAAACTATGGAAGCAGCCACTTCCATTGCTCCCCCCACAAGCATGAGTGAGTTCTCTCATGGTCTCTGCACCTAGAAGGGCGTGTAGCCAGCATGCCTCCCAATTTAAGCCACCTCCTGCCTCTTCACTCCTCAGTCCTTGTCGAGCCTGCCTGTTAACATAGGTGATGATGTCCCTTCCAATTACATGGCACTTCCGGGGGGGAGGGGGGGTGGCAAGGAGACATGGCCATCTGACATCACTTCTGAGGCTCCTAAAATCCTGAAATATTATTTTAGGGACTGCTCCATGGTCAAAAGGTTGAAAAAGGCTGCTCTATGGGGTCACCATAAGTCAGCGGCAACTTGACGGCACTGAAAGTCTGCAAGGTGACAGCAGTCAAACTGTAGAGATCCTCAAAATGTGCCCCATTCCCAACATACACTCATGCTATTCCTCCCAGGTCTGTATCTTGTAAATCCTTGTTTTGGATTCTGGCTTGCCCAATCAGATGGCAAAAATAACGCATGGATTGACATCACTCTTTTTGCTCCATCTTTCCCACTTCCTCTTCTTGCGCCAGCTCCGAATTGCACATTGCTTTTGTCCATGCAGGACTCGTTATTATTATCATCATCGTCATTTATGGTATTTATTACCCACCCCTTCTCTTTGGACTCAGGGTGGGATGCATCATTACAAAAACATACGGAATAATAAAATATATAAATGCGAGCCATCTAAAAAATGATCCTCAGCAAAATATCTTTGGCAGGCAAACAGAACTCCATCCCCCCTTTCCCCACCAGTGGAAAAGCTGGTTGGAAACCTAAGCTAAAGCCATTAAACAGCTTGCAAGAGTCATGCAAGAGGCTCCCAGTCTTTCTGCTACAGTGCCAAGCCCAGATTCCAGGATGCCCCTCTACGGAATATGCAGTCCCAAGCATCATCTCCCCAAAATCCAAAGTACCAAGCACGTATGCACATTCCTGGGCTCTTGTTTCTATGGCCAAGATAATGGGTCCTGGGAGGAACATTTTAAGTGGAACTCCTCTGGCTCCCCTCTTGGTGTTGCAGAATCACAGCTCCTCTTGGCACCCGGGAAGACAAAGAATGCATATTACAAACAGAGCTCAGAAAAGTTTCCAGGCTGTGGTGCAGCTGTTAAGAGGGTCAGGCCTAAGATCTAGGAGACCCTTTTCCAACTCTTACTCTGCCGTGAAAGCTTGCTGAGTGACCTTGGACCAGCCACACACTCTCAGCCTAACCTTCCTCCTAGGGCTGTTGTGAGAATAACAGGGAAGAGAGAAGGGGGGTACATTCCTTTGATGGGCTTCATAATAGGCCTAGGCCCAGACGGTTTCCTGATTCCATAGTCTCCTACCAGCAGCTGTCCACAACGGTTTAAGGCAAGGGTAGTCAACCTGTGGTCCTCCAGATGTCCATGGACTACAATTCCCATGAGCCCCTGCCAGCAGATGCTGTCAGGGGCTCATGGGAATTGTAGTCCATGGACATCTGGAGGACCACAGGTTGACTACCCCTGGTTTAAGGAAGCATACTGTGTTTATTTATTGCGGCAAACTACAGTATAACAAGCAGAATGCTCACAGGAGAGAATTGGCTTGGAAGGCTTTAACATAAGAACAGGCAAGATCATGGAGAATATTTCTTTTTTTGGTTGTAGTTATGATGGATGAAAGGAACCATATTTCTATGCAGCATACCTGTTTTGGGGTAGTAACAGAGGAGATCTGGCCTCTGTACCCCTGCTTGTGGACTTTGGGGGGAAATCTGGTTGGCCCTTGTGTATAACAGGAGGTTCTGCTCAATTGATCACAGGTCTGATCCAACAAAACTCTTAATGTTCACAGCAAATACAATTCCTGTGCAAAACACGGAGCAGCTCTTACTTTTTACAAGGACGGCCTGACATAGATCAGGGTCATACTGTCCCCACTCGAATCATCTCTAATTCAGCGATGCCTCAACCAACGTGGCCTCTGCAAACACCACCAATAGATCCATCAGGAGAAAGAGTCAAAACAACCCTCATCAACCTTACTAACTCTTGGCAAATGCATTCATTATTAGGGTGTTTTTTTCCTTCCCAAGTTAACATACGGAAACATTCCCAGTTTCAATATTTACATCTCTTTTTCCTTCCCACTCTTAAGGTCAACAGAACATTGCGCAATCCTGGCCAGTCAAGCACGCTTATCTACAGCATCGGTTCCCTGCAATGCTGCTCGTTGCTCAATGCTACTCCAGACCCTCGTTACCTTCATTGAAATTGTCGTCGGTGGAAATGTGGGTCAGCGGGGACTGGGGTCGAGAATCGCCACACAACGAGTAGCTGTGCTCTGCCTGGATGAGGGGTGCTGGAGAAGCTGGAGACAGCTCCACTTCCATCATCTCATTCTTCTCAGACAGGAAGGGATCGTTCAGGAGCTGCCCCAAAATGTCCTGGGAAAACTCATCGAGGAGTTCCGTGAAATGCTGTGGGCAAACAGAAAAGCGACATGAATTCCAGTAAGTCCAAGGCACAGGCAAGTCAGCAAGCCACAGCAAAGAAATCTAAGTACTAAGTAGCTTTCCAACCATCATGTTTCCCCCTCCAACTTTCTATACTAGCCTTTGAATGTGTGAAGCTGCCTTATATGGAGCCACATCTATGTTGTATTGAAGGCCAATAGGGACTTATTATTATTATTATTATTATTATTATTATTATTATTATTATTATTATTTATTGCCCGCCACTCTCGGCAAAGCTGGCTCATGGTGGGTTCCAAGATAAAATAAAAAAATACAATCACCTAAAAATCCTCCATAAAATACAATCTAACAAAAACACGGCCGCAGTCCAACCCACCTACCCCCGCTTGGGACCAGGGGGAAACAGCTGGGCACTATAGGTAGAACATGGTGGAGTACCTTCCCTCCTTACTCCTCCCTTGGGGGGGGGGACCACAGATCTTCTCTTCGTCCTGGCCTCAACCATAGACATGGTGGTCTTAGACAGTTTGTTCTTCATACTGTTATCTAATTCCGTAGACCTACTCCTACTGCATTGTTCATCAGTTCTCTTAGGCTGCCTGATTGTACTAGTTTATATTCTGCAATTCACCTTGTGTCTCAGTAAGAAAGGCAGACTCACAGTACATATATCAATATACGTACTGCCTAGAGCAGGGATTCTCAAACCAGTGGTCCATGGACACCAGGGGGTATGTGGGAGACTCAAAGGGGGTACGTGGCCTTTTCCCCTTTTGATAAAATGGCCACAAGGTGGAGAACTGGCTGCCTCCACTCAGAGGACTTGGCCATGGGTATAAAAATCAGGGGAGGGGGAGTTGGTTGTGGCATGGTAGAGGAGGTCTAGGCACCTTCTCAGCTCCTGCCCTTCTTTCTGGCCTACATGAGGCAAAGCCACCATAGTAGTAGTAAAGGTGGGGGGACAGAGTGAAAGGTGAAGCATGCAGATGGTTAAGCCACTTCTGGGGGTGTGGCAGGGAGGCGAGGCCAGCTGACATCACTTCCAGCGGTCCTCAACGCCTGAAAATTTATTTCAGAGGCTCCTTGAGGGTCAAAAGGTTGAAAAAGGCTGACCTAGAGTCTCAAGTTGAAGGCATTTCCCATTCTATACTACCTGACCCTTTTTCACTGGAAACACCAGGGATTGAACCTGGGACCTTCTGCGTGCAAACAGGTAGTCTACCACTGAACCATGGCCTCTTGTTTACTAATGGCAATTCTCAGGCAACTTAGTACATGTCTCACAAGCAGACTGACAGCAGGAATGGGGATTAAATGGATCAGTGTGGAAGTGAAATGACTGCTCAGTGGCTTGTTCACAGATCTTCCTTTACAACTCAGTAAACTTAGTCCATCAACGCTTGAGCTATCAAGAGCCAGATGGCTTAAGCAACATAAAGGGGGCCACAATGTCCTGAACCTGGGTAAATTCTGGATGGGCCAACCAAGGCACCTCAGTTAGTGGAAGTCAGGTCTGTCTGGGAACCAAAAACAGAAAGGTTCCTATTCTCAAAAAAAACAGTTTATGTTCCTTAACTGAAAATGTGACCAATGATACAGCAGGCTGTCCTGACCCAGGCAACCTGATCTTGTCTGATCTTGGAAGCTAAGCAGAGTTGGCCCTGGTCAGTATTTTGATGGGAAATTGCCAAGGAAGTCCAAAGTCAGGCAATGACAAATAATCTTTTGCCTTGAAAAGCCTATGGGGTCACAATAAGTCAACGATGACTTTATGACAAAAAAAATAGAGTGGGAGGACAGGACAGTGTCTCAGGGAAGGGGAAATGGCCCACCCTGGACTTCACCCTGATGTGACAACCCCTCCCCAGCCCACAAGCAGAACAGAACAGAACATGAGCTTATTTATCTCCAAGATCCGTGTCGTCAGAAGTAGATGCTATCAGAACCCGAAGCCTCCATTCTTATCTGCTTACAGCAGTGACCGATCTAATCCTATAAGAACCTGCCTTGTTCTTTAAAAGTCATTCTAGGCTGGTAGCCTGTTCTACATCATCTGGCAATTAATCTCTTAAATTAATGAAGTGCTGCATGAACATGGTCTCTTGTGCCTCCTATGAAGTCATGACAGAACACACTGTTTCTTCACTCTCTTTGCATATTTACCATATTAGCCATTCAAACCAATTTGGGCAGGTCTGCTATGGTGCAACCATTTGCAAGCAGAAGCAATGGCCATATGCTGTTTGATTCAAAACATATGTTACACATGTGCCATCGACCCACTTAGAACGGGGTGGTTGACACATATACAGGTCTATTGTCAAGTGAAGATAGACACTGCTGGTCACAGTGTCCAGGACTGTATGATGCCATATAACACAATTACATGTGCTTTTGCTCCAACCCTATTGCTGCATTATTATTTCTTTTTAACAAAAGCAACCACAAGTATCTGCAGTCTTCCATATATGCTATTCAAAGCTACTTGGAGGAAAGCCAGGATTGCAAAAATATTCTAATGGTAAGGTCTAAAATCTGTTTGTAAAGGACTGCTACAGTATATATAGCATGCTTCTGTGGGTGTTTCCTAAAAGAAACCCACAAGTGTTGTTCAGAAATACGTCCGGGGGGGGCAGGGGGGGGAGCGTGATATTGTTGGTCCTTGGCTTTCAGAACCCTTTCCAGGAAACTCAGTTCGGCTGTACTGACCAGCAGCTTAGTGGGAGAGCAAATATTACCAATCCGGCCTTCTAACAGATAAATATTATCTGACCCTTTGAAAACGGGAACAGTGTTTGGAATATACAGTCAAAGACAAACACGAGAACCCATGTGCAAATTCACGCCAAAAGGCAAGGTCAGCAACAATATTACGGAGCTGGCTGGATGTGGCTGGAATGCTCAGCGGAGAGTCAAAATTCACCCAAGCGAGGGATGTAAAATCCCACAGGGCATGTTGCCAGCACACCACGTCCTTCACACAGACTGTGTCTTATGGGGTTTAAGGTTTCCAAGAAGGAGGGTGGTGGTGGTCTGTCACACCTTCAGGGGAAGGCATGTTCCAATCTTTCAAAGCCCCAAGAGGGACTTGTTTATCACAGCTACGTAGAGCAGCCTGCTTGCTTTAAAATGGAAAGGCTTTCCATTCTCCCTTCCCATAAACAACTGTAAGGACAATGGCAACAACAAAGCACTATATCAAGAGCAAACTTTGCCAAGCCCTATAGAAAATATATCTAGAGCTGTAATTTTATGTGCACTTACTTGGCAGTAAATCCCAATGAACAGAGAGGGCCTTAAACTGGATTACACCGAAGGAATTGCAAATAATTGGTGCATATGTCACCCGCTCTGCCTTTGCCTGTCTTTCCTCCCCCCTCTCCCCTGCTGTTGTACTCCCCATCAAAATTTAGATTTCCTTGGAGCCAGAATCATCTCTCTTTCTTTTATTACTCTAAGAAGCACCTTTTAGACCAACGGGTACTCTGTCAATATCTTTATAATGGTCAGTGAACGAATTCTACATTTTTCCTCAGTTTCCGTCCTTGTTTTATAAAACTGGTATTCATACACCACAACTGTGAAGTCCTGTGGGGGAAAAGGCCCAGAGGCCTTTTCCTATCACCCATGGAACCAATCCGGAAGATCCCAGTTCATACTGCTGACTGTCTTTACAACAGCAATTATGACAACACAAAAAGACCTCCTTCCACACTAATCCCACACTTCTGGGTCATCCTATCCCAAGTTACCCTACTCTAAACCCAATTAAACCCAAGAGCCTCTTGTGACGCAGAGTGGTAAGGCAGCTGCCTGAAAGCTTTGCCCATGAGGCTGGGAGTTCGATCCCAGCAGCCGGCTCAAGGTTGACTCAGCCTTCCATCCTTCCGAGGTCGGTAAAATGAGTACCCAGCTTGCTGGGGGGTAAACGGTAATGACTGGGGAAGGCACTGGCAAACCACCCCGTATTGAGTCTGCCAAGAAAACGCTAGAGGGCGTCACCCCAAGGGTCAGACATGACTCGGTGCTTGCACAGGGGATACCTTTACCTTTACCTTTAAACCCAATTAAGTGGCCTTCGAAAGGAGCCATTCTGCTCAGAATGGCACCGAAGAACTGTTCCTCAGACTTGAAAAGTTGCCAACATTTTGAGTTTTCTTTCACTTGGGATTTCAGTTACTGTTCCATCCTGTGATAAAGCAAGCTGTTGTGTTCCACACAGTTGGAAATGGTAAGATGTGATCTTTGGAAGGATCACAGAGTTGGGATAGATATTATTCATTCACTACAACTATTTGTCTAGGATAGTGGTTCTCAAACTTCCTAATGCCGCGACCCTTTAATACAGTTCCTCATGGTGTGGTGACCCCCAACCATAAAATCATGCAAGGGTTCTTTCACAGAAACTAAACCAAAACTGACCAATGGTGTGAAGATCCATTGTTCAGGGTTGTATATAAATTGTTTTATTCCCGGGGTTTCTCAGTTCAGTTCTGCCTCTTGTCCCACCATGCCGATCTCGTTCTTTTCTGCTGTTCCAAACAGACAAAAGCTCTCTTGATCTACCCCGCAAGGCTGTTGTGTGGATGACGCTCCCCCAGGCAAGCTGCTTGCCACGATCCCTGTGAAACGGTCATTTGACCCCCATGTTTAGAACCACTGGTCTAGGAGGTTACTACTTATGGTACATATTCCACAGTGGTTCTACTCACACTGAAAGCATCAGCTAATTAACAGCTTTCAATTGACAAGTCTAGTATTTACAAGCACAAAGTATTTTGCAATCAAACAGTCCATTCTCTCCCAACATCTGCTGAAAATAAGTGTGTGTGTTTTTAAGCTACTAATATTTCATTCCCAAGTGGGTGTCATTCACTATAGTGTTTCAACCTGTAATGGAAAATTCATGGAAACTAGGGCTCCAGCAGCAAGATGGCCCCTCTACAGTAATGCATATTTAAGCATGAGCTTTAGAAACACACGCACAATGGCACGAACTAAGTAATATTGAAACATTAAAAGGGAAGGGGTTTGTTCACATTTCTAATTGGAAACAACCTGTCCCTGAGCATGAAGTTGTAAAACTCCCGTCAGTTTCTAGCTAGATTCCTGGCAACTGAGAAATTCTTTAGTATGGATTATCCTACAGCTGAGAGCCTCTTGTGGCGCAGAGTGGTAAGGCAGCGATATGCTGTCTGAATCTGTCTGCCCATGAGGTTGGGAGTTCAATCCCAGCAGCCGGCTCAAGGTTGACTCAGCCTTCCATCCTTCCGAGGTCGGTAAAATGAGTACCCAGCTTGCTGGGGGGTAAACGGTAATGACTGGGGAAGGCACTGGCAAACCACCCCGTATTGAGTCTGCCAAGAAAACGCTAGAGGGCGTCACCCCAAGGGTCAGACATGACTCGGTGCTTGCACAGGGGATACCTTTACCTTTACCTTTATCCTACAGCTGTCACTGTATACCAGGAATAAACCCTGGACACCTTGAGAGAAAGCATGAGCCACTGGAGCTGCCAGTGTTCAGGCCTTGACTCTACCTTCGCTATCTGTATGGTTGAACGTACCATTGTTACAGACAATTTATGGCAACTAAAGGTAAAGGTAAAGGTATCCCCTGTGCAAGCACCGAGTCATGTCTGACCCTTGGGGTGACACCCTCCAGCGTTTTCATGGCAGACTCAATACGGGGTGGTTTGCCAGTGCCTTCCTCAGTCATTACCATTTACCCCCCAGCAAGCTGGGTACTCATTTTACCGACCTCGGAAGGATGGAAGGCTGAGTCAACCTTGAGCCGGCTGCTGGGATTGAACTCCCAGCCTCATGGGCAGAGCTTAAGACTGCATGTCTGCTGCCTTACCACTCTGCGCCACAAGAGGCTCTTGCTTATGGCAACTAGGGGTGTGCCTATGGCTAATCCGACTGAAAAAATACCCCAAAAATACTTAGCTCGACTTAGCTTCCAAGATCTGATGAGAGCAGACTAGCCTGGTCTACCAGTTAAATCTCTGAAGAGGAGGGACAATAGGAACAAATATTGTTTGCTGTAATTCTTGCAAACTGTCCTGTACAAGAGACAAGTACTATTCAGACTGCTGGTGGAGGGAGTGGGAGTTTGTAGCAAAGAAATAAGCCAGGGGTCCTTTATTTAGCCATGAAAGCAGACTAGCTCCTAATGGCCTTGTTCTTTTACGGACATGCCTATAGATCTCTAAGCAGATTAGCATTAAGGCTGCACTCTCCTACACACTTTTCCTTATGACTAAGCCTTGCTGAGCTCAGGGGGAATTACATCCAAGTAAATATGCATACCATTAGGGTGTAAGGCACCTTGCTGTGCACAGCTGGCTGTTTTCACACTCAGCAACTGCAGAGATGTGCTTGGAATCTTTGACAGTATATTGCAAGACAAACTTTTTAACACATTCAAGAATACTCTTGTCTTGCAAGGACTACTTCAGGGTGAAGGAATACCCCTCTACAGCAGATATATGCATTTATTCGCTTACTTTGATTGCACCCTGCCATTCTCCCCAGTGAGACTCCAAAGTGGCTTACTTCATTCTCCTGCCACCCATTTTATTCTCACAACAATCCTGTGAGGTAGGTTAGGAGGAGATCATGTGATTGGCCTAAGAAGGTAAGGTATCTTTGAAGAAATATACCTGTCCCTTGCTGCTGGTTTTAAAACAGCTTTATACTTGGAAGAATGCGGGGAAAGGGTTCTGAATAAAATAGCATTCTGGAAAGGGAGGGAAAGAATTCATCAAGCGAGACAAGTTGAGTAGACACAATGTGTTTAAAAAAAAAACTATTGTCCTATATGAAATCTGATTAAAGATAACGTCACTAAGCAAACTTCAGAGTCAGTTTGAGATGCCCCAGCATGAAGGTCCCGATCACCTCAAGCCATTATTTAAACAGAGCCAGAGCAGTCTAGACAAGAATAGCCAGCTCCAAGAACTGGATGTCAGCTCCTGCCAAAACAAACCAAAGAAAGTCTGGGTGACTGACTTTAGGACCAAGCAACATTTCACATCTTTGAACAAACTGGGTCGAGGTTTCTGCCACCTGACTCATTCATCTCAGTCAGAGAGGAACTGCTAGAAACAGCCAAGGGGTAAAGGGGGGCATGGATCAAAGGGCTCAAACTCCCCCTCCCATGCCATTTTCCTAACCAGAAATGGCCCCCTGGGGGGGGAGTGTTATCTGCCCTGTTGAAGGGCTGCAAAATCCATACTGGGATTAGGTGGTACTTGGAAACTCAACTCCCAACAGCTGCTGACTAAGCCAAGCTTTCTCAACCATGGTTTCATGAAACCTGGGGGTTTCCTGATAGCCCTGGAAGGAATTCCTGAATGGGTGGGAGTTAATTTTTTAGACTGGGGTAAGAGTGGAGAATGAGAAGAACCAGAGACCTAAAATGACAGAAGTTTGTGTTCAAACACCTAAATGACGCAGTGGGTCCTCTGCTAGGGGGGAAAAAACACATTCAGTACATACCGTGGAAAGAGGCAATACCACTGTCAATTGGCTACATCTGCAGAGATTTCAAAAAATATGGTCCTACCTGTACATTGCTGGTTACTGTACCATAATCATCATAGAATCATAGAGTTGGAAGGGGCCATACAGGCCATCTAGTCCAACCCCCTGCTCAATAATCATTCGCTTTCTGGATTGTTTGGCCCACAGAGGAATCCCCAGTTGTGAATGCTCACCACTATTCAGAAGTGACAAATACACAACCATGTGGGGATGCAGATAACAATCAAGTTACACCTCCCACTTTGATTTGCTATGGTTGGGAAAAACTATCCCATTGATTTGCTAGAGTTGGGAAAAGTACAGAAGAGGACAGCCAAGATGACTAGGAGATCGGTGCACGTTCCCTATGAGGAAATGCTGAAGAGTCCGAGACTTTTCCGTTTAGAAAAGAGATAACTAAGAGGGACATACTAGAAATTTGTAAAATTATGCATGCGGTGCAGTTGACAAAGATAATTTTTTCTCCTTCTCCCCATATACTAGAACTGGAAGACGTCCAATCAAGTTGATGGGCACTAGGTTCAGGAAATACTACTTTATACATAGAGTGATTAGAATGTGGAATTCACTGACAAAACAGTTCTATTGATAGTCACAGGAATAAACAGCTTTCAAAGAGGATTAGATAGATAGATTCATGGAGGATAAGTCTATCGACACCTAATTGTCATGGTGACTGAAGGGAACCTCCACATTCAGAAGCACTAATCCTCGGAATCCCAGGGCCAAGAGGCAACAGTAGGGGAAGGCCTTGTCCTCTATGCCCTGTTGTTGGCCCTTCAGAGGAACTGGTCAGCCACTGTGTGAAACAGGATGATGGACATAGTCCCATTGTATACGGCACTGGTCAGACCACACCTGGAGTACTGTGTGCAGTTCTGGAGGCCTCACTTCAAGAAGGACATAGATAAAATTGAAAGGGTACAGAGGAGAGTGACAAGGATGATCTGGGGCCAAGGGACCAAGCCCTATGAAGATAGATTGAGGGATTTGGGAATGTTCAGCCTGGAGAAAAGGAGGTTTAGAGGGGACAGGATAGCCCTCTTTAAGTATTTGAAGGGTTGTCACTTGGAGGAGGGCAGGATGCTGTTTCTGTTGGCTGCAGAGGAGAGGACATGCTTTAGGATGCTTAGGGCTGATCCTGCGTTGAGCAGGGGGTTGGACTAGATGGCCTGTATGGCCCCTTCCAACTCTATGATTCTATGCTGTTTCCGTTGGCTGCAGAGGAAAGGACGCAGAGTAATGGGTTTAAACTACAAGTACAACAATATAGGCTAGATATCAGGAAAAAAATTTCACAGTCAGAACAGTTCAGCGGTGGAATAGGCTGCCTAAGGAAATGGTGAGCTCCCCCTCACTGGCAGTCTTCAAGCAAAGGTTGGATACACACTTTTCTTGGATGCTTTAGGATGCTTTGGGCTGATCCTGCGTTGAGCAGGGGGTTGGACTAAATGGCCTGTGTGGCCCCTTCCAACTCTATGTTTCTGTGATTCTATGACTAGACAGACCACTGGTCTGATCCAGCAGGGTTCTTCTTAGCTTATTAAAGCATATCATACCTCCCCACCAAAAATCCAGCCATACTGTGAGCAAATAACCAAAATTCTAACCCCTAGAAGAAAAAGAGAGAGAAGAAAGGACGTCAGAAAGTACATAGTGTCTGAGTACCAGCTGGAACCCCATGCTACCACTGAGTCTCTCCAACCTCCTGCCATTTCTTTCAGACAAAACATTCCTTTCCGAGTTTGAGTCTGCCTCTGGCACAAAAGCTTATTTATGTCTGATTGCAAGAATCCCCATGGAGCAGGTCTGGGCCCCCACTTCTGCCTGCTCTTGGCCTCACAGACCACAATCTCCAAAGCTGTCCGTAGCAGCCCATAACCCGCTTGAAAATAAAAATTGTGCTGAAACAAAACCAGGAGATGGTAGCCTGACACTGTGAAGGTTCACCTCTAGGGAAAAGGTACTAATGAAATGCCTAAAGTTCTTATCTGGCTATTGGTGCAGAATACAAAGCAAAAAAAAATCAATCAATAACCTCCATGTTTTTAACAAGCCAAACCACCTTTTTCACATTGATTTTGTACTAATTCTCTGTCGGAGTTAGCCAACCTCTTAGACAAGCGAGTCACAAGTCAACATGTTGAAACGTTTCACATCTGTATAAAAAGATGCCCCACTTCAGCGGCTAACCATCATCCATGTTTCTAAGCTTAGTAACACCCTGTGGTATTGGATAACTGGGGTGCTATAATCTAGTACAGGTGTGGTTAAATGTTTAATAAAATATCAGTATAATATTGTCATTTTCAACTTTAATAATCTGGTCTCTTTTCCCCTCTTTATATTTCAGAGAATAAAATCTGGGTGCAAAAGTATGAAAGTGTCTCTGAATGGTTCGTAGGATATATTCATCCTCCAGGAATACCTGTAAACTGTACAGTCTGACATTCAGACCCCTAATAGTTGACTTGTGGGGGTGTAAACAGGACCCTCTTGCCATAGAGTTAGTGAGATAGATAGGACACTGGCCACTCTCACCTTTGATCTCACTGACCTGTCCCTAGAAGGTAATTTCCTGTTTCCACAGTCCCCATCCTCTTTCTCCTCCATCTCTCCTGCAAGCAACATGATGGCAGGGAGGTGCCTCAAGCATCTCTCTCCATCCAGCTATTTAGAATAGAATAGGAACCTTATCTTTGCCTCTAAGTATGTAGTAATATGTTCTTCATTAAACAGTAGTTATATTAGTTACCACGTTTGTGAACGTGTGTTTCTTTGTTTGTTGTTTTCACGCCACATGCACTCTGTCAGCCACTGTTACATGCCTCATCAAGGCACTCTGCTAACTTTAAGGATATTAAGACTTTACCAATCCTTAATATCCAACACTTTCTTCTTGACTATCTCACGCAGAATCCCCTGAAGCCTGGAAGCTTGCTATGGGATTCAAGACATCCTATCAACTGGGTAGTATCCCTGTCTTGTCGTATATAAATCCATCCATGTTCACACACACACAGATGTCAAACACAGAATGTTCTAGTTGGCGGGCGTTCTCTTCATCCTTAGTGTAATTTGATATCTATGGCAATCGTATGGCATTCCAGGCACTACCCACTTTCTTCCCACAAGAGACGACAGCATAGTGGGACGTATGAATCACTCTGAACCAAAGATTCACAGCGGCAAAAACGAGTGGGTTGAACTCATTCCCTTTAGGAATAGCCCCTTTCTAAGCTGTTCTCCCCACCCACTTTTCTACTTCTCAGTGTTGCAGTGGGAAGCATACACCCCGTCTCACAGGGAGGGGGAACAGCACGAGCCATAGCTAATTTTAATCTGATCCGTAGTCCACATAACTGTCTGAAAGAAAAGCCTTTTATGTTTTCAGAAAAGCTATTTCGGCTGCCATCCACTCTGCTCTTCTCCCCTCTGCGTCATCACGCCAAGACTGTGCCCCGCAAAATAGTAACATTCTCGAATAATTTTCTCTGGATAAACAACAGTTGTTTCAATAGTTTGAAAGTGGATTTATATACCCTTGTGACATATCTACAGTACTTTACATGACTGTTTCTTGGCTCAGCTGTGCAGATAACTTCCTACTTTTGCTGACACAAGAAGATGGAGACAGAGTCAGGTGGGGTAGCTGTGTGGGTCTGAAGCAGCAGAACAGATCAGAGTCCAGGAACATCTTTAAGATGAACAGAGTTTTATTCAAGGTGTAAGCTTTTGTGAGCACACAGATACAATAAAATGGGAATGACCAACTGGCTGCATATGGAGGAGGAGTGGGGAATCAAACCTTGGGCTAGTCACAGTTCTCTTAAGGTTGTTCTCACAGAGCAGTTCTTCTAGAGCTCTCTCGACCCCACCTTTCTCAAAGGATACCTGTTGTGGGGTAAGGAAGGAAAAGGGAAGGGTGTTTGTAAGCTATTTTGGGGCTCCATCAGGTTGTGAAACGTGGGGCATTAAAAGTCTTCTCTCTTCTCTTATTACCCAGGCGGGTTGAAGCCAACTAGATCTACTGGGCCCCTCTTCTGCATACTGTGAAAAATTTCTGTGAAAAATTTTTTCACAGTTAGAGTAGTTCAGCAGTGGAATAGGCTGCCTAAGGAGGTGGTGAGCTCCCCCTCACTGGCAGTCTTCAAACAAAGGTTGGATACAAACTTTTCTTGGATGCTTTAGGATGCTTTGGGCTGATCCTGCATTGAGCAGGGGGCTGGACTAGATGGCCTGTGTGGCCCCTTCCAACTCTATGATTCTATGATTCTATACCCGGAGGCATCAAGCCTACAGGGTGGGGGCTCATTGGCTTGGGTTATTGGGGTACTAGGAAGGGTGTCAGACTGGCCTTATTATATGGTTACACCACCGTAAGCTGGCTGGTTGAGAATGGTGGTTAACAAATAAAACTAATAATAATAACAGTAATAGTAATAATAGCTGACACAGGTCTGTGGTTGTCACAGATGCCATGAAATCTTGAGCCACTCCTGATAAGACGGCCTCAGCAATAATGCTGAAGTCCCCAGGACAACCAGCCTAGGGGTCCTCAACATCTCCCCTAAGACCACCTTTGTCATTTAAGGCAGGAGACTGTTGGGCAACAGGGCGGCTGGTCCACCAACAGGATCCTAATCCTGTCTCTCAATCCCGACATTAGATACACAGCCTCAACAGCGGAAGTGTCCTGATGGTACACTGTGCTAAAGAGAGAGAATTCTTATAGCCTAAAGCAGAATTTCTCAAACAGGGTTTCGTGAAATCCTGGGGTTTCTTGAAGGCCCTGGAAGGGTTTCCCAAATGGGTGGGAATTAATTTTTTTTTCAAATGTGTTAAACATTTATCAGGTGATATGACTATATACAGTCACATCAACCCCCTCAAAATGGCCAATGATCAGCCTGGAGGGGGTGGGAAGGAGAGGGCTTTAAGAGGGTGTGTCCACAGCTATGCTTCCCAACCATATTCTGCGAGATCATACAACTTCTGGGATTTCTCGAAGCCTGAAGAATGTTTCAGGGAGTTCTCAATGGTGAAAAAGTTGAGAAAGGTTGGCCTACAGTGACATGACCTTCCCACCCACTAGACGTATGTCAATGTATCACCAAGTACCCTGGGGGACATAGTTGGACGAGGTGACAGGTGGAAAGAACTAGAATGTTTCCTGGAAAACCACTCAGGTTGTCACCAAGCTTATACTAGCCAGGAGGGAAAGATGAATCTTACTTTTTCAACTGTACGTACGTTTACAGACAACTTGGTTGACACAGCATGTGTACATTTCTAGCTCAACTACCAGTCAAAAATATTTGCCCATCATTGTTCCCCACCTGGTTTGTTTCCTCCCTGTTTCACAAGTGTACTTTTAATTAACATGTTACCTGACAGCTGACGTACAAGCCGCAAACCAAGATACGCGTAGTGCAAAAACCGTGGGAAATCATTTGTTTGCCTACCTGCATGGCCATTTGTTTTGCTTTAAGCTGATTGAGATCACTCTGATCCAGCAGGAATCTCTGCCAGAGAGCTCAAAGAGGGTGAAACTGTGAACTGGGCTGCTTGAGAACCTGAGACTGTGCCATCCTTTCTGAGAAGGGGGACCCTCGAAAAGCAGCCTGAGGTCTGCCACAGAGGGCTAACAGTTCAGAAGAATGAAATCTTCTGAGTTTAAGAGCAAACAGCAGCGTAAGCTCCTGACAAAGCGTCGGCATGGACTCGAAAACCACTTGAAAATCAACATGGACAGCCATTCTGAGACAACAATGCTCTCCCTGATAGAAAAGAGGAGACCTGGGCCGAACAGCACAAATTATTTTTACCCGATTTCGAGTTAAGCAATACAAGGAAGGGGGTTTCATACCGTGAATCTCCTTCCATTAATAAGCTAATTTAAAGCCCTATGAACAATTCAAGCCATGCCACCCACCCACCCCTGGCCCTTTTTCAGCATGATATTTGAGTCAAGAGTGCCAAGGCATCTCTATGCTGCTGTTGTTGGTTTAGCATCACAGCGCTCAACTTAGAACGTTCCACCAAAATGTCCATGAAAGCTAATGCGGTGAGAAAGGGCAGGGGCAAGCAGCATCATAAGAAGCTCAGTGGACATTTTGAACAGCTCAACACAGCAATTCAGAAGTGCAGCAAAGGGATTGAAAATGGAAAGTAGTTTCCCTCAAAACTCAACATGATTTACTAACTCAACATGATTTCCTAGCCCGGCACAAGTGGGTTTCTGCGAACAAGCAAATAAATTTTGCTAGCAGCCAGTTACTAAAACAGGTGTGTCTGAAGTGGCAGAAGAAATCTATTAGCAACCAGTGACTAAAGCTGAATACAAAGGCAGTTTGGAAATGGCCACATTCTTGAGCTAAGAAGAAACACAAGCAACTATTCAGTGATCCAGAAAAGCAAATGTGAGCTTCATTGCTAGCAAAACCATTTTTTTCTGAAAGGGGCAGGCAGGTATCGCAGGGAAGAGAGTTCCAAAGTTTTGGAGCCACCACTGAGAAGACCATCTCTGGGGTTGCCAACTCCAGGTTGAGAAAATCTTGACTATTCCAGAGACGCAGCCTGGGGAAGGTGTGTTTACAGAGGGGAGGGACCTCACTGGGGG
The DNA here is from genome assembly GCF_049243985.1 of Paroedura picta. Classification (NCBI taxonomy): domain Eukaryota; kingdom Metazoa; phylum Chordata; class Lepidosauria; order Squamata; family Gekkonidae; genus Paroedura; species Paroedura picta. The sequence goes on along the minus strand of NC_135373.1, from coordinate 109,689,026 downwards.
CATAATGCCGTAGAATCCACACACCCCAAGCAGCTGTTTTCTCCAGAGGAACTGATCTGCTATCTAGAGATAATTTCTGATCCTTGGAAATCTCCAAGCTTCATGGAGTTGGCACCTTTCCAGGTTGCTGCCTACAGAATCTCAGAATTACTCTAATGACTGTCATAAAGTTTACCAAAACAGTTATATGAACTTTAAAGACGCTGAACTTCCATAAAAGTATGGTGTTATTATTAACTCTCCATTGAGGTACTTTACAGTTCCACTTTTTTGTTCCGGTACTAACATCAATGGAGAATTTGTCACCTAGGAGGCAACTAGAGAGCCAGCTTGGTGTAGTGGTTAGGAGTGTGGACTTCTAATCTGGTGAGCCGGGTTTGATTCCCCGCTCCTCCCCCACTTGCAGCTAGCTGGGTGACCTTGGGTTCGCCACAGCACTGAGAAAGCTGTTCCAACCAGGCAGTAATATCAGGGCTCTCCCAGCCTCACCTCCCTCACAGGGTGTCTGTTGTGGGGAGAGGAAAGGGAAGGCGATTGTAAGCTGCTTTGAGACTCCTTCTGGTAGAGAAAAGTGGCATATAAGAACCAGCTGTTCTTCAACTGGGTATCTCCCGCTATTGCAATCGTGCTCCAGATAATAAGATCAATTACACTGTAGAAAATGGCTACTTCAGAGGATGAACTCCATGACTTTATACCCTGCTGTGGTCTTCCCTCCCCAGGTCCCACCCCCCAAAACCTCCAGGTTTTCCCAACTCACAGCTGGCAACCAGAGGCCCAGGAATGCTTATATAGCCTGTCGACACCACAATATTGATTCCAGACAGAAGAATTCATTCGGCAGTAGCACATTTGCTATCACTTCACACTTGGCTTAAGTAAGCTTGCTGAGCTTTCTTCAGTGCCAGATATTAGCTTTACCAAACATCAGCAGCACTTGTCCTGGTTACTCTACATAGAATAGAAGATAAAACTGTCTTTCTAGCATATGGGCAGAAGAGAAGATTCTTTGTGGTTACTCTTTGTACCTGAACTTGCAGAAGAAGGCGGGAGAGAAAATAAACTTTAGCATGCTCTCAGTACTAAGAAAGGCACTGGACCAAGTTCTCTTTATACTGTTTCACGGTTCATTTACAATGATCAGTGCCAGATTAAGACGATATGAAGCCCACGTGAAGAATTGTATTATTGCTTTATCTCTGGCCTCTGAAGCACATTCCTTTGCTTGGCCAGCCGTCACTCAGCCTTGCCCTAGCAGCCAAACCCCTGAAATCTTCATGGGTACAGAGAACACAGTCTTTTGCTAGAAGAACAGAGCTGCCAGCTCCAGGTTGGGAAATGCCTGGAGATGTTGGGGATGGAGGCTGAGGAAGGCAGAATTTGTGGAGGGGAAGGGCCTCAGTGGGGTATAATGTTAGAGTCTACCTTCCAAAGTGGCCATTTTCTGCAGGTATACTGATCTCTGTCAGCTGGATATCAGTTGTAATCCCAGGAGATCTCCAGTCACCACCTGGAAGCTGGCAGCCCTATAAGAAGTCTTGGTCTCTATACTGCTGAGAAAATATGGTCTCTATACTGCTCTATATACTGGTCCTATATATTGGTCCTATATATTGGTCTCTATACTGCTGAGAAAATAGAGACTCTGTAAGAAAATTGCCTTAGTACTCCAAGCACAGGGAAAGGATGATAAGTTCACACTTGGCCTTAGGACACTACTCCAGACCAGGTGTGCCAAACATACAGCCCTGGGCTCCAGAGCCAGCCCAACCAGGACTCTTATCCAGCCTGCAGGCAAGTGGTACAAGGGAGGGAAGCCAGGAGGCTGCTTGGGCAGGAAGGGAAGCAGGCACAGGTGGGGGGGGGGGTCGGTCAAATCTGCCAAGAAAGAGAGAGGAAATGGCTAGGGAGCAGAGCTGAGAAGCTGAGGCAAAGTAGTGTATTGGGGCGGGGGGAGCAGCAAAGACAGGGTGAGGTATTGTTGCCTTCCTGCCTTCTCTAACCGCAGCTGAGAGAGGACTGGCAAAGCCACGGGGAGCAGAGCTGAGCGGCCTCACTTCAAAAGGAAGTGGACAAAATTGAGAGGGTGCAGAGGAGAATGATGAACCTGACCCCGGGCCTGGGGACCAAGCCCTCTGAGGAGAGGCTGGGGGACTTGGGAATGTTCAGCCTGGAGAAGAGGAGGTTAAGAGGGAACATAATTGCTCTCTTTAAGTATGTGAAAGGTTGTCACTTGGGGGAGTGCAGGGAGCAGTCCCTGTTGGCAGCAGAGGACATGACCTGCAGTGATGGTTTTAAACTATGGGTAGAATGATATCAGCTAGATATGAGGGGAAAACATTCACAGTTTGAGTACTTCAGCGGCAAAATCGACGCTTAAGGAGGCGGTGAGCTCCCCCTCACTGGCAGTCTTCAAGCAGCGGCTGGACAGATATTGATCCTGGACGCTTTAGATTGATCCTGCATTGAGCAGGGGGTTGGACTAGATGGCCTGCATGGCCCCTTCCAACTCTAGGATGCTATGATTCTAAGTAAGCTCTCTGTTTAGCTTTGCCAGGCCAGCAGGGGCATCGCCTGCCTTTGAACATGACACGCAAAGGTCATGTCTTCATGTCATCAGGGATCACAAATATGGGGGTGGCAGGGAAGAAGATACACTATTACACCGCCTACATTAAAAACAATATGGTGTGAGCTAACCAGGTGCTGACAGCATTCAGCAAGATGGAGACTCCATCAGCACCGTGGAGATATTAACATACCCATCACAACCAGCCTGCAAATGACATAACTCAGTTACACATCAGCAGGCAGCTAGAATATCCGGCTTTTGGCACAGGGTAGATCTCTTTGGTTCAGACCCAAAATTAAACAGCAGCCTTGGCTGTTCTGGACAAGCTATACTTGTCCTGTAAGACTTAGCAGTGGGTGGGGACCCTAGTGAGACTTAGCAGTGGGTGGGGGCCCTAGGTTGAGAAACTCCTGAAGATTTGGGAATAGAGGAAAGGGACCTCAGTGGGGTACAATGCCAGGAAGTCCACCCTTCAAAACAGCCATTTTCTCCAGAAAACACTGCAGGAGTTCTAAGAAGCCTATTTGGATGAACAGAGAACTTCAAGAGGAACTAAGAAAGAAAAGGAAAATGTTCAGGAAATGGAGGGAAGGACAGAGCTCTAAAGAAGAGTACCTACAGGTTACTAGGCACTGTAGATCAATCATCAGAAAGGCCAAAGCTGAGAGTGAGCTAAGATTGGCCAGGGAAGCCCATTGTAACAAGAAAAGATTTTTCAGTTACGTGAGGAGCAAACGTAAAGTAAAGGAGGCAATAGGCCCGCTGTTGGGTGCGGATGGACAAACTCTAACGAAAGATGCAGAGAAAGCAGAAAGGCTTGGTGCCTATTTTACATCTGTTTTTTCCCACAGGTCAAAGTGTTTAGGCACATCTAGAGATGGCTGTAGCCAAAGGATAGTGTCTGGGTGGCAGGTTAACATGGATAGAGAGGTTGTCGAGAAGCATTTAGCTGCACTGGATGAGTTCAAATCCCCTGGTCCAGATGAAATGCACCCGAGAGTACTCAAAGAACTTTCCAGAGAACTTGCACAGCCCTTGTCCATCATCTTTGGAACCTCTTTAAGGACTGGAGATGTCCCGGAGGACTGGAAAAGAGCAAACGTTATTCCGATCTTCAAAAAAGGGAGGATGACCCGGGAAACTACAGACCAGTGAGTCTGACCTCTGTTGTGGGGAAGATAATGGAGCAGATATTAAAGGGAGCGATCTGCAAACATCTGGAGGACAATTTGGTGATCCAAGGAAGTCAGCATGGATTTGTCTCCAACAGGTCCTGCCAGACCAACCTAGTTTCCTTTTTTGACTAAGTAACAGGTTTGCTGGATCGGGGAAATTTGGTTGATGTCATTTACTTGGATTTTAGTAAAGCTTTTGACAAGGTTCCCCATGATGTTCTGATGGATAAGTTGAAGGACTGCAATCTGGATTTTCAGATCGTTAGGTGGATAGGGAATTGGTTAGAGAACCGCACTCAAAGAGTTGTCAATGGTGTTTCATCAGACTGGAGAGAGGTGAGTAGCGGGGTACCTCAGGGTTCGGTGCACGGCCCGGTACTTTTTAACATATTTATTAATGATCTAGATGAGGGGGTGGAGGGACTACTCATCAAGTTTGCAGATGACACCAAATTGGGAGGACTGGCAAATACTCCGGAAGATAGAGACAGAGTTCAACGAGATCTGAACACAATGGAAAAATGGGCAAATGAGAACAAGATGCAATTTAATAAAGATAAGTGTAAAGTTCTGCATCTGGGTCAGAAAAATGAAAAGCATGCCTACTGGATGGGGGATACGCTTCTAGGTAGCACTGTGTGTGAACGAGACCTTGGGGTACTTGTGGATTGTAAACTAAACATGAGCAGGCAGTGTGATGCAGCGGTAAAAAAGGCAAATGCCATTTTGGGCTGTATCAACAGAGGCATCACATCAAAATCACAAGATGTCATAGTCCCATTGTATATGGCACTGGTCAGACCACACCTGGAGTACTGTGTGCAGTTCTGGAGGCCTCACTTCAAGAAGGACATCGATAAAATTGAAAGGGTACAGAGGGGAGCGATGAAGATGATCTGGGGCCAAGGGACCAAGCTCCATGAAGATAGGTTGAGGGACTTGGGAATGTTCAGCCTGGAGAAAAGGAGGTTGAGAGGGAACATGATAGCCCTCTTTAAGTATTTGAAAGGTTTTCATTTGGAGGAGGGCAGGATGCTGTTTCTGCTGGCTGCAGAGGAGAGGACACGCAGTATTGGGTTTAAACTTCAAGTACAACGATATAGGCTAGATATCAGGAAAAAGTTTTTCACAGTCAGAGTAGTTCAGCAGTGGAATAGGCTGCCTAAGGAGGTGGTGAGCTCCCCCTCACTGGAAGTCTTCAAGCAAAGGTTGGATACACACTTTTCTTGGATGCTTTAGGATGCTTAGGGCTAATCCTGCGTTGAGCAGGGGGTTGGACTAGATGGCCTGTATGGCCCCTTCCAACTCTATGATTCTATGATTCTAACTGAACCCTGTAGTCTGCAGATGAGCTGTAATTCTGCTAAATCCCGAGGTCCCACCTGGAAGGTGGCAACCTGGGTAGCTGCATTAGTCTATTGCAGCAAGGACCAAAAGAATTTTTAAACATCTTCAGCGCTTCTAGTTTTAGCACAGCAAAAGCATATTAACGGCATAATTGGGATGGAGGGAATTGTACGCAGGGCAAGGAGCACATGGCACCTTGTTCTCAAAGAACTGAGCAACAGTATTGCCACAAGCCTAGCAACATTAGAAACCAAGAATACAGAGTGGGGGGGGGGGGGTTAAAAAAAAAACTTGGCAAATCAAGGAAAACATCAGGAAACAAGCCCTTTCCTGTGGAAACCCAGATCCCTCTATCCCCAAAATAATGTTCAACAGGAAAGGGAAGACGGTTTGTGCCCCAGTATGATTTAGTAGCTGGACTAGGAAATGGATACAGCTAAGGTTCAAATCATCACACGCTCATGAAAGCCAGTCATTCTTTCTGATAGCCAGCTACACGCAAGCTGAGAATTGTGTTTACAGCCCCCAGTAATTATGTTTAAGCCACATCTTTAGGCAGGTCCAGGGTCCCCCTGACCACTGGCAAGGGGATGAGGAGGGTAGAGATGCCAGATCCAAGTTGGGAAAGTGCTGGAGAACTGCGGATGGAGCCTGGGGGCAACAGGGAACTCAGTGAGGTATAAGGTCCTAGATCCCTCCATCCAGAGCGTCCATTTTCCCCTGAGGAATTGATCTCGGTATTCTGGAGATGAGCTGTAATTCCAGGGAACTCCAGGTGGATCAAAACTAAGGCATTCAGGGAAGGAGGATGTTTAAGCCTTTCCCAAGTGGACACAACCTTGGGAGAGGGAAAAGTGAGGGAAAGGAAATGAAAATAGAAAGCTATCATCCTCCTCCTAAATAAACATCTTTTGCAGGGCATCACTTCTAGTCAGGGCATCACCACATCAGGAACTGTTACCCCGAGGGTCTTCTCCAACCAGGTGAATACCCCTAACAGACTCTTCATACCTGTTAACTCCCCCCTCCTCAATCCTTAAGATATGGATTATGAACCCCAAATACTAAGGAGATCAGGGAGCGTAGCCAACAGATGTCGCCCTTCTAGTCATCTAGCTGCTCCCAGGTCCTTCTTCAATTTACAGCTAGAATACGGGGTGTGGGTGTGTGTTTCTATTCTTGCTCATGCATTTTCAAATGTAGCACAGTTACTGCAAGCATCTGCTATGCTCAATCTGTCCAGGCAAAACACTGAAAATTCAACTGTCACGTATTCCAGCGATTTTTGGAACTCAGGAGTGGCCCTTTAATCCCAGCACCGGTGAATACGAAGCCAGGAGACATATGCGTGATTTCCATGATAAATGCCTTCGCTCACCCAAACTATGAAAACAACGTAAGAGTCCAATAGGACAGTATCCAAGAAGGGGAAGAAGAGATGAAACTAGAGATGCAGCTATTGGCAGAAACACAAAATTTAGCTAAAAACGCTATGTCTGAGGCCAAAAATGATCACACACAGTCTTAAAGCTTGCTCAGAGTTGCCATGTGCATCCAGATATTAACCAGTCTCGTAACAAACTGAAAAAGCCATTTTGCTATAATAACTAATTCACATTAAAACGTAATAAATACAATTAGTGTGCATTATTCCGGGGCTTTGGTTCCAATTTAGCATTTGGAGAGAGTGTAACTAATAAAGGGAAATGTTGCTGGCCTTCCAGAGGAACCTCTAATCTGGAGAATGGGGGTTGATTCCCCACTCCTCCACATGCAGTTGGGGGACTTTGGACCAGTCCCAGTTTCCTCAAAGCTCTCTTGGCCTCATCTGCCTAGCAGGGTGTCTGTTGTGGGGAGAGGAAAGGTAAGTGACTGTAAACCACTGTGAGACTCCTTCAGAGTAAAAAGTGAAGTGCAAAAGCCAATTCTTCTTCTGGGTAGCAACCCTAGACTTCTTCACCCCTACCCATCCAAAAATTGATCAGGGATAATCCCTACTTAGCTCCCAAGATCTGACTGTGCACTATTTACACACACACACACACAGGGAGAGGCGGGGACTGTTAAATCTTCACAGAGGAACACAACATCATGTAGATTTCTGGAGCTGCTACTTCCAGTAGAAGTAAAACAAACATCTTGTGGCTGTAAATGCTGCTGACAGACAAAAGATGCAACAGAAGGGAGCTACAAGGACCTACTGTGGAGCGTAAATCTCTCCTATTATCTGATGCACATTTCTTCCCCTTCATGTCCTTTCCAGCCCACTGGCATGTCTAGTCTGGCCTTGAGACAAGCACAATATCCATTTGGTCCCCGCAATTACACCAAGAAACCAGAGTCTGTAAAATTCAGTTTTGAATTCAAAATAATCATTGAAAAAGGGGGAAGAGGGAGAATCTGAGTCACATTTATGGGCTCTCTTTGGAAAGACTGGAAGACAACAAGAGGAGGGCCCAGTGGTAGGGTGTGGGCAGCACCTTGGTGCAATCCTGGGTACGGACAAAAGAAAACACTTCTTGACACAGAAAGTGATTAGAACGGAGAATTTGGTGCCGAAGGATTTAGTGATAGCCACAGGGACAGCTTCAAAGGGGGATTAGACAAATTCCATCAGTGGCTACCAGCCATGGTAAATAAAAGGAACTTCCATGGTCAGAGGCAGTCAGCCTTGGAATCCCAGAGCCAGGAGGGAACATAAGGGCATCTATGCCCTGTTGGCATCTATGCCCTGACATCTATGCCTTGGCATCTATGCCCTGTTGTTGGCCTTCCAGAAGAACTGGTCGGCCACCGTATGAGATGGGAAACTGGACCACTGGTCTGATCCAGTAAAGCTCTTACTATGGGTATCTTCAGTTAACAGGATCTTGAGCTGGAAAAGGTCTCTGTCCATGACCTTGCAGAATCAGAATCAGTCAGAATGAAACCCACTTTAGAAGCCCCAAAAGCATTTCCAGGCCTGATAAAGAGGGGAGAGCTGAGAAATGAACATCAGGCTCCACACCCTGATTAAAAAACAAACAAACACCCGCCTTCCCCCTTGCAGAGAAAGAAAAGATTTGGAGCAGAAGTCCTAGAATGCCTTCTGGCTCCACCTTCCGTCTCTGGACTGTTGGAGGAGACGGGATGCATTCCACAGGGCGGGAGAGCTGGCCAGTCTCCAAATAAATACACCCCTTATAACTGCTGGGCAGGCGTACACTGTGCAGCCATGCCTCCTTCCAAATTCACTCTTTTCCAGTATTTTTGCCAGCCTGCATTTAAAAAAAAAATTACAAAGCACACCCAGCTGGGAGGAAACGTTATAGACCCTGAGGGAGTTTTAGGACTTTTCAAGTCTGAAATGCATGTTTTGAAAATCAGATGACCCAGAAACTTTACTTGCTTTGCCATCTGTATAGCACACTTGGTCCAGAAGGCCAGGACCGTTGTGTGATTTTATTCAAATTTCTTTCTAAAAGAATTTGAAATATTTCTTCTTGCCTTCGGCGACCCAGATAAGGAAACTGGAAAGAACCACCATAGGAAGCAACCAATTTTTTTTTTTAGAATAGCACTATCAGGGCTGTGACAAGCCCAAGGTCACCCAGCTGCTGCATGTGGAGGAGCAGGGAATCAAACAGCCGCTCTTAACCACTGCACCACGCTTGCTGTCCACCCTCCAAGGCATCCATTTTCTACAGGAGAACTGATCTCTGTAGTTTGGAGATGAGCTGCAATTCTGTGATGTGGAATTGGAGTCACTATGGGTGGGCAGATAGTTGTGAGTTCCTGCATTGTTCAGGGGGTTGGACTAGATGACCCTGGAGGTCCCTTCCAACTCTATGAGATCCTCAGGTCCTGCCTGGAGGCTGGCATCCCTACTGCTTCTAAACAAAGAGGATCCATTTAGCTGTCAGACAAATTCAGCAAAGATTGAACCACCCATAGTTAACTTTGGAAGCCATCTTAGTGACCTCGACCACATTATGCGAACCTTCCTTTTGCCTTGATTCACTGCAAAATCACTGCTAGCGATTTCTCTGGGCGACTGCGTTCTTTTATTACGAAGGGAGACATTTTCTTACTGTCCTCTCGACGTGATTCCTAAATGTTACAAAGCTCCAGCATGTACCTCTCTCTTAGCTAGCTTCAGAGTCTCAGAGGTTTCTCTCATACAGAAAGTTATGCGAAGGCATCACAGTCCCACTTAGTCTATGAATCAGGCCCTGGATAAACACATTCAATTATAGAGCTCTTTGCCTTCCATGGCTATTTAAACAGTTGAAACCGTTATTCCACCGGTCTGGGAAGAGGCAAGGTGGGAGGGAGAATTGCATGACAGTTTCCTGTTTTCTCAGAAACCTAGAGCATAACCTAGAGCAGGGGTGGTCAAACTGTGGCCCTCCAGATGTCCATGGACTACAATTCCCATGAGCCCCTGCCAGCGAATGCTGGCAGGGGCTCATGAGAATTGTAGTCCATGGACATCTGGAGGGCCACAGTTTGATCACCCCTGATCTGGAGACTGGGAAGTGAGGGTACTTATCAGCACAAGATGTGGTGCACTGGCCACATCTCAGAAGTGTTCAAGAGACAGTCGAGACAGCTCACGCAAACAACCACAATTTACACAACTATGCAGCCAGGAAGTAGAAAAGGACGCCTCCCTCCCAGTCTTAGAGGAAGGAGAAACTAGCTCTGGCAGCTAGACACAGGCATTCTTTTTTTCATGAGCTGAAATTGGTTCGAGTTAGGCCCCATGTCCACTCCCCCCCCCTTTGCCAAACAGGTTTCTGCAGGAATGCAAACAACGCAGGGTCTGCACACTAGCATTTTTCTGCACAGCGAACGCCATTTATTCCCGCAAGCATTTCTGAGAAGACAGAGCGCATTCATCCGGGGCTGTTGCTTCGGTTTTTCCTCCCAACTTTTCCTCCACCTACCCTCCAAATGCTAGTTGGTTGTGGTTTTTGTAATGCCACCGGCACAATACACACTGCAGTGCTGTCTGCTGTGGACTGAATATTGTCTGTGCTGGTTTGGAAGATCTCTTGTGGTTGAGGAGTAATAAACCTTGGCTGCTTCTCTCTTGCATCCTCATTCATTACCTTTACTGTTCATTCTCTCAGCTCTCGGGTGCTGACTGGGGAGGAGGATAATCTTATCTATTGTGGATGCTTTCTCTTTTTTTTAATGAAGTTACTGAGAGGTTTAGCCACAGGTACCTGCACATGCCGTTGCCAAAGAAATCCTTCCCCTTGGAGCAGCAGAAAAACTGTGTGAATCCTAAAGTGAATCCTAATAGTTCATTATATTTACTATATTTACATAGTTTATACCCTGCCTTGTTTCCCGATGGGGGCTAGGGAGGACAGCGTGGCATGGAGATCTCCCGGAATAATGGCTCTTCTCCAGAGTCCGGAGATCAGTTCCACTCCCACTGCAGTCTGCTGAACCCCCTGAAATTTTGTTCCTGGGGATTAACAGACACTCAGAAATAGCTCTGAGAGCAAAACATGTGTACACAGGGGAAGATGTCCCCCAAAGAGCTTTAAGATTCGCAGACCAAAATATGCTCAGGATCCCTGACCCCAAGGAGATCAAATTTGCCTCAAGCAGGGCCAGGGCTTTTTCAGGCCCTACTGAATGAGATCCGAGCCCTGTAGGACCTTAACCAGTTCTGCAGGGTATGTAAAATGGAGTTGGTCCACCAGGCCGGAAATTCACCAAATGAAATACAAACAGGACTGAGAAAAGCAACCAGTGATCGACCAGGGGTAACCCTGTATGCAGGGGGAAAGGTGTTAGTCTCTGCAGCGTTGTTCCGCCCTCATATCCGCCCTCCCCTCTCAATTTCCTGCCCCAAGTAATTTTTGTTTAATAAGGTGGTCCATGTTGCAGCCCGACCACAAACCTACATTGCCAAAGGTAAAATAAAATCATCTTTAAAGTGTACATGGTGTTTTTGGGATCAGGCAGGTGGGAAATGAGCTGGAAAGGGGGGGGGAATCTAGCATCCTTCTCTCAGTCATACAGGGGTCTGAGCACTATGTTGTTAAGCCAGCCATTTACAAAAATGACTTTTTGGGCTCCAGGTACCATGTTCAGCATCTCAGAAATCCACCCAGACATAAATAAAGTCCAAAAGAACACGAATCCCAAAGGGGGAGGGGAATGCTGTACAGTTCTGCCGTTTCTCCATAGCAACGCAGCAGTGTTAATTTTTACTAACAATTCATCTGTGTTGTGGCATTACCACATAGCAATGTGGAAGTGCCTTTTATTATTCATTCCGGGGCTTCGGAAGGGGAGGAAAGAAAGTTTCAGTCCACAAAAGAATTGCTATGCTGGGATTGGTGGCTTGCTGTGATTGACAAGCCAAGGCGTGGAGAGAGAAGTTCGTTTTCCTTTTCCTTGCAGCCTCGTCAGGAGGAAAAAGGCAGGAGGCAGAGGGAAAACACGGGAGGAGTCTCCCGTGAGAAGGGCTGCAAACACTAGGTTTACCATCCCACGTTTGCAAGCAGGAAGCCACTCACGTTTTACCCCTCCATGCGGAAACGGTCCGTGTTAGGCCTTGTCAAAATAAACCAACCCCATATGCAAACATACCAAGGAGTCTGAATGAGAGTCCCTTGCTCTAAAGCCAGATGAGCCAGAGAGCTGATGCTTGTTCCCTCCTTTTTATATATTAAGCCTCTTGGAACTTTCTTGCCAGGGTAGATGTGCACCCAGAACAACCAGAGGAACAGGTCTGGGCTATATTTTATAGTCTGTCACCTCTGAAAAAAACTAAACAATGCCTCAGACTTGGGCTTCAACTATGGTAGCCAACTCTCTGCTGGGAAATTCCTGGAGATTAGGGATTGGAGCCGAAGGAGGGCCCTCAGTGGAATACAATGCCATAATTACGACCCTCTGAAGCATCCATTTTCTCCAGGAGAACTGACCCTTGTAGTCTGGAGATCAGCCGTGATTTCAGGAGATCTCCAAGTGACGTCTGAAGTTTGGAAGCCCTAGTTCCAATGCAACTAGGAAGTCATGCATTCTGAAAAGTTTTCTATTTTCTTGCCATAAAGGATAACAAAAACCTTAAAAGGGAGAAGGGGACAAGAGATGCACGTTCAGAAGTTCTCTGAGACAATTTCTAAGGATGCATGACTGTAAAGAATCAAGGTACATGGGGTTGTTGTTCGTCCTCCTTTATTTGTCTGTTCCATAATATTTCTGGTAAGGGCTAGGAGGAGGAGCTGGTCTCACAGCTTAAGTGCCACTCGGTGCTTAACACCCACTCAGGGCAGCTGTCCCACCCCTGAATGCCTCCTCCTCCAATCGGCTTGCCTGTCTAGCCAACGGCCGGCCAACCACCTTCTGTCCCCCACCCCCTCTCCTTCCACTTCTCTCCAAGGCTGCAGATCCATGCTGCATGAAAGCTGCCCCTGTAGTGAGTTCCCTTCCCAGGGGCCTCCAGCCTGCAGCCTTTCCAGGTCCTGGGGGGAGGAAGAGGCCATCTGCAGAGTTCTCCTACCACCACCTCCAATCTAGTGCCTGTTGTATTCCTGAATGCAATGGGCTTGGCCCCTAGTTTGCATATAAGTAGCCAAGAAATTAATGGAAGTCAATGCTAGAACTGCCAGATCAAGGAACTACATTGTTATGTGGTATAAAACTTATACCCCACCTTTCCACATTCACCAGGGCAACTGACAGATCAAAAAATACATAACAAAAACATGCCTTAAAATATTCAAAACAAACAAAAACACCTCATCAAAACAAAACCAATTGCGAATTTGGAATGTTTAGTGTGGTTTTCTTGGAGTAAGAGGCTTGCTAGAAATGTACAGCTGGTTTAGCCCAGCCAAGTCTGACATCTTAGCAGCTGGAAAACTGAAGTTAATCTTTTGAGGTGTCTTTGAGTGACTTTGCCACCAAACCTCAAGTTAGGCCTGCTGGTTCTACTAGGAGGTCCTCGTTTGTTCTAGGGCAGCCTAAACCATTTTGTTATCCTTGGCAAATAAACTGAGGTTTTCCCCATATACACACCTTTTGGGACGTGTTACACAAAGAACAAGCGTTAAGCAATAGACGGCTTCCGCACTTTTCCTTAATGTCTGCCATTCATGACTTCTCACCACTTACAACAATGGCCAAAAGCAAAATGAGCTCATGGTCAATGAGGTCCCTTCCAACTTTATGATTCTGATTCTAATTTCTGCCATCTGAGGATATCCTGTACATCAGTGGTCCCCAACCTTTTTGAGGCTGGGGACCGGCAGGGCAATTGCCCGCCCGTGCATGCTGCGCATGCGGGGGGCGCCCGTGCACCGCACATGCGCATGGGGGCCGCGCATGCACACATGTACCATGCACGGCCAAAATCACGCATGCGCGGCACTTCCGCGCATGCTTGCATGCGCGAAAGTGCCACGCATGCGCAATGTGCGGCCGCGGCCTTGATTCCCTCTCCCCCCCCCTCCCGCAGTAAGAAGCTTCCCGGGCCGCAAGCTTGCGGCCTGGGAAGTTTTTTACTGCGGGGGGGGGGGGGGCGGGGAGAGGGAGCACCAGCCCGACGCCATGGTCTTTGCGGCCCAGTGCCGGGCTGCGGGCCGCGGGTTGAGGACCACTGCTGTACATTCCATGGTTTTGTACCAAGATCTGAGAGCCCCAAATTTGAATCCCCATCTTGTCACTGAAGCTTGCTGGGTAATCTTGGGCCAGTCAGACACACTCTTCCATCACAGGGTTGTTGTGATGACAGAGGAGAGGGGAACTATATAAACTGCTCCGGTTCTCCTTTGAGCAGAAAGGCAGGCTATAGATATGATAAAAGCACAAACCTTGCTGCATACCCATGAACAGGTTCAGAAGTAAGCACATCCCATACTAGTTTTCTAGTTTTCAGGCACTCACACCACAGAGAGCTATAAAGCGCTTTTTAAAGCATCCACTCGACCTGTATATGTTGCAGTTCAGACCTCACCCGAAACTGCCATTTAACTACGGTCAGATTGCAAAACCCCAATTTGGCTCGCAGAGGAACCTCCAAATTTTGGGCTGCTTCCAGGAAACGCTGGTTTGCTTGCCTTCGCTCTGGCCAGACATCTGTGCAGCCAGGGAGCGTGCGAGGACAGTGTGGGGGAACAAACCAGGATGTTTGCCATAGTTAAAAAAACAAACAGTTAAGGCTCATCATGCACAATACGCAGCCTGCAGATGGCATACGCCAACTACAGCCCTGTGCCAACAGTTCCCTGCCCCAGGTACTCAGGGATGCAAAGAGAAATTCCTCTTTTACTGAAGAAGAAGAAGAGTTGGTTCTTATATCTCGCTTTTCTCTACCAGAAGGCATCTCAAAGTGGCTTACAGTCGCCTTCCCCTTCCTCTCCCCACAGCAGACACCCTGTGGGGTGGGTGAGGCTGAGAGAGCCCTGATATCACTGCTCGGTCAGAACAGCTTTATCAGTGCCGTGGCGAGCCCAAGGTCACCCAGCTGGCTGCATGTGGGGGAGTGCAGAATCGAACTCGGCATGCCAGATTAGAAGTCCGCACTCCTAACCACTACACCAAATTGGCTCTCTATACCAAACTGGCCCCCCTGGAGGGGGGCTCTCAATCAAGAGTTGAAGTCGGCCCTGTCCAGAGTCAGACTGGGAAGTCAAAGTATTCCTGAGTCAAATGGAATTTAGCACTCTCCTGTGGGGCTCACGGTGTCACAAGAGCTACAACAACGAAGGCAAAGGTCACGGTTGGTTCCAGGTTTTCACAGATCCAAGGCAAGCAGCACCCAGGGGCTCCCATCTGCCCCTCCCCAGGGCCCCCTCGAGCCTTCCTTTCCATCCCCACACCCGTGTGTCCTTCTCCCATTTACAAGCCCCTCCAGCACCGATGCTCGGTTGCCTTGACCCCTACGCACCCATCCTCTGACAGCAATGGCGAGTGTATGCAGCAGAGAGTGCTGACGCCTTGGCCACCAGGTGTGCCAATGCTTTGCACCATCACACATCCTCCCTTAATGATTCCAGGTGGGAGGTTGGGTACAGAGCGTGCCTGCCTTCCTGAAATGCCATGCCACTGAGGAATTTCTGTCTGTTCAGGATTGGCTGAAAATATCTAACGATCTGGGCAAAAAAAAACAACCCCTGATATGCTTTGATCAACATACTAATCCCCCCCCCACACACACACACACCTCCTCCGAGGACCCAGGGCAGCATGCATGCCCCTATGGACCCCATTTTATCTTCACAACAACCCTGCAGGGTAGATTAGGAGAAGGGTCTGTAGCCGCCCTTTGTTCACCTACATTAGGGTCTGGAAGACTCATGGGAGGTGCCTGAGCAGGAGACCAGCAGCAGTGGGACCCCCCCCCCAAAAAAAAAGTCCTGGGCCCCGGCAGCTGCCCCACCTTAAGGGATACAGACGCTGTGTCCCTGGGAAGTTAGAGCCCACTTCCTTTGCCAATATCACCAGCCTCCTCTTCCAGCCACACTCCAGGTCCTGGAGTTACGGCCCCCAAAACTGGAGCCATGCAAAGCCAAACCTTGAAGGCTGGAAAGATAACCATGTTGTTTGGGGGCCCTGCTCTGCTTTCTGCCTTGGGCCATAAAGCCAGGAGAGAGCCAGGAAGGACCAATTTTCTGGGCAGCTGGATAGGAGCACCGAGTCAGGCTTCACCCCTGTTGCAAGCAGATTGGTCCTTCTAGCGCCAGAGGGATGCTCTCCCAGGGTTCCTTCGGCAGTCTGGCTCAAGGACAAAATGAGACATCAGTTTTTTGCCAGCCCAAATGTTTAAGACACCAGAGCTAGTCCACATGGCTGTTCAGAGCGCCAAATCAAGGAGTGCACCCAGCCTCGTCTGGAGGGAGTAAAGGGATGCACATCCGTTAGTATTGGTCTTGGACCCTCTTTAAGGAAGGCCAGCGTTATGTATTTTGAAAACCAAGGTTTTTAAATAAGGACATGCAGTGCAATGTAATTGTGTCACCTGGAAAGGCAGCCGTTCTGGCACATTTCCCATTTCAACTTGGCCCCGTTCCAATAGGGAATCGTAAAATTCCCAGCAGACTGCTCATCCGCCGTTTCCAAGAAAACTCTGGGATAAATAACACGGTCACATGCTTCTGCATCCTAAACCAGGAAATACCTAAGAATGGTTTTGTTTCACTTAAATCTGTTGGGTTCTTTTAAAAAAATAAATAAATGGCAGCATGATTTTCTTTTCTTTTTTCTTTCTTCCTTTTTTTTTGCTAAATCTTTTGATCCGTAAAGCTGCTGCAGAATGGAATAAGCATGGCTGCATGCTCATATATGAGAAACAATCAGACATTAAAGACACTTAAAAGATAAAGGTAAAGGTATCCCCTGTGCAAGCACCGGGTCATATCTGCCCCTTGGGGTGACGCCCTCCAGCGTTTTCATGGCAGACTCAATACGGGGTGGTTTGCCAGTGCCTTCCCCAGTCATGACCGTTTATTTATTTATTTATTTATTTATTTATCATACTTATATACCGCCCTCCCCGGAGGGAGGTAAGCTGGGTACTCATTTTACCGACCTCGGAAGGATGGAAAGCTGAGTCAACCTTGAGCCGGCTGCTGGGATTGAACTCCCAGCCTCATGGGCAGAGCTTCAGACTGCATGTCTGCTGCCTTACCACTCTGCGCCACAAGAGGCTCTTGCTTATGGCAACTAGGGGTGTGCCTATGGCTAATCTGACTGAAAGCTGAGTCAACCTTGAGCCGGCTGCTGGGACTGAACTCCCAGCCTCATGGGCAAAGCTTTCAGACGGCTGCCTTACCACTCTGCGCCACAAGAGGCTCTTTAAAGACACTTACAAAAAGCTAATTCAGGAGTCCCTAACCTCGATGAGCCTGTGGACAGGAGACTTTGCGAAGGAAAAGGGGGGGGGGAGTTCTGACTAACAAGAGTGTTGTGGCAGGCAGCATCATCTTCTCCTTAAAACAGTCTCTGTGATGACCAGCCACCCACAACTTATTACTTATTTTTTAAACAGCATGAGTCAGTGTTCCATGTTTCTCCTAGCTTGAGCCTCATTTGCAGCATAACGTCACCTAAAGAAAGCCTGCAAAAATCCGAAAGATGTTTTCTTCTAGCAGAGTCAGATGCAGGAATTCCGGTGCAAAACAGGCAGTTGTCCCCAGAAAACCAGACGATAAATGCTATCAAACAAATCGAACAAAACTAGCACCAGGGTTAAATATCCGCAGAACGACACATACTTTTACATGCTCGGTTCTCTTAAACACGGATGAAGTGACCTGGAAGGCTACACAGACTAAATGTCTGCCTACCAGAGAGGATGTAAAAGGCATTAACCCCAGCTGCCAAAAATAGTATCCCAAATGGTCCCCAAGAATGGCAGAAATGCCACTTCCTTTGCTTCATTGATCTTAGACAGGAAGTGACCTTTTTATCCAGGACAGGCAAGAACAGATTGGCTTTCACAAGGTAGGAAATAACATTGCTCTTATGGAGCTGGCCAGTTTTTAACTAGCTCAGGGGTGCCTGTGGCCACCGTGTCCCCCGTCAAGTGCTGTTAGAAAGTGGAAAGGACAGGTAAGCAGGGCTTCGGACCGGCTGTGCGGATTTAAAAGGCATTCTTTTAGTAAGAGTTTCTGTCCGAGTTAAAAAGTTACTATTTGAGTTATACACAACCTCAATCCCTGACAATTTATGACTGGCTCCACCTCCTACAGCAGCCATTTTGTGGTTATGTCCATCAGAATTCCAAAAGAGTCCTCAGTCTCAGAAAGGTTAAAGGTCCCTAAATTAGCTTTTTGTAAGTGCCTTAAATGTCTGGGTGTTCTTCATATATTAGCATGCAACCATGCATATCTGCATCCCATGCAAAACCACACCTACTAATGCCTGCAAATTAAGCATTACTCCAAGCACAAGAGAACAAAAGGCTGTTTTTTTTACTAGCTAACAATCCCTGTCCATCTAAATTTATAGACTTATTCCAGTAAACTGTGCTTATTAGATCTATGAATATATGATAAATGGGTATAAATTTACTCTAGGGACGTTGTATCTCTATGAATAACTGGCTTGATTGAGATCATAAATTTGCAGCTCCACTTCAGACTACAGATGGAGTCTAATGTAATGGAATGCTCCTCTATTTTTTAAAAAATCCCTTCATGCAGAAAAGTAGCAGATCAGGGATCTGCTAATCTTCTACATAAAGTGCATTTTTGATTTGGAGAAGCCTTTGTGCATGCAAACTGCTACCTGTAGTCCTAGATGAAACAGCCCAACACAGTCTTACAGTCTGTGAGAACAAGAACGTGAGCGATCGCCTTCAGTCGTCCATGTAATGCTGGGAAACTGCAAGCAGAAACCAAGGTTAACACAGATGTTTCATTCCAGCACCAGTACTGAAAACTGTATATTATATAATTAGCAGTAACCTGAAACTGAAAAACACCTTTATGTAGCTAATCAGAGTAGGTTTTCTCTTACCCCCCTCCTCCAACAACCTTCAGCTGCTGCATTAATTTCACTTCTGATTTTAGAACACCTGCCTCAACAATACCTCTTTAATATTTATTTTCCTTCGAACTAGAGCATGTTGACATGTTGCTTTGTGTTTTTTTTAACAACTTCCAATTAGCCCTTCGTTTGCAGAGTGTCAACCATTTGCATCCACATTCTCAAGTTTGCATCCTCCAAATGCAAAAGCGTAACATCCCCAGAAGCCTTGAAGAGAATACAAACAGTTAAAAAAGAAATCACACCTGGATTCTGACTAGGGAACATGGTGGGAAATGCATGGCTGGCTTTGCAGCGGTTTTGAAGTTAATACCAGCAGTGCCCAAGCACAAACACACACACATCCCTTTGGATTAGAGCTGCAGCACAGGTAAGAAGAGGCTAACCCCTCCGCCCCTGCAAAATGCTGATAATCAAAGCCACTGCCTCCATTCTTATAAGCCCTGGAAGGGAGACGGTGGAGAGAGACAAGCACTTTCAACTTTTTCAGGAGCAACAGGGAGACCACAAGAGAGGCAGTAGGTTTCCAGAAGAAACAAGAAACCAGGAGGAGACCAGAAGAGAAGAAGTCAGTTTCCATTGTGGGGGAGAACATGAAGAGGTGGTGGTGGTGGTGAAAAGTGTTCACAAATTGCAGTCATAGAATCATAGAGTTGGAAGGGACCTCATGAGTCATCTAGTCCACCCCCCTGCACTATGCAGGACACTCACAACCCTATCGCTCATCCACTGTAACCTGCCACCCCCTTGAACCTTCACAGAATCAGCTTCTCCGTCGGATGGCTATCCAGCCTCTGTTTAAAAATTTCCAAAGAAGGAGAACTCACTACCTCCCGAGGAAGCCTGTTCCACTGAGAAACTGTTCCGGCTGTCAGGAACTTCTTCTGGATGTTTAGACAGAATTTCTTTTGAATTAATTTCATCCCATTGGTTCTGGTCCCTCCCTCGGGGGCAAGAGAGAACAACTCTGCTCCATCCTCTATATTGCAGCCTTTTAAATACTTGAAGATGCTTATCAAATCCCCTCTCAGTCGCCTCCTTTCTAGGCTAAACAAACCAAGCTCCCCCAACCTTTCTTCATACGTCTTGGTCTCCAACCCCCTCACCATCTTTGTTGCCCTCCTCTGGACACACTCGTTTGTCTACACCCCTCTTCAACTGGGGTGCCCAAAACTTAACACAGCACTCCAAGTGAGGCCGAACCAGAGCAGAGTATAGTGGTACCATCACCTCCCGTGATCTAGACACGATACTCCGTTTGATACAGCCCCAAACCCCATTTGCCTTCTTAGCCACCAAGTCACACTGCTGACTCATGTTCAATGTATGGTCTAGTAAAACTCCTAGATCCTTTTCGCACATGTTACTGCCAAGACAAGTCTACCCCATTTAATATTGGTGTATTTGGTTTTTCCTACCTAAATACAGAACTTTAGAGATCTGAGCACCAACCCTGGGGAAGTGCAGATCCAAGCTTTGCCTTCTTGCAAACCCGTGTGTGTGTGGTTTTTTCAACCACATTGCACAGCCTGACTTATTTTTCTGCTGTGGACTATTGCCTTTAGGGAGTGATGCATGAGCAAAACTTTCCAGCTGCTGGCGGAGAAAAGCCATAGTGTGGTGTCAGCAGCACACAATGGAATCTCACATCTGGAGGGCCAACCAGGCGCCAACTGGCTCGCTCTCGCTCGCTCGATGAAAAGGCCTTTTGTTAATTGTAGGTAAATGCATGAATATCGCATTTTCTATATCTGGTGGTGGTCCTTGCTTTTTGTACAGGAAGAGACTGGGGAGTTGGAAAGTTTAAGAGCTGGAGGGAAGAAGCCAGCGAGCTTCTTAAGAGAAGAGGCAGGACTCCAGGAACCATGCAAGGCTGTGAGAGTGAAGTACAGTCACATTAGCACATCTAGCAGTATCACTGGCTCTTGCTTGGGTCCCTTCCCCTACGCCAAGTGTTGCTGCAAGTGAAAAATATTTATTTATTTATTTATTTATTTATTGTATTTATATACCGCCCTCCCCGAAGGCTCAGGGCGGTTTACAGGGAAAAGGAAAAAGATACAGATAGCATATGGTAACGACAGGTGATAACAATAATAACATTTTAAGAAGAAGAAGAAGAGTTGGTTCTTATATGCCGCTTTTCCCTACCCGAATGAGGCTCAAAGTGGCTTACAGTCGCCTTCCCTTTCCTCTCCCCACAACAGACACCCTGTGAGGTGGGTGAGGCTGAGAGAGCCCTGAGATTACTGAAGAAGAAGTGTTGGTTCTTATATGCCGCTTTTCTCTACCCGAAGGAGTCTCAAAGTGGCTTACAGTCGCCTTCCCATTCCTCTCCCCACAACAGACACCCTGTGGGGTAGGTGAGGCTGAAAGAGTGCTGATATCACTGCTCGGTCAGAACAGTTTTATCAGTGCTGTGGCGAGCCCAAGGTCACCCAACTGGCTGCATGTGGGTGAGTGCAGAATCGAACCCGGCATGCCAGATTAGAAGTCCGCACTCCTAACCACTACGCCAAACTGGCTGTTAACAACAAAAACATGATAATAACAATAACATGAGAGAATAATGGAATTGCAAAGGAATCTCAGCTCAACTCTTACTGAGACCCAGTGGGTTAGGTAGCTTCACAGCAGTCATAGTAGGAGGAGGGGGGCTTGGGGGCCAATTGGAAGTGATGGCTTGGGTCGACCTCAACCAAATGCCTGGCGGAGGAGCTCCCTTTTGCAGGCCCTGTGGGAGCGCTTAGCCTTCCTTACCATCTTCGCTATACGAAGTCTGTTTTCATCTCAGAATAGTGTGTGCCAGCCCCCAGCCTCCTCAGGATGCGTGCTTTCAGCCAGTTCAGATCACAATCACAGCTGGGAGGAGCACCGAGAGACGAGAGAGGGCACACAGCAGAGAAAAGAAACTGCGGCCGTCAGAAACCGGAGAGGGGAACAGTACCACTGACACAGATAAACCAGCCAAGTCAGATAGCGTTACCTCGAGAGGAGAGCAACAGATGTGCGTCAGGAAGCCAGCCGCTGCCTCATTAATAAGGAAGGAGCTGCTCATTGTGGAAGCGATACGGCTTTCTGGGTATCGTCCCTTCCCCTGGCCTCTCCACTGAGAACATCTAGGGAAACTGCAGCTATTTCCCTTATTTGAGCTGGTGTTCCCAGTTCCTTAAATAATGGCATAGGTAAAATGAGTACCCAGCTTTCTGGGGGGTAAACGGTAATGACTGGGGAAGGCACTGGCAAACCAAAAGGTATTGAGTCTGTTATGAAAATGCTAGAGGGCGTCACCCCAAGGGTCAGACACGACTCGGTGCTTGCACAGGGGATACCTTTAACTTTAATAGTTCCAAATCTAGAGATTTTGTTCCCACTGGAAATATTCTTCGTGGTGGGGGGGGGGGGTCCAGGTTACCTCTAACTTCAGCAGTTCTCACCCTGAATTTATAGCCTTTGCTCTCAAGGCGATGCTTGGGAGACCTGCCTCCGCCTTACAACAGCAGGACAACAAGCAGCAAATAAATTTATGTTCGGACATTTTCTCCACAAAACTGTGCTTTGGGTTCACAGCTGCCTGATAGCCCAGCTGGAAAGAGAAGTTTGACTCTGAAATGGAGACCGGGTCCTTTTGTCTAGCTTACCACAGGGGATAGTTGTAAAATATTTCGGAAAGCTGCCTAAATGGCATCAGTTGTGCTCCCAACTGCTGGAAAACCCAGAAACCTTCATCAGCTCGGGAGCAAAGGATCAGGGCCAGTGAGAAGCAGCATTAGTCATCCATGAATCATATCAAGAGTTGCTTGAATGTGGAACAAATGCAAATTGACCAGAAGATTCCCTCCCCCCTCATGGGGGAAGGAACCTCTTCTAGCACTGCCTATTCTTATTTGTACAATGTTTATACACACACAGCAAGATGTAGCTTTGATACCATGTGCCCATCAGAGGGCAAAAGTTATTTACCTCATCTATATCTTGCCTTTCACCCGAATGGGGACTGAAAGCGGCTTACATCATGTCATTCTCCTCTCTTTTATCCTCACAACAACCCTGTGAGGTAGGCTAGGCTGAGAGTGCGTGACCGCCCCAAAGTCACTCAGCAAGCTTCCATGGCACAAGTGAGAATTTGAACCTCATTTTCCTGGTTCCAAGTCTGATGGGGCCTGAAAGCGGCTTACATCGTATCATTCTCCTCTCCTCTCCTCTCTTTTATCCTCACAACAACCCTGTGAGGTAGGCTAGGCTGAGAATGCATGACTGCTCCAAAGTCACTCAACAAGCTTCCATGGCAAAAGTGGGGATTTGAACCTCATTTTCCCAGTTCCTAGTCTGACACTGTAACCCCTACAGCATGCTGGCTATTAGGAAATCCGTAATATCACGAAAACTGCCCTGCTGATTCGGTGGTCCCATTCATCAGGATATTTCACACAATGATCAGGGAATTTTATTATAGGTATATAGCAGGTATGTTTGAAAATTCTCTCTACCATTTGTGAGGTCACTGGGAACTGTGGCAACTCCTGCAGGGCCTGCAGCTCTTCCGGGAGCTCATTCCAGAAGGTCCTGGCCGTGGTTGAGGCCAAGCATACATCTCTCAGGCCAGGGATCACAAGCCCATTCACATAGGTGGAGTGAAGCACCCTTCAGGGAATATAATAAGCTAGACAGTCCCTCAGGTACATCAGGCCCAGACCGTGAATGGCCTTAAAGGTTAATGCCAATTCTTTGAACTTGATCCAGAATCCAGCCAAATGCCAGTGCAGCTGCCTGAGTACAGATCAGATATGAGCCTTCCAAGGTGTTCTATTGAGCAGGGGTAGTCAACCTGTGGTCCTCCAGATGTTCATGGACTACAATACCCATAAGCCCCTGCCAGCAAACACTGTCAGGGGCTCACGGAGATTGTAGCCCATGGACATCTGGAGGACCACAGGTTGACTACCCCTGCTTTTGAGGACCTGTGCTGCTGCGTTCTGTACTAGTTGCAATTTCCAGGTCAGGGAGATTGAGTGGATTCTCAGGACATCAAGAGATAACTCCCTGGCCTTCTCAGCCACCACTGAGGGAAGACTGTCCTCCCAGCCCTGCTTCTAAGGCCCCAATTACACATCACCCTTGGAATATTCTTCCGCTTCCCCTTGAGCTGCCTTAAGGGAAAATGGAGACATCAGCCATGCGGCAGCCCAGCCTTTGACCTATCTACCCTTGGCCATTGCAAGTTTTAAGAGCTTCCAGCAATTAGCTATAAACTTGCCCAGGATTAACGATATTTACTTTTTAAGGGCCACGCCAAAAGAGCCTATGCCAACGGAAAAATTTGAACCAGATAATTGGAAATGTCACAAAATGAGTTCACATTTCATAGAGATCGATTTATTCTTTTCTGGAAAGCCAGCATGGGGTAAAGGTTGAATGGCAGCCTCAGTCTGGAGAATTGGATTTGATTCCCCGGTCATTCACATGCAGCCAGCTGGGTGACCTTGGGCTAGTCACAGTTGAGCTGTTCTTGCAAAACAGTTCTCTCAGGACTCTTTGGCACCCAACTTTGGCAGTAAGAACAGAGTTTTGTTTAATGAATATGGGCACAGAAAGAACACAGCGTTTTCAGAACATACAGATATATATACTGGGAGCCCCAAGGAAGCACCTTCAAGGAGATAAGCTCTTCAGACAGACCTTATCTGAAGACAGAGCCAAGGGCCATTGCAGATTGCCTGGTAAGGTTGAACAGCTTTTTTCTGGGTAATTTATCTGAAGTGATAAGGAAAGCTCAAAGTTTCCCCAGCTCATCTCAAAGAACAATTTCTACTCTGAACTTTTGGTGGCAAAGACACAACAAGGGAAGCCAAAGAAACTTACTCAAAACAATAAGGGGGGGGGGTGAATTCAACAAAAGTGTTTCAGGATGTTCCAGGCAGTGCAATGTGTCCTCCTAGCACCACCCAACAGGGACCAGAATTTTCATAGAATCATAGAATTTGAAGGGATCTCCTGGGTCATCTAGTCCAACCCCCTGCACAATGCAGGACACTTACAACCCTAAGAGGAAGTTGTGGGGAGGGGGAGATGCCACATGTTCAGCTCCACTCTTTCCCCAAAATATGTGTCTAGCTACACATTTAATATACATTCCTGATTGTTCCCTATGAGGAAACACAGTAAATTCTGGAACATTTCACCAATTCCAGGCATCTGATTCTTCCCCTGAATCCATAGCCTGGAACTGGTGAAGAGGTGGCTCAATCAGAGTCGTCTGAAACTCCCTTTCCATGGAGGTACGGGTCACAAGAACAACATAGCAGCCTTTCTTCCATCTGCACCAAGCCAGGCTACTAGTGCCCTTCTTGGCCCCAGAACATCTAGACACAGTGATCCATGGGACTATCACCTCTAGACTAGACTTCTGCAACTTGTTCTACATAGGCCTTCCCTTAACCTTGATTGTGAAACTGCAACTGGTCCAGAATGCTGCCGTCAGGATCCTTACAAATATTCCATGGAGGTCCTACATCCGGCCTGCCCTCCAACAACTCCACTGGCTCCCAGTTGAATTCCAGATCAGGCTTAAGGTTCTGATATTCACCTTCAACACCATATGCAGTCTAGGTCCAGTATATCTGAAAGACCGCCTCTCTGCCAGTTCCCGCTAAAGAGCCTTATGCTCTGTCACCTCCAACTGGCTGATGATCCCTGGCTCCAAAGAAGCACGTAGGGGCCTCAACCAGGGCCAGAGCCTTCTCTGTCCTGGCCCCCACCTGTAAGAACAAGCTCCCCAAAGAGATCAGGGCCCTTCCTGAACTTCCACAATTCCACAGGGCCTGCAAAAGTGAGCTCTTCCATCAGATATTCGGTTGAAGTTGACGGACACAATATCACCTGCTGCCCCCCCCAGCATCCCTCCCACGTCCTGAACCCAACTGACCTCCCTCCAGATTCTTGTTTAGAAAGTTATTATTGTACTGTTATCTATTATAATACTGTTACTCAATTCTGGTTCCCACTGTTACGGTTGTTGTTATGACTGCAATGTATATCTCTGTGTTTTATGTGAACCGCCCTGAGCCTTATGGGAGGGCAGCATAGAAATACAATCAATCTATCAATCGTGCTGGGAGGCCGCCGCAGTGAGGGGCCTTGGCCTCTGTTTGTTTGGCCTTCCAAGGCAGCGGCTTGGCTGCCGTGTGACTCAGAATGCTAGCCTAGATGGACCACTAATCTGATCCAACAGGCTCTTCTTACAGTCTTAATGTTA
The DNA here is from genome assembly GCF_049243985.1 of Paroedura picta. Classification (NCBI taxonomy): domain Eukaryota; kingdom Metazoa; phylum Chordata; class Lepidosauria; order Squamata; family Gekkonidae; genus Paroedura; species Paroedura picta. The sequence continues at coordinate 109,663,177 of NC_135373.1, read as the reverse complement.
AGTATAATCCCTTTCAACTCTGTAAAGAATTATTTAACCCCTTATATGCTCAACTTCCCCCCTTCCCCCCCCCCCCGAGGAGCTCATGGTGTCATAGATGGGGTTCCCCCCACACACACACACATGGCAACCCCCCATTCTATTTTCATAACTATCCTGTGTAGATAAAACCTTGGACCAGTCAGTTGCATGGGAGTGAGGATCTGAACAGAGTCGTGGTCCGACAATGACTACATTTTACTGCTCGTCATATAAACTGTCATGCTTAAGAGCATGTCAAACATCGCTCCAGTTTTCCCTTCAGCAATCCTCTCAAAAAAAAAAATTAAAGAGCTGTCAGCCCCTAGACAAATCTATAATACGCAAAACAGACGTTGCACTTCCAAAGGACGTTAATGAAAGCCAGTAAAACGTCACAGAGGTGGATTCCCAGGGCTCAGGTAATCCTCTGACATTTACCAGTTCCTGGTTAGAAGGAACCTGCTTTTTGATTGCCTTGTAAACAAGGCAGCAAGCAAACATTTCCTCCGCAATCAATATGTCAGAATAGGGTGGACAGGTATAGCAGCCCAACAAAAGATCACCGTTACACAACTCAACACGGCACGTTGTGCCTTTATCACATTACAGGAATATAAGGGGGTGCAAATACAGACACACTGGTCATGTTTATTGTTCCACAGGGGCAATCCACATTACAGCTTGTGTAATAGTATGTTCTTCTCCTTGGGGATACCCTAGAAAAGATAGTCAGGGAAGGGGAAAGGTTACCACCTCTAATTTTCTTAACTAAGACTGCAATCCCCAATATTTTTTTCTTGAGAACGTGATATAATACCAAAAGATGTTTGTAGATCGACAAGTCACTAACTTGGGTTTTGTACTTGGATCGCCAGCACACAGAAGAAAGAAAAAGATGTTAAGAAGCGACTTTGTGCAATGAGTTATAGTGTAGTTAGACGTTAAAAGCCTGAAAGCAGATTGGGATACGGACCTCATTGTGACATTAGAGTTATACTGAGTCGCAAAAAGTTATACGCAACTGAAATACAAGACATCACAGAACAAAATTAATCATTAATCATTAATCACACACACATAATCTCTAAATTAACCAAAATAACATGAATCCAGGTGACAATCAGAAAAAGAAAACGTTTAAAAACAATTTAACTCCAAACTGCTGAACTGGCCCTAAACTAGGTAGGTCATCCGGAAAAAAAGTTTGTCAGTCTCCTTAAAGACTGTTAAACAAGAACATTTACCTAGTTAATAATAACTGAGTAAAGCAAACACGTGTGACATTTAGTTAAGCCATGAAATGGGAAACCTGCCACACAAAAAGCATATGCAAGGGTTGAGTTTTTTAATAAGGTTGGTTGTTGCATTTTTTTATATACAATGACAAAGTACACAGGGACCTGTCATCTAAAAGTTATTGTTATTAAACTTCTATGCTTCCCTTCCCTATATGGGCTTGGGGTGGTTCACAGCAGCAAAAACATATAACACAATAAAATAAAATACTATAATAAAATACAATACTAACACAGTTAAAACCCCAGTTAGGTGTATTCAGAGTGGCTCGAGCAGATGTCTTCCACATCACAAACTGCATGGACCTTTTAATGGGTAATGCCAGGAGAACCTGGGGCACGCTGTCAAGCAGATGCCCTTCCACAGCCCACAATAGCTTGAGAAATATGCCAGTTCGCGACTTGTGTTAGATGTAAAATCTGTGCCCACGCTTACTCAGCCCCAAATCTGCTGCCCAAACCTAAACTACTTGTGCTTCCAACTGATCTATTTGAGTAAAAGAATGATACATTTTTAAAAATAAAAATATTAACAGGTGCACCAAGAAGTCGCACATGTGGAACATCTCTAAAAATGGAACCCAAATGGATTTCTAAAATGTTCATTCGCCATCATCATGCAAAAACATTCCAGTATATAAAAACAAAGCAGATAAACGGCCAGATTCCTGAGAGATTAGAAAGAGACACCTCACACTTAGAAATTCATGCTTCCAAACCCAACCCATTCCCTGAGTGGCATGTTAAAATCCTGCACCTGGATTCATACCCTCTGTGACTAGCACACCTCTGCAGTAGCTGAGACAGCAACTGTGGTTCTTTACACTGCTGACATCAACAACTAATGCTGAAGGCAAAGGAAAAGAATGAAGCCCGGAGAGATTAAATGTGAGTGTTCTGACAAACAGAAGACTTTGTTTCCACAGAGTTGCAGAGCATGTTCCAATATACATTGGTGGAAATGGCCGGAACGTTAGTTACCTGTGTGTCAGAACAGCAGCATCCAAAAGCGAGGGAGATACACGGACCATAGGCTGCTCCAGAGGGACAACTGAGGCAGACTTTGTGGCCACTGCTGAAATCCTAGGCCAAAAGTCCACAACTTCTTTTCCAGCTTAAGGGTACCTTTGGAATTCTGGCCACAAAATGGCTGCCACAAAACAGCTGCTGCAAGAAGCAGAGCAAATAGCTGGCATATGAAATATGCCAATAAAAACCAGTAAAATTCCACCCTCCCCCACCCTATAGGTTTCATAGCAAAAACCTCTGCGGGAACACAGCATGAGGGTAGCCTGACAGCCTGGCTTGCTCAGGGAAGAGCCGTGATCTAATTGCCCCGGCCTCAACCTGGCGGAAGAGCTCCGTCTTACAGGCCCTGCGGAACTGGGGCAGTTCCTTCAGGGCTCTCAGCCCTCCTGGGAGCTCATTCCACCAGGTTGGGGCCAGGACCAAAAAGGATCACTGGCCCTGAAGAAATAAAGCTGATCTGGTGGAACACTCTACCTAATGAGATCCAAGCCCTGCGGGACCTTAAAGTATTCCTGGTGGAACAGCTCTCTCTCTTAAGCCCTGCAGAACACTTTAAGATCCTACTGGGTTTAAGAGACAGAGCTGTTCTGCCAGGTCTAAGGTTGAGGCCTGAGGGCTCCTGTTAACATCGGCTAGCCTCCCCATCCAAATGCACCCATTTATTTCAACTGGAACTCACCGTTCCCCATCCCCTCAAAACAGATGTTTCACATGGAACTGGCGCTATTTATTTTTAAACAATTGCAATCTTATCTTAAACTTTCTGTTATTTATACCATCAGCATGTACGCCTTGTGAGCAGCCCTGAGCCACAGGGAAGGACGGCATATGAATGAAATAAATAATAAAATCATTATCAGCATCGTGTTACAGCAGCAGCTGCTGCCAAAACAACATTATTAAAAATCTGCACAGCCAATCAAATCTCTAGTAGCCAATCAGGACTCTTGTTAGGCAAAAGCTCCATGTGGCCCTGCCCACTTTCCAAAAGCACTTGGTACCACATTGGGGGCCCTAGCCTAGCCTGTTTTGAGTATCTCCTCCCTTTACTGGAGCCACAGCAGTCTGGCCATCCCTCCCTTGCAGTGTCACCTCCTCACCACTGGGGACGCTGTGCAAACCTAGAGTCTTCCCTAAAATACTAAAGGCAAACAGGACATAGTTGAGTGCCAGCTATTTATATCAGTCCAAAAATGTGAACATGTCATTGAACTATGATGATAGACATTACAATTAAGAAGCCTTGAATTTACATCTTTCTCACGTGGCACAGCTGAAATCACTAAAAACCAATAGTTGGCCTTGGATTTGACAGAGCTTGGTTATGGATTATTTTAATTAGACAGGGGGCATAATGTAAGATGCTTGGAGTGACCATTGTGGGGAAAGGAAGGATACAAATGAAGCAGAATAAATAATATATAAATAAGACTGGCTCAGAGTAGTAAGCTGCAGAAATGCTGTCTGAAGCAATGTCCATGAGGCTGGGAGTTCGATCCCAGCAGCCAGCTCAAGGTTGACTCAGCCTTCCATCCTTCCGAAGTCAGTAAAATGAGTACCCAGCTTGCTGGGGGGTAAATGGTAATGACTGGGGAAGGCACTGGCAAACCACCCCGTATTGAGTCTGCCATGAAAACGCTAGAGGGCATCACCCCAAGGGTCAGACATGACTCGGTCCTTGCACAGGGGATACCTTTACCTTTTAAGACTGGAGCAGCTACTTTAAACAGGCAGTTTTTGTAGCTCCCTCCCCCCCACTCCCGAATTTCAATTCAGAGGGCAAAGGAGGGGGGAAAGGTCTAGTTCAGGAGTATCCATCAACAAAGTCCCTCAGCATCTTTCCTCACTTTCATTTGCCTGTTAGGAGGAGTAAGAAGACTGGCCCTATTCACAACAGCTTTCAAAGGCTGTTCAGATTACCTTTGGGAGTCAAGCAAATACATCCAGCACTCAGAAAACAGGGTGCCTATTCAGAACAGAGGCAGGATTCACCGCCACTACAACATCAGCTAAAAGCTGGTGGAAAACAGTGAAGACTTCAAACGGCTCCTGATGAAAGTTAAAGCAGAAAGTGCCAAAGTTGGACTGGAGCTGGACATCAATAAGACAAAAACAATGACTGATGGGGATTTACAGAACTTTAAGTCTGATGATGAAGAAGCTGAAAATTATTAAAGGTTTTCTATTCCTTGGCTCAAGGAATAGGACTCCCTGGAGAAGAGCCTAATGCTGGGAGCGATCGAGGGCAAAAGAAGTAGGGGACGACAGAGAATGAGGTGGCTGGATGGAGTCACTGAAGCAGTAGGTGCAAACTTAAATGGACTCCGGGGAATGGTAGAGGACAGGAAGGCCTGGAGGATCATTGTCCATGGGGTCGCGATGGGTCGGACACAACTTTGCACCTAACAACAAATTCCTTGGCTCAGTCATCAACCAAAAGGGAGACTGAAACCAAGAAGCCAGAAGGAGTATGAGATTGGAGAGGGCAGTACGGATGGAGCTAGAAAAGATCCTTAAGAATGTGTTGCTGGTAACCAGGATTAAAATAACTCATGCTACAGTAGTCCCCATTACTCCATATAGGTGTGAAAGTTGGATAATGAGGAAAGCTGGCAGGAAGAAAATGGAGGTTCTTGACTTCTTTGATTTTTAATTGCAAACTCCACGTTTGATGTATTTATATATTGTTAGGAGATACACATTTTATTAGTCTCATGCCACCAAACAGGCCTTATTGTAATCTTTTACCATTATATGTATGCATATATTTTATTTGACCACTGAGGAAGACCCACTGTGTCGAAACACATTTGCCCTATGGTCATACCACACACAAGACCGCACGGCCTCTGATTCTTCGGTTTTAAGGTTGATTTTAATCTTAATGTGCACTTTCTAATAAATATTTGTATTTTAATCTTAATCTATTTTGTTGCTCAACCTTCAGGTTCCTGACTTTACTCCCTTTTTTTCACATACAGGAACAGACCATGGGTATGTGAACTGTCTCCATGGGTGATAGGAGTCTAATAAGAACACAAAAAGAACCCTGCTGGATCAGACCAATGCTTGATTTAATCCATCATTCTCACAGGATGGCCAACTCTGGATGGCCAACAAGGCACAGAGACAGAAGTCTTCCTCTCATTTTGCCTCCTGCCTCTGGAATTCAGAGGTCTACTGACTCTGAATATGGAGGCCTCCCCCCCCCCAATCACCATGACTAGCAGCCACTGATGGGTCCTCCATCATTCTATCTAATCCCCTTTTAAAGCTGTTTATTCCAGTGGCCATCACTGCATCCTCTGGCAGAAAATTCTGCATTTTAATCCCTCTCTGTGTAAGGTAGTGTTTCCTTTTGTCCCTCCTGAATCTAGCCTCTCCATCGATTCAAGCCATTCCTTCTTTCCAACCCCAAGACTCTTAAACCCTTCACTTGCAAAAGCCAGTGACAGCAGCTCAGCATGTTTCTTCAACCATGGAACCCCTTCCACGTACTGAAAACCCTGGAGAACTTTCTGACAATTCCATCTTGGAAAGAGGCTGCAGCTTGAATCTTCCAGCTTGAATCCTGGCTGCCTTCTCTGGCAGGCCTAGTCTTGGGCACAGACTACAATACACTCCCATATAAAAAAATACCCTTGGAAACACTTAGCAAGGCTTACACCTGATACATCAGACTGGCTTTCACCTGCAGCCAAGCTTTCACCAGCCTGTTACAAGACTCTCTAGAAAGAATGTTACATGCAGCTGCCTTGAGGTTGTAACATGGGGTTACAGTTGTGCCTCATGATGCTGGCCAAAGGAAGATCAGCTGCCCTCAAGGGCCATGTGAGACCTAGCTGCTCAATCACACTTCCTTGCCCACCAGCCCGCTTTCCTGGTGGAACATCTAGCCATCTGCTGCACCATTCAGTATATGATTGCAATGCACACACACACACACATATACGCACATGAAGGTATTTAAGTCAAAAAGTATGGGTGCAAAATCATAGAAGCCTTTATTAAACAAAAATACCAAAATGTGAAACTATTGTTTCTCAGTATATTCTCTCTAGGCTATGCACATGTGAAGGTGGAGTTTCCATCTCTCTAACCCTTGCCCAAAGAATTCTGCGGTCTTCAATTGACACCACATCAAAGACTCAAACCACACTCCTTTGAATATTCTTTGAGTTTTGGGGACAAAAGGGAGTCTTGAAGGGGCAAGATTAGGGCTGTAAGGTGGATAGGTTAAGGTTTCCCAATGAAATTCTCTCAGTACCCTCCAAGAAGGAGCAGGTGCACTGTCATGATGCCTTGGTTCAACTCTCCTAGTCTGGTTCTCACCAATGCAATGTTCCATTTTCTTTAAACTTCAATCAGCCCCTGTGATTGTCCTTCAACAAAATCGTTTCATTTGGAATAAACATTCTATTTGGAAAAAACACTTGTGTATACATGAATGGGAACCCAAGTAGCACTACTTTTAGATTTACCCTTCTGAGTATATGCCTGTGTGTTAGATGCTTTGAGAATGTCTTTGACTGTAGAGATAAATAATTACGTTCCCTGTACTTACAACTGGTAGGCACAAAATACAAGAGATAAGCAATAGGCAAAGCAAGCAAGCACGCACTCTTGAGAAGCCTGCATTGGAGACGAAATTTCTCCTTCCCAGTTCAGGATCCTCCTACCCCCACTGGATTGCCACTGCCCACTTGCCTCCTGACTACATTGACTTGCCTCCCTTTGCTCACCTGCTTCCTCCTTCTTGCCACACCGACTTGGGCTTGCTCTCCTCTGCTCGATCATCCCTACACATACATACATACTCACACACACATACAGAGAGTGAGAGAGAACTCTGCCCAGGATTTATAAATTATTATTTTTAGTGATGATATGTCAGGGAAGTGCAGATATCACAATTAGCTTTCAGGATGGCTGTAGCCCAGGTTTAGTGACAGAATTCTACATCATGCCCTGTTATTCCTATTTGTTTATCCATATGGGGCCCAGTATTTGACTCTTAGGTACAGGGAATCTTCTGTTGCAGCCTTTCTCAACTTTTTTACCATCAGAAACCCCTGAAACATTCTTCAGGTTTTGAGAAACCCCAGAAGTGTTGCAATCAGGCAGAGTAGGGTTGGGAAACAGAGCTGTGTGCATGCCCATCATTGCCTGTTTTGGGGTGGGGGGAAGAATGCACAATAAGTGTTTAACAAATTTTTTAAATATATTAAAAATGAATTAACTTCCACCCATTCAGGAAACCCTTATAGCAGGGGTAGTCAGCCTGTGGTCCTCCAGATGTCCATGGACCACAATTCCCATGAGCCCCTGCCAGCAAATGCTGGCAGGGGCTCATGAGAATTGTAGTCCATGGACATCTGGAGGACCACAGGTCAAAGCATCTACCCCTGGACTAGATGACCCTGGAGGTCCCTCCCAATTCTATGAGCCTTCTCCATTGTGGCTCCCAACTTGTGGAACAGCCTAGCTAAAGTGGTCAAGAAGATGTCCAGTCTCATGAATAACTCTGAATAGGGTAACAAGAAATAATTCACAAAGTCACTCAGAAAAAATTATTAGGGACTGGGGTCCATAGCTTTTGGAAACAAGAACGCTACTATGGACTTTTGCATCCTTTACTGTGTCCCGCTAATCCTTATGCTTGGTTTCAGTTCTGTTTTCAGAATTCTGGTTGATTCTACAGACCAAGTTCTATTGCATTCTTCGCTGAATGTCCAATCTTCAAATTGTTTTGACTCACTCCCTATAATATGTCTTGAGTCCAAGTAAGAAAGGCAGATTATAAATAAGGCATAGAAACAGTCAAACAATAACAGCCAGTAAGGCTTGTGGCGCAGAGTGGTAAGGCAGCAGGAATGCCGTCTGAAGCTCTGCCCATAAGGCTGGGAGTTCCATCCCAGCAGCTGGCTCAAGGTTGACTCAGCCTTCCATCCTTCCAAGGTCGGTAAAATGAGGGTAAACGGTAATGACTGGGGAAGGCACTGGCAAACCACCCCGTATTGAGTCTGCCATGAAAACGCTAGAGGGCGTCGCCCCAAGGGTCAGACATGACCTGATGCTTGCACAGGGGATACCTTTACGGCTTACATATTCTAAGAATTTTGATGCTTATCCTCTTTCCCAGAATGTCCAGAAAGGATGTTTTATGCTACAGGGCTCTTGGAATCATCTTCATGTATAGCTTCCATGAAGTATACCTTGTGCCAGATGTTTGGGTATCTTGCATCTGTCTGATAGCTAGAAGGCATTTATGTCTGCTAACATATACTTAGAGGTTCTGTTTTTGTCAATATATCTGCAGGGATAAAGATATACTTTCTCTTTACTCCACTGAGACATGAAAGACTTTTTGCAAATTCCAGATGTGCTTCATCTCTGGGTCTATTGTCACCCCTCCCCCAAACAAATCCTTCGGGTTTATTTCAAGGGGGAAAGTCAATCTCTACATGATATGAGTAACTCTGCCTTAGGTGTTAGGATTTTGGTAGCCCAGAGTAACATTTTATATTCTAACCTCAAACTTTAAAGTTACTTGTCTGCTGTTTAAGCAGAGGGAAAAGAAAAACAAGACAAAACATCTGGCACTAAGGTCCGCTGTCTTCATGTTTCCTTCCAAAATGTTACCACACAAATATTTTTGGGAAGTACGTCCATCCAGATAGCCTTTCATAGAGGACTAGTAGAAAATGGAAGAAGAAGGAGGGGAAGAGGCCAGGAGGCCGATGTGCAAAGTTCGGACCCTTCTGCAGCTTACACAAAGAACAAGAGTCTTATTAAGTTCACAGAGTCGGCTGTTTTCCTGCTCACAACTTAATATAGGCATGGGCCGGAAGGAAAAGCCTAATCAAAACTGTTACTCAACAATTCTGTTTGACGAGAAATAGGAAGAGTCCTACTTTTCGAATGTAAACACCCCCTCCTCCCCCACAAGAAACCTCTGGGGGAAATGAAGCTGCCACTGCCTGGGAGAGCCAGAGGAGCATTCAAGTAATTGCCTTCTTGCGTCAGCCTCTCTTTCCCCTCCAGCTGAAATTCCACTCTCTCTCCTCCATGTTTAATGCTTCAGCTGCTTCAAGAGGTCCCCCACGCTCCAGACTCCGGTCGGGCCCCGCACTCCCTCGCCAGTGTTCAGAGGGCGCTCGGCTGACTTCGCTCCACAAGTGGGAAAAGAATGCAGAAGGGAACACCCCGGCCAAGTCCAGGGTCCGCCCGATGCCAGCTCCAGGCAGGCAGGCTCCCAACTTCAAAGAAACTCCGCCCCGAGAGGACTGGAACTCTGGGAAGCCAGATGTGCAGGAGCCCCAAGCGCCTCTGCCTCCACCCCAAAAAGACAGTTCTCCGGCCGCTCCCCTCTCAAAGTTTAGGTTAGAGTCCAGCAGCTACTGGACTCTGGTTTTTATTGTGCTACTTCAGACCAACACGGCTACTCAATTGAATCTAAAGTTTAGATCAGGGGTAGTCAACCTGTGGTCCTCCAGATGTCCATGGTCTACAATTCCCATGAGCCCCTGCCAGCAAATGCTGGCAGGGGCTCATGGGAATTGTAGTCCATGGACATCTGGAGGACCCCGTTGCTCACATGGGGGAACAGACCTGCTGTTCATTTGGGATTACCCAGAGCCCACCGTTAGGCAGACCCCCAAACACACACACACACATATATATATATACCCCCCGACCCCAAAGCTGCCGCTCCTCACCGTGCTGTAGAGCAGGGCATCGGAGTCCACCGGTTCTGACAGCTCGCTCAGCTTCCGATCCCACTGCAAGAGGTTCTGCTCCCCACTTTCCAGCAGCTCCATGGCCGATTGGCAACCCCAATCACCCTGGGTCGGGGGTGGGACTCAACACCTGGGGGGGGGCAACCCTTGAAACAGGCGGCTGAAGCCCAAGGGAGCTCCGCTAGCCCATCAGGCAAGCCCCCCGGCCCTGCCCCTCGCCACCTGGACGGCTCCCCTCCCCTCCCCAAAAGGGGATCAGGCAACTAAGGGCGTCAAGGGGGCGACTTCACGGCCAAGGTTCTGCGGGCGGCGCCAAGGGAGTAGCTCAGCCGATCCTCGCCCACGTCTTTCCCCAGCCGGCGCCGGACCCTCCCCGCCGCTCTTCCAACCTGAGACTGAGCCCCCAGCCGCCGACCGCCCACCGACCGCCACCAAAAGTTTCGCTCCCCCGCCTCCCAGCCAATGGCTGCAAAGAAGGCCGCCGCCCTCCAGGCTCGCCGTCCAATCAAAAGCCGGGAATGGCTTGCCTTGCCCGCCCCCCTTCCAATTCCACGGACTCTCCCTGCGCCTCTCCAGCTGTGGCTAGGAGGCGGGGAATCCCGCTGACGTCACCGAGGGGGAAGGCTCCCCACTTCTCCCCGGGACGCTTCCTCTCCGGCCAATGACCTGCCGCGAGCGACGTTCCACCCGCGGTGCTGGACGACTGGCGTGCGCTGCAGCCAATGGCGTAGCGACAAGAATACAGCCTCGGCTGCGGGCCCGCCTGCTTCCCCGGGAGCCAAATGCAAAGCAGCCCCTCCGGGAGAGGCTCGGGGAGATGGCCTTGCGGCTGGGGAACATCGCCTCCTGGGGCGGCCGGGAGGGGGGAGAAGGCATGGCGTCCGAGCCAGGGGTGGTTTGCGTCGAATGCGCGTTCCAGATGGACTCGGTGCGGAAGGGAGAACAAAGTCCGACTTTCTTGGGCCACCAAAGCGTCATAAAACTGATGAAGAAGAAGAGTCTGTACAGGCTGGGCGATCTGGGTAGCTGGCGTGGGCAGTCGCCTGTCTCCCGCCCTGACCACTGAACTCCAGGCGAACAAGTGCATTTCTATTGATTGATTGATTGAATTTATATACTGCCCACCCAAAGGCTCAGGGCAGTTTACATGAAATAAGGAAATGATACAGGTAACATCATTTATAGCAGGGGTAGTCAAACTGTGGCCCTCCAGATGTCCATGGACTACAATTCCCATGAGGCTCTGCCAGCATTTGCATTTGCTGGCAGGGGCTCGTGGGAATTGTAGTCCATGGACATTTGGAGGGCCGCAGTTTGACAACCCCTGATTTATAGTAACAAGGTGATAACAACAAAATTACATTAACATATTACAATAACACTGAAGAATGGTGGAAACTGTAAAGAGCCTCAGCTCAACTCTTACTGAGACCCAGTGGGTTGGGCAGATTAGTAGCAGTGGTAGTAGGAGGGCGGGGGAGGCTTGGGGGCCAATTGGAAGCGATGGTTCGGGTCAACCTCAACCTAATGCCTGGCGGTGGAGCATTTCTACTGGAGGAAATGGCTGATTCCAGGTGGATTCCTTGGCCTGATGAACCACTGTGCGAACTCCCCTCCCCAAATCCCAACCTCTCCCCCAGGTTCAAATACTGCCCCAGATCTCCGGGGATTTCTCACCCTATGGATAGTCCCGGCTAGCTTGACCTTATTGGTTAAGCAAGGCCAGCCCTGGTTAGTGGATGGACGAGAGACCACCAAGGAAGCCCAGGGTTTGCTATGCAGAGGCAGGCAATGGCAAGCCACCTCTGAAAACCCCTGTGAGGCTGCCATAATTTGCCTGCAACTTGAAGGCCAAAACAACTGAGCTGACTTGCTTGCCTGAGAGTGAGTGGCAGCATGGCCCGAGGGACTTGGGGGCCCCTGCCCTTTGGATTCTTCATCTCAGACATGGAGAAAATAGCTTTTGGGGGTAGGGTGGCCAGCTCAGCAAATACCTGGAGATTTGGGAAGTGGAGGGTGGAGTTTGGGAAGGGGCGGGATCCCAACCGGGTATAAGAGCACTGAGTCCAGCCTCCAGAGTGGCTGTTTTCTCCAGGGCAGCCAATCTTGGTCATCTGGAGATCAATTGTGATAGCAGGTTTCCAGGTCCCACCTGGATGTGGGCAACCAATCCTATTTGGCATGAGAATTGGAGCATTGGAAACATGTCTCTGTTGTCTCTGTGAAGCGTTGATGGTTGGAGTATCTGTAAAGCATTCACTTAAGTCAGCAATTCAGCCATGTGCATGCCTACTTCTGAGCATATGCACAGTGGGTTGGATTGCATAAAAACCTCCACTTTCCAGTGCCTTTGAGGCTCTGTTCTTCAGAAAGAAATAAAATCACATCCTTTCCCACTGAAATAAAAAAAATCCCTTTCCAGTGACTCGCTGCCTGACAAATCCTTTAGAGCGGGTCACAGAATGCTGTGTCCAAAAGAAGAGAGCTTCAAAGACTTCTGCAAACGTAAATAGTGTTTGCTTTGAAATCCTGCAGCGCATATAAATCCTGCTCAATTGAAAATGCTGCAGCTCTGGGTATGTCTGGAAGAGTTTCATGAACATAAAGGGGACTTGGTTCATAAAGCCTTGAAACAGACTGGAGAAGAGTTTGTCTCCTTGGCATCAATTTGAGAACGTTCTCTTCCTGGGCTGCTCTCTGCTTGAAGAAGTGTACATCCCCAAAGGTTCTTCTGTGCTCCCATAGTAAAATCACTTCCAGAAAATTAGGTTCGCAGAATAATTTACTTAGAATTTTTCCAGCTGTACAAGTAAAAATATTTCTAAAGCCATCTCAGGTTGTGGTCCAAAAGAACATGATGCCACAGACTCGCATGGATGGTTTCACAGGGTGACTGGTCAGTCTATGGTAGAGCAACAAAATTCAAGGCCAGTAGCTTTTTAGAGAATAAAAAGATATAAGCTTTTGAGGATTAGCACTGATATCTGACCAAGGAAGCTTGACTCTCAAAAATGTATACTCCCAAAATCGTATTGATCTATTAAAGTGCTGCTGGATTGAATCTATTTGTCTGGATGGGCAACATTGAAGGCCCATGCATACTTTCTTAGATTCAGCAGTGGAAGAAAGGCAGAGTGCAAATGCAATACATTTTTACGATTATCTTTATCCTAGCAGTGTTCAGATATTATAGCAGGGCCTACCATGAGCAGAAAAGGCACACTTTGGAACCAAGATTAGTTTCTATCGTCCATGGATGAAATTCAGGATAGTAATATAAATATGTTCTAGATCTTGAAGATTTAGGGTTGGATTCAGATAGAGGTTTTCATCCATGGAATGCTATTTTAGCCTCGTGGAATACTTTACCTGAGGAGATCAGTGTCCTACAGCAGGTTGGACCTACAATCTGTGGTCCTCCAGATGTCCATGGACTACAATTCCCATGAGCCCCTGCCAGAAAACGCTGGCAGGGGCTCATGGGAATAGTAGTCCATGAACATCTGGAGGACCACAGGTTGACTACCCCAGTCCTACAGGACCTTAAGGCAGGGGTAGTCAACCTGTGGTCCTCCAGATGTTCATGGACTACAATTCCCATGAGCCCCTGCCAGCAAATGTTGGCAGGTGCTCATGGGAATTGTAGTCCATGAACATCTGGAGGACCACAGGTTGACTACCCCTGCCTTAAGAAGTCTGTAAGAAAAGGTTGTTCCACCAGGCCTATTGAGGAGGGAGATGGAGTTGTTCCGCCAGTTACATCTGAATTTGTACTGACCTCCCCCCCCCTCAGTCCATTTAACTTTATTGTGATGTATTCATATTTCTTACATTACTCCTCTTTTTAGACAGGTTGCCACACTGGGCAAACAGGGCTATGTTTTGTATGCACTGTAATTTTACGAGTTATATTTTTAGGATTGTATTCTAAGTTAATTTTAGGCTTAGATTTTGGGCTTTAAATTCTATGGAATGTTGAATTATATATTTACATTCTGCTATGGCACGTCCTCAGCCTGTGGGGAAGGGTGGGCAAAAATGCAATAATAATAAATAATAAATAGTTTCCATGTCTTCCCCTCTTTCTGCTGCCCACTGATCTCCACCACTATGCTATGCTTGTTTGCCAGCCCCCACTCCCCACCCAGGAACAGCATGTGGGGCAAATCACGGAGTCTGCATCCAGAAGGGCGAATTACCTTCTATTAATGGAGTGCTGAGTCTTGATCCAGCCCTTAAATTACCATCCTATCCATCTTACAACACACCTATATTATTATACATCGCCCAATTAGATATTGCAGAACCCCATTTCCCAGCCTATGGCTCTTGATTCAGAAGTGAGTCATGAAGCCTACAAAACCAGATCCTGGCAGCTCTGCTTTTTAGCCAACCCAGTTTCCTTGGATTGCCAATCTTCCACAGATTGATCTCCAGACTACAGAAATCAGTTTCCCTGGGGTAAATGGCTGCTTTGGGAGTGGATCCCATGGCATTATACTCCATTGAGGTCCCCCCTCAATCCCCAACCTCTCCAGCCTTTCCCTCCAAATCTCCTGGAATTTTCCAGCCCAGACTTGGCAATGCCATGACATCACTCTCCTGCAGGTGTGAACCTGGTCTGAACTATGGGCTTACCAGGTCTTGGCCACCATTTGTACCAGTGGCAGGTCTGACACTGCTGCCGTTTGTAGGATACGAACTCCACCCTATGGCACACAAAGTTTGGGAAACATCTGGAGCTTTTGGGAGTAGTGTTGGGGAGGGCAGGGTTTGGAGAGGAGCAGAACCTCAATGGGTATAATGCAAGTGTGGCCAAATGGTGGCTTTCCAGATGTCCATGGACTACAGTACCCATGAGCCCCTGCCTCTGTCCATGGAGCTTTCCAGATTGTCCATGGACTACAATACCCATGAGCTCATGCCCCTGTCAAGATGTCTGTGGACTACAATACCCATGAGCCCCTGCAACAAACTCCTGGGAATTGTAGTCCATGGACATTTGGAGAGCCACCATTTGGCCACCTCTGGTATAATGTCATAGATTCCACCCTCCAAAGCAGCCATTTTTCTCTAGGGGAACTGATCTCTGTTGCCTAGAGATCAATCCTATCCCAAGATCTCCAGCTACCACCTGGAAGCCGGCAACTAGGCACACAGGAGGAAAAAAAAATAAAACTGCCCATAAACAGGTGTAGGAACAACGGAGCAGAGAATTAGGAAAAGCGCCTTGCCCTTTAGCCAAGCAGAGCTCCCCCAGCCTCTGTCTGAATCCAGTCTCTAAAATGATGAAGCAAAAAGCAGAACTTAAACATGGGGCTTTAAAAAAAGAAACACCCTGTTGCTACTAGCTATTTCCCATCTGCCCCCGTGATCTAATTATGAAGGCTTCACTACAGTGTATTGGAGAACAACAGCTATCCAAAGTCTCCATGGACAAAGGTTACCCAGGGCACTGTTCCTGCCGTTGGCTTTATGCATTGCATCAAATAGAAAGGCAAGAGGCAAGCGGTGCCCTATCTTTCATACTGGAAAATGCAGAGACTTTTTTGGACTGGGGCCGTGGCTTCCACTTGCCTAGAATTCGCCCAGCTGTTTCTCAATAATAAAAAAGGCTTGTGAAATGCACTCTGCGGTTGGCAATGCCTCAAGTGCTTCAATGGCCCACCGTTCCTCTAGGAACCAGACATCGCTGTGCAAACAAAAGGCCGTTTTAGGGAAAGCGCTTATCTCACAAGCAGACTTGCCTTTTTTCCCCCATGATTAACAGGAGCTAATGAGAATTTTAGGAAGGGAAGCTTAAAAAGAAAAATAAAGCAGCAGTAGTCTGCTAGCCTTTGCCCTGAACTGCAGTGTTCATCTTGGGAACGATACAGAGCAGCCACAACAATGCACCGTGTTATGCGCAAAGATCATCCTGACCTTTGTATTACTGCGTTCCTATCTCTGGCCATCCGAGATGAAACTCAACAAAATTCCATACAGAAAGTCTCAGGCTGCATGGCCTCCATAGTGGGTTCTCCCTGCGCATAGGAAAAGTTCTAGCATCAAAACATTGCGGAGACAAATCATTTCTTTTTTCCCCCCTGATATCTAGCCAATATCGTTCTACATGTAGTTGAAACTCATTACTGCAGGTCCTGTCCTCTGCTGCCAGTAGGAACTTTTCTCTGCCCTCTTCTAAGTGACAAGCTTTCAAAAACCTAAAGAAAGCAATCATGTTTCCTCTCCACCTCCTCCTCTCCAGGCTGAACATTGCCAAGTCCCTCAGCCTTTCCTCGTAGGGCTTGGTCCTCAGGCCCCTGGCCATCCTTGTTGCTCTCCCCTGTACCTTCTCAATTTTGTCCACACCCATTTTGAAATAAGGTCTCCAGAACTACATAGAGCAGGGGTAGTCAAACCTGTGGTCCTCCAGATGTTCATGGACTACAGTTCCCATGAGCCCCTGCCAGCATTTGCTGGCAGGGGCTCGTGGGAATTGTAGTTCATGAACATCTGGAGGACCACAGGTTGACTACCCCTGACATACAGTACTCCCGGTGTGGTCTGACCAATGCGATTTACCAATGCGGTTTAATTTTGTTTCTTTTTGTTGTTTGCATTGGAGTCTGCAGTGCCAAAAGATCTCAAGTGGTCTACTGGGCAGTCTCTTAGTGGTATAGTCGCTGGGGTCATCTATGTTGGAAAACAGCTCTCTGTGCGATGCCTCCTGACTTGTGGGGGTGTAAACAGGACTCTCTTGCCATAGTTAGTGAGATAGATAGGACACTGACTGCTCTCACCTTTGATCTCACTGGCCTGTCCCTAGAGGGTAATTTCCTGTTTCCACAGTCCCCATCCTCTTTCTCCTCCATCTCTCCAGCAAGAAACATGATGGCAGGGAGGTGCCCCAAGCATCTCTCTCCATCCAGCTATTTAAAATAGAATAGGAACCTTATATTTTAAGTATGTAGTATTAAGTTCTTTATTAAACAGTAGTTATATTTGTTAAGTACCACGTTTGTGAACGTGTTTCTTCGTTATTTTCACTCCACGTGCACTCCACCAGCCGCTGCATTACTTGCTGCATCAAGGCACTCTGCTAATTTTAAGGATATTAAGACTTTACCAGTCTTTAATATCCAACAATCTATACATTGACTGGCAGAAGAAAGATGGCGGAAGGCTAGGATGAGTGAGATCGGGGTCCAAATCTCTGGCAGGATGAGTCATTCTTGTTCAGCTTAATCTACTGCAGAGGACTGTTGTGAAGTTGAAATGGAATAGCTAAATGAAAGCTGTTTTCAGGGTTGTGTACTCACTGTAAGGGGACCCAAGTGGCTGACATTGTTCTCCTCTCCTCCACTTTATGGTGGGGGTCATGCTGTCCCCTTGGGATCGGCTCAAAGGCTCACAGTCTTTGAAGCCAGGAGAGCAACAGTGAAAGGCCTGTCGGTGCAAAGAATATTGTTCCGGCCAAGAATGCTAGGAACGTCAGAAATCACGGGATTAACATTTGACTTTATAGTATTCACTCAGAGGCCAGACAAGGGATTTTTCCCTACAGGTATGCCATAAAAATAAAAATAAAAAAACACAAAACAGTGTCACCTCACATCTGTATGCATGTTATAGTTATGTTCAATACTAATTTTGTGTTTATAGAAATCTGTAATGTTCTGGTTGTCTTCTGACATTCTGGTTGTCTTCTAATATTCCAGTTGTCTTCCTTTCCAGTCAATGAGGGTGCCTTGTCTTGCGTTGAGTTCAACACCCCTTGTGACCATCTTTACCACTTACTCACAAACTCACAATGGACTGAATTTACTTCCCCCTGGAAGCTTATAACTTGCATAAAATTTTGTTGGCCTCAAAGGTGCCACAGGACTCAGATTTTGTTCCAGGATCAATTCTGGGACACATCCGAGCAACAACAACAAAAACCTTGTCACCCATGAAAGGATAACAGGCATTTTGTGCCACAAGATTCCGTGGGTTGGGGTATTACAGACATACAGTTTGGCAGTTACCATTCCTGAATGTGTTCCAGTCATTTTTAATATAGTAATTGACAATCCTTGATAAGATCTGCAGATAAGTGGTCATGCCAGCTTGGTGTAATGGTGAAGAACAGTGGGTGGACTCTAAGCTGGGAAGCCGGGTTTGATTCCCCACTCCTCCTCCACATGCAGCCAGCTGGGGGACCTTGGGCCAATCGCAGTTCTCTCACACAGCCACACTTACCTCACAGGGTGTCTGTTGTGGGGAGAGGAAGGGTAGACTCCTTCAGGTAGAAAAAAGAGGGAAACATAAAACCAGCTTTCTTCTCTCAGCTGTCATGTTCTCGTAGAATTCAGGGAAGAAATACGGCTATGAATGTCCCCAAGATAGCCAGGAAAGCACAAAGCCCCAAGTTCTGTGCTGTTTACATTTATATATCTCAGGACAATATTTCTGGATGAGGGCCTCTGACTGTTGCTTGTGGACACAGTAGGAAGCCCATTACTAAAGTGTCTAAAGCAGGACAAGGCTAAAACAGGACAAGAAGAATAATTGCGGGTTTCTTCCCTTTTACATGTATGAAGTTTTTCTTATGCCAACAGAACATGGTTTCTGGTGGCCCCAGTCACGTTGCCGGCTCCGGGTTGGGAAACGCCTGGAGATGCTGAGGGGAGTCTGTTCAGGTCAGGGTTTGGAGAGAGACCACAAATACCATTTTCTACAGGTGAACTGATCTCTGTCACCTAGAGATCTGTTGTAATAATGGGAGATCTAATTGTTTGGGCCTCCCCACTCAGACTGCCAATGGAGCTTCTCCTACAGTGACAAATTCCATTAAATATTTTATATTTACCTAGCTCAGGTAAAGCAAGGGGAGGTAACTTTGTTTACTACTGAGAGCTAAAAGCTATTACGCACATGATGTGTTCCTTATATGGGAAGCACTTTGCTGTTAGAAAAAGAGTTGGTTCTTATATGCCACTTTTCTCTACCCGAAATAGTCTCAAAGCGGCTTACAGTCGCCTTCCCTTTCCTCTCCCCACAACAGACACCCTGTGAGGTGGGTGAGGCTGAGAGAGCCCTGAGATTACTGAAGAAGAAGAAGAGTTGGTTCTTTATATGCCACTTTTCTCTACCCGAAATAGTCTCAAAGCGGCTTACAGTTGCCTTCCCTTTCCTCTCCCCACAACAGACACCCTGTGAGGTGGGTGAGGCTGAGATAGCCCTGATATTACTGAAGAAGAAGAAGAAGAAGAAGAGTTGGTTCTTATATGCCACTATTCTCTACCCGAAATAGTCTCAAAGCGGCTTACAGTCGCCTTCCCTTTCCTCTCCCCACAACAGACACCCTGTGAGGTGGGTGAGGCTGAGAGAGCCCTGATATCACTGCTCGGTCAGAACAGCCTTATCAATGCTGTGGTGAGCCCAAGGTCACCCAGCTGGCTGCATGTGGGGGAGGAGTGGGGAATCACACCAGGCTCGCCTGATCAGAAGTCCGTGATCTTAACCACTACACCAAGCTGACAATGACACGCACGCGCATTTTGCTAAAATAATGATAGTAATTGCAAGCATGGCGGCCACAAGACCATGGTATGTCAAGACAAGAGGTGAACAGAAGTAGTTTGCCCTCGCATTCCTCTGTAAGGCAACCCGTTTTCCTTCTTGGCTGCCCACTGAAGTATTGACTATGGTTGACCTTGCTTAGCCTACAAGAAGCTCTCAGATGATCGGAGCCAGCCAGGGCTATTCAGGCTGCTATTTTGCTAAATCGCTGCGATCAACTGCACATGCTCCGAGCATAATGTACTTTCCTTTCGATATAGGAAGGCTTCCCTTGCGAGGAAAAAAAAAAAAAGCTGTGAAGTGACCCATGTACTATGACGTTTGTGAAACCAGAGATCTAGAGCAAGCTGAATGAATGGTTCAGAGGTCCCAGTCTCACTACCTTAAATTCATTCAAGACGATTAAGATCTGAACCCACGGACAGACCGCTGGCTGCTTTCATTTCACCCAGCTGAAAACAGCGAGATCTGGACAAATCGTAATTGCAGGTTTGCAGCTTACCCATCACTTCCCGGTCACCATTATGTCAAAGATCCCAGCTCGCCTGAAACAAGCGTGGGCCAGACTATGACTTTTGAATTCCCTCTTCTGAAAGATAACAACGGGGGGAGGGAAATCTCTTAACAGAGATCAACATCTATGACTCTGTTCTTGCTTGTAACGGAACTGGAACAGCACAGCAATAAAGGACAGTGGGAGAAGATCACATGTACCTGCTGATTTTCTCGTCTTATCAGGCTTAAGTTTCCTTGTGCGCTCAGAGACCTGCACACACTCCCATGGCTGCAGGTGGCCTGAGGAGCATGGCCATACGCGGTCAGGGCTCAGTGTTCAAGGCCATACGTGGTCAGGGCCCAGTGTACCTGAGGGACCGCCTCCCCGCCTATGCCCCCAAAAGAGCTCTGCGCTCTACTGCCTCCAATCAGCTAAGGATCCCTGGCCCTAAAGAAGTCCGTCTGGTCTCGACCAGGGCCAGAGCATTCTCTGTTCTGGCCCCTACCTGGTGGAACGAGCTCCCAGAGGAGATCAGGGCCCTGACGGAGCTTAAACAGTTCCGCAGGGCCTGCAAAAAGGAGCTCCTCCACCAGGCATTTGGCCGAGACCAGACGTAATCTACAGCGACCAAGGGCCCCTGCTTCCCCCCCCCCCCACCCCTCAGAATTCAATCAATAAGCCACCCCCCTCAGAATCCCATCAACAAGCCCTGGACCTGTTTGTATTATGATTGTTTATTGTTATACTGTGTTGTGTTTGGTTGCAATTGTTGGTTATTGATGTACATGTTCTACAGACTGTTTTATGTATGGTTCTCTGTTATAATGTAAACCGCCCTGAGCCTCCGGGGAGGGCGGTATAGAAGTATGATAAATAAATAAATAAATGGACTTGGCCATGGGATTGCAGCTCTTGTTTAACTCAGAGGCACAAAGGTCTGGGGGAATTGGGGGGGGGGCAGAATTCTTTCTTTGTACCTTTTCTTTTAAAATGCCCCAGTTCTCTTTTAGCTACACTTCTCCAGCAACACCAGTCTTTGTACCCCAGAATTGGGTTGCCAAGTCCTCCATGAACATGCAGGGGAATGGGGGGACATGGTTACGAGATCCTGGAAATTTAGGGATGGAGCCTGGAGAGGACAGGGACCTCAGCGAGGAACAATACTATAGAGGCCAACCTCCCACAGCATCTATTGTCCCAGGGGAACTGCCCTTTTCAGTCCCCTGGCCCACCAATGGCATCAAATGGCTCAGGAGTAACACCTCTTCAGTCCCCTCCCCGTCCCTTTTGTGTCACTGCTCTGTGGCTTATCGGCTACGTTTAAAGTTCACGTTGCCCTTCTGCTGGTGGAACCCGAGGACAGGGGAGGTGTCCCTGCAGGAAAGGTGACATGACTCCTACTTCAGCAAATATTGGACATGGACATGACAGGAAACTGCACACATTTCTGGAAGGCGGCAAGTTTCACAACTGCTGGCTGCAATTTGTGTAAAATCTCCCAGTGGGGGCAGGCTTAGCAGTTTAGCACGTGCTTTGAAGCAGAAGTCCCCTTGCTAAATCCAAGAAAGTCTAGATATAGAGGTCCTGGTACCAGCACTTGGCTCTGTTTCAAAAAGTGGTCTGGACAGGGTGTATCAGGGCCAGAGCTGTGGACCAAAGAGGCACCTGATCAGTAGCACACAAGAAGTTGCCTTATGCTGGGAGACCCTTTGTCCATCAAATACAAGGGCCCACCCTCTAACAGCTGCATTGGCTACCAGTAGGATTGAGAGGCCTGGTTCTAACCTACAAGGTCTAACGTGGTCTGGACCTGGCATATCTGCTGGAATGCCTTTCCCAATATGCTCCTAAAAGAAGGTAATGGTCTTCAAATACTAACATGTTGATGGTCCCTGGCCTCAATCTGGTGGAATGAGTTGCCAGCCGAGACCTGGGCCCTGGAAAGAATCAGAGGTCCTCAAAATGGTGCCCATGGGACCCACCAGGCGTTTTTAGGAAGTGGATAGGTGGGCTCAGGGATGGCTTCTTTCCAGCAAAGCTTCTGAATGGCTACTGGAGACTTGATTGGCTGTACAGGGGGGTTTAAATGTTGCTTTGGCAGCAGCTGCCACCACTTTTGAAGAAAGTCACTGTGACTGAAGTAAAGCTGCGGCAGTCATTTTGTGTCCGGCTCTGTCTCCTGCGGCAGCCATTTTGTTGCTGCCGGGTCAGAATTCCAAAGGTGCACCCAAGCTCAAAAAGGTTGGAGACCTCGCAGTATCAACTAGGTATCTTCCTAGTGACAAAGGGGCCCTTATGTCAAAGTGGAATTTGGATCTGTATGTAAAATTAACTTTAGGATATGTTCTATTACTCAGCAGAGCAAATGTCATTATAATACTTGGAATCATAGTGCTGGAAGGGGCCATACAGGCCATCTAGTCCAACTTCCTGTTCAATGCAGGATCAGCTTAGAGCAGGGGTAGTCAAACTGCGGCTCTCCAGATGTCCATGGACTACAATTCCCAGGAGCCCTTGCCAGCAAATGCTGGCAGGGGGCTCCTGGGAATTGTAGTCCATGGACATCTGGAGGGCCGCAGTTTGACTACCCCTGGCTTAGAGCATCCATGGTATCTGTCCAGCTGATGCTTAAACACCACCTGTGAGGGGGAGCTCACCACCTCCTCGGGCAGCCTACTCTACTGCTAAACTACTTAGACTGTGAACATTTTTTTACTCAATATTTGTCCTACAGGTAGTTTAAACTCATCACTGCAGGTCCTATCCTCTGCCACAAACAGGAACCGCTCCCTGCCCACCTCCAAGTGACAACTTTCCAAATACTTAAAGACAGCAATCATGTCTTTCAACCTCCTCTTCTTCAGGCTGAACGTCCCTCAGCCACTCCTCATAGGGCTTGGTCCCCAGGCTTGTTGTCATTCAATGGACTTGTCATTCAACATTTAGTTTGATTTAAAGATATCTGGCTTTCATTTGGACGCACTGCACTGTACTTGACATAACCTGCCTTCCTGCCCAGAGGGGACCCAAAGTAGCATATGTCATTCTCCTGTCCTTCATTTTATCTCCACAACAACCCTGAGAAGTAAGTTAGGCTGAGATTGTGTGATAGGACCAAGGTCACCCAGCAAGCTTCCATGGCAATGAGGGTGGGGGAAAGAGATTAGAACCAGGAGCCTCCCAGATTAAGACTCTCACCTCTTCACGACACTAGATGTCATAAATCCAGATGAAGAAAGCCAGAAAAGAACAACCACACGCTCCTATGGTTCTGCTAATTCGTACAAAAGGTTATATTAATTATAGACACACACCAAAAAAACAAGGAAACGAAACAAAAATCCCCTACAGGAAGTGACATGATTGCAAAATTAGGAAATGCTACAAAAATAGAAAGGAAAACTGCTCAAGCCGAAGTCCAGGGAAGTAATCAGCTCATTCCTTTTCTTTCAAGTGGTCACTCAGGAAAATGATGTTATCTGGAAGGGGGAGGAAATAAAAGAGAGATGCGTCACACATTTGAATGCATTCATCAGCTTTAGAGACAGCCTAAGCTCACGACTGTCTCCTCTGACCACCAGGGTTTCAAGCACGGACGCTTTCCCAGCTCTGAAACTGGAGATGTCCAGGACTAAAACAAGAGGCAAAACAAGGGCTCCAGCACAGAGTGATGCTCAACTCTTCTGGCATAAAAGGCATCAAGACTCTGTGAAGACAGCATAAACATAACATCGAATGGCTGAACATCTCATATGACTCTCCCCCACCCCAGATCGGAGGGACCATCTCTGTCAATATGTTCCCCCAAGAACACTGCATTCCACAAATACCAACTTTTTGCTGATCCCTGGCCCCAGAGACATCCAGCTGACCTTTCCGGCCCTGGTGGAACGAGTTGCTGGTGGAGATTTGGGCCCCGATGGAGCTGTCAAAGATGTGCAGGGCCTGCAAAACAGCTCTCTTCCACCAGGCCTAGGGTTGAGGCCAGGCCAGCCTAGAAATACTGTGGCCCTCCCACCACTCCTCTCTGTGCTTTCCCCGCTATATGACACTTCCCCTCTACGGGGGGCTTGTTTCTATCATACTCACTGAATTAGCCAGTTAACTGGTGGCAGCTATGGAAACATTGTGCTTCATACTGTTTTTATAGTTGTAAATGCATACAAACGCATCACTTGGGGAGAACCGGCCTATGAATTGAACTATAAAATAAATATTAAGTCTCAATGACTAGGGACGGCTCTGGATGCCTTCACCTTTGAAGGTTGCGATCCTAAGCATACTGACCTAGAGAGGAAGGGCCATGGGATGCTGGCGAACTCAGCTTTCAGCGAACACAAGCTCTGGATTGCTCTGTAGAGATTTTGCAGTTAGATGTCTCAGCGTCTTGAATTTTGGTTAAAAGCACCTATGGGGGATTATCTGGCCCACTCCCCATTTCCTGGATCGAACTCCCTCCCCTCCCCAAGATCAGCCTCAAGAAGAAGAAGAGTTGGTTCTTATATGCCGCTTTTCCCTACCCAAAGGAGGCTCAAAGCGGCTTACAGTCGCCTTCCCTTTCCTCTCCCCACAACAGACACCCTGTGAGGGAGGTGAGGCTGAGAGAGCCCTGATATCACTGCCTGGTCAGAACAGTTTTATCAGTGCCGTGGCGAGCCCAAGGTCACCCAGCTGGCTGCATGTGGGGGAGTGCAGAATCGAACCTGGCATGCCAGATTAGTAGTCCGCATTCCTAACCACTATACCAAGCTGGCCAATAAGGCAAGACAGAGCCCTGAGCTAGAAGGCCCAGGCTAGCTTGATCTCAATAGACTGTGGAACAGGGTAGGCTCTGGATGAGGTCAGGATGGGAGCCCTCCAGGGTATACCAGGGTCACTATCTGCAGAGGCAGCCAATGGCAACAGACCTCTGAATATCTCTTGCCTCGAAAAACCTACAGGGGTCGCCAAACGTCAGCTGTGACTTGATGGCACTTTGCATTGCCAAGGCAATAGAAAGACGGGCATCCTGTCCACCCACTCGCCAGCGGTGTGCACCCAGCCTTAGGATGGAGGAGTTCTTCCAGCCTTAAATCAGAGGGGTTCTTCTGCTGGAGGAAGGCCTCAAACTCTGGGTTATGGGCCAGGGCCATTAACAGCTTGCAGTGTGTGTGTGTGTGGGGGGGTCTGCGGGGGTGGAATTTCCATCCAGGAAACAGTGCAGGGTATTAAACTCCGCCCCCTGACATAATCCTGATCCAACACTCCCCCCCCCCCAAAAAAACCCCTTGATATAAAATAAATATCAGAAACACCAGAAGATCTGGCCAGGGATTTCCTGCCTTTTATGCAGTCATACCCTACAGGTGACAACTACAATCAGTTTCTGCGTGTGTGTGTGTGTGTGTGTGTGTGTGAGCATTCCTTTGCATATAAGCCCAACAGGTCAACTAATTCAGGGGTAGTCAACCTGTGGTCCTCCAGATGTTCATGGACTACAATTCCCATGAGCCCCTGCCAGCATTTGCTGGCAGGGGCTCATGGGAATTGTAGTCCATGAACATCTGGAGGACCACAGGTTGACTACCCCTGAACTAATGTATCAAACTCTCTCTCTCTCATCTAAATCCAGGCTACTAATTCCTTCTGCCTCATTCCACCGTAATTTCCCATGACAGTTGCAGTGATGAGGGGTATGGTTTAGGGCTCTGAGGAGGTCCAGCAGGGTAAAATTGGAATAAATCCACACGTCTCTCTGCCGGACACTTGAGATTCGGCAAGAGCTTCAGCGTGCTGACCTCACTGGGCCTGGGCCCGCCTCACTCCTCACAGGCCTGAGCTGGTCTCCTCTTGCTAGGAACAATCAACAATCGTGCGAGGCTCATTCGGTCTGAGGTGCATGTCGGAGGCCGAGACTGCAAGGGGTGTGGAATGTGTCAAGAATGCGGGCGTCAAGGTCCCCATTCACTGGCACAGATGGCGTGTTCTCCCTCCCTCCCTCCCTCCCTCCCCTCCTCCCCAGAAGGCATTCAAAGCCTTCCTGTTGCCCGTCAGGAGCAGGCAGGAAGCCGAGAGGAGACCCGCCATCGGGGCAGCAGCCAGACAGACAAGTATTTCCGGCTAAATTCTTGAAGCTGAACTTTCAGACAAGGCCTGCTTTCATTCAGAGAGCCAACGTGGGCTGCCTGCCCTCTGCCAGAGGAGGCAAAGCACATATTAACAATACCAAGCTAGCTCAATTTCCTCGGCTGGTATTAGGAAGCCTGCGCTAAACGCCCTCCTGGCTTCAAGCTAGTTCTCGGCGCCCAACAGCGACACCTAGTGGTGAACAGCATGACACACCCACCCACATTCTATTGGTCTGTTTTCAAAAAGCAACAACCAGGCATGAAAAGAGGAAGGATAACACAGTTGGAATTATCTGGGCATCAGTAACGGTGTTCCCTGTGCAACAACCCCCTCCAGGTTTTGACACATGATGTTGATACCTGCAATGACTGTCGTGGCTTGCCGTCTCACGTTGTTTTTGTCTGTGTATTCCCCGTAGTCTATCTTCCCTTCCACAAAGATTCGAGCACTATAAGAAGCGAATGCAGACACCTCCGTTTATTTTTTCCATTTATACCCCGCTTTCTCCCCAGTAAGGATTCAAAGCAGCTTACAACATTCTTCCCTCCTTCATTTGGTCCTCCCAACAACCCACGAAACTATGTTTTCCTGTGAGAAAGAGCAGTCTAACAAAGTGCTGGAGACAGCTAAATTCCCTTCTCCCGGAGTGCCATGGCCTCAATCTAAATCATGCCAAGTGTGCCTTCGAAATAAGTGTCT
Organism: Paroedura picta; assembly: GCF_049243985.1. Classification (NCBI taxonomy): domain Eukaryota; kingdom Metazoa; phylum Chordata; class Lepidosauria; order Squamata; family Gekkonidae; genus Paroedura; species Paroedura picta. The sequence goes on along the minus strand of NC_135373.1, from coordinate 109,636,244 downwards.
CACACAGCCCACACACAGCACATCTGACTCTTAATCCATGGTGAAGACACAGATCCTCCACTGGACTTCGTAATGTGTGACTGGGCCTTAAAACAGCCTGAAGGGCTCTACACATAATTCCTCCAGCCAAAGTCCACTGAAATGCAGCATCGCCCTGTCCCTGAGCAAGGAGAGGAAAGTTCTGAACAGAGGACTAGTGGGCTCATAGCTACAACTCCAAATCTTCTATTTTTCCCCTTATCATACCACAAAATCATGATCTATTATCACTGGCACCAGTTTGGAGCTGAGACCCCACACAATTTCCCCAGTTCAATGACTGCCTATTCACTGCAGTCACTATTCTATAAAACTAAAAAAAAAAAAAATTCCCTACACTTTTTAATGAAAGTATTTAATATGGATTTCAACCCCCCAAACATGTCACAGGCATGAGACACTGGCTGTATATCGCTAGGCCTCAAAGCACTCATCCCGTAAAGGTCACACAGGAGTTCAACCATCCATAAGTTACTTCACCCAGCAATTGGACAAATCTACTTCCAGTAGCCGCTCACGGCAGATGCAAAATCCCCCTAATGTTGGCCTTCTTATGCCTTGTCATATAATGGAGGAAAGAACAGCCTAGATTTCAGTAGAGGCCACTCTGTCCAAGACCATACGAGAACGGGAATTAGTCTTTTGAGGAGTCTGTGTCTCCTGGAACACTGGATTCCTGCTCTTTTTTTTCTGCATATGGGCACGATCCAATTCTACTCACCCCTTCTTGACGTACTGATAAGCCACATCTCTCAAACCCGGCCTGAACACGGAGATCCTGTGCCACGTAGTTTTCTGGGTAACATCACCTGAGTCAAAGAAAGCACAAATGCCCAGAGCTGAAGTTACAGCTTCAAGTCATGAGCCTCCCTTGTTTCGGGAGGCAGACATCTATGCTGCACTCACACAACATGTTGCTGCATTAAAATGACATTTGCATGAAAACAGCGGACTGCCATGCTTGTGGGGTCATTTCTGCCTTCCTTCTTGTACAGTAAATACCAGTTAGAAATCATCTCTGGGTACTTTCAGCATGTGAAGGGTAAAGACTGTAAGATGAGCCCTGCGGGATCAGCGGTCCATCTAGTCTAGTTTCCTATTTCAAATGGTGGCCAACTAGAGAACCGTTCTGCAGGGCCAAACAGGGCGCAGGAACCAAAGCCCGCCTCTCATGTTGCCTTTTAGCACTGAAATGCAGAAGTTCACTGCTGCTGTGGAGGTTCCCATTACTCATTATGGCTCTACTGAACCCCCTTTGAAAGCAGCGCATGGCTTTCATGACCTCCACTAGCAGGGAATTTAATTACTTATTGAATAAAGACCAATTTCCTTTGCCTTTCCTGAACCTATTGTTCATCAGCTCCATTGGGTGCTCCCTAGCCCCTAGGATTTTGGGTCAGAGAGAGAAAACACTCTGTACTCTTTCTCCACTTCACGTATAATATCATAAATCTCGATTATGTCCCCCCACCTCGTCCATCTTTAGGAAAAAAAGTCTCTTTAGCCCTTCCCCATAGGGTTAAGAGGAATTAACATTGCCTCCACAAGCTGAGATTCTAAAACAGGGCTTTATCTGGGCTTACGCTTCCAGTTTATTTATTTATTATTTAAATGTATTGCCTGCCTCTCCTCGAAGGCTTGAGGAATCAGCACTGGTATGTCACCGGTACATAAAACAGGAAAAACCATACTGGATCAGGCCAATGACCTGTCCAGTTGAACACTGTGTTTCACACAGTGGCTAAAACCTAGCTGCCATCAGGAGGTCCACTAGAGGGGCCAGACCTCCAGAAGCCCTCCCACTGTTACACCTCAAGCACCAAGAATACAGAGTATCACAGGCCCAGTCATAGTGTTCCATCTATACCTTGTGGCTAATAGCTGCTGATGGACCCGAGTCATACGTTTATGATGGATCTCTGTTCCATGTTTATCCATTGGCCAGCATTAAACTTCTAGCTGGGGAAGGGGAAGGCATATAGCCTGCATGTGCTAGTCTGGGTGCTGGTGCTGACCTTTAAGGCCCTAAATGTTCTTAAGGTGCCTTTGGATTCATGCCTAGCTGTCCAACTGCAAATGAACAGGGCTACTCTCTGAAGCAAAGAACAACAGCCAGTTACAACGATATAGGCTAGATATCAGGGGAAATATTTTCACAGTCAGAGTAGTTCAGCAGTGGAATAGGCTGCCTAAGGAGGTGGTGAGCTCCCCCTCACTGGCAGTCTTCAAGCAAAGGTTGGATACACACTTTTCTTGGATGCTTTAGGATGCTTAGGGCTGATCCTGCGTTGAGCAGGGGGTTGGACTAGATGGCCTGTATGGTCCCTTCCAACTCTATGATTCTATGATTCTATGCAAATCCAGCACACAAAATCTGCTCAAGACCACAGAGTAGTTAAATTGGCCTCAACCTGAGCCACTGCTTTGTGAGGCCTGGTACCAGCCAAGAGGAATGATCTAAGCAAGATCAAGGCCCTGCAGGGCTTAAAACAGTTCTGCAGGGCCTGTAAAACAGAGCTATTCCACCGGGCCTACGGTTGAGGCCTACAGAAGACCATTGACTACTGGCCACCCTACAAACAAACAAAGATAGGAATATGAGGAAGATGCCACTTAGGGACAACCACGCAGCATTTTACTCCCCTGCCCCACTGGTACAAAAAATGAATTTGACAAACTTCTAAAATCCGACCGCTAACTTTTTTTTATGTTAGATTCTTCATCATTTTAATGTGAAAATATTTTAACTTTGTTCATTATGAATGCTGTAAGCTGCTCTGAGACCTTGGGGAAGGGTGGCAATTAACTGGATGAATAAATCAATAAATAACACGTAGGGTTTAACATGGCCTATGAGCACAGCCCTCCTGGATCAACAGCATGGCAGATAGCACAGAAGAGACTTAGTTCCTGGTTAGAAATCCAGACCTTCTGTTGCCTCTGATGAACAAGTGAACAGAAGACGGTGGGTGGGAGGGGACCAGACGCTAGTAGAAGGGCAGCAAAGGAAAGGCAAAGAATCTTGAGCTAGGGCCTCAACAGCTGTTCCAAGCACGGGCAGCACCCCAAGAGAAAGGGACCAGAGATGCCACGGAGCAAACAGCAAGAAAATATGTGGGGAAGAAGAGGAAAGAGACAGTCCAAGGACTGTGAGATGCAAGACTAGCAACACTACAGAGACTACCAAGATGGTCAGGGAGTGTCAAAGCTCCTTTTTTTTTTTAGCAAGATTTTTATTTTATTTTCCAAGATTAAAGATGATACAATACAAGTAATCTACATTATTAATACAGAAAAAGGAAGGTTATGCTCTTCATTTGATACACTTGATTCCCCGTTTCAATCCCCTTTTAAATTATTTTCTTAAATAATTCAGATAAGGGCCCCATTGTTCTTGAAAGGCCTCAAAGCTCCCTTCATCAGGTCTCTGACAAAGGAAGCCTGGACTCCTGAAAGCTCATACCCTGAATATCTTGATGGTCTCTTAAGGTGCCTTTGGATTCATGCCTAGCTGTCCAACTGCAAATAAACAGGGCTTCTCTCTGAAGCAAAGAACAGCAGCCAGTTAAGACTTCAGTAGGACTGGGGGGCACGTTCCCAATTTAATTGTCAGGCCGAAGCGGGCCTCAACAGGTTGTGTATTACCCCCGCCCCACTTCCCAAGGCGCCCCACCACTCACTTTCTTGGAGTACTTCCCTCTCTCCCGATCGCCACATCTCATTGGTAGCAAGGCTGAAAATCGTGACGGGGTTTTTCCCTTCCACTTGCCTCATGACGGGATCCTGTCCGACGCGGCCGAGCAGCTGGATGCGGTTCAGGGCTAAAGACAGGGCAAAGAAACGGGGAAGGCAGTCAAGATGGCTGACAGGGAAACTGGCTGGGCCAGATTGACCAGGAATTAACGGACTAGAAGAATAATCCAGTTTATCCACAGAAAAGACAGCTTTTGCATGCAAGAACTTTCAGGGATCGGAACCACTCATGGTTAAATTAATATCAGATTCGGAAAGGATATGGTATGGAGGCATCCATGGCAAACCACTCCCGTTGCTCTCCTGCTCTGAAAACTCAATGAAGTGGCCATAAACCTCCCACCACTATCAAGGATTATTCTTAGATTCAAATGAGTAGCCGTGTTGGTCTGAAGTAGCACAATAAAATCCGAGTCCAGTAGCACCTTTAAGACCAACAAAGATTTATTCAAGACGTGAGCTTTCGAGTGCAAGCACTCTTTGTCAGACTATGAACTGGCCATCATGACAGTGGGAATATATAAGCAAAAGTTAATCCTGTTACATTAGTAAACTGTGTCACAGAATCTAAATACAGCCACATGATAATTCTTTGCTAAACCAGCCAATCAGACCCCTCGAATTCAGTTGTATAACGCAGAGATAAAGGGAATGACGTAAACTGCTTTAAGGCTCCACAGGGAAGAAAAGTAGAGTATAAGTAAATTAGTCAAGAAATTCACAGCCTCTAAGTCCCTGAAGGAGTCATGATAGCTTGGTGAAACCCTCATGGATAGAAACTGTGTAACTGTTTTAACTGCTTCGCTATTATGTATTTTTCATGTTTGTTTTTAGCACTTCTTATTGTTCGCCTCCACAGGGACTCTAAATTGGTAGGAAAGCCACCAAGAAAATGCTTTTAATACATAATATAAAGGAGAAATTGTATGTACCTGAATATCAGATACTGGGGAGGGCAGGATAATTCAAGCCCTGCTGGGGAGGATCCAAAGTCACCTCACTAGGTGCTGGTCAGAACAGAGCATTTGAACAAAGAGATCATTGTCTGATCCCAAGTTTGTAATGTTATGTTCTAACCAGCATAGTTAAGCAGGTCTCTGGTTGGCAGATGTCTCTAGTAAGAATCCACACTGCTCCAGTGGGTGAAAGTGTTCCCCCCACTCATGAATGTTGCCTCTTTTAAGGCAACACAAATGTCCAAAATCTTATTTAGTTACTACTACTGCTACTGCTACTACTACTACTACTCCTTCTTCTCCTCCTCATCAACATCATCTGAATTTATTGCCTGCCACTCTCAGCAAAGCTGGCTCGTGGCGGGTTAAATAAATAAATAAATACAATCCCCTAAAAAAAACCCTAAAACACCGTCGTTATTAAAATACAATCTGGCAAAAGAAGACGATGGCAACGAGCCCCCCATTTGGGGGACCAGGGGGAGATAGCTGGCTACCACAGGTAGTACCTTCCCCTCCTTACGCCTCCTTCATTTATGTCCCACTCACTGGGGACCCAAGGTGGCTTTTCCCTCCTTCTCTCCCAAAGACTTCCCAGGGGGGAGGTTAGGCAGACAGTGGGAGCAACAGGCCCACGTTCGAACTTGCATGGCAGAGCAAAGATTCAAGACTTGCTCCCCCAGATCCTAGCCTGACGATCCAGCCACGACAACCACACTGGTTCCGGGTTTCTTTTGGGGTGGATGGGGTGGGAAAAGTCTACTTTCTAAGAGTTAAAAGGCTGGAATGATAACTTAGGTTAGAGCTGAACTAGTCGCAGCAAGTGCTCCCAGAGAGGTCGGAAGGCTTGAATTATTTCTGCAGTCAATTCCTCCTTGCTGACTCCTGCTGTGTGGAGAGCCAGCAGGGTGTTGTGGTTAAGAGCAGCAGCCTCTAATCTGGAAAACTGGGTTTTATGCCCCAGTCCCCCACATGCAGCCAGCTGGGTGACCTTGGGCTAATCCCAGTTCTCTCAGAGCTCCCTCAGCATTACCTGTCTCACAGGATGTCTGAGGTCGTTAAAATGAGTACCCAGCTTGCTGGGGGGGGGGGTAAACGGTAATGACTGAGGAAGACACTGGCAAACCACCCCGTATTGAGTCTGCCATGAAAATGCTAGAGGGCGTCCCCCCAAGGATCAGACATGAAGAAGAAGAAGAGTTGGTTCTTATATGCCGCTTTTCCCTACCTGAAGGAGGCTCAAAGCGGCTTACAGTCGCCTTCCCATCCTCTCCCCACAACAGACACCCTGTGGGGTAGGTGAGGCTGAGAGAGCCCTGATATCAACTGCTCGGTCAGGACAGCTTTATCAGTGCCCAGGCGAGCCCAAGGTCACCCAGCTGGCTGCATGTGAGGGAGCGCAGAATCGAACCCGGCATGCCAGATTAGAAGTCCGCACTCCTAACCACTACACCAAACTGACTTGGTGCTTGCACAGGGGATACCTTTTACCTGGGTTAGGTCACTATATTACCAAACAAGTACTATCTGATGCTGTATGTTTCTAATCTCATTCTCACTGTGTTATATTTATTTATTCAAGTTATACACTGCTCCTCACTATGATGTCTTGAGTCAATAGGCAGCAAAGCAACTTAGAAGCATGAGCAACTGCAACCATTGAGAAGGAGGCGGCCATGAGTTTGGGGCAGTGGGGCTATCTAGTTTTACGTAAGGAACACCTCCACACCCCATGGATTGTGCCGGCTTACATTATGTCAGCTGCTTTGAGTCCCACTGAGGAAGGGAAACTACAAATAACATTAAAAATTTAACTTTATATGGGGAAATCCCAGCTGTCCACACTGCCCCCCTCACCAAGGCCAAAAGGCCCATAGAAAGCAGCCATTCTCTTCAAGTCAAGGTACTTACACCTTTCGAGGACTACAGACATCGCAAGCTCAGACTCGTGTCTTACAAGCTGATGAAACACCTAGACGAAGTAAACAAAAGGCAAACACGATTTATTTAGAAAATGTATACAGACAAAGGCTTCATATCTTTAAACAGCTACACACAATATATAAATTGAAAGGTGAAGCATTTGATAGAACAATCTTCACCTGTTAACTGCTGTCATCAGAAGGGACAGCCTATGCCTGTCAGGAAAAAAAGCTGTTTTTTGTACCCCGCTTTTCACTACCTGAAGGAGTCCTAAAGTGACTTGCAAACACCTTTGCCTTCCTCTCCCCACAACAGACACCCTGCGCAGTAGGTGGGGCTGAGAGAGCTCTGAGAGAACTGCTCTGAGAGAACAGCTCTGTGAGAACTGTGACTGGCCCAAGGTCATCCATCTGGCTGAATGTGGAAGAGTGAGGAATCAAACCCAGCTCTCCAGATTAGAGGCCACCATGCTTAACCACTACACCGCGCTGGCTTTAAGGGGGTAGAACAGGTGGCCACCATAACTTTGCAACACAGACAACCCATAATACTGAAAAGTCACCTCCAATTTTAAGCAAGTCCTTTCAACTTGCATGAGCTCTGCTCTTTGTTTCCTCTCTCTTTCTCCTGTTTTTCTTCTCTGTCAGCCCCATGGCCTTAACAAAGACTTTAAATAATAGACTACTAAGTATCTCCCCGCTGACCACCCAGAAGGAAAGCCCCTAGCCAAAGCATGAGGTCCAAGCAAATTTCAGTCCTCTTGACACCGCTAAACATCATTTCAAGATCACTCAAAAACTGTAGCTCAAGCAAACGGATTTGTTACCTGCTGCAGCGGCCTCCTTAGCATTCCTGCCATTGTTTTTAGTCTCATAGAAGACATTCTGATAGTTGCTCTGGAAAAGAAAACAGCAATTCAGCACCCTATTTCCAGTTCTCAAGCGGTTTATGTATTTGGTTCTGGAGTCAGCAAACTATTATCACACGTCCTTTTAGGATAATGGACATCAGCTTCTGGGAAAGACCCCTCTGCTGATCACTTGCAGGGTTCAACTCCTAACAAAGCCATCCAGTTTTGCTCCTTGAGAACAGCCCCACACAAACCCCACTGCTAGCACCACTGCTTGCGTACACAAGAGAAACAGGAGACAAAATCAGAAACCTCAGAGAGGCCTTTGCTTTCAAACAGGTTCAGCCAACCCCCTCCCCAAAGCTTCCCCTTGCCTCACTGATCATCCCCCCCACAAACAAACCCCCAAATCAGTGCTCCACACACATTTGTGCTCTGGAATACCCCTGCCCTTTGGATGCCTTAATACCAGCTCCTTGTTTTCCCTGTCAGGTGACCTTGGGTCACATGCTTTCAGCACCCATGAAATTAAGAACTTTCATTAAGACTACCTATGAAATTTCAGCACCCGAGATGTTAAGAGCAAGCCTCAAATCTTGGAAGAGTTGAAGACTACTGCTTTAGGGCACCACATTTATTTCATTTATTGGGGGAATTTGTAGGTATTTTAGGTGCCCTGTGGCACCTGGGCCCACACACTAACCATTATTATATCACCATGGCTTCTACTGCAGGAACAGATGTCGTTGATTGGGCTAGATTCATAAGGGTGGCCAAACTGTGGCTCTGCAGATGTTCATGAGTACCGTGAGCCCCTGCAAGTGCTGGCAGGGGCTCATGGTCCATGGAAATCTGGAGAGCCACAGTTTGGCCACCCCTGGACTAAAAGAAAGCCACAGGCACAGAATCACATCTTTCACAGCCCAGTGAGGATGTGACCCACGATCTCCCAGAACATAATATATCACTCTAACCACTACACCACACTCCCTCCACTCAAAGGCTCACTCAGTTCACCTCTGAACCCATTTCAGATGCTCCTGGTGCAGCCGAGACTCACTGAGGTGATCAGCAGGGGGCAATCCCTCCAGAACAGGGGAAGTCGAACTGGGGCCCTCCAGATGTCAGTGGACTACAATTCCCATGAGCGCCTGCCAGCGTTGTGGCAGGGGCTCATGGGAATTGTAGTCCACGGACATCTGAAGGGCCCCAGTTCGACTACCCCTGCTCAAGAGTGAAGAACTAAACCCTGCAAACTGAACCCTGCAATCACTCACCCGACTTTCACTTTCGTTTCTGGTGTAAACACAGAAGAGCAACTGGGGCGGAGTGGAGGAAAGCATTATAAAAGGGAACCATAGAGTGGAGGGAGGGATTGTCAGGAGCAGATCGGGGTCACCGAATGATCCCATCAGGAATCAAGAGGTGCCCTGGGGCAGGGGTAGTCAACCTGTGGTCTTCCAGATGTCCATGGACTACAATTCCCATGAGCCCCTACCAGCAAATGCTGGCAGGGGCTCATGGGAATTGTAGTCCATGGACAGCTGGAGGATCACAGGTTGACTACCCCTGCGCTGGATCACTGCACGCCTGCAGGAAATCGAGCGGTCGCAGCGAATCGTAGGAATGGAGACGTCTGACTGAGCAGCGCGTGGGGCCCGGGCCGCGTGTACTAAGAAGGCAAGCGCCTGCACGGCCCGCGGACTGCAGGAAGCGCGGGAAGGGCGCATCGCAGTCGGCCAGGTGGTGCCGAGCGCGCACGGAGCGGAAGCCCCCGATCCCCGGCGGCAAAGCAAGGGCGGCGAATCCCTCGGGCGCAATCGGAGATCCCGGGGCGCGTTTGCAGCGAGAAACCCCCGCCAGGCACAGAGATCCAGGCCGCCCTCGCCTCTGTCCCCTGCCCTCGTGCGCGCTTACCTGGGAGCCGGCTCGGACCGTGCACGCGCTCCCTCTCTCCCTCCCCCGCGTGTCTCCTCGCCCGATCGCCGACCCCTGCCGCGCGTGGCCGATCAGGAACCATAGAGACCGGGCGGGGAGAGGGGCAGGGAGAGGGCGAGACACAAAGCCGGGCAGCCTCACTTCCTTTTCCAGCTCCTCCCGCCCCCGGCGCTGCAGCCGCCCCAGAGGGACTGCGTGGGGAGCCCTGCCCCTCCACTCCGGCGGCGCCCTTCTCGCTCCCGCTTGCAGCTGCCCGTCGGATGGCTGCTCAGGAGTTCTCCGTCGGCAGCGGAGACAAGCGCCTGCGGGGCCGCCCGGCACGCTTTGGAAAGGGAAGCTCGCTAGAGGCCTCTCGCTGAGCACCTTTTCCCAGCCGAGGAGCACCGACTGCGCTGAGCCGCCGCGGTGAAATCCGAGCCGCGCTACAGGGGCTGCAGGGTTCCATTGGCGCCCAGGGAGAGGACGAGCTGCCTGTCACTTGGCCCGGCGGGAAAAGCGGGCGGAATTTCCGCCCGCAGTTGAAGCAGCGCTGGGGTCCATGCTGGGTGCCCAGGCAGAATGTTCCGCCGGAAACACCTTTCCTCCGGAGTGGTTCCGCGACGGACCAGAAAAAGGGATGTCAGGCGGAGAAGCGGCTTGGCCTTGGCAAGGAACGGTCTGAGGAGCGTGATCAGCCGCTGCAGTCATCCACGGAAGGCTTTTCCCCACAATCCGGCTTGCAACCTATGAAAACTGATGGATGTTCTTTGCTTTCACCCATGCCCATGGGGCGTGGCGGTTGAGAGCAGCAGCCTCTGACCTGGAGAACCGGGTTTGGTTCCCTGCTCCCCCCCCCCCCCCCCATGCAGCCAGCTGGGTAACCTTAAGGCAGTCAGTTCTTTCAGAGCTAGTTCAGACGCATCTACCTCATACGGTGTCTGTTGCTGGGGGAGGAAGGGAAGACGATTGTAAGCCACTTTTGGATCCTTCAGGAAGTGAAAAGCGGGGTATAAAAGCCAACTCTTGATGTACTGCCTTTAGCATAAGCTGTGTTCTGTTGAAATCTACCTCATCTGACCACCCTTGTTGGAAAGTAAAGGGGTGGGAGAAGAGCCATAGTAGAGGTTTATAACACTATGCAGAGTGTGAAGGAAGTCTTTAGAGCTTTTATCATCCCATGTCCTTAGAATTCTGGGACACCTATTGTAGAAAATGGGCTGTAAATGCAAGGCAGACATTAACACACAGTGGACATGGAATCCACCCGCAGAATATGTGATCATGGGTGCTCACTGTTTGGGGGGTTGCAGTTCAGGCAGCATGTTAGTTTCTCAAAAACATCTGGTTAGCCATTGTAGAAAATGGAATATTGAACTCAGTGCCAAGGTCCTAGTTTGCCTAGGGCAGGCTTTCTCAACCAGGGTATCGTGACCTGGGGGGGGGGGGGTTGATTATTATTATTATTAGATTTATTTCCCGCCTCTCCCGATAGGCTCGAGGCGGGTCACAACAACTAATCCCATTAAAATTCCCATTAAAACATCAGTCTACTAACATGGCGGCTAAAAATCCCATCCCTCCCCCAATTATTAAGAGGTGAAGAGGAAAGGATAGGGGAGTAGCGTACACTCCAACTCCTAGGGGGGAAGCGATGTCCCTGATTTGCTGACCCCAGCCTCAACCATAGACCTGGTGGAAGAGCTCCGTTTTACAGGCCCTGCGGAAAGCTGACAAATCCCACAGGGCCCGCAGATCACCCGGGAGCTCATTCCACCAGGTAGGGGCCAGGACTGAAAAAGCCCTGGCCCTGGAAGGGTATCCCAAATAGGTGGGAATTAATTTTTAATATAGTTTTGAAATTTGTTAAACAATTATGGGGCCAATGATGGGCCTGGATGGGGTGGGAAGAAGAGGCACCCCAGGTGGGCATGTCCACAACTATGCTTCCCAACCATATTCTGCATGGTCATACCACTTCTGGAATTTCTCAAAGCCTGAAGAATGTTTCAGGGGGTTCTCAGTAAAAAAGGTGAGAAAGGTTGGCCTTGGATGCCAAAAAAGCCGTGGGCAGACCTGAATTGGTCAACATAGTAAGTAAATTTAGACATGGGGGTCACCATTCCAGTAGGAGACGCTGTTGGCTGTTATCTCTATGGGGCAGGAACAAGTGACACTAAATGAAGCACAGTCAAGCCTTCCCTCGTGTGAGTTTCCCACAAAATTCTCCACACAAAGACTTTTAGATAAACGAGATCATAAAATACTTTATTTGCACAAGCATAATTTTCTTTTTAAAAAGGGAGAACGTCCTTCAGGACTAAAGACCTTGTGCTGTCCAGCAGCTGAAAGTAAAACCATGTCCAACCATGTTGATGGGGAGCTAACATGTTTCGGGAGACTTAAAACATTTCTGAAGACACTACTCCAAATCTAAAATCTTCAAGTCCAGCCTAGTTCATGGAGCAGTAAGGGGGATTCATGAGACAATATCAGGAGTTACACTGCAGAGGGGGCTTCATGTTTATTTTATTATTATGAACAATTACATAATTGGAAATTGAGGAGTTCTAAAAGAGTTTGTCTGCCTCACACATAAATACATACACACTCATACCTCCCAAGAGCCAGGCAAGTAGACTGTGCCTACCCCCAGCTGCTACCTCAGGAATGAAACACATGTTCAGCTCTGAACAAAAAAAATGCTTTGAAGGCCCAGATTGCCCAGTATTTCCCCAATATTAGAATTAAGATGAAAAAGGAAAAAAAAATACAAATGGAAACAGCTTCTTCCCCCAGTCAGGTTAGGTTTCCCTGTCGGCCCCAGGGTGATGTCATTTGTTGCAGATGATCCTTGTTCATTGGCACTTCCATATTAAATATGTGGTCTCATTTATTTCCTTTGGCTCTCGAGGCATGGCTAGTCTATAGTCGGGTAGCCTAACCTCGTTGTCTCTTCTCTTGTGTCTTCTCTTTCTCACCTGCGAGAGGAACAAACCGCCTATAGACCAACATACATCCCCTCTACCCATAATTACTGGCAAATCCCAACATAGAGTATTAAATAGAAAGATCCTTAAAACACATTACACTGAAAGCTAGAGAAAGAAAATAGGTTCTTTTTCATAATTCGGGGTAGGGGTGGGTGGAGCATATACATTTTAGTGTCCTAGGATAAATTTCCAGGCTGTTGTATGGACAGTTGATTTCATACTAATTTATCAGAAAGATCAATCTGAAGTATTGGGACTGTAGTGGCCAAACGCCCTATAGGATAGGCTGCTTTCACTTCAGTAGCCACCGCAAGTATAGCTGAATGATCGGCCACTCTTCCCTCCCACCAGTCGTTTCTTGCTGCTCTGTTGCTTTGAATGGGCTCCAGAAGCTCCGGCCGTGTCACGGTCCAAAGATGGGTCCTTTCTGAAGGTCGTCGCGAGGCGGATGGCTCTCAGCTCCCTGAGAAAAGAAAGCCAGGAGGCCACTGAACCCAAAATCTCAGAACGAAGGGATTGTGCCCATGCTTGGCTCTTGTGGCCCTTTCTTGCATGCCCAGGGAAATGCCAATCCTCACTTTGGAGTCAGGAGGTGAATTTCCACCAGGCCACACTAGCCAGGGATTCTTGAGGGGAGGGGGGAAGGCACCATCTGAGCATGGAATTGGGGTCACTGTGGGTGGGCAGGTAGCTGTGAATTTCCTGTATTCTGCAGGGGATTGGACTAGATGACCCTGGAGGCTGGGAGAACTCTATAATTCTATTATATGATTCTAACCCCCCCCCCTTCAAAACACTCTCCTGCCCCATCTAATTCTGGCTACTAATGGGGAGAGCAATATGGGTGATATTGAAATGGTTGGGACTCTGATTTTTAGAGATTTATACAGAATTTATGTTGTTGTTAGATGCAAAGTCGTGTACGACTCATCGCGGCCCCATGGACAATGATCCTCCAGGCCTTCCTACAGAATTTATAGAGTTGTTTTAACAATGTTGATTTTATCTGATGTACACCACCCTGAGATGGCTAGGCTCAGTGTGGCGGTCCTATAAATCCAGTTATAAACAAACACACACACCCGCCCATCAGAGCTCTGCTAGGCCGCAAGGTAGATTCAAGTAGGTAGCTGTGCTAGTCTGAGACAGCAGGACCTTCAAGACTCACAATAAAATCAGAGTCCAGGAGCACCTTTAAGACCAATAAAAATTTATTCAAGGCGTGAGCTTTCGAGTGCGAGCATTCTTCGTCAAGACCCACAAAGTTTTATTCTGGGCCTGCCACTGGACTCAAACTTTGCTAGGCTGCAAGGCCTTTTCCTAGACACTAAGGGGATGGACTGAAAACACAAATGGGGGAACAGGAGGTGTGTTGAGGGCAGCAGGGAACACGGGAGGACCTCATTAGAGAGGTCAAGGGAACAGCATCCCTCTTTTTTCAGAACAGGTTGCTCCTAGAATCCAGGTGAAACCTCAGTGCCTGTGTGTGCTAGCCACAGACCTGCCTCAGCAGGAGAATGGGAAGTTGCAGAACGGTGACTTGGGGTAAAGGCAAGCAAGCAGATCATCTGTTGCCAGTCCACAATCACCTGTGCCCCTTAAGGGTTGGGGACTTTGTTCTTCATCCTGGATACCTATCCTGGATGCTTTAGGCTGATCCTGCACTGAGCAGGATGGTCTGTGGGGCTCCTTCCAACTATGATTCTATCCTTTGGCCTCAGGGCAGCAACTGCTGATTAACGCCTCCTTCTGCAAGATTAATGTGAGTTTCAGACCCCTCACTTTAAAACTGCAGGCTCCCTCCCATTTACAAGGTACGCTCAGGTTGGTCTACTAAAGCAGTGTATGCAAGTGCCCTTGGGATAACCTTCAGCGGTTCCTCTATTGGTTGAACAGTTGTTATCACATGGCTGTGAAGGCAAGGATTCTAGGATGGGGGAAAGGGCAAGGTCAGAAAGTCCAGTCAAAAGCCAACCAATTCTACCTTCTACCACTGGGCTCCTACAAAGGAGATTCCAAGTCCTCCCCTTCTGTGATCAGACCAAGTCAGCCCCTTTTCCAGATCACTCCCTCCTCAGTCTCCTTTGCCAGTAGAAGACCTTACCTTTCTAGCATGGCTGTTTTTGATTTCTCCACATTTAGCTGCTTCTGCAGTTGGGCAGCTTTGCTGAGAGAAGGTCGTAGGACAGGGTGTTTGGTTAATGCCGTCGCTGAAGGCCTAGCTACCGGATCAGGATGAATCATAAGCTAAAATGAGGGGTGGGGAAGGGGGTTTCAAAACAACAAAATAGATTCCCAGTTAATAAAGCACTGAGCTGCCCATACTCCTCTCACTCTCCCAACGGCAGTAAAGCTCACCTTGAGCAGGTCAGTGAAGCCGTGCGAAAGCTGTTGTGGGATGAAGGGCAGGTTGCCTTTGCGGATATGGTGCCACATGGTATCGTTGTGGGGCAGTGGTCCACAGCCTGCAGCTCGCGCGATTGTTAATGAAAGGGCAAAGATGTCTGCCTTAGGCAGGTGGCAGTATTGCTACGGTGAGAGCAGAAAAGAAAACCAGATGTTGGAAGGTACAATCAAAGTTGGCTGTGCACCAAACTCTGGTTTCTCTCCAGATCGTATAAATCTTTCGCCGTTTACTAAAGATGTCCGTGGTGAGGAAAGTTGGCTATGCACCAAACTGGTTTTCACTGGCTTCAGAAATCCTCCTACAACATTTTAGACCTGCAGTCACATCTTTTAGGCATTTAATCTCTCTTTTACAAAAAACAGATTTTGATATGCGGATTTCCAAATTTTGGACGCCTCCTCTAAAGACCCTCTATGGTGGCTCTTAACCCTTAATCAGCTACTGCCCACAAAGTGTGTGGCATCAGAATATCAACTAAACATGAGCATACAAAAAATGAATTGTACTGGTCAACAGCATTGCTGGAAGTTCTACCCGCACACACATGCCTAACCGAGAATGCAGTTGTACCTCTTGCAAGACTTCATTGGCCAAAAAGCGACTATCCCCCTCTTCCACTTGAGGATTGGTCACCGATGTCACATGTCCCAGGTCCCCTAAGAAAGAGAAAATGTGAGCCACGGAACCTTCGAAAACCCTTCAAGAAGCCACAGTGAGAACAGTCCCGTACTTCAGCTGGGGAAGCTTTCCGTGTTCTGGGGCTATGTTCTAGGCAAAGATGGCAGTTCACAGGCAGGTCTAGACCTGACCTTTGGGCATCACATGGGTCACTTGTGCATCACTCCATGCTAGAGGATAGAATAACGCAGCACCCTTGCGTTAAATGTAGGCCTGGTCTCCTAGAAGGCCAGGACCAAGTCTACAGCTATGCATGGAAGCAAGGTTCTGCCCCCCCAAATGAATGTGCTCTGTGCATGCAGAAGAATTGCACAGACAAGGGACTTGCTGCATTCTAGGACTTTGGCGTGCAGCAATTTGTGCTGAACCAAGTCCTAGACACACTCCCCCCCCCACCAACAAGTATTTGTGTTGTCATCCTGGACAGCTGCACCCCCCAGCTGAGTACAGGAATGTCACATAGAGCCTTCTGAGGCAGCTTATGGCCATCTGCCAGTGGGTGCCATGCACAGAGATGTTTATTGGGAGCATCCCAGTCTTGCGTGTGCAGATTTTCTGTGGAGAGGAGAGATGGAGGAAGGAGAAGAGATCACGATACCCACTTCATGGGCCCTTTGGAGGGAACAGGCTCTTGAGATCTTTACACTAAGCCATTCCGAGGCACAGGAAAAACCTGAGGATACCCACCAATTTTATACACCACGTTAGAAGAGGCACACCCATCCTCCTCACTGTCACTCTCTTCCTCACCAGCAGGTCCAGACAACTTGTGACAGATAAAAATATTGCCTGTAATGAACGAGAAATAAGTTTGCAATATCTATGCTGGCACAGTATAGCCAACACCAGGAACACGGCTTGTGCTCTGTGCACATAAATATGTTCTTCGCAGACACTGGAAATGCTACTCAGTGCCGGAGAACTCCTACAGACCTCCATTCCACACACGCACAGGTGAAACCGGATTTTGGCTGGAGAGCGCAGGATGATTTTATGGAAGAAGTCAGATTCAAATGGGTAGCCGTGTTGGTCTGAAGGAGCACAATGAAATCAGAGTCCAGTAGCCCCTTTAAGACCAACAAAGATTTATTCAAGGCGTGAGCTTTTGAATGCAAGCACCCTTTGTCAGATTATGTAAGAAGATCATAGTCTGAGGAAGAGTGCTTGCACTTGAAAGCTCATGCCTTGAATAAATCTTTGTTGGTCTTAAAGGTGCTACTGGACTCTGATTTTATGATTTAAGTGTGTTCAACTTGCCTTTCACACAGCGGTACAGTAACACAGTTGTATATCCGTCTAAGTATTAGTGCACAGACAATAACTCACTGGGCTTGATGTCCAAGTGGACCAGGCCAGAGGTGTGGATATATTTCAGTCCCATGGACACCTGCAGCAAGATCTCCTTCAGCTCTGGTTCTTTGAAGTAATCAGTAGTCTTGGCCTTTTCTAAAAGCACATCCTGAAGGCTCCCACCTGGAAGGGGAGATGGGAAGAAGAACAGAGCACAAAAGGAGTTTCTTGCATACCCATTCATTCCCTTCCTTTCTTCCTCTCTCATTGCATGGTCCTCTTTAACAGAGCCACTATACACAAGGCTGCGAGCCCCATGAAGGAACACCCCAGATGTTCTCCTCCAGCAGGCAGGCAACCCCATGTGGATCAGATGGGCAGACTTAAGTTTCTCCCTGTTCCATTTCTCCCAAAGATAAAAGCCTGCGCTCTAAGTAAACCTGAATTATTCAAAAGGGGTTTTCTATGCAGGCAAAAGACTTGCCCTGTACTAAATGATTCACAAAGTTACTTAGAAAAATGATCAAGGACTGGTGTATAACTAGGATCCTATTATGGAATTTTGTGTCCTGAAAGATGTTGTGTTAATACTTATGCTTTGCTTCAGTACCTGGTTAGACCTGGTTGGCTCTGCAGCCCTAATTCTATTGCATTGTTTCTTGGATGTCCCATCTGCCAATTGTATTGACTCTGTGTAATCCACCTTGACTCCGAGTGGGAAAGGCGGATTATATACAACTATACCACCTGGTGGAAAGAGCTCCCTGAAGAGCTGCGGGCCCTGTCAAAGCTCTCTGAGTTCCGCGGAGCCTGCAAAATACAGCTCCTGCCAAGCGTTTGTCTGAGGCTGGATGGTGGCCCGGAGGCTAAGATCTGGCCCCTCTCTCCTGGGGACAGAGGCCAGTATTAGACTGGCCCAGTTCCCCAGATTGTTCCATCCTATGCCCAATTATCCACCTGCTTGCCTTTTTGCCCATCCAGTGGGCCTGTGTGCGAACAGCTGTTATTTATTATATTGCCATCATTGTAAGTGAGTTATTTTATGGGGATTTTAATGAGGAATGGTTTTAATACATTGATTTGTATCTGAAATACTGTAAACTGCTGCGAGCCGGTTCTCCGAGAGCGGCGGTCATACAAATCGAATAAATAATAAATTAATAAATAATTATAGTAACATAAGGAAAAATAAATTAGACTGCTAAGAAAGCCTGGGGGACCTCCTGGAGGGAAGAAACCATCACTCAGTCCAGGGCTAATTCTGCACATGGAAGATAATTCACTTTCAATGTGCTTTGGCAGCTGGATTTTCCTGTGCAGAACAGGAAACTCTACTTCTAAGGTGCATTGAAGGTGCATCAACTCTTGGGTGCAGAATGGGCCCAGAATACTTGCTACTCAACATATGGACTCTAGACCCTTCTGTTAAAATTCCCAATGTGGAAGTCACTTGTGTAGGCAAGTGTGAGCTGCTACGTGGGGTGCAAGTCATTTTATTTCATTTAAAATATCAACATGTGCTATTCCACAATTATTTGCTCTAACCACCCGAAGGTTCAAGTGATCCAAAAGCAGACAGGAACAGCACATTGGAAGAGTTTCATTGTAAGGAAAATAGAGCAAAACCGGGTTTCCGAAGAATTCAAACCAAGGCCAGGAGAAAACAGTTTTGCCCTGGTCCCTACATGATAACATCTCTGTGGAAGATGTTCTAGAAGAAGAAGAGTTGGTTTGTATGTCCTGCTTTTCACTGCCTGAAGGAGTCTCAAAGCAGCTTACAACCACTTTCCCTTCCTCTCTTTACAAAAGACACCCTGTGAGGTCGGTGAAGCTGGGAAAGCTTTGACAGGACTGCTCAGCCAGAACAGCACTATCAGGACTGTGATGAGCCCAAGGTCACTCAGCTGGCTGCATTGGGCTCCTTCACAGCCCTGACAGCCCAGAAATGAGCTATCACCAATAGGTGGCTCCATTTCTGGCCAATACCCAGATCATATAGAAAGTTCAAGGGAGCTAAAAAGGACCTTCAATGACAAGAAAATTGATGTGTAAAACCTCTGGGAAGACATGAATGATCCCTGCCCATGTATAATGAGTACATGTAGATATTGCACAGACTCCGTATCCTGTGAGAACCTGAGGAACTGGTCTGAAGCGTGGCCACTGAGACATGGCCTCAACATCCTGCCTATTCTTGTTCCCATGAATTATGGCAGTTCAGAGATTTAAAAGAGTAGTTAGCAACAAAATGGTGACTAAACCTAGGCCCAATCTGCACCCAAGAGTTAATACACCTTCAATGCACCTTAGAAGTACAGTTTCCTGTTCTGCACAGGAAAATCCAGCAGCAAAAGCACAGTGAAAGTGTATTATCTTCCATGTGCAGAATTAAACCTGGTCTTCAGGAATGTCACACTCCTGGCAGGCAACAAACACACAAGAGGGAATTAGAAAATTTCACAGATTTAAAGTTTCAGTTACTGAGCATCAAAGCTCTCTGGAACCCACTTCTTCTCACCATTGCAGTGTTCATTCTGAATGATCATGTGATCATCTTCGGCCCAGGCAGAATAGTAGCGTACCACGTGGGGGTGATGACCAAGCACTGCATGGGCATAGACTTCCCGCAAAGCCATTTGCCTGGAGAAAGAAGAAGCCCGCTGTTGTAATTACGATATTAAGGAACACATCATTTTGGTTCTAGATCTAAGCAGGAGATACAGAGAGGCCAGATTTGAGAGCCAAGGGATAAGCTGTGAGTTCTTTGGGAGACCCAGGCAGAAGGGCAATATTCTATTTAAACCCTTTATTAGCCACATTTCTTCCTTACAGAACTCAAGGCAGCTTACAGCAAAGATAGAATCATAGAATCATAGAGTTGGAAGGGGCCATACAGGCCATCTAGTCCAACCCCCTGCTCTACGCAGGATCAGCCCAAAGCATCCTAAAGCAAAGCATCCTAAAGATGAGACAGGTAACTCATTAAAAGCATAAACACCAAAAGTTTAAAAACTCAAGGACTGCTAATAAACCTAACCACATGCAGTCCTAAAAAAAACATCATTAACAGATTCCTAATGGTTTAAAGCAGGGGTAGTCAACCTGTGGTCCTCCAGATGTTCATGGACTACAATTCCCATGAGCCCCTGCCAGCAAATCCAGGCCTCCCTGTTCAAAACACCAGCCAAATTATATCTGAGCCTGAATATGAGATCTGTATCAAAAACCCCACTACAAGAACAGAAGCGGTTTGAACTATTTTGTTTTTAATATATAAAGTATTATAATATTGTTCTATTGTTTTTTGAAATGTTGTTACCCACCCTGAGTTCTACGGAAAGGGCAGGCTATAAATAATTTTTAAAAAATTGTCATATAAAAGTCTGATGTCTTCCTTGACGGTTCACTTACTCATCCGAGGATCCAGCGAGAGGTCTCTTGGAGCGCTTGATGGCGTAGACGCAACCATCCAACCTTTTGATGCACTTGTAGACCGAGCCAAACTCCCCCACGCCAATTTTTTCCAGCTCTAGGAACTCCTTCTTGTAGCGGGACACCATGTTGCTGTCACGCAATAGAAACCTCTAGAGAGCAGGTGAGAAAAAGCCACACAAGCTGGAGAAGAGATGGTGGACTGAGGATGGAGGAGAGCTTGGGGCGGCCTCAAATGACAAATCCCGAATCCTTTGTACTTAGGCTTGCTATTTTGACAGGCACACAAACAAAAGCCACATCGGCTTTGATTTTAGGGGAGGGGCTGTTGTTCACAGCAGAGTGTCTTCTTGGGGAATCTTTTCCCACTTCTCCATCCAGTTGATAGAACCATAGAATTGGAAGGGACCTCCGGGATCATCTAGTCCAACCCCCTGCACAATACAGGAGCTCACAACTCATATCAGGCCTACACTGTAATGAGTGGTGGGGTTTTAACCCTTTTCTCACAGCACCATTTCCTAGAATTCAAATTGGGCCCCAGTAACTTGGGGACAAACGTACAAGCGGCCGATATGTTTCCCTACAAAATAACAAACAGCAACTGCGTGCAGGGGAGATCTGGGGCCTAGAAAACAGCCTGGTCTAAAGAAGTGAGGAGCTGTTACTGAAAAATACCAAAATGCTCACAAGATACGATCCCAAATCTAGTCTGGTTTGACGTGCCGTTTCAGATGCTCACAGCAGAATCCAAACTTCTATGTGAGGATTCACACTAAGGCAGGGGTAGTCAACCTGTTGTCCTCCAGGTGTTCATGGACTACAATTCCCATGAGCCCCTGCGAGCAAAAGCTGTCATGGGCTCATGGGAATTGTAGTCCATGAACATCTGTGGGACCACAGGTTGACTACCCCTGCACTAAGGCACCCAGACGAACCCGAAGTTCTATTCCATTTCCACAAGGGACAGAAAGTTGGTTTGGGAACTCGTTGTATGCCACCGACACTGGTGCTGCCACCTCTTCCGTGGCCTCCCTAGTGTCCTATTGCTCCTCGGCCTCTTTCCCCATATTAACTTTCCTGCAGCTACTAGCTAGTTCTCACGTGAAAGCCATCCCCAAGACAAGTTACGCTTTGGTACCAGTTTTGTTTCCTGCCAGGAGAGGGAGATGCCGTTTCATTTCCTTAGAAATGACTACGGAAGATGAAAGATCCATTTCGTAAACACTACTGGTCGTGCTCAGATTCATGAAGATGGAGGGAAAATAATCCACCAAAACACACGGACAGACAGCAGGGGATCTATGCCTAATGCTCCGTGAAGTCCCTCACTTTCTCCCCCGCAAGAAACTTTACAGAGAGCTTCGTCTTCAGTAGACATTTAGTTAGAACCTTTTTTCCTTATCTAATCTTCAGTAACTACAATACAATCAAAATGCAGCAAAGGACAATAGCATTTAGTTAGGGGGGGAGCTAAATGGTATAGGCCCACCTAGGATTGTGCCATGGCAAAAGAGTGGCAGGGATGCTCCTGTCTGAATTGTCCCCTTTCCACATTAAAAAATCCATTTGAAAGCCTAGCAGGTTTAGGTGGCGTATTCTGCCCTAGCTTCATTTTACCTTGCTCCAAAGTATCTTCCTTCACATAGCACAGGTTTTATAAATGGCAAGAAACATTCAAACGTACGGTCTTCTACGGGCACTCTGAAGTGGTACAGTCCCCACTTCCATTAGAG
The DNA here is from genome assembly GCF_049243985.1 of Paroedura picta. Lineage (NCBI taxonomy): Eukaryota > Metazoa > Chordata > Lepidosauria > Squamata > Gekkonidae > Paroedura > Paroedura picta. The sequence goes on along the minus strand of NC_135373.1, from coordinate 109,614,273 downwards.
ATTCTAGAGAGCAGCTGCCAGTCAGGGTGAACCATATTGACCTTGATAGACCAACAGCCTGACTCAGGTTGGACCTCCTTGGAGGTGGAGCCTTGGGAGGGCCCTCAACAGAGTACAAGGCAACAGAGCCCACCCTCCAAGGCCGCCATTTTCTCCAGGGGAATGGAATCCAGTCATTGGGAGATCAGCTATAATTCTGTAAGGTCTCCAGGCCCCACCTGGAGGTTGGTAACCCTATGCCAAGACATTATTGGGTCCTACCTTCATATCTTTTGACTCACCTCTCTAGCACAAGTGACACTAAGCAGATTGCCTCCTCCAGGACCAGGCGGATCGTCAGTTGAGCAAGCCAGGTCACAGGCCTTATTGTCTAGGATAGGTTCATTCCTCTGGAGGGGCCTACCTGAGTGGGCGTGGGGAGGGGTGCCGTCACTTGCCGTGTTCAGGAAAGCGTCTAAGAGTGTTTTGTTCCAGAGGGCATTTGCTAGGAGGTAGACTGTGGGTATTGGTTTATATCTGTTTTAACCATGCATTGATTTTAACTTGTTGCTGGAGGCTGAAGCTTTTGGTGTCCTTGCAGATTTCGCTGTTTTGTTAGCTGCCTTGATTCAGAAGAGCCAAGGCAGGGCAATAAATATTTGAAAGAAACCATACCAGCCTGCCTAAGAAGGGTGTCATATTTATTTATTGACTTAATCTATGCCTCCTCTTTCTGCCCAATGGGGGGAGAAGCCCCTCAAGAGAAAGGGCTCCATACTACTGGGAGGCCAGTGGGAATTAGGGGGCTTTTGCACATTTCCTCCTGCCTTCAGTACCCTTACCTTGGCCGGCACCCCCTGCTCCTCTTGGCTCCCTCTCTGGGCGGGATCCTCCCTAAAAGGAATACAGTTAATCACCTAAAATCAAACATTAGCCCAGTCCCCAGACTTCAGTTTCACCGTTTAAATTTTTAAACACCAACTTCAGGAAGCGCTCGCACCTTATGAAGTATTCATACAGAGGCTTGTACATCCGACAGTAGGCGGAACAGAGGAAAATTCTGTTCCAAGGCCACAGAGAATGCCATCCTGAGTTTCAAAAGCCACATTCTAGCCTGGAGACATTATTTGTCTCGAATTTATTCACAATTTCTCCCTTCAGGAGAGCCAAAATGTAACATTTTAATCCAAGACTGCTAAATTAGAATGCAATGGGGCCTTTCATGACTCAAACAGGCCTACATCACTGATGGGTACAGCACCTTTTTCTCCAGTAGATGCAGACAGTCTGGCCACTGGGAAAATAACTTCTCAACTGCAATTCAGGACAAACAGTGATGCTTAAAAAGAAAAGCGGAAACAGGTGCCTTGACGGGATAGTCCAATCTCCTCAGTCCCTGGAAGCTAAGCAGGGTTTATTTATTTATGTATACCACCCTTCCCTCTCTTTTGAACAGGGTTCCCCCAAAACACAATAGGGGGATCACTTCTTTAAGTATTAGAGAGCCGGCTTGGTGTAGTGGTTAGGAGTGCGGACTTCTAATCTGGCAAGCTGGGTTCGATTCCCCGCTCCCCCACATGCAGCCAGCTGGGTGACCTTGGTCTCGCCATGGCACTGATAAAGCTGCTCTGACCGAGAAATAATATCGGGGCTCTCTCAGCCTCACCTCCCTCACAGGGTGTCTTTTGTGGGGAGAGGAAAGGGAAGGCGACTGTAAGCCACTTTGAGACTCCTTCGGGTAGAGAAAAGTGGCATATAATAACCAGCTCTTCTTCTTCTTCAGTAATATCAGAGCTCTCTCAGCCTCACCCACCTCACAGGGTGTCTGTTGTGGGGAGAGGAAAGAAGGTGATTGTAAGCCACTCTGAGACTCCTGGGTAGATTCTGCACACAACAGATAATGCACTTTCAATGCACTTTAGAAGTAGTTTTTTTCTGTTCTGCATAGGAAAATCCAGCTGCCAAAGCACATTGAAAGTGAATTATCCTATGTGTGCAGACTCTGCCCAGGTAGAGAGAAGTGACATATAAGAACCAACTCTTCTTCTTCAGTAATATCAGGGCTCTTCAGCCTCACCTCCCTCACAGGGTGTCTGTTGTGGGGAGAGGAAAGGGAAGGCGAATGGAAGCCGCTTTGAGACTCCTTCTGGCAGAAAAAAACAGCATATAAAAACCAACTCTTCTTCTTCTTCTAGATGCCTTGCCCCCTGCAACAGCTTTAGGATATAATTCCTGCAGCTAAAGGTCTTAGAAAAAAGCCACTGGATTATGAAATCCTACTATCCTGACAATATCGCGCAGCAAGAATAATTTTATTGAAAACTCTTTTAACGAAGCACTCACAGCTCCCCTCTGGCTTTCCTCTTGCTGCTGGGATGGAAGACCATCTGCCGATACGATTCTGGGGTAAATGGGTTGATATTAACCAAAGAGGCTGGGACAGGTTCCTCTGGCTCGGCACAAGTGAACCGCAAGTTTCTCATTCCTTTGGCAGGGAACTTCCCCACTGGTGAAGGGAAAGCCGTCTTGCTTAGGAGACTCTAGATGGAAAACAAACAGAGTCAGGGGAGAAGGCTGTAGTAGACCAACTGGCGCACGCCAAGCGTGCCACTTACAAAAACCTTAATGAGCATAATGATGTTCATCATTGTGGAAGTCTACTGTGGGAACACTTTACAGGCCGCATGAAGCAAGCTTTTTGCAAACCCTCCAAATGCAGAATACATTACAAGGATAAAGACCTCGTTTCCCAGGATCACGCCAAGAACCACACAACCCACAATCATGTCCCAACAGTTTGAGAACTCTGCAAATGTTTGTGGGGGATTGGTAATCAACCAATATTACCCCCAGGGGACAATCCCCTGTTTTTTGAGTAGAAGGATCTTGTTTAAGTATTAGAGCCAAACAACCATTGGTCAGAATTATCTTCCAGACATTTTACTAATTCTTCCTGAGAGCTGTCAACCACTGTGGCATGATAATGAACACCATTTGTAATTTGCAATTGCTTTTATGGGATGTTTATGAGTTTTATTGTATTTATGGATTTTGGAAACCATCGCAAGACCATTGGAGCACGGCGGTATAGAAATCTAAAAATAACTAGATAAATACAGTAATGATAAACAGATTAATCTTGTCTATCCCAAATCTGCTACTACCAATCAACTTCATGTGGATCAGCAGAATCTTTAGGATCGTTATAACACAGGGCTGCCAGACACTCCACTGGGACCCAGGGTTTGGTGCCTCTCCCCCTGCTTCTGGGGTTTAAGAAACTGGGGAAATTTAACATGCCCGGGGATGGAACAACCAGGAAGTAAACACCATGTGCTGATGTCACCAGAAGTGATGTTAGCCTGTTGGGGTCATGGAGGGGGGGGGTGCTCAGTTTTGGGGGCAAAACTCTATTGTTTGAAGCAAATTCTACCATAGAGTCCAAAAGCCAGAGCGTTGCCCTCCATCATCTCCAACGTGTTAGTGTCACTTCTGGGTGACGTCAGAATGTTGCAGAGCTCTTCCCTGCTCCCAGGAAGCTCCCCTCCCCATCCCCTCCCAGCACCCCCAAAGAACCTGGCAACCCTACTGTAAAACAAGGAATCTTGCTCATCCTAACAAGATACCAGGACCTGGCACTATTCAACCTGATGAACCCTTTGTTTAACATGGTTTTGTGTGCCTTGATTCTGCTATCAATAAGAATTTCAACAGGCAAGCAGAGTGCAAATGTCCTAATAAAATGTACTTTATTTTGCAGGCAGAACATAGTGGAAACTGACACTCCCAAAGGCAGCTTATCTGTTAACACTGAGAAAGTCCCCACTCCCGCCCAAGCTCATTTGTACCTCCAAAACATGGAATTTGGTTCTTTTATGACTGAGACATCACATCTGCCCCAGAACATTTCCCCAGTCCACCCCAGCTGGAAGGCATCATATGCCTAAACATGGACGGCTATTTCATTGTAATGCAGGAGAGAAACTGCTAGGCCACCATGAAAAATATCCTGTTGCTGAAGTGTGATCTTCTTTTTGGTTTTGAGCAGATAAAATGGTTAATAATCTCTTGGTGAAAGATTATCTTTTCATTTTAAAAAAAGAGATGGCTAAGGGGGTGAGACATGGTAGAGGCTTATAAAATGATGCATAAGGGTGGACACAGTGGACAAAGAGAAATTTTTCTCCCTCTCCCAAAATACTAGAACCCCAGGGCATCCAATGAAACTGTTCAGGATGGAAAAAGGAAATAGTACCTTACACACAGAGTGATTCAAGTGTGGAAGTTGGCAAAGGATATAGTGATGGCCACAGGAATGAACAGCTTTAAAAGGAGATGAGATAGATTCATGAAGGATCAGTGGAGGATCCGTAATGTTTGGAATTCCAAGACCAGGAGGAAACATCAGGGGAAGGCCTCAGCCTCCACGCCCTGGTGTTGGCTGTCCAGAAGAACTGATTGGCCACTGTGTGAGACAGGATGCTGGACTAAATAGAATATTGGTCAGATCCAGTGGGGCTCTTCCTATGTTCTAATCCTGGGATATGGCCAGTGACCTGCTTAACACAGGATGTTTCCATAGCATCTCTACTAAAATGTTACTGCCAAGTCACAAATTCACCAGACCCTTGGGCAAAACGCTGCTGTGTGCTCCAGTTTCTTTATGTGGTGAGAACAGGGACCTAACACTTATCAGGAGGAGTCGTAAGCATTGATCTCTGCTGGCTCTTCAAGATTACTGATGCACAGGTTGAACATACGCTGTTTTGCAGAAGGAAGCATGCAGGTGGGAACTACCCGTCTTAAGGTGACATATATCAGCACCCCCCCCCCCAATCTAACTTGGATAGACCAATCCAGCCTGCATTTGGGTCTCCTTGCTACCCAGTCGTTTCAAAACAGCCTAGTTTTTCCAGCCACTTTAGATGTATTCATCTTTCACCACCAGATTGCAGGAATATCATACTAACTCAAAAGGAAGATGACTCTGAAGGTATGCATTCACACACACACAAATTTCAGATATGAGACTCTTGCACATGGACGTAAGAGAACTCCCTTTCTTGATATAGTAGTTCCCCCATTTCTTCCCTTCTCCTCTGCCATCCAAGCCGTGCTCAGCCTAACAGCAGTAAGAGAGCTACTTCGTTCTCTATCTTGCAATGCTGCATGCAGAGCCCTGCAACAGACATACTGTGTTTATGGTTTATGCTTACTTCCACCTCTTTCTGAAATTAAGCAGAGCAGAAGTTTTGGGGGACAGAGATGCAAGCCTCTTCTTGCACTCTGTAAAACGCCAGGCACATTGCTTGGTTGATAGTTGCAGTCTTATCAAGAATCTGTGTCAGCAAAACTGATTGGAAGTAGAGATCAAGCTTTTATCTCCCCTAATGCTAGAATGTGGGGACCCAATAAAATTGGTGGGCAGGAGGTTTGCTATAGACAAGAGGAGGAGTTTTTTCACTCAATGAATACATTAACCTGTAGAATCCATTGGCACTGGTTTTAGCTTGCTGCAGTCAGCTGGGTGACAGTCACAGTTCTCTCAGAGCTTTCTGAGCCTCCCCTACCTCAAAGGGTGTCTGTTTCGGGGAGAGGAAGGGCGAATTGAAAGCTGCTTTGGGACTTCTTTGAGTAAAAGTGGAGTAAGGAAAAACCAGCTCTTGTTCTTAAAAACAAACACACTGGATATGCCCACTGATGGCCATTCGTCATGAAGATGAAGTTGAGCTTCCATGTTAAGCCTCTGAATCTTAGCACCAAGGAATGGTACCCATGCCCTCAATAGATCTTACTTGGTCTCCATGCCCTTAATAGATATTACTAGGGTGTCAGGCTCACCAGCATGCTGGATGAGATGGGTCCAATCCAGAGGGGCCATCCTTGTGTTTTTAATTTAAACCTTAAGAAGTCTCTTTTAAGTAACGTTGCCATCACCGTATGATATTTTTGGCAGCAGAGCAAGCTATGGAGCGATGCACGCTAATAGATTCTTCAGACACCCGTCTCCACAAGCAGAAAGATGAAGGGGATTTCTAAATTGCTCTATGCCATATTTTAAAAGTACAAACCACTATTAGAGAATCAGTCAAAATGGTGTTTTTTTATAGCCTGCAGAGATTCCACATCCAAGCACAGGACTAGGAAGTGACAGAAGCTCCTTTGAAGTAAAGATGCTCCTACGACACCGAGTCCCTTTTTGGAGGATAAAAGCATCTCTGACGGTAAGTTCAGGAAAGGTAAGCAAATTCCCTTGCTCCATCAGAGTCAAATGGAGGTCTGCTCAGAAGTGCTAGAAAAGCCATTACTGGTGTCATTACTGGAGATCATCCCTTGAGCAGGGAGATGAAATTCACTGTTACAACACTGTTTGCAACCCTTTGTGGAGGTCTGAAGAGTTTCCCCCAACTTCAATGGAACAGGATGGCTCAGGATTAGGACCATGGGCCCTATGTTCAGCACCCCCTTCCCTTTTAGGTGCACAGGTGTGTATTTCTTAGGGGCGGAAAGTTCATCTTTCTGGCTTAGACGGAGGCCTGCTGCCTTCAGCAGCCAGCTTCCCCTAGATGCCTTTGGCAAATCAAAAGCACGGCATTAGCCTCCCCCTTGTCAATCTCCAGTAAAGGTAAAGGTAAAGGTATCCCCTGTGCAAGCACCGAGTCATGTCTGACCCTTGGGGTGACGCCCTCTAGCGTTTTCATGGCAGACTCAATACGGGGTGGTTTGCCAGTGCAATCTCCAGTACTGGATACTAATAAAACTCCTCTGAGAGTTCAAAAGCAAGGCTTTCCTGAGCAGATAATTTTAACAGTCTCTACCAGAGATCTCAGAGATATGAGGACTACAGCTAGAGCCAGATGCAGCAACAAAGTGAGAGAACTTGCAGCTCGGTTTTGCAGGGCATTACCCCAAAGCTATGGACTTCCCAGTTGCCATGTATAGCTGTGAGTTGGACCATGAGGAATGACGAGCATCAAAGAATTGAGGCCTTTGAACTCTGGTGCTGGAGAAGACTCTTGCGAGTCCCTTGGACTGCAAGGCGAACAAACCGGTCAGTCCTAGAGGAGATCAGCCCTGCCTGCTCCCTAGAAGGCCAGATCCTGAAGATGAAACTCAAATACTTTGGCCACCTCATGAGAAGGAAGGCCTCCCTGGAGAAGAGCCTAATGCTGGGAGCGATCGAGGGCAAAAGAAGAAGGGGACGACAGAGAATGAGGTGGCTGGATGGAGTCACTGAAGCAGTCGGTGCAAACTTAAATGGACTCCGGGGAATGGTAGAGGACAGGAAGGCCTGGAGGATCATAGTCCATGGCATCGCAATGGGTCGGGCATGACTTCGCAACTAACAACAACCCCAAAGCAATGTCCGGGACCTAATTCTGTGCATGCGCACCTTACCTTTGGGGTATGTGGCGTGTCACAGAGCTGCAGCTTTTGCCAAGTGACGTAATGCAGCGGAGTGCCAGGATAGTCTTCTGAAAGGGCAGCGTTCTTTCTCAGAGATCTCTTGCATTCCCTTAAAGGACTGGCCTGGGACTTCAGGCGAGCCCGAGAGAAATCATTTAGCGGTCTCTGAGGGGTAACCGGGACAGGGCAGTTAGTCCTCCAGCCCTGGGAATCCCAGTGCTTCTGAGGGGTGACATTTCTGAGCTCTTCCTCTCGAATGCTAGCGTCTTCTTCCAGCTCATTGTCTTCTCCACAGCTGGAAAAATCCAGCCTCTGGATAAACGTGCCGCTGCTCTCCCAGTCTTCCATTGCTGTGGTAAAGGGAAAACAAGATAACACACCTTAGAAGCCACCTTTTGCAACAAGCTCATCAATCATTGTTATGACCTTGGGTGCCTGTAAGGACAACTGGACCCTCCTTCACCAGTTTGCATGGAAAATGATGAGGTCATGGCCAAACAGGATCTGACCCAGGGTGAAGAAGTGGGCCTTCTCTATCTGAACTGACGCCTTACCTCTTGGAAGTACCTTACCATGCTAGGACTGCCACCCTCTGGGTAAAATGTTCCCCAGAGAGCACTGTCAAAGAGGACTGTTTGAGGATCCCTGGTCCTAAAGAGATCTGCTTGGCCCTGGCTACTGCCTGGTAGAATGAGCTCTCTGAGGACATCAGGGCCTGGATGAAACATTCTAAGTTCCACAAGGTCTTCTGCCAGAGTTATGGTTGAGGCCAATTTAAAAAAAATCAAAAACTGCATCACATTTTATTTGGGCCTCCCCCCCTCCTCCTTTCTTCCCTCCTCCTAGCACCTTCCAAATTGGTTGCTTTGCATAACAACAATAGCCCAGCAGCAGCCAGCAAGTTTTAATTTAATTATCTTCTAATTTTTATAATGATGAACCACGTATTGTTTAATTTAAACATTTGTATTTTCACTGATGTTCACCGCTCCGGGATGGTGATTCCAAAAGGGGCGGTACACACATTAAACCATAAATAAATAATAAATAAAACCTGGAGTTCATTGGAAATCTCAGCTGACCTCCAGGCTACAGAGATCAGTTCCCCTGAAGAAAGCAGCAGATTTCAAATCTCCCCCTTCTAAGTGTCACCCCCAAATCTCCAGGACGTTCCCACGCCACCCCTGATAACCCTACCAAACTCAGTCAAGCAGAAGAGTTGGTACTTATATGCCACTTTTCTCTACCCAAAGGAGTCTCAAAGCGCCTCACAGTCACCTTCCCTTTCCTCTTTCCACAACAGACACCCTGTGAGGTGGGTGAGGCTGAGAGAGCCCTAATATCACTGCATGGTCAGAACAGCTTTATCAGTGCTGTGTTGAGCCCAAGGTCACCCAGCTGGCTGCATGTGGGGAGTGCAGAATTGAACTGGCTGCCAGATTAGAAGTCCACACTCCTAACCACTACACCAAACTGGTTCTCAAAGAACAGGCCAGCGGTGAAAGAAAGAGAGCTGCTTTCAATCAGGGTGTCTCCTGTTCTAAAAACAAGTTTATGGCATGGAAACCGCCCAGCTTCAGACTCAAAGTCAAGGCTCGACTCTCACTCTCTCAAAAAATCTTACGTGGGGCAGAAACGCTCTGGCAATGTCACGTTTATCAACCTCCAGATCTCCAGACTACCATGATGCATTCTTCTGGAGAAAAAAATGGCTGCTTTGGAAGATGGATTCCGTGATGCTATACTCTGTTGAGGCCTCTCCCCTCCGCCCCCCCCCCCGAGTCCTGCCCTCTCTAAGCTCCACCCCCCCCCAAATCTCCAGGTCTTTCCCAGCCCAGAGCTGGCAACAGCCCTAGATTTTATAACCACCGTCCTTAAAAATATATCCCTCTCCAGCCCCATATGTCCTTCCAACCATCCCAACTGTTACCCCAAATCAAGCAAAGCTCTCAAATAATTTGCAGCTTTACTTGGCATCAAGCTCTATGGAATTTTGCGGAAATTACTTCTGAGTAACCCTGAGCCAGATGTGGCTGCACCATGTTCCTATTCATGAGGAACAATTATTCTCCCTACAGCTGTTTCCCCCCCCACACACACACACACAGAAGTTTACCCAGTCAACAGATAACAGTGCTGTTTCCCACAGTACACACACAAACTACACACAGAGAGATCCCGCATAGTGGCTCCTTGTCCGCTTCAATGCCCGACCCCACGAAACAAAAAGGAGAGACCCTCAAATGCCCACAGATGTGATGGCACTCAGCCAAACCGCCAGCCCTTTCTAACGCCACGCATTCTAACTAAGGGGGGGGGGAGGGGGAGAAATAAAACCAGCCCCTTCTTACATGCTCACAGAATTTATAGCCACCGTACAACCCCTGAAAAACTTCAAAATTAAAGGGGAGGAAAAAACACCCTTTGTGATCTATCTTCTCATGATTACCCCTAACCATTTCCTCCTTCTTGCTGGGCCGGAGAGTCTGCAAGGGCCCTGAAACAGCAACTTCCTGCACAGACTCCTTGTCCATCCTGCAAACACTCAACTCATGCAGCCAATGCACTTCTCTTTGTTGTTTGCTAATCCTTTCCCGAAAGATAGGTTGTCTCTCTCTCTCCCCCTTCCCCCCTTCTTCAAACAGTCAGTTGTTTACTCTTGCGACTGAGGGGGACAGAAAGGAAAACCAGACACTTCCGTGCCTAAGTACCTTTGCCTCCTCTTCTAACATGATCCTCAGGGGAGTTTTCCAGTCACATGGTCGCTGTTGCAGATGCTCAGAGACTGGGACCTGCTGCTTTCAAGAGCGTGCTGCCTTTATACCAGCAGACCCCTAACGGGGAGAAATTAACAGTGCAGCCCTAAACAGAGCTGTGCAGCAGCTAGGAGTCAAAAAGTTAAAGGCATACAAATGTGAAGCCAGATAAGTATTGGGAGCAGAAAAAAATAACATTCTAATATATGAAAATGCATGCAGTTCTTGTTAAAGGAGGTTAAAAGAAACCTGAGCCGTAGGGGAGGGGAGGGTATAAATGTACTATATAAATATCTAAATAAAATAAAAAATAAAAGGCCTCGATATTAGCCTCACATGTAATTATTATTTATTTATTACATTTGTATCCTGCCCTCCCCTTGAGGCCCAGGGTAGTTCACATGAAACGTAAAGGAACTCCACACTGAACTCAGTTTTTATAACAAATAGAAGGAACAAAGTGGTTATGATATAATAGTCATAATGTAGAATCAATTCAACTATAAACAGAGACCCAGTGGCCTAGACCAGACGCATTTTGGTGCGACAGTCTTTTTCCGTGGTTAGGCATAGATGTGTATACATAGATGGCAGATCTTACAAGTGAGGTATATAACTGTTATCTAATATTCCTGTACGTTCATCTTTCCCCATTTTTAGGCATGAGATCAAGACACGTTAGGTATAGTGGTTACAAGCGGCAGCCTCTAATCTGGAGAACCAACTTGATTCTCTGATCCCCCACATGCAGCCAGCTGGGTGACCTTGGGGCAGTCACAGTTCTCTCAGAGCTCTCTCAGCCCTGCCAACCTCGCAGGGTATCTGCTGTGAGGAGAGGAACGGCAGGCAACTGTAAGCTGCTTTGAAACTCAAGAGGCCTGTTGGGTGACCTTGGGGCAGTCATAATTCTCTCAGAGCTCTCTCAGCTCCACCTACCTCACAGGGTACCTGTTGTGGGGAGAGGAAGAATAGGAGAATCATAGAATCATAGAGTTGGAAGGGGCCATACAGGCCATCTAGTCCAACCCCCTACTCAAAGCAGGATCAGCCCAAAGCATCCTAAAACATCGAAGAAAAGTGTGTATAGTACGCTGTTTTGAGATGCTTTTGGGTAGTAAAAAGTGGCGTACGAAGAACCAGCTCTTCTTTCAACTCTCTCTAGTTAGAAGCAGACTAAAATCCTCCCCCGTAAATGAGAAGAGAATTGATGGCTTGAGTCTTCGTATTAAAAGCTTCTATGATACTTCAAAACAGAACACATTTCTTATTAAATTATTTGCTAATCGCAACTCAACTCAGCATTTTTAGGAAGTATTTTCTCCTCTTTATTGGGGGGAGGGGGTAGTGGTTAGAAGTGCCATGCCAAGATTAAGGAGAATTTTGTTGAAATCTCCACTATGCCATAGAAGCTTGCTGGGTGATCTTGGGCCAATCACATATTCCCAGCCTAGCCTACCTCACAGGGGGGCTGATGTGAGGATAAAATAGAGAATTATGTAACCTAACTTGGGTCTCTGTTGTGAAGAGCGATAGGAGTGGGACGCAAATCTGACCACCTGTATTTAACATCGTATGCCACTCTGTTGGTGGGATATGGGCAGCGGGGGGAGTCACTGGGAGGGATTTTGATTTTTGCCTGCCATCTTGTTGCTGTTATACTGTTTTATTGTTCATCTATTAGGGGGGAGCATGTTGATTTTATTGTTTTATTGTATTGGGACTACTGAGCCCATTTTATTCTGTAAGCTGCCCCGAGACAACTTGTTAGGGGGGGGCGGGACATAAATTTAATAACAGATAAATAAATAAATGAAGTAAAGGTTACACCCTTCTAAATCTGTAGGATGGACAGAGACTTATTTAGGACTGCACTGCAATGCAGTTTTTCTCTTCTGGGTATGGGAAAACTGGATCGGTTAAACTTCTTCCTATTGTCGAGTAGCGCTAAGGAGAGCTCTATCAGGAAAAAGAAAAGTTGTACATGATGAACAAAATTATTATTCCTACAATGGGCCAGTGATCATGGCTTTCTGAAGTTAAGCTAGTCGATACAAAAGGAGAAAGCTTGTCTTGGTAACGAGACCTTCGTTTCTGTATTCCTACCCTAAGGAGCCAAGTTTGTGCCCAGCGGCCCCTTTTAAGACCATGTTTTATGTTTTATTCAAGGTGTAAGCTCTCGTGTGCACCCACACTTCAGATCGCCACACAAAAGTTTATACCTCAAATAAAAATGTTGGTCTTAAAGGGACCACCGGACTCAAAGTTCGTTCTGCTGCTTCAGACCAATACAGCGACCCCCTTAAATTGACCCTACAGAAGCCAGGCAGACCCAGTCACAGGGTTGGAGGCAGAGCGCTTTGTATCAACACACACACACCCTTGGATGAAATTAATATATTCATTGTACTGTGGATTCAATACTGATTTTCATGATCTTTTAGCTGCTGTCCATTTTATTGTGTTTTATTGTGTGGGAAGAGATCCCGTCTTTGGGATGAGATGGTGCTTCAAACTAGTAGGAGTGTGCACACTGTAATGTACTTAAAAGTAGGCAACCATTTTCCAGATTCTGTTTGATTCTATTGGCGAAAAAGCTCCCCCTCCCTTCACATAATATCGTTTATCAGTGTGAAGCATACCTGCTGGATAAACGGATGTTATTTATTTATGTTCTTTCTCCCCAGCGGGGTTCCAAAGCTGCTCCCGTTTCATCCCCACAACAACCCTGCGAGGTAGGTAACACTGAGTTAGGCTTGCCAGGTCTGGATTGTGAAATACCTGGGGCCTTGGGGGGGGGGCGACCTTTGGAGGGAACGCAGTGGAGTATGATGCTCTGGAATCCACCCTCCGAAGCTGCCCATTTTCTGCAGGGGAAGTGGTCTCTGTCGCCTGGCCATGCCTGGGCTGAGGCGCGGTGCCCAGATGCCCCCTGGGGGTTGGCATCCCCAGCCGCTGAGTGTACCTGTGGCTGGCCTACCCTCCTGCACCAGGCGTCCGGGGCAGAGCGGGGACGCACACCTGGGTTCTCCAGACCGTCGCCTGACACCTGAGCCACTAGAAAGCAACGCGGCACCTCCCGGTAGCCTCTGCTTTCCCCGCTCTCCCTTCCGCGGGCGATCTTGCCCCCAGCGGCTCTTGCCCTCCGCCTCCTCGAGCCTGCGGGCGGGGCAGCGCCGGAGAAGTCGCCTCCTGACACCCGGCCCGGCCAAGGCCGCCCGCTCCTGCTCGCCTTCCCCGCGAGGCTCGGCCGGGGCGGAGACGGGGGCGTCTCCGTGGCCGGGCAAGCGCCGCCTTCCCCTCCCCTCGGCCGCCGCCGCCGCCGCCGCAGCTGGCTGGCTGGCTGGCTGGGCCATGGTGGAGCAAGCCGACGACGCGCCGCTGCTCTTCTGGGCCGAGGGCCCAGCCGTGTCCGCGCCGGAGCGGCCGGAGCCCGGCGGCTGGAAAGGCTCGCCATGGGGCAGCGGCGGCGGCCAGAGGGACTCGGGGGCGGCGGGGGCTGCTGCGCTGGCCGGGCCCGGCGGGCGCCTCCAGGAGCCGGACTCGGCGCAGGTGGAAGAGGACCAGATCGTGGCGGTGTTCGTGGTCACCTTCGACCCCCGCACGGGTAAGGGCTCCGCCGGCGCCTTCCTGCCCTGCCCTGCCCGCCTCCCTTCCCTTCCCCGGGACGCGATGCTGCCCCTCTCCCCTGCCTTCCTCGGCGGGAGATCTCGCCCCTTGGCCGCCAGGAGCAAAGAGTCTTTTTCGAGGGGTCGGTGACAGCCACGGCTTCTCTCCGGGAAGCGGCGAGCGTTCTCTGGCCATGTGCGGAGTGCGCTTCCCGGCCCGTTCGCGGCCGCGGCCTCCCCACACTTCAGAGCCACGGGGTGAGCTCCCAGGTCGGGCGGTGCGACTGCCCTGCCTTTACCTGAACGGCAGGTTTAGGAGGTTAGCCTGCACCTGCCTCCTGATGCCCAGGTGCAAACTTTCCTGGGGGACAAACAAAGGCCTCTTTCTTCTCCGGAGGTGGTTTCTCCTAGATCCAGTGTGTGTGTGTGTGTGTGTGTGTGAATGTTGACCACCTCCTCCATCCAGAGGAATTCATGGTTCGATGCCACTACGCTTGCCTTGCATTGCCCAGGCCTGTGGGTACCATCCCTGAGAAGTCAGGCAGTTTTATTACCTGTGTGTAGTTTTTTCTTCCCCTCCCTGTCGGTCTTCTACTATGGCCCTGAATAATAGCCTCCTGTCTGTTCAAATACTCCCGCAACTGAGGAAGACCTGGTGGGCATTTTGGTGGCTGAGGAGGAAGATAAGAAAGTGCTGCTTGCCATGCCGAAAAAGTGGGGTACCATCCAGTGGGTCATTCTATGGGGCAGGCCTTAGGACATGCATGAGCCTCTGTTCTCATTCCAAGGGGGCTACTTGTGAGACAATTCTTGGTGAATTAATGCCCGTTTTTTTAGTCTAATAATTTTAAATAGTAATAATTGAATCATATGACTGTTTTATCGGATGTACCCTACATGTCGTAAATTGTCATGAGGCCTTGGAGAAGGGCAGTATATAGGAATATAATAAACAAGTATTAAGTCTGTGGCCACTTAATGGGAGCTAGCATTTCTCACCTGAGTTGGTCACACATTAATCGCACATGAAGCTGCTTTCTACTGAATTGGATTCTTGGTCTATCAAGGTCACAGTCTCTTCTGACCGGCAGTGACTCTTCAGGGCCTCAGGTAGAGGTCTCTCTCGCCAGCAGCTACTATTTAGCTGGAGGGGCTGGGGGATGAATCTTGGATCTTCTGCATGCCAAGCAGGTGCTTTCTTCTGCATGCCAAGCAGTCCCGCTCCATTACCCTATCTCATACTAAAGCTACTTCTGCTCCCATGGCATTTATGGGAATGTATCCTTGAGTTTAGTTTAGATCAGAGGTTCCCTAACTTTTTCGGGCTGCTGGCTCCCAGGCCACATCCCTAGTGCCCCCCTCCCCCAAACACATACATATGTACACGCACCTCTTTCCTGGAGTTTGGACTACTACAAATTCTAAACACGCTATATTGCCGACACTTCTTTTTTGGTTGTTGAGCTGCAGCCATATTTTAGTCTGGGGGAAAAAAAATGTGAGGTCTTTGTAAAAGTCATTTGTAAAAGCCAACTTGAGTCCTCATTGGGGAGACAGACAGATGGGAAAAGAGAGACAGAGAGAGAAGTGAATAATAGACAATCCCTTAGCCAGGAGCAAGCGGGAAAAGCCATTTCCAGCCTCCCAAAGATGGAGACTTTGGGGGAAGGTCTGCCAACCCTGGGTTAAGAAATCCCTGGAGATTTGGAGTGGAGCCTGGGAAGGGCAGAGTCTGAGGAGGGGAAGGAGCTCAGCAGGAAGATGATCCCATCCAGCCCAACCTTCTGAAGCTGTCGTTTTCTTCAGGATGCTAAGCAGGGTTGACCCTGGTTAACACTGGGATGGGAGGGCACTAAGGAAGTCCACGGCTGCTACTATCCAGAAACAGGCAATGGCAGGCCACCTTGGAACATCTGCTCGGAAAATGCAGCTAGAGCAGGAAAAGTCAGTCTGCTGCCCCCCTGAATCCTTTCACCGCCCTCTGGGGGGCATACTGCCCACTTTGGGAACCCCTAGTTACTGGTCTGAATACCAAAAATACCTCACTGTCTTCTGAAGATACTGGCATTTCTTTCAGTAATGCGATGTGTGTTTAAAAGAGGGTTCTTAGCCAGAGTCATCACAAGTGAGCTGAGGCCTAGTGGCAGGGCCAACACCACAAGAGGCTCTCTCTCTCAGGCAGGGAACTGGCCTTGTACCCTGGACGAAATAGTCTGGGGTGCCACAGTCCCGCTTGCTGGCATTGTCCTCCTGTGATTCAGAATCTGGTGAAGCAGAATATAATTCCTGTGATCTTAAAATGGACAGTGGGCAGTGCAAAGCCCTGTATGGTTCCAGATTGCTGCTGAGTGGAGCTTCCTGTGTTAATGCGCAGCTGCTCAGGTGCAAATCTTAGAGGAAAAACGGGTTACTGCTTCTACCCTCCGAGAAATTCCCCCAGAATTCCTGAGAATGCTTCAATGATGACAGGTTGGGAGGTGTAAAAAGAGAAGTATAATGTTGGGTGTCCTAGAATGATAGTAACACCTTGGAGTTTAATGATCATTGTTTTCATCAGGAACCTACTTTGGTAGCTACTGTCCGGACTGTCTGGGGCAGGGGTAGTCAAACTGCGGCCCTCCAGATGTCCATGGACTACAATTCCCATGAGCCCCTGCCAGCAAAGGCTGGCAGGGGCTCATGGGAATTGTAGTCCATGGACATCTGGAGGGCCACAGTTTGACTACCCCTGGTCTGGGGTATAAATATTTTCCATGAAACAAACTCTCTTCTAAGCAAAGTTTTGTGGGAAGGGACTTGGCATTCCTCTTTCCACAAACTCTGAGGTGTTGGTAGACTCATGGCTCCTTGACTTAGTGTGGCTGTGCAGTTCAAAGGAGAAGTGTGTTCTCTTGAGCATGCCAATGTTCCTTCAGAGGAGGAAGACAAAGGCCATGCAGGTTCCTTCCAGGCCTTACTGTGATCTCACCGGCTTGTTCAGTGATGAGTTGTCGAGGCCCTAAACGACCTGGAACCATCCCAGGAAAACATGTTTCTCCACCTTCCTTCCACGGCACCCTGTGGAGTAACTACAGAGTGAATGTTGCCAGTGAGGAAGGGCCTGAATGCAATCTTCCCACCACAGTAAGTTGTTTAACTTAATGAAGACATCTCCCTACTTCCCTTGTGTGGTTTCCTTTGCAATTTGTATCCTCCCCCCCTCCTTCCAAGCCAGATGCTTTTATATGTGAGAGACTTTCATCAGAGTTTGGTCTTCATTTGTCTGTTGCACCCTGCTCTTTCGAAATATGTGTGTGGCCAGTGATACCACTGAACATATATTTGAAATAAATAGCAAGACTTGAGTTCAGTAGCTCCTTAGAGACTTGAGATTTTTTGTGTTTAAGATTTCGAGAGACAAAGCTCCCTTCATCTGAAATAAGCTGGTTACCCAAGGGACAGTCTTACACACACTTCTGTAGAGATGTACCACCGAATATAATAGAGTTGGGAGGTCCTGTGCTCTCACTGCTTTCAAATTTGTGCAGAGGCATTTTGCGTCTCACCTGCTTGCATTCCCTCATGACTTCCCCTGCAAATACCTTATTTCTTGCCTGGGCCTAATCTTGGATTCTGCTGCTGTAACGGCTTGTTTCCCTGCTGAGAGGTACCAAGACAACCTGCATGCATTTGGCTTAATTGCGGGCATTTGTATGGCTTCCTGGCCTTCCAAAGTTTTTGCTTCGACAGCACATCATCTCGGGTTCTTATACCTTGCACGGCTTCTCTAGCCGGTTTCACGTGGCTCAAAACCTGCCTGGATTGCTCGTGTCTTCCCAGTTGAGCAGACATGGAGTGATTATTTGGAAATGTATTTCTATTTTTTCCCCAGATGTGATTGTAGAGGTGGTGCTGGGGTTGGGCACAGGTCCTTTCAGGAGGAAAAGGAAATGCTGAACTTTCTGTTCTGTGAAGAAGCTGTTAATTCAGCCTGACACTTGTTTGTCTCTTCTGAAAGTACTGGAAGATTTACTGTCAGATTTTGTAATTACTTGGCGGCATACACAACTTTGTGGAAATAGATATAATTTCACCCTTATTGAGGGTTCCATAAATTACGGCTCAGCTGAAAAACCTCCAGAAACCATGTAGCCTCTCTCTTCCATCCACTAAGTTCTCTAACTATATGGGAGAATTTTGGGGTTGTTTCAGCTGATAGCGGCGACCAGGTTATGCCGTTTTGTGGGTTTCTACCGTGGGACATTTGGGTTGTTTATATTTTAGAAATGCTGCATTTTTTCCTTCAGGGTAGAGGATGGTAGAGAGAGGGACATCACATTTTTTAATGCTCCCTACAGCAGGGGTAGTCAACCTGTGGTCCTCCAGATGTTCATGAACTACAATTCCCAGGAGCAAATGCTGGCAGGGGCTCATGGGAATTGTAGTTCATGAACATCTGGAGGACCACAGGTTGACTACCCCTGCCCTACAGTATAACTTCTTGTAGGGCCTGCAAGTCAGAACTCTTCCACCAGGCTTCTGGTTAAGGAGGAGCTCTTGGGTCCCTCCTCTGATACCTCCCCAACCATATCCAGCTACATCTTCCTGGGGAGATGGTTTGGCAGCCTGGAGGGGGATTTTTAAGGGGATTGGGAGGTTGTTGTTTTTATGCTTATTAGTATTGCATGTTTTATTTTGTATGGTCTTGGCCATCAACCCTTCCAAACTCCAATCAATCCCCGCAGGAGACAAATAACAGGAGACAGTTTTTATGAAGGATTTGCTGTTTTATTGCTTGTTATGTATTGTTTTAAAATGATGCTAACGGCCCTGAGCTAATAGGGATGGGGCAGTATACAAATAAAATATTTGTTGATTTTAAATGACGACAGGTGAAGGGCTTTGCCATGTACTGGCTTTGGAGAGCATTCAAAGTGGAATTCCCTCAGTTTGGAATGAACCTCTTCAGGTGGTAGCTGACCACCCTGGGACCCTGCTTGTCATTCTCTTGTGTATGTTGACAGGAACCTTTAAAGAAATTCTATTTTAAAAAACCGAAATGTTTGCAACTCACAAATGCTTAGCTGAGGCTGGTTCTCTTACCTGCCACTGGTGACTAGTTCTTTATTGCCTCTTCCTAATTAAAAATTCCCAGACACATTTTATATCAGTTTATTTTGTTTTTATCTTAACTTTCCTCCAGGAAACTTGAGGCTGAGTATTTTGTCTCTCTCCCTCCCTTCCTCCTCCCAACAACATTCTGAGGCATAAAAGTAAAATATCCCACCCCCGATAACTCTTGGAGCCATGACAGTGCAAAGGTATATTTCCCCCCAACAGATTTTATTTTAGGAAAACAACAAAAATATTGTGGGAAAATATATGTAATACTTTTCCTATCAAATCTAAATTGATTTTAGTGCTTTAACAACATAAATCATATTATTGATACCTTAGCCTTTAACATTTACCATATTTAAGGCATTTTATATATATTTAATTCAATATTTAATTCAATCGTTTTTGTTTTCTACAAGCGGAATTCACAGTTGTTGAGACAGCTGCAAAGTGTGGCGTTCTATACAACCTTGGCATATCTTTGCCATTTTAGAGGTCTTAAAATAGAACAGTGGAGATTAGAACATTACCAAATATTTGGATATCAAGTCAGACTTTATAAGCATTGAAAATACTGACTTCTCCAGTAACCGATGAGGATAAGGCAATTTTTTTCAGGTTAATTGTTGCCAAAATTATTAACACCTGAACAATAAACCTGATCTTAGAACTATGTTGCATTTCATTTTAAGTGAATAAAACATCTTGGCATTTGTTTTTAATGCTCTCCAAAATTAATGGGTAAGGTTGCACAAATAAACTTCAGCCCTGCTTCCCCCTTCCCTGTTTTCTTTCTAGGCCAGGGTTTCATGAAACCCTGGGGTTTCTTGAAAGCGTTAGAAGGGTTTCCCGAATGGATGGGAGTTTAATAATTTTTATTTGTAAAAATTGTTAAATATTTATTAGGTAATATCACCATTTATGGTCATGTGGACCTGCTCCCCTCCCAAAATGGCCACTGATGGATGAGAAAGGAAGGGGCCATGAGTGGGCATGTACACAGCTATGCCTACTCATATTCTGCATAATCCCACCATTTCTGGGGTTTCTTGAAGCCTGAAGAATGTTTCAGGGGTTTCTCAATGGTAAAAAAGCCGAGAAAGGCTGTTTTAAGCCCTTACATCTCTACTGTGAGGTACCTGGCCCAAGGTCACCCACTGACTCCTGACAGGTACACATTTGAACCCGGGTCTCTCCAGATCAAATTCCAAATGTCAGACGGAATCTGCAGCTAATGAGGTTTTATATTATAGAACTATCCTACACATTCCATGATTTTTTTCCAGGCCCGCAGAACTACGAGAGTCCTTCGAAGAACAAACATTTGAGAACTTCTCAATAATGGATGTGCTGTGTAGGGTTTAATATCCATGGGCATACAACAGTGAAAAGCTTATATTACAATTTTCAGACTCTGGCCTGCCCAATAGTACCAAAAAAATCTACATGCTGAGCTATAAAGAGCTCCAAATGCTTCCAAAAATAGAAGTTGTAATGAATTTCTGGCTCTAAGGACTGCTAAAATATCAGGCACAAAACCTACTCCATAAAAGATGGCAAACACCCTTCCACTAATTAAAAATGCCTTGCACTGTTTTCTCCTGTGGCCCCATACAGTGCAATTTTTTAGGTAAGATGGTGGGAGGTTATCTAACAAACAAACCAACAAAGCAGCCCACACATGCTTTCTCCTGGCCCCTTCCAAGACTGAAGAATTTAGGAAAGTGAATTGTTTCTTCTGCTCATAAACCCTGGCTATCCATGTATGTGCATGTGTGGTTGTTCAAGTTCCCCTTTTTGGGTTTAATTGAAAGTCCAGCTTTGATGTCTCAGTCAGTCACCTTGGAAACATACTGGGCCCTTCCATGTCATTTGTGGACTGGGAGAGGGGAAGATCCTGCACATTATGTTTGCATGCTCTGAAAATGCTCCATGTGTTATACAGAAATATTGCATATATGTTCCATTTTCCCCAGTCCGACATTGCCATATCTTATTGTGGAAAAATGTAGTGTTTTTTCCCATCTGTTTAGTGCTCTGTAGGATGGAATGCTGTTGTGTAGGTTCTCTCTCCCACACACAAACACACACAGAGTCATACACACACAGATGTTGGACTTGCTTCTGAAGAATATAAAAAAGAATGCTACTGAATGGCTAATTAGACTCTAGGAGCTGTCCCTAAATAGGTAAGTGGAGACATAATCCTGTTGTATTCCACATGGTCAGTGTAGTCTACTGCAGAGGTTAAAATTCTTTACTTGATTGTCCTCCAGGACTATTCCATTGCCCTGCAGGCCTTAATTCCTGCCATGTAAATCAGTCCCATTTCTCAGGGATGCATGATTAGCCCGGGGGAAGATGGACAACACAGCCATATTAAATACAAGGCGTTCACTTAGTTAAAAGTGCAGAGAAGATGTAATCTTCCATCTTCCCCTCCCCCCAACCCAGGTTGATGTGTAGAATTAGGGCTGGAGAGACCCAGGTTCAAATTACTGTTCGCCATGAAACTCAGTGGGCGATTTTGGACTGTTATTTCTCTCTCAGTCTAACGTCACTCACAGGGTTATTGTCAGGATAAAATAGAAAGGAAGGGGCAGAAAGAGGTATAATTAAGGTGACCAAATTTTAACATTGGTAAAGTGGGACACCATTGACTGGGGGAGGGGTTCTTGATTAAAAATTTGGTCTACATGGAGCAACAAAAAGTTTCATAGAACGCATAGAACGTAAAATAGTATGGTAATATATATATTTTAATTTCAACATAAGTACAATTTGCCAGGTACCCCTAGATGTCCTTCCAAAAGTGGGACAGTCTGGTCACCTTAGGTATGATGCCCAGAGCTACATGGGAGATGTGGGATAAAAATATAACAGCCTGCATGCCCCTGCCCCCCAATATCTAGGTAAATGATACTAGGTAGTCAGTTGATTCTGATTTACTCTTCTTACAATAGTCTTTCAAGGTAGACCACTTGAATACATACAAGAGGATTTAGCTCATGGCCCTGACAAGGCTTTTTCCCCTCCCACCTTGCCCACCCATCCCTCCTGCATGTTACACACTGTTGTATTGTTTTAGTTTGTTTTGATAAAATTTTCTTACTTTGGGTTTTGGATTATGTGTTGGCCTAACACAACTGCAGTTTCTGTCTGGTCTAGTAATATGTGAATTTAATGGATTCTTTAACTGGAAGAAAATTATTTCAGAAGAGGTTATATTTATGGGCTTCAACCCCCCCCCCCGTAGGAAATATTTCCCAGTCTGATTTCGATCACTCTTTCAGTTGCAGAATTTAGGTGTTGGTGTGATTGATTTTTGCAACCATTTAAATGTGGTCTCATTCTTTATATTTTAGTAATCTGCTTCAAACTAATGCCAAGTAACAATATGATAAAAAGAATCTAATTTCTGTTGATATATCAAGATAGGTTAGTCTGTCAGGTGAGCAATGACTTACAAAAGCTCATCGCCTGCCACAAATTTTATTAGTCTTGAAGGTGCTTCTGACCTCTTGCTGTTTTCTACTGCTGTTTTCTGCCATCTCTTTATCTAGTTTATCATCCAAAATTAATAGAAGAAGAAGAGTTGGTTCTTATATGCCGCTTTTCTCTACCGAAGGAGTCTCAAAGCAGCTTACAGTTGCCTTCCCTTTCCTCTCCCCACAAAAGACACCCTGTGAGGGAGGTGAGGCTGAGAGAGCCCTGATATTATTTCCCGGTCAGAATAGCTTTATCAGTTTATACAGCCCAAGGTCACCCAGCTGGCTGCATGTGGGGGAGTGCAGAATCAAACCCAGCTCGCCAGATTAGAAGTCTACACTCCTAACCACAACACCAAGCTGGCTCTCATTGCTGTTAATATAAGACTTTTGCTCTCAGCCTTTTAAGGGACCAGAATGTCCTGTTTGGTGCTCAGAGTCATTTAATTAATTATTGGGCTGTATATATGCAATTGGAGACTGTCTTAGTCTCTTCTTCCTAGACTTGCAACCTGACTCCAGCAACACACTTTTGTATTCTATCCAAGCCTGCCTGTCCTTGTATCCTAGATACAGATGAGGACGTATACCTAATCATGTTAATACTGTTCAGATTGGGGATTTCCATACTTCCCTCCAGCTACCACATGCAGGAGACCCCTGAAATTTTGTTCCACGGGTCTGAGCAAATGCTAAATGTAAAGATATCCCCTATGCAAGCACCGAGTCATGTCTGACCCTTGGGGTGACGCCCTCTAGCATTTTCTTGGCAGACTGAATACGGGGTGGTTTGCCAGTGCCTTCCCCAGTCATTACCGTTTACCCCCCAGCAAGGTGGGTACTCATTTTACCGACCTCGGAAGGATGGAAGGCTGAGTCAACCTTGAGCCGGCTACTGGGATTGAACTCCCAGCCTCATGGGCAGAGCTTTCAGACTGCATGTTTGCTGCTTATCACTCTGCGCCACAAAAGGCTCTGAGCAAATGCTAAAGAGGAGGCAAATAGTGGGACCTGTAGTGCAATGGTGGAAATCATGGTTCCTTTTCCTTAGAGAAATTATGTGGTAGGGGATGTGCTGAGGATCCTTAAAACCAGGGCTTGAACATTCTTCTATTTTGCCATGCAACCTGTTGAAGAGTTCATTGGATTCCCAAAGTGGGCAGTAGGCCCCTGGGAGTGGTGGAAGGATTCAGGGGGGTGGTGAGGAATTTTGGGGGCAGTAGCAGGGTGCCAGTCTGACTCTTCCTGCTACAGCTGCATTTTCCTAGAGAGAGATGTTCCATTGCCTTCTTCTGGGTAGTAGCGGCCCTGGAGTTCCTCAGTGGTCTCCCATCCCAGTGCTGACCAGGGCCAACCCTGCTTAGCTTCCTGAAGAAAAGGACAGCTTCAGAAGGCAGGCTGGGTGGGATCATATTCCTGCTGAGACCCTCCTCAGACTCTGTCCTTCTGCCCCCCCCCCATCTATGTCCCTGTGTCTTCATACCTGTTGCCTAACCATTCTGTTAGGAATGAATTATGAATATATTTGTGACAGGAATCCGCAATCCTATTGGGCCAACAACCGCTATTGGAAATGTGGGAACTCAGAGTGGGTACCCCCACAAAATGGCTACTGGTAGGACAGGGAGGGGGTGTGGATCCAGCCAACCATGGGGCAGGGCCAAATGCTGGCTAGTTCTGAGCCAAACATCATCCTCTGATGGAGGCTGCTGTTTTTAAATGGGAGTTCCCATCTCTGCCCCCTGGGCTCTTCCAAACCACTTCCCGCTTCACTGAAGTGGAAGAAAGACATGATAGACCTTTGTGATGCTTTTGGAATGATGTCAGCAGATGTCATGAGGCCTGCAGTCTCCGGTCTGTGAATCTCCGGAGTGCATAGTATGGATGATAACCCTTCTTCTGAAGAAATTCTGTTTCGTTCACCCTTATTTCGATGAAGTGCTCGAGAGGGGGAGGGGATGAGAAGGCCCAGTTGATGATTAGCACAGCACATTCTTGAAGAGGATAACCGAGAAAATTAGTCCAGCTTCACCCGAGTGAGTCAACATCAAAGCAAACAGAACTTGAGGCCTAGGGAGCATCTGGTTTGACCACAGGCTTACCTATTTGGCTTGCTCTGTGTGGCTGGGTTTGGCAAGGCGCAACGCCTCCCTCAAGGAGGCAGCCCGTCTGTTAAAACCCATTTGCCAAAATCACCCGCGTCGCCTGGCAAGCTGCCGCTCCACGTTGCTCTTTGAGCATGAAATGGGTGACGTGGCCAGAGAGTCAGCAGGGGGAGAGATAAGGATCAGTCAGGCAAAAGCAGCTGCAAACAAAGGAGTGACTTCATGCAGGCTGGGAGTACAAAGGCGGAGGACGAGAGGGAGAGGGGACTTAATGGAGGGGGGCGGCAAGCTGCCCTTTTCCGGATAGAACTGGGGGGGGGGGGGGAGAATTCAAAACCAAAAGTTTACCAGGTGCTGGATGATTCTAGCGCCTGGTAAACTTCTACTAGAGAACAGGTTTTGAATTTTTTAGCCTACCTGGCCCTTAAGGGTCTGAGAGCATGTAAATTTGATTGTAATCTTTTTGCCTTGATATGAGGTACTTGAGAGCTTCCCCACCCTCCAGCTGTTACAATGTTTGTTAAAGTAGTATGACTGGTGCTTGGTTCTCTTAGTTTTTTTTGGTAGTCCAAATATGGAACTACTTCCTGAGCATGGCTTTATGTGCTTGATCTTGTTCATTACATCAGTGTATTAAAACAGTTGGACTGTATGTGTCACCAGCCAGTCGCCCCACCTCAAAGAAGAGGGTGTTGTACTTTTTCCCTCCGCACTTGAGAGAGGAAAGTGGGGACGCCATGGCGGGGTCTCAGTTACCCTCAGCATTCCATAGTTAAGAAGGGTACATCTGCCCACCAATCTCCAATTTTGCTATATTAATTTCCTTCACTGTGTTTACCCCTAGAATTAAACCCAAGACAATTGTAACCATATAAACTAAGCTTGGTATTCCATCTTGATCTTTGCATCTGTTACATTTTTATTATGCTTATTATGGTAATCGGCTGCTCACCTCTACCAATTTGTATAGACCGGTAACTTACATTTCAATGCATCTGATGATACCTTGAATAAAACTTTGTTGGTCTTAAAGGAGTCCACTGGATTTGAACTCTGTTCTACTGCTTCAGGCCAGCATAGCTGCCCACCTAAATCTTTCTGAGTCAGCTAACTATAAATATACTTAAGTGGGCGTGGGGGAATGGGATACCAAATATGCTTACAACTACGCAGTAAATTGAAACGATTTCTCTCACTTCAGCATCCAGGAAGGTTCATAGAAGAAGAGATTATTTAGGATGCATGACTTAAGTTCCATAACCAAGCTTAATTAAAGCTAGTATCTAAAATGAGAATGATTAGAAACTTTGACCCTTCTATGACATCTGCAATATTCTTTTTTGGTGTGCCCCTTCCTTTTTGTTCATTTTTACATAAGGCAGACTATTTCAGGTGACTTGCCGCAGGGCAGCCTGAAAGTACCATGCAGAGCAAATAATATCTCCTTACTGGAGTTTCTTTCTCAAGAACCTTACCCAGCATTGGTGTTTAAATGTGTTCTGCTCCTTCTACGCTGTGTTGTTCCATTGGACGCTCTTTGAAGGAGACAATTGTGATCTTAAGTTCAGCAGGCCCCTTCCTGTTTTACGAGGGTGGAAACCACTTTAAACGAAAAAGAGGAAGAAAGGGAGAAAGCATTGCTTGCTGAACTCTCTGCTTGCTAATCAGGACGTGGAGCATGCATGCTAATATCTGAAAGTGAAAAGCCTTAGGAACCTAGAGATGTGCTGTACATTTCTCTCTTTGGTCATCTGTTTGAATGTTTATTCCCCATGTTTCTTCCCAAAGGAGCACCAGAGCTGCTCACAACAGAGTTTCCCTTCTTCCATTGCATCCTCATAACAACCCTGTGAGGTAGGCACAAGATCACTCAGCAAGCCTCCAGGACAGAGCTGGGGATTCATACCCAGTTCTCCTGGGTCCTAGTCTGACACTCCCAACCACTGCACCATGCTGGCTCTTTGGGCACAAGCTGTGCAATGTGTGTGAAATCCTTGCTGGACAGATCAGATGGATAAAGTAACATAATAATGATGAAATTTTATTTATAGCCTGCCCTTCCCCGGGGGCTCAGGGCGGGGAACGACATATTTAAAGCAATAAAATAATTCAATGAAACAGTATAACATTAAAATCCATAATGAATCCCTTATTTAATGACTATTTCCCAGTGAACAGCACAACCTCATAAGAAACTCAACAAACATGGAATTAGTTAAAGGAGCATCCCTGCTGGAAAATCACACCTGTATGAGGGCGCTATAGAAATACAAGGAAGAAAGAGAGAACATATCTCTTTTTAGCAAGCAATACGCTTATGTGGAGCATTAAATGAAGACTCTGTTGGTTTTCCAAATATTGCAAATGCAGTGCCTCTTCCCATTACTTTTCAGTATTATTCCAAGGACTCTATGTGGACCAGCCTACGATGTGTACCACTTGTATTCGTGTAAATGATGGCCTTTGAGCTGCTTTGCCTATAAGTTGCTGAGCTGGGAGTTTCTTCTCTCCGGCCTCTGCAGCAGGTCTTGCTCCACGATTCCTACACCTCGGTTATGCTGCCTTACATCCAAGATAGGCATTTGTTTGTCTGAGCAGTTCTGCCTGTCAGGGGGCTCATTAAGTAACTTTAGCATTCTCCATAAATCAGCAGAAATTTTCCTTATTCGTGGTGGTGGTGGGGAAATTCATCATCTGGGGGATTTGGGCTTCAGATAAAGAGGGCCTCAAAAATGCAGGGCGTAAACCTTGGCGAGACCATTGAA
Source organism: Paroedura picta (assembly GCF_049243985.1). Lineage (NCBI taxonomy): Eukaryota > Metazoa > Chordata > Lepidosauria > Squamata > Gekkonidae > Paroedura > Paroedura picta. The sequence continues at coordinate 109,587,071 of NC_135373.1, read as the reverse complement.
TGTTTTATTTATTTAGGGAAGAATGATGACAGAGTAATGGAGGGCAGGTCAATCAATCTCTACTGGGGAATAATGTCCATATTTAAAGGTTGTAAACCTCCCAGTTTCAGTGCTAGGAAGCGACAGTAAGGCAGGTATTGCATGGGTGTCTTCCAAGATGATGATGATGATGATGATGATGATGATGATGATGATGATGATGATGATTGATGCTGTTTTCCGTTCAGCCATGTCCAACCCTCAGAGATTCTATAGGAAAGTTTTCACCATACGTTTCTGTCAATGGCTGCTTGCTTCTTTTAGCTGGTTCTTGGTCATCCCTGTATCGGCTTTGATCGTGTCGAGCCAGCGGATCCTTTGGCGACCACGTTTCCTTTTGCCGCTGACCATGCCGAGCATTAATGATTTTTCTGACGATTTTGATCTCATGATGGGTCTAAAGTAAGTGAGCTTTAGCCGTAATATCTTGCCTTCTAATGACATAGTTGGTTTGCTCCTCTCCAAAACTATCTTGTTGGTAACTTTGGCTGTCCTCCAAGAAGAGGGATCCGTATGTGAGAACAGGCAAGGAACCACTACTGAAAGAGCCCTGATTCTGGTAGATGCCTTCCTCAGCTCCGATGGTGAGGTTATGGAGAAAGGAGCTCATGAGGATGGTCTTGGTGTGTGGGCTACACAGCATGGGGAAAGGTGATCCCCTCCAAGAGACTTCCGTGACTGTAGCCCAGGGGTAGTCAACCTGTGGACCTCCAGATGTCCATGGTCTACAATTCTTATGAGCCCCTGCCAGCGTTTGCTGGCAGGGACTCATGGGAATTGTAGTCCATGGACATCTGGAGGACCACAGGTTGACTACCCCTGCTGTAGCCTACAGATACAAATGCACCATGGGAAAAGCATCCTGCCAAAAGTTGTATTGGAGGCACAGAGATGACCGAACAAAGATGCTGTTTTCCAATCAGGGTAGTTCTAAGAGATCCATTAATGAATACGGTGGTACAAAAGGCTCAGTTGGTATGAACTTTACAGCTGTTTTAATGGAGGTTGGCTTGCAAATATCAGCCACGCACCGCTGGAACAGAGAAACGGCATGTTTCATTTCACTTCTGATTCTGGCTCTCTGTGAGAGTAATGTTATTGAACTTTGATCAGAACCCTCTCGAGGTTTTTACTCCTGAAAACCCATGCTGTGCGAGTCAACATGAAGGACCTTTTCCAAATGACTTAAAATAAAGCGGGCTTTGAAGGCCAAAAACCTGAATAGGTGCCTGGTCAGGGGTGCATAAAGGTATGGTTCTTCCCAAGACCCAACTCCTTCCCCCCTTCCCTCTTATCATCATCAAGAAAGCTGAAAAGCAGATTATGATCATTTATCACAGGGGTAGTCAAACTGCAGCCCTCCAGATGTCCATGGACATCTGGAGGGCCGCAGTTTGACTACCCCTGATTTATCACATTTAAAAAATGATTTCTCTGAAGAGCTTTGGGTACCATACATAGGGTTCCTTCCATTTTGTCCTCACCTCAGCTGCATCAGCTGTGACAGGCCCAAGGATACCTACTAGTGAGCATCGCTGCTGAATGCTGATTTGAGCCCAGTTCTCTTTCTAGAAGTCCAGGTTTCTCACCCCATCACCATACTGGTGAATGGGGTGAGCTTGTCATTTTCATTCCTTAGAATCATAGAATAACAGAGTTGGAAGGGACCCTCTGGATCAGTGGTCCCCAACCCGCGGGCCACAGCCCGGTGCCGGGCTGCGGCTCCTTATTCCCTCCCCCCCTGAAGCGAGAAGCTCGCCAGGCCGCAAACAGATCGGCCGCCAAAGGCCGCCCCTGCTGGGCACAAACGCGCATGCGCGGCAGTCCGTGCATGCACGTTTGTGCTGGGGCTGCCGCGCGGGCCCCTGGGCCGCCCTCTCCCCTCACTCCATAGCAGCAGTCCGCAGCGGCCGAAAGGTTGCGGACCGCTGCTCTAGATCATCCAGTGCAATCCCCTGCACTATGCAGGACACTCACAACCCTATCGCTCATCCACTGTAAGCTGCCACTGTAACCTTGTACATATCCTGCTGCTTTTGGAAGCTTTGGGAAACGGCTGGTGATGGCAGGGCTGGTTAAAGTTCTCAGACTTCAGACAAAGCCAGCTTCTTCAGATCAAACAAAGTGGTTTTCTCCGCCCCATTGTAAACATCGGAGAAAGGCGAGATGACTGATAGATTGCCAGTGCTTACGCTGATCTTCTTTGGCCCCATGCCTACAACAGATGGGAAAGAAAGTCAGCAAAGCCGCAAGAACCCATATGGTGCTTTTAGCCTACTCCCCCTGGGGTAGTTTCCTGGAGGCAAGAAGTGGGGAAGTCCCTAATGCCCCCAACGTACACAATTAAGTCAAGTTGAGGGATGATGGGATACTACCAGAGAGAAGGAGCACATGTATGGATTAAGTTTGCAAGTTATCATAACAACGATTCTGGGATAGCTGTTTTTCAACAGCAAAGCACTTTGTGTTGCCTCAGCCACAACTCCTTGGTTATTCCAGCATCACTGTGATCCAGTATCCAATGTGAAAGCCAGTGTGGTATAGTGGTTAGACAAGGAGGCCCAGCTTCAGATCCTCACTCTATATTAGGGGTGGCCAAATGGTGGCTCTTCAGATGTCCATGGACTACAATTCCCATGGGCCCTTGCTAACATATGCTGGCAGGGCCTCATTAGAACTGTGCTTTATGGACACCTGGAGATCCACAATTTGGCTACCCCTGCTAGGTTTTCTTGGGCAACCCAATATCTTCAGGATCACCTCTTCCATTATGTCCCCTAAAGAGCGTTCAGGTCTAGTGACAATAATCTTCTTCGGATCCCTAACTGTAAAGATATCAAATTGGCTTCAACCAAAGCCAGGGCCATTTCAACCCTGTCTCCAGTCTGGTGGAACTCTTTGCCAAATGAGATCAGCCCCACAGAACCTTAAATCGGACAAGAGAAGAATCAGTTCGTTTGAACTCTGGCGTTGGAGAAGGCTTCTGCAGGTTCCATGGACAGCAAAAGCCACAAACAAGGAAATACTACAGCACATAAAGTCTGATATATCTTTAGTAGGCAAAATCACAAAACTCTGGCTCACTTACTTTGGCCATATCATGTGATTTAACTCAATGGAGAAAGCAGAAAGGAAGAAAGGAAACCAGGCCGACAAATGGTACGGTGGTTGGACGCAATCAAGCTAGACACCGGCCAGAATACTGCACAGCTGAGGGAAGCCATGGGATCAACAACACAACTGAATGGCTGACGACAACAACAACAACATATGTCCTGAAGAAATTGAAAGACAATTCTTGGTCCTGGCAGCTAAATATAAATGCATTGATTTACATTCTTGCTGCAAGCATTTTCTAAATAAAACATAGCTGAATTGGCAGCAATTTGACAGTGACACTATAGACGTCTATATGATCTGGGTGTCTTTTTCCAATGTACTGGCTTTAGGAGGCAGGTTTTGGAAAAAGGAAAGCTTGTCAATTTGGGAGATATAAAATCAGGGTTGTTCTCCCACTTCCCCTGTGCCCAGTCTGAGATATAAAGTCAGCAAGCATCAACAGTAATATCATGATTGACAACAGAATATTTCCAGTGTGAAAAAGATGCAGGATTTTTGATCTGTGATTCTCCCTTTCCCTTTTTTCATCGATTGGGTTGAACCCTGGGGAATGCTAGAAGTGACAGCAGAGATTTGAGCATCACTCTTTTGGGCATCTCGTTTGATTGCACTGCCATGTATAATCAAACAAGATGCTTAGAAGGGTGATCAAATTCGTGCTGTCACTTCCGGAATTCTCCAAGGTCCCATTTTCAGTCCCTGTAACTCCAGTTTAAAGCATCAGCTGGTTGTGAAATTCGGCATGAGACCCAGGAGAGCTGCTGCCAATCAGAACAGATGTTAACAGCCCAATAGTCTGACTCAACAGAAGACTGCTTCATGTGTTTCTTCTTCAGCACTGACTTTTTGCTAGGCTGGGTTTATAACAGGCAACTCAAGTCAGTCTCATAAACAAGCTGTCAAAAACTGCTTAGTTGCCCAGAAACAAGACTCCAACCTGTCCGCCTGCACATAGCTAAGAACTAGTTTCCAGAAATATTCCTGCCTAGCCACCTTGGAGCAGTTATTATTCTCCAGGAATTACTATTTTCAAGCAGGGATAGATGAGGCCTCAAACAAGATTGACAGTTACTGAGAGCAGAGCCTTTTCAGTGGTTGCCCCAAGACATGTTTGCCCAGGTCTGTAGCCGCCATATTGATGCAGTGGCTACAGTGCCAAACTAGGATACAGGAGGTTCAGATCTGAATGCCCACTCTGCCTAACCTTCCTCAAAGGGTGGGGAGGATAACATGGAAGATGGGAGGACACTGTTGTAAGCCGCTTTGGTTTCCCATTGCTGGAACAAGCAGGATATAAATATCTAAATAACTTGACCATTCATTTGAGGTTATTTCAGTAAGAGATGTCCTAATACAAGATCTCCAGCCTTTTTGAGCTTGTGGACACCTCTGAAATTTTTTCAGAGGGTGCGGGTGCAGCCACAAAATGACTGCCAAGGAGGTAGAGCCAGACCACAAAATGTCAGAGAGTAAGTTTATAACTCTAATGGTAGCTCTTCAGCATTTCAGGCAGAAGCTGAAATGGTGATGCCTTTTAAAACGAGCATGTTTTAAAATATTTGCTTGCATACATGCAGTTTATCTTCAGTCACGCTGTCAAAATCCATGTGTTGTGGTGTTAGTCGCTAATGAAGCAGCTTTAAAAGAAAAAACCACACAGACAGTCAAATCTCCAACGCTCTATTAGAAATCCTACCATGCAAACGGTGGGGAGAGAACCAGCTATCTTACGGTTTACTAACAGACCCCCTCCCCCCCCCCCGGATTCTTTACAGCTGTGGAAAATAGGAAACCAAATACACCTAATAATCCTCCATCATGGTTAATATAACAGCCATAAATGGTGATCATCCAAAAAGTTTTTATGGATTGGTTTTCTATCAGGATCTGTTATGAGCCCATTGAAAGTGTTCTCAGGTGAGAAGTACATGCCATACACATTTTAAAGAAATGGCTCTTGATAACTCAGTTGTATACTTTGTTTTCATTTTGGTTTATTGTGATCCTACCCTTCCTCCAAAGAGCTCAGGGTGGCATTAAATGGCTCCCCCCTCCCATTTTATCCTCACAGTTTTGAGATTTACTAGCCCAGTGGTCCTCAACCTTCCTGATGCCGCGACCCTTTAATACCGTTCCTCATGTTGTGGTGACCCCCAACCATGAAATTATGCAAGTGTTCTTTCACAGAAATTAAACCGAAACTGACCAATGGCGTGAAGATCCATTGTTCATGATTGTATATAAATTGGTTTTTTCCCGGGGTTTCTCAGAAGTTCTGACTCTTGTCCCACCATGCTGATCTTGCTCTTTTCCGCTGCTCCAGACTGTTGTGTGGATGGCGCAGTTTTAAATCTTTTCCCCGGGTTTCTGAATTGATTTGTTAGCAGAAGGGTTGGCATTTTAACTTTCCTGGGGTTTAGTTGAAGTCTGATTTCAGTCTGAGAATCACCTTTCTGGTGGAGACTCAGGGCGAGCGACAGAATTGTAAAGACAATGCAGTAGATCAGGCGTTCTCAGCCAGGGCTTGGTGAGGGTCCTGGAGCATTTTCCTGAATGGGTGGGAATTAATTAATGTTGTATATATTTTAAGATGACCAGATTGTCCCACTTTTGGAGGGACATCTGGGGGTACTTGACAAATTGTACTTCTGTTGAAATTTAAAATATATATATTACAATACTATTTTTGCGTTCTATTTGTTCTATGATAATTTTTGTTGCTCCATATAGACCAGATTTTAAATCAGGAATCCCCCCCCCCCCAGTCAGTTGTGTCCCGCACTACCAATGTTAAAATCTGGTCACCTTAATATATTTTTAAAATTTGTTAAACATGAATTGGGCGATATTGACCATATACGGTCATATTGGACTGCTCCCCTCCCCATAGCCAATGATGGGCCTAGATGGGGTGGGAAGGGGAGGGGCTCCAGGCGGACATGTACACAGCTTTGCTTCCCAACCGTATTCTGCACAGATCATGTCCCTTCCAGGGCTTCTTGAAGCTTGAAGAATGTTTCAGGGGTTTCTCAGCAGTAAAAAAGTTGAGAAAGGCTGCCGTAGAGAGATACTGGTGAAATATGTACAATAAACACTGCATTAAAACTGGCTCACAAAAAGGGCAACTGAAGTAAAAAAAAACCTGTATAATATGTCCAACAAACCGGATTCCTCAGTGAAATAAAGACAGTCTACTGCATCTAATAAATGTTATATGATGGGAGAGGGGGATACAGTTTTTACTGGCAGTTAACATTGCAGCCCTTTTACAATTTGAGAATGTGCCTAAGGCCAAATGTCAGCCAGAATCTTTATGACTAGAGTGCTTCAGGGCAGTAAAATCAGGACAGACAAAATAATGTTCTTCTTCACACATGTAGAGATGTAAAAGTCCAGCAAAAAAAAAATTTGAAGAATTTGAAAAACGTTTTTCTTTTTTGATGGGGGGAAGGAGTTTCTGAGGAAATTTGTGAATATTGGCGGGCAGATCCTACTGTGAAATATTTTCTCTCTTGGAACAATTGACATGATTATAAGGCAAGGTTTTACTAATTCAAATGTATAGCATGAAAAATGTATTTATTTTTATTTATACTTTAGATTTCTATGCCACCATTCCCGCGGTCACTGGCTCTTGGTGGCTTTACAACATTTAAATAAAAAAATATACAATGAAATCAGTAACATTAAAACAACCCATAAAATAACATGCATCATCATCATACAGAATTAAAATACAATATTAATTGTAGTTCTAGCTGAGATCTTCTGACAGCATGAGAGGTCATGGTTTCAAGGAGGGACCCTAGATGCCATTTGTCACTACCCTGTTCTCAACCAAACACTTGGCAGAAGAGCTCCATCTTATAGGCCTTGCAGAACTGAGCCAGATGATATTTATATAAGACAAACTTTTGCTGGTAAATAATAAGTTCTGTGTATGTTGTAGACCAGTGGTTCTCAACCTTCCTAGTCCCACAACCCTTTAATATAGTTCCTCGTGTTGTGGTGACCCCCAACCATTTTACCCTCACAGTTTTGAGATTTACTAGCCCAGTGGTTCTCAACCTTCCTGATGCCGTGACCCTTTAATACCGTTCCTCATGTTGTGGTGACCCCCAACCATGAAATTATGCAAGTGTTCTTTCCCAGAAATTAAATCAAAACTGACCAATGGTGTGAAGATCCATTGTTCATGATTGTATATAATTTGTTTTTTTTTCCAGGATTTCTCAGTTCAGTTCTGCCTCTTGTCCTACCTCGCTCTTTTCCGCTGCTCCACACAGCCAAACGCTCTATCTCAATCTATCCCGGCGGCTCGCCCTGCCACGACCCCTGTGAAAGGGTCGCTCGACCCCCAAAGGGGTCCCGACCCCCAGGTTGAGAACCACTGCTGTAGACGTATACAAAGCATTTTAAATAATATATTTATTGTTTTAATGGGTGTTGATTTTGGCAACCATCCTTATGCTATATTTCATGATAATACATTATTATTATCCAACATATGCTGATGTTAATTCCAGATGTGATTCCAGTGATTCCAGATTGAGTCTAGAAAAACCATTCAGGTTAGTTGTACCTGTAGATATATGTGGCCTGCTTGGTAAGGCAGTAACTTTGGCTGGCAACTTTAGAAAGGTATATTTGGTGATGGGGTTGTAGAACATGCCTGGTGTGTGCACAAGGTCTTGGGTTCCAGCTAGCTGGTGTTGGAAGAGAATTCTCTGCCTTTGAATTGCTGCTCCCTCCCAACTCTAAGCATGATTGACCAAGGGCAGCTTGACATAATCAGATGCTTGTTCTAGCAATTCTAGCCAAGGTGAGAGAATTTAAAACAAATGATCATATCTCAGGCAGAGTGAGTTGGTTTTCCAGAGAAGAAGACGACGACGAAGACGAAGAGACACCCTGTGAGGGAGGTGAAGTTGAGAGAGCCCTGATATCACTGCTCAGTCAGAACAGTTTTACCAGTGCCACGGCGGGCCCAAGGTCGCCCAGCTGATTGCATGTTTGGGAGCATGGAATCAAACCCAGCTTGCCAGATTAGAAGTCCACACTCCTAACCACTACACCAAGCTGGCAGAGGGGCAGGGTGCAATTGCTGCATTATTCCATGTTGCTGTTTTGCTATAAACCAACATATTTTCATTTGTAGAACATGTGTCCTGTTTTGCTGGTGGTTTTGATGTTTCTTCCGGGGTCTGCACTCACACTGCATCTCTCTCTCTCTCTCTCCTCCCCTGAAATTCCAGGTAACATGGTTGAATGGTGCTTGCCGCAAGACATTGACTTGGAAGGCGTTGAGTTCAAGTCCATGGCCAGTGGGTCCCATAAAATTCAGTCGGATTTCATGTGAGTGAGCTGCTCATTGGCATCCCGGAGTTCTGCTTCATTGCATCTGTCATTGTTTTGGCCAGAAATTGCAAGCCAGCCATCACTGGTTAAGTACAGGGGGTTATCTTTTCAGTAGACTAGCAAAATGTCCAGTGTTATGATGTGTGCAGGGGGAAGGGAGGCCTGTGTATCGCGAGACCATTTGGGAGTGATCTGTGTGTAGAGGGAAATTGCACCTCTTGCATGATGCTGGTGGGTTCCCGATGGCAGTATTGTTGGGTAGATGGTGGTAGAAAATGCTGTCCAGTTTCAGCCAACTTAGGGCAACCCTATAAGATAGAGACTCCCAGAGGCGGTTTGCCAGTGTCTGCCTCAACAAAGCAACCCTGTACTCCTCGAAGTAAAAATCAGCGTTGACCCTGCTTAGCTTCTGTTTTATATTGTAAGCCATTTTAGAGTTTAGAAAGTTAAAAGGAAGAAGAGAATACTAAAAAAATACTAAAAAATCTAAATGGATGTTTTTGTATCATCTTGTGCTGATCTTACGACCGTAATAATAAAACTAACTAACTACTAAAAAATCTTCATGATGCAACATTAAAAAATAGTTTCTACCATTGTGGACATATCAATCTCCTTTAACTGTGAGGAAGGGACTGGCAACATCTCTTGCTAACTAGGGTTCCACCCCCAAAACATTAACTGGTGGTTTTAAATCCTGACAAATAGTAAAGGAAACACATGTCATCATCATCATAGTCTTTATTACGGTGCTAGACCAATAACCAAATTACAGTGTACATAAAGTATTCATTGGTAATTAAAATAGTATAACATTTAAAACATTCCAGCTAAAAGAATCAACAAAATTACATTTTAAAATTCACAAACATTATCTCAAGCAATTGAGACTATCTCTATCACTATCCAAGTTGCTCCAAATTAAGGAAACACATGTCAAAGGAAAATGGTGGTCAGGACACATCCTACCAGTTGCAGACCAATGGTTTAGTTGTTGCCATGACACCCACTGTCTTTGCATGGGCCTTTCTGCCCTGTCCTGCTGTAGCCGTACTTCTTCCCTTTGCCTTCTAACCTACTTGTGTGTCGTATGGTCTTCCTTTGTAGTTACTTCCGGAAGGGCCTTTGCTTTGGCTTGGCCTGTTTTGCCAACATGCCCGTCGAAAGCGAGGTCGAAAGAGGCGCCCGCATGAAGTCTGTGGGGATTCTTTCTCCTTCCTACACCCTGTTATATAGATACATGCACTTCCTGGAGAACCAGGTCAGGTACGTTGCTGGAAAAGGGGAAGAACTGGGAGGGAGGGTTTTTTTGTACTCCGAATGGTTGGACTCCAGTTTCCAGTCTGTTTGGGGGAACTGTATTGGTTTTTCTTGATGTGCAATGAGTTTTAACCTTTATTAGTTATCAGGTAATTTGGAAGCACATTACTCAAGAATGGATACTCCCCTGTTGTGTACAGTGAAACATCCAAGTGAAACATTATTTCAGGGGTTGGATCCAGCTATTCAGGACACAGGAACTCCCCCACAACCCACCTATGTGTGAAGGTTCAGTTCATGACAAAAATGTTTGTACTGACAAGTCAAGGATGAAGCAGATTTCTCTGCATAGGTGCATGGCTTTCTCCGCTTGATTGAGGAACTGTAAACGTACAAACAGGTGCTACCTTTGTCAGACTATTGGTAACATCCCAGGGTGAAATTATCTTGTATTATGGTCTTATTGTGCATCTGCCAGGAATAATTTGTGCAGAAAATGCCTGAGAAAATATCGCATAGGCTGACACATAAGAGTACCTGTATTGTTGCGCTCTTTATCTTGCGGGGATGGTAGGAAAGTCTCCTGGCCCCAGAGAGGAATTGTTTGCTGCCATTGCAGGCCGAGAATTGCCAGTCTGCTGGCTGAAGGATCGACACGCTCCACGGATATGTTGCTAATGTGCCTTTTTCTGTATCTGCCTGTGTTCCAGACACCAGCTAGAGATGCCAGGACACTACTCTCACCTAGAAGCATTTTATGATGACAAGAAAGGGATTCTCCCTGCTGGGAAGGGCACCCCTTGTTCTCAGCAACCCATCCACTGGCTGCCTTCCATTCACAGATACATGTACCCTGAGATGAAGGTAAGAATTAGAGAGCCAGTTTGGTGTAGTGGTTAGGACTGCAGACTTCTAATCTGGCATGCCGGGTTTGATTCTGCACTCCCCCACATGCAGCCATCTGGGTGACCTTGGGCTCGCCACGGCACTGATAGAATTGTTCTGACCGGGCAGTGATATCAGGGCTCTCTCAGCCTCACCCACCCCACAGGGTGTCTGTCGTGGGGAGAGGGAAGGCCGCTTTGAGCCTCCTTCGGGTATGGAAAAGTGGCATATAAGAACCAACTTTTCTTCTAGATATAGAACACAGGGGGCTTACTAGACTTTGCTTGGCTATATAGTGCATTGGTGTTGCATGCCAGTAATAGTTTTAGTCTAGACACCAGGTAGAGGTGCCAGGACACTACCCTCACCTGGAAGCATTTTATAATGACCGGAAAGGGGTTCTCCCTGCTGGGAAGGGCACCCCTTACTAGACTTCGCTTGCATAGTGAATTGGTGCTGCATGTTGGTCAAACTTGTGTTGACCAGGCTTAATTTTTGGCCAGGTCAGAGTTCCCAAAGTCTCTTGTATCCCGATGGTAGTAGCTCCTTGTAAATTGCTGTCAGCTACAGCCAGAAGTAAGGCATCACAGAAAAATAGGTGCCCTTTCCAATATATCCCTGTATTTAATTTGTTACATTTGTACATTGGCTTCCTTCCAAGAAATTTAGAGCGGTCCAGGGACTATCTAAGCTTGGCTAACTTCATAGGTGAAATGATAACAGGTGCTTTTAGACAACTCACTAAGGAAAGCCAGATGTGTGGAGCTGCACAGCTCAGGCTGGTCTTCCACCAGTTCCTATCAGCTGTATGGATCAATGGGAGACAAGGACAGGCTGAAGCATTGTTGTTGTTGTTATGTGCGAAGTCGTGTCCGACCCATCGCGACCCCATGGACAATGATCCTCCAGGCCTTCCTGTCCTCTACCATTCCCCGGAGTCCATTTAAGTTTGTACCTACTGCTTCAGTGACTCCATCCAGCCACCTCATTCTCTGTCCTCCCCTTCTTTTGCCCTCGATCGCTCCCAGCATTAGGCTCTTCTCCAGGGAGTCCTTCCTTCTCATGAGGTGGCCAAAGTATTTGAGTTTCATCTTCAGGATCTGGCCTTCTAAAGAGCAGTCAGGGCTGATCTCCTCTAGGACTGACCGGTTTGTTCACCTTGCAGTCCAAGGGACTCGCAAGAGTCTTCTCCAGCACCAGAGTTCAAAAGCCTCAATTCTTTGACGCTCGGCCTTCCTTATGGTCCAACCATGAAGCATTGTAGGGACTGGAAAAGGGACTTTTGCAGTATATGTCTGTTGTCAGGCAAACTTAGGGACTCACATCAAGGAATCTTTAATAAGCAGGCTGACCTTTACACACAAATATCCAACATAGATTGCCTATCACCAAGCAAATGTATTTAATTATAAAATAAACATAAGTAGGTAAATAATAAGGTGCTCAGAGTTGATAAGAGAGGTAATATGATCGTCTTCTATAGAGCACAGTCCATGCAAATTTTAGATGCTTTGTGAGGTAAATTTCCTTCATGAGAAGAACGAGGTCCAAGCTCATGGGGGGGGGGGAGGTGTCCATTTTGCATTCCAGAAAGTAAAGTTCCCTCTCATAAAATAATAAAACTGTGAAAGAGACCAATAATTTACGCACACTGCGAAATAAAATTCCAGTAATCTTCTGTTTACTTCTCTCTTGCTTTCGCGCTGAGTCACTCGAGAAAGGGTGGAATATAAACTTAAATAAATAAATAAAAACCCTGCATCGAATTTTTCAAGGCCTGCCAAAGAACCCCACAAATTTCTCTTTGTCAACAATTTCCCTCACAAGGTCGAGTTCGGCTCGAGTGCACTGCCCCTTCCCTTCTTGGAGGTACTGTTTTGGCACCAGAGTTGTATTCCCATGCCCCCTGCCCTCAGTTGGATCCATCTTGTTCCTGTCTTGTCGCTAATTCCCACTTCCCAATTTTATTGCCCCTCTGGATGCAGATCACACATCCTGCAGGCTGCATGTCTCAGTTCATCAAGTTCTTTGGTGAGCAGATCCTCACCCTCTGGAAGTTCGCTCTCCTTCGCAAACGGATTTTGATATTCTCACCTCCTCCGGTCGGTGTGGTCTGCTATAGAGGTATGGAACAGAATGGGGGGGGGGGGGGGACAGGGAGGGTGCCAGAGAAGGAGGGGCAGTGGAAATAATAATAAAAATATAAGTGATGTAAACACAAGAAAAGCGATTTTCATTCCTCTTTCAAAATACGACTTGGTTATTATTCGAAGAAATGTATAGGTATTGGATTGTGGATCTCAGAGTAGCAATCCTTAAACAGAGAAGCTTCAAGCGAAGATTACAATATGAAATTGCTGGATTTGAGTTCATTCACAAGTTCAGAACAAGAAATACCCCCCTCCCCCGGGAAAGGTGCTAAATAGGGACATAAGATTCTTATTGCACTACAGATACTGATTTTCTGCCCCAGGCATTTCTTTTCTGTTCCAGTCAACCTAATCACTAAATGCACTGTACCTTTGCATATGAGTTTCTTCTTTGCAAACCCCCCCCCCCCACCCACACACACACACTTTCTTACTGGGATATAATGTCACAGATGTTTCAGTTCTGACTCGTATCTGTCGAAGGGAACTCTGACTCTCATAAGCTTATAATCAAACAATGTTGTTGGTCTCTAAAGTGCTACAGGACTGCAAACCTAGCTGCTCTTCAGGCCCAGGTTTTCAGCGGTCCTGGGATTTTCAACAATGTCCTTATGTAGCTTCCTCATCTTTTTTGTCCTTGTCTGAAGTTTATTGCTGCTGCTGCCTAGCCAATGTTTCCCTGCCCGGCATTGGTGGGACCGTCCCAGAGTCCAAGCCTTTCTTCTACGTCAACGTGGCAGATATCGAGATGCTGGAGACGGAAATGTCATACGTGGCCTGTAAGTAGGAAAGGGCTGACGTGCATTTGCTTGCTTTGGGATCTCAGGCATTCTGCAGCTCTGCTCTTGCAAATGTTTGTCTGCTGCTCACAGACTCCCTGCTAGCTAATCCCGGAGGGGCGGCTGTGTTAGCCCACCGCAGGCCCGACAACAAGCAACCCTGCGGCCTTACTTTTGGATGAGGACTTCTGGTTTATCTGCATGAAAGCTTAAAAGGCAGGGCTGCCCCAATTCAGGCTGTATCCCTGTACATGGGATAATTACATGGGAGTAAGTCCCAAGAGCCTCTTGTGGCGCAGGATGGTAGGGCAGTAGACATGCAGTCTGAAGCTCTGCCCATGAGGCTGGGAGTTCAATCCCAGCAGCCGGCTCAAGGTCGACTCAGCCTTCCATCCTTCCGAGGTCGGTAAAATGAGTACCCAGCTTGCTGGGGGGTAAACGGTAATGACTGGGGAAGGCACTGGCAAACCACCCCGTATTGAGTCTGCCATGAAAACGCTAGAGGGCGTCACCCCAAGGTTCAGACATGACCTGGTGCTTGCACAGGTGATACCTTTACCTTTTAAGTCCCATTGGGTTTGACTTCTGAGTCATGCTTAGAATTGGCCTGCAAACAAGCTGCCTTCTCCTCTGCTGTAGGTACAACAGAGAAGATCTTTGAGGAGAAGAAGGATCTCTATGATGTCTACGTGGACAACCAGAATGTGAAGACACACCACGAGCATCTGCAGCCGCTCCTGAAGATCAACGGTGCAGACAAGGAAAAGTACAGGAGGCTCAACGATCAGAGGTAGCACCAAAAACTCCCCCAGTAGCTCTGCGTATGGTTAACCGAAGCATTTCCCCCCCTCTGTCTCCCAGTCCCTTTATTCTGCCCTCACAAGTACCACCTGAATGCCTCCTGGGCATTTTGCAAATGTGGACAAGAATTCTGTAACTGTATGAAGCTGGAAGTTCGATCCCAGCAGCCGGCTCAAGGTTGACTCAGCCTTCCATCCTTCCGAGGTCGGTAAAATGAGTACCCAGCTTGCTGGGGGGTAAACAAGGTAATGACTGGGGAAGGCACTGGCAAACCACCCTGTATTGAGTCTGCCAAGAAAACGCCAGAGGGCATCACCCCAAGGGTCAGACATGACTCGGTGCTTGCACAGGGGATACCTTTACCTTTACCTTTAGGCCAGGGGTAGTCAAACTGCGGCCCTCCAGATGTCCATGGACTACAATTCCCATGAGCCCCTGCCATGGACATCTGGAGGGCCACAGTTTGACTACCCCTGCTGTAGGCAGCCACCAGGTCCCTGTTTGTCAAAGTGATACTTCTGTGCTGTGCTGGATGGTCCACCAGATGGAGAGTTGAGACGTAAGGGCAGTCAGGGGGCTCCCGTGGTGAAGGCCACACGCAAAATAGCTTCTGAAAAGCGCAAGGAGGGCTGTTCCTGAACATTGAACACCAAAGCCATGGAGGTGTCGTTCTTTCAGGCAGATGCTGATGTACTCCCAGGAAGTGGACGGGGACTGCAGCTCTTGTGAAGAGGACCTCTTCATCCTGTGAGTTGTGTGCGAGGGAGTCTTTAAAGTTCCACTACCAGGGAGGGTGATGGTGGGGAGGATTTGGATCATGGCTTAGGTTGAGCAGGGGGTTGGACTAGATGGCCTGTATGGCCCCTTCCAACTCTATGATTCAGATAAGATGCATGTCGGCTTCTCAAGACAGAAGGGCAGCAAAAGGGGCTTGCAGGCGAAAGTCCCTGTAGTGTCTTCCCCAGATGATTGTAGACTGTATGGTGCCGGGGACCTTTGGGTCAATGGGCTGCCTAGGAGTCTAACTGCAGATTCTGAGAGGCTGATTCTGTGAAGGCACAAGGGGGTCGCAGGTTACAGTAGACGAGCGATAGGGATGTGAGTGTCTTGCATAGTGCAGGGGGTTGGGCTGGATGACTCATGAGGTCCCTTCCAATTCTATGATTCTATGGCCAACAGATAACTTCTAAAAACAATATGCATGAAGACAAAAATATCACAGTGATGATGGCGGATCTACATAGCAGTTTCCAAAGATCTAAAAATAAGTCCAGTTGCCATCCATATGCCATGCTTGCGAATAGTGATCGAGTTCCAAGGTCTTTGATTCATTGACGTAACTCTTCCATGGCCTTCCAAAGATCTAGGAACCGTAGGAGTGGATTTATCCACGTACCAGGAAGCTGGAGGCACGAGAATCAAAGCCCTTTGAGAATAGCAAAGCGGAAAGGTGAGCCCAAAATAAATTCTCGAGGGAGAATGTATCGATTGCATGAACGAACTAGAATTCGGAGGAGGGACCTTTTGAGCATCTCGTTGTGTTGCAGCACCACGTGTGAATCAGTACAATCTTCCTCCAGACATGAGGTTTGCTAGAAAGGCTGCAGAGAGCTGCTTCCCCTTATAGTACCGTTGCTGTGCGGTTCATTTTTAGACAGTCGCAGGCTCAGCTCCTGGGCTGTAGGTTACCCTTCCAAGTAAAAGATGCCAATGCTACATTGGTGGCTTCCGCAGGAGATATTCGGTTGGGCCTCACATACTTCCACTTCCCGTTCTATCTACAGGTTTTTCATGGAGCAGAACAACCGAATATTTCAGACCCTGATGGAGGTTTCAGCCAGCCAGGACAAGACCTTGACAGCTGACCATGCCCGAGGGATGGGCTTGGACCCCCAGGGAGACCGTAGCTTCCTCATGGACCTGCTGGAAGTCTACGGCATTGACGTCATGCTGGTCATCGATAACCCTTGCTGCACCTAAAGGAGAAGGAAAGGACGTTCACAAGGGCGATGGGATGGCAGTGACCCCGTGCAGACTTCCTGGAACCCACCAGGACCGACGCCTTGAAGGATTGCCTTTTATTTAAGAGAACACTTTCCAGAAAGCATTATTTATCATTTTCATCCAGTTAACTTAAAAAAAGAAATTCAGGCGTCCTAACCAAGATGGTGACTTCTCTTTTCCAGGATAGACTGCCCAGGCTCCCCTCTTGCCTTTTGAGACCTGGGGGGCTGTTGGTGTGTTTCCTTCCCTTCTGTACTCTCAAAAGGACTCAGCACGAGGGGCTCTGCGGTCCTAACCAGGGCCCTGTTGGCTGGGAACGGTGGTAGAGGAGCAAAGCACTTTTCTCTCTTGGGGACCAACGTGAAACATTATGCTGCTTTTGAGCCTTTGTCTTGTCTGCAGGCAACACCCCCTTCCACACAGGTAGAAGCAACCTCCTTGGATTTTGCATCCCACAACTCGAGTTGTAGTTTATGCATGCTTGGACAGCCGTGCCTCTACAACATAGGGAATTTCCTCCTGAATTCTGGCTTAGCTGCAGGGTTCATATTGTGCTGTTGAATCCAGTGCCCCCCTCCGCCCCCGACGGTGGCAGGAGGTAAAAGGGGAGGGTGGTTGATTCTCCTGTGTCCGGAATTACTAAAGCAATAGGCCTTGGGTAGCCCTCCTTCTTTTTGTGCCTGAACAGTGGGAATCAACGTCATAGTCCCGTCCTATTCCATGCCACCATGTTTATTACATCTTGGCAGATCCTACTTGGTGTTAGCTCCTGTGGACCTCTCATAACTACATCCAAAAAAGGGGGGAAGGACCAATGACACGTGATCCCATTTCCAGCCAGCGATATTAACCTTGCCCCTCATGCTGTTTTGTGCAGAATCTGTGGCACCAGCAGCTATAGAATTGGACTCTTCTCCACCTTTGCCTAACGGGTGTTTCAGCTTAGAGGTAGCTGCACGGGTGATGGGCCCAGTTACCATCACGCCTCTGTTCTTTTGCTCCGGCTGTGGCTCAGTGTCGGAACCTTTGCACGGAGAACCCCTAGTTTCTTAACAGAATCAGGCCCTATGTTAGGGAGGGCCTCTGCCTGAGACCTTGGAGAGCAGCTGCTGGTCAGAGTAAACTGCACTGACCTTGGTAGAGAATGGTCTGGCTCAGGATAAGGCAGCTTCCTGTGGTTCCTTCTGCATGAGGGCAAACATTGTTCTCTTGCAGGGAACAGCATCAGAAACACATCTCCCCATGAAGCCCCTTTTTGGCTCAGCGGCTGAAGAGGTGACAATGGGGCTGTGCTGCAGTTGTAGCAAAATGCAGGGGGATCTTCTCCCCCTGCCAATGTTCTGGGTGCAGTCTGGCTTTAGAAAGAGGTCTAGGCAGCAGTGAGGCCTTTGCACTTCTCCCACAGAAGTGCTGCTTGCAGGAGCCACTGGGCCTGCAAAGTTCTGCCTCGGGCAAAAGAGCCTGCAAGGTCTAGAATCCGGATTTGCAGAGGTTTCGGCTGTGGTTTGCGTCCATCTGGGCCGCTTCTTGGTGACTTGTTCTGCATGGCAGGTTCGCTGTCTTCTGCTTGCTGTCAAGCGCACCAGGATCTAGCTGCAGGTTTCATTAACACCATGGAGAGTTTAGCCTGTTTGGTTTTTTACCCCCGGCTGGCTGCTGCAGGCGTGTCCTCATTGCTGCGTGAAATGCAATTCAGTTAATGCCAGCAAGGCAGCTAGGATGCTTGGTCTCCCCTCCCCATGACATGACTCCTGATCCCCGTAATGAACTGCCAGTGCACGCGTCGGTGTAGAGCAGGGGTAGTCAAACTGCGGCCCTCCAGATGCCCATGGACTACAATTCCCATGAGACCCTGCCAGCGTTGCTGGCAGGGGCTCATGGGAATTGTAGTCCATGGACATCTGGAGGGCCGCAGTTTGACTACCCCTGGTGTAGAGTCTTCTCCAAGACTGGAGACACAAACCATCTACTTCCCTTCCCCTGACACAGACAGTATTGAGCTGCTTTCCTTGTGGCCTCCCTGGATCTGCACTGTCAGGCGTGCGCTGCGAGTTCCGTGCCAGGAATTCCCAAGTGCGTGTGACCCAGTTCAGGCTGGAACCATGGCGTGCAGCGAGAGGATGCTTAAGCACCGCACCACCACCACCTAGTGGCCCTGGGCAGCTAGGTAACTCTCCGTGCTCATGGGATCTTGCAGATCTGGGGGATACACAAGGGAAACAGATTGAATCCCACAGACTGTGGCATTTTTAGCAGCTGGAGTGATTAAGCTCTTGCCACGCCCTCTGGTGATGCTTATGGAGAAGGGGAGTGAGCCAGCAGGCAGAGAGAGCACCGCTAGCCCTTGCTAAAGTTCGAACAAGGGCTCCTCTGGGTAGTTTGTTACCAAGCAGCGTGGGCCAGATGCTGTCCTCTCCTTGCTTTCCCTTCAGTTCGTGGGTATCTGGGGTCCATCAGGCACCTCTCAGCCACCCCCCTGAGAACAGGCGGTTCGACAGAGGCCAGTCCATACTGGAACATGCTCCTTGGGCCGCGTAGCACTGCAGTCCCCGACTGCTGTTCACTGCAGCCCTCGCAGGGAAGATTCCCCTTTTTCCTGTCCTGCTTTTAGTGCTTTGAATATAGGCAACCTTCTCCTGGCCTTCTGCTGTGTTGCACTCTTACCCTTTGCAGAGTACTAAGCATTTTTTTAAATCTATATATGTATATATAAAGAACGGGGTGGATGCAATTAAAGAATCCGTTTGTGGGCCATAATATCTGATGGCGTTCCTATTTGACTGGGAGAGGTCCGTCCCTTCCGCCTCTATAACCCTTCCCTCTTGCCTCATTTCTAGGTGTCCTGCAGGGAGGATTCACCCTCACGCAATGAGAACTTCCTTCATATCAGGAAGCCAATAATTAAGAAAGCGAAACCTCAGCAATGGTCACTTCTCTTGCTGTCTGCCACGGCAGCTTCCTGAAAGAGTCAGGCCTCTGATTTGTATTTCTGCCTGTGTTCCGTTTATTATCGGGCAAATTACTGAGTTGCAGTTCCGAGACCAGGAAGTCTTGAAACGTCTCTCTTGCATTGTTCTCCTTCAGAGCGACACCATACAAGGTTGCCTTACCTTTTGCCCTCACAACTATGCTAGTGGGGGGACGGCCGACCCCAGGTGACCCAGGGAGCTTCATGCTTGAGAGTCGTCTCTGAAGGTCCAAGCGGTTTTTAAAATTAAGTTATAACGCTCAGGCAAAGAAGGCCTCCGATTCTGAGCAGTTTGTTTACATCGGGCCACGAGAGCCCTTCTCCCCCTATTTTAAGAAACACCATAGATTTGTGGCCTTCAGTTCTTTTTACAATTCAGTTTGTACCAATATGATGTCCATTCCCTCCTCCCCTAAATCAAAAAAGGCAGCAGCAGCTGCTGCTTGTTATTCTCCGATGCCTTGCCCTGCAGTGAGTTACACAGGTACGTATGCCCCTCCAGGCACAGCTGACTTATGGTGACCCCAGCAAGGGGCTTTCACGGCAAGCGAGAAGCAGAGGTGGGTTGCCATGGCCTTCCTCTGCAGAGCCGTCCTTGGAGGTCTCCCTTCCAAATACAGACCCTGCTTTGCTGCCAAGATCTAAAAAGGTCAGGCTATACGGTGCTGCCTTCCCTTAAAGATGTTAGGGAGGCTCAAACCACTCTGACACAATTAGACAGGTCTCTTGGGATAGACCAGGGGTAGTCAAACTGCGGCCCTCCAGATGTCCATGGACTACAATTCCCAGAAGCCCCTGCCAGCATTTGCTGGCAGGGGCTTCTGGGAATTGTAGTCCATGGACATCTGGAGGGCCGCAGTTTGACTACCCCTGGGATAGACCCATGCAGTCCGCCACTTGGCCCAGGGCTACCTTGATTCCATTTGAAAAGGAGATGCTATAACTTTCCTGAAATGTCAGGGGTGGGTGTTTCTATTTTCTTTGCTTCAAATTGTTAGAGCATTGTTGAAAGGGTGCCATATAGAAGATGGAGGAGAGCTCTCTTGCCCCAGAGGGACGGACCAGATCCAATGGGATGAAATTAATTCAAAAGAAATTCCATCTAAAGATCTGGAAGAAGTTACTGACAGAGCAGTTTCTCAGTGGAACAGACTTCCTCAGGAGGTGGTGGGTTCTCCATCTTTGGAAATTTTTAAACAGAGGCTGGACAGTCATCTGACGGAGAGGCTGATTCTGTGAAGGCTCAAGGGGGTGGCAGGTGACAGTGGATGAACAATAGAGTTGTGTCATGCATAATACAGGGGGTTGGACTAGATGACCCAGGAGGTCCCTTCTAACTCTATGATTCTATGAAATCCGAGTGCCTGCTGCAGGACCACTGGAGAAGCCACAACTGCATGGGAAGTCTGTGATGAATCAGAGATGTTCCCATTCCTGCGCATTAGTCTGAGAAGTAAACCATGAAAGCAAAATAATGTGTTGCTCTGCATTTTATTAAAAAAACAAAAACAAAAAAACCCCTGGCTTGCCCAAGTCAAGATGAGCTCTCACCTTGGCCGCCTACGTTCCCTCCTGTTCCCTCTAGGAACACTAGAAACGTAAAAGTCTCCCTCGGTTCCTTCAAGCCCTAAAAAATGACTACTGCACAGTGCATTTCTTTCAGCAAGCATGATTTGCAGCAGCGGGAAGGTTCCCGCACTGCATGGCAATCACTTGATTATTGGCAGCCGAACGCACGGAATCTTCTCCTGTGAATAGCACATCAAAATTTGAGTCCAATGGGACCTTTAAGACCAACAAAGATGTATTCAAGGCGTGAGTGTTTGTGTGCAGGTACACTTCCTCAGAGCTCACGCCTTGAATAAATCTTTCTTGGCCTTAAAGGTGCTACTGGACTCAAATTTCATTGTGCTACCTCAGACCGACACGGCTGCCCACTTGAATCTGTGAATAGCAGCTTCAAGGCAATAATGGCCGTGTGTGGTCCCACGTGCAAGCCATCAAGTGATGGATGCACAGGAAGGAACCCAAAAAACCCCCAAACATACAAAGCAATAGCCTCCACTCTGGAGATGGTGCCATCTCTGGAAAGTCAGCAGCTTGACTCTTAGGAGAGCACATGGAGCAGTTTTTTTTTTTACAGAACTAGTAAATACATCTGACTAGTCAGCTATCACTACAGTGGTCCTCTCTCGCTCTGGATGAGGGCTGTGAGAACAAATAAAGGAAGCTGCATTCATATATTGAGTGCAAGACTGGAAAGACCCCCTCCCCCACGTTGCTTGACAGAGAGGGACTTGCACTTGCTATGTAAGTCAAGGGTGACCATTTCCTAGTTGGAGCTGTGGTGTTCAGCTGCTTAAGACCATGTCCCCAGTAAGGGGAGCCTCTTGTGGCACAGACTGGTAAGGCAGCAGACATGCAGTCTGAAAGCTCTGCCCATGAGGCTGGGAGTTCAATCCCAGCAGCCGGCTCAAGGCTAACTCAGCCTTCCATCCTTCCGAGGTTGGTAAAATGAGTACCCAGCTTGCTGGGGGGTAAATGGTAATGACTGGGGAAGGCACTGGCAAACCACCCCGTATTGAGTCTGCCAAGAAAACGCTGGAGGACGTCACCCCAAGGGTCAGACATGACTCGGTGCTTGCACAGGGGATACCTTTTACCAGTAAGGATAAATACTATCTGACCAGCAGCCAGACTCTCCTCTCTAAACTGTGACCGAGTACTTTCCTTTATTAATACAAGCAATTTCTGTGACATGCTTTGGTTGTCAGATAGAGGAAAGGCGCTAAATGTGTGCAGGCCTGTGTGGATCCTGAAGAAAACTTTTATGTAAATAGTGGTCTTTTTTTACCCTAATAAAATTCACTTTTAACACACCTGCCTGTGTTTTGCCAATTATTCTGAGCCTCCTTTTTTTACCTTTACGGGAGAAAGATGCAATTTGATATCCTAGAGTGCCATGCATCGCTTTTAAAAGTGATCTTAAGGGTGGATCAGCTAGGAATTTTTCCTGTGGTAACTTTTTGGTGCTTCTTCGGGTATGGGAACAGTGGCATGAATGACTGTAGTCTTCAAGAGCCTTCCTGGAAGGCATGTTGCAAGATTTCAGCTATAATTCCCTTTACGATGAGGGCCTGGGTTCCAATTCCCCCACTGCTTGGGTCTGGCTAAAGTCCTAAGTTTGTTTCAACATTAAAGCCATCTTGGAGGGCAGAGTTATTACAAGAGGCCTCTGCCTGCACAGCCAGATGCAGCCAGCAAGAACTCATGAGACAGACAACTCTTTATCAGGGTAACAGGCTTTGGAATCTCACTTAGTCTAGACAAAAGTATGCATCACTGCAGCATAGCCCCAGGAACAGGGGCAGATTCCAGGCGTTCTAGGCTGGGGGCGTGTGCATTTCAGATATCCAAAGGAAACACACTTTGTAATACTGAAAAAAATCCAAATAGCACTTTCATTGAGGAAACACTCCTTCCTTTACACAGCACCGGACAGTCGTGTTTCAAAAAAGGTTCGTGCATCTGCCATGTGATCTGCTGCAGTCTCTGTAACTTCAGCCGTTTTTTAAGAAGACAACCTAGAAGTCTGACAGCTGCTTGTGCACAAACAGACTTCAGCCGTGTTCGCTGCTTTGCAAAGAGCATGTAAATTTTTCCGCTGCTGTTTAGCATGGCTTTGAGTACTTTCATCTTTTAAAAAAAAACCCACTTGCAATAAGAAGTGACATCTGCTTTGTCTACGACGCGCCTTGAAGCATTTGCTCTTTTTTCTGGGAGTCACAGAAGAAACGGAGCTTCCTGGGTAACAGGGTGACTTCCACGGGCATGGCTTCGTATTCCTCGTTGTCTATAGCCAAGGAGCCTTCTGTATCCTGCAAAGAGAATGCAGAGTTGCCATCACCACTTCCAAACAGGAGAACTAACCAGATATGTTGCCTGAGGACAGGTCTGAGCAGCTGCCCTGCCCCCTATGGGTATATTCCAGGACAAGCCAAGAAATAGGGTCACACTCCTCATTCTGGGTAATGTTGCTGCTCAAGGCCCTCTTTTATCAAGTGCTTCATTCCTCAAGCATGGACCGCTTTTTCGCCTTCTCAGTGGTGCCATGGCATAGTCTCTCCCCGGCATGATGGAACGTGACCTTCAAGCCGAGGACTGCTGTGGTTGGGCTAAACTTTACTTATAACTGTGGGGGGAAATCGCATCATTCAAAAGCATGGAGTTGATTTGGCCTCATACTTAGTTTTGTTTTTGCATATATGGCGGAAACAGATGGAGCTCCCCTCTCTTTGAGCGTTACATGTTTAGGAAGAGTCTAGTTTAGACCAAGAAACCTCGGAATTCAGCATCATCTTTCTTACAAGGACCAGCCAGATATTCAGGGGAAGCTCAAAAAAGCAGGTCAAAATAACAACAGCCTCTAATGACAGCTTCCATTTCCATCTGCCTTTGCCCATAGGCATTCTATTTGGCCATCAGGGACAAAGCCACTGATATCTCCATGAATAAAAACCAGCACATCCAGCCTTCCTTGCAAGCCACAAAGTACATCTCTGCAGTAATAATGCCCCCCCATCTCCTATTTAAAAGTATGCTATAAGAAGAATTAAATTAGCATTGTTCTGGCCCCAACCTGATGGAATGAACTCCCAGAAGAGCTAAGAGCCCTGATGGAACTATCTCAGTTCCGCAGGGCCTGTAAGACAGAGCTCTTTCGCCAGGCATTTGGTTGAGATCAGCCTAAGAAGATCGGGTCCCTCCCTATATAGATCCTATTATAGGCCCTATTTGCCGGTCAGCTGGGCAGAAATTACCTCCCGAGACAGTGGTTGGGGACTGCAGGTGGCTGCAGTTGGGTGTGCAAAGAAGGGAGGAGGGGATTATATTAGTTCTATCGCCAGGGTGCAGGATTGTATATTTTTTCTTCTGTTCTATGTGATTTTATCGTTTTATTGTAAACCGCCATGAGCCAGCATGGCCCGGGAGTGGTGGTCAACAAATACAATCAATTAATCAATCAAAATAAATAAATAAATATTTACAAAAAGACAGTGGACGCCTGAGGAATTTAGGAGCAGTTTTTTTCAGTATGAGGTTCCTAGTATGGTTCTAACCTCATGCATTTTCTGCACGGAAAGAAAATGCCACGCATGCTGGGAGCTGTTGATGAAGGCGCCTATTTCAGTATGAAAATGCAGTGAGGAAGCTGCAACAAATAGCAGGTTCCTGGCATCGGAATGGGATTTGGCACAACAGCACAACAGCTTTCATGGCTCTCCTGCCCAACAGACCTATGGGAGCCCTGCCCTGGATGGCCAGACTAGTTCAATCAGATCTCTCAAGCTAAGCAGGGTCAGCCTGGGAGACCATGAAAGAAGTCCTGAGTCCCTACTCAGAGGCAGGCAATGGCAAAGCTCCTCTGAGCGTCTCTTGCCCCACCAGCACATTCCATCTCAATCGGATCTCGGGTTGCCATCTGCTGTTAATACGGTGGCTTATTTGTTTCATTATTTACTTCTTCCCCAGTGGGGACTGAAAGTGGCTCGCGATTGTTCTCCACTTTATTCTCCCAACCACCCTGTGAGGAAGGTTAGGCTGAGAGTGCAAGACTGCATCTATGGCAGAGCGGGGATTTGAATCTGCATCTCCCAGATCCTAGTGTCCAACGCCCTAGCCAGTACACTGAACTGGCTGTTCAACTGGGTCCCTTGGAGACAGAAACTTTCCCTTTACACTGAAAGAAGCCTTTCAGGAAGACCAGCTGTCCTTATGAAGGTTGATGACATGACCCAACTCTGTGAACATCAAGTCTTCTATTACCTGTAATAAACAGAAGCTAAGCTTTTTTTCTGCTTTCCACTGCAGAATCAAGATGTTGGTCTTAATCTTTAAAGCCCTAAACTGTCTGGGATCAGCGTACCTACAGGACTGCCTTTTCCCTTTTCCCCAAGAGCACTACATTCTTCAGACCAACATCTGCTCAGGGTCCCCAGCCCAAAAGAGGTGAAGTTGGCTTCAACCAAGGCTAGATGGGATGCGCTCCCCAGAGAGAGCAGGGCTCGGTGGGACTGGAATCAGTTCCACAGGGCTTGCAGGCGAGGCCTAAAATAAAATAACATCTATCAAGAATGCTGGAGCAGATGTGGAAGATAATAACAAAACCTTACAAAACCCCTGTCTGGGAAATGCCTGGGGGCATTAGGAGAATTGTAAAGTTCTAAAATATAATAATTTATTACTGTGATGTAATCTCACCTCTGGAAGCTGCAAGATACACCTGCTGGCCTGAAGACACTGGCTTCCTTCTGGACATAAGTGAGGATCCTGCAGCTTTTGGCTTCTGTTCAAAACACAGAGGCAAAGAGAGTTCACTAGGGCATTGGAGAAGAAATCACAACAACCGACACCAATCTTCTGCCTTCACAACGCTTTGTAGGCTGGGACTGAACCTGGTCTGTATGCAGAGCAGAGGTTCTTCTAGGGCTTTTTTGCCGGGAGCAGAAAGCAGACATTTCCAAACAGCTGAGCGGCAGTTGCTCCGCCCTTTGATTTCAATGGTTCCAAGCCATTTAAACACTTGTTCTTTGTTCCCCATGAAAACCCAATGGGAGCAGAAAGCAGGGGCTTCCAAACAGCTGAGCACCAGGGACCGCCATTCAGTTGTTTGGTTTCAGTGGCTACGAGCCATTGAAACCAAACAGATGAGCGTTTTTTTCATAAACTGCCAGTTTGTGCCCATCCCTAACATGGAGCACCAGAAAGAAGCAAGGATCAGCAGGGTTACCTAGTTGCAATCAAAACAACACTATCCATAGCCTAGAGGTTGCAAAAGTTTGGATGCCCAAGAGAGTAAAGAAATGCTGGCAATGAATGCTCTCATTCTACTCCCAACCCTGAACAGTCCAAACTGGTGCCCAAAGTACAAAACTCTGCCAAAAAGTCAAGTGTATTAGCAGTAAACAAATGAGAAGAGAAAGCTATGGATCGAGTGCTGTGGGGAGGAACCAGGACAGATTCTGGGATCTGACTTGGACTGTGAAGCAAATTCAGTCTAAATTAAAATGGATTACAAATCCCTCGAGCTGCCTAGTTCTTTTAACACTTAAGGTTGCAGGCTTAATAAGGAATGCGATGTGTACTAGTTCAAAAGCCCGTTTTGCTGAGATCAATGCAACTTACTTTCAAGCTACTGGGCTTTAACACTTGGTCATTCATCCCCTCACCTATCTGAGGATGCAAAGATCTCATTATGCTCAGGAAACGAGAGGCTGACAATGTGATCCTGTGCAGAGCTATTCCAATTTCAGCCTATTGATTTCAGTGGGCCGGCATGGCATGGTGCTTTAAACGCCTGCAGCCTGCCCAGGCTCCTGTTTGATTGCAGATCCAAACCAAGGTTGGCTGGTTAGTTATGTGTTATATGTAATGTTTCCTGTATAATTTTTTCAGGGTGGTATATTACTATGAATAAATACAAAAAATAAATAAACAGAGAGAGGGACGTGAATCCTGTTCGATGGCAGACCCAAACCAAGGTTGGCTCAACAGGGGGGAGGGCTGTGAATCAGAAGCTCCCACATCCAATCCCTACCATCTCCAGTCAAAAAGAACCCTCTAAGATCCTGGAGAGCCACTAGCAGTCTGAGTAGACAATACTGTCCATGATAGATCAATGTGCCGATTGGGTATAAACCCTGGCTTTTCTTGACAGCCCTGGGTCCCCTGAATGGGTGGGAGTTAATTAATTGTAATCTATTTTTTTAATTTGTTAAACATTTATGACCATACTAGTAATCAAGCCCGCTGTACCTAAAATACAGTGGGCGCTAGACATGGGAGCCCCCGGCAGTCGCGCGGAGCAAGGCTGCCGGGGGCTCCCTTGGGCAGCGGAATGACATGACCATATATGGTCATAAATGTTTAACAAATTTAAAAAAATAGATTACAATATGGTCATGTCATTCCCCTCCCCCCTCCCAAAATGGCCAATGATGGGCCCGGAGGGGGTGGAAAGGGGAGGGGCCCTGGGTAAGTGTGTACACAGCTATGCTTCCCAAATCCCAGCCATATTCTAGACAGTCGTGCTACTTCTGGGGTTTCTCAAAGCCCAAACAATGTTAAACAAGTTGAAAAAGGCTGCCTTAAGTACTTATTAACTTTTTTTTTTTTTAAAGGTATAATTTAGGGTTCAAGAAATCCCAGGCGCCTGGTCGCGATAGAAATTTCATTGTACCACTCAGTGTTGTCAGCAATGCTTTTACTGCAAAGTCTTCTCAGCAATCCTCCGTAGAAATACACAGCTAATCTATAGTTTCACGTAAGAATACGCTTTGTTGTGAGACACGAAAAGGTACATGCTGTGGCTTGCTTCTCTTTTAATTCTTCACCCTCAGTGGTGGCAGATGCATTCACTTCTTAACTAGTCGCTTTCTATACTGAAACCAACATGCAATTAAATGGATCAATAATGAAATTATGGAGAAGTTAAGTTAGCATTCAAGGTTAGCCATGTTGCCTGGATGATAATGAAGCACCGTGATGAGTTTGGGATTAGATTTTTATGGCATCGATACCTAGAAAATACGGCCGCTAAAACACAAATCCTTGAAAGCTGAAAAATGCATTTCACTCCTAAATTTTTGAGTTAGAACTATGATGAGGGAGAAGAAGCCCCCGCACTCACCCTCTTTTTATGTATTCTCCCTTACTGATCGTATCCGGCTCGATGCAAATATTCATGAAGTCTTCTGTGCGCTGAAAGAAATTTTTAGAAAGGGAATAAATCAAGGCTTCTATCCACACTGTCTCATTTGCCTTTCAAAGAAATATTTACATGCCCAACCTTGTGCCTCTGAACAACAACAAAGATCAGTTTCTCCCGTTCCTGGGGAAAAAATAATGTTTGCTGACAAGAGAGCTATAAAGAGAACAGTGCCTGTGTGTGCTTTTAAATGGTGACTGTCGCGTTAGAGTCAATACACCCAAGCACATTCTCCCAGGCACACACAAATCCCTTATCTTTATCTCTGTATGCCAAAGACCAACTCAGAAGATTAAATTGTTTTTTTGCATTCACATTCAGGCTGTCTTTTTACTCTCCTATTCCACAGTGAAAGCAATCAAGGCCCCAGCTCTTTAGGAACTACAACAAAACGCTCAAAGCAAGAATATCACTCGTTCTGAAGCGGGGGGTGGGGGGGTGGATTGGCTTATTCCTATTAAAACCTTTTACCAAGCAGTTTATTTGGGAGAAAACGTACTATGCCAAGGAAGAGTATATTACGTCTTCCAAACCCCGGCACTATGCAATACCATCTGATGAAAAGCGACTGAAATATCAACAGGCCGTGCAAGTTTTTGACTTCTCTGGAATTTTTCAGGAGGCTGAATGTTTCCAAAGGGGGGAGGGCAAGAGGGGAGGGGGGACTTAAAGCCTCTTTGCTTCTTTGACAGAATGCTCAGTTGACTTCTGTGGGGGCAGGGCATGGCTAGTATCAAATGATCAAGTTAACCCCCACCCTGGCCGTTCGTTCATTCATTCATTCTATTTGTATATCTCCCTCCCCCCTTAGGCTCAGGGCGGTTCATGTAGAACAGGGGTCGCAGTGGTGCCGGGCCGCAAAGACCTTGGTGCCGGGCCGCCAGCAACCGTACCTGCCTCTTCCCCCCACCCCGTGCTGCGAGAAGCTCACCAGGCCTAGCTTCACTCGCGGCCTGGCAAGCTTCTTGCTGTGAGAGTGGGGGGAAGAGGCTGGCGCGGCCTCCGGCATGCCAGCGGACGCTAACGCACGCGCGCGGAGCTGTCGCATGTGCGCGTTAGCGCCACCTGCTGGCGAAAATGCGCATGCGCGCGGCCGGGCCGGCAGCTTTCCCTCAACCCCGGAGGTGGTCCTCAACGGGAAAAAGGTTGGGGACCGCTAATGTAGAACATAAACAATACACTGAACTTGTTCTACATCAGAAAAAATATACAGTACCATCGTGGTAAGAACAATAACAGATAACTGTTTATCAAAGTAACGATCAACAGGTCCATGGTTGAATTCAGGGATATGGATTGCTGGCGGGGGGGGGGTTTGTCAGGGGTCCAGCAGTGTTCTAGATTTCGGTTGGCCTCAACCAAATGCCTGAAGGAAGAGCTCCCTTTGGCACAACCTGTGTAACTGTTTTAGCTTCATATTTTGAGAAAGAAAGTGTGACAAGCTTGTTCTTGAAATTGGGGTGGGGGGTTTACCAGCATCATCTCTCTTATGATTCCGGAGAACCTTCCCTTCACTCAAAATTGCTCTCAGGGCAGCCAGACTAAAGGTTCTGGGTCACTGCTGTGAGGGACGTTCTACACTCAGCCCGAAGAGTATGGAGATGCCGGAGCTTTAATGAAAGAGCAACAAAGATAGATTTATGTACTGGTTTTGTGGTGAATCCTCTTTAAAGCTCCAAGTTACCAGGCCAGCTCACAACCACAGACAGAATGCACTGCCGTGTCTCATAGAATAGCAAAATGCACAAATCCTTGGGGACAAAACACACTCATCAGGTATTCCTGATCAAGTATCACAAACACATCAGTGCTTGCTTGTTTCCTTCCTTCCCTGGCTCACATTCTGAAATGCCCACAACTGTCACCCAGTGCGTTTTAAAGGAAAACACAGACAAGCGCACACATGGTTGTCATTTTCATTCAAGGCCAGAGGTACTAGGCCAATGATATTTACAGCATGCCTGACAGAAGACATTTCTTCTTGGCCCAATGGTTCACCTCCCTCCGTCCAATAAAACTGAAAAGAGTCCTAAAAAGCAGAAGCTTTTCTGAATGAGAAAGAAAGTGCAGGATTGATTTTCATACATCTGTGCTCTTACTTTCAGGTCAAGGCTTCTGTTTTGAGTGGTGATGGAGAATTCAATTGCTGACAGCTGCGTTTCCTGCCAGGCCTCAGGGGTCACCTCCTTGGGGATTTCTGAAGCCCAAGAGGGAACATTGTTAAGCAGAGAGTGACAACAAGGTAATATTGCATTAATGCTAGCAAAGGTCAAGGCCATTCTCTTTTCAGCTACCCCACAAGACTTAATTTCATCCAGATTTAAGGCTCAGAGATGCAAGAAAGCAAAGCAGACAGGTGGTGGAAACTGCCGTTGAGTCCCAGCTGACTTATAAGCTACCCTGTACTGTTTTCAAGGCAAGAGACGTCCAGAGGTGATTTGCCATTGTCTGCCTCTGCTTGGCAAGCCTGATATTCCTTGGTGGTCTCCCATCCAAATACTGATTAAGGTGGACCTTGCTGAGCTTCCAAGACCGCATGAGACACAGCTAGCCTTGCCGATCCAGGTCAGGGCATTATAACTATACCTGGGAATACTGCAAAAACACTTGAAGTTCCTGTGACCCAACTGGACTGGACTGGGCCATTCGTAGCCAACAAATCACAGAATCATAGATTCATAGAGTTGGAAGGGGCCACACAGGCCATCTAGTCCAACCCCCTGCTCAACGCAGGATCAGCCCAAAGCATCCTAAAGCATCCAAGAAAAGTGTGCATCCAACCTTTGCTTGAAGACTGCCAGTGAGGGGGAGCTCACCACCTCCTTAGGCAGCCTATTCCACTGCTGAACTACTCTGACTGTGAAATTTTTTTTCCTGATATCTAGCCTATATCGTTGTACTTGAAGTTTAAACCCATTACTGCGTGTCCTCTCCTCTGCAACCAACAGAAACAGCATCCTGCCCTCCTCCAACAAAGCAGAGTAACTTGTAAAATTCACTGAAGTAGCTGATGGATCTGACAAGGTCATGTCGTATTGGCCTAGCAGGGAATCAGGTTAAACGCAGCTCTCCTACCACCTCTTGCCCTCCTCCTCTCCAAGCTCGGCCTCCCCTCGTAAGGCCTGGATCCCAGCCCCTCAGCCGTCCTGGTTGCCCTTCTCCGAAAACCTTCCAGCTTGTCTATATTCTTCTCAGACTGCGGCTCCCAGAACTAGACACAATATTCCATGAGAGATCTAACCAATGCATGATAAGGTGGTATTACAACTCCCCTTGCTCTAGATCAGTGGTCCCCAATCTTTCTGAGGCTGGGGACTGGCAGGGCATCGGGCCGCGCCCGCACGGACCATGCCCGTGCATCGGGCCGCGCCCGCGCATCGGGCCTGCGCATCGGGCCGCGCCCGCGCATCGGGCCTGCACGGGCCGCGCCTGCACGATGCGCAGCCCGGCCCTGATTCCCTCTCCCCGCCCTCCCGCAGTAAGAAGCTTCCCGGGCCGCAAGCTTGCGGCCTGGGAAGTTTTTTACTGCGGGGGGGGCGGGGAGAGGGAGCCGCGGCCCGGCGTCATGGCCTTCGCGGCCCGGCACTGGGCCGAAGCCCACAGGTTGGGGACCACTGCTCTAGATTCTACGCTCCCAGCAACGCAGCCTTCTGAGAGGGAGCAGAAACTTCCACACATCGGCTTACCTTTTACAGTCGGTGCCCAGTATTGTGCGAGCCTCTTGTATAGCCTGACATGTAAAGGAGGTCTCTGAGTCTTCCGTTCTGGCTCTTCTGGAGGCCTTGGAGTTGGGCCCAAATAGGTGAGGGAGACTGGATGCTTCTGAGGCCAGCCCTTGACGTTTGAGGGGGGAAAGAAAACACAATTTCCATTGGACAGGGCGTCTAACGGATCAGTCGGGACAATAAAGCCAAGACAAAACACGGCCCCTAGGCAAGGATATGGTATCCCTGCCAGGGAACATGAGATGTGACATTGTCTAGGTTTCAGGGCAGGTCACGAGGGTCACCGTCACTGCTTGCTTCAGTGATGCACGGAGGAAGGTCAATCAGTAAAAGAAGAATCACAGAATCACAGAGTTGGAAGGGGCCATACAGGCTATCTAGTCCAACTCCCGGGTCAATGCAGGATCAGCCCAAAGCATCCTAAAGCATGCAAGAAGAAGAGTTGGTTCTTATATGCCGCTTTTCCCTACCTGAAGGAGGCTCAAAGTGGATTACAGTTGCCTTCCCTTTCCTCTCCCCATTACAGGCACCTGTGAGTTGGTTGAGAATCACCCTGATATTACTGACGAAGAAGAGTTGGTTCTTATATGCTGCTTTCCTCTACCCGAAGGAGTCTCAAAGTGGCTTACATTCACCTTCCCTTTCCTCTCCCCACAACAGACACCGTGTGAGGTGGGTGAGGCTGAGAGAGCCTTGATATTCCTGCTCTGCCAGAACAGTTTTATCAGTGCCGTGGTGAGCCAAAGGTCACCCAGCTGGCTGCATGTGGAGGAGCGCAGAATCAAACTCGGCATGCCAGATTAGAAGTCCACACTCCTAACCACTACACCAAACTGGCACTCAAAGGGATAAACAACCAGCCCTTTCATTGCCAAACTTCGCACAGCCCTCCTGCGGAATTCAGTGCCACAAGACACGAGTCCAATGGGTTTCTGGAGAGGCAGCGGACAGATTTCCCAGCTTGGTAAATACAAGTGCTGTCATTATACATTGCTAAGTAATAACTGGCTGCTGTAGCTGACACAGACTGAAAGCGTGTGTTGCTTTGTGGCTACAGTGTTAGACTAGAACAGCCTTTCTCAACTTATTTACCATTGAGAAACCCCGGAAACATCCTTCAGGCCTCAAGAAACCCCCAAAGTGGTGTGATCATGCAGAATATGGTTGGGAAGCATAGCTGGGTACACGTCCATCCGTGACCCCTTCCCTTCCCACCTCCTCCAGGCCCATCACTGGCCATTTTGGGAAGGGGGTGGGTGGGTCAACATGACCATATATACATATCATATCACGGGTCGTTTCAGACAAATCTTTAAAATATATTATAAATAAAATAACTCCCACCCATTCAGGAAACCCTTCCAGAACTGTCAAGAAACCCCAGGGTTTCACGAAACCCTGGTCAAGAAAGATCCCACAGGGATCTGATCGCCCCTCAGCTGATTGTGGTCCAGTCCCTCTGCGTCCGATCCTTGCTCCGTACGGTTGTTGCGAGGACAAGGTGGAAAATAAGAACTCCACAAAGGCTGGACATATAGAGCCAAAGGTACAAGCAACTGACTCTACGTCACAAAGTACATAAGGTTTGATCAGGATTGTGAGTTGCTGGGGGAACGGGTGGGAGGAGAGAAGCAGAGGACAGGAGCTCCCCTTGACATTCTCCCCTCAAAGCTTCTCACGCAAGTCGCTCTCATCGGTCTAATAAAGCCCGTCCTTAGTGATTGATGCTGCAGCATTTCAAGGGAAGGCGACGTGGAGCATTATCTGTCTGGGGAATCAGGAGAGAGGTGTGAATGGGGGGGGGGGGCGGTAAACGTGGCCCCTTCAACGGGTATGTCAAACCCTTCAGTGCTGGAGAACTTTAAAACTAGAGCAATTAACCTTTCTGCTCATTTAGCGACAGAAGGCAGGCTGGCTGGAAGAGGCAGATTATCAACAGTCCTGGAGGCTCTATTTATAGGCGCTGCTTACGTCAATGCAATAAACCTCAGGACGCAGCATTAGCATAACAAAACCACCGGAGAATGCTGCTCAGGAGGAAGGCAGCCGGGAGTCGGGAGCCGCTTCTGGTGGGTCTCCGTGGCACGTAGCATCTTTCTTCGCCCTTCCGCTACGTTCCAGCAGCTTGTGCCCTGGCACTCCTATTTCAGTTGCGATCTGGCACGATGCGCTTCAAGCCGTGCGGTTTCTGCCGTCCAATGGCAGTCAGTGCTAAAGGGGCTTCAAATCAGCCCAGTACTGAGGACCAATTTTTGGATCGATCAGGGCTACGCTCCCTTCTGCAAATAACACAAATTCTAGCACCGCTTGAACATGACAGAAAGGCATGAGACTGCCATTGTGTCGGGGCAGGTCTCTAGTGCCTGCAGCCTACAGTCATCTCTACTGATTAGTAGTGGCCTTCCAAAGAAGACAAGCCTATTGCGTGGAAATGTGAAGAGCTGAAAACGAGGCTGCCCTTGCCTGTAACTGTTGTTCATCATGTAGTCTTCTGTGCCAGCGTGGTGTCGTGGTTAAGAGTGGCAGCTTCTAATCTGGTGAGCCGGGTTTGATTCCCCGTTCCTCGTCCACATGCAGCCAGGTGGGGGACCTTGGGCTTGTCACAGCCCTGATAGTGCTGTTCTCACAGAACAGTTTCTCTCAGGGCTCTCTCAGCCTCACCTACCTCACAAGGCGTCTGTTGTGGGGAGAGGAAGAGAAGACAATTGTAAGTCAATTTGAGACTCCTTCAGGCAGTGAAAAGTGGGGTATAAACACCAACTCTTCTTCTGTGCACAGAAGCTGCAGAGATTTCCAAAGTTTAGGACTGCCCTCCCTCCCTCTGGCATCTTCCCGCCAAAAGAATCACAAGACCAGGAGGAGAGGTGCTACTCCCTCAGTTCGCTGTTCTGTCTTTCCCCGTCACCTCATTCTGAAGGCTGAGAAGACTTTTTTTCTCTCAAAACTTCTCTCTCTCTTTTTTTGGTCATGAGCACGCATATGAATGAAAAATAAACTGCATTTAAGAAGGTTCCCGAGTTTCCTCACAGTGTGATGGCCGCCACCAACCTGCAAGGGTTGGGTTGTGTGAGGACACTGACCTGGGACTTCACACAGACACAGCTTTGGACACTGTAACTGAACGGTGCTACATATACTTAGTGGGCATGGCAATTCACCTTCCTCCCAATACCACAACATCAAAACAACCGGCCCTGGGAAGCACTTTTACCTTTAACGTATTGAAAAAGTGGGCTGCTTTAGTTTTCAGAGGGCCAAGGTACCAATACCTGGGAAAGAAAAAGAAAGAAAAACCACCATAAATTCTTGATGCAGTTTTTACTAAAAGGTTTTTCTTGCAGCCTCATCTTTGCACTGGGTTGGGAATGGAGAGTGTGAAAAAGATCTACCTCCATAAATGCCTTCCACAGACCTTGCAGAGGGTCTATGACAGTGAATGGAGATTAGCAAATGCATCACAAAACTCACAAGTTTTATGGTGGCCACTCCTTGAAGTGCTCATGACACATGGAGCAAGATCACCTCCTTCTGTATGAACTTATGTGGCTACTAGGGTCATCTTGGGGGCCACTGCTTCAAGCATTCCCACTATCCATTTACATGGGTGGCAACAAGACAAAAAACCTTTCTGGTTGTGGCACAAAAATTCCATAATTTTTGTCTGTCTCTTTCTATCATTGCCTTCTGCCAGTAGGTGAGAGTTTTTAAGCATTTTGTCTGGTGTTTCTTCACTGATTCTTACCAATTTATGAGTTTTGTTTTAATGGTTTTTAATTTTTGATGAATTTATTTGTGTTTTAAATCTTGTTTGCATGCCTTTTATTGTTTGCTGCCTTAAGGAACTTATGATTGGTGGAAAGACGGCATAAAAATGTCTGAAATAGAAAATTCCACGCTACTGACAGTTGCATCTGGTGGAAATGTAGACTTTCTCCATGAAACTGGAGACTTCAGCAGGCTCCAAATGCAGGAGTGTCTTCAACTGTCGTCAATGCACATGAACCAGAGATCTAATCCAGACTCTAAGTAACTCTTTGTGCTTTGGGTCAATTTAGGAGGGAGATAAAATTTATTCTGGGTTTGACACCTATGGGCACTTTTGGAATTCTGACAGAAGATGGCAGGCGCAACCACAAAATGGCTGCCACAGTGGGTGGAGTCATAAAATGGTTGCTGGAGGAAGTTGAACCAACCACAAATGATCAGGAATCAAGTTTTTCTGTAACTCGAACTGTAACTGGTCAACATTTCAGGCAGAAGCTCTGTTTAATGGGATGCCTTTCAGTCTATTCAGCCAGAAGGCTTGTCGGGGAAAAGCCCCTCGTAGCCCCACCCACATTCTAAAGGCGCTTGATGAATGCCTGGAACGTGTTAGGAACCCACAGGCAATACACTGGGAACACATGTTTTGTTCTACAACACAGTGGACCATATGGTTTTGCAAGCCTATGCTCACGTTTGCACATAAGCAGCCCAAGGAGGAGAGAAGCTGCTTGCTGCGGTGCCAAACCCAAATCGGTGCTATTATGGGAATAACGCCCAGCCTATTGGTTGCTGTTCTATCAGCCAGCTCCTTCCGGACTTTAGAGAGAATCCCCCGCTAAGCCTGATGCCAAACAGGGAAAACTGCAAGCTACTGTTTGAGGCAGAGAGAGATAAGAACAGCAGCCGGTGCCAGCACAGGAGGAAGAGAGAACTCAGAAGGAAAGCAACCCTGGATGCCTTTACTTGCTGACTTTTGCCCCTGCGTCTCTGTAAGAGCCCCATCTCAACCCCGTTACAGCAAACACCGGCTGGTCTTTGTTTCCCTGTAGAGGAAAAAAAAGAAAACAAGCAGCATATTATTGTAAGCAGTCCATTAGTTACACTAACCTCCGATCTCCTAAAATGGGGCTGAACAAAACAGCAACCACTAAATAAACGGCTCATACTGAAACAGAAAGAACAGATAAATGCTTCATGGAGTAAGTTTGACTGTACCTCTTCAGCCATAGGCTGTGTGTGTGTTTGTGTGTGTGTATAGGCATCTGTTATGAGCCTCTTGTGGTGCAGAGTGGTAAGCGGCAGAAATGCTGTCTGAAGCTGTCTGCCCATGAAGCTGGGAGTTCAATCCCAGCAGCCGGCTCATGGTTGACTTAGCCTTCCATTCTTCCGAGGTCGGTAAAATGAGTACCCAGTTAGCTGGGGGGTAAACGGTAATGACTGGGGAAGGCACTGGCAAACCACTCCGTACTGAGTCTGTCATGAAAACGCTGGAGGGCGTCACCCCAAGGGTCAGACATGACTCGGTGCTTGCACAGGGGATACCTTTACCTTTAGGCATCTGTAGCTGGAATACAGAGTAGCACCCATGTTACTATGACACAGTAAACATACACTGAAGAAAGAGGGGGAAATGTAGAGTTTAGACCAGTGCCAGGTCTCCAGGAGTCTTTCAGTTTTAGTCCCAATCCACAAGGCAGCTCAGAGGGTTGAGGAGTGCTGACATTCTCCTCCGCCTTCCTCTCCTGGAATCTGCAGGACAATGGGAATGCTTGCTAGCACCTTTTCCTTCCTTTACCTCCAAGCATCCCAGCTTCCTTCCTTTAACTGACCTAACAGGACCTCCTCCCACCCTCATCATTTTGTTTATTTCAGGGGGCTACAAACACATCTTTGGACCCCTCTTTCTGAGAAACAGCGATATAGAGATCTTAAGCCTGGGGAAAAAACACATTTTGTCTTTTATTCAGCCCATCTCGGATATTTCTGATTTTTACACCCCACATCAAAACATCTCCATTTGGTGGGTTTAGGAACTACAAAGTACCCTCCTCAATCTTCAAAGGCAAAACTGGATATTTACATGAGCGCTGGAACACTTCAGTGTGCTTCGCTTGCCAGCCTCCAGGATATCTTCTGCATGCGTCCAGGGTGCTCGACGCCCTGTGTTTTTCTTATGGTTTCATCTGTGCCAGACAGGTAGCTATAAAACTTTCTCTGCCTCCAAAATCCTCCCTCCATCCCTTTACTTTCAACTCTGGTGTTTGGTTTAAACTGCATAAAAGGTGTGTGGATTGCATGAAGGTGCGTGTATGTTAGTTTGAAATTCCGTTTTTCAATTTTAAAAAATCATTTTCATTTTTTCCTCCCGTTTGGACTACTCACAGGGAAGGGCCCCAGAGCATCAATTGGTGAAAAGATCCCGAAGCTACCCCTCTCTCATATGCCTAATTCCTCAAAACAAAACTTTACTATCTAGTTAAAGTAACAGCCACTACATAAAACTGATGAAAAGGGAAGTTTTTACAGGAAGATGACAAGTCTCTGATTTCATTCACAGCGTGGCTACTTGTAGCTTGGGAAGAAGATGGGCCAAGACCTCTGAATTACCCCCAGTAGGACTTCCCAAGGGCCATACCTATTATATGCAAAGAGAACAAAAGGCACATCCCCTAGCACAGGGGTTGTCAACCCCCGGTGCGTGGCCCTCAGTGACGGGCTGCCACACCTGCCTTCCCCCCTCCCCCCCCCCGCAGAGAGAAGCTCACCAGGCTGCTTCACTCGCGGCCCAGCTAGTTTTCTGCTGTGAGAGCTGGGGGGGGGGGGGGGAAGATGCAGGCACAGCTGTCGGCACGCCGGCGGGCACAAACGCGCAGGTGTGGAGCTCCCGCGCATGCGCGTTAGCGCTCCCTGGTGGTGAAAATGCGCACGTGCGGAGCACCAGGGGGCGCTAACGCGCATGCACAGCACCTGGGCCACCGGCTCTTCACCACCTCCGGAGGCAGTCCTCAACCTTAAAAAGTTTGGGGACCGCTACCCTAGCAGATGCTCCCACACTGCTGACGTGCACACGACCCTTATTCTGGATTGCCAGCAAACTCATTGTCCAGCTAGACGGACACCACTCTTCCCTTACTTCTTCCTCCCCAGATTAGGGGTGCTTTTCAAGAATTCTTTGGGTAAGCTATGGATTCTGTAGAAACACGCAGAAGGTGCAGGCACAAAGCCGTCCGTGTAACAATGCCCCGCTCCCTCAACACAGGACAAAAGGAGTAGCTAAGAAAGTACTGATACCTTGATCTGTAAAACATCAACAGGCATCATCTCTCCTTTCAAAATGGACAGTGTCGCCTCAGTGATGTGTCTGAGAAAGAAAAGCACACAGCTCAGGGGCGGAAGGTCTTGCGTGCAAACATCAACTTGACCAGGTAAGGAGGCACTCGGGCAGCAAGGCTGGGAAAGAGTCCTGAGGGAGGCCCTGAAGGAATTATGAGGGCACTAGGCTGAATGGCTGAAAACACCACATCTGCCCTGACCTGGATAGCCCAGGCCCAACCCATCTCATTAGATCCCTGGCTCATCTTGGGATGGGAGGCCACCCAGGAAGTCCAGGGTCAATAGGCAAATGCAGACCATGGCAAACCACCTCTGCCGTGAAAACCCTACAGGGTCTCCATGTGCGGACTGTGGTTTTCATGCACCTGTAGGGTTTAAAACTTCTAACTCGCCCTGCCCACCCCAGGTAGGAAATGTCAAGACCAATACAATAAGAATGAAGCACTGCCAAGTTGCAATTGAGTTATAGTGACTCCCCTCAAGCCAAGAGCTGAGCAGAGGTGGTTTGCTGTTGCCTCCCTCTGCACACCAGTCCTGGTATTCCTTGAAGATCTCCTGCCTGAGTTTTGTTTAATCATGTATTCAGCATATGGCACAAGTGTAATGTAGCCAGGAGCTCCTAGGACTGTCTGGCAGCCAGGCAAGGGATGTCCGAAGGTGGTCTGCTATTGCCTGCCTCTGTGTCATGGTCCTAGCGTCCCTTGGTGGTCTCCCATCTAAACAGTAGCTGGGGTCTACCCTGCTTAGCTTCCGAGATCGGGCTTGCCAGTTCAGGAATCCCATCCAAGGGTAACACTTCCTCAATGGCACCATTATAACCCTACAAGGATCAGTGACTGGGTGGAGTTCAAGCGTTAGCCTGGGCAAAGCCCAACGGAGGGTCTTCTTCAGACTGGGCTACCAGTTCACGCACACTGGATGGAGCCAGCCTCTAATCCACAGAAGTTTGCGAGAACCGGGGAACGCAGTGCCTATCTGTGAAGCTGCTGATGAGTTGGCAGACAAAAGGCTGCGGGTGGCGGAGAGAGTCGTGCTTGGTTAGACATGCTCGGAGCACGCCAACTCCCAAAGGCACTGCCAGGATCTCGCAGATTAGCCTTGGGCTCAGCTGGTGGCTGCGCAATCGATCATGGGCATCAGCCACGCTTATTGCCTTCTTCCGCACCGCTGGCCAATGTGGTAGCGCCAGTGCTTTGGCTGCCTGGGCAGAGAGCTGGCCCTGAGCACCCAGCAAGGGTCCGGCGGGCTACTCCTGCTTAAGCATCACTGAATCCAGGTTGCAGTGTTATCATTTGCCTTTGGCCCGGGCCTTCCGTGGCTGCTAGTGGATTCCTTTTGTCCACACAGAGGACTGCTTGCTGATGGCAACTCCTTCACATTCTGTTTGTCAGAAACTTGGCTGGCATCCTTTGGATAAGGTTTTCTTCCAGGCCAGCTGGCACAACACCTCTCATTTGGAACTCAGATAGCTTATCTTAAGGGCAATATTAATCTTACGGGTCTAATACTAGATATATATTTTAAAGACTAGTGAAATGGAAGTCTTAAAATTAAGATTCCCCCTCTTAAAATGGAAACTAGCTGTGTCAAGCTGGCCTGTATTAGACCCGTAAGATTAATATTGCTCTTATGATGAACTATCAGAGTTCCAAATGGGAGGTGTTAAAGTTGCCCCTTTAAAATGGCAACTGGTGGTGTCAAACTGGTATTATATTTCCTTTGTCGTGGAGGCCACGTTGCTCAAGACCCAATCTCCTGACAGTGGAGATTTCTAAATAACCCTGCTGGGCAAAACATGCCGAATTATCTTCATTCTGGACCTGTCAGCCCAACTGGGGATGGCAGATCCACTTTGGATACCCAACAGCGTCTCTATCCACCATCCACACCTGCTTCTCCCTCCCTTTCTGCTAACCTATTGAAGAGGTTTCATTTACACTCCGCTTCTCTTCCCATCGGGGACCCAAAGCAGCTTCCCTGGTTCTCCTCTCCTACGTTTCAGCCTCAAAACAGCCCTATGAGGTAGAGCAGGCCGAGAATGGGCAACTGTGCCCAAGGCTGCCCAGCAAGATTCCAGGGGGGAAAAGCAGATTCTAACCTGGGTCTTCCAGAGCCTAGCCCAACACTCTATCCGGTAACACAGCCTCACCCCGCTAACCGGCTCGCACAGCTTCTAGAACGGCACACAAACTCACTGGACTTGGTTTGCACTCTCAGGATACAGTGTGTGACTCAAGGTGCTCCTTTTCCCAAGGGGGATGAATCCTATAGGGATCTTACTGAAGGATGCCTGGAAAGGAACACAGGGGAAAGAAACGGCATCAGCATTGGCGGAATGAGGCTTCCTTTCTGCAGAACACAGCTGTGCCTGAGATCACCCCTCCCACCAAGCCCCCCTTGGCATGCAGGGACAGGCACTTCCTCAGAGGCCGTGATGAATAAGGACTCGGAGCGTCAGGCTCTTTGGCCAGGGTGCCAAGTGGCCACAAAGCAGCCTTCTGTAGGCATTAGGTTCCCTGTTGCACACACAGAGGCTGGCACATCCTCTCCAAGCGACGCGTGGATTCTCTCCCGCGACCTGCCACCTTCCAAAGAGCGGAAATCAGCCGAAGCGCAGCTGTGCTCCGCCCGAGCGGATCGCCAAGCGAAAGCACACAATTAGGCAACGAATGACTCCGATCGCCCTTCCTTTAACTAGGCAACAAGAACGACGTTCAAAAAGCAACCCTGTAAATCGCTATTCGGTACCAATTAAAGAACCCTTGATAAAACAGACAATTTTTCATCTTTGCCTCTGCAACAAGTCTCCAGATGCAAGGAAAAGCTTTCGGGGATCTGCACCACAGATCTGCCTTTCTCTGGAGATGTGGCCTGCCATGAGCTGTGGGCTGGAATTTGTTCTCCTTCACGGGGCACAGCATAGGCCACCTTCAGTCTTCAAGCAGTGGCTGGACAGGTACTTATCAAGATTGATCCTGCATTGATCAGGGGCTTGGATTAGATGGCCTGTATGGCCCCTTCCATAGAGCCTCTTGTGGTGCAGCGTGGTAAGGCAGCAGACATGCAGTCTGAAGCTCTGCCCATGAGGCTGGGAGTTCAATCCCAGCAGCCGGCTCAAGGTTGACTCAGCCTTCCATCCTTCCGAGGTCGGTAAAATGAGTACCCAGCTTGCTGGGGGGTAAACGGGAATGACTGGGGAAGGCACTGGCAAACCACCCCGTATTGAGTCTGCCATGAAAACGCTAGAGGGCGTCACCCCAAGGGTCAGACATGACCCGGTGCTTGCAAAGGGGATACCTTTACCTTTATGGCCCCTTCCAACTCTATGATTCTATGAACTCCCATCTCCCACCCACCCCCACCCTCCGGAGGGCCCCTCAAAGTGTTCCAGCAAATCACCATGATTTTTTTTAACCATAATACCTTGTGAGTATAAGTGTGTGAGAGCACAGAAGTGAAGGTAGCCCATGTAATTCAGACTCTAACGCTCTGGTCTCAGGACAAAATAACAAACTGAGCACCTTGTCACTTGTGGGGATGCTTCCATGCTTTGGGGGGGGGGAGATGGACGGGGCAAGCAACTAGTCTCCTTTAATTATTTCTTTTCACAATTGGGAAAGTGTCTGCCATTAATTACTAACCTTGACATTTTTATTTCCCCAATGTTTTTGTGAACTGCAACCGAACTCAAAAGGACTGGTTACCTTTTTAAGCAAAGAATTATTATGCTGCAGAATTTGGATAGCATGACATAGTTTACTCATTTGCCTCTAATTTACCTTTTCTTTATATCTGTACTCTTATGACCCTTGTTCCCTTTTGTCTGAGGAAGAGGGCATGCACTTGAAAGCTCACGCTTTGAACGAATCTTTCTTGGTCTTAAAGGTGCTATTGGGCTCACATTCTGTTGTACCATTTTCCAGTGTCGCTGACCAACAGCTGCTATCCAAAGAGCCTGATGCTGGACCCCATGTGTGAGAAGTGGAAGCAAGCAAGCAACTCTGCTCCTGCGGTAACCCAGCTAGGGAAAAAATATATTCGACTGGAGTGGGGACCAAGAGGTCAGCCGAAAAATCTCTACAGCCCTTGCCCATTTCCGGTTCATTCCAAAGTGACTGCAATGGGGAGGGGGGCGGGGGGGAGGTTGTGGAATGGGCTCCATTCAATAGCGATGCTGTCCCAGCGTGTTCTTCCTCCCCCCCCCCAGCCTCCTTTCAAACTACAGAGGTTCTGAAGGCTTAAAATGTTCAGACGGAAATGTAATTTCTTTACACTGATGCCGAAACACAATTTTGT
Organism: Paroedura picta; assembly: GCF_049243985.1. Lineage (NCBI taxonomy): Eukaryota > Metazoa > Chordata > Lepidosauria > Squamata > Gekkonidae > Paroedura > Paroedura picta. Next base: position 109,543,821 of record NC_135373.1, on the reverse strand, counting down.
CTTTCCGTAAGAAGGCAAAGTCGTTCTGTACAGCAAAGCACAATTCTGGCCAGTAACAGCCTCCTCAGATCTTCGAATGAATCATTACATTGCCTTTTTTTGTTGCCGTTGCCAGTTCCTGATAAGACATGTTGGAATACAGTTCCATTTAACAAGCAGCCCTTGTGTGCTTGATGAAACGCATCCCAGGCAATGCATACATTAAGCTCCCCTAAAGTTTGCTTAAGAGCAGGAATGTGCACACAGCCCTAACGGGTGCCGTTTTAGGTCTATGCAAATGGGAGGGGGGGGGGTCAGTTTCTATTATTCAGTTATCTATCCTGGCCCCAGCTTGGTGGAATGCACTCCCAGGAGGGATCAAGGCCCTGTGGGACCTCAATCAGTTCCATAGAACTTGCAAGACAGAGCTAAGCCACTAAAAGAAGAAGAGTTGGTTCTTATATGCTGCTTTTCTCTACCAGGAGGAGTCTCAAAGCGGCTGACAATCGCCTTCCTTTTCCTCTCTCTGCAACAGGCACCCTGTGAGGGAGGGTGAGGCTGAGAGAGCCCTGATATTACTGCTTGGTCAGAATAGCTTCATCAGGGCTGTGGCAAGCCCCATAACCTGGCAAGCCCCATAACCTGGCACGCTCCTAACCCCTACACGGAGAGAGTGGCTCCAGTTGCTGAAACTCTCCTGTCCAGAATTTTTAGTTGGGGTTTTAGTGGATTTACAACATTTTAAATTTTTTCTATATAGAAATTCTGAGCAATTCTGGAAGGGCGGCATTAAAATAAAATTTTATTATATTATTATAACTATCACATTGTTCACAGGCCTTTTGCACTTAGATACCCCATCAAGTGTACCCGGATTCTCAAAAATCATAATAGGAAACAGCTCGAGTTCAGTAGCATCTTAGAGATCAACGAGATTTTGAGGGGTATAAACTTTCAGAGACCTTTGACTTTCAGAAGCTCCTATCCCCAAAATCTTAATTGCTCTTTAAGGTATCAATGGACTTGAATCAAGCTTTTCTATTGCAGCCACTCTCTGCAGCTGGAATGGGAAAGGTTCCAGGGCAAAGGCCTACTTCAGGGGTAGTCAAACTGCGGCCCTCCAGATGTCCGTGGACAACAATTCCCAGGAGCCCCTGCCAGCGAATTGTAGTCCACGGACATCTAGAGGGCCACAGTTTGACTACCCCTTTCTCAGCTGAGGTGATCAACTCATATCCAGCCTGAGCTATACTTAGGAGTTCCCGTGTGCTCCTTTGCTCCCTCACAGGGTTGGTGTGAGGCTAAAATGGGGGAGAATTATGTAAGGTGCTTTGGGTCCCCTCACTGGGCAGAAAGGCAGGACTTAAATGAATAAACAGATTCCACGGCAAAGGCCTACTTTCTCAACTACATGATCAACTCATATCCGGGCTGAACCACTTCAAACTGTACTCCCTCACAAGGTTGTTGTGAGGCTAAAATGGAGGAGAGGAGAATTATGTAAGCTGCTTTGGCTCCCCTCACTGGGGAGAAAGGTGGGCATAAATGAATAAACTAACTACATAAATACAACAAATCCCTGCTAAAAGAAAACGACTAGAGCCATTCTCTCTGAAGCTCTGTTACAAGAAGGAGGACCATTCAGTCATATAACCTTCCACTTAGAAGGCAGCAGAAATTTTAAAAAACTCACCTCATCCGCTCTTCGGAGAAGTCCAGTTATTACCTGGAAAGGGGGGAGAAGAATAAAACTTGAGAAAGGATTCACTCCTAAAACAAACAGGGTTTAATATAAAATATGTCGTTTCCCTTTTTGCATTGGATTGCCTACCTCCAATAGAAAACAATCTTAAGATTTTTGGATGCTTTGGTAGGACTCAAGCTGAAACCCTGGTTGAGAAAGCCTGACCTAGATGGTTGTAAGTTATAATCTTATCCTTCAATATGGTCAAACCGGAATTTCCTGAGACGGGAGTCTACAACTGGTTAGGTTTTCTACTTCCAACTTGTTGTCACTATTAGCTTTGCTGTTAACAGCATGTTTTGTACAAGCATCTATGGTAAAAATTATATATATACTGCTTTTACAGCCCAGCCTTCTTGCACCATGAACACAAGACAGCTTACACAGGGTTTCAGGGGACTTTCCATGCAAGCCTCAAGGAGACCCAGACCAGCTTCCGCAAGGTTGCTGTACCATGCATCCTCCAGTCTAATACCCTGGGGAGTCTTCATGCAACACATAATGCAGTTTCCAGAGACCAGAATCAATAGGCAGAGGGTACATCCCAGGAGAAACAGCAAGGCTTGAGAGGATGGTCTGTGCATGAGTGGAAGTCTTGGTGCAACGACTGATTGGCGCAGTGGTTAGGAGTGCAGAATTCCAATCTGGAGAGCCAGGTTTGATTCCCTGCTCCCCCACATGCAGCCAGCTGGGTGACCTTGGGCTCACTTGAGAAGTAATCTCAGGGCTCTCTCAGCCTCACCTGCCTCACAGGGTGTCTGTTGTGGGGAAAGGGAAGGTGACTGTAAGCCACTTTGGGACTCCAGGTAGGGAAAAGTGGCATATAAGAACCAATTCTCTTCTTCTTCTTCTTCTGTACACAACTACAAGTGCAAAATGGAAATGCTCCTTGCAAAGACAGGTGTAGTCTTTCCCCTGGGAAGATGCTCTGTGCTATTAAGAGGAAGCCGGGTTCCACGTGGATGTGCTTTTGGAAAGGCGAACTTGCTGTGCACTCATTTTCAAATGTTGTTTCCTATGCAAAACTCATGTTTCGAGTGGCAAAAGCTCATTATGCTCAAGGAGACACAGCAAGCAAAATAGCTGGAGCGACAGCAGAAAGGGATCTGAAAACATACATTCCTAAACGTTTGCCAAGCACAGAGGCATGCCTTCTGCTGGTAACATGCAGTAGAGAGAATGTGACAGCTGCTCAGTTTTGGGACAACGTATGGCAGACAGCAGCATCGTCAAAAGTCGGCACGGATAAAATGTGAGAAGGCTGAAAGGAATGTATTATGAAGCACGGCCAGATGACAGGATCCCCACCGAGCTCGCTCTGCCTACCTGAGACGCTCTCTCTCCAAATGCATAGCCTATGCCCTGAAACTATCTGCCCCAGCCAAATCTTTAAGATCATCGCAAACATCCCTCCTCCAACGATACAGTTATCACAAAAGGTCCCTGAAAAGCTTCTTCATAACAACAGCCAGGTATTATTTATTTGCTGCCCGTGGGACTTAGGCATGGTGGTGGGGAGATATTACACATCCATAATCAGTATCCTTACAGTACCTCCTGTACGGTCCCATCCCCTCCAGCAATAATGATCATGTCTGTGTTTTCCAGCAGCTCCAGCAGTTTCTTTGCTTGTCCTTCATAATCTGTCTGAAACATTAAGTGGAGACCAGAAACAGCGTGTTAGCTACAGAAGGTCTGCTTGCGGGAGCATTTCAGCACATACTATTGCTCTAGGCCCAGGTTTGTGGAGAAGCATTTGTACAAAAAGCTCCTGCCTACTAAAGTGGGGCATGCTTTACAGCAGCGGTCCCCAACCCCCAGTCCGGAGACCGGTCCCGGTCTGTGGATCAATCGGTACCGGGCCACGGCTCCTCCTCGTCCTCTTCCCCGGCTGCTGCCTCGGGGGCTGCCCTGCCACTCTGCCACTGGCTCACCTTTGGTGCTCTCCGGCGGCTGCCATGGCTGGGGCTCCCCCTTGGTGTGGGACTGCGCAGCTGCTGCTGGCAGCGCCCCCCAGTGGGCAGTGGGAAGTCAGGGGCACCGGCGGGAAAGCAAGTGGAACAGGGGCTCAGGCGGTTGGGGACCACTGTTCTACAGGGGTTGTTGAACTTCTGGTGCTGTTCACCTTGGTTGGCAGACCGTCCACAGTACCCACACGAGAATTCCAGAGGGCTAGTCCATTTTATCAAGAGAATGCCTGTGACTCCTGAGAGGCTGACATTTATCCCAGCAAGAATTTCTGAAGATCAAACCTGACTTCTTCAGAAGTTACAAAAAGCTGATCATAGTCCACATTTTTCTAGGGAAGATTCCCAAAGGAGCAGGAAGAAAAATGGAGGAGCTGGAGCAGAGAGGAGCTTGGTGTGAATCCCACCGTACATCTTTCTGTTATGAATCCTCATCCAAGGGACAGGAACCAATTCGTACAAGTACAGTATGAATGAGAAGGAAGGTCAGAGGTTCAGGACTTTCTCTCTCATGGGTGCAGATGAACAAATGTGTAATTAAGTAGGATAAACGCCAACAACTAACAGAGAAAGCAGCAGTCTGGTTGCTTCAGCTTGACCTCTTCCATCATCCACTCCAGGGAACGATACCATTTGTTCTAGTCCCTCACACAAGAAATTACACCTGAAAGATTTATGACAGAATTCACACCAGACTTCTATCTGCCCCCAACCCAGGGGCAGGGAACACATTTTGTGGGTAATACCTTGATGTCTTGGAATTAATACAATTAAGTTGTGACTTCTGGATTTCTGTCCCGCTTAAAACAGTCTATTGACCTCCACGACCAACAGAAATCTCTTGCACAAGAATGCCTAGTTAAAGGGAAATGTTTCAAGCTCTGGTCTCCCTACACACACAAGCATTCAAGTATACAAAAACGCAGCAGTGAATACCAAGCACTGGGATCCTTACAATATATACCTGCTCAACAACACATTACTGATATGCATGCTTAGAAAAGTGCTGCCATCTTCTGTATACTTAAATGTTGTGTAGGTGTGCAGTCACTTGTGGCGCAGAGTGGTAAGGCAGCAGTCTGAAAGCTCTGCCCATGAGGTTGGGAGTTCAATCCCAGCAGCCGGCTCAAGGTTGACTCAGCCTTCCATCCTTCCGAGGTCGGTAAAATGAGTACCCAGCTTGCTGCTGGGGGGGTAAACGGTAATGACTGGGGAAGGCACTGGTAAACCGCCCCGTATTGAGTCTGTCATGAAAACGCTAGAGGGCATCACCCCAAGGGTCAGACATGACTCGGTGCTCGCACAGGGGATACCTTTACCTTTACCTTTAAGTGGCATGAAGCTGTAAAATAGTTTTTAAACTCGTAAAACAAAAGGAGTGCATACAGCATTTCTTTGGGTAAAATAGGTGGCTGGGTTAATGGACAGCTGGAGCCTTTTCAAAGAATGTGTATTCTTCAAAGCCCTTCACAGACATTCATTTCAGTACTACTGAAAGGGAACAGCGCCACCTATAGGACCATTTTGGCCTGAAGGAGGGATGTGCAATTGTCTCCTATCTGGGCCATTCTCAATGGGGACCATCTGCCCCCCCCCCTGCACATTGGAAGGGGTCCACAGACTGGAAAATGTGACTTGGGGAGCCCCAAGGGTTTATTGGGGGTCCAATAACTGAACCGATCCCATCCCCTTTTTGTCACATACAATGTTATTAATTGCTAGAAAGTTGGACCTTCCTCAAGGGAAAGAAAAAGAAATCACGTAATCCGTTCCTCTGTGCGTGCTTGAATGAATGCATTCAAGGAAAAAAAAATGAACGCACATGCTTCTCTTGGTCGAATGTTCTCGAAATCTGTCTTGCATATAAGACAAGGTACTCCGAGTATGATTAGTTCACTCTTTGCTTAGGCCTTTTTTAGCCTAGCTCATGGTGCAAGTGATCAGCCTACTGCAGGGCCCAGGAACATGAAAAGAGCTCCTTAAAGGGCCGTGGACAAAAGAAGGTTGAGAATGGCTGCTTGATCTAAGCGTTGGGAGAAGCACCATACCACTGGCCTTGGCGGTGGAAAGTGTGGTCAAGTCACGGCTGACTTATGGTGACCCTATAGGATTTTATACACAAAATATGTTCAGACTTGGTTTACCATTGCCTGCCTCTGCTTCATGGCCCTGATATTCCTTGGAAGTCTCCCACCCAAACACTAGCCAGGGCCAACCCTAGCTTCCAAGAGAGTGGCCTAACCTGGGCTATCCGTGTCAGGGCACCATGCAGCTTACAGAAATTATGACCTCTTGAATAGACAAAGTGAAATATAGACTAGAGAAGGCCGTGGCTTTGCTGCAATGGCAGGTGCTTTTGTTCAATGCCTAGGAGGCAGGCTTTCTTCCAAGGGTTATCACAGCTTCCATAATCAGGGGAGCAGTTGCAGATCCGACAGCAAATCCCACACTCCCTTGAGAGCTCTCAGGGCTAAGGGAGTCTCTCCCCTTTCCACTGGTTAAAAACTAGCATCCCTAAAATGCAGAGTCTTCTAGGCAACTTTGGAGGGCCATCAATACTCAAGTGAAGTCATCGTGGCCCTTTCTAGCTGCGCAGTCCCCAAGCTGGAAGACAGGAACTGAGGCTGAGAGCTCTGCCAGGCCTCCTGCCCCTATTTCTGTAAAGACTGGTGATTGTTGAAAGGCTAAGTGCCCCAGGGCTGAAGCAAGACTGAGGGGTTTGGGGGTTCCCTGTCGGCAATACTCAGCGGTCATCACCTCAATCTTCATAAATAAGGCCGGATGCATGGGAAAAGAGACAGCCTCCAGCTACCTGTCTAGTGGACTTTGAAACCCTTCTGGTCTCATAATCTTCTGCTTGTTTCTTGGACTCATTTTCAGTTTCTTAAAGGGACTATGAACAGGCCCTGCCTTCCCTTAAACAAGATGGGAAGATGGCTGGCGGTCCAGAAAGAGTCCTCAGGAAACATTAACTCAGCTCACCTGGACAGCCCCAGGCTAGCCAGCCCGCTCTGGTTAGATCTCAGAAGCTAAGCAGGGTCAGCTCTGGTTAGTACCTGGATGGGAGACCATCAAGGAAGTCGGGATTGTCACACAGAAGCAGGCAATGGCAAATCACCTCTGAACGTCTCTTGCCTTGCAAACCCTAAAGGTAAAGGTATCCCCTGTGCAAGCACTGGGTCATGTCTGACCCTTGGGGTGACGCCCTCTAGCGTTTTCATGGCAGACTCAATATGGGGTGGTTTGCCAGTGCCTTCCCCAGTCATTACCGTTTACCCCCCAGCAGCAAGCTGGGTACACATTTTACCGACCTCGGAAGGATGGAAGGCTGAGTCAACCTTGAGCCGGCTGCTGGGATTGAACTCCCAGCCTCATGGGCAAAGCTTTCAGACGGCTGCCTTACCACTCTGCGCCACAAGAGGCTCATTCAAACCCTACAGGATCACTGTAAGTCAGCCGTGACTCGATGATTTCCACCAGCACCACCACTGGAGCTGAATGTCTCCTTTGCTACAAGGGGAGACGGCCAGGGCAATCTGTTATTGCCGAAAGACATCACAATGCATGCTGGACAGCTAATACAATGTAATCTCAGTCAGCATGACCCGCTCAAATGCATTCTCCCTCTGTCCCGTCTATCTTTACGTTAATATTCCCACCAGTCAAGCAGAGCCTTTTCCTATCTGAGGAGCCATTAAGGTGTGCAAAGCTGCTCTTAATTAATCTCCAGCGCTCTGTGGCATTTGGCGATTTCTCATGCATGAGAATGTAACTTTCTCCAGCACAGCGAGCATCCCCATTGACTGCTTAAATGCATTAGCGCCCGATGCTCCAGCAGCCATACATTTTGCGCCGTGCTGAAGCCCACGATCCTCACATCACCTTGCTGGGGGGAAACCAACAAGGGGATGTCATGAAACCGACTTATAAAAGTGAAGCTGTCATTAAAATAAATATGTGAAGTAAATACCAACTCTTGGCCTTGGCATTTATCTGAAATAAATATGAGCCTGTGGCCTTAATGCTCCTGACCAACATTAGTGGGAGAGGGAAAACGTTAGCTAGGGGAAGGAAGCCCATTACTCAGTAGCTTACCTTTACAATTGTCACATCCAGCCCTGACAAGTGTAGGATCGGGGCTGCGTTCTTTTCAAAAAGGCTTCGGGCTTTGCTAGAAATTAAAATAATCACTTGAGTTGTTTTTTTAATGGGCTAACACACAGCAATTTAAAAGACAAAAGGAACCCTCCACACACACACACGACCTGAAACTATGTTCATAATTAAAACCAAGCTGCTCAGGGTGCCTGCCTATGGCAACGCTACAATTTCTACCAGGAGTGGGAACTAAAGGAGAGCGACCAGGATGATCTGGGGCCAAGGGACCAAGCCCTATGAAGACAGGTTGAGGGACTTGGGAATGTTCAGCCTGGAGAAAAGGAGGTTGAGAGGGGACATGATAGCCCTCTTTAAGTATTTGAGAGGTTGTCACTTGGAGGAGGGCAGGATGCTGTTTCTGCTGGCTGCAGAGGAGAGGACACGCAGTAATGGGTTTAAACTACAAGTACAACGATATAGGCTCGATATCAGGAAAAAAAATTTCACAGAGAGTAGTTCAGCAGTGGAATAGGCTGCCTAAGGAGGTGGTGAGCTCCCCCTCACTGGCAGTCTTCAAGCAAAGGTTGGATACACACTTTTCCTGGATGCTTTAGGATGCTTAGGGCTGATCCTGTGTTGAGCAGGGGGTTGGACTAGATGGCGTCTATGGCCCCTTCCAACTCTATGATTCTATGATTCTAAAGCAAAGAGCTATCGACTTACTGGAATTAAGGTTGCTATTTGGGTGGCACGTAGCTGTGTGTGCAGAATGAGTCATTGGTATCCAGGTCTGAGTGGTAAGAGATGAAGCCTGCCCAGATCGTGGCTGAAGCAAATCTGCGTCATGTAGGGGCAGAAGGCACACTGAGCATCTAAGTTAAGGCTCAATCGCAAAACTGAGATGCCCCTAAGAGCGCTGTTGTGAGGCCATGCAGTTGTCTTCCCATGGCTCCTAAGAAAGCCAAATACAGCTCATTGCTATCACCTTCAGTTGCCGTAGACTCGAGGCTCAGGGTTCATTTTAGAGACCACCCACCCTGAAATTCCTCCTGTTCTCTGTTCCGCTTTTGGAGCGGTGAACTGGAAGTTCGGAAGGTCCTAAGGAATCTCAGGACTATGTGACAATAAAGCAAAAAATACGTGTAACTATCATATACTGGGTTGTGCCAAGAGATGTTGGTTATGCCATGCAGTTGGAGAGGGGAAACGCAGCTTCAAAGAATCACATGAACTGGATGAGCATGGATTTGGTTCCCATAAAGAGGTCCATGCAGAAGTGTACTTGGACAGGTCCCGAAGGATGTAGGAAGGGACTCCTCTGAACTATTGGGCGGGGTGAGGGGAGAACAACTAACCTGAGCAAAGGCTGCTTCAATGTGGCTGAGCATGTGGACAAAACTGAGAGGGCAGAGGAGAGTGACATGGATGATCTGGGGCCTAGGGACCAAGTCCTCTGAGGAAAGGCTGAGGGACTTGGGAATGTTCAGCCTGGAGAAGAGGAGGTGGAGAGGGGACATGACTACTCTCTTTGAAAGGCTGTCACTTGGAGGAAGGCAGGGAGTGGTTCCTGTTGGCAACAGAGGACAGGACTCACAGTAATGGGTTTAATCTACATGTAGAAAGAGAGCCTCTTGTGGCGCAGAGTGGTAAGGCAGCAGACATGCAGTCTGAAAGCTCTGCCCATGAGGCTGGGAGTTCGATCCCAGCAGCCGGCTCAAGGTTGACTCAGCCTACCATCCTTCCGAGGTTGGTAAAATGAGTACCCAGCTTGCTGGGGAGGTAAACGGTAATGACTGGGGAAGGCACTGGCAAACCACCCCGTGTTGAGTCTGCCATGAAAACGCTAGAGGGCATCATCCCAAGGGTCAGACATGACCCTGTGCTTGCACAGGGGATACCTTTACCTTTACTAGAATGATATTGGCTAGATATGAAGGGAAAAATTCCAGTCAGAGTAGTCCAGCAGTGGAATCGGCTGCCTAAGGAGTTCTCCCTCACTGGCAGTCTTCAAGCAGCGGCTGGACGGAGACTTATCCTGGATGCTTTAGGCTGATCCTGCATTGAGCAGGGGACCAGGTGGTCTGCATGGCCCCTTCCAACTCTTATGATTCTAACAAACTTACATACACAGGGCATCTTACCAGGCATTGTCCACAGAGCCTTTGGTTTGATCTGGGGAACAACACTGTGATGGGTAGGCCTACCCTCCAAGGACATGGGGGAGGGAGAAACAGAGAGGAAAATGCTCTCAATATAGCAAAGGAACTATATCCATACCTCTGTTTCTTTTATGTTGTTACAATCAGACCACAGATCCTGAAGTCAATGTTTTTAACATTACAATTTTGAGGCAAGTTTACTCACGCTGGGTTTAACAAGGCTTCTCTCCTGAGACATCTAATTTTGAGTTTTGAGTTCTGTTTCCACCTTGCAGCTACCACTAGACGTTTGGTTTTCTGGAGCATTACCAAGCTCTTAGGCCAGGGGTAGTCTGAGAGCCAGTTTGGTGTAGTGGTTAGGAGTGCGGCCTTCTAATCTGGCATGCCAGGTTCGATTCTGCGCTCCCCCACATGCAACCAGCTGGGTGACCTTGAGCTCGCCACAGCACTGATAAAACTGTTCTGACCAAGCAGTGATATCAGGGCTCTCTCAGCCTCACCCACCCCACAGGGTGTCTGTTGTGGGGAGAGGAATGGGAAGGCGATTGTAAGCCGCTTTGAGCCTCCTTTGGGTAGGGAAAAGCGGCATATAAGAACCAACTCTTCTTCTTCTTCTACTAGTCAAACTGCGGGCCTCCAGATGTCCATTGACTACAATTCCCATGAGCCCCTGCCAGCAGTTTCTGGGAATTGTAGTCCATGGGAATTGTAGTCCATGGACATCTGGAGGCCCGCAGTTTGACTACCCCATCCTTTATCACAGGGCTTTCCTTCATCAGCCGTCAGAAGTTTCACGAACCCCCTTCCCTGCAAGAACCCCAAATGAGCCTCCGAGCGAATTACGCGCGATTTCCCAGCTAATGCAATATGGAATACCAGCCCTTCGTCCGCCTTTTAAAGGGGAAATATATATTACAGGATTTATTATTCAGTAAAAGTTACAACAAAAAAACTTTACCTGACCTTGTTTTGGTAATGGTCTCATACATTTTTATGCCTTTACTGCATAATAAACAGCCATGCTATTAATTATAAATTATTCTGTAAAAAATAATTTATGGCACCCAAAGAACAGGAAACAGGCTTTAAATAAAAGAATTCCCAAAGATGGGTCGTTTGTTGGACGTTGTCTGTATTAAAAAAAGAGTTTGATGCGCAGCTTTCAATGCAGGCTTACTAAATAATCAATGCTGGCCACTAGGACACACATAGCGCCTGAAAAAGAGGAGAAGAAATCACTAAGGGGCATTGTAAAGCCTTATTGTGTATAATGCTGCCCTTATCTTCATGGGGGTTCATAGCAGTCATCTCCCGGTTTGAAAGAGAGCCACTGGAAATACAGCTAGCCCTTTTCCTCCTAGTTATAAAACTCAAGTCCTGTTTCTTTAGTCTCACCAAGAACAGAAGAGATGGTAAACCTGTTTGGGGTTGATACCATTTCAGACAGCTGTGTGTGTGTGTGGGGGGGTCCATTCACTTAGAAAACTAATGTACCAGGCAGAAGGTCGGTGGGCTCTTTGTTCTGACATTTAGGTTCTATGTGAAGCAATTGCTTCTTTCTGCCCCAATGGAGGAGCATTCCACCACATAATCCCTTACCCAAAGACACACGCTTACGAAATTGCTATGAACACAGACCTAGTAGTGTTAATGTGAGCTAGATGATGGAAGAGCATGACAAAAATGCTCTGGCCAGAGGTAACTTATGGGATATGAAGCCACATCGGGAGGGACATCTGAAACGACAGCTGCCAAAGCACTTAAAGATTTCCCTTACCGCCATGCAGGACTATGATGTTATGGAGAGACGACACAACTTTTGGCTCAAGGCAATGGGGCAAGCCCGGGGTGGGGGTGGGGCATATTAAACTCAGAATGTTAAACTTGGGCTACACATAAAATGCCCCAATATACTTTGAAATGAGTGCTGTTTAAACTAAATATTTGATCTCATAATGGCCAATTTGTGAAAAAGCTGCTGTTTGACATGAGGATGGAAAGCAGAATACAAAGACAAGGTAAAAGCTATGTTCTGATAACCATTTTGGTCCTGCTTACTGCATGACTGAGCACCGAACTCATATCTGGAAAAGAGAAGCAAATGTTTGCATGGAATTCTGTTCAGAAAATCCTTATTTCAACTATGTGGCTCCTTGTTTTGGGCTAGAGGGGATCAGCAGACTCCTCTAGGGCTCGAGATTCATCAGCTTACGTGAGATGCAAAAGCCTCCATTTGGAAGCACTGAAAATCTTATGGTGGAATCTTGCCCCAAAAGGGGAACCATAATTTGGGCCTCATGTAATAAATGCAAACATTGCACACTTTTTAAAATGGTTTCTTACCCAGGAAGCACGCAACTTTAAAAAAATGTATGCGCAAGGCCATCAGGTCCATGCGTCAAAGTTTCATGGCCTACATTCTCCAGAACGAGCATTCTTAAATACTAGATTTGGAGAGGACAGGCAGCAAGGACTTCAATCCACACGAGCAACTGCCCCCACACCACCAAAACTACGAAGAAAAGAAGCAAGGGGGCTGGAAAAAGGACTGTGGCAGGGAATCTTACCCTTTACAAGCTGCAGGGTTAAGAAATACCATTGCTTTCTTTAGCTGCTCATTCGGAAGAATAATCTGGTCGCCAAACACCTAATAACGCAAAGAAAAGGAGGGGTTTTAAAATTCTGTTATGGCATTTCTGGATTTTTTTCTATTGATATACGACAACAACTGTGCTTTTAATCCCAGTGTCCCCAGCCTTGTTGAACCCGCGGGCACTTCTGGAATTCTGACACAGGAAGATGGGCACAGCTACAAAATGGCTGACACAGGAGGTGGAGCCAAACACAAAAGCCCGTTGAGTGAGGTAATAGTAACACTTCAATATTTGAAGCAGACGCTCTGTTTAAGAGAATGCTTTGTCCATCAGAAGCCCGGATGAGCAGGTGCCCCCCAGCCCCTCCCAATTTCTAAAAGCACTTGGGCACCACGGAACAAATTGGCAGGCCCCTACGTTGGGGACCCCCCTGCTTGAGTCTTTTGATAGTTACTGAGTCCCTCATCCTTTCTCCCCCATGAATAGAAGTGGGCTGAATCATGGGGGAACAAAGCTTGCTTTACTCTGCCCCTTCTCAGGTTAGTGCATCTGCCACTTAAATGGCATTTTGGTTTGTGGGAGGGTAGGGGGAAGTGGCAATTTACACTCACTAATTCCATCCCTCAGTGCACACAGTAACACCTGCAGCTGCCTTATACTCAATCAGATCATCAGTCCAACAAGCTGGGGAGCCAGCTTGGTGTAGTGGTTAGGAGTGTGGACTTCTAATCTGGCGAGCCGGGTTTGAATCTGTGCTCCCCCACATGCAGCCAGCTGGGTGACCTTGGACTCGCCACAGCACTGAGAAAATTGCTCTAACAGAGCAGGAATATCAGGGCTCTCTCTGCCTCACCCACCTCAAAGGGTGTCTGTTGTGGGGAGAGGAATGGGAAGGAGATTGTAAGCCGCTTTGAAACTCCTTCGGGTAGAGAAAAGTGGCATATAAGAACCAACCTTCTTCTTCTAGATCAGAACTGTCTACTCAGACTGGCAGTAGCTCTCCGGGGTCTCAGGCTTTCCCCTAAACTACAACCTGGACCTTTTAACCGGACTGAACTAGGGACCAACTGCATGCCAAGCAGATGTTCCACCACTGAACTATGGTCTCCCTCACTTTGTGATTCATGCTTGTGGAAGATCGCTGTGTGGCGCCTTGTGTCATTTCTGAGGGTCTGCTGACTCTCAGGAACAAAATCTCCGGGGGCCCAGTGGCCTGTAGGAGGAGAGGAAAGAAGAAAGTCCTGCTCCATAAAGTCTATGGATGTCACTAGCCATAGCCACCAAGGCCTTCTCCATCTTTTAAGGTCTTGAACATCAGCCTTTTCGAGCCTGAGGGCTCCTTTGGAATCCTGACACCGTGTGGTTGGCGCAGCCACAAAATGGCCGCCATGGCCTACTCTCAGTAAATATTCTAGTGCTGCGGTGGCAGCTGTTGCCAAAGCAATATTTTGAAAAAATCTGCACAGCCAATCAAATCTCCAATGGCCTTGCTAGGCAAAAGCCCCAGCCACTCCCTATAAATACTTGGCAGGAGGCAGGAAAGTGCTGGCAGGCGCTCTGGTGCCCAAAGAAATCACATTGGGGATCCCTGGTCTTAAAAAGATGCCCAGCTGAGCTTTCTGCTGCACATGAGGGCCGCCAGCCTCAAAAGTGCAGGCACATTGTAGCGAACATCTGCACATTAAATTGCACAAGAACCATGTACGGACCTCACGCACATGCAATTTCACAGCAAATAATGCAACCCCTCCTCATTTGTAGTTTGCTCCGCTGTGACCCATCAACAAAGATCTGCTTCATGCTGATACAAACCAAGTAGGAAAGGCAAACCTCATACAAACACGACTATTAATAGTAATAAACGAATCTTATTCTTAGAGCATTTGGTGATGAGGTTGGAATGAAGCAGCTGAAACAATCGTGTTAAGAGAGCTTTGCAGCTTTTCCAAATTCTCGGCAATTATCGACATCACTGAGATTATTAGAGAACAGAATTTAAAATACATCAGAACAAAGTTGAACATTAAATTCTATTTATTGTACCGCGTCAGGGAAAAGGCAGCAGAAGGTAGGTGAGACGGTAATCCAGGGGGGCAAAGGACAGAGGAAATCAAACAGACATATTATTTGAAGAGCAGATGGGAAAAGTCAGTGATTAATTCTATTACTTTTGCATTCTTGAGGGAAATCAGGGGGAAAGAGCCTCTGCATTTATAATTCTCTGATCTGTTAACAGCTGCTAGATACATCCAATTATTTACTTGGTAGGGGGAGCAATATATTTGTTTGCTTCAAACAAAAAACTGGCTGTCCTACTAATTAAACTTTCAGTAGAACAGAGATATTTTGAGGGGGGGGGGAGAGAGCTTTATTCTCATATAGACCATCTTTGGAGGGGGGAGGAAAACATTGTGAGCCTTTGCAATCACGGACTAACCCTAAACAAGAACAAAAAACCTCATGAGCACCTTTTAAAATATATTTCGTGGTTGACCATTACTTCCTCCTACAATAATTCCTCCCCTGTAACACAAAGCCCTGACCTGGATGGCCCAGGCTAGCCCAACGTCATCAGATCTTGGAAGCTAAGGAGGTTAGGTGCTGCTTAATACTTGGATGGGAGACCACCAGCGTTGCTACATAGAGGCCGGCAATGGCAAACCACCATTGCTTTTCACTTGCCCTGAAAATTCTGGGACAGCCTTTTCAATCTTTTGACCCTGGTGGTGCCACTGAAATATTTTTCAGGCTTTGAAGCATCAGGAAGTGATGTCATCTGGCCACGCCTCCCTGCCTTGCCCCCCAGAAGTGACCTCTCGCTCACTTATATACCCATTTGCACACCAAGGACGGGATTTGGGGAGATGAATGACCTCCACCAGGTACCATGCCGTGGAATCTACCTCCAGAGCAGCCATTTTCTCCAGGAGATCCAGTCATGGTTGTCTGGAGATCCGTTGTAATAACAGGAGATCTCTAGGTGCCACCTGGCGATTGGTAACCCTAGCTGCCAGTCCCATCACTTCTGCCTAAAACTTTACCTAACGCAAGCCACGCATGTAACTAAACTTCCAGCACTGTCTGACAAGAGTAATAATAAAAGCATTATCTTTGTGACGCTCCTGAATAATTCGCAATGGCACGGAGTTTGAAGTATAATTAGGTGCAAAGCACAGCCCCTGCAGGAAGAAGCGCGCACGCCTTATGGTCTGCTGTTCAGCAAAAGAATACCAACAGCCACCGTTGTCAGGCGAGTCACGTCCCAGGGACCTGCTGGGAGAATCTCCAGAATCCTGCGCAAGTGAGATAAGAAGGGGATTTTAATCTAATTTGATCTTGTTAAATGGCATTACCTGGGCTTCTTGGCATGCGGCTCTCCTTAGCAGGTTATCGCTATTGGGGGGAAAAGAGAGAGAAAAGAACTGATGTTAGATAGGGGAATTTGGGGGAAAGGAAACAGGTGGACGCGTGCATTTAAAACAAAAACTAGTACGACTGCGCTTTGGCACACAAAGCCCAGAGACTGTATCTTTTTTAAAGAAACGTCTTGGGGAGATGGCGGATGGGAATCCTACCGCTTAACGAATTATTTAATTTTGAAGCCACTTTCCCTTTCTTCATTTACCTCCCTACGGGCCTCTTTGGCATCTGCAAACGCAACCCCCGCGTGATGAGATTAATGTCTCATCCACAGCACCCTCATCCTCTTGACCCGGAGCTCTTGTGATTAACTGAGATCTCTTCCTCCATCCACACAAGAGTTGCATCACCCAGTTGCCCGGCCGAACAAACCAAGCGGACAAACCATTCTGATGTCTGATGGAAGCAGGATGCATTGTATTAACTTCATGCGGTTGTATAATTGAGGTGAGGCCCTGGGCCCGGGCTGGTAAAATGATCTGCCAACCAAGGTCAGGGCCCTGCAGGACCTCAGGGCTCATAAGACGGAGCCGTTTTGCCCGGACTATAGTTAAGGCCAGGAGCACAACACCTAATAACTTAGAATCATAGAGTTGGAAGGGGCCATACAGGCCATCTAGTCCAACCCCCTGCTCAACGCAGGATTAGCCCTAAGCATCCTAAAGCATCCAAGAAAAGTGTGTATCCAACCTTTGCTCGAAGACTGCCGGTGAGGGGGAGCTCACCACCTCCTTAGGCAGCCTATTCCACTGCTGAACTACTCTGACTGTGAACATTTTTTTCCTGATATCTAGCCTATATCGTTGTACTTGAAGTTTAAACCCATTACTGCGTGTCCTCTCCTCTGCAGCCAGCAGAAACAGCATCCTGCCCTCCTCCAAGTGACAACCTTTCAAATACTTAAAGAGGGCTCGAACTTCATATTGGCAGGCCTCTCTGGGGAAACACCTGCTGAAACGAAGATCCATCTATTCAGGAAATGAATCCCCCACCCCCACCGAGGTGAAACTTAATGGGCAGATGCATGTTGCGAATTGTGAAATGTTTTAAACTTAATTTAATGTATTTTAAAGTTCTCGTCTTTTGGGCCTTTTCCTCCACCATCGACATAGATGCAGCGGTGGCCATACTAGGGAGACACCGGTTTCTCTAGCAGTGGAAATTCATGCAGTTGTTACGTTTTTTAATTTGCTTTTATCTTTATACTTGCCTTTATTCCACAAAACTATCTTTTCCCAATCAACACCCTGTGGATTCATGAACATTTAGCTTGAAGTGCTGTGCAGTTTGAAGAGCTATTTTTTTTTGTGCCCCACTTCTTATCACCTGAAGGAATATCAAAGCGGCTTATAATCGCCTACCCTTCCCCTCCCCACAACAGACACCTCTGTGAGGTAGGTGGAGCTGAGAGAGCTCTGAGAGAACTGTGAATGGCTCAGGGCTGCATGGGGAGGAGTGGGGAATCAAACCCAGATCTCCAGATCCGTCACTCTTAACTACTACACCATGCTGGCTCAAGTTAAGGGGGTGAAGAACCAAAGTACTTTTATCAATCTAGACCAGGGGTAGTCAAACTGCGGCCCTGCAGATGTCCATGGACTACAATTCCCAGGAGCCCCCTGCCAGCAAATGCTGGCAGGGGGCTCCTGGGAATTGTAGTCCATGGACATCTGGAGGGCCACAGTTTGACTACCCCTGATCTAGACAATCTGTTCTCTATGGAAGCAGCATCTTTGTCATTACTTTTCTTGCTGAAGCTGAAATGCTCTGGATTTGGCACGAGTTTGTCCAACAAGCAGTCAAAGGGCATGGTGGCTAAAACTTCAGAGGTACTTCCAGATGCCTCAGGGTGGCTGGGATCAGAGTCCTGGTGGCTGGGAGATGAGTGAAGGCTAGCTTTGTTTAGAGACGGGATGGATTCACCTGAGCTCTGTGCTCAAGGGTCACTGAACTGCCTTTTCAATTCAACTCAAAAAGATTTCTGCTAATAGGAAGCAAATTATCTGGCTTATTACAGACCTAAAACTTCATCCTAACCCCTCTCTGTTGGGGCGGCATAACTTGTTCTGCCTTCCTAATACCATTGCAAAAGTAGCTTTCCAAAGTGCTATAAAAGTATTGATTTCAGATGAAAAATCAATTGGGAGAAATTCAAGCTCAACAACAAGAGAAACTCAGTCAATAGGAAAACCTTTAGGGAAAATAATGGGACAAACAGAAACAAGCCTTCTAAGTGAGAGAACGTATAAATAATGTATTACCCCCGATTCATGCCTAATTGGAATATTTATCAAAGTTTTCCTTGGAGGCATTAGTGCTCCCCTTAACATAATGTTTGCTCTTCACATTCAAAGGAATAAGTCTTGTGTGCTAAGAAGGAGGAACATTTTTTTTGGGGGGGGGGGTGAAACGAACAGCCGACCATTGATTAATTGCAGTAATTTTACTAAATACTAGTTAAAAGCCAACTGTAGCGCTGAAATGGATTGGACACCCCTGCACACTATGTGGTATGAACGGGGGGAAATGTGAATTTTGCCCACCATGTGACCATTTCTGGGTAAAGGGCCAATCCAGACCTTGTTCTTATGAATGGGACTGCCCACTGCCCTGTCGCCTTGACTTGGATGGCCCAGGCACACCTCCTCTCACCAAATCTGGGAAGCTAAGCAGAGTTGGCCATGGTTAGTATCTGGATGGGAAACCGCCAAGGAAGTCCAGGTTCCCTATGGAGAGGCAGGCAATAGCAAGCCACTGCTGATTGTCTTGAAAACTCTAGGGTTGCTGAAAGTTCATGTTAGCTTGACAGCACCTTCAACCCCCACTGCCCTGTCACTAAGAGTCACAGCAGACGTAACGGCCCCCACAGGTTGTCCGTGAACACCCCCCACCGCTGAGTCACTCACTCCACCCTGCACGCTTTCAAGTGCTGAAATAGCTGCATTCACTCCCCAGGATGTCTTCAGGGCATTTTTAAACCGCTTTAAAATGGCCTTGCCACCCATGAGTAGGGCCCGGGGATCCTGTCACCTGCAGCTTGGCCCGGAGCCGTCAGAGAACCCGGAAAACTTGAACGGTTCCGCAGGGCCTGCAAAAGGGAGCTCCTCCGCCCGGCACTTGGCTGAGGTCAACCTGAACCCCTGCTTCCCATTGGCCCCCACGCCTCCCTCCGATGACAGTCACTACAGATCCGCCCAACCCCCTGGGCCTTCAGTACCAGTTCTCCCCGGTATTCTACCATTCTACAGTGTCGTTTATTGTTATCACTATATTGTTGTTTATTGTTATCACCACATTTTTACAAACTGAGCTACTTGTTTCGTTCCTGTTTTGTGTAAACTGCCCTGAACCTTCAAGGAGGGCGGTATATAAATACTATAATAAATAAAAGACAACTCGTTCTCACTCATCTCTGCTGCAGGCTGTCCCTCCACCTAATTTTCTATTTTCGACTGCCTTCTAGTTTACTATTTACTATTGTGCAATCAAAGCAATGACTCACTTAACACAATAAGATTCCAACAAGTAGCAGGAGGTAGGGAAAGCAAATATATATTTGCCTAAGTGATCTTTGCCGGAGAAAGTGAATGGACTCCTGTTATCACCTTGGCAATGCCCAGAGGGAAAATATGAAGTCACTTTAACCCCCCCCCCCTTTTGTTTGTGGCTTGCAACCCCTTCTGCCTTCTGGCAAAAAAGTACTCCAAAGCTCAGCAATTTCTGGTTAATTAAGTACTGCTCTGCTGCTATCCAATTTAACAATTACTTTCCAAGTAACTGGAACTGTCTGGCAGGTCAGAAAAGCAGGGGGGGGGGGAGAATACCGAGATCATACTTCAGTAACATAGGTTACTGAATCAGAATCAATACTGAACCAATTCGGCTTCTCAAGAAAGCTCACCAACAACACCGATCAGAGAGGCAAACCTTCTCTGCAATGTTTTTGTAAGTAAAATCCAAGGTTGCTTTGAAGAAGAGTTGGTTCTTATATGCCGCTTTCCTCTACCCGAAGGAGGCTCAAAGCGGCTTATAGTCACCTTCCCTTTCCTCTCCCCACAACAGACACGCTGTGAGGTGGGTGAGAGAGCCCTGATATCACTGCTCAGTCAGAACAGTTCTACCAGTGCCGTGAGGAGCCCGAGATCACCCAGCTGGCTGCATGTGGAGGAGCGAAGAATCGAACCCGGCATGCCAGATTAGAAGGCCGCACTCCTAACCACTAAACTGGCTCTCTTTGGTAGATCCGTTCATCTGTGTTTATCCGCAGAGAGCAAAGCTGCCAACTTCGACAAAGAGTTCCAGTCGGTCTCTGGGTAAGACGAACAGGATCTAAATATGTTATAAACCAAGAGCTGCATCTGCCATCGTGGCCTTTTGTTCCATTGGAGGGAAAGCACACTGGCAGCACAGGTGGCAGGTCATTAGGACAAAAAGAGTATTCTAATTGCTGTCGATTCCAAAGCTTCCCGTCCCCAGATGGCTGGAAGGTGCAGGGCAAACCTTTGTGTTCCAAGATATTCCAGCAGGTGAGCTGTTTAGTCTCATTGTAGCAAAGACAGGAAGGAATCTGGAGGCACCTTAAATACTAAAATGTTTGGTGTGGCTTAAGCATTTGTGAATTAGAATTTACTTCATTAGAAGCTTGAAATGTGGCAGATATGTGCACACCCATACACAGAACAAGGAACAACTAACAGAAGAAAGAAAAGCTGATGAAATGTTAGTTTTTTCCTCTAGGCCAGGGATTCCCAACCAGGGGTCAACGAGGGCTCCCAAGGGGGTCCACAGCCTTTCCCCTCCTGCCTTAATGGACTCAGCTACAAGCCAGGGACCCAGGCGCTTCCATTGCTCCACCTTGCAAACATGAATGAATTCTATCGTGGTTTCTGCACCTGCGAGAGGGTGAAGTCTGCCTGCCTACTCCTACCTTAAACCACCTCCTGCCTCTCATCCCCTCTGGCCTACTTGAGTCTGCCTATTAATACAGGTGGTAATGTCACTTCTGGCAATATACCCCTTCCAGGGAGCATGACAGGGAGGCGTGGCCAGCTGACATCACTTCCGGGGCTCCTTGAAGCCTGAAAAATTATTTCAGGGGCTCCTCCATGGTCACATAGTTGGAAAAGGCTGCTCTAGGCTTCTGTGGGCATTTGCACAGAGGCTATGGGATGTTGATTACCAGACTACAATGGGGGAGAATGGGGTCCTTTAAGCACACTGGGTAGTTAGGGCTGCCAGTTCCAGGTTGAAAAATACCCAGAGATTTTTTTTTTAGGGGGGGGGGAGCCTGCAAAGGGCAGGGTTTGGTGAGGGAGAGAGACTTCAATGGGATATAATGCCGTAAAGTCCACCTTCCAAAGTGGCCATTTTCTCCAGGTGAACTGATCCCTGTTGTCTGAAGATCACTTGGAATTCCAGGTCTCCTGCTACCACCATGAGGTTGGCAGCCCTAGTCTACAATGCGTAACTCTGCCCCTTCCTTGCAGGGCTACTGAGATGAGAAAATACAGAAAGAATCACATATATTTGAGATCGCTGATCTCCTAGAAGCACGATGGGATAAAATGAATGAACAGAATGGAATAGATTGAAGCCGCACACTGCATGTATCTGATGCCAAAAGAAACAGTTTGCTTTGGAGGTCCCACAAATCCTCTTTATATGGTTAAGTTTGCTTTGGGGCGGAGGGGGAAGAGAACAGGAGACCTCTGGCACTACAAAATACTCGAAATACTCGCTTTCATTTGCAAACATACAGGTTTAGGAGGGCTTGCAGGAGGTTCGGATGCATGCCTGAAGGCAAGCAGTGCTAAGGTGAAAGCCGACATCAAGGTTGAAATCAACACTCAGAATCTAAACATCATTTGCTCCTCCTAAAAAACCCACCCCCCTCCCGGCAAAAGAAAGCAGATTTCCTCCCTAGCCAGCAGCCAATTGCCTATTAGCATTCACTATCCCACCCATCAATGATCAAAGCCAAAGGACAGACACTTTGCATAAACATATAGGGAGGCTTAGAGGGCCTCAGGGAGGGGATTTGGGGGAGGGCAGGAGACAGAAAAAGAGCTTTTTTCAAGCCAAATTGCTTGGTTATTCTTTCAAGCTTTGGCTTTGTTGTCTTACAGCAGGCTTTCTCAACCTGGATTTCGTGAAACCCTGGGGTTTCTTGATAGCCCTGGAAGGGTTTCTTGAATGGGTGGGAGTTAATTTTTTAATACATATATTTTTAATCTGTTAAACATTTATTGGGTGATATGACCCTATATGGCCATGTCGACCTACCCCCTCAATGGCCAATGATGGGCCTGGAAGGGCTGGAGGAAGGGGAGGGCCCTGGGGGGGGATACACAGCTATGCTTCCCAACTCTATGCTGCAGGATCCCGCTACCTCTGGGGTTTCTCAAAGCTTGAAAAGGTTTCAGGGGACCCCTAGTTCCAACATTCCATTTAACTGAGGTTTTGACAATAATGCAATTATAAGGAACTGCAGAGAAGTAATAGAACAAACCAAAAAAGTTGAATCCTGGGGATAAGCTTTTGTGCACATGCTCACTTCATCAAATACCAGATCTCAGACAAAGCACGCATTGCAAACAAAAGCTTATATCCAGAATCCAACTGTGTTGGCCTTAAAGGTGCCACTAGATTCAGAATTTGTTCTGTTGCTACAGACCAACATGGCTTATCTATCTGCAGAGAAGTAAAATTGGGTTAAAGATTGGGGGTTTTTTTGGTTGTGATGATGACAACCAGGCTTGACTCCACCACAGTGCATTGATTAGCATCTGGGGACCCAGGTTCGAATCCCCACTCTGTGACAGAAACTTGCTAGGTGACCTTGGGCCACTTACATCCATTCAACCTAACCTCCCTCACAGACTTGTCGAGAGGATAAAATGGTGTCAGCAATTTTGGGCTTGCGTCATGGAAAAATGGGTAGAAATGAAGCAAATAAATAACTGCAATATTTATTTATATGCTACAACACTCCTGCTGTTCTTTTAACATTTTGAGAAGCTCTGAAATACCCTCCAGGGTGAAAATGTATTCAACAGACAAATACCAGAAACTAGAGGTCATTTGCTGATCTAATACTTGTTTTATTTATTTATTATTATTTATTATTATATTTATATACCGCCCTCCCCGAGGGCTCAAGGCAGTTTACAGGAAACAGGAAAAGATACAGATAACATATAGTAACAGGTGATAACAGTAATAACATTATAACATCATTATAATATTATTGCTCTTTTTACATGACAGACCATAACCCAACTATCGCAAAACAAGTTTACACCACGTGTCCATCGTAATGCCTGCCTTAGGGAACATCACCATTTTCTTCTTGGGATGTTCCAAAGTTTACCATTTTTATTAAGTTCCAAAGCAATAAAACTTACCAACTGTGTGTACTCCGTTTCTGCCTCCCACCTCCTAAATTATCATTTAGCGAACTGCTGTTTAGGAACATTACAGACCATTGCTCTAGCCCCCTAAAAACTTGCAATTCAATAAATCAGGTAGTGTTTTAGACTCCACGGGAGCTTTACTGAAACAGGGTTAGAGCTGTCTCCTTGGAATTCCCTCTAAAGAATACATCCATCAAACTCGAGAGCTATATCCCTCAGATATTGCAACCTAGAGGAAAATGGAGAAAGGTTGAGCCCCATCCAGGGAAGAAGCCCTCCTTTATCTGCAAAAGGAAAAGCAACGCTTAAGACACCTAATTCCAGGGAGTCAAAGGCTAAGCTAAAGCAATGTTGAGCTAAAGCAGCATCCGTTCCATTAGAAGCCCCAATGATGCTAGACACCGAGGCACAAGATCTGGCTAAGCTTTTAATCTGTTATAAAAGGGCACAATATAAGTCTACTCAAAAGCACACCTCGAGCATAATAATTGAGCCACAGATGTCAACAACTACCAAGTGACTGAAAGTTGGTTGGAAAGTGAAATGTTTTGGGATGCCAGATCTCTCTGGGGAGCTGAAGCAAACCCGTAGATCTGCTGCCCTGCAGGAATGGCTTTTTTGCCTCCATTGGCAGGCTGTTTTTGAATCTGAACTACAAACATGCCATCGGTATCCAGTGTTCCTTCTTCCGAGTGAAACCCAAGCCGGCTGCCTGGCTGCTGGAACGTCTCACCACTCATGAAAGTGGGGATCACGTTACAGTATGGTTTTTTATTCATCCATGCAAAATTTACCCTAGTTGCACATGTAGCATGTGCTACAGGCCCCACGATTCCAACGGCTCCACAGTGCTGTATGGCTAGAGGGCCTTTACACTGTGATTGTTATGGGGGGGGGGGGTCTTCTTACTTATGCTGCTTGCAGACTACAAGAACAAAAAAAGGGCTATATGCATGCTCTGTTAGTCACTGAGCATGCTCAGGGCTCATTGCACATGGACCACAAGCTGCGTAAGTGTGAATGTCACCTTAGATACTGGGCCACTGTGCTTGTGTGTCCCGCCAAGGTTCAATAAATATTTTCAGCAAAGTGAAGCTGTCAGTTGCTTCCGAAGTTCCAACTATCCCTGAGAAGGGGGCCCTACTGTCACTTGAATAAATCTTTCTTGGTCTTAAAGGTGCTACTGGACTCTGATTTTATTGTATAGCCCAAGTAACAGTGCCAGATGTGCTCTGCTAAGGCCCTAAACCGGGCCTGCATCCATACCAAAGCTGCTGGGCACTCCATGTGTCTTTATCTAAATATCTGAAACCCCCCCCCCTCTCCTGGAGCATCCAATGTGATAATGTAAAAGTAGTCAAAAAGTGGGCTGCTAATTATGCAGCGTCAACTCAAAAGCCTGACCATGTGCAAAAATGGAAATATTGTACATTCTGTCAGAAATAGGTTCAGATTAAGTTCTGAAGAATGAAGCAATCTTACACTACCATGCTATGCAGAGTTACTCCAGTCTATGCCCATTCACTTCACTGAACAATGTGGGACTTACATCTGAGTAGACCTGCACAGGCAAGCTCCTTTAATGCAGGGGTAGTCAACCTGTGGTCCTCCAGATTTCCATGGACTACAATTCCCATGAGCCCCTGCCAGCATTTGCTGGCAGGGGCTCATGGGAATTGTAGTCCATGGACATCTGGAGGACCACAGGTTGACTACCCCTGCTTTAATGTCCTCAGACTGCTTTCAACAAAGAATGTAGCATATTTATCAACACTCTTGCATTTTAAGAGCCTTTTGCTCCTCATCACTTGGGATTTTCAAGAGTGTGTCCTCCCACCCACCCCCAGCCATTGTTTTGTTCCTCTATTTATCACCATAACCTATGAAATCAGAATCAGTGCGAGGTTATCCAAATTATTTTCTGGGGGAAAGCAACAACAACACAAACACAAGCTATTCCCAGCCTGCCAAATCTACTGAAGTGAGAGCCAAATTTAGGGCAGTACAACTACACACTGTGTGGAGACAGCTAATTGAAAAAACAACAACAAGAGATCCACAGAGGAACCAATTAAACTCATATATATATATCCACACACACACACAAACAGGGGCTTAGGGCAATGTATAATTAGCACAATATTTATTTCAATCAAAGAAAGCAAAAACTTCTAACAGCATATGGAGAACAATAGAGTTAATCTGCATGGGGGGGCGGGATTTCCCTTGCAACAATAGTTATGCTCCAATTTTTTGAAGGAAAAAAAGGGGACCAGGTGGGGGTGGGGGAGCAGATGTTGTTGGGTCAGTCAGCCTTAAGTTAATGCCTGGTGGAGGAGCTCCCTTTTGCAGGCCTTGCAGAATTGAAGGAAATGGACTGAGGCAGGTTTGCGCTGCTTGTACTGCTAGATTTGTCATTAGTGTTTGACACAGTCAATCACAAGCTCCTAGCTCACTGCTACGCTGACATTGGGATATTACTACTACTACTACTACTACTACTACTACTACTACTACTACTACTACTACTACTACTATTTGATTTCTAGCCCACCACTCCCAAAAGGCTCATGGCGGGTTACAACATACATAAAACCCCCAATAAAAACACCCCTTAAAACTTCAAGAAATTCTCAATAACTAAAAACCCATACACAGAGTAACCAAGAAGCGGGGGGGGAAACGACAAACCTAAACACGGCCCACCTACAGCCAAGGGGCAGAGAAGTGGTCGACTGATCAGTCACCCGCCAAGAGTAACCCAAGGGGGGTCCAGCTCTTCCTTGGCACACTGGCCACAATCGTAAATCTGGTGGAAGAGCTCCGTCCTGCAAGCCCTGAGGAAGGATGAAAGCTCCCGCAGGACCTGTAGCTCTTCCGGGAGCTCATTCCACCAGGTGGGGGCCAGGACTGAAAAAGGCCCTGGCCCTCATTGAGGCCACACATGCTTGTCGGGGGCCAGGCACAACCAACAAATTTGTACCCACAGAGCATAAAACCCATAAAAATATGGGAGACAGCCCTCAAATGGCTGATCTCCTTCCTTTGGGGTTGTGGACAGAGGTTTGCAATAGGAGAGAGAGTATCCAGCCGTCATCAGTTCACATGTTAAGTCCCACAGGGAGCAGTCCTCTCTCCTATTTTATTTAACATCCTCATGTTCTCTCTTGCTCAGCTGGTGTGGAAGTTTAGGCTGGATTGCCACCAATACACAGATGACACCCAGCTCTTCCTCCTGATGGATGACCACCCTGATTGTCCCCCAGAATCCTTAGCCAGATGCCTGGAAGCAGTGACGAGGTGGCACAAGCAGAGTTATCTGACGCTCAACCCTTCAAAGATGGAGGTCCTGTGGCTGGGTATGAAGGGACCAAGCAAGGAAGCGTGCCTACCCAACTTGGATGGAGTATATCTAGCAATAGGCCACTCCACTAGAAATTTGGGTGTGATCCTCGATGCCTCCCTCTCTATGGAGGCACAGGTCACAAGCATAGCGTGGCAGGCCTTCTACCACATATGCCAAGCCACTAGCGCCCTACTTGGCCCCAGAACACCTAGCCACAGCGATCCATGCGGCAGTCACCTCTAGACTGGACAGATTACAGGATCGTAAATTATCACGTTTGGGCATTACCCATGATGTGACAGAAACAAGGAGTAAACAAGAACTGACCCAGTTTATTAAGAGACATCTGAGGGACTTTGATTATGACAGTATGTTGATCAGCCCCCGCAGAGTGGGTTCAACTTTCTCCATCCAACAAAAAGGCAAAACTATCTAGTCAAGCCAATTCCTCCAAAGTATAGCTCTTTCAAAGGGCGTTCATACTTGTGCACCTGAATGCCCTACGTTCACCAATAAATTAGGCCAAGTTGGGTCTGGAGTGTTATGCATGAAACGAAGCAGTAAGCACTCTGGATGGGGTCTAGTTGGAACTATAGGGGGAACTTTGGTCACATATTTCTTAGTTTTATAGGACCCAGAATCCCTGGTCAGTTTCGTCGGGAGGAAATTTGCCTTCTGACCCCAAGGTGGCAATAAAAAATTTCATTTATTCATGTCTTGATGGTTTCTTCATTATGTCTCAGGGAGAGATTTCTCATAGCGAGGTCAAGCAACGTAGTTACCTGGGGAAAGGGCTTAGCCTGACTTGGAGTGAAGGCTAACAGACCTTAGGAAGATTCAATGGAATTCCATATCCAGACAGAGTCTGTAACTGTGGCAACAACAGAATCGATTCTGTGGATCACTTTTTTTTTTTTTACTGCCCCAAGTTTTCCTGATCTCTCCATCTTTTAATCAGGACTTCGTCCTTCCAAAAGCGAAATCTTCTTGCTTATTCAGACATAAAGCTAAACAAACTACTTTGTGTGCAGTGAAATTTCTGGCAGCTGTAGTTAAGTTAGAAAACTTTTGTAGTAACTTTTTGGGTCTCCTTCTGGGGGGGGAAGGTGAGAGTTTGCTGTTTATGATTCCGGTAGTGAAAACAGTAATCAAGAAGTACATGAAAGAGTAATCGATAATTACCAGTGTTTGCCATACAGCCAGTGTCCTCCCCAGGTGAGCAGGCCGATCCCAACGGTAGTCTTCTTCCAATGATTTCTAAGGGTTTGAAACATCTTGATCACCTTGGCCATGTTTCGTTTCGCTCCACAGCACACCTTACCGGGATTGCGATGTGAAGACACGGCACTCTAGAACATCCATGTGACCAACTACAAATAATAAGATTAACACAGTCACTGAAATGCCTAAACCTCAGCTTATCCTAAATCAGTGGTCCCCAACCCGCGGGCTGCGGCCCGGTGCCGGGCCGCAAAGGCCTTGTCGCCGGGCCGCGGCTCCTTCTTCCCTCCCCCCCGAAGCGAGAAGCTCGCCAGGCCGCGAGCAAATTGGCCTTCAAAGCGGCCGATTAGCTCGCAGCCTGGCAAGCTTCTTGTTTCGGGAAGGGGGGGGGGGAGAAAGAGAAGCTTGCCGAGCCGCAAGCTAATCGGCCGCTTTGAAGGCCGATTTGCTGGCGGCCCAGAGGGGCTGGGAGGGGGAGCCGCGGCCGCCGGCATGGCAGCGGCGCAAACGCACGTCCGCAGACTGCTGCGCATGCGCGTTTGCGCCCCTGCAGGCAGTCCGCGCATGCGCGTTTGCGCTGGGGCTGCCGCGAGTGCGCGGGCCCCCGGGCCACCCTCTCCCCCCACTCCGGAGCAGCGGTCCGTGGCAGCCGAAAGGTTGCGGACTGCTATCCTAAATCACCTGCTTCTGTTCCAGACAGCTTCTTTATACAGGTAGCGGCCCAGTTTAAATAGGATGCTGTGTACAAGGTCCCATTTGTAAATGCTTTAACCTATCCAATATCACATTTTAGTCATGCCTTAAGCCTGATTTAAACATGAGGCACAGATATGTCTTATGTAATTCTGCAGGGGTGTATCATTTTATATGAGTAGCTATGTATAGGTTGAACAACTGGAATGTGTAATTCACCAGCAGTGAATTTAAATCGAGCTTCAAACACAACGTTAGCAAGGCAAAATAATTCACCCATGGGGCTTTGTGCTTCCATAGCATGTGAACTGGCCTTAGCATGTTCATCCAGGCCAGTGAAGCACAACATGCTGCATGAATGCACCAGTCCGTTTGCCCATTATGAAATCCACTATCCAAGGTAACCGTCCTGCCACTGCAGAATGAGATGGCAGAAAGCAAGTACTGTATAGTTCTTAGAATACCCCACAACTAGATGGACCTCTTCCAGCCCAATGCCTCAGAGTAGGTGCTCAGGTATACAGAGATCTTCCATGGGCACACCGACAACTTCTGTGATGCCCACCAAGTATTTTTAGAAAGTCAGTGATGCCAGGTGGAAATCTTGTTGGTCTTGAACATGCTACTGGCCTGGAAGATTTCCCTTCTATTGCAGACCAACATGGCTACCCAACTGAAATATGTGCGCTAGGATCTGGGCGTCCCAAGTTTGACTTCCACTTGGCCATGGAGTCTCACAGGGTGACCTTGAGTTAGTCACAAACACTCTTGGCCTGATCTATCTCACAGGGTTAGAATCATAGAGTTGGAAGGGGCCGTACAAGCCATCTAGTCCAAACCCCTGCTCAACGCAGGATCAGCCCTGAGCATCCTAAATCATCCAAGAAAAGTGTGTATCCAACCTTTGCTTGAAGACTGCCAGTGAGGGGGAGCTCACCACCTCCTTAGGCAGCCTATTCCACTGCTGAACTACTCTGACTGTGAAAATTTTTTTCCTGATATCTAGCTTGCAGGAATAAAATTCTTACAGTGTAAACATCTTTGACCCCCACTGGGGAGAAAGGCCTGATAGAGCCCTCATGGAGCTTCCTAAATTCCAAAGGGCCTGTAAATGGTGCAGGCATTTGACTGAGGCCAAGAATCACAGGGACCATCTGAATGGGGCCCCCAGCTGGACTCCCCCTTCCGCCATCTTGCGCCTGGCTGAAAACCGGTATTCCACCTACTTGGTTCCCAAGCACTATAGGGAATGTTTGATGGAGCATATTCTAACTGTTAGTTGTAATATTTCTTAGATGATTAAATGCTTAAAACGTAGATATTTACTTTGTATGGGTTTTTGACTGTTTTACGAGTTTTCAAGCTGTTTTGGGTTACCCCGAGACCATTTGGGGAGGGGTGGCCTATAAGTTTAAATAGAAATAAATAAATGAAGTAAATGAGTAGACTGCACAACTTTTGCTTATATATTCCCACTGTCATGATGGTCAGCTCATAGTCTGAGGAAGAGTGCTTGCACTCGAAAGCTCACGCATTAAATAAATCTTTGCTGGACTCTGATTTTGTTTTGTTATGCTGCTTCAGACCAACACAGCTACCTACTTGAATCTCAATTCAGATTAGTTCACCCTGTTATCCTCGGTGCTAGCTTTCTTCTCACTGGGAGTTTTATAAAGAGTGCAGTCAAAAACACACACACCATCAATACAGACATATAACTCTATGCTGAGGTGCGACAATTCATTCAACTACCTCACTCTGCTGTAGAAGTATAGATTCTTGCTGCCTGGTTATATTTATTTACAAAATTTATTACATGGCTTAGCCTTCCTTTACACAAGCTGCAGCAAAGAGGTAGCATGATCTATGCAACTTTAGACCACAGGCCGGATATGAAATCTCTCAACGCTCCCCAACCTCAAAGACTCCACTGCAAAGAGGAAATTAGCTTAGGAAACAGAAAGCTGGGTTAAAACCACTCTGTGCCATTTTTCAGGGCAGGAAACTGTCTATATGAAGATCAACATCTTCTAAAAAGGTACAACCCAGTCAACCAACTCGTTAGACTGCAAGTCTAGGCCAATCTACAGCACTCAGCCCAGGGGAATAAAATCCTGACCAGGTGGCAACGTCCCTCCTGCCTCTTCAAGCCGCCTTCTGCTGAGTTCCACCATTAGTCTAGACTAGGGTGCTGTGAAACCCTGGGGTTTCTTATGGTCCTGGGTTTCCCAAATGGCTGGGAATTATTTATATGTATTTAAAATTGTTAAATATGTACTGGGTGGGATGGGATATGCCCATATATGGTTTGATCCCCCACTCTTCCACATGCAGCTGGCTGGGTGACCTTGGGCTAGTCATAGTCCTGTTAAGAATTGTTCTCACCGACCTCTCTCGTCCCCATTTCCTCACAGAATGTCTGTTGCTGGAGAGGAAGGGATGTGTAAGCCACTCTGAGATGCCTTCAGCTAGTGAAAAGCCAGATATAAAAACCAACTCATCTTCTTCTAACTCTGAGTTAGAAGTGGCTCCCCAGGGTCTCAGATTTTTCAAATGGAAATGGTTGCTAGGCCTAACAGTGAGCCCCTGTCTCTCTCCTTTCTCTGCCCACTGTACTCCACCATACACCTAGTCACAGGTGGGGTTGTCAACCTACAGGTGGGGCCTGGAGGTCTCCTGGAATCAGAGCAGCTCTCCAGTTCCCTGGAGCAGGGGTAGTCAACCTGTGGTCCTCCAGATGTCCATGAACTACAATTCCCATGAGTCCCTGCCAGCGTTTGCTGACAGGAGCTCATGGGAATTGTAGTCCATGGACATCTGGAGGGCCACAGGTTGACTACCCCTGCCCTGGAGAACATGGCAGCTTCGGAGAGCCGTTTTAACACCAACGTATCCCCACCATGTTTCCCCCTCCCTAAATTCCACCCTCCCCAAGAAACAATCCCCAAATCTCTTGGGGTTTTCAAAACCAAAGAGCAGCAACCCTAACACAGGTTAAATCCTCCCCTCGGTTGCTACCTAAGGACACCCGGTCTACGACTGCCACTCTCCAGGTGGGACCTGGGGATCCCCCGGTTTCACAGCTCATCTCCCGGCGGGAGAGATCACTTCCGCTGCATGCTGCCTAGGGCGGACTCCGGAGCATCACGCTCCCCTGAGGTCCCTCCCCCACTCGCAAAGCCTCCCGGCCCCTCCCGCCCCAGAGCTGGCAACCCTACCAGCGCCCCTCACCGGGCTGCCGCTCTCCCAGGGCGGGGACGGGCAGGCGTGCATCTCGCCCCACGTGGACGCTGGGCAGAGGCCTGCCCCTCAAGCGGAAGCGGGTGCGGAGGACTGCGGCGCCCTCCGCGCTACCGAGGCGGCCGACCTGCAGCGCTCTTCCCAGGGCCCGCGGAGCCCTTGAGCCTCCTTCTGCGCGCTGCGCCCTCCAGGCTCCTTCCCGCGCCGCCGCCGGCCTCTGCAGAGCGCCGCTTCCTGGGCCGCCGCCGTGCTGGCCCGGCCTCCCGTGGAAACACGCAGCCGCCTCGCCTGAGTTCCGCGCAGGCCGTCTGCCTCAGGGGAAAACGCATCGTGGTGGGCGAGGAGAGACACCCCCCCCCCCAGGACTTGAGCCTCCTCCAGAGGCTGTGAGGAAGGGGGCAAGAGGTTCAGCCCCCTCCTGGCATTACAACCCCCCCCCCTCAAATCTCTTGAGGAGGGGAGGGGGACAGTATAACAATGTGGTTCGGTGCTAAAGAGGCATTTTTGTGTGGTTCACAGACTGGCATGCATGTAGGTGGGGGGCCAGGTTGGTCTGAAGCAGCAGGACGAAATTTGGAGTCCAGTGGTACCTTTAAGGCCAACGAAGTTTTATTCAAGGTGTCAGCTTTCATGTGCATGCGCACTTCCTCAGGCACGGCATGACATCGAGGTGGGTAGCCTTGTCGGTCTGGAGCAGGAGGACCAAGTTGGAGTTCAGTGGCACCTTTAAGGTCATTCAAAGGTAGGAGTGTTCGTGTGCACGTACACAAACCCTAACAGGGTTTGTGCATGCACACAAACCCTCACACCTTAGCTAAAACTTTTAAGGGGCCACTGGATTCCAACTTTATTCTGATAATCATGTGGAAGATTGAAACCATGGGGTGTGGCGTTTACAGGACAGGCATGCATGTATATTAGCACTCAGCTAGGGTTACCATATTTTGAGAAGCAAAAAAAGGACATATTTCTTTGCTGGTGACTTCAGATCAGTGATCGCTGAACCAGTGACTTAAACAAGGCAAATCTCATTTGAATACCGCTACTATTTAAACTGTTGTAACTGCTACTATCTAGGAATATGCCTGACTTTCCAAACTTTCATTAGTTTTTCTTTAAAAGGGCCTAAAAGGGGAGAGAGACCAAAGAAAGAGGACATCTGATCACTATAAACTGCAAAGGGGTAGTCTTTGTTAGCCTGTTGCAGAAAAATAAAAGCCCAGGGGCAGCTTAAAGGCAGATCCCAAAGTGACTTGTTAATCCTATGTAATATTGGTTGGGTTGCCACCTCCGGGTTGGGCAATACCTGGAGATTTGAGGGTGCAGCCTGAGAAGGCCAGGATTTGAGGAGGGGGGACTTCAATGTGGTATAGTATCATAGAAACTGCTTTCTGAAGCAGCCATTTCCTAACGGTGAACTGATCTCTGTCACCTGAAGATCAGTTGCAATCATAGGAAACCTCCAGTCACCTGGAGGTTGGCAACTGTACTTGTTGACCCTCCCTGACTTTGGTCTTGTATATGTTTGTGTCTTTATTGAATTATTTGATATTTTTAATGCTGTTTTTGTTGGACTACACAAGATCCGTAGTGTGCATGATTGAACAGAACATGAAGAGTGTCCTACAGGGGGCATTGGATGAGATGAGTATTTGGCATAGTTAGATTGGGAACTTCCTGGAATTTGTTCATAATCCTCCAGTTGGCTGATTGGGGACTTCCTAGTCCTTTGAGTACAGTTCCTCCCTGCTTGCCTCCAGAACAAATAACAGAATAGACCGTCTGTTCAGATGAATTTTCTCTCTGCTCTTTCTATACAAAGTGGTTTCTCTTCATAACAAAACTATTTTAAGTAGCCTGGTACTTTATCCCTCCTTGCACATTTAAACTCTGCCAACAGTTTTAACAATCGGATGTTTTGTGTTTGCCATCTTGGTAACCCCAACCAGGTGGAAACGTGGCATAGCAATGTTTTCACTAGAATAAAATGAATTTATTTCCACACGTGCTTTTGCTTTATTCAGCTCATTTTGGACTTGTGTTTATTTGGCTCATTCTCCCTTTTCTGTCAGCCTAATCTACCTCTCAGGGTTGTTATGAGGATAAAACAGGAAGGAAGAATCAGGTTCACTAAACTGAGCTCCTTGTAGAAAGGGCAGGATCTTTTTAAAGTGTCACACAGAAAACAGCATTTCATCTTAGGATGGTCTCTGGTGTGGAGCTGATATTTTGAAATGGCTTGCCAGAATGGTGAAAAGGGCACCTTTATCTCTTGTGTTTCAGAACCATTCAGCTCCTGGAAAAGGTACAAATTCTACTTGTGTAACTTCGTAGAAGCTTGAAGGGAAGAGGAATCCTGCTATCTACCTAGTGAATTTTTGTCCCAACTTCCTCCAAGGGCAGCATACACAGTGCTCCCTTCCCCATTTTGTCCATAAAACAACCCTGTGATGTAAACTAGGCAGGGAGAATGTGACTAGCCTAAGATTACACAGCAAGCTTCATATCAGAGGGGATTTAAACATAGCAGGTCTGCCAAATCCCATTCTGACACAGAATCACAGAATTAAAGAATCACAGAATCATAGAGTTGGAAGGGGCCATACAGGCCATCTAGTCCAACCCCCTGCTCAATGCAGGATCAGCCCAAAGGACACCCTAAACTACGAATGTGCACCATGGCCGCCTTGGCAATCACAGAAGCCTGAGGTGGCACCACTGCCCCTGCTCTCAGTGCCGTGGCGCTGACTTACGTGCCACGTTGAGCTTCGGTGAACCCTGAGGCAGCTGAGCCGAGGTGCACATCCCTACAACCTTACTGGCTGTTCAAGGTCAGGAAGATTTCTCCAAACAGGTGGTAGTAGAGAGACACCAGTCACAGTTCTGGGGCACTAAATGTGTTGTATTAGTGAGCTCTTTCCCCATACACTTAATATCTAAGGCAGTCAACGTTTTTACTGTTGTGAAACCCCTGAAACATTCTTCAGGCTTCGAGAAACCCCAGCAGTGGTGAAATTGTGCAGAATATGGTTGGGAAGCCTAGCTGTGGACATGTGCATGTGGGGCCCCTCCCCTTCCACCCCCTCTAGGCCCATCACTGGCCATTTATATGGTCAGACCACTCAATAAATGTTTTAACAAATTTAAATATATATATTAAATATTAATTAACTCTCACCCATTTGGGAAACCCCTCCAGGGCAGCCAAGAAGCCCCAGGGATTCATGAACCCTTGGTTGAGAAAGCCTGCTCCAAGGCTTGCAGCATAGAATAGCTCTGCAGGTATACAATCTTATAGGGTTTCACAGGCTGGTGGGGATGGAATATGAAACTGGAAATAAATTGAGGAGCTAAGCCTCTTTCTAATCCTTTCTCAGGCAGCTACTAGGGGAGATGCTGCTTTCATTAGAAATTTTCTCCGACAGTTTTTCTGGGTGATGCAGAAAAATACTTGGTAATTTGGTGTCTGCCACTTTTGGCCAGCTTTTTTGAAGCTTAATCAAATGTTATTAAAATACTAAAATCACATATTAAAGTGTCACAACAATATAATGCGGGCCCAGGCTGTTCAGGGCTGCCACTCAGCAGCATATTCCAGTATGAACCTTGCATGAAAGGGCTTTCACGTCCCAAAATAATCTTTTGAACTAGATGGTCAGGAGCAGCTCACAGGAAAGGGTGATTTGAAAGCAAGTAATTTGGTTCTCTGATATATTAGCTTTGCATGCAAAATATCCCAGGTTTAATTCCTATGACCTCTAGTTTAAATTACGGGCTCTGCATTGCAGGTGTTTGGGGGCAGCCATCATTCTTAGATCATGGCATCTGGCCCTCTCAATTCCTGGCAAATAGATGGGGAAGAAATGGAGGTAGTGACAGATTTTATTTTCCTGGGCTCCAAGATCACTGCAGATGGGGACTGCAGCAAAGAAATTAAAAGACGCTTGCTCCTGGGGAGGAAAGCTATGGCAAATCTAGACAGCATCCTAAAAAGCAGAGACATCACCCTGCCAACAAAAGTGCGTCTAGTCAAGGCTATGGTCTTCCCAGTTGCAATGTATGGCTGCGAAAGTTCGACCATAAGGAAGGCCGAGCGTCAAAGAATTGAGGCTTTTGAACTCTGGTGCTGGAGAAGACTCTTGCGAGTCCCTTGGACTGCAAGGCGAACAAACCGGTCAGTCCTAGAAGAGATCAGCCCTGACTGCTCTTTAGAAGGCCAGATCCGGAAGATGACACTCAAATACTTTGGCCACTTCATGAGAAGGAAGGCCTCCCTGGAGAAGAGCCTAATGCTGGGAGCGACTGAGGGCAAAAGAAGAAGGGGCGACAGAGAACGAGGTGGCTGGATGGAGTCACTGAAGCAGTCGGTGCGAGCTTAAATGGACTGAGGAATGGTAGAGGACAGGAAGGCCTGGAGGATCATTGTCCATGGGTTCGCAATGGGTCGGACACGACTTTGCACCTAACAACAACAACAAAGTAGCTTAACGTTCATTTCAGAAGAGGCCAGGGGAGGCAGGATGTGGTTGTACTAAACAATTTGTCAAACAGAGCCATATGCCCTATTTGGAATGCTGTTTGCCTTTCAGGCCTTGATGTGGCAATGGCTGGTTTTTCAAAAGCAATCTGACTTGCAGGATCTCCTACCTGAACACCAGTCCTACCTGTTCTCCATTTCAGTGGCAGCAAAACTCATGGTTTGTAATACATTGCTACATGATTCAATCTCATACCTAGAAAACAATCTTCTGTGAACTGGGAACAGACAATATATAAGAGACTTTCAAAAAGGGAAAGAGAAAGCCTCACAAGCCAGGTTCCCTTTCTTGTACAGCGGCTCGTTCTCCATTGCAGAGGCATCGAAAAACTTCATGCTCCTAGGATTTATAGCTGAAGTCAGTTTTACATGGTCTGGCCTCGTTGCTAGGAGACTTCTGGGGAGTGATCATTTGTGGATCTCTAGGCCTTCCAAATATCACAGCTCAGGACTGCCTCTCTTGCCTCTGTACAGCTGTGTCTCACCTGCTCTACTTTGTGGCTGCAAAATACAGATTATGAGAAGGAACCAGCAAGGGACTTTTCGGATTTTTGCTAATATTCAGTATAACGATTAAGGAAGAAAAGGGAGACGTAGAACATGGAAGATCTATTTTCCCCATATGTAGCTCAGTTAATTCTACTCATGGGTTGCCTATTATACCAGAATAATGGATGAGCCCAAACCTACCAGGTGTTATCTGCCGTAGAAATAAGGAACAGCTGCAACCGACTTTATTATTGCCTTATTACCCATCCAGGCTTATGACCTGATGCAACATTTCTATTGGAATCCCTCCTGGCAAATATGCTTGTCCTATTTTGTTGGCTCTGGACAGCTGGTGCCCTTAAGGGCATAGCCTACCTGCTGTATGTTATTTTTTACTCTCAAGTACTAGACACTTCTTTCGATCTTTTCTGTGGTTCTGTTTCAGACTCTTAATGGAAGCTCTTAGCAGACGCGGGTACAACTAGAGAGCTGAGCGTTGTCCTTTGGTGTGTATACTGCAGTCTTATTGAAAAGCCAAAGGAAGCAACCCAACTCTTGTTCCTATTTGCAGAATGTTGTTGGGAGGTGACAGAAAAACCCTGCTTCAATTGTCATTCATTAAGGGTTGAGTAGTTGGCAGAAGGATAGTTTGCAAAATGCAGTGCTGATCTCCCCCAAAGACCATGGATGTATCCCCAAAATTTATCCTGCAGATTTTAAAACCCTGTAGAACAACATTCTATGTATATTTCTATTCATCTCCTGCCCCATTTGACGGGGAAGGCTTCTCCTCCCTAATCCCGCTCATTTTTTTTTGGGGGGGGGGGGCTACGTCTAGCTTTCCAGAAAGGAGGGGAAATACTTTCTCACAATCTTTTTGTTTATTTATTCATTGGGGAGGTTCACACATAAAATACAGTAATAAAACAATTTAAGCTTGTTCACAACAATAAAATACAATAATAAATAGTTTAAAAACACAATTTAAAACCCAGTCCCACCTTTGTTTATTTTGCCCTGGTCTTGGCCATATGCCTGGTGAAAGAATGCCGGTTTGCCGGCCCTGTGGAACTTGAATAGCTCTATCAGGGCCTGGGTCTTGGCTGGCAACTCATTCCACCAGATTGGGGCCAGAGCCGAAAAGGCCCTGGCTCTGGTCTGGACCAGACGAACATCTTTAGGGCCAGGGATTACCAACAAACTGGTGTTGGCAGAGCAGAATGCTTTCCAGAGTACATATTGGGGGAGGCAGTCCCTCAGATACACAGGGCCCAGACTGCATAGAACTTTATACGTCAAGACCAAAACCTCTTGCATTTAAGCCAATAACTCATATTTGACAGTAGATATATATTATTAATATTTGCTCTATTTTCCTGAGTGCTGCTGCAAGGCTCCAGTGGCCCATTCCTGGCCTGGGCTGCTTCCTTTACAGAAGAGTGTGATGGAGACTTGTAGCGGTGCCATCACATTTGCTTTATTTACAGTTACTATACAGGTACTGGATGAAGGCACTCCTAGATGTCAACAGATTCCTCTAGTGACGGAAAGGGCCATCATGTTGCAGCCAATTTATGGTTTTCAGGGCAAGAGATGTTCAAAGGTGGTTTGCCATTGCCTGCCTTGTTGTCTGAACCCTGGACCCATCCAAATACCAATCAGAGCTGATCCTACTGACCTTCCAAGATCTAATGAGATCAGGCTAGCCTAGGCCATTCAGGTCAGGGCACAGATCCCTTGCCCCACATCGGATGTCCAAAGAGAAGGATCCTGTACTCCAATGGCCACAGACTACTCAGACAGTTGGTTGCCTGTTTCCCTGTCCCTCATCCCAAATTGTCCTAAAAAGTAAGGAGTTTTTAGAGTCCTCTCCTGTAGGCATTGACAGAGTCCAGCCCTTTCTTCACTTTTATCTGCTCAGCCCCTCATTTTCTCAGTGGGATTGGGGATGGAGATTATGGTGATCTTCAAGCC
Source organism: Paroedura picta (assembly GCF_049243985.1). Taxonomy (NCBI): domain Eukaryota; kingdom Metazoa; phylum Chordata; class Lepidosauria; order Squamata; family Gekkonidae; genus Paroedura; species Paroedura picta. Next base: position 109,504,948 of record NC_135373.1, on the reverse strand, counting down.
CTGAAGGCCAAAATCCTGGCCGCTGACCAAGCAGACAGGCATCTGCTGCAGATAAGTCACTTTTACTGTCTTCTTTCTTGTGTGTCATCAATTGAGGACCAAAAAAATAGCACACAACCATTCCTAAATTCTCAGTATACCTCAAGCTTGTTATGCCATGAAGAATGGGGGCGGCATCAACATTTGCTAGGTGCAGCCTCGCCCCTTCCAGAACAAAAAAAGGTGTGCTCCTGACCCAGTGAGGGGCAGAAATACATCCCAAAGTAAGTCTTTTGAATTTATAAAAACCTGAGTGGCAGCACCTGCCAAGGGGGAGAAGGAGGAACTCACATTTTCTTAAGTATTTCCCTGTGGATGTCAAGGAATATATCGGCAATAAAGACACAGTGGAAGGAAATAGAATTTTGTCCATCTCACATGGTATGTTTCTTTCCCATTCAGTGTGACGGTAAAAATCACCATTCCACCATCAGAAGTATACAATGCAAATGTACAAAAATCTTTATGTCGCATCACGAAGCGCCACACGGCAATCAGCTTCCTTGAAGGCGAGGAACGCTGGGGCATGCAGAACTAGAATAACTTCCCAAAGCTTGCAGGGGAACAGTTTGTGCTGGCAATTTTATTTATTTATTTTATTAGGGGATTTTTTAGTTGCCTCTCACCTGAAGTGTCTTGCAGCGACTAACAACAACACCATAATAGATACGTTACAAACCAATAAAATATGTACAAAATATTAATCAGGCGTACAGGAGCACTGGGAACATAACAAAAATTTACCTTTTGTTTGGTCTAATTTATACTGTAATACCTTTTGTTTGTCTTTAAGATGCTACTGGACTCCTGTTTCTTTTTTTTTCCTTAATGATTAAAATGTACTCCCATCAATTTCAGCGGCTCCCAGCCATTAATCACCTAAAGCTGACTGATCTACTAATTAAGCTGATTTAAAGCTTACAGCCCAAGTGCTTCAGTAATGTCCGTTTGGCCTACGTGATGAGAGGGGTATTTCGCTTGGCATTTTAATTCTGACAAGAAAGTGTTGACCGACCCTTTGATTTGGTGAGGCCTCCTTCCAGGCAGAGGGAGGGGGGAAATATGCCACAAGGTGGCTCTCTAGATCCAGGCTGCTAGGGAAGAGAGGCCTGGTGCTGGGCTGACCTGTTTGGCAGGCCTGGCAAGGAATACTCTACTCTAGTCTAGAATACATCAGCCATTCTTAACCTTTCTTTGGCCACAGCCAGGGCCCCTGCAGTAGGCTGGTCACTTGCACAAATCAAACTGCAGCCCTCCAGATGTCCATGGACCACAATTCCCATGAACCCCTGCCAGCATTTGCATTTATTTTTTTAAAATAAAGCACTTGAAGTCAAGCAAAGGCCCTTTAGGGTAGCCAGCAAGCCTATGGGAAAAAATATCCTGTTCCTTTAATAGTGGCTTAATTTACGTATCAGATAGTGGTATATATTTCCAGGATAGGACCTTTTCCTCCAGGCCTGTTGGCAACACTAGCCCTGAGAAACAGGGCAGTGTTGAAAGCCCTGCAGAATGTCAGGAAGGATCTATCTTAATACACGTGTTTTTGAACATTCCGCTTTGTCATTCCCTGCTGTGCTTATTTCTAAATCCCTGTATAGCGGTAGAATTCTCAGACCAAAATGGAGGAGAGATGGGATTAGTCAGCACAGTCCAGCGAAGAGGTTTTGTGAGCTACTGAAGAGAAAGGTTAATGAAAGACTTGCTTGCTTCATGTCTGGCACTGCCTGGCAATTTATATCAGTTCTCTTAATTCCTGCTCCATTGATGGGGAGACTAGGGCAGAGTCTGCACTTACTTTCTTTATTCCATTGTCAATCCTGTTGAATTCAGATCGCTTTGAACTCGGGTCTTCTTCTCCCCCCCTCCCCCCCCATTGAAACAGGAAAGTCTTCTGCAGGTGGTTAGGGTAGTTCAGAAGGTGGGGGGAGCCAAGCCTCTTTCTTTCTTTTCTTGAAGGGGGGGGGGGAGGAGCCAGGCAGGGAGCCTCTTTCTTTTCTTGGAGGGGTGGGTGAGAGGATCGAAAAAGGCAGAGGAGGGAGGAAAAATCCAGGACCCACAGAAATTGAGAGAAATTAGGGGCTTCTGCTTTAAGGCAAGCATGTCACATGACCAGGTGTAGGCTATCAGAGGTTCTCTACCACGGAGCTTTCTTTCCCAATCTGGATATTGAGCACTAAAAGCACTCCAAGATATTGCACAATAAAGGTAGGGTCACTCCGGATCAATCCTCCTTGCTGCAGAAGGAAAATTTAAATCACCCAAAATCCAAACGGAAATCGCATTCTGTGTAGAGGGCACGGACTGAATTGATCTGGGGTTGGAATAAAAGCTCCGTGCAGTTTACACCTAGGTTAGGTGGCTGCTGTTGGGTTGGTTAAAGTGGATAAAAATCTGCTGAGAGAGCTGTGCTTACTGCTTCTTCTGTTACTTACTTTATTATCTGAACAGGTAAATGTCCCCTCCCCACATATCTGAGGGACATCTCTAGACTGGTATCAACATGTAGCAAATGGAAGGAGGAAATAATCCTACTCTAGGGTTGCCAACCCAATGGCTGGAGAGCTCCTGGAATTATAACTGACCTCCAGGTGACACAGGTGAGTTCACTTGGAGAAAGTGGCTGCTTTGGAAGGTGGTCTCTATGTTATTATAGAATCATAGAGTTGGAAGGGGCTATGCAGGCCATCTAATCCAACCTGTTGCCCCATGCAGGATCAGCCTAGCATCCAGGATAAGGATCTGTCCAGCCACTGCTTGAAGACTGCCAGTGAGGGGGAGCTCATCACCTCCTTAGGCAGCTGTTTCCACTGTTGAACAACTCTGGCTGTGAAATTTCCTCCCCTAATATCTAGCTGGTACCATTCTACATGTAATTTAAACCCATTACTGTGGGTCCTATCCTCTGCTGCCAAGAGGAACCACTTCCTGCCCTCCTACAAGTGACAACCATTCAAATACTTAAAGGCAGCAATCATATCCCCTCTCAACCTCTTTGAAGTCCTCATAGAGGTCCCTCCCCTTCCCGAATCCTGTTCCACCCCCAAAATATCTGGGTAGTTCCCAACCTGGAGCTGGGCATTCTGATTATACTTTGATAGAGTAGACTTTGTAACAGAAATTTTTCCCTAGAACCTGTTCTGAATGCCTTGACCTAGGCTGGAAATCCTAAGAAATCTGTGTCAATTCCACTGAATAAAATGAAACTTGTTTCTAGGTCTATACCTGTGTTGGATTGCTCTCTTAAGTAGGCCTCCAAAGACATGCAAAGAGAAGTTCCTTCAATGATCCCTGGTCATGTTCCCCAAAATAAGGGCAATTGAAGCCACCTATCAGAATGATGAAAATCACATGTGATCTATGTAGTGTGTTTGTATGTGTGTGTGTGGGGGGGGGGGGCATCTGCTTTAGAAAGAAAGATGAAAGAGGGACAAAGACAGAGACCTACCATCCTAGAATACATTCTATGTATTGCACAACCAGAGACCATTCAATGCATTTTTGGGCCTGAGCCAGGAAAACCAGATAATGCCCTCCCAGACATACTCTGATGTTAAAAATATATTTAATCATGAGATAAGCAATTTGCAGTCTGCTGCCTTTTAGTGGTACCTCGGCCACTTCGTCCTCTCAAGCACAGGGGTCTGTTTCCTTGGAGAACCTTCCCCTGTGAAGGAATGGCCCCGGAATTTGCTTGCAGAATTTTTCCACAAATGGGAGGGAGGACAATTTCCTCTGATTTATGCCTCCCCATTGCAGCAGAATTCTGGCTCTCCCCTCATGATTTTTGGGAGGGGCTGTCCCCCAAGAACACTATTTCTGACGGCATTTTGGATTGCAGTGGGAGGGGCAACTTTATTTCAGTGGACTTGGAAAACCACACTCTTCTTCGGACAGAACTGCTAGCAGGCTGCTGCAACCAAAATAAGGAAGAGTCTTGGGGTGCCTTAAACACTTACAAATACTGTGGCGTGTCACAGCATATCCATTCGTCTGTAAGGCATCATGAGAGCGCTCCCTATTTAATTCTGAAGCAAATCCTACATACCCATTTGCATCGAGCGACCTGCCGTGATGAGTTTCCTGTAAATTGTTCTGTCAGCCCAAGGTTGTTTGCTAGTTGTGACTCTTTCTCCCTTTCCAAGCAAAGAAATCCCCAAAGGAGGTACTTTATGCATGTGCAGCTACTGAAGGTGGAAGAGATGGTCCTCAGAGCCCTCATTATGGACTTAATTCTATAACAGCCCCAGGATGTTTACACAGCAGCAGGGCTAGTGCTGCTTTCCCTACCAACGAGTTTAATAGCTTTAGAGATTCACAGCCCAACCCATTGCAGAGTTACCCCAGCCTAAACCCACTCATTTAGGGGTGGCAAAATTATGGCTCTCCAGAAGTCCATGGGTGATAATTCCCATGAGCCCCTATCTGCAGGGGCTCATGGGAATTGTAGTTCATGGACTTCTGGAGAGCCACAGTATGGCCACCCATGCACTAATTTCATTAGGCCTAGATCGGACTAACTCTGCATAGGATTGAATTGTCAGTAGCGGCAGAATGAATACATGGCTTTGGCATTTTCAGGCAATGTGTATAAAGGATGCAGGTGAGTTGACTGCCAAAACTGATGTCATGGCCACTAGTTTGCAATGGATAGCCACCCTGGTCACTAACTGGATTCTGTAATATCAGGGCTCTCTCAGCCTCACCCACCTCACAGGGCATCTGTTGTGGGGAGAGAAAAGGGAAGGAGATTGTAAGCCGCTTTAAGACTCCTTCGGGTAGAGAAAAGCAGCACAGAAGAACCAACTCTTCTTCTTCAGTAATATCAGGGCTCTGTCAGCCTCACCTACCTCACAGGGTGTCTGTTGTGGGGAGAGGAAAGGGAAGGCGACTGTAAGCCACTTTGAGACTACTTCTGGTAGAGAAAAGTGGCATATAAGAACCAACTCTTCTTCTTCTGCCACACCTATTGAAACATAAGCCAATACTGTGTCTTAAAGACCAAGGAAGAGATGTTTATATTTATCAGGAACGTATATCAGAGTTTTGAGGCCGGTTTAGTGTAGCGGTCCTTTTCTGTCCCATGCCGGTGGTTCTGTCAGTGGGACTCCAATTAGGGCCCAGTTTCCAGCACTGCAACTGCTTCTATGCATAACTCTAGGTGCCCATTGTAATCCATAAAACTCTGACTGCTTTTATGGGTGAGCATACCTGAGAGGCTGCGTCTCCATTATCATGTTTACTTTAAAGCATATTAGTCATCTTCCTGTGGCAGAATCCTGCCTAAAGAGATGTAGAATGAAATCAACAAAACACATTTAAAATACAATTAAACAAACACGAAAGCGGAGAGCAGAGCAGTCATAAAATAGCCCAGCGTAATGTTATTTTTCTTTCTCCGTGAGATGCAAGGATACGACGGGCCAAATATTTACATGCGTAATGAAGAACAGACTCAACCTCCAGTCGAAGTTGAAATAAAATTGGCCTCCTTCCCGTTATAAACTAACAATACAGCACATCACTCATGCGATAAGTGCACACACTGGCCACCAATAAAAACTGCTAAAGTTTAATCTGTTGTTACGTTCATCGGCATACAGAGTTTGGAACGGCATCCATTTTAACTATTATTATTATTATTATTATTATTATTATTATTATTATTATTATTATTATTATTATAATTATAATATTTATATTTATACCCCGCCTCCCCCCGAAGGCTCGAGGCGGCTTACATAAACCCGTCCCCTAAAACCATAAAATGACAATAAAAACCAATGATTTACAATAATTGTAACAGCGATGGCGTAGCCTACTCATTTGCTCTCCGCATTCTCATCTACGGTGGGGAGTGACGCTCTCTACCGCCAGTTTGTGAGGGGGGGGGCTGATCTTCTTTCCGCCCGGCCTCAGTTATAAGCCTGGCGGAAGAGCTCCGTCTTACAGGCCCTGCGGAATGCTGGTAATTCCCGCAGGGCCCTCAGCTCTTCCGGGAGCTCATTCCACCAGGTTGGGGCCAGGACCGAAAAGGCCCTGGCCCTAGTCGAGGCCAGGCGGGCTTCCTTGGGGCCGGGAACGACCAGTAGGTTAGCCCCCGCAGAGCGTAAAGCCCTGCGGGGGATATAGGGCAAAAGGCGGTCCCTCATATATGCTGGTTCTTTACTGTTCCCTTTTTCACAGCTTTGTTACCTTTTGCATTTCATTCATTATGGATTAGTTTTAAATTGCTATAGCCTTTGCCTGTTTGGAACAAACACTTCTACTAGGGTTGCCAACCTCCCAGTGGGGCTTTGAGTGCCCTTGGGATAACAACTGGCTTCTGGACCACAGAGATCCATACCCAGGAGACAACAACATTTCTACAGCATTATACCCTGCTGAGAAGGAGGGTTGGTTCTTATATGCTGCTTTTCTCTACCCAAAGGAGTCTCAGAGCGGCTTATATTCACCTTCCCTTTCCTCTCCCCACAACAGACACCCTGTGAGGGAGGTGACGCTGAGGCCCATTATGCACGGAGTAGAAAGTCTGCATTCAGGGTGGAATGGCAGCGGCTAAAATCACCAATTATGCACGCTGCAGGCGGCAACCGAGTGCAGAGTCAGTGTATGCCGCCGAAAAAGCCACGTTAGCGAGATGCAGAAGAAAGTGGAGCTTCCCGGGACCAGGGTGCAACCAGAAGCGGCTCCAGAGTATCCGCATGCATAATCAGATACTCTGGGTTTTGCCGCCGTTGGGTTCCGTCCCGTGCGTAATCGGTTTGCTTTGCTTCTTCCTCCTCCTCGTTCTCCATGCCGCCGTTTCAGCGGCCGTGCATAATAGGCCAGAGAGAGCCCTGATATTACTGAAGAAGAAGGAGAGTTGGTTCTTATATGCCACTTTTCTCTACCTGAAGGAGTCTCAAAGCGGCTTACAGTTGCCTTCCCTTTCCTCTCCCCACAACAGACACCCTGTGAGGTGGGTGAGGCTGAGAGAGCCCTGATATCACTGCTCAATCAGAATAGCTTTATCAGTCCTGCGGTGAGCCCAACGTCACCCAGCTGGCTGTATATGGTGGAGTGGGGAATCAATCCCAGCTCACCACATTAGAAGTCCTCACTCCTAACCACTACACCAGGCTGGCTCTTGTTGAAGGTTAGGAAGCCAAGAATGAAACGAGAAGAACATGAGACGAAAAACTTTTGTAAGTCACTTTTATATTAGGGATGTTCAAAACTTGTTGAGAACTGAGTCTGAAAAGCAATCGCAAAGATTCTGTCCCAGCCTGCGGGCCTCTCTTGCCTCTGCTTTGCACAGCCACTTTGGCCTGCTTACTTTTCTGCAGTCCAATGAGATCATGTTGTGCTTCCTTTTTTGTGGTTCCACAATGCCAAATATAATAGGTCCTGCTGGATCAGAGGTGAGTTAATGGCTTGGAATCAGACCCGTAAGTGCCAGCGGCGTCAACATCCACAGGGTTAGAAAGGGGCAAGCTTTCCTCATTACAGACCTACCCTAACTTCTAGCCATGACCGTCAGTGTCTCCTTGTTCTGCCTTTATTGACTCAAGGACAGCGCATGGTGTCTCTGAAACAGAAAGTTCCCTTAAGGGGGCACCTAATTACCAATCCGTCTGCAGCTCCGTTTCTCCCCGCTCATACTGGTATGAACTACAACTGTGACATCCATTAGGCGAACAAAGCACAATAACCAAAATAGACAGCAAATCGGATTCACAAGGCCTAATGGACGATCCGAGAGGAGGCTTTCTTTTTGTCGCAGAAACTGTCAATGACTCCTCTGAAAAACTGGGACCCCAGTGGCAATTGGACTGTAATCGATACAATCGATACACTTGGGAATATTACAGCTGCAGATGGGAGTCTGAGATCTAAGCCCGTTCCTCAAAAAGACGATGAAGAAAAACTGGTCTTTTATACCTGACTTTTCACTACCTGAAGGAGTCGCAAAGCAGTTAACAAACACCTCTCCCTTCCTCTTCCCACAACACACACCCTATGAGGGAGGTGGAGCTGAGAGAGCAACCTTAATAGAACTGTGATTAGCCCAAGGTCACCCAGCTGGCTGCAAGTGGAGGAGTGTGGAATCAAACTCACTTTTCCAGATTAGAGGCTGCCACTCATGAACCGCCACACCAAGCTGGCTCTCAGATGCAGAGATGTGGAGCTTTTTTCATTAGGCCAGCCTATCTCTCCATTGCATCTTTCCATTGCTCTTAGCTGGCATTTCTGAGCTGTTTTTCCCTACCAATTTTTACTTTGCAATCCCAATTTCACGTTCTATCCCAAGGACTGCCCAGCACACACATGTTCAGGATGTAGAATGCATATAGGGTTACTAACTCTGGAACGGGAAATAACTAGAGATTGCAGAGGAGTGGAGGGGAACCTGAGGAATGAGTTTGGGGAAGGACCTGACTGGATCATAACGCCACAAAGTTCATCCTCCAAAGCAGTCATTTTCTCCAGAGGAACTGATCTTTGTTGCCTGGAGAGAAGTTTTAAGAGAACTCCAGGCCCTACCTGGAGATTGGCAACCCTAAATGCATGCAAGATAAACCCCATCAAAGCACATAAATGCATGCAAGATAAAAAGGTAAAGGTATCCCCTGTACAAGCACCAGGTCATGTCTGACCCTTGGGGTGACGCCCTCCAGCATTTTCATGGCAGACTCAGTACGGGGTGGTTTGCCAGTGCCTTCCCCAGTCATTACCGTTTACCCCCCAGCAAGCTGGATCCTCATTTTACCGACCTCGGAAGGATGGAAGGCTGAGTCAACCTTGAGCTGGCTGCAGGGATCGAACTCCCAGCCTCATGGGCAAAGCTTTCAGACTGCATGTATGCTGCCTTACCACTCTGCACCACAAGAAGCTCTTATGCATGCAAGATAAACCCCATCAAAGCACATTTGCAAGGTGCCCATAAGATCCAGAATTCTTGGGGCAGAGTTATCAGGCTTTGTACTGATTATTTTTTTCCTAAGCAAGGGATGGTTAGTTGTTTTCTCTACAATTAAGGCTTTTCTTATTTCGGTGTTCTTATCGCCACGTGATTCAAAGTCAAGAGGCCTTAGTTAAAAATAATTCTTATTAACATGTATGAGCCAAACTTTCAAGTAACATCTGCAACCCATTCACCAAAATGGGGTGTTCTCTGCCTAAGCTTCCATGTGCTTTATAAATTGAACAGGCAGTTCTGCTTGTAAAAGGAGCTATTCAAAAGGGGGGAGGGGAAGAGAGAGAGAGAAGGATTATAACTTGATGCAGTGCTCAGATTTCATGTATTTATATCAAAACCGAGCAGCATTAATATTAACCCCCACTAAGTATTCTAAGAAAGCAATATTCTGTATCTCAGTAGTAAATGAAATGTTGGCAGACAGCAATATTTCTTCCAAATGAAAACTGCCTAAAATACATTAATTTCATATAGAGTATTTGAAAAGGATGTATTTTTTAAAAAGAGAGAGAGAGAGAGAAGGTTTTGCACCGTGCCATGTAACATTTATTGCTCTTATCAGTTTTGTGTGTGGGAGACATTTTCTGATCAATCTTTCTTTTTTTTTAATCAAGTTGAGTTTGCATTGCATTCATTGCTGTTTCCAGGAAAGATTGCCCACCATCCCCACTCTTTTCCCTGGATTCATTTATAAATTCTTCACCTTAGTTTAATTTGGCTGCGGGAGGGGTAATGCGTCTGCTCTTTTCATGAGAACGTTCTAAGTGGGCTGGGCCCCCTCCTTGAGCAAGAAGTGCGGTTCTCTGTGTGTACAAATCATCGGAGGCTGCAAAGACATGAGTTTTCCCTTGAACTCTGCATGCAGTGCAGTTCTGGGCACTGGTCTGGCATTTTCCTGCTTTCATTGGTTTGAGAGGATTTCCATCATGGATTTCCCTAGGACAACCTTTTCAGGAGAGGTAGAAATACCTGGAGATTTGAGGGTAAGATTTATGGAGGAAGGGTCTTGGTGGGGTAGAATGCCATGCACTTCACTTTCCGAAGCAGCCGTGTTCATTTAGAGAAGTGGAATAAATGTTTTACATCCCTGGGGTTTCTTGACAGCCCTGGGTTTCCTGAATGGGTGGGAGCTAATTATTTAATTATTTGTTACACATTTATTGGGAGATACGACCACACATGGTCCTGTTCACCTGCCACACCTTTCCCCAAATGGCCAATGATGGGCCTGGAGGAGAATCGAAGGGGAGGGGCCCCAGGTGGGCATGTACACAGCTATGCCTCCCAACCATATTCTGTACAATCACACCACTTCTGGGGGTTCTCAAAGCCTGAGGAATGTTTCAGGGGGTTCCCAATTGCAAAAAAGTTGAGAAAGGCTGTTTTAGATAAATAACTAATAAATAAATGACTTATGTAGCCGGGAAATCAGTTGTAATTGGGGGGGGGTCTCCACCCCCCCCCTCCGAGGTTGGCAACCCTAGCAGAGCCTGGAACGAAAGCTCATTTCCAGGCTACAGAGATCAGTTTCCGTGCAGAAAATGGCTGCTTTAAAGGGCGGGGTCTATGGTATTACACCCTATGGCGTCCCCTCCCATACCCCAGACCCTGCCGTCACTTCGTTGCACTCCCAAATCTGCAGGGATTTCCCAGCCTGGAGTTGTCCGCCCCAGGGGTTGACAAATGGGTGGCAAAGGGGAGAAAAAGTTTTGCGATGCATGTTAAATACGTCCTTTAGAGAATGGAGATAAATCATGCGTTAATCATTTCTCAATAAAGCTGGATGCTTCTCTTGGGAGAACCAACAGATTGTCTTATAACTCTCTGCAGATGAAGAGACTTTGACAACTTGTTTTCAATAGCTGTTAACAGCCAAGTCCCTGAACAGTTTTTCATTTCCTTCCACGTCTTTTTCACTGTCTGCTGAAGATACTAGGCCAGGGTTGACACAGTTCTGGGTGGAGAAATGCCTGGAGAGGTTGGGGGCGGAGCCTGAGGACGGTGGAGTTTAGAGAGGGGGAGGGACCTCGGTGGGGCATAATGCCATCGAGTCTACCTTCCAAAGTGGCCATTTTTCCCAAGTGTCTGTCGGTGATCACTTGTAATCCCAGAAAATTGTCAGCTACCACCTGAAGGTTGGCAACTGTACACTAGACCTGTACTCAAGACATAGTAGTGTGCAGGATTTTACTTTTTATTTTATTTTATTTATTTAGATTTATATACCGCCCTCCCCGAAGGCTCAGGGCTTCATGCAAACAGTGGGGATGTTGGACCAAGTTCATTGGCGCCACCCTTTCCTATATATATTTATAATGGGTGGGCACAACCTTTACATATATTCAAGCTTGTTGGCCAGGGATCATGGCAATTGTAGTCTTTGGTCATCTGGAGACCTGCAGTTTGGACGCTCCTAGGCTCCATGAATATAAACTCTATTCCCATGACTTGGAAGATCTATCCCAAAAAATTGTAAAAGAGGGGATAGTATTTATTTTTATTTATTTTTTGATATATAGAGCACCATTCTCCGCCCAGCTGTCTAGTGGTGGTTTACAAAATATAGATATCAGTAAAACTCACAAAATATAAAACAAATAAAAACCCCTTTACAATCAATGGCGGCATAGTCGATCTCCTACTCCCTAGTGCAGGGGTAGTCAACCTGTGGTCCTCCAAATGTTAATGGACTACAGTTCCCATGAGCCCCTGCCAGCAACGGCAGATAGGGGCTCATGGGAATTGTAGTCCATGAACATCTGGAGGACTACAGGTTGATTACCCCTGCCCTAGTGGACCCACTGCTCTGCCAGTCTTTGGTTTCTTCAATGACCCTACGTGGTGTTAGTCTTGGGGGGGGGGGCAAATCGTAGAAGGCCGGGATGGATCCACAGATTGGTACCTCCAGTCTCTACTCTGGCCTCAACCAAATGCCTGGTGGAAGAGTTCTGTCTTGCAGGCCCTGCGGAACCTGGAGAGTTCCGTCAGGGCCCTTAGCTCTTCTCGTAGCCCATTCCATCAAGCTTGGGCCAGGTGGACCCGAATACATTTCTTTGAGGAATAATGTGGGGAAAATTCTTTGGCAAAGACTCCTGAGGCAGGTATCTTCTGCAGTTAAAGGCATATTGGTTAATCACTGAGTACCAATTTAGAGGACAGATACTGAGGTGAGACGTCCTCTACTCCAATTAGCAAGATTAGGTATCAGTGTCAGCTGGGCTTAGCTAGTTGTCATTTCCAAGGTAGAGGTACTGCAACCCCCTACCTGTCTTGCCTGTCCTTACCCTGGTGGGCAGCAAGGGCTTAAACATGGGGGGCAGAGCAGTGTGTCACCACATTGCTGGATGTCTAGCATTTGTATTAAGGTCTATGGATTTACCATAGAGTTCTATATTACTTCTCTTTAACTTTCTACTCTCCTTGTTTTTTTTGGGGGGGGGGGATATATGAGGATTTAAAAATGTTGTTTTTTAATTAGCAGCATAAACTTACTTCTGTGTACCAATTTATTGCTCACCTTCTGCCTATGGGTGTGGACTGGTAAATACCTATTCCATTGTGTCTGAGGAACTGTGCATGCACACAAAAGCTTAAACTCACTTTGTTCATACACCTGTAGACTTTCCGTCCAGAAATGTGTCTAATAGCACTGGAGTTTTAATCCTTACTGGCCAACCGGCTGATTTTTTAACACGGCATTTTTGGGCCAGAGTTGGAAGGGCACACGATTGACTTTTTCCTATGAGATGGGCACTCAGTCTCCGGCAAGTACCTGGAGCTGCCCATTTTCCAGGAGAACCGGTGCCGTTCCTTGCTGTAGTTTGTTGGGCTTGTCAGCACTGACAAATCATGTCTTTGCCATATGGCGGATGCGTCATCATGGATTGTGTGGGGAAAGTTAATTAAAATGTATTGTTAATAAGGAGCTTTGAAGCAAGACTGGATTAGTATTGGGGGAACGTATCTTCTGCCCACGCTCACTTAAGCCGAAAAATAGTCCACCACACAGAAAGGTAGGTACTCCTTCTCCTACCCTTCCAATCCCACATGCCAAATCTAGGACTCGATAGAAAGAACGGCTAGTCCTCAAGCAAAATATCCTGTCAATATTTAAAACTTCTTCCCACTTTAGGATATGTGACATTACGTGTGATGAATCAGCCATCCCGTTACATGCCAGACCTGAAACGGCAGTCTCCCAGTGGAGTGAACACCCACATAAAATCTAACCCATGTAAAAAAATAATCTTAACATCACAAAGCTGCTTCAAACCCAAGAGGAAGATGTGCTAGCAGCCGCAGAAATCAATGGAACAGAACAAAGACCAAAATCCACTTCCCAAGAGGGAGAAGAAGGAGGGCAGAAACATTCAGAAATAGAACAGGCCAATGAAATAAGGCAAAAGACTAGCTTTTAAAAAAGAAATGTTTCCTGGCGCCTAAAACAGGAATGCCAGTCCCCAGGTGAGACCTGGGAAACCCCTGAAATTATAGCTTGTCTTCAGGTGACAAATCTCAATTCCCCTGGAGAAAATGGCTGCTTTGGAGTGTGGACTCCATAGTATTATACTTGAAGCAGCACCCTTGCCAAGCAGACTCTGTTATTATTGTTAAACGTCTATTGGGTGATATGACTACATATGGTCATGTCAACTCGCCCTTCCCTCCCAAAATGGCCAATGATCGGCCTGGAGGGGGGGTGGGAAGGGGAGGAACCCTGGTGGGCGTGTGCACAGCAATACTTCTCAACCATATTCTGCACAATCGTGCCATTTCTGGAGTTTCTTGAAGCCTGAACAATGTTTCAGGGGTTTCTCACTGGTAAAAATGTTGAGAAAGGCTTATAGCGAGTTGCAAAACAACAACTGCCAAGAACCAGATGGCTAATGGACATTCTCTAAGCACCATTAGTCATCTGGCTAGCCACTTCCTGTAGCCAGCCCCTGACCTCTCCCTGGTGACCCCTTGATTTGTCTAATCATGTCTGCAAGCCTTCTAGGCAAGACGTATGTCATTCCTGAGCAAAACCTTGCTCCCTGGGGACTCTCACAAGGACCCACAGCTCAGTGGCACATTTCAAAGGACAAAAGAGCCCAGGTTTAACCCCTGGCCCCTCTAGTTCAAAGGAATTCAGGCAGCAAGGCTGAGAAGAATCTCCAGAAGCCCCTCCTGGACACTAGGGCCTATTCTGCACACAATAGATAATGCACTTTCAATGCACTTTAGATGAAGATTTTCCTGTTCCGCACAGGAAAATCCAGCTGCCAAAGCAAATAGAAAGTGCATCATCCTATGTATGCGGAATGGGCGTAGGTGGTTAGATAGAATCAAGGCATTATCCAATGTGTGCAGAATGGGCCCAAGACAATAGAACAGGCTCTACCTTTGTGTTCCTGCTGTCAGCCTAGACCTCACTCTTGTCAAAAGCTGCTTCAGCTCATGTTTAAATAACAGGGGGGGGGGGGAGAATACATCAACCCCTAAACATGTGGAGGATGCCCGAAACGGAAAATCCTGGAGCCTGTTTTGAGAAGCAAAAGACCAAGCAGCTGCCCTTCTACAGCGAGGCCGGGGGCCGGTTGCGCCTCTTCCAGCCGCTCTCCCGGACAAACCAGACACTGGTGGGGTGGGGAGGAGGCCCAGGGACACCCCAGGCACGCTGCCCGCCCTGGACGAAGCCAGCCAGCTGTGCAGGGACCACCTTGGGGCGCCTGGTTGCAAAGGGCGCATGGAGAGGGGGGGGGGAGTTGCCAATGGAAGACCGGACCGTGGCTGCACGCCCTCATTTCCCCCGCATCCGGCACTGGCCACATCGTCCTGCGCTGGGAGCACCTGCAGAAGCCCCTGAAAGTGCGCGCAAGAGAGCCAGCGACCGACGGGATTGGCCAGGCTCTCCGCGAGGGATTTGGCTGTTACTACCCGCTCACAGCGATTTCATTGGCCGTCCGCGGCGCGCCGGCTCTCCCCCTGGGCCCGCGGAAGACTCCTCCCCGGCGCCTTCGCCTCCTCCCGTGGCCGACAGCCGGGTGGCGTCAGCGGCAGAGGGGCGGGCCCGTTTTCGCCCCGCAGCTCGCCGCGTTCAGCTGGGAGCCGCCGCCGCGCATGCGTCCCGGGGGCTGTCGGCGCCGAGCGCTGGGAACGCGGCGAGCTTTCCCTGTGTGCCGCGATCGGCTGCTTTCCAAGCAAAGCATCCCACCCAAGGGCTGCGGCCTGACCTGCGCCACGAAAACTGAGACATGGGCTTGGACTGGGATTCCCAGCCTCCCGGTGGCACCCGGGGGGGGGGGTCTCCCTCTGTTGCGGCTGCTCTGCAGATCAGCTCCCCTGGAGAAAAGGGCTGCTTGGGAGGGAGGAGTGTATGGGCCGGTCCCCTGCTGCTGGGGGTCCTCAGAAAGATAGCAACAGTGCTTCCCCCTCGCCTCCCGCTTTTTTAAGGCCAAGGATTCCACCTTAAGGATGTCTAGTTCAGGGCAGGTTCACACTCTTTTGTGAATATTTATTGAAACAGGAAGGATACAGATTATTCAGTTTGTAATAATAATGTGGTGATAACAATAAACAATATAGTGATAACAATAAACAACATGGTAGAATGGTAGAATACTGGGGAGAACTTGTACTGAAGGCACAGCGAGTTGGGCGGATCTGTAGTGATTGTAGTGGAAGGAGGCTTGGAAGCGGAGGAGCTCCTTTTTGCAGGCCCTGCAGAACTGTTCGAGTTTCGTCAGGGCCCTAATCTCTGGGTGTTCGTTCCCCCAGGTGGGGCTTTTGATTATCACGTTTAGGGCCACATACGGTCTGTGCCTAGTATACCTGCGTATTGCTGATCTTCCAACACCTCTCAAGAGCTTTGCGCTCCACCACCTCCAACCTCCTGGTGGTCCCTTGCTCCAAGGAAGCCTGCTTAACCTCAACCAGGGCCAGAGCTTTCTCTATATCCCCCCCCCTTTTTTTTTTTTTTTACTGTTTTGGGGTTTGGGAATTTTTTGTATTTGTGGTTTTCATGGGGTATTTTATTTGTATTCTGAATTTGTGAACCTTTTCACAGAGGGTACAGAGAAGTGGTTTTTGGCAGAGCGCCAGTTTGACGTGCAAAAAGGCCCAAGTCCCATTTCTAGTTAAAAGGACCTGGTAATATTCAACCAGGAGAGCACCTCCTGGTCAGAGTTTAGTGCTGATCTTGATAGACTAATGGTTTGAGGAAGAAATAAATGAAGAAAAGGAGGAGCTGCAATTTGCTACCCCACTTTTCACTGCCCCAAAGAATCCCAAAGTGGGGGCGATGGCACCCTAAATTAGACATGTATGTATCATGGCACATTCCTTCACCACCAAACTGCTACCCACTTTACAGATGGTTGGTATGTGGCTGGAAAGGCAGGGCACTAGTCTTCATGTCCCATCTTTGTGATCTTTTGGTAAACGTGTTGACTGAAATGGTCTGTCTTATTTTATACAACTCCACCCTGGAGTACTGTGTGCAGTTCTGAAGGCCTCACTTCAAAAAGGACATGGACAAAATTGGGTGGGTGATGAGAATGATCCGGGGCCTGGGGACCAAGCCCTGTGAGAAAAGGCTGAAGGACCTGGGAATGTTCAACCTGGAGAAGAGGAGGTTGAAAGGGCACAGAATTGCTCTTTTTATCTGAAAGGTTGCCACTTGGAGGAGGGCAGTAGAGGATAGGACCCTAAGTAATGGGTTTAAACTATGGGTAGAATGGTACCGGCTAGATATCTGAAGGGGGGGGGGATTTTCACAGTCAGAGTAGTTCAGCACTGGAATTGGCTGCCTAAGAAGGTGGTGAGCTCCCCTTCAGTGACAGTCTGTGGGTCGCCACAGCACTGATAAAGCTGTCTGACTGAACAGTAATATCAGGGCTCTCTCAGCCTCACCTCCCTCACAGGGTGTCTGTTGTGGGGAGAGGAAAGGGAAGGCGACTGTAAGCCACTTTGAGACTCCTTTGGGTAGAGAAAGGCGGCATATAAGAACCAACTATTCTACTTATCTTGGATGCTTTAGGCTGATTCTGCACTGAGCAGGTGGTTAGACTAGATGGTCTGTATGGCCCCTTCCAACTCTATGATTCTTTGATTCTATAACACTTTTCTTTTACTCCTTGAGTAATGGCTTTCAGACTACAAGGTATTCACTCCCATCTGTGGAAATATCACACACACACAAAGTCACTTGCAATATTTTCACCATCTCTGTATTGAAGAAGGGTGTTTATGGTGGTGCTAGCAATAATCTACCCCTCGAGGTGAAGAGGGGTCTGGCCACTAACAAAAGCGCACCTCCAGGTCATAGGCCTAGCAGTCCTGCCCCTATGCAGGTATTGCTGAGAGTGAAAGCAATTGTGTTCTCCTTCCATTCTCTCACAAATGGAGAAAGAGAGTGAACCATCCTGATCTCCATACCTGCCGGGCACTGAGTTAAGCGCTTCCCCTGGTGCTCAACGCCTCTTTTGTTTTGCATTTACGTTTGCTGAAGACCACCAAACAGGCCTCTCGCTTCCCCATCCGCCTGCCAAGACAGGAGGGTCGATACCATGCCAGTTCATGTAAATTATGCATCTGAGAACTGACGGCCCTCTGATGTTGATTTGTACATCTTCCTCGTTTTTAATTTAAGCCCCAGTGCCGGTTCGGCTGCCACAGGAAGCCCTCCATCCTGACAAGGGTGTCTGGGTTTTGATCTCTGTCATTTACCTCCTCGCTCCTGTCATTAAACGCTTGACTACTGACAAGCGTTTGATGTATGGTCAGGGGGAAGGCAGAGCTTGGGGTAGTGGGTATTAATGATCCTGATATGTAGGTCAGTTCCTTGGGAGGAAAAGACAGCTTTGAAAGAATAACACGGGGTTTTTTTGATGCATTTTGAGGCAAAGATGCTTGTAAGAGAAGCCGTGGGCATCTCGGAGATGTTAAACATTCCAATGTAAAGTTCCCTGTTGCTTGTAAATCTGGATTAGAGTATTCGTTCAGGTTCTGACTGACGGGTCCATCATAGGGGGAGGAGTGCTCAAAACAGCAATAAATTGATTAACAAGGAGATACAGGAAGGTGAGCATCCGGTTTCAGAACAAGGAGTTCAGTGTGAACCCCATCATACATCTTTCAGATATCATTCTCTGCCTAAGGGGATGTCTCTCAGTACAGAACAAGGTAGGCAAGGCAACCTTTTTGGCCCAGATGTTGAAAAATCCAGCGTCGATCAAGGAAAACGCTGGAAAGCACAACACTGGTGGGCTGCGGGTTGTGCTTGGCCAGATTCACTTGGAGCAAGGCAAGCCCCAGTGGCATTCCCAGCACCACACAGATCGGCCTTGGGACGATCCGGGAAGTGATGCCATGCAGAAGACTTCCACCATACGAGTAGCCTCAGCAGTGCAGCCAGCGCCTCAGTTCCTTGGGTCAGGAGTAGTCAACCTGTGGCCCTCCAGTTGTTCATGGACTACAATTCCCATGAGCCCCTGCCAGCGTTTCCCAAACTTGGGCCAAACTTTCATGTTATAAATATGGTGAGTTGGGGCCAGGGTCCCTGCTTCCATGAATCCAACTTGCTGTCCCTGAACCACATATAGGATTGCCAGCTCCAGATTGGTGTAGCCTGAGGATGTGGGCAATTGGGAGGGACTTCAATGGGGTATAATACCATAAATTCCATCTGCCGAACCAGCCATTTTCTCCAGGTGAACTGATCTCTGCTGTAATAGACCAGTTATAATAGTTGACAGTACTAACCACACAGCAGCAGTAGGGAAAAGAGTGGTGTTGTGGTTAGGAGTATGGACTTCTAATCTGGCGAGCTGGATTAGGGTTTGATTCCACGCTCCTCCACATGCAGCCAGCTGGGTGACCTTGGGCTCGCCACATCACTGATAAAGCTGTTCTGACTGAGCAGTAATATCAGGGTTCTCTCAGCCTCACCTCCGTCACAGGGTGCCTGTTGTGGGGAGAGGAAAGGGAAGGCGACTGTAAGCCGCTTTGAGACTCCTTCGGGTAGAGAAAAGTGACATATAAGAACCAACTCTCCTTCTTCAGTAATCTCAGGGCTCTCTCAGCGTCACCTCCCTCACAGGGTGTCTGTTGTGGGGAGAGGAAAGGGAAGGCGAATATAAGCCGCTCTGAGACTCCTTTGGGTACATAAAAGCAGCATATAAGAACCAACTCTTGTTCTTCAAATCCACATGGGCCCAATGGGGCTCAGGAAAGGGTGTGGGTGGGTGGGAAGAGCCTCCATTCCCCTGTGTAGTCATTCCATCCTAAATCAGGCCCTGTGGATTAAAAAAAATCCTTTTCCTATATCTGGTGTGTGAATCCGGGAAAGCAAGTCCTTTAGTTCTGATTCCCGCCCCCTCAAAATCTCTCTCTGGATTGTCAGGATCAAATCAAACGCAGCTACGAATCTATGGACGGGATAAATTGACTGAGAAATAAGCAGACACGGTCTTTTAAAACACACAACATGATTTCCTTTTATTTAATTGTTTACATTCCACAATCGACAGTTAACTTGTCATTTTTCATTAACAAATTGTTTCATTTACCGGATGAGATTGTAAATTGATGGAAATACAACGTCGTCTGCCAATTGAAAAAAAAAAGAAGTATTAAGAGGCAGCTAGTTTAGATTTCACTTTGATTGTTCCAGGAATGGCCTGCAATATTTATTGTTCTTCACAATGGTGTTTGACTCCCTTTTATTAAATGCCAGGAAAATCTTGAAATGTCCAGTGTCCTTCACAGTTCCAAAATTGGACGCGAATTCAACCCACGTTCCCTTTTCATCCCCAAATACCTCTTAACTATTTCGCACTAAAGAAAGAGGCACTGGCCATTCTAGGTACCTGTAGGGATGCAATTGTACAGAACTGGTACCCTGAAACAGGAGAGCAATGATGTCCCTGTCCTGGTCAGCTACCTTTGCTCACCTGTGTCAGAACCAGTTATGAGAAGATACAGAAGTGATATCTGTAAAAAGAACAAACACCACATTTACCCACATCATATCAGAACAAGAATCAAAATATACGAGTTTATGTTATTAGATGTTTTAGCACCAAAAGCCACTTTGGCTGTTCGTATCTGGTGGCAGCCCAGAAGCGAAAGACCATATGCTACATGCAGTCCCAATTCACGTTTATCCATTGGGTTGGATCAGGAGAAAGGTGGCTCTGATCACTACTTTAAATGGGTAGTTGAAAAGGGAAATAGCTGGAAATACTGAGATGGATTCAAGTAATGGGGTTGAGGCTGAGGTTTTCTTCTGTCAGCAGAAGCAGACTTTCCATGAGTGGAAGGATACCTTTGCACCCAGCCCAAGGACTTTGATCCCATGCAAGATGTCTCAAATGGTTTGGCTAACCCAACATTTTAAAAGACTGAGAAATGATGCATCTTGATATGATATTATACAATTTAGCATTTGCTAACCCAGCACGTACACGCACCTACCCACGCAAATACACACCCATGCCCTTTCAGCAAATGGCAGCATTTGGGGTGGGGGGTGGGAGTATTCTATTGCAGAACTAATTATTTGGAGTGTCAAATCCAGCTCCCCAGCCTCTTGATTTTGCAGACATCTGGGTAGAAGAACATTGACCTCTAGATGGGTAACCATCGGTGGCTGATAAATTGTACTTGGCTTGGTGGGTTCCAAGATGTTCAGGTCTGAATTATTGGACCTCAAGTTGTAATTCTTAGCACAAATACTTAGAAATGAGTTCCGTTTGTCTAAAAGAAACATGTTTCTGACTCAGTTGCCAATGTCACGTATATCCGAAGTGCTTTGCTTCACTAAGAGCCTGTCAAGATATTGTGGTTTAATCATGGGGATTGTGCAGTTGTAAATGATCCATCCAGGTGTACTTTGCCAGAAGGTGCTTCCACTGTGAAAGAATCTGTTTCCCAGGATTCATAATAGTACAGTGTTAGTAATCTGCAAGGTTGCCATGTTGTGATGAATGGTACCAGCAGCAGATGTTGCTAACACTGCTAAAATGATAAGCACCTGTTGGCTAGTACCTGTATCGTCATAACACAGCCCCCTTCCCATGATAAAGGCTACCAATTCTAAATTGCTTCTGTGTTTCCTCATTACTTTTTTCCAGCAGATGCTGTCCAGAATTCCAGCTCACATCCAATAATTCATCATCTTCCCTCCTGCAAAGAGGCTGACCCACCTCTAACTTCTACAACGTGCAAATTGGGACATTTCTTAATATGATACACAAAGTGAAGACATCTAACATTTCCCCTGACATGCTAGCTTGATACAGGCAGAGGCTTTTTTGTTTGTTTGTTTGTTTTTACCATGAAAGAATGTTCAAGTTGTAACTCTGCATCCCACCTACCATCTGAAGGGATAGAGTCCTAGGACAATACTTCCTCCTCTGTGTGAAATAGGCCAATGGTTCAAAGTTATTCCATTAACCCTTTCAAAACTCAATGTGCAATTTGACTTCTTTGTTGACCAAGGTTCTGACAGGATTCTCAGCCCTCATCTGCTGCCCTCCATAATCACAGGCGAAATATCTATACTCATCACATTTATTTATTTACTTATTTATCTCAGGGTCTTCTCAAAATGTAAATCAAGTTACTCTGGAATGCTTAACAGCCCCTCACCTGTGTCTCTGGACTTTCCTAGAGGTGGGATCTCATGGTTTCCTGTTAGCTGTTTAATAGCTTTTTGCCTAGGAAATAGGGTTGCCAACTTTGGGGTTGGGAAATACCTGAAGACTTTGGAGGTGGAGCCAGGAGTGGGCAGGATTTGGGGCAGGGAGGGACCTCAATGAAATATAATGCTATGGAGTCCATGTTCCAAAGCAGCCATTCGCTCCAGGGGAACTGATCTCTGTCCCACCTGGAGACTGACATCCCTCCTAGAAACCATTGGCCTAATTTACCCAGGTGAAGTGGGAAAAGTATCCCAGGATGGCACCACTTTGGGTTTGCCAGCTCTGGGTTGCAAAATCCCTGGAGATGTAGGGGGTGGAGCCTCAGGAGGGAGGAATGCCATTGGTATATGATACCATAGAGTCCGCCCACAGAAGCTGCCATTTTCTCCAGGAGTACTAACCTCTGTTGCATGGAGATCGGTAGTAATTCTGGGAAATCCCCTGGCCCCAGCTGAACCCTGGCAGCCCTCGGGATGCATCCGATGGTAGGTGGGGAATGGCAATTTGAATACTTGTCAGTATTGAAAGACCCTTGTGGTAAAACTGTCCGCCTGTATCAAGCTAACATGCCAGGAAGAAAAGTTAGCTGCATTCTCTTTCTGTCACCAATATTACTGTAAAGATAGATGATGCAGAAAGGAGACATCTAATGTTTCTCCCTGATATGCTAGCTTGTTATAGGCCGGTATTTTTCCCTACAAGGAAAGCATTCAGGTATGTGAACATCCGTCAACAGTATGGAGTAGGCTCACCAGATCCATCCAAGCAACCAGTGGGGGAATGGGGGACAGTCAACGGAAGAAAGAGAAAGGACCAGGCCATGTTGTCGGTATCACATAGAAAGTGGTATCATCACACCAGTGACTTCTAGGTGATGCTCTGGTATTTGGGCAAAAGCTCTATGGTAAAACTGGCTCTTCCTATAGAGCTTTTGCCCAAATACCAGAGCATCACTTGGAAATTGCTGGAGTGATTGTGTCACTTCCTGTGTGATGCTGGTAATATGTTCTGGGCCTTTCTCTTGTTACTGGTAAGTCCTCCCACTAGCCAGCTGATGGGAGGCTAGGGAGCAGGGCCTGGGGGTGAGGAACTCCCATCTCCACCAGGAGGTCTGGTAACCTTACTATGGAGTGATTCACTTTTCCATGCATGCTCCTCTTAGGCCATTGGTTTATGCACTAGCCTTCCTCCAAGAAAGATATGGGCATTACCAAAAATGTTATTCTGAGATTCTTCTCAGAAGTACTTGCATGTTTGTATAGACTTGTTTAGAAAATAGAAGGGAATATGAGGGAACTTGCCTGTATCTTCTAGTGGCATCCTAAACAGTTAGACCCTTCTAAGTCTGTTGAAAGTGAGCACAGAGGAGGATTCTTACAATTGCCCTGATAAAAAGTTTACGATGATTAAAAGGTGGGCTGAAGGTGTCTTAGTAAAACAAGACAAAGGAGAAGACTGTGACGAGTAAGACTACAGAAAATATCAATTTTGATAAGAGGTCATCTCAAAAGCTTTTAACCAGAGTCATGCATTTCTTGTGTCTTGATGGAAGATACGTCATGGGTCAGAATTTACACTTTTACTTCTACTATATTCAGAAAGAACTCTGGATTCCACCCATTTAGAACAAAGTTTCCTAGCTGATTTAATTCATTGCATCAATTTGTACCTCCCCAAGCCAAATGCATTCTATGAACATGTGGCTCTACCTGAGCCTTGCAGGGGTAGTCAAACTGCGGCCCACCAGATGTCCATGAACTACAATTCCCATGAGCCCCTGCCAGCATTTGCTAGCAACCCGCAGTTAGCAAATGCTGGCAGAGGCTCATGGGAATTGTAGTTCACGGACATCTGGAGGGCCGCAGTTTGACTACCCCTGCTAGAGAATGGCAGCATATAAATTGGAAAATAACATGTATGGCGATTTGCTAGGTACATTTCACCCTCCCAGTTCTGGGCAGGAAGTTTATAGCATTTTCGTTCAGCTACTCTATTCAAAGGAATAGTTATACTTAGCATAGTGGACTCTCAGGTTGGCATTCACGGCCATGGGTTGCTCAGACGAGAAAATGACTGTATTTTTGGTGAGTAGGTCATAAAAACAGAAATGTTGTATCTGTATCAATATCAGACCAATTGATAATAATTTTAGCTCTTTGTTTACATTTCCCAATGCATAGAGGACCCTTGTGATTTTTCTTTAGTGTGAACTACCTTAAATTAACATTTTTTTGGGGGGGGGAATGTTTGTTACAGAAAGACCTTGTACAAATCTGGTGCGTGTGGACTTGGTAATCTACATCAAATTCCACTTTTCTTGCTGCTCCCCATTCATGCTTGGATACATCTGATGTGGTATTTTAATTGACTTTTCAGAGTAAAAACATTTCCATACAACCTGAATCAGGTGCACAAATTCACAGCTGATATTTGAGTTTAACACATGATGTTTACACAACAAAGATGGGGCGTATTGTTTGCTCTGTCAAGTTTGGAATATATTATCCCACATCTAACCAGTTTCAGAATTGCCTGCATCCCTTCCCCATCTATTGGTTCAGGTACATCATCAATGGCTTACAGTCCTTGGATACCACCCAAGAGATGATGGCTTGCAATAGTATTTGGATGATTTTTATGTTTGTTGTAGGAAACAGCTATCATGGGAGGATGGATTGGATCCAGCAAGGCTTGGATAGAAATGCGACTGGATACAGCACATTCCATTTGTGCCAGTGATCATGTGAGAGACGCTTCAACACCTGTCACTTGATTTCCAGTATTGCATCTGCAGCTTATTAAAAAATAAATGACAAACAGAAGTGGCATGTGATACAAATGATGCTCACATTATTTCGGAAAGATTCCTCTGATCTTATATAGGATAAAGTACCTTGCACCAGGGCTTGTGTACACAGGGGAAATTGTAGTGTACAATAACCCTCAGTTAGCACAAGTGGACTGCAGAATCCATTTGTTCTGTTTGCTTGTGCAAGGACATTAACACATGCAAGGACATTAAGACAGAGAGATATTTTCCACTGGATCCAGCTGCCATCACCTTAAGAATGCAGAAACTGCATCGAGCTGTTCATATCATTGTACACCCCGTGACAGTTTTGTGTTAAATTCCGTCGATAAGAAAACCAACTTCTGTGAGAAGCTTGCCTTCATAATATCTTATACAAATTTAGATGGTGAGATCAACAGCTTCATTTCACCTTGTCATTATATCATAAACTCAGGGACTTATTTCGAAAACTTTAAAATACAGCTGGTGGAGCCTTTGGGGTTGAAAAACTATTAATGGTCATCTATGGTGAAGACTTCCAGACTCCTCATAGCGGTGTCTCTAGTATCTTGCATTACTATCTGTAGACACCAAGTGCTTATTTAGTCAGGCTTGACGTAGATTTTACATTTTAAAAAATTGCAGTGCAATTCTAAGCAGGCCTTCTAAGTCCATTTCAGTCAATGATTTTTGAAGGGTCTTCTTAGGATTGCACTGTTCATGGTCCTAATACTTAGATGAGGACCAGCAAATCCTAATGCCATCTCGTCCAACCACCTCCTTAGTGAAGGATGTCCAACACTGAGCATCTCTGGCAGATGGTTATTCACTCTCTGCTTGAAGACCTTCAGTGAGGAACAGCTCATAATTTTAATCTTTACTGGAAACCTGAATACATAAAGCTGCCTTCTACTGAGTCAGACCCTTGATCTATCGAGGTCAACATTGTCAACCATGAGAGGCATTAACTCTCCAAGGTCACATGGAGAGGTCTGTCACATTACCTACCACCTAGTCCTTTCCATAGGAGAGGATTGAACCTGGGGCTATGTGCATGGCGAGCAGAGGCTCTACCACTGAACAAGCAACTTTGACAAAAGCACTGGCTTTGAATAGCTGCTAAGTGCTGGATTGTGTCCTGTGACTGCACAAAGGAGCAAAGGGACAAACAAACCAGTTCAAACGTAAGAGAGACTTTGTTTCTGAGGCAGCCACGTAGGGTCATTGGCTGAGGGAACAGATGGTGTTCTAGCCTTCTTGGCCAAGGTCAAGACAGTGGAGGAAATCTAAACCAAGAGGAGTAGATGTTTGGGACTGTGGCCAGGAACCAGAGAGTAAAACGAGTTGTTAGAAGGAACCACTTTGTCTTTCCTCGCTTTCTCCCCAATAAACTTTTATGACATTGACTTTATTAGGACACAGAGACCTTACAAGCCTTTCAGAGACATGTTTTTTTTTCCTTTGACAGCAATACATGCAAACAGTTTGCTTAAAACCAGTGACTTCTACAGGAAAAAGGAACGACGACGGAGGCTCTGGTCCTCTGGGTCTCCCCCACATCCTCTTACGAAGAGGGAGAGCCAGTGAGGCGATTTCAAGGGCGGTCTCGAAAAATTCCTTAGAAAAACGGATGCTGCAGCTTTGAATTCACTTTAATATCGAATCCCTCCCCACCCTCCAGTTCACAATTTCAGTTTGTACATTGTTTTTTTTCTTTCTTTTTTTTTTTACAGGCATCTGGATTGGAAAACAGTCACGCATGGGAAATGCTGATATGCAAATGGAGCTCATGGAAGAGAAGCTCTTCTATTTATATAAACTGTTTTTGGGAGAGAGACGGGGAGAGAGAGTGTGAGAGAGAAAGGTGAAGAGAGAATCATGGGGACAGATCATGGGGAAGGAGGGAATGGCCTAAGACCTAGCTGGGAACTACTGATTTAATCTTAAAGAGAGTCCATCTGGGGGTAACGTTGCAGTGCCTTGGTGCTGCAAGCCACTTACCACTCCTGTTCTCACACCTGTTTGGGTTATAGAAGGGGAGGAAGCCACAAGATGAGTTTGGGGACTGTATTCCACAAGATAAAAGACAAGTCGCTGCATGAACTCCTCCCACCGTCTCCTTCCCCAGTGCAGGGACCATCTCAGCAGAAGCTGCTTTGTTGCACGTGAGTATGCTATGGTCTCTGTGAAGCTTCAGACATCAGGATTCAGGCCTGCAGGAGGCCCCAAACATGAGACTCAGCCACAACATCACTAGAGGAGCTCCATGGAGGAAGGGGGATAGACTGCAAGGAGAACTCCCAGCCCCTTCAGAACCACCTCAGAGCCTTACAAGTCTGGCCAAGTATCCAGACTGAAACGCAACAAAAACTTGCTGTTTGATCTTGACAACCACACAGCTCTGCTTGCCACTGCTCTTCTTCCTCGTGGTTCTCTCACCTTCCCTGCAGTACTCCCTTTCTTTACCTGGTCCTAATTTTGTGACACCCATCCTTCATGCTGCCTTGTCCCTCACCCTGTGTATAACAACAACAAAAACAATACTTGGTTTTAATACTCCCCTTTTCACTGCCCGAAGGAGTCTCAAAGCGGCTTACAATCGCCTTCCCTTCCTCTCCCCATAACAGGCACCCTGTGAGGTAGGTGAGGCTGAGAGAGCTCTGACAGGACTACTCTTTGAGTACAGCTCTAACGGGACTGTGATGAGCCCAAGGTCACCCAGCTGGCTGCATGTGGAGGAGGAGTGGGGAATCAAACCCAGCTTGCCAGACTGGAATCCACCCCTCTTAACCACTACACCAAGACTGCCAGCCTGACAGGAGCTTGTCTGGTGTGGAACTTCTGTCAATCCCATTATTAAAGGATGGGAAAATCCCTTCAGCTGTGAAGACAGGGGTGCTCCAACTACCACATGGCAATGTCTTCCATTTCCATTTCTGCAGGACTTGATTTCTTCTTGTTGAGCAGGGGGTTGGACTAGATGGCCTGTGTGGCCCCTTCCAACTCTATGATTCTGTGGTTGCTGCTTCTCAGCCCAGCTCGCCCCATTTCAGGGAAAAACCAAACAAAAAAAAAAGGTGCCCGCTCAAAAAGAAGTAATGTCTCCAAGAATGTTTTTCAAAACTATAGTATATGTGAAAAAAAGCATATAGTTCATATAAACCAGGGTAAAGAAATCGTAAAGAGTGAAAATCCAGTACTCAGACAAATGGGAGCACCAGGTTTACAGGCCGCATCCGCAAGATGAGGTTCTGGGTGGGGATTTTTTTACACGACCTTCTCTGTCAGTCGCTGTTTGCCACCCATTTCCCCCTGCCATGCCACCCAAGGGCTTTCAGAGGCCTTAAAATAAATCAGCGGCATAGTGCTAGAGTGGTTATAGCACTGGCTTAAGGAAAATCCCTCTGGTGGCCTGGAGAGAAATACGGCAACCATGAGGGGCCAATTCAAGGAAAATGGTGCTGGTATAGGCAGGAACTTTGAAAATGTACACCCTCCCTCCAAGATTGTGTGATCCTGTTTTTGGACTGTGTTCCAAAAGATCACAAAACAAGTTTGGGGTTGCAGTTCACAGACAGTTGCACTGTATCTTTACATTTCCCTATTCCATGAGAGCTGTGCCTCTTTCCTTCTTGGTCCTTTCAAATATAATTTTCCCTCCCTGCTATCCAATGCACAAGAAGAGCACTGGAGGGGAGGCTGAGGATCAGGGACAGTTTAAAGCAGGGGTAGTCAAACTGCGGCCCTCCAGATGTCCATGGACCACAATTCCCAGGAGCCCCTGCCAGCATTCGCTGGCAGGGGCTTCTGGGAATTGTGGTCCATGGACATCTGGAGGGCCGCAGTTTGACTACCCCTGGTTTAAAGCCATGGGGTAAACCCAGAGAGAGAAGCTACTCTCGCCTCGACCATCTGCATGGATCTTCAGTTTGCCACCTGGACAAGCTATTCATGCTCCTCTCCGAGGTGAGGGGAGCCAGGTGAAGCAGGTCTACTCAGAAGTTTCACATTATGTATTGGGGTTTCGTCTAAGGAAGAGGATTGCAACGTAGAAATCCACCAAACTCTTATCATCAAGCGGCCTATTATCTTCTTTTTTTTTTAAGCGTTCAGACATTTTGCACGGTGTGATAATAACAAGGTGGCCAGTTAAGTTTGTCAAATGGCAGAGAGTTCCTCTAGCCCAAAGGTAATGCTAGGGAACAGGAAAAGCACATGAGACCCATGGGCCTGAGAGGAAAGAGAGGCATTTGCCCACTTAATTGTTTTCTAGCATTGTAAGGTAAAGGTAAAGGTATCCCCTGTGCAAGCACCGGGTCATGTCTGACCCTTGGGGTGACGCCCTCTAGCGTTTTCATGGCAGACTCAATACGGGGTGGTTTGCCAGGGCCTTCCCCAGTCATTACCGTTTACCCCCCAGCAAGCTGGGTACTCATTTTACCAACCTCGGAAGGATGGAAGGCTGAGTCAACCTTGAGCCGGCTGTTGGGATTGAACTCCCAGCCCCATGGGCAGAGCTTTCAGACTGCATGTCTGCTGCCTTACCACTCTGTGCCACAAGAGGCTCATTCTAGCATTGTACCTTGTACAAAATACTGGTGTCTTACCAGTCTGCAGGAACAACAATGAGGGCATTATCCTGAGACTGGCTGAGCGAGTAGGAATTTTCTGCCACTGAAAGTATGGTTGGATTTGATTTCTTCCATAAAGCAGTCACCAGACAGACAACATGGAATGCATCAATCATGTTTAGATTGTTCATTTTTAACGTTAGAGTCATGCCCTTTGAAATGGGCTTTCCGAGGTGATGGCTTGGCTCAAAACAACTGCGCACCGTAATGCAAGCACTTTCCGAAGGATAAATCATGCTGCATTGTCCAGGGATTCTGTTATCTTCATTAAAGAAGCTCACACTCATTCGCTCATGGACACCGATGCACACCCACCTGTTCTGAAGTGCTACTCTATCGACCCAGCGCATCCATTAAAAGCCAGACCAACTAAGATATCCTTTCATTGGCGGTCAAGCCAGATCCATTTATGTAATGGAAGCTGTTTCATGGTGTGGGCGCATCACCTCATTCATAAATGAGTCCCTCTGTGCACTCCTGCTGAGGCAGCAAGGAAACTTTTGCCAAGCCACAGTGCTTCTGGTCCAGAAAGTGTAGTAAAATTATCCCTACCGGTTTGCCAGGTTGTGGGCCTGGGTTGATGCCCAACTGTGATGAACTTTCACACTGGCCTTGAACCAAGTCGGTTATGTACACGCTGTGGAAAAGGACCCGTGTGTTCTTGTACTCACCAATAGTCTGGAATCACAACTCCTGATCAGAAGGGATCCCAAATTTTGAATTAATTTGAAAATGTCTAATGGTTAGCTTCGAATCTGGGGAGAGCGGGGAGATACGGCTGTTTTAGAATTTAAAATCAAGGACCAACAGCAACACAAAACTATATCAAAGTTAGCCTTGCTTTTATAACCATTCCTTTCCTCCAGGAATATTGGAAACTGTAGTTCATTGAGGAAGACTAGTCTCAGCACCCACACTAAACTACAGTTCCCAGGATGCTTTGAGATACACCATGATAAAATAGTTTCTTTTGACATCCCAGAACCCTGATATAATTGAACCAGTTGCAAAGTTTTTACATTTTGCCATGAGAGATCATGAATGTATTTTGTCCTACTCTAAAGCATGATTTCTGCCTTTGTTTACTCTGCATAGTAGTGGATCCTTTTGCACTTTCCCTCCTTATATTGTACTTTTATATGCTATTAAAGGCTTGTTGTTGTTGTTGATAAAATAGCGTACAAATCTGTAGGGGAGACTCAGGCCTGGTGTGCAAATCTTCAGATGCTTCTGTAGTGTTATTGCAGACATTCTGCCAAGATAAAACTGGAATAAATCATTCTTCCGACCATCCTGAATTAGACAGAGGGATCATTTGGACCAAGGCAGGATACTGTCCCAGTGGATTCATTTTGAGAGAAAGAGAATCAAAGGTTCACGACAAAACACATTTTCCAGCTTGCGGAGTCCCAGCAACCCTTTGTCAGGCGCACTGTACATCCATTCCCTACTATTCTCGGAAATCACAAACCCATTAGCATTCTTTAGAAATCTACATATATACACCTATGTACAAATATATACATATACACGCACACCTGCAAGCTGGATTTGCCTTTGCGATATTCCCAATGTAACATGTATTCATTGGGGCTGTTCTTATCAGCCAGCAATGATAAGTGGAGGCCTAGAGCAATACTTTTTAAAGGGGTGGCACCCACTTAGTCTCAGCTTTTTTGTATGCTGCCTTGGGGTAGAAATATTTGAATAAACAAATCAAAGGGAAATTACTTTCCCAGTAATACTTTGGTACCCATCCTTGAGCAGCTTCAGGGAGTGAAGGAACAAGATGAATGTGGGCCTAAGAAAAGGTGCATGGCTTATCTGCATAGGCAGGAACAGATGGGATTGGAGAGCGAATGTTTACAAGGAGAACAGGAAGGGGAGGAGTCAGGAAGGAATGTCAGAGGTGCCATTTGGGCCCCATGGGGGCAACAGGACAGGCATCACCAGAGTTCATGATAAGGGAGGAACCAAAGTTTCTAGAAAATCCAGCATTTCAAATGGGGTGGGTGGGTGGGGGGAGTATTTCGGTGTTGCACTTTTAGTGTCGCACTTTTAGTACCCAAATGAATAACCATCGTTAACTGTTGACTGCCTATGGCTTTTATGAGCATTAAATGGGATTAATCCACTGATGGGTCAAGTATATATCAGGACCCAGATGGCATACAAATGCAATTCTTTTGCATTATTTTGCATTATTTAGGCAAAAAGAGAGACAAAAAGCCCAGTAGTACCTTAAAGACTAACAACATTTGTGGTGGGGTTTGAACTTTCAAGAGTCACTGTTCACTTCTTCAGATACCATAGGCAAATATATATATATATATATATATATATATATATATATATATATATATATATATATATATATATATATATATATATATATATATATATATATATATATATATATATATATATATATATATATATATATATATATATATATATATATATATATATATATATATATATATATATATATATATGTTGCTTTTACCAGTTGGAAACCAAATAGAGTTTTGCCCGATCTGTGAAATGTCAGGCTCATTCCAGGAGAGTGTCACAAGTGCTGATTTTTATTGTATAACATGAACTGCCAAATTAAATGCTATCTATAGGTATATACACACGCATTTCAGATGCCGCATTCAGACCTTATAATGTTTGAGAGTAATTTAAGTCACTGCAGCAGAAGAAATCCTCAAAAGCCCCCCAGTTTTACTATTTCATATCAGAACAGAGAGAAGGAAATTTGTAGATGATCAGATAGCAAATCCGCAAAGGAAGGCACTAAAGCGCTGGAAATTGCTCTGTAAAAATAGTAATGGATCAAATTAGGTGGCTGAGAATCCTCTAACTTCCAAAAAGCTATAAAATAATTCAGCACATTCAAACTGAAGATATTCTAAGGCTGCACACTGATGCTGTAGTTGATGACTCCAATCTTTTCCCTTCCCATTATGAGCTGCGGGACTAGCTTACGGTGAATGGGCACAAGGGGTGAGTTTGAAGTGGTATTTTGCGAGAGGCCAAGAATTTATGTTCAGAGGATGGCTGTATTGCTTAATGGTTACAAATATGTTCCTAATGGACACCAATCACTATGAGGTGGTCCCTCAGTTCAGAAGAAGAGCCCATCAGAACTTAAGAGGTGACTCCATCCAGTTGACAAGAAAAAGGGACACACATTACTGGGACTTTGTTGAAAGGTTCTTTAGCTTACTGGGTACGTTCTCAGTGGGACACTGTCTTAAGGTTCCCAACATTTATTTGACAAATGCTGGGAGATGCCTGGGGAGGGTGGAGCCTGAGGAAGATCAGCTGTTCCTTCTGGGTGACAATCTAGGCCAGGGGTAGTCAAACTGCGGCCCTCAAGATGTCCATGGACTACAATTCCCAGGAGCCCCCTTCCAGCATTTGCTGGCAGGGGCTCATGGGAATTGTAGTCCATGGACATCTGGAGGGCCGCAGTTTGACTACCCCTGATCTAGGCTGTCTACCCTAGTCCCTTTTGGTCTTTACCACACAGAGTAGAGGAAATCCCCAGTGTCACATGTAGAGGCCATTTTTCCTCCCATTCTTCAGTGGCAGAAATTGTGGCTGGGGTAGGGAATTCCATACCATGGCAGATGCTGGAGGTTTATCCTGCCCAGAAAGAAATGAAACCAACTTTCCCCTGTTGTGCTCGTGGTTCTACAAAGCATCCTTGACTCATCCCCAGGTTGCAGCGATGATGACCATGGGCTCAGCCATTGTTGTTGCATCATGAATCCAAGTAATGTGGCCTTTGAGATGCTGGCGATCAACCAACAATGTGAAATCACAAGTCTCTCGGTACTGGCTGAAACTTTATGGTAAAATCACAGAGTTTCTGGTGATTCCTGGAGAGGAATCACATTACTTCCAAGGAAAAACTTTCCAGGAATTGTCAAAAAATGTTGTGGTTTTACCATAGAGTTTCAGCCAATATGTAGAGAGGTGGTGTCCTGCCATTGGCCATTTTTAAAATTTTCTTATTCTCCCACAATTGCTCTGAGCTGTGAGAGTCAGCTGGAGGCATTGCCAATAAAATTTTAAAACACCTGAGAGGAATGTTCTATGCCAAGTCTTCCCGTGGCTAGTTTTCCACTTACACAAAAATGTGGGAGAATTTTAAATAATGCTGTTCATTCACCTTTAGTCTGGTGTTCTACCTCATGCTCCCATCTCAGCAGTCCACCACCTCATTTTCTACAGAGCAGCATTAAGAATGCATTTGAGATCATGTACATTTTACTTCCCTCTCTCCCTCACCTTCCTTGTTCACGCTTGCTTCCACACGAAGATTTTGCCTTGTGCAGCCTGCTGGATGCCACAGCTTCGGGAGGGATCTTCTATAAGATGTTGTGCTCATTTGGAACATGACTCATGGACTCCCATCATATCATATCATATCATGGACTCCCATCCTTTGCTCCTTTGAGCCAGACCCAAAACCAAGCAAACCCTTTTGCTCCAGCACAGAAGAGAAACCGTGGAGTGGCTCTGGGCAAAGCATCCCTGTGGACAGCCTTCCTGTAGCTATACCAGGAAGGAGATGGAACTAAACTCTCCATCCTTGCCTTTTATGCCTGTAACTGTGTTCCCCACCACCACTAGCTGAATCATGCAGGGGGCTGTCTCTCATCTTTGCATCATCCTAAAAGGACATAATGGAAACACTGCTGTCCTATAACCTTCTTTTATCACTAGTTCATCTGGTGATTGTAATTGCCTTCCCTTGGGAAAGATATGGGTCAGCTCAAATGCATTCAGTGACTATTTGGGGAAGAGGGGGGAGCATATTCAATGGCATGCCCAGTTTTTCTTGTGAAAAAAATAAGCTAAGTGACAGGCAATTTTAGGTGGCTCTCTGAAACCAAGCAAATAATGGAATCCTTCCACCTCCAGTTTGAACTGGTGCAGTCCTATAAATTCCGCAGTGTGTGATCTTCTTGCATATCTAGACAAACTTGAAGCTGACAACAGGAAGATGTTGTATTGATTGATTTTAAAAAATGGGGGGGGGGGAGACTGGCTTCTATATCACCCATCTTTGCTATTGAGTCAGAAGGAGGTACTCTGATGGCTATCCCTCTTACTTAAAATGAACAAGGATTATGGAAATGACCTATATATACATGTATATTTTCGCCACACTACTTAAAAATCCATTTGTAAATAGTACACTGATGGTGGTCTCTGAGACCCATCATTTAGTGACTGCCCTTGTGCATACCCAGTCTTTTGGCACTTTTGTTATTCTCTTAAACAAAGGTGCTGTCCTTAAAAAGAACCCTTCCAGCCTCGGATCACCTTCCCCCCCCCTGGTTTGACATACTGCTCCTTACATGATGTGTCTGATGATCATTCAGAAAAATTAGCTATCCTAAGAGATCTTTGGTATGAAGAATGAGAGGAACCTGGCATGAAGGAGAAAGAAGGGGAAAGAGGGGCATTAAGGAGGAAGGGGAAGGATTCCAAAGAAAGGGGAAAGAAAAAAGACATCAGGAGAGAGTGAAAGAGAGAGTCACAGACACCACGGCATACAAGCTTTGAGTTGATGACTGAGGAATGGGTTGTCATTCTCTGCCTCCAATCCTGCTCTGTACATATGGATGGTTTTCTTCCAAACCCAAGGAGATATGCAGTGAACCCTGGTACCTTCTGATGACAAAGCATGAGAAACATCTT
The DNA here is from genome assembly GCF_049243985.1 of Paroedura picta. Lineage (NCBI taxonomy): Eukaryota > Metazoa > Chordata > Lepidosauria > Squamata > Gekkonidae > Paroedura > Paroedura picta. The sequence goes on along the minus strand of NC_135373.1, from coordinate 109,470,118 downwards.
ATACATGGACATGGACATAACAAAGTGGCACCTCTTAGTATCTTTCACTCATGACGTCCATTCAGAATTCTTCATCCCTCCTCAGCCTGGGGCTTTTGCCATGTCTTGAACTGACAAAGCGACAACAGAAGCAGGGCCCTACCAGAATCCTGCTGAATAACAGAACCAACCCACAAGGGCTCTCTCCCTCTGCAGCCCCTCTACCCAGAATGCCTTCTGCCCAGCGTGTGGGATTTCCTGTCGATTTACGGGAGGCGGGAATACGCTCGGCCCCATCCAGCCATCTCCAATCAGATGCCTCCCCTCGCTCGTATATCCACAGTCTTGATAGTTTTGGGTCACAAACACGGCGAGGACGGTTTGGGGGTAGATGATCTGCAAAGACCGGACTTGTTTGTTTAAAAAGACCAAGGGCGGGAGGGTGGCGCACATGGGCATCGCAGCATTGTAACGAGGCTTCCTCCTGCGTTTTGGCTAGAAGTTCAGCCTCCTCTTCAAGCCTGGATGTAAGGCAGCTGGAAGTCGAACAGAGCATCCCTGGATCGTCCACTGAAGGGTCCGTTTTTGTTCTGTAAGATTCTTGATTTTGTTGTTGTTGTTGTTGTCATTTAAAGTTTAGTAAGGAAAGGAGGGGAATCTTCCGAAACGCACTATTTTGTTCCTTCTTGTTGATGGGGCAGAGGAAAATAACAGGCAAAAAACCAAAAACAAACCCACACAGGAAGAGAGCGTACAATAGGAGGGAGCCTGAAGATGGCCTCAAGGAGATTATGTTTAGAGAGGTAACTCAAGAATGCTTGATTTTTCCCCCCCTTTGCTTGTATTTCCCCAATTTGCAACAGACAAGTTTTTTTTAAAGCTTCCTGTACAGACTCAGTACCACATACACCAAGACCTCCTTTCCCTCCCACCCTACCCCATCCCCACCCAACTGGCAGTAGACAGATGCAACAATATGTTCACTTGACCTTTTGGATCGGGATGCTGAAGATTGTTAAGAACTAGATGGAAGAGCGGTGTTGCCGAAAAAGCTATTCCCACCTTCGGGAGAAAGAGCGAGAGCGACATGAAGTCCGTGGAGCTACAGGCGCCGTATTGGAGACTCCACTCTGCCTTGGCACTGGCATCCGTTTTGAGACCTATATATAGAATATTTGTTTATGTATATATATATATTTATATATGTATATTTAGAGATGTGTTTGTGTCTGTTTTTAGCACACTGTCCCATTCTCAGGTCTTGATTTGGGGCAGTTGGTCCTGGGGACAGGTTGGACGGAAGGGGCCAAGGTGCAGAAGAAGCCAGAGATCAGAGTGAGACCCAGGCCCCCCCACGCACAAAACATGGACCAGCCATAGCCATGGCTGATGTCGTCGGGAAGTCCGTATAGGTATCGGGGATATCGGGAGAGCTCGAAGTTGATTCCAGCCACGCACGTGCACAGTGAGATGATGCAGAAGGTTCCTGCAAGAGAAGAGCAAAGGAGGGGGGGGGGAAATGGAGAGACATTAGAATCACACAAGTCTTTGCTTTCCCACTGCACAAAAAAGAAGAATCAGAGGCCAGTAGCACCTTTAAGACCTACAAAGATTTATTCAAGGTGTGAGCTTTCAAGTGCAAGCACTCTTCCTCAGACTATGAACTGACCATCATGACAGTGGGAACATAACTAAGTTAGAGCAATAAAAGGTCGGTGAACGCCCCACAATTTTAATCGTTATCAGATCACCAACTAGTCATTTATTATATATTATTTAGATTTATATCCCGCTGTTATTGAGGTTTGTCTTGCGGCAGGTGACAATTCTGAAATATAAAACCCCACAAAGATTAAAAGTTTAAAATTAAAAACCCAAACACAATTGGCAGGGGTAAAGAGAAAAAAGCAAAAGGAGAAACCCCAATCTCTTTCCCTTCTCTCCCACATTTCTATGCCACCTTTCCACCTAGTTTAGGGTCCTCAAAGTGTTAGATGATGAAAAACATTAAAATGAGCTTTCAAAAAACAGGTCCTGACCTAGATATTGTCAGAGCTCAGAAGCTAAGCAGGGTGGGCTCTGATTGGCATTCAGATAGGAGACCACTAAGGAAGTCCAGCTTCACTAGACAGAGAGAAGCAATGGCAAACCTCCTCTGAACAGGAGGTTGCCATAAGTTGGCTGTGACTTGACAGCAAAACAAATAAATAAATAATCATAGAATCACAGAATCTAGTCCAACCCCCTGCTCAACGCAGGATCAGCCCTAAGCATCCTAAAGCATCCAAGAAAAGTGTGTATCCAACCTTTGCTTAAAGACTGCCAGTGAGGGGGAGCTCACCACCTCCTTAGGCAGCCTATTCCACTGCTGAACTACTCTGACTGTGAAAATTTTTTTCCTGATATCTAGCCTGTATCGTTGTACTTGTAGTTTAAACCCATTACTGCGTGTCCTTTGCAGCCAATGGGAACAGCATCCTGCCCTCCTCCAAATGACAACCTTTCAAATACTTAAAGAGGGCTATCATGTCCCCTCTCAACCTCCTTTTCTCCAGGCTGAACATTCCCAAGTCCCTCAACCTATCTTCATAGGGCTTGGTCCCTTAATAAATAACTAGTATAAAAACAATGTTAAAACGTTACTTAAACAACACACACACACAGATAAAGGAAGAAGGGTCAGTGAGGAAGCACAGGACAAAATAGGTAAGTCTTCAACTATTGGCAGAAGACAATGATAGAAGGGAACTGGTGGATTTCCCTGGGAAGAGAATTCCAGAACTTGAAGACGTGATCAAGAAGACTTTGCTTTTGGTTGGCAATCTTTTTGCCTCAGATGGACAGAACATCCAAAGAAAGGCCCACGAAGATGACTGTTGTGGTCAGGTAGGTTAATATAGGAGTAGGCAGTCCTTATGGTATGTTGGTCCCAAGCTATAGCAAATTTTAAAGGTCAATACCAGCACCTTGAAGGCATCTCAGAAGCTAATTGAAGCCAGGGTAGGTGAACAAGACTGGAGCAATGTGATCACTACAACCCATTTCTGTCAGCATTTTCAGCAACGGTTCCTTGATGTTTGACAATGTAAACCAGAAGCAAACAGCACGTGGCCTCATCCTATTACTTGCGTACAAGTAAAAAAAAAATTAGGCAAAAGAAGGCCAGAGATCACTTTCTCCCCCTCTAACTTTAGCAAGGACATGCTAGGGCAAACCATTTTTATAACAAAAAGCAGACAAGATGGAGACAGCTATGCCTGCAGCTCCTTGAAGGGTTGCCTGTAGAGTTGCCTGGTCACAATCCAGAGAGCTGTTTTAAAGTAAGATAATTCATAGCTCTGGTATCTGCCACCCCTCCCCTCTCCCCAGAAGGACTCTCATTTTGTCCTCTAAATTAATATGGGATAACTTCTGGGAGAGTTATGGGAGGGAAGATAGGAGATCCTAGGGAAATCAACAAACCCTGCCCTTTGAGATCCACCCATTTATCTATTTGTGAGGTTCTAAACATAGCTAGGTTGGAGACAAAAATAAAGCAAGGAAGCATCTCCTTACTGCTACATTCTCGGCACTGGAGGGAAGAATGGGAAATGGAGCCTAGGAATGGCAAGATTTCTCTTAAAGGGTCAGACATGGGATACAGATGTTAGAGTGAAGAGCTGAATCTCTTTCTGAAGAGCTGAATCATCAGTGCTGACTTTAGGGGTTGGTCACATGGGTTTTGACTTGGAAAGGAGAAGACCTCCGGGAGGTATAATGCCCTAGAAATTACTTTTTAAAGCAATCATTTTCCCCAGGGGAGTATATCTCTGGAGATGTATTGTAATTCCAGGACATCTCCATGCCCTACTGGAAGGTTGGCACCCCTAGCCCCAATTCATGGCTACGGAGGACCTGGTTTGTCTCCCAGTATCTGATGGACCCAGCATTCCGAAAATACAATTTTTTCAAGACAACCATAATATTTCCTGGTGATCCACTCTGGGAAATGAACCGTTAGCCAACAGAAATGTACGATTCGGACTTCATTAGGAAAGGCGATGTGATTAGTAGTTTAAAGTTTTGACCCAATGCTCTGGGGGCGGCCATTTAAATCTACCAGAAGGGCCTATCTAAATCAGTTGAACTGCAATGAGTCTGCTTGTCTGCAATTCTGTTTTGGGATGAGGAAAATACTCACCCTACCCTACCCTAATGGCATTTCATCCAGGGATTTTGCAAATTACCCTTCGGATTTCAGTGGTGGCAAATCAGGGCAGTGCAATTCTACCTGCTGGTAGAAACTGAAGCCCTGATCTACACCAACAGAGCTGAATGAGGATACAGAGATTGGGGAAGCAGAGCTCTGGCTCATGGGGAGGGAGCCCAAAGTGTATGCATTAGGCTGGCTAGGGTTGTGTGAATATGCCTCTTTTCGTTCCTTTCTGGTTTCCTGCGTGGTCTTGTGAGCTTTTCCGTGCCTCACATTTCATTCCTTGCGGCTGTTGTTCTCAGTTTGTTTCTGTTAACAACATTTCAGGCCATTCTAATGACATTTAGATGCAGTAAGTGCAAACGTGACACTGAATGTTGTCTAAAGTTTAATGGGGAATACAGGATGCAAGATAACAGAACAGGGTGTGAAAATAAAGGCCATTCCTGTACCAGGCTATATGTATGTTTGTTTACTTCTAGAGTTTATGGCAGGGGTGGCGAAATTATGGCTCTCCAGATGTTCATGGACTACAATCCCCATGAGCCTCTGGCATCGGGAGAGCCACAGTTTGGTTATCCCTGGTCTATGGCCTTGAAGGATTGGTTCATCTTATTTAACTTATACAGAATAAATAATATGCAAAGTACCACGTGAAAGAGAGACGGACAAAAGCAGCAGTACGAGATATACGTCATGCTTAGATTACAGTGTTTTGTTAGAAATCATATAAGTATGTCTTCCCAATTGATTATGTACAACATTTCCTCCCTAACAATCTTGTTATCTTTAGTCTTATTCCAATACCATATTGCTATTAACAAATTTCTCTTCAGCTGCTCCCTTCCTGTCTATCTCTGCTGTCCCCCATGATCATGCCATGCCGTTTTTTGCACAACCAAACTTCAGCTTGAAGTTGATAAGCATCTAAATGCTACCTCAACTTGAAGCTTGGAACGTTTCTTATTTCCAGTTTTGCATTAACAGCCATCTCACTGCTGAAAAGGCGCATGAAGCTGCCTTACACTGTTCACGGCCCTTCCTGTGTACCCCACAGCCCATGTCGCCATGGCAACTAGAGGGCCTACTGTTCTGCCTCAGAGGTGCAGAGCTTAAAAACTAGAGCAGCCAACCTCCAGGTGGGGCCTGGAGATCTCCCAGGATTTTTAACCGACCTCCAGACTACAGGGATCGGTTCCCCCAGAGAAAACGGCTGTGCCTCCACTTCACGGGCCCAGCCATCCCTAAGCCCTCAAATCTCTGGGAATTTCCCTTCCTGGAGTTGACAACTGTATTGAACATCCCGCTTCCCCCGACAAATGGAACGGGAAAATCAGACAGCTCCTGACAAGAAATTTTGTACTGTGGAATGTTCATATCTGCAAGAGACCAGGCATGTGGTTGCCGATGACAAGAAGAAAATGTCGATCGTTGCTAATATCGTTGGGCGTCCTTGCTTTGTGGATTCAGACCGCATGGGGTCTTTGGCAACCGAGCAGGCCAGCTCTTTCCCACCTGGCTGCTGAAGCCGTTGGCCAGAAGAGGGAGCCATTAAGCTGGATATCCACAGCTCCTGGGGACTGCCAAAAGAGCTGATGGTAGGGGGAGTGGCAGATCGAGTTTTTAAACAGCCTGAGCCCCGGATGACTCAGCAAAACACAGGCTTGACCTGGTGGACTGCTGACACATCGCCGTGACCCAGGCAACCACCACAGCCTGCGACTAGTCCCCCACGTTGGAAAGGACAGGTGCCCATGCCTAGGTATGGGAGAGAAGGGCATCATTCAGAGAGCAGAAGCAGGATCAAAGGGCTTGCCAGCCTGGCCGTGGATTTGGAAGGATAAACATATTTCGGAGTAGATTCTGCTTCCCTTGGCTTTTGCAGAAATGGGTTGGATTTAAACGCCAGTTTGGTGCAATGGTTAAGAGCGGCTGCTTCTGACCTGGAGAACAGGGTTTGATTCCCCAAGATGACCTTGGGCCAATCACAGTTCTCTCTCAGCCTCACCTACCTTACAGGGTGCCTGTTGTGGGGAGAGGAAAGGGAAGGTGATTGTAAGCCACCTTGAGATTCCTTCAGATAGTAAACACTGGGATACAAAACCCCAGTCCTATTTATCTAACCCCAAAAGCCCCCTTTCCGATATGCTCACATGATGCAGACATTCCTCACAAATGCACATTGTGCAATTGCTCCCCTTCATTCATGTCCCTAGGACCACAGGTCCAGGTATGCACATGGAACCTTTCTGTCAGATATAGTGTTGACAAGTCTGGTTTGGGAAATACCTGGAGATTTTAAGGGTGGAGCCTGAAAAGTGTGAAATTTGGGGAGGAGAGGTACTTCAGTGGGGCATAATGCCATAGACTCCCCCTTCCAGAACGGCCATTTTTTTCCTGGTGAACTGATCGCTGTTGCCTGGAGATCAATTTTAATAGTGGGAGAGCTCCAGCCACTTCCTGGAGATTGGCAACCCTAAAAACATAGGGTCATGGGTGGAGGGAACATGGTGGACTTGTTCCTTCATCTGAGGCAAAAGGTCTTCAGCCCAGCGGAGCATTGAACCAAGGCCCTAGTGGTGACTAGTCCAGTAGGTGCTTGTCTCTAGTGCTGGTTCTTTCCAGATCCCTTGCATGAGCTCACATGGCTTTGAGGACCATAGATGCTGGTGCCTTTGAAAGAATTATACTCAAACAGGGGCATCCGCCCCAGGTCTGGTTCCTGGTTTGGGTGGTGGGGCCTGGGCAGATAGTTCCTAGGGTCCCCCTCACTTCCACCACCTATCTCCCTGCAGCTCTTGCCCTCCTTCAGTATAGTGGTTAGGAGTGTTGACTTCTAATCTTCACATGGTGCCAGCTGGGTGACTTTGGGCTCACCACGGCCCTGTTAGAAGCTGTTCTGACACAGCAGTAATACCAGGGCTTTCTCAGCCTCGCCTACCACATAGAATCACAAAGTTGGAAGGGACCTCATAGGGTGTCTGTTGTGGGGAAAGGAAAGGGAAGGCCGCTTTGAGACTTGTCCTGGTAGAGAAAAGTGGCACATAAGAACCAACTTCTACTCCTCCTCCTTCTTCTCTCCCACCAAACTGTGTGTCCCTCACCTGCTGAGATCTTCTTCCCCTTCCCACTAGAAAGATGATGCTCCCACTGCCTAGCCCCCTGCAGTTCTTTCCCCAGTAGCAATGGCACGGTGTGCGACTGGGAACATGGGTCACGAGCAAAAGAGTGAGCAGGGTGGAATCAACAGCAGTGAGCCCTGCTGGAAGCCCTGCGCCACGGCCAGCTACCTCACCTCAGGGTATGCTGACACCAGCCCTGATCCTGGCTCCTCTAACCAACACCCTCCCCAAATGCACAGAGAACATTCCCAATCTGTGTGTATGTGGACATGCGCATCCATTCAAAATGTCCTTAGGTATACACTAAGGAAGTGTGTGGAGCAAGTTACTGAAAACAGGGGCCCAGCCGGAGGAATGCAGCGCCTGATTAGCATTTTCAATTATTGCGCAGCCTTATCAAATCAGGGAGGAACAAAACTCCCCTCATGCCCTGCTCCACGGTGACGAGCCGCACTCTGCCGGAGCAGCTTTGCAGCACACCCCTTCTGTGCATGGATTAAACGCCTCAGCACGCACCACAAGGCTCTGGAGAGTGCTTCATTGTTCGGCGCACACTCGCACAGAATATAAATGATTGTTTAATTACACACCACGGCTTCATCATCGGATAGCAGACGGGTGCGTGACAGATAAGGTTTAGTTTAAATCTGGGCCGATTTATTTATTTATCGAAATGCCGTGGAAAAGAGCAAACAACCCCATTGGCTGGCTCCGAGCGCATGCCCCGTGAGGTCATAAATCCTCCTGGACCAGACGGGAACGTTTTAAAAACATGAAAATCCCAACAGATGAGCCCCCCCCCCCACCAAGTCCTTTAACAGGGTGAATGGGGGCCAGTTCTTCCAAGGCAGAGCTATTTTGCCCTCACCTTCAAGATGTGGGGATTTATAGGAATGCCAGCCCGGAGGTGGGACCTGGGATCCCCTAGTATTACAGCCCATCCCCAGGCGACAGAGATCAGTTCCCCTGCAGGAAATGGCCGCTTAGAAGGTAGACTGTATGGCCTTATACCCCATGGAAGTCCCTCTGTTCCCCAAGTCCTGCCCTCTGGAGCCTCCACTCCAGGATCTCCAGGTTTTCTCCAGCCCAGAGCTGGCAACCCTAAACAGGGTGAATGAGGGCCTGTTCTACCAAGGCAGAGCTGTTTTGCCCCCTCTCTCAAGTAGGGAGCACGTATGTGGGGAAGGCTCCCACATGTGGGTGGAAGGCAGCAAACAAGCCAGGCTTCACACAAGCACTGCTGTCTCTTCCTGTCTTTGTGGAACACTGAGCCATTGCAACTATATATATAGAACTATAAGTTCTATATTTTATTATCACAACAACCCTGTGAGATAGGTTAGGCTGAGCAAAAGTGCGAGGCAATAACTGTCCCGAGGACACCCAGCAAACTTTATGCCAGAGTGAGGATCTGAACCTGGCTCTTCCAGGCTCTAGCTATTTACCTTAGTGCTTGTTGTGGTTTACAACTTTATAGTGTGAATATGTGATAAATATATCTTTATGCCCCCTGTAAGGCTCTTAGAAGAGCCTCTTGTGGTGCAGAGTGGTAAGGCAGCTGTCTGAAAGCTCTGCCCATGAGGCTGGGAGTTCGATCCCAGCAGCCGGCTCAAGGTTGACTTAGCCTTCCATCCTTCCGAGGTCGGTAAAATGAGTACCCAGCTTGCTGCTGGGGGGTAAAACGGTAATGACTGGGGAAGGCACTGGCAAACCACCCCGTATTGAGTCTGCCATGAAAACGCTGGAGGGCGTCACCCCAAGGGTCAGACATGACTCGGTGCTTGCAGAGGGGATACCTTTACCTTTACCTTTAAGGCTCTTAGCTCTGTGGGTATGAATCTGCTGGTTATCCTGGGGCCCCAAGAAATACGTCTGGCCTTGACCAGGGCCAGGGCCTTTTCGGTCCTGGCCCCCACTTGGTGGAATGAACTCCCGGAAGAGCTGAGGGCCCTCTGAGTTTCACAGGGCCTGCAAGACAGAGCTCTTCACCCAAGCATTTGGTCGAGGCTGGGCTCAGACCATGGTAATAAGATCAGGTCCCCACCCTATTTTCTTTCGTTATCAGTCCCCCCCCCCCCGGGCCTAATATCGTCTGATATCAAATACTGGACAGGAAACTGAGAACGGGAGAGTTGAGGCACTGGGGTACGGGGTAGTAGGGCATATGTTTACTGCCATCAATGCTGTTTTAAGTCATTTTAAATTGCAAATTGTATTTTGGGAAATTGTATGGGTTAGTTTTAATGTGGGTGTTTTTAATGTAAACTGCCAAGTGCCAGCCAGGCCAAGAGTGGCAGTATATAAGTCAAACATAATAAATATAAATAAATAAAGGAAGAACACCATTGGAAACATATAATTGATCATGCTATGTGGAAAACCTAACACGGGACAACTACTTGTCCAGGAAATTGCAGTGTGTGTGTGTCTGTGTGTGGGGGGGGGGGTTTGAATGTAACGCAAAGAAAGTGAATGTTCCTCTTGGATGACTCCTTGACACCAGTTCCATTAATTCCCACTTCCCTTGAAAAAAAATAGCAGCTATTCAAATCTTAGGCTGTCATACCTGAATTTGTGCATAATGCAAAATTAATGTCTAAATACATTAAAATCCCTCCAGTCAGGTATACTGACACATCCATGAACTTTCTTGCATCAAACACATTGTAGGCATTAAATATCACTTCCACTGCTCCTACTGCTGTAAGTCATATACACTTATACAGCTGCAACTATTGAAGTACTACTAAGATATGGCTATGGCCAGAGGCATAGCTAGGGTGTGGCAGCTGGTGCACATGCCCCAGGCAGCACATGGGGTGTGTGGGAGGGAGCAACTGATCTGTGCCCTGCCCACTAATGATGCATGTAGCAGGCCCACTAGCAGGCCCAGGCACCCCCCTCACCTGCACCACTGATATCCACTCTGCAGGCAGAGGATGGCAGTGTCTGCCATTGTGGGAGGAGGACAGAAGTATGTCACCTATCTAAATGGGGTGACCCAGGGTGCCTGCACCCCCAGTGCCTGCCACTGCATGTGAAGCAGCAGCCACCCCCTCTGTTGCTGTCCTTGGGGGAAAAGGGACATTGTGCAATAGGGTGGTCCAGGTTGTGGGTGGGCTCTCTGTAGTGGCTACAGGGGTTGGGTCCCCTACTCCCTGCATCATTAAGTCCTGCCCCTTTCCCGTGATTTCCCTCTTGATTCATTTCCAGGCCAAACGTGATTCAAAAGCATATAAATACTCTCAGATTTCTCCCCGTCCTTTTGCTACTCCTCAAAGGTTACTTCCCAGCCAGATCATTCCACCCACATCAAGGCTGTTCCACCCACTCTGCACCTTCCACCATTCCCCACTTCTTCAGGGGACAGGCTCCACTTTCCCCACATTTTAAAACTTCAAAAAATTATTACAAGCGGCATGAGTCTAACAATAGGGACTATCACTAATCTTGGATCGCAGAATAGACAAAATTAACAATGACTAAAAGGAGATATGCACGTGACTACTTCAGGTAAGCCAGGAAAAGGAATGAACAAGGTTTGGTTCCCTACTGATACTGACTAGAAAGGGAGATAGAAGAGGCCCACAACAATATCCCCAATGCAAATATCCCTCCATACAAAAAAAAAAAAAGATTTTAGTGCTGCATGCAAAGAAAATAAGGCAGAGGAACAGTGCAGAATGAAATTGATATGAGATGGGGAGAGAAACAGACAGAGAGGCAGGCAGACAGACAGATTGGGATGGAAAACCATACAACAGAGAATCCCCTACTGCTCCACAGTGTGGAAAATGGGGTTTTGCAGCTGCTTCTTAGGGTTGTTGTTTTTTTAATCCTTGTCAATTTCAACATTCAGTTCCCCCCTTTGCCTGCATTCCTTTCTATTCCCTTTCATTCAGTGAACTAATGCTAAATTGCACGGTCAGAACCTGAACAACAAGGATTTAAATGGAAGGCATTTGCTGGATGCTATTGCGCAGCTGCGATAAGGCAAGTGCGTAAATTTAAAAAGAACTTTAGAAGAAGAAGAGTTGGTTCTTATGTGCCGCTTTTCTCTACCCGAAGGAGTCTCAAAGCGGCTTCCAATACCCTTCCCTTTCCTCTCCCCACAACAGACACCCTGTGAGGTGGGTGAGGCTGAGAGAGCCCTGATATTACTGCTTGGTCAGAACAGTTTTATCAGTGCTGTGGCGAGCCCAAGGTCACCCAGCTGGCTGCATGTGGGGGAGTGAGAATTGAACCCAGCTCACCAGATTAGAAGTCCACACTCCTAACCACTACACCAAACTGTCTCTCCCCCACACACATGTCACCAATGCCATTCCATCCTGATTTTGAAAAGTGCATTTTTCATTGTAGCTGTGGAACAAATACCCCAGATGAAAAAGAATGGTGTGTAAGGTGGCTTCAGAATCCAAAGTCAAAATTAAAGGCTTATGGCTCTGAAAATCTGTAGTAAGATGTGTGTGCGCAATGGTCCTTTATTCTGAAATTCCCGTGCTTTGAATAGAGTTCCCTTGTGGCACTTCTTTAAGGTCACTGCTTGGTGATGCCAACTTGCTGAGCATGTCTTTGACTAACCCTCTCTAGCTTTAATGATCCTATTTGTTGCTTATAGCAACTATTGCAAAGTCTGGTAGCATTAACACATGTGGGGATGGTCTCTTGATGAGGCAATTCACCTGCAGATCGGAGAAGCTAAATGCAATTACATTTTCCCCATTTTTAATGTTTTAATTTTTTGGATTTATTTCCTGCCGGTCTCGGCGATGTTGGCTCGTGGCGGTTTACAGATTAAAATCCCAAAATACAGTTAAAACTCCAAGTACAATTAAAATAAACATAAAATACAGCAACCACATCTCCTGTGCGGTCAGAATTCAGTGGCTCGATGCACAGGGGCTTGATTTTAAGCAGTCCCGCAGTCTCCCCACTGCAATGTTATCTCAGCCTGAGAGCTGCTATTTGCCATGCTGGGGACATGTATATGTCAGCACAAAGTTTCCCCTGTGGGACACATAGTGGCTTCCAGGGACCATTTCAGGTCTGGAATGGCTTAATCTCCACTCACATAGAATCATAGAATCATAGAGCTGGAAGGGACCTCCTGGGTCATCTAGTCCAACCCCCTGCACTATGCAGGACACTCACAACCCTATTGCTCATCCACTGTAACCTGCCACCCCCTTGAGCCTTCACAGAATCAGCCTCCTTCGGTGCCACCATCCCATCCATGCAGATGTTCCATTTGTTCACTGTAAGGTATCAGAAGGCAAAACTTTCTACGGTAGAGAGTGTCTCTCTAGCAAGTTCACACGAGGAAGCAGATCTGCTGCCTAGTGGGAATTTTTCTATCAACTACTCTTGTGCTCATATCAGCTACTCTTGTCCTAGATGATGCAATGCCATCCAAAGGATGAAATGGTCACCATGCCAACTAGGAGACAGACAAAGGGGTGTGCAAAGAAAAGCAGGCATCGACTTACTGGAGCCGCCCAGGCACCAAAGAAGAGGCGCTAAGATATGACATGCCAGCTGGCACATCAGGGACGGTGTGACACTGGTGCATTAGGCATGCGGGAAATGAGACGGGCTATAAATAGCGCCACATGCACTAGCGCAGCCTCAGTTGCCCCAGGATGCTGCCGACGACGGAAGGTTCCTCTCCCACCCTCGCTATGTTTATGGTTGTAAAAGTTATATGTTTACTGTTATGTTTGTTGATATTTGATCATATGGTATTATGTTATATGTTAATCTTTTGTCACAGCTTGAGTGATGGCATAGGGAGAGCCTGAGTTTTGGGGGAGTATGGCCTGTGTTCCGACTCCCAGGTTAGGGCCTCCTAAGAGGTGGCTGGGCGTAAACATCCTGACCTTCGGGGAAAGGCTTGGGGTTCATGTAGCCAGGTGGCCCGAGGTTGGACCAATGGTGTGTGCCCCCTGTGGTACATCAGCTGGGACACTTCCCAGTTAGGGACCCTAGTGGCTAAGGAACCTCTGCTTCCGGCTGGGAGATGGGGAGGGATCCCTGGTGGGGCCACTAGGGTTAAAATTCAGGTTGCGGTGTGATCTGCTGACCCTATGTCAAACCAACACTCCAGGTTTTATTAAAGCTGTGGCCGGCTATGCCAACATAATAACGTGTAAAGCATCTTTCCTGGGGCCGGTAATGTCCGCCTGGCAAATGACACCGGAGGAGCAGGACCTGGGGAAGGAGAAGATGGTGAACTTATGGTGGCATTCCATCTTCTGTACCAGGACTACTGTGTACTAAATTATGGAAACTTTGCAAGGAGATGGAATGGAGAGCTTGAAAATTTCCAATCCAGAACACAATTCTGTATAAGGAACAGCAGGCAGGTTGTACAATGTGACCATCCTGTGTGCACACAGTGAGAAACACAACTGTAGGATCATCGTATGTGGTTTTTCTGCATGCCCATTTTCTGCATGCCCTCAACCCTCTCCAGCCTTCCTTTTAACTTTTGTTAAAGTGGAAAATGAAGTTAGTGTAAAAATGGTTAATAACTGCAAAATCAGGGTTAGCTGACTTCTTGCTGTGACTTGGGCAAAGTTTGAATAAGCTTTGGTCAATAGCATGGTTTGTTCAGACACCCAGATCTCTGGAGAAGGGCTTGACTTCTGCTCCTTCAAGCTCTGACTGACTGGCTGCATAAAGGGTCCAGAACTGTGTGAGATGTCTTAATTCCCAGTTGGTGTGCATCTCTCCAGAGATGGCATGAAGAGCCATGAAGAAGAAAAGAACCGTTGAAGCTTCCTTCTGAAGTGGGATGCAAATGTTTCCATGGCAATAAGATGCTAAAGCACTGCAAGTGAACCCTGTTTAGGATTGCCACTTTCCCAATGCTATTATCAGCTGCACAATGGCTGAAAATTCAACAGGTACAACCTTCCCCACTCGTTGCAACTTTCTGCTGGCCTATGTAACCTCAATATCAGGGCTCCCCAACATGGTGCTCATGAGTCCCATGGTGACCACAAAAATCTATCCTAGTGCCCACTGAGTGTTTGTTAGAACGTGGGCAGAGCCAGGAAGGGCTTTTGCCCAGCAAGGCTTCTGATAGGCCATTGGAGATTTGATTGGCAGATTTTTTTTTTAAGATTGCTTTGACAGCAGTTGCCACTGCAACACAAAGCGCTTCACGGTGTAACCGATGGTAAGTTGGGGAAGCCATTTTGTGGCTGACTCTCCCTCCTGCAGCAGTGATTTCATGGCAGCCATTTTGTGGCTGTGCCCATCGTGCTGTGTCAGACTTCCAAAGGTCCCTGAAGGGTGAAAAAGGTTGGGTACCTGCCCCAGATCCAATCAGTTTAAAGTGAAAGCGACCAATAGTGTGCAGTACTGGGAACTTTCTGTTGTTCTGAGTTGAATATATTGGGGAGTTTTTGGGGGGTTAGCCAGCTGTGTTTTTGAGCTGTGGTCAATAACAAGTTGAAATATACTGACAGTGTCCATGCTTCCTGAACCCACGGATTTAACATTAGAGATCTTCCATCTGATTCAAAGCATCTGACTTCTCTTGAATAAACTGGGATAGAAAAGGATAAATAATGTCTATTGGAAGCAATCCTATCTTTTTAAATAGGACTATTTATTTATTGTATGGTGTGTGTGGTGTAGCTAGGAGATCCAAGGACTGTCTGGCAGCCAGGCAGGAGATGTTCAGAGGTAGTTTGTGGCAGCTTCCAGTCTGGAGAGCTGGGTTTTATTCCCCACTCCTCCACATGCAGCCAGCTGGGTTAGTCACAGCCCTGTTAGAGCTGTTCTCACAGAGCAGTTCTGTCAGAGCTCTCTCAGTCCCCCCTACCTCAGAAGTTGTCAGTTGGGAGGAGAGAAAGGGAAGACCTTTGGGTAGTGAAAAGTAGGGTATAAAAAAACTCAACTCTCCTTCTTGCCATTGACTTCTTCTGCACCATGACCCTTAGTGTTCCTTGGAGGAACTGCCATCCAAATCCTTAGAGGTCTCCCATCCAAATTCTAGCCAGGGTCGGCCTTGCTTAGCTTCTGAGATTGGATGGGATCAGGCTTGCAAACCCAAGGCAAGCTTAGAACATGAACATGGCCATCAAAATAACCAAGAAGGGGCAAAATGCTCCAAGGAACAAAGCTGTTACCTCAAGCATATTATTGAATGTGGGACAGTCCGAACCTTTCCAGACACTGGATCACACAGTTGGAAATGTCTAATGCCTGCCTTCCTCCACAATGGGGGGAAAGCATCCAAGAACTTCTGAACGGCTAGCTGCGTGCAGGATCGTGGCTCACATCTTTTTTGTTGTCGTTTTCGAAGGGCTCTCTTGGTTGAGTTCTCCACATAACGAGGCCTTGTTTCTCACCAGCATATGGCGCATTCAAGGTACGTTAACTTAGAGGCCCAGATGATTCAGCACGAGGTAGTTATTCATGGCTTCCTCTGTTCAGACACTCCATTTGCCACTTAATTGCATGCGTCCTCATCTCCAGCATAGGGGCAATCTGGTTGTGCAGGCTTGCTTCCTTTGGGACGAATCTCCGTAAGGCACATCGCAGAGAAATGGCGACGAATCTGGGCTCCTTTGCACGTTACAGAGTTCCTGCGCGGCAGGCCTTTCCATGTAGAAACCACAGCAAAGGTACACGTGAAAGGTAAAGTAGGGTCACGCAGAGAGAAGCCCAAGTGTGGCCTCTTTCGTTTCCACGTGGGTCTCATAACATTTATTGGATGTAAAGCAGGGGTAGTCAACCTGTGGTCCTCCAGATGTCCGTGGACTACAATTCCCATGAGCCCCTGCCAGCAAATGCTGGCAGGGGCTCATGGGAATTGTAGTCCATGGACATCTGGAGGACCACAGGTTGACTACCCCTGATGTAAAGGACTCGGTACAGGCGCTTCATCCCAGACTTCAGAAGGGACTGTAGCAGGTCAGAAAGGGCAGGACATACCTCTTACATCCCAGCCATCTCTCTCATCTTAATTTTGCTAAGATAAGGAGAGTCTTTGTGTGATGCTGTTTCGCACCTGCTCTTACATACCAGAAAGGGGAGTGAAACAAGGTGGTTGTCCTAATGCAAGTGGTGGGCAGGTGCCACAAGGGAGCTGACAGCCAAGCCACCATCCCAGAAGGGGAGGATGCCAGGGCCAAAATAGACAGGGATGCTCCTGTTGGCAGCTCTGCATGGATTCGGCTTTAGTATTCTATGATAACAAGAGCAAATTCTAGCATTTTGTGACAACAGGACCCCACCCCTGTTTATGCATTTGTTTGTTTGTCATGGCAAACTTAAGAGCCTCTTGTGGCGCAGAGTGGTAAGGCAGCAGATATGCTGTCTGAAAGCTCTGCCCATGAGGCTGGGAGTTCAATCCCAGCAGCCGGCTCAAGGTTGACTCAGCCTTCCATCCTTCCGAGGTTGGTAAAATGAGTACCCAGCTTGCTGCTGGGGGGTAAACGGTAATGACTGGGGAAGGCACTGGCAAACCACCCCGTATTGAGTCTGCCATGAAAACGCTGGAGGGCATCACCCCAAGGGTCAGACATGACCTGGTGCTTGCACAGGGGATACCTTTACCTTTACCTTTACCATGGCAAACTTAACACCCCCCACCCCCCATTGATAATCCATTTTTATCTGTCTTGAGTCCCCATTAAGTTTGCTGTTGACAGGATTCTCCCCCGGTCCATCAGGGACAAGCCCTTTTGTTTTAGCGTGGACAGGAATGAGAAAATCATCCTAAAGGATTATCTACTTATTCTTCTGGCTCCTGGAATGTCATAAATCAGGCGTGAGGAGAATTTCCGATGTTGCGCCGTTAAGTTAATTATTCCCTTTCTCCGAAAAATCCCCGTTTCATGAATTAGCGACACTAATTTCTCCCTCTTTTTTCACATGTCCCTTCAAGTTAATGTATTATTACAGTTACATTCTGCCTTCCCTCCATTTCTTTCTTTATTTCATTTCGTTATTATTTGATTTATACCCCTCCCCTCACTTGGGTCCCAGGGCAGCTAACAAAATTTTAAATTACAACATCGAACTCGAGGCAGAGTTACAGCATTTCTCAGTGGTCTCCCATCCGTAGCTCGACCATAGACCAGAACTTGCTATGTGTGCAAGGTTGTTGTGTCATGTGCCCTAAGACTAGATGTTAAGAAATAGAAGAAGAACTTTATTGTTTGGTACCCTTCTTTTTATTACCCAAAGGAGTCTCAAGGTGGCTTACAGTAACCTTCCCTTCCTCTCCCCACAACAGACATCCTGTGAGGGAGGTGGGGCTGAGAGAGCTCTGAGAGATCTGTCACTGGCCCAAGGTCAGCCCACTGGCAGCGTGTGGAGCAGGGGTAGTCAAACTGTGGCCCTCCAGATGTCCGTGGACTACCATTCCCAGGCTCCTGGGAATGGTAGTCCACGGACATCTGGAGGGCCGCAGTTTGACTACCCCTGGTGTGGAGGAATGGGGAATCAAACTCAGAGGCTGCTACTCTTAACCTCTACACTAAAGGGAAAGATTTTGAAGGGCAAGGCTGGATTTCCAAAAAATTTACCTCCCTGCCTCCATGATGCCTTGTGACTCCTCAGCTTGGTAATATAAAAGTATCCTCTAGATAAGGAACATTTCCCTGAAGTAAGGAACAGCTGTTGTAATGGTTCTGAGTGCCAAGCTAGAATCTGGAGACCCAGTTTCAAATCTTCATTTTGTACCATGGCAACTTATTGGATGACCTCAGGCTAATCACACTCTCTCCGCCTAACCTACCTCGCAGTGTTGTTGTGAAGATAAAATGGACAAGAGAAGAATGATGTCAGGCAGGGTACAAAAGTACCTTTATTTATGAAGTACATAAATAAATAAATGACTAGATGGGTGGCATGGGATGTGGCAGGGAAGAAGCGCCATCACTCATCTCCAGGCGACAGAGATCAGTTCCCCTGGAGAAAATGGATACTTTGGAGAATCATAGAATCATAGAGTTGGAAGGAGCCATCCAGGCCATCCAGTCCAACCCCCTGCTCAATGTAGGACATTCAGGATAAGCATCTGCCCGGCCACTGCTTGAAGACTGCCAGTGAGGGGAAACTCACCACCTCTTTTGGCAGTCAATTCCACTGCTGAACTACTCTGACTGTGAATTTTTTTCCTGATATCTAGCTGATATCATTGTAGTTTAAGTCCATTAATGTGGGCCCTCTCCTCTGTTATTAACAGGAACCTTTCCCTGCCCTCCTTCTAAATACTTAAAGAGCCATCTTGTCTCCTCTCAACCTCCTCTTCTACAGGCTGAACATTTGCAAGTCTCTTAGCCTTTCCTCATAGGGCATAGTGCCCAGGCCTTAAATAATTTGTCTAGCTCTCCTCTGCACCCTCTCAATTTTGTCTATGTCCTTTTTGAAGTGAGGCCTCCAGAACTGCACCCAGTACTCCAGGTGGGGTCTGACCCATGCGGCATACAGTGGGACTATGACATCTTGCAGTTTTGATGTGATGTCTCTATTAATATAGGCCAAGGCTTCATTTGCCTTCTTTACCACCGCATCACGCTGTCTGCTCATATTTAGCTTACAGTCCACAAGTACCCCAAGATCACATTCACACACTGCTCCCCAGAAGTGTATTTCCCATTGAATATCCATGCTTCTCATTTTCGTGGCCCAGATGCAGAACTCTGCACTTCTCCTTACTGAATTGCATCTTGTTCTCATTTGCTCTATCTCTGTCTTCTGGGGTGTTCGCTACTCCTCCCAATTGGGTGTCATTTGCAAATCCTACTAAGGTCCCTCCTTGCAACAAATCCCATCCATGTCCACCTCCACCCCCTAATCTCCAGGTATTTCCCAACCCAGAACTGGTAGCCCTAATTTACATTGATCAAGTTAGAATGTAGACCAGGGGTAGTCAAACTGCGGCCCTCCAGATGTCCATGGACTACAATTCCAAGGAGCCCCTGCCAGCATTCGCTGGCAGGGGCTCCTGGGAATTGAAGTCCATGGACATCTGGAGGGCCGCAGTTTGACTACCCCTGATGTAGTCAGAAAATCTGGCACTGTGGAATAACATGAAGCTGATCGGCACAATCCTTCTACAGGCCCAATAAGCTTATCAGCTGGCCGGGAGCATCTCCTCCAAGAGACAAGCCCGCCGATCAGGTTTGCTGTGCCGCAGGACTGAAGACGAAAAGGAACCTTGCGCCAGCTTGGATCCTCAAAGACGGAAATGCCTCTGATCGCCGGGATAAAGAACTGAAGTTAACAAGAGAGCCGGGTTGCAAAGAAGGGCAGGATCCGTCAGGTGAGTGAGAACTGACCTTATCTAGATCCAGCACTGACAACAGGGACGCGTCTCACTGAAAAGGGAACGAGGTCTAATTTGCCGATAGGAAGCCGGAAGACAATTTCCTCTTGGCTGCTGTCCGCGTCGCACGAAGGAGGGCGCGTCGTATCTGGAGAATCACCAGCAGCCAAATGCAATGAACTGCTGCATCTTCAGATAAGGGCTTGGGACGGGATGCCGCGGCGGATTGACTGAGCCAACTTCACAGCTAGCTCAGTCGCCACTTGAGATACCGTCGGGTGGATGCAGTGGGGAGGAGGGCAACGTCGCTCCCATGACCAGACAAGCCACGATTTGAAAAACGCAGTTCTGCTGTGTTGTATTGAGCAAAGCCCCTGGATGCTGCCCAGTAGCACAGCTTGAACTTTTTGTGTAGGCATGATGGACGGTCCCCTTTTCCCCATTTGATCAGGCATTCCGAGCAAGAGGTAAACAGAAGCCTGTTTCAGCTCTCTGTATTGTATACTTATTTTAAACACCGCAAGGGACATCATGATGATGATGATGATGATGATGATGTCATTCGTTCAGTCATGTCCGACCCTCAGCGATTCTATAGGAAAGTCTTCACCATGTGCCCCTGTCTCTGACTGCTTCTTTTAGATGGTTCCTGGTCATCCCTGTATCGGCGTTGATCATGTTGAGCCAGCGGATCCTTTGGCGACCACGTTTCCTTTTGCTGCTAACCATGCCGAGCAATAGTGATTTTTCTAGTGAGTTTGATCGCATGATGTGTCCACAGTAAGTGAGCTTTAGCTGTAATATCTTCCCTTCTAATGACATAGTTGGTTTGCTCCTCTCTAAAACTGTTGGCAACTTTGGCTGTCCATGGTCTTCACAGCATTCGTCTCCAACACCATAATTCGAAAGCATCTATTCTCCTCCCGTCTTCCTTCTTCAGGGTCCAGCTTTTGCTTCCATAGGTTGTTATGGGGAAGGCAAGGGACGTGGTGGGTTGTAAAGAGGGACCCTGAGAACTTTACAATGACTATGTTCTGCAGGTGAACAAACCATTTTGTCCGCTGCTGTCATTCATGTGCCTTGGACTGCCTCGCCTTAAAGCCACCCGACCTGGAAGGCATGCTAATCAGTTTGGTAGATGTGCAGGAACTGGTGGTGATGGTGGAGTTTCATTGCCTTCTGCCTTGTGGCTGTTTTTACATGACACGATGGCAGCCATTGAATTTACCTCCAGTTCATGGTGGATTGGGTCAGGTAATTAACTGATTCCATGAACTGGAGGCAATGAAATTCCATGCTGAGCATCTCTGAAACTACAACTCCCATGGGGCTGTGCAAAACTGCACATGCACAAAGCGCTGCAGATTTGGACAGGTCAGCAGCCATTCGTCTTGATCAGAGGCAGGTGAACCCCAACTGGTGGGGCGTTTGTTTTAAAACAGTGCTTGCGTGTGTCTATAGACTGTTTTTTGTTCATGTCTGACTGACAGAATTGGTGGGGGTGCATTGAAGGTAACCTGGAGCTGCTTGCAAGCCACGCAGACTGCTGAACGGCATTGCGAGCAGGCTGCAGGCTGAAACGGTGGATACTTCAGCATCCCTAGTTGTTAATCAAAACACACAGTCTGAAAATGGTAAGCGATGAGATAGGGGGCTGTGGACAAGCAGCGGGAGTCCACACACTCATCCCTGGGCACTTCCACACTGCAGCTTCCAAACGCTTCTTCCCAGGAAATTACCGTTTCTTTGGGGGCACGAGAGAGTCTTAACTGAGGTTCATTCTGGATGTTCCAGCTTTTAATGAGTCAGATCTGGGTCACCCAGGAGCACCGGGAACGGCCTTTTAAAGAACTGCAAGGGCCTGATTCTGTTTGGAACAGTGCCCATGCAACTCTCTAATGGGGCAAGCAATGCCCCTGGGGCTGCTTCAGCTCAGAAATGATGAGGGAGGAAAGCCCCATTGACTTTCTGATCCTCTTTGCTGGAGGTTGAAGCAGGGACCTTCTACATGCAGTGCAGATGTTTTATCCCTTCCCCCAAGAATTTAGCCACATCTATAACCCTTAATCAATGCCTAGGCTGAAATGAATGGTGTGTAGCCTGAGGGCAGAGTTTGCAATCAGAATCTTGCATTCTCCCCGTGCATGTAAATTCTACCCATTTCCAAACATCTGGAGATGGCTTAGAATATGGGGGATGGTCCTCCACAGCTGCATCTGCCACCTAAGCTGCACTGAACTGAATGGGGATTGGGCATAAACATCATGTGCCTACCCACTTCCGTCAAAGTTGATAAAGAGATGTGCATAGTTGCCAACCTCCAGGTGGGGCCTGGAGATCTCCTATTATTACAACCAATCTCTAGATTCCAGCAGTCAGTTCCCCCCTGTGAAATGGCTGCTTTCAACAGCATCACATCTCTGCTGGGGCCCTCCCCTCTAGGCTTCCCCCCAAATCTCCCCAAATCTCTCAACCCAGAGTTAGGCTCCCCTTGTGAGGGGGAGCCATGTTAAACACATAGGAGTCTTACATTGCCAACAACACAAAGAACGTAAAGGATTGGTGGAAAATATCGGAGAGACTGGTCCGCTTGTTGTCCGACTCTGTAATTTGTGTTATGGAAGAAAAAGAACTTGGTTTTATTTTGAACCTCATTACCAGCACAGGCTTGAATAACAGCATACAATGCGTGTTTCCTCACGGTGGGATTCTAGATGGGAGCATATGAGATAACAGCCCACCAATGACTCATCCTGACAAATCCGTTGGTATAATCAGATTCAGCACTCGGTTCAGTGCCTTGTTATGCTCAGTAATGGGAGCTGGCAGGGAAATTAAAAAGCCTCAAGGGGGATAAAGAATTGCACCTCGTAAAACCTAAGGCTGGCTTTCCCGCTCTTCAGCCTTGGAAGGTGTACTGTCCAGGAGGCTGCCGGACCAGAGTGGATCTGCCTCTCTTTGGCCCTTACGAGCACTTTTTGATCAACTGATTGAGTTATGTATGGCCTCCTTTTCTCCCCACTTGCTTACATCATTGTTCTCTCCCCCTACGTTTTATCTTCACAACAACCCTGTGGGGTAGGGTCAGCCGAGAGAGCATGAATGGCCCAAAGTCATCTGGTAGGCTTCCATGGCTGAGGAGGTATTGAACCTGGTCTTCCGGACTGTAGTCTGACTGTGTCCCAAGCACTATAACATTCTGTCTCTTTTACACAGAGGGCAAAATCCATCTTGCTTACTTGTGCTTTTAGTCAAGGGAAACAGGCTCCTCCCCTTCTGCTGATGATTATTATTCTAGCTTTGTTATTTTTGTTTGGAAATGTTTGTTTTACTCTCTTAAATGGCTGGTTTTGATGGTAACAAAACATCATGCTAGTATACTAACTGAGCATGGGCATGCCTGTACTTCAGAGTGGTATTTTCAGCAGAAATGTGGAAAATACCACTAAACATGATAAAGCTCAAGTTGACAACTTACTCCTGATCTGATTGGCCCTCCCTGCGAGTGAGTGTGTGTGTGGGAGAGAGAGAGAGAACTCTGCCATTGAGGGCCAATTAGTTCAAATTGCACTCTGCCAATGAAGGCCAATCAGTTCAAATTGCACTCTGCCAGTGAAGGCCAATCAGCTCAAATTGCATGCAGGCAACTCACTCCCTACTTGATTGGCCCTTCCTGGAGGTATACCACTAGCACACACAGAGACAGAAAGAAAGAGAGAGAGAGTACTCTGTCAATAAGGGCCAACCAGTTCAAATAGCATGCTGGCAACTCACTTCCTACCTCTGAAATATTCCCCCAATAGGAGATGGCCCTCAGCCAGGAATGGCTCGCCCTGGTAGTTTAACCTCAATCAGAAGGGAGCCCTCAGCCAGGAAGGGCTAATAAGGGGATGAGCTCCCCACCTCCAACTTCTTGCATGTTTCAGAGGTTTGCTGGGTAGAAGAGGAAGCAACCTCAGAGCATGCCCTGATGCCAGTAAGTTGCCCTGGCTTCCTAGCCTCTTCCGACTCAGAGGAGATGGGCGGGAGCAAGTTGCCCCCTGAGTCCCTTCTGGTGGGGGGAGAAGAGCTGCGAGGGACCCAGAAAAGCCCCCCCCCATGGCTGTCTGGGACCCAAGGCAGCCAGGAAAAGCCCCTACCCTGGGAACATTTACTCATGAGTAATCCATGGCCCTCAGCCAGGAATGGCCCACCCTGCTAGTTTAGCCCAAATCAAAAGGGAGTTCTTGGCTAGGAAAGATTAATAAGGAATCAGCTCTCTGCCTCCAACTTCTTGATGGTTTTGGAAGTTTGCTGGAAGGGGAGCTGGCCTCAGAGCATGCCTTGCTGCCAGTAAGTTGCCCTGGCCTCCTCATCTCTTTCAATTTGGAGGACATGCGGGGTGGGGGGGGGGGCGAGCTGCCTCCTGTGCAGACTCTGCATGCCTTTTGGAGGAGAAGGGCTGTGAGAGGCCCAGAAATGGACCCCTGCCAGCCCTCTGGGACCCAGGGCAACAAGGAAAAGCCTCTGACCTGGGAATGTTTGCTCATGAGTAAGTCATGCAAGGTTTGCAGTTTCCAATCTGAGATGGGAGGGATGCTTTGGGAGTAACCATCACAGGCAATTGCAGCAGGGAAAAGAATGCTGATGTAGGTGGGACTGGGAAGATGCAGACTTTCCCTTTCCATATGGAGACCACCTTGGTCTTGCTGCAATTCTTCCATGACCATCACAACAAAGCAAATTTGAGTCTGCAGATGACTTCCAATTCCAGGAGGTTTCCAGGCTGCCCCTAGAGGTTGATGACCCCTGGGTCAGGAATGTTCCTTGAGGTTTGGAGGTGAGGCCTCAAGAGTCCAGGGGTGGGCAGGAGCTTTTGCCATGTACCCAGCCCCCGGGAAGGTACCCAGTGTTTCCCTGGGTACAACAGGCTTTGCTTCTAGTCCCCTGAAACGCAAGCAGGGAATCACCTATTCCTAGATGCCTATGGTGTGTGTGTGTGTGTGTGTGTGTGTGGGGATGTCCCCAAGCTGTACTTCCCTGAAACTGTGACCCACCTGCCACTGGCTGTCCCCCACCCCTTGTACCTGTTGCATCCCTTTTCCAGCCAGAAACTCATGGGGAGGCAGCCAGATGTGTGCTCTGCTAGCTGCAGAGCCAGCCTGGGCACACGCCTATGTCACCAAACCCCACCTACCCACCTCTCCCAGGCACCAAATGGGCTAGGTATACCACTGGTTAAGAGGGCCAACTCAGTTTTACAAAAAAGAACTTTATTCTATTGATCGGCTGGTTGATATACCTTGTTTTTTCTTCCCCATCACACCATTCAGAAATCAACCGTTAAAGCTTTCTACAACATAATGAGCATGATTATCTGCCAATCTCTGCAAAACAGGCAGCTGCTCCCACTTTTTGGAATTTGATCTCCATACCTTGGTCCTGTCCAAAAGTTTCATACAAATGGCTTCCAAATATTCATTTCTTTGCCAAATCCTACTTACTAGACCAAGGCACAGTGAGATCAGGACTGGCTCCAGTAACAGTTCCAGGGAGTAAAATATCTTTCACAAAGAGGGAGCAGGGTTTTTAAAAAATGTATGGGACTATCAGGACAACCAATCTGAACACAGACAAGCAAGCCTGCAGGAAACTGGACACGGCTTTATACTTCATCGTAATGGGATTTCCAGAATCCCATCAAGGGCAAGTTAGTATAGTCAGCAGTCTGCTGTGCTGCTAGGGCCGACATCAGCAGGTGAGACAAGAATGTATCACAAATCTATCAGCTCAACAAAATGAATCATGTCAAAGAAGCTGGCAACCAAGAACTAACCGAGCACGGATGGCATCAGAGGTCTTTAAACGGGTCAGGATCAAGTATATTAAAACAAGGAGGAACTGACTGATTCCCAGGTCTAATGGGCAATATGCCCCCCGCAGGGCTCTGCGCTCTGCGAGTGAGAATCTTCTGGTCGTTCCCGGCCCTAGGGAAGCACGCCTAGCCTCGACCAGGGCCAGGGCCTTTTCGGTCCTGGCCCCCACCTGGTGGAATGAGCTCCCGGGTGAGCTGCGGGCCCTGCGGGACCCTTTAACATTCCGCAGGGCCTGCAAGACGGAGCTCTTCCGCCAGGTCTATGGTTGAGGCTGGGGCTGCCGGGGTACATCGACTGCTCTCCCCCGGGCTTCTTGAACATCGTTGACCTCCTTCTCCTCCACCCCCCCCTTTTTTAGGAATGGGGGTAGGAAGGGGATCTTATTATTGTGCTGCCATGTTGTGACATTTTAAAGTCTTTTAATGGGAGTTTTAATGGTTTTTTTAAGATATTGTAACCCGCCGCGAGCCATTTGGGAGTGGCGGGAAATAAATCGAAATAATAATAATAATAATAATAATAATAATAATAATAATAATAATAATAATAATAATAATAATAATAATTGATCTTGGTGCCAGGCTTACAAGGGAGGCAGGGGAGTCCCAACCATTGTTCACTCTGCTACCATTGACTTATATCACTGTAAAAATGACTGGTGGCCATTTTGCTTCCTGAAAGGAAAAAAAAGGTAGTTAAGTCCCTTCATTGCACCTCAATGATGCTTAATAACATACTCCCAGTCAACAAAATGGCTGCCTAGAGTTTCTATGGCAACAAAAGCAACAACAGGGCTGAAGTGGAAGACAAAATGGAGGGTCAAAGGAGACCTGGGGAGAAGTCTGATGAGCCAAAAAAATTATATGAAGGATAACACAGGCTAGAAACTGCTACTTTTGGGTCACCTGGCCAGGATGGATGCCTGACAGCCATGAAAGGTTTAATGAAGGTAGCTGAAATAGAAGGCATGGATAAAGAATGAGTGTTTAGGGACAGTTTTAATCATGCGTACTTCTGTTGTCATTCAACATAAACAAAAACCAGAAATCTAATTGCGAAGAAAAGAAGAAGAAGAAGAAGAAGAGTTGGTTCTTATATGCCGCTTTTCTCTACCCGAAGGAGGCTCAAAGCGGCTTACAGTCGCCTTCCCATTCCTCTCCCCACAACAGACGCCCTGTGAGGTGGGTGAGGCTGAGAGAGCCCTGATATCACTGCTTGGTCAGAACAGTTTTATCAGTGCCGTGGCGAGCCCAAGGTCACCCAGCTGGATGCATGTGGGGGAGTACAGAATCGAACCCGGCATGCCAGATTAGAAGTCCGCACTCCTAACCACTACACCAAACTGGCTCTACACCACTACACCAAACAGAAAGTACTGAGCAATGAATGTGTGAATACAAGATCATTATTACATGGCAACCCTTTTTTGTTTACCATCTCCCCAAATGGCCAATGTAATATCCTTTTGAATCAGAATTCAGATCTGGCTACATCATGAAAGCTGCCTCAGTCGCCTTTTTAGATGTCCTACACAATTTGAAGGACAAAAGGAGTCTTGTGCCCTTGTTGGCCCTCGTGGACCTCTCAGCAACACTCCACACTGCAGCAGGAAACCTGGGCTCCACAGACCTACATGAGGAGCTTTTCTTAAGGAACCAGCTCTAATAGAAGTTTGGATGGCTGAGACCTGTGAGATATGATACCAGCTGTCCCTATCCAAAATGGAGGTGTTGGAAGGTGGACTGTATGGTATTATACCTCACTGAGGTCGGACCCCTTCCCAAAACCCCAGAAATGTCCCAACACAGAGATGGCACTCCTTAATCCAGCACGCTAACCATTAGAGCCCAATAATTAGACTGTATCACCTCTCCATATAGCATGTTCCATACACGTGACCTACAAATATAGGTTTCACTCATTTGGACCTTAATTATGAGAAAAGAATGAATAAGCAATTTGCAACATTAGGGTAGACGCATAATCCTTTAGGCCTCAGTTTACATTCATGGTTATAAGAAGTAGTGAAGGAAAACAGATGATCCTTTCTACCACATGGGGCCAGATTTGTCAGGCGTTCCGGATTATTTCGTCACATGGAAGTGATGGGACAGAGTAAGTGTAACATATGAAAACATGTTTTGCTTTGGGACTGTGGTCTCTCCCACCTAAGAGCATTATGGACTAGTAACCAGAATCTGCTTACGGTCCCTGTCCCTAAAGAATTAAAACTCACCTCAACAAAGGGCCAGGGCCTTTTCAGCTTTGGCCCCAGCCTGGTGGAATGCTTTGCCGAATGACATCAGAACCTTGAGAGACCTCAAGTTGTCCCCCAGCCCTTGCAAGACAGAGCTAAACCACCAGGCCTATGGCTGAGATGGGAAGGGACTATCCAAACTGCTGGCCTCCCTAACCAAGAACCCTACCAATCAGAATATCATTGGAATGATATTAGCCCTCTTGACGCCCCTGGAAGGATGAAGCATGCAGCAATTGAGGGTTATTTTTTGTAATTTTAATGTTTTTAATAATTTTATGAACGTAGATGCATTTTACAGTTTTAATCTGTGAGCTGCCCTGAAACTTCAGGGAAGGGCAGCAGAATGAACGAATGAATAAATGAATGAATGAATGAATGAATGAATGAAGATATGCTGATGATCCAGGGTGGCTATTAATTCACCCACCCACCCACCACCCACACATACACTCAGACAATTAGCTCAATCTTTGGGCCGTGTGTTTCAATGCCGGGACCTCGGATTTGAGAAGCTTACTGAACGATTCGGTTCACTTGGTAGCATTGACGATGTTGTCCCTTTTTGCCATCCCATCAGTCCTTGTGTTTATCATCGGCAGTGATTTCCTATTTCCTTCCAGATGGTTGGCAAAGATATCGAATAGCATTGGGTCAAGAATTGATGCTCGTGCAACATTTCCATTTAATGATGATTTTTCCTGTTAACAATTACATTTGGGAACCAGTTGCCCAATTTCTAATTCATTTGACTTGTGTTCTTATTGATCTTTGTGCAGTTCCAGGTCCCCCCTCCCCTGCCCCCATGTACTAAATCAAATTTCTCAAAGAAACCTTAAGCATTTGATGTCAATAAAAGCTGCTTTCATAGGAACACTTGTCATTGTCTGAATTTGGTTTAGCCCAAATAGGTACCTTTTCATTAGTGGCATCCCTTCTACACATTTGGTGTTACTCTGTTGTAAGCAGATGAGGCTATCTTATAGTACTGAGGCAGACCCTTGGTTTATCAAGGTCCGTATTCTTTGCTCTGATAGGCAGCAGCTGTCCAGGGGTTCAGGTGGCGATCTCGCACATCTACTTCCTGACCTTTTTAAGGGGAGATGCTGGTGACTGAACCTGGGACCTACTCCATGGATGTTCTATCACTGAGCCATGGCTTCTCCCCTACCACTATCCATTGTTTATACACCTGTTAAGATTAATCGTGTATCCATCTGTCAGGATGGGAGTATTGAGACATCAGAACATGTATTACTCCAATTTAGGTTATACGAGCAGATCAGGGGAGAACTTACTTTGCCATCCCCACAGAATAGGTCCAATTTGGTGGCGATTAAAGACATGTTGTCAGATCAACGCCCTGAAATAGCTTTTGTTGTTGCCAGATTTGCATGGAGGGCAATCGAAACAAGGAAGAGCTGGGCGAATTTGGAGCAACTTAGATAGAGATAGAGCGAGTCTCCATTGCTTGAGATAATGTTTGTGAATTTTAAAATGCAATTTTGTTGATTCTTTTAGCTGGAATGTTTAAATTTTATACTATTTTAGAATCATAGAATCATAGAGTTGGAAGGGGCCATACAGGCCATCTAGTCCAACCCCCTGCTCAACGCAGGATCAGCCCTGAGCATCCTAAAGCATCCAAGAAAAGTGTGTATCCAACCTTTGCTTGAAGACTGCCAGTGAGGGGGAGTTCACCACCTCCTTAGGCAACCTATTCCACTGCTGAACTACTCTGACTGTGAACATTTTTTTCCTGATATCTAGTCTATATCATTGTACTTGTAGTTTAAATCCATTACTGCACGTCCTTTCCTCTGCAGCCAACAGAAGCAGCATCCTGCCCTCCTCCAAGTGACAACCTTTCAAATACTTAAGGAGGGCTATCATGTCCCCTCTCAACCTCCTTTTCTCCAGGCTGAACATTCCCAAGTCCCTCAACCTATCTTCATAGGGCTTGGTCCCTTGGCCCCAGATCATCCTCATCGCTCTCCTCTGTACCCTTTCAATTTTATCTATGTCCTTCTTGAAGTGAGGCCTCCAGAACTGCACACAGTACTCCAAGTGTGGTCTGACCAGTGCCGTATACAATGGGACTATGACATCTTGTGATTACCAATGAATTTTAATTACCAATGAATTCTTTATGTACATTGTAATTAGATTACTGGTCTAGCACTGTAATAAAGACTATGGTCAGTTCACCTGTCAAGATCCTGTGGGCAAGATTTTTGTACATATTAAATTCTGTACTATAAATTAGTTCCCAGTGGCTGCATTGGAGAGAAAGAGAGATCAGAGAGATCAGGAACTAACTGTGGTTTGGCTCTTCATCTCTCAGAAATATCTCTAATAGTTATTCCAGCTGGTCATTGTATAAACAGCCTAACGTCTAACAGTAAACTGTGTGGCTTGTCCAATCACAAATGCTGCAAAATCAGACCAGCTATATGTAAGGGGAGGGGCATCTTTAAGCACTATCTAAAAGAAAAAGAATACAAATATTTATGAGAACATGTCCTAATTCCAGTGAGAATTCTTGAATGCTAGGGGGGAATATTTGGACTTCCTATACTTATTCCTATGAGCCTCTTGTGGCGCAGAGTGGTAAGGCAGCTGTCTGAAAGCTCTGCCCACGAGGCTGGGAGTTCGATCCCAGCAGCCGGCTCAAGGTTGACTCAGCCTTCCATCCTTCCGAGGTCGGTAAAATGAGTACCCAGCTTGCTGCTGGGGGGTAAACGGTAATGACTGGGGAAGGCACTGGCAAACCACCCCGTATTGAGTCTGCCATGAAAACGCTAGAGGGCGTCACCCCAAGGGTCAGACATGACTCGGTGCTTGCACAGGGGATACCTTTACCTTTTTATACTTATTCCTTACCCCATAATTCCTTGGGAGTCCCACCTTCTTATATGGGCAATCTGAAAGGTGATTCTGGAATTTGCTTGGTTTTCCTTATCTCCTCTCCCCCCCCCCTCCCCCAGTCTTTTCTTCATGTGTCTAACACTGCAGGTAATTATTTTGAATTGTAAATCACCTTAGATGCAGTAGCAGAAGGGTGGAATGTAAACAGAGAGAGGGGGAGAGAGAGAGAGAGAGACAAATATACGACCCTTCTAAATCAAGTTGCTCAAGGCAACTGGGAATAACCTAGAGACTAAAAGAAAGTGAGTCACTAAGATCAATAAGATCAACAGTGTTTAAACTGAGAACTGATTTGAATGATCTCTTTTCTGACCCATTTGACCAGACAACACCCATGATCTCAGACTGGTCATGCAAGTAGTCTCCATGTTGGAACCCATGTGGTGCAGGCATGTCAGTACTTTGGTTCAGACTGGAGAGATCAGGGTTCAGATCTCTACATTTACTAGTTGACCTTAAACCAGTCACTCTGACAACCAGCCTGGTGGACCCTAACAACAACAACAACATTTTGTTAGGCCCTCAGTGGCAAAGCCTGCAAGCCCAGAATCTCAAAAAGTTAAACTCAGCATCCCATCTGGCAATCTGGACCCTAAAGGTTGTCCTAATATGTTGTTCTCTCCCATTGCACAGTTCTAAACCAGATTTTGTTCAGTTGCGACAAGAAATGTGTGCAGTTCTGAATCAGTAGCCAAAGAATACAAGGTGGGAAACAAATGTATTTGTTCAAAACTGTTATCAGGACTCTTATCATATGCAGGAATTGAGCTCAGTCTCTAAAAGTCACCTTAAAACCACCTCGGAAATATGAGGTACTTGTTGGATTTTGGCTAGCTGGTTACTCAATAAGATGCCAGTCCCCAGGTGGGACTTATGGTTCCCCTGGAATTATAGCTCATCTTCAGGCTACAGAGATCAGTTTCCCTGGAGAAAATGGGTGTTTGGAGGATAAAAAATTACAGTATTATACTCCACTGACGTCCCTCCCCACCCAAAATCCCACCCACTCCTGGCTCCACCCCTCAAATCTCCAGGTATTTCCCAGTCTAGAGCTGGCAACCCTAATAAGATTGTTTGTTGACCCAAGGGAGAACCACTGGCCTAGGATCCCACATGTATAAAGGCACAGTGTTGGTAAAAAAAAAATCCTCATTGCATGACTAGACATGCCCAAAGAATATTGCATGACCAGGCATGCCCACAGAATGTTATTGGAACACTCTACACCTGTGCTGTGTGGCTTAGGCAAGAGAATGTGAGCTAGTGTTTAAGACTTTGGGCACAAGGGTGGCCGTGATATTTCACGGGGAGGAAGGAGAGGGGAATCTTCCAGTATTACACACACATATAAAGAGAACACAAAAGTGTGCTAAACCAGAGTGCATAATGTGCCCCAATTAGAAGCACATGAGTCACATGCATACTCTGCCACAGGAGTCCTGCTGGCTCCAAAATTCCCCAACTGCCCCTGTACAATTCCAAATTTTCCTAACAAAACTCTGCTGCAATTTATTAAAAATGTAGCACTGGCTCATTCAAGCAGACCATGTGGATCGTCTCCATATAAATGACCCCGCAGTCAGATTATTTGATAACGTACGACTTAGCACAGTCAGTCCACCAGTGTTTTAATCACAAATTCCTTGTGGAACGAGATAATTTTGAGCATGCATCAGCAACAATCTTTCCCAGGTGAGGGCCCTATAATTATATTAAAATTCAGAACAAGAGACAGAGAAAGAGCCTCCTAAATAAGGTCCCTGTGCTTGTGTTCCTCCACCACAAAGTGGCCAACAGTTTAAAGGTCTGAGCATCTTATGGAGGAAATGCATTTCAAACCCATCGTTAATCATGCAAGCTGCAATGCTATCCACCCCTACTTGACACAAGGCTCCATGGAAATCAATGGTGCTTTCTTCAAACTTAACACCAATAGGCTCTCATTTGGGTCTCCAGCTCCCCACCAACTTAAAACAGGTTCTAAAGACACCAAACTGTCATGACTTTCATACAGAGCTTAGATAATTGCATTTTAAAGAGATTATTAAAATAACAGACCTTTTAGAAGTGTAAAAGTCCAATAGTTTTTAGCATAAATGTGAACTGATAGTTCCTTGTTCAAATCACAAAGCTGCATTTACCAGACAGTCTTAGACTTGCCATTTTCAATCTTCCTATCTGCTGGATCGGTAAAATTGTTTCAAAGTATTTTAGCTGACATTATAAGAAATATTGGGAAAGTTCTGCAAGCAAGGGAAGTGTTCCCTAATAACTAGGTTTGAGTCCAATAGCCCCTTAGAGGTCAGCATGATGGGAGGGGGGAAATAAGCTCTGAAAAGTCAAAGATCTCTTCATCAGAGTTCCATATCTGACAAAGGAAGTTTGGACTCTCAAAAGCTAAGCTATTTCTGGACTCCAATCTAGCTGTTTTACTGCAGACTAGAATCATAGAATTGTAGAACCATAGAGTTGGAAGGGACCTCCTGGGTCATCCAGCCCCCTGCAGAATGCAGGATATTCAAGGTTATTTATAATATCACACAGAATCACACAGAGCTGGAAGACAGCATAAAAGGTCATCCAGTCAAGCCCTCCCCCCCCCCCACACCTTCTAGGGAAGTTAAAAATCACTCACTCCTGACAGGTGCTCATCCAATCTCCTCCTAAAAACCTCCAATGAAGGAGACCACCACCAAGGCAGTCTATTCCATCTACAAACGGCCTTCACCATCAGGAAATGCTTTCTAATATAGAAGTGGAACCTTCTTTCCCATAATTTGAACCCATGGCTCCTAGTCCTTGTCTCTAAAGCTGCAGTAAACAAGTTGGCACCCCTGTTCAACATGCCTACCATGTACGTAGTTAAACACAGCTATTGTATCACCCCTTGCCCTGTTCTTCTCCAAGCAACGCATGCCCAACTCTCTCAGCTTCTCCTCCTAATGCATGAATTCCAACCCCTCAACCATCCATACTGTGTGTGTGGTTGTAGCATCAGATTTCAAACTTACCTTAATGAAATGGCAGAATTCAATTAAATTGTGTAGCACTTTGAAACCAGCAGGACAAAAAGATGACTGAGAGAAAGAAAATGACTTTCGTTTACAAGGTCCTTCCCTCTTACCTCCCATGAGGAAGAGAAGTCCTGCCACATACTGCATAAGGCCTCGGTCCCAGCAGCAGCCCAGCACCCCAATAATCCATCCAAAGAGAATGATGGCTACAGCCATGCCCATGAAACCCGCTGTCATTCTGCGCAAGTCTGTAAAAAAGAAAGAACAAGATGCACGTTCTGTGTTAGTGGTCGAGCAACTTACGGAACAGAAAAATCACACATGATATTCCAAGATTCATATACCAGTCTGTGGCTGTTGGTTCGGAAGAATAGAAGTTAAAATCCCAAATCTGATGGGATGTCCTCTAAGTTTCTAGTTAGACAGAGATCTTTATCAGAAGGGGGAATTAAAAAGGCGGCTGTTACTTAGCAAAATAAAATAACAGTTCCAACTGGATTTCTTCTACAATGGTAACTGTTTCACAGATAGATTCCAGTGGGTAGCTGTGTTGGTCTGAAGTAGCACCACAAAAATTGAATCCAATAGCACCTTTAAGATCAACAAAGATTTATTCAAGGTGTGAGCTTTCGTCTGGCAGGGGCTCATGGGAATTGTAGTCCATGGACATCTGGAGGACCGCAGGTTGACTAGACTACCCTGCCCTAGATGTCTGAACATCTCTCGCTGGTCTGCTGCTATCTTCCAGGAATTTCTCCCATTACAACTTACACAGAAATGGTAGTACTAAGGGTAAGTCTATTCAGAGTGATTCTTCCAATTGGGAAATTATTATGTGCGCAGCAGCACATCGCTGAATCAGCACCCTACAGCTATTTATGAAGAATGAGG
Organism: Paroedura picta; assembly: GCF_049243985.1. Classification (NCBI taxonomy): domain Eukaryota; kingdom Metazoa; phylum Chordata; class Lepidosauria; order Squamata; family Gekkonidae; genus Paroedura; species Paroedura picta. Next base: position 109,435,588 of record NC_135373.1, on the reverse strand, counting down.
TCAGAGAAGACTGCCTCTGCACACATTGCCTTGGAGTTGGAAGAACTCCTGCAGGTGATCTAGCCTAACTAGTCACAATCCCAATGCAGTTTGATCAGCATTTCTCAATTCTAACTAAAGACAGCCATTTAGGGGAAACTGAAGCCAGGGGGAAAGGACACTGCCCTCATAGGAATGCAGAGACAGAGCAGGTCTATGCCATGGCCCAGTCACTCACATGGAAGCTTTGTAATGGGAGAAGGAAGCAAATCGCTCTTGGTTCAGCCATCTGATTTCCAACAGGTTTGAGGGTATATTGTTATCCCCAAACAATCGGCAACAAATGCCGTGACATTCCCATGTGTATCTTCACTGGTGGACATTTTGCTTTCTGAAGGAAAAATAAAGGGGGGGGCAGTAAAGTATCCTTTCCTTGCAACTAAAAAGGTAAAGGTAAAGGTATCCCCTGTGCAAGCACCGAGTCATGTCTGACCCTTGAGGTGACGCCCTCCAGCGTTTTCATGGCAGACTCAATACGGGGTGGTTTGCCAGTGCCTTCCCCAGTCATGACCGTTTACCCCCCAGCAAACAAGCTGGGTACTCATTTTACCGACCTCGGAAGGATGGAAGGCTGAGTCAACCTTGAGCCGGCTGCTGGGATCGAACTCCCAGCCTCGTGGGCAAAGCTTTCAGACGGCTGCCTTACCACTCTGCGCCACAGGAGGCTCTTTTCCTTGCAACTACAAGAAGCTTAATGATGTCTTCATTTCCCCAGCCAACAAAATGGCTGCCTAGAGTTTCCATGGAAACAAGGGTAAAGTGAGAAACAAAATGGAGGGTCAAGGAAGACCTGGGGAGAACACTGAGGGGGAGAAAGCCAAATAGATGATATAAAGGATTACAAAGCTGCCCAATAGTCTAGAAACAATGAGGGCATATCTGGCAGCCATGGACAAAGATAAGGCAAGGGTAAAGAATGAGGCACACACACATACATTCCTGTGGTTATTCAACAAACACACAAAAAGTTCTACCTCAAAAAAAGTTTTTCTCTAAAGACTGACCATGGAGAAAGAACACAAAAAAGCAAAGGCACAACATCTGAGAAATGAACATGAGTATACATGGACTCCTTCATACAGCAATCCTTTCTTTAATTTCTCCCAAAATGGCCGACATAACATGATATCTTTAAGGTGACCAAATTTTGTGCCTTTGCACATTCAACAAGAAAGCAGGTGGTTAAGTTTTTTTATTAATTAGGTCTGGACTATTGAAATCAGCCTACTGTATATGTGCTGATGATTCTCTTTGTGTGTCACTTCTGGCTGATCAGTTTGTGACAAATAAAGACTGATTAACAGAGGACTCTGGATATATGCAGGCAAATAGGAATTTATACACGTGGTGTCCACAGTTTGCAGGCACTCTACAAGGTACATACACAGAAATTCAGGTCTCTGTCCCAAACAGCATACAATTAAAAAGTTGAAATATGGGTTACAGCAAAGGGAGGAGGAAGGAAGAGGAGAAGATAAACAGACAAAGATTCAAAACTGATGTTCTTGGCATGTCCTTCCTCCTCCCACAGAATATCATGCTGGACCAACCTGAAAATAATCATATAAAGCATTCAGATTAGTTAGTTTGATGAATGGGCTGCTGAGGAAATGCTAAAGATGGAAATATGAGATCTCCATGTTATCACCAGGCTCTGCTCAAACCTCCTGCAGACTGTGGTATTAAATACTTTAAATTAAGCATTTTCAATGACATAGTGTTATTCCAATTCTCTCTCTCTCTCTTTGCTGAAGAACATATATTAATCAGGTAAGCCCACATCAGGAGAAAAAAGGGGAGGGAAAATATAGAAAGATATTAACTACAGGAAGTGATCTTTTTTCATAGAGATTAAAAAAAAACATTTTGAAGTTTACTCTTCTATTAACATTTAAATTGAAAGCCCTGGCTTCCAAGCTCCACGTGAGAAATTTGTATTTAAATAGATGCCATTGAAAAGCGAGAGGAAACGTAAAGCAATATGGAAGGCATCTCCATTTGCTTTGAAAAGGACTCATCCAATCAATGATTGGATTTTTTTTTGTTCATAAAAGAGAGATGGAGTTAGAAGTATATTAAAATCAATGTGGAATAGCATTTAAGGAAAGGAATTACAGGAGATCATTTAATTGCCAGGGACTTAAGTGTTGATATTTGAAGACAGCATTATCCTGGGAATGAAGCCTTTGCTGTTCCTCTAAAGGAAGCAATAGTGTGTGTTGAATTAGAGATGAACCGAAGAGCACTGTCCTGCTGATGCGTATTGTGATAAATAGTATGCAACAAAAACATAAGGAAAGCCCTGACACATAGGAATGCCAGTCCCCAGGTGGGACCTGTGGATCCCCTGGAATTACAGCTTTCCAGACCATAGAGATTCTCTGGAGAGTGGACTCCATAGCATCACACTCCACTGAAGTCCCTCTCTGCCCCCAAATCCTGCCCACTGCTGGCTCAATCCCCATAGTCCCCAGGTGTTCCCCAGCCCAGAGCTGGCAACCCTCCTGAGACTTCAGGGCAATAGAGGATCAGAATGATTAATTAAGATGACTGAGGGAAGCACCTGAGCAGAGGCCAAAGTCTCCATATGCTCTACCCCCATCCCTGCACAAGTAATATATGCAGACATGGACTGCCTCTGAAAATATATGCACAGGGCCTCTGTAGCCTCCCCCCATAATATATTCAGAAATATACCTCTGGTTATTCCCTCAATGTTGACATCACTGCTGGCGCACAGTTTCAAAATTTGGTGCCATGATCAAGAAGGGCCTTTCTTGCGTTACCACCCATCTAGTCTCAGTAAGCCAGGGGGATCAGAGGGAGAATCTCCAAAAATGGTCAGAACTGATGGGTACATTCATATAGAAGGCTGTCCTTTGAAGGCATGCTGGCCCTAAGCCATACAGAGTCAAGGGACCTTAGTGGACTATAATACTATCCAAAGTAGCCAGGGGAACTGATTTATGTCATCTGGAAATAAGCTATAATTCCAGGAGATACTCAGGGCCATTTCGCACAGAGCTCAAAGTTGCTATTTGGTTGCTGTTTGCGAAATCGCTACTTCAACTAGCGAAATGTAACTAGCTGTGCCCGTAACGCACAGCTGCGGTTTTTGCGGAATTTAGCACTTTCACTTCTCGTCACTTTCGTAACCCACAGGCTTCCGGTTCTCCGTCTTTTCACTACAAAGGAGGTCCCTTTTTAGCGCTTCTGGCCTCCCGTGCCCATCAATCAAACTGCAGGCACACCTTTGACCTCGACCCTAAAGCCGGACTCGTCGGGGTTCCCTTTTTTTAAAAAAAACCCAGGAAACCCCGTAGCAACGCGTTATCGTCCAATCATTGGCGCCCTTGGAACGTGTTTTCTATTGTTTTCTATAAACCAGAGGTTGATGCATTGATATGTTTGATTGGTTAATCCCCGCCCACAGTACACGCCCACAGGTTACCTGCTTATATGCACCTGGGCAGACACGCGGTCGGCCTCACTCTTCGTTTGCGTAGCCTACTGCCCGCAGCACAGGTTAACGTTGCAATGGAGAGGATTATTTTTCAATTGTTGGCTCAGATGCTTGCGGTGGTCCAGCGTATCCATACCACCGTGCGGCATAGGAGAGCTGCTATCGAGGACTACCGAGAACGTATTGCCGGAACGATGACCACCAGTACAAGACGTTCTCTACGGGCAACCATATCAGGTTCCACCTAATAGAATTTCTTCTGAAATGCTTCCAAAACACCTTATGAATGATGGTGGGTAGGGTTTTCATCCAAGTGGAACATGGTCCTAAGCTTATTTTTTAGAGATGAAGAAGGATGTTTGAACCATGTGATCATGAAGCTTCCTATCTGCTCTCTGGTGATCTTGTTGCTGCTCTGATGGAAACCCATGAACTATGATCACTTCATGAGAGCCAGTTTGGTATAGTGGTTAGGAGTGCGGACTTCTAATCTGGCATGCCGGGTTCGATTCTGCGCTCCCCCACATGCAGCCAGCTGGGTGACCTTGGGCTCGCCACAGCACTGATAAAACTGTTCTGACTGAGCAGTGATATCAGGGCTCTCTCAGCCTCACCTACCTCACAGGGTGTCTGTTGTGGGGAGAGGAATGGGAAGCTGCTTTGAGCCTCCTTCGGGTAGAGAAAAGCGGCATATAAGAACCAACTCTTCTTCTTCTTCTTCTTCTTCTTCTTCTTCTTCTTCTTCTTCTTCTTCTTCTTCTTCTTCTTCTTCTTCTTCTTGACTGGGGTTTTCTGTGCAGCATGCTCCTCTATCAGTAGTTGGAGTAAGGCTGTGGTGTGGGGACAGAAAGTATACAACATAGAAATAGATTTGGAAAAATCTAGGCAGCCACTTCTAATCCTAAAAAGTTCTGAAGGTTTCTTGTCCTGCAAGGTCTGTGGTTTCCAGTTGTTCCCCCACAATCATGAGACTTGGCGTACTGAAGCCAAGAGTTTGAAAGAAGTGGTTGAGTTAACAGGCAAGTCCTCCACCTTGTATGTGTCTACCGCTGTTTGCCACCTTCCTAACTCAGTCAGCTTTCGGCCTGGCTGTACATATGACCCACATGGGATTTCCTCACTGGCATCTGAGAGGCTTTGTTTGCTTACATCATCTGTGTTTAAAAAGGGAAGTACAATGACAGAGTTCCGGCTTCCTTTGAGAGGTGGCATTTCCCACCTACATTTTCCTCAGCCTTAGAATCCCCTCAGATATTTGTGGTTCCGAATGGTGAAATTGTCTCCTGTGAAAGCCATACCGGGTTAACAAAAGGACACCTGTGTGTGGCACCCGCTCTAATTCCACCACACAATGGGCTTCATCTCTGTTGGAAAATCCCCCAGGGAACTCCATGTATTAATAGACATTTCCTTTCTCCGGCCCCTGCTGTCTGATTTTTCAATATCATTCTTATGAGGGGGAAAGAAAAAGGATACACACAATTTGCCGCCAAGCATCAAATTACTCACAACGTAGAGAGCTTTGGATGCCATTTCAGGAAATAGATCCCGGGGAACGGGGTCCCTCAGGGGAGCTAGTAATGGACTCTGGTGTCTTCCACCTCTAGGTCAATGATTAGAATGTAGGTCAGACTGAACGGTTTTTGCCTCTGGGATCACTGTAGAGCTCTTAATTTAACAACAGCTGAATCCAGGGTTGGACAGGCTCCGAAGGGAGGAACTGCACAGAGAATAGGGTCTCTGTGGTACCTTGAGGGCAGAACAAGAGGGTATGAGAGAGGCAGAGTGGATAAAATGCAGGAGAGGAGGATGCTGTTAGTTGCCTTGGGTTCCCATTGGAGAGAAAACTGGGGTAGAAATGAAGCAGATACAGTCTATAAATGTGCTGTCATTATGCTGTGCATAGGGTTGCCATATCCCCCTTACCAATCACTGGGGACTTCGGGGGTGGGGGAGAGGGAAAGATCCAGGTTGGGCAACTCCTGGAGATTTGAGGATGGAGCCTGGGGAGGAGAGAGACCTCAGTGGGGTACAGTGTTGTAGAGCAACCTTTCTTAACTTTTTTTACCATTGAGAAAGCCCTGAAACCTTCTTCAGTCTTCAAGAAATCCCAGAAATGGTACGATTCTGCAGAATATGGTTGGGAAGCATACCTGTGTCCATGCCTACCTGGCGTCCCTCTCCTTCTCACTCCCTCCAAGCCCATCATTGGTCATTTTGGGAGGGGGAATGGGTCAACATGACCATATATGGTAAATCACCCAATAAATGTTTAACAAATTGAAAATATATATTAAAATTAATTATCTCCCACCCTTTTGGGAAACCCTCCCAGGATCATCAAGAAACTCCAGGGCTTCACAAGCCCTGGATGAGAATGCCTCCTGTAGAGCAGGGCTAGTCAACCTGTGGGCCTCCAGATGTTCATGGACTACAATTCCCATGAGCCCCTGCCAGCAAACACCCTGCTGTAGAGTTCACCCTCCCAAGCATCCATTTTCTCCAGTGGAGCTGATCTTTGTAGTCTGAAGGTGAGCTGGAACTGGCAGGGGAGAACCCAGGTCCCTGCTGGGGGACTGGCATTTCTAGCTGCACATTTCTGCACTCTTGCCTCGCATCACTGCCAATAAAAGTGGGTAGGGACGGGAGAGCGGTGCACAGTCTAATTGGTTATCTTTGCCATGGTGAGTTCTGCCCTTTCGGACTGGCTGATTTTGTGGTTGGTGTTTGGTGTGTGTGGGGGTGAGTAGCATCCTGTAATGGGGGATTTTTTACAGGAAACAACAGCTCCTGTCATGCAAAGCTATCCCTAACTATCCTTACGCGCTCCCCATTTCTTCGAGTGGCAAGACGTTCTAAAGACAGCATGAGATGGGAGGAGAAAAAGCCCTGGAGATTTCAAGGCACTCCAGTATTGTTTGCTTCAGTTGCAAAGATCCAGGACGAGCACAGCTGGAAGCAAAGAAACTCTCCTGCAGGGCAGCACAGCAGCTCCTGCGCTGCAGTAGATCTTCGGAGAGAAACGTCCTGCACAGCAAGGGGCTCCAGCAAGAGCTGCCAACTCTGGGTTGGGAAATTCCTGAAGAACTGAGGAGTGGAGAGATCTCAGCAGGGTGTAATGCCCCATTCACCCTCAAAAACAGCCCTTTCTCCAGGGGAACTGATCTCCAGAGTCTGCCAATAATAATAATACTGTCCCACCAGGAAACTCAAAGCTGTTGTTACTTTGTTGACACACACACATGTACCTGCCCTTTCCCTCAACTTGCAAAGGTGATGGGGTCACTTCTAGCCAGCTTAGAATCATAGAGTCATAGAATCATAGAGCTGGAAGGGACCTCCTGGGTCATCTAGTCCAACCCCCTGCACTATTTATTTATTTATTATACTTATATACCGCCCTCCCCGAAGGCTCAGTGTGTTTTACAGGGAACAGAAAAAGATACAGATAATATATTATAACAACAATAACTTAACATGATCATAACAACTATGCAGGACACTCGCAACCCTATCGCTCATCCACTGTAACCTGCCACCCCCTTGAACCTTCACAGAATCAGCCTCTCCGTCAGATGGCTATCCAGCCTGTGTTTAAACATTTCCAAAGATGGAGAACCCACCACCTCCCGAGGAAGTCTGTTCCACTGAGAAACCGCTCTATCAGGAACTTCTTCCGGATGTTTAGATGGAATTTCTTTTGAATTAATTTCACCCCATTGGTTCTGGTCCGTCCCTCTGGTGCAAGAGAGAATGACTCTGCTCCATCCTCTATATGGCAGCCTTTTAAGTACTTGAAGATGGTTATCAGATCCCCTCTTAGTCATCTCCTCTCCAGGCTAAACAGACCAAGCTCCCCCAACCCTTCTTCATACGTCTTGGTCTCCAAACCCCTCACCATCTTTGTTGTGCTCGAGCTTGTCTACATCCCTCTTAAACTGTGGTGCCCAAAACTGAACACAGTACTCCAAGTGAGGCCGAACGAGAGCAGAGCTTGGTGTAGGACAGTCAGCTTGGTGTAATGGTTATGAGCGGTGACTTCTAATCTGGTGAGCTGGGTTTGATTCCCCACTCCTCTCCTCCATGCAACCAGATAGGTGACCTTGGGCCAGTCAGCGTTCTTCCAGAGCTCCCTCCGTCTCACCTACTTCACAGGGTATCTGTTGTGAGGAGTCGAAGAACAGGTGATCGTAAGCCTCTCTGAGACTCTTTTGGGTAGCAAGAAGTAGGGTTTCAAAAACCAGCTCTTCTCCTCCTTCTAAAAAAGTGTAATTGGATAGGAGTCACACAGTGAATTCCCAGCTGAGGGAGGATTTGAACCATGCTCTCCATAGCTTGAATCTAACACGAACCACCACACCACACAGGTGGCCTTCTCAAACCACTGTCCCTTTGCTTACTGCAGCTGGGGCATTATTATTTCTTCTTCACCATCTTCCTAGTTGATCAGCTCTTTCAGTGCATTTGACTTGCCCACATTTTTAAGATTGTTACAGTCCTTCCAGCAGTGGATTCTTTGTTGTGTCTGTAGACCTGCTGAGGACTTGGCTTGCGGTCCAAGGCAGGATCGGAACTCTGCAATCGCGGTAGCCAATACACAGCTAGAGCCCTACTGCAGGATCCAATCAGTCTAAACCGAAACTATAGCATGCACTGGCAGGAAGATCCCTTTGTTTGTGCATGTCTACAAGTTGGGGATCTGGTGGGAGTTCTTTGGTTCAGTTTGCTCTCTCTTGTATGATGCTGGAGTCCTAATAAAGAGATTAATAAAGAGCGGAAGAGAACTTGACTCATGGGCTGACTGGGGTGGGGGGTGGGGGTGGGGGGTGGGAGATTAGAATTCTTTATAGGGATAAATCGCCATCTGATTAACCGTAATGTAAGGGGTTAATTTAAGAGCCTCTTGTGGCCCAGGGTGGTAAGGCAGCAGACATGCTGTCTGAATCTCTGACCATGAGGCTGGGAGTTCGATCTCAGCAGCTGGCTCAAAGTTGACTCAGCCTTCCATCCTTCCGAGGTCGGTAAAATGAGTACCCAGATTGCCGACCCGAGGTCGGTAAAATGAGTACCCGGTAATGACCGGGGAAGGCACTGGCAAACCACCCCGTATTGAGTCTGCCATGAAAACGCTAGAGGGCGTCACCCCAAGGGTCAGACAGGACTCGGTGCTTGCACAGGGGATACCTTTACCTTTTAAGGGGTGTTTTAGGGGGTTTTATGGTATTTTATTGTATTTTATCATTGTTGTGAACCGCCGTGAATGTGGCGCAAGTCAAATGCACTTAAAATGTGGGCAAGTCAAATGCACTGAAAGAGCTGATCAACTAGGAAGATGGTGAAGAAGAAATAATAATGGAGAGCAGCAGTACAAAAATTAAAAATTTAAATAAATAAATTGTTTCTTGTATCTGGGTTCTCCCGAACCCATGGATTTAACATCTTAATTACCCAGAACCGCCCAATGGAGGTGCTGTTCTTTTAGGAACCCTGTGCCCGAAGAACTGTAGCACCGGCCACCCTCTCTCTTTTTATTATTATTATTTATTATTTATTCAATTTATATCCCGCCACTCCCCGGAGGCTCGTGGCGGTCACAAATCCAATGTACAATACACAGTACAATACATAAAATCCCCCAATAAAATCACCCTTAAAACTAAGAACTAAAACCGCATTAACCATAATTCAAGACATACTGCGGTGAAAAAATCATAAAAATCCCTATTATCCCCCCTCTAGGGGGGGACATGGGGAAACAATTGTAAGCCGCCAACAGAATGGCCCAGAATGGTCCCCTTAATGTCAGTAAACAGACCTTCCTTAGTGAGGAAGATGGAAATTGACCAATTTGAGCCCATTTATTTCTGCTTTCTGCACATCAGTTCCTCTTGCTGATAGAGCAGCTCCTTTCCCTTTCTGCATGCAGGCATGCAGGATTACGGGAGGAAACGTCACTCGCCTCTTCTATACCGTCTTTCACTTGGGGGCCGGCTGGTTGCTATGCAAACGGCAGCCTTCCCTGAATGTATAGGTGTCAAGAAAAGAAACACGGGGAGAAACAGGTGCCAAGGAAATGGATTTCCCTTTGCCCTCCGCCACTCCCTATCTCCAAAACCCAATCATTTCCCTGTTAATAAACCCCCGGAGCACCGCATGACGCTCACCTTTTTGCAATCAAATGTCAATGCCATTTTGATCATTCCAAGTCAGGGGCTGCCAAAAAGCAGAAGGAACATAAAAACTGTAGCTTGATAAATGCTGGGATGACAGCCAAAGCAGTGATGGGGGAAGGGAGTCAGGAGGAGAGACACAACCACCCAAACCAACAGTGTGTGTGTGGGGGGGGGGGGGAGCAGAGACTCGCAGCACAGATGTTGCAGGTGGGGAAAGCTGAAAATAATGGCTTATCCTACACTGCCAGAGGAGCCTCAGCAAACGCCCTCGGCTGCCGATTAGTCTAGCCTGAGATGCTCTTCCCACGTATATAGTAGTGCGGGGGCAGCAAATCTATTTGGGGGAAAAGAAGCAGGACCTTTGACAGTACCTTAAAAACTAGCAACGTTTTATTCTAGCACGGACTTCTGTGACTTTGAGTCCACTTCGTCTTATCCACAAGACGGATTTTTGCCTGGCACATACACACACGCACACAAATACACACACATGCATGCATGCAAACACCTTGTCTGAAATGTTAAATAATTGCACCAAAAGCTGTAATTGGTATGGTCCCATGACCTTTGACTTGGCTGTCTCGCTTTGCTTTTCGGGGAGGGGCCATGGCTCAGTGGTAGAGCGTTTGCTTTGCTTGCAGAAAGTCCCAGGTTCAGTCCGTGGCATCTCCACTTAAAAGGATCTCTGCCTGAAGCCCTGGAGAAATGCTGCTAGTCTGAGTGGTCAATATTGATCTTGTTGGGCCAATATAATATAGCTTCAAGCGTTCTGCTTATAATCTCACATACATACACGTGCATATTATAAATACATGCTAGAACTTTATAAATCGATTTTGTTGGTTGACACAAAAAATTGGCTAAAGTCTCATGTGACTCCTATACATGGCATCAGACAGTCCCTCTGGAATTTTTACAAGAATGGGGTGTGGGGGGGGGGTAGCATGCACACAACCCATGCAACCCTTTGCTTTGGAGTCATGCACTGAGCATCAAACTGTGTATCTATTCCTCTCCAAGGACAACACAGATTCATTGCTGCATGGCCAAATATTCCCACTAAAGGACACCTCTCCAAAACCTGAATGTATAATTCTCCTCTCAAACAGAGGTGGGGTTGCCAGCTTGGCTTAAGTCATTTCTGGAGATTTGGAGGGGGTGCCTGGGGAGGGCGGGGAACAGCATGGGGCCATAATACAGTTGGCACTCCAAAACTGCCACTTCCTCCACGGGCATAGGATTGGTGTCCGGAGGTCTCAAGGAAAATTCTCCAGGCTTCAAGAATTTCAAGATCATTTTTTCTGGAACAAAACTCTTAGCATGTAAGCGCAGCATTTCCCTACTGCTACCTGCTGGTAATGCAACTCGAAGATCACAGGTAAGGCAACTTTGAGTTCTTTACCCTGTGATCTACAGGTACTACCTTTTAAGAAACTACAGCTCAGAGCAGACATTCAAAGTAAACTGGAGGCTGACAACCAGCCATCCCACAGGTTATTTAAACCCCATATCTGAATTCTAGTCTTCCCATCTTTGTAGCTCTTGAACGGCCTCTTTACATGTTCCGAATGCCTTGTGTTTGTTGAGCAGTGACAAGGGCCTTTGAAGCAGAGACTGAATGGGATTTTTTTTTTACCTCCCAGACTCCCATGTGAGCCTTTTCTCCTTGCAAAGGGGGTGCGCTGGCAGGATCAATGGATGCCTTCTCCTTTGCATCCCCCCCCCCTTTTCCTTGCAGCATCGCAATAAGTTGCTATTAGCTCTGTTTGCAAAATCGCCTTGTTGATGCGACTTCATGCAAGTTTTGCAACACAGCCACCCCGGGGCAGCTCTGCAGGGCACCTTAAGGAGGAGAAGGCAGCTGCCGTTTCTGCCTGTGGACCCCACTCATGAGGATAAAAGGGCACCGGTGAGCTTAAGGTTGGTTACCAACTCTGGGCTTGGAAATACGAGGAGATCTGAGGATAGAGCATGGACAAGCGGGATCTAGGGATGGGAAGGACATTGATGGGGTAGAATGCCATCCAGCCCATCTTCTGTCTCAGCCTCACCCACCTCACAGGGTGTCTGTTGTGGGGAGAGGAAAGGGAAGGCGAATGTAAGCCGCTTTGAGACTCCTTCGGGTAGAGAAAAGCGGCATATAAGAACCAACTCTCCTTGTTCTTCTAAAAACAGCCATTTTCTCTAGGAGAAGTGGAATCCATGTTTTGAACAAGCAAACAATAAGTGGTTGATGTAGCTTGGAGACGGGCTGGAATTCCAGGAGGTCACTTGGAGATTGGCAGCCCCATCTGAGTCTGAAAACTGCCCTTAAATGTCTGCTTCAGAGTCGTTCAGACTTCTTGTGGTGCTGCTCATCAAATGCCCAAGGGTCCCTGGACCCCGCTTGTGTGCCCCACAGACATGCATCAGGAATGGGGAAGCCCAAACGGGCTTGGAGCCATCTTTCCATGTTGAAACCCATGGCCCATGGCCAAAGAGTGGTTCCGTGGAACTGGTGGACACATTAAAATAACTCTTTGCATGGATTCTGGACTGATTCTGCACTTACTTTGTTTTTTTCATTGTGGATCCTGCTGAATTTAGATCAATTTGAACCCGGGCCTTCCTCCTTCCTATCCCCCCTCCCCAAATTGAAATAGAAATTGTTGCACTTGATTGGGAAAGCTCAGAGCTGGGAGGGGGGCCAAGCACAGTAGGAGTGTCTTTCCTTTCTTGAAGTGGGGGGGAGGGGGAGAGGATTGGAGATAGCAGAGGAGGGAAAATAAATCCAAGAGGCAAATCTCTGCTGAAAGAAGTTAAGGCTTCTGGAGCGCAGTCACTTTAAGACAAGCCTTGCAACCGGGAACCTGGAAGTCTTTGAACTGACACCCTGGCCAATCAGGGAAGACTGCTTTGCTACAGCGTTGGAGGCACGAGGCAGGAAGTTAATTCGCAAAAAGTAGAGATCTGCACATTTACGGATGTTGATTTTTCAAATATTGAAGGTTATATCCATTTCTGGATATTGCGGGGGAAAGGTAGAGTCACTCCAGATCAATCATGCATGTTGCAGAGGGGAAATTTAAAGTGCCTAAAATCAAAGTGGAAATTGAATTTCGTGTAGATAGCAGTGATTTATTTGAGCTGGGCGTGGGTAAAAAGCCCCATGCAGACTACAACCTGGTGGTTGTGTTGGTCTGAAGCATTAGGACAAAGTCTGAGTCCGCCGGGACTTTTAAGCCCAACAAAGTTTAATTCTGGGTATAAACTTTTTTGAGGACACACACTTTTTCAGATGCATTCCTCTTTGGAAGGAGTGTGCAGGCACACAAAACCCAGAATTAAACTTTGTTGCTCTTAAAGGTGCCATTGGACTCAGACTTAGTTTGAATTCTTAGAGTTGTTTTTGTCTGGGCTTCTTCATTACGCAGTACACGATAGGCAAATGTCTCCACCCGAGCAAATCCATCTTACAATCATGTTTTCATTGTGCCTGCATCACTCTGGCTTTCTCTGATGCGTTGAGACACTTGCTTCCTTCCGAAAACAAAATGATGGGATCTGACTTGGCATGCGGTTTTAACTGATCTCGGAAGCTAAGCAAGGTGGCACCGAGCAGGTAGTGTCCCCATGCAGAACCCAAACGTCATTGCGTAGGACACACCAGGCTGCCTCCCAAGCTTAGCTTTAGAAGTGACAAAAAAGGAGGAAGAAGATGAACCACAAAGATGCTTCCCGCTTTACTTTAAAAAGACAAGGGTACACTTTTGGACATTCTCATGTCCCAAGATGCACAGAATGTGAAGCTGCCAGGTCCATGCATCTCTAGTTTGCAAGAGGAGTGGCATAGATTCTCAGCTCTGCTTCCAGAAAGAGTGGACCTGACACACCCATGAGGGATGTCCCATTCTCCTCTCCTCTGCTGGTACCTGTAGCCTCCACTGTGAGAATCCTCTCTCTCACAGGCCAAGTGATACAAGGCTAGAGTTGGAGCAGAACTCACACCAGGCGTTCTTTCCACTTCAGAAAACAGCCCCCCCCAGCCCATTAGCTGAATAACAGTGGCGGGGCAGCAGAAGGCTTAGACCTTAAACCATATCCTGAGTGCTTTCTGCTCTTAGCCTCCTCATCACTGCCAGCTGGATGATCAGGCGGAAGGGGGCTGGTGGAGTGTAGATGGCAGGGACACATGTTTAGCATGCTTTCTGCTCCAAATCCAGGACCTCCCCCCATCACCCAGCTTGAGGATGAGAGGTCTGGAACAGGAAGTTCATAAGACCCAGTGTCTACTCCAAACCACCTGCTCCTACTCACCACTGACCAGTTCCTGCCAGGTTGTGATTGAGATCTTGCAGCATTCTTAAGATCTCATTATAAGAAAATTGCCCTTATCTGTACATGGCCCCATTGCACTGATTTTTTTGACCTATACTCTGGGCCCTTGTCCAGAATTAGATATAAAGGTATAGGCTCAATCTGAGAACCAAGTTTTGCACCCATTCAGGAAACATCAACAAAAACTGTGTAAGATTTAAAAAGGCAATTCTGAGGCTAGCTGTGGCCACCTTTGCCAAGACAGCCGCTTCAAGGAAGCACTCACTATCATGAGGATCACGGATGTGCATTCGTTTCGCCCAGATGATCACAGGGTTTTCCCCGTGTAAAGCCGATGGGTGGCACATTGATTCTAGCAGTTCTCGGTTCAATGAGTACTTCCTACATTACATCTAAAGCAGTGAAATGTGAGAAGCATGCACGACTTTCTCCTTTCTACATTATGTGCAAGCTGGGCCTCAGTCACTCTCTCACCTGCCATGCCCTCTTCTGTTGTGTCCCACAGCTCTGGAAATCATCACTTCTACCCAGCACTGCATGCTGACATTCTTTAAAGGAAACAATCACAACTACAATTCAGTATCAAAAGACAGATGCTGCTGGATCAGATCTGTGGTTCAACTGGTCCACTGTCTTGTATTGCACAATGGCCAACCAACTGTCCCGGAGGACCAACAAAAAAAGCTCCAAAACCAAGGCCTCCCCCGATGTTTCCTCTCAGCATTAGAGTTCTGAGGTTAACTGCATCTGGATATGGAGGCTCCATAGAAGTAACTGAGACAATATTTGCACGTGCCGGAGAAGGAAGTGGTAAATATCTTGGAGTGGCAGAACAGAGTACACCACTACAGATTGTATGTGGTGGGTTCCATCCTTATCCATGGTTCCTCTATATATTTGTGAAACAGCTTGGTGGGTGGGACATGTCCGCTGTCCAAGTTGGATTGGCCCTGCCCCTGCAGCTCCCGCCCTCCATCCCTGGACTCTAGCATCTTTGCTCTCAGATACGCTCCAGTGCCTGGAGCCAGCTCCAGGTAAGGGGAGAGGGCCCTGGGCAAAGGGTCGTGGTGGAGGACTTGCTAATGAGGATCTCTGGGCCTGCTAAGCAGAGCCTGCTAACGAGGGTCTCCTGGCCTGCTGACTGCCCGCTAAGGAGCTCTGTCCTGGGCCTGCTAATGAGCTGGCCAGCCCCCACCCGCCCCATTTGATCTGGCTGCGAGCTGCGGCCCAAAGCCACCTTAATCTGCCTGGCTTGAGGCCAGGGTAGGGGACCCTTTCAAGGCCCGTTCTTAGGATCTTAAATAATCCTTCACAGGAAAAGAAACAACAACCCCTCTTCCAAATAGCTATCTAGCACAGCAGGAAGGAATGATTCTACCCCCCCCCCTTCCTTTGCTAAGTTTACTAGTCTCATTTGCACAGGGAGTTTTTAATAGAAGAGAGCATTCTAAAAGGTGAGCCTAATTCTTCTGCCAGTAAATCATGTCTTAATTAGGCCTAAGACCAAATATAGCACAAGGCCAGGTCAACTCAAGATTTAAATTAATCCATGGACAATGGATTGGTCAATGGCCACCAGTGAAGATCCTGGCAATTCTTCCACCCCCCCCCCCAGCCCTGACATTGAGAGTGCTACTCTTCTTAGAACACAGGTTGCATTTAGTCACCATGGCTAACAAGTGAAGCTGGATCTGTCCTGCACAAATTAGTCCAACTCCACAGTTGGTCAATGATCGTACCCTTGAAGTAGATTCTCCGGCTTCACCTCAGGCAATTAGACCCTCAGACTGATGGTGCTCTGCCTGAGGGAGTTTCAATTGGCTGAGGGGGTTTCAATTCTCAGCTGCATCCGGATCTGAATCTGCATAGCCCCGCTTGGAAAGGGAACTCAGGACGGAACATTATGCTTGAACGAAATTGTTGTGGCAAAGAACAATGATGGATAAACGCAGCCCCACTGTGACGAAAACTAGCTTATGATTGCCGGTGGAGAAATGCGCTTAACCAGTTTTGCATTCAGATTGCTCGACGAGGGATTAGCAGAGAAAAATCTCATCAAGGAAAAGGCACTGCAGTTAGCAGAGCACACAGACTTTGCATGCTGAAGGCCCCAGGTTTGGTTCCTGGCATCTCCATTTGAAAGGTCTTAGGAGCAGGGCTGTAGAATACCTCTGAGAACCTCTGAGCTCCATGGAATGTCCATCTGACTCAGGATAAAACAGTCTTAAGCCTGAGAGTCCGGAGCATCTGTGCCCTGGGTCCGCATGCCTGACTCTGCACTTACCCGGAGAAGCAAGGAATCCCTTGGGAAGCAGCCCCATCAAGGGTTTCCAAGCTCCATAAGGGACATGGAGATCTCCTGGTAGTATAATTGATCTCCACAATCTAGAGAGATCAGTCCCCTTGAAGGAAGTGGCAGACTGTATGGTGGACACTATGACCCTTACACAAACTCTGCCATCCCTAGGCTCCATCCCCCAAATCACCAGGTACATCCCAACTCATGACTGGCAACCCAAGCCAGAGCTTAGAGCCCAAGCCGCACCCCATTGGAGTTCACCCTGAAGATCCCCAACCAGGAGGAATGAAGCCAGCCAACATGGACATGCCATTCATCTGAACAACTGACACCCCCCCTCCCCAGGTTTAGTGCCACATTGGATGTTCTCAGCTCCCTGTGGTCCACACGACATGGGGGAGGGGCCCCTGGCAGCAGACTGGTCTGGGAACCCTCACAGCCACAGCCTATGCAAGCCACAAGCATGGTGAGGTGAGGGAAGGGGAGCTGAAGTGACATCATGGGATTTGCACAACATTGAGAAGAAGAGGAACTGTGTTTTATGCCCTGCTTCTCACTCCCTGAAGGAGACCCAAAGGAGCGTACAAACGCCTTTCCCTTCCTCTCCCCACAACAGACACCCTGTGAGGTATGGAGGAACGTAGAAGACCTGTCAGCCAGAAAACCAGTGAGACGAAGACGGATTCAAGCTGATGGCGGCATCAAATAAAGGACGTTTATTCCATACCATCTCTGTCACAAAACAAGCCCTGAGGCAGATTGCTCGCTATTGAAATTTATCCGTGACTCTGCATGTGTGTTTTTTTCTAATCTAGAATAGCCAGAAGAATGAGTCTACAAATATCCAATCCATGTATGCGTTAACACCTTCAATGTGATTCAGGAGCCAGCAGCTACTGCCTACAAATTGGCCCCCACTTTCCTCTACCAGAAGGAGTCTCAAAGCCGCTTACAAACACCTTTCCTTTCCTCTCCCCACAACAGACACCCTGTGAAGTGGGACAAAGGGCGTTCTGAGAGAACTCTGACCAGCCCAGCTGGCTGCAGGTGGAGGGCTGGGGAATCAATCCTGGTTCTCCAGATTACAGGCTGCCATTCTCTGCCACTACACAATGCTGCCTCTTGAGGCAACCACTACCCCACACAATCTCCTGCTGGCTGCTAGCCATGGGCTGGCAACCTAAGTGAAGACCGCTACCTGGGCAGACCAGTGCCAGATTCAAGGCCGTCTGCATGAGCGGTGTCACAGTGCTGCAAAGCTGTCATAAAGCAGCCACTGAAGCTACAGCCGAGCATGTGGGACATCATAAAAAAGGGCATTAGGGAGCCTGGACTGGCCACTGTTCTCTGTTGGGCATAATCACGTGGAGAAGCAGCACGAGTCCTGTTTGCTGTACTTCCCAATTCCTTTCTGAGGGCAAGACTGGCAGTTGACATCCCATGCTCCTACCTATGCGCCCTGAGCGCTCCGATGCAGGTGGACGAGGGTGAAATGAGCGCCACAGGACTAGCTGGGGAAAGCGCTCCTCCGACTGACACCCCTGTGTCCTTTGCAGGGGTGGGGGGCCGCGCAACACGGATAAACCAGTGGATGCAAAATGAGCCAGGGCCCAGTTTAGCGACATAAAAATGCAGAGTGTTAATTAAGGGACTTGTGATTTGCCAATGAAAGCACAGCAGGGCATCTCACAGCCCGATCAAAGGCTCAACTTTCTGATGGGATCTTAAGTGCACGAGCCATGAAATTGCTTTTCAAAAAGAGAGAGAGAGAGAGAGAGGAGAGAGGGAAAAAGAAAAGAACGCACAGCACAATGATGGAGAGGGAAGCACGCCTGGGAACAGCCTCCTTGGAATACAACTGCAGTGTGTGTTTGCGTGTGTGTGTGTTTGCGTGTGTGTGTTGGCCTCAAAAGATTGCTGGAGCTGAGATGGGACTCATCAACACCTCACCTCATGAATATGAAGCATCCTTACTCCTGTCCTTGAGAATAACGGGAAGGAGGCTGACGGGCTCTGCCCCCCTAAGCAGAGTCACACCCTTTTTGCCCCATTGGCGTCCATGGGCTTTGAACCTATGAAGGTGTCTTATGCTGAGTCAGACCGATGCTCCATCAGGGTCAGCAGTGTCTCCTCGGACTGGCAACAGCCCTCCAAAGTCTTAGAGGTCTTTTGCATTATCTGCTGCCAGATCCTTTAACTGGAGATGTAAAGGATTGAACCTGGGACCTTCTGCATTGCATGGAGAGCCAGCTTGGTGTAGAGGGGTGGTCTCTAATTTGGAGAGTTGGGTTTGATTCCCCACTCCTCTACATGCAGCCAGTTGGGTGATCTTGGGCCAGTCACAGTTCTCTCAGAACTCTCTCAGCTCCACCCCACCTACCTCATCAGGGGTCTGTTGTGGGGAGAGGAAGGGTAGGCTATTGTAATTGTAGGACTGAGATTTCTTTGGGCAGTGAAAAGTGAGGTAGAACAAAAGTGGTCTGCTGCTGCTGATGCTCTTCTTCTTCTTCTTCTTCTTCTTCTTCTTCTTCTTCTTCTTCTTCTTCTTCTTCTTCTTCTTCTTCTTCTTCTTCTTCTTCTCTGAGCCATGGCTTCCCCAGGAAGTGTAAGATTATTTTTCAGATGGCACTGAATGGATTCTGTACACAGAAATAAAACTTCATTTTATGCAGGGTGGGAATCTTGCCAGACTGTTTGGGCTGCAACCTTGAGATGTTCTGGTTTTTCTCAGAATTCTCAATGAGATGCTGTCTCCAAAACCCGAGCAACAAAGCCAGTGTTCTAGATCGAATCAAACCTGAACTCTCCCTAGAAACTAAATTGACTAAACTGAAGCTATCGTTATTTGGGTACTTTATGAAAAGACTGGCAAAGTTAATAAGGCCTGGGGGAAAGGAAGGCAGCGGGGGAAAAGGACGATCCAACATTAGATGGGTTGACTTGATCAAAGAGGTCACAGGGAAGATCTGACCAAGGCTGTTAATGATAGGATGTTTTGGAGGACTAATTCATAGAGTTGCCATAAGTCAACTTGATTGCACTTAATACACACACACAAATAAATGTATGCTCCCCCTAGCTGCTTCTACTGCCATCTGTTCCTCTTTCTGGATGCAACTGATCTGGTCATGACTGTCCACATGACAATAATTGCAGGGCTCACCCAAAATCTGCTGCATCAGCTGGTCAAAAACTCTTCAGATGGTGCATGTATATAATGCATAAGTAACTCATGGAACTCTCTACCATAGGATGTATCGATGGCCTAATGGGATTGAACAAATACCTCATTGAGGGCACGGCATGCATGCTCACCAGCATTCTTTAGAGTTCCCTACTCTTATGCTATTCTGAGCTATTTAGAATACCTAACGATCCCTCAAAAGAGCATTTACACTCGCCCGGTTAAATTCTTTCTCCTCAGCAGTACTGGAAGGCCAATTTTCAGGCATAGTGTATTTGAAGTTTGTCAGTGTGGATCTGGTCAACTTGATTCTTTAGAACACATCCATTGGAGTATGAAAGTTGGCCTGATTTGAGAAGATATTTGTCCTCCTTCTTAAGAGGTTACTTGAATTGATCCTCTCCAAAAAAAATTGTCTCTTTCATTGTAGACGAGGATCGGAAAACTTCCTTACCAGTTGCTAAATATTTAGCTGTGGCCATTGCCTCCAATAGGGTTGGATTTTAATCTGTTCAAGATCGTTGAGTGAAAAGAACAGCAAGATAAGAAGAATGTATCGATAGCCAGTAGTTTACAAGTTTTAAAAGAAGATCAGACACATTCATGGAAGATAAATAGTTCAATGACTCTTTGACTATGATGGCAGTATTGCTCATAGGCATCATTCCTCTGAATACGAATTTTCGGGAGCAATTCTGGAGATGTGGGTTTGGCTTCCATGTTCTACATGTGCACTTTGGGGAGTCATTTGATAGACCACTGGAGGAAACAAGATGCTGGACTAGATGGACCATTGGTCTGATATAGTAGGGTTCATTCAGTGCCATTGTAGTAAGCAGAAGTCAATGGCCTTATTGTTGTTGTTATGTGCGAAGTCGTGTCCGACCCATCGCGACCCCATGGACAATGATCCTCCAGGCCTTCCTGTCCTCTACCATTCCCCGGAGTCCATTTAAGTTTGCACCTACTGCTTCAGTGACTCCATCCATCCACCTCATTCTCTGTCGTCCCCTTCTTCTTTTGCCCTCGATCTCTCCCAGCATTAGGCTCTTCTCCAGGGAGTCCTTCCTTCTCATGAGGTGGCCAAAATATTTGAGTTTCATCTTCAGGATCTGGCCTTCTAAAGAGCAGTCAGGGCTGATCTCCTCGAGGACTGACCGGTTTGTTCGCCTTGCAGTCCAAGGGACTCGCAAGAGTCTTCTCCAGCACCAGAGTTCAAAAGCCTCAATTCTTTGACGCTCGGCCTTCCTTATGGTCCAACTTTCGCAGCCATACATTGCAACTGGGAAGACCATAGCCTTGACTAAACGCACTTTTGTTGGCAGGGTAATGTCTCTGCTTTTTAGGATACTGTCTAGATTTGCCATAGCTTTCCTCCCCAGGAGCAAGCGTCTTTTAATTTCTTTGCTGCAGTCCCCATCTGCAGTGATCTTGGAGCCCAGGAAAATAAAATCTGTCACTATCTCCATTTCTTCCCCTTCTATTTGCCAGGAATTGAGAGGGCCGGATGCCATGATCTTTGTTTTCTTGATGGCCTTAGAAGGATCTAACTCTGCCTAGGATGGCACTGCCATATCATATTTACTTTTTTAATCTAGTCCTCAACGTGGACATGCTTACATCAATGCCCAAAATCACAACCAATTTAGGGCAATCCCAGCAAAGGGCTTTCAAAATAAGTGAGAAGCAGAGGTGGTTTGCTGCTCTTCCTCTACAGAGGCTTCCTTGGTGATTTCCCATCCCATCTGCTGAGTTTCTGAGAGCTGATGAGATTGGGATACATCATGATACTTCCCCTCCCCCTCGACCTGGAACCAGTTGCTTAAACCTTCCCTTAATCCAAACGATTTATCCCATCTGTATCTTCCCTGCCCTCTTTCTCATTCATTCATTCATTCATTCATTCATTCATTCATTCATTCATTCATTCATTTCCCGCCACTCCCCAAAGACTCGTGGTGGGTTACAAGTGTCAGATAAAATATTTTAAAAACCCATTAAATCCCCTGATATTAATACCATAAAATATCAACTGTATAGAATAAAGATATGGCGGAAACATCGTCCCATCCCTAACATTCCCAGTAATACCTCTGGAGGGGGAAGAGAAGGGTGAGGAAGGGACAGATGGAACCCACAGGCTGCCGCTCCTATAGGCGGGCCATGATCGACCTTGCTGCCCAGCCTCAACCATAGACCTGGCGGAAGAGCTCTGTTTTGCAGGCCCTGCGGAATGCTGAAAGCATTCTCTTGACCCCCTTTGCTTCCTACCACGCCAAAGGAAAGCCGCCTGCTTGATGGCCTTCCACATTTAACATGAGATCCCCACTTGGCTCTGCTCTTCCCCCTCTAGAACGGTCTTCTTCCAGTAGCTTAGCAACAATGCGTGCCAAGCAAGTCAGATTCCATTTTTTATTGACATCATCCATCCTGGAAGCTGGTGCATGAAATAGAAAATAAACAAACAGACAAACATTTGAATTCCAAGCCCCATTTACGGAAAGCAGTGCGCCAAATAAGGGGGGAAGAAGGCCCCCAAACCGTACAGAAATTGATACGGCTTTCAAGCATAGCTAACGGCGTGCGGCACGGAAGGCCTCCGAGACTTTTAAAAGTCACAGTGTGAAACAAAACACACAAATCTGGTTCAAGCCAGCTGCGGAATGTCATCATATTTATGTTGTTTTGTATTACTGCATCTAGTTCTTAAGAAAAAAAAATCTCAGCAGAAATAGGGAATGGTTGAGTCAGCGGAGAAAAGTTTCCATTCTGGGCCATTTGCAGCATGTGAGTATTCCACCCCCCCCCTTTTAATGCACAAACTAGGTTGCAAAGAGAAGATGGTTAAAGGGCACTTTCAGACATTATGTTTTGAGGTGGACATTTAAGTGTCTTTCCCATATAACCCCCAAAGTCTATTAAGATTAAGCCAGGAGAATTTGCTTAGGGTTACCGGCTCCAGGGAAATTAAACTGGCCTCAACCAGAGCCAGGGCCTTTTTGGACGTGGCCCCAGCCTGATGGACCAGAGCCCTCAAATGGTTCTGTAGGTCTTATAAAACAGAGCGGTTTCTCAGTGGAACAGGCTTCCTTGGGAGGTGGTGGGTTCTCCATCTTTGGAAATTGTTAAACAGAGGCTGCGTAGCCATCTGAAGGAGAGGCCGATTCTGTGAAGGCAAAGGGGTGGCAGGTTGCAGTGGACGAGTGATAGGGTTGTGAGTGTCTTGCATAATGCAGGGGGTTGGACTAGATGACCCAGGAGGTCCCTTCCAACTCTAGGACTGTAGGATTCCAGAGCTGTTCCACCAGGCCTATGGAAAGGTCCAATAAACACCAATGAACAAAACCAGCATCTCTATCGAAACCTCATTCACTGCACCTGGGGCGAATAACATTTCTCTGCTCTTCCCCTCCTGCCACTAGAAGATTAGAAATAATGCACGGGAGGGCAGAGCTGTTTCAGCTGTTAACCCTTTTAATTATTTATTATAGACTTTACTTAAAAACATTTATCTGTCATATAATACTAATCCTAATAAAGAAATTAAGCATATACCTAAAATTGCCAAGTGCTTGAGCCGAGATCGGTGTTGGTTCCACGTGGGGAAAGGGAAGCGGGTTTGTGCTCTCCAGACCCGCCCTGGCTGCTCTGGTGTGCAGAGAAATATCTGTGGGGATCTCTACTGGCACACAACTGAACGTGCTGCAAATTTCTCAGGGATCAGGTTCAATAGTAGAACTTATCATGGCAGTAACAATCACTGAACTGACCAATGAGGTCCATTTACAGTGTTTGCAGAACTGGGCATGCTTCAAAACTCTGCTGAGTCAAGCAGCTTCACAGCTGTTAACGTTGCCAAAGGCTCATTATAGATAGTTTTTTTTTGGGGGGGGGGTGCGGGGGCTTATATGCAGGATTTATTTGTGACTGATCGCAATGACCTGTGCTTGAAAGAGCCTGCACATGTGTGAAAAGACCATTGAGCTATTCTGTTTGGAAGGGACGCAGTGAAACGGCATGCTGAACTGCCATAAACAGGTCAATGAACAGACGAACTGTCCATTTTAAAAATATTCGAAGATGGTTATCATATCACCTCTTAATTGCCTTCTCTCCAGGCTAAACAGACCAAGCTCCCTCAACATGTTTGTATGGATGCATGGGCTGGCAGAGGTAGTCAAACTGCGGCCCTCCAGATGGCCATGGACTACAATTCCCATGAGCCCCTGCCAGCGTTCGCTGGCAGGGGCTCATGGGAATTGTAGTCCACGGACATCTGGAGGGCCGCAGTTTGACTACCCCTCTCCATTTGTTGAGTGGTATGTACTTTGTACAACTGAATGGGATTATATTTAGGCAGATTCTGGCACACGAGGTGTTTCTTTCCTGTTCCCATGCCTACTCCCACCGAGCTTTATTCATCTTATTTAATATGTTTGATATTTCTTGGAAGAGACACAGTCAGGGTTTTGTTTAAAAAAAAAAAAAACCCTCACAATCTGGCTCCACAAAAGAGCTGCTTGATTCATAATTCCCCTCCCACTTTCTAATTCTGCTCTCCATTTACTCAATGGGGGCAGCTCTTAAACAAAGATCAGGCAGTTGCATCCATGCAGAGCTGCCAGATGAAATTTTCAAAAATAAAAGACAGCTGCAGATGTTACATCTCCAGTCACACAGCTGCGCGAAGTAAAGGATATTGATTATGAGCCGTGATATCCTGCGAGAAGGGAAGGAAGAAGGAAGGCTGCAAGAAGAAGGACGGATGGATCAGTTTATCAAAGGGGGATGTGGAGAGCAGACAACGTAATCTGCACGCTAGGCGAGAGAATTAATAAATTGCTCATCTATGTTTCTTTAGATACTCCTGAAATTAGAATGTCTTACTTACATCTCATTTTTGTTTAACCCTTTTTCTCTCTGAGAGACAGGCAAAGTAGGCAGGGCCCTGGCTCAATGGCAGAGCATCTGCTTGGCATGCAGAAGGTTCAATTCCTGGCACCTTCAGTTAAAATGAGCAGGTAGCACAGGATGCAAAAGACCTTGATCTAAAATCCTTGGGGGCCTCTGCCAGTCCGAGTAGAAAACATTGGTCTTGATAGTCCAATGGTCCAACTCAGCATAAGACAGCTTGTTTGTTCATGCCTTCTACCTTGTAATTCCAACTGAATTAAATAAGGAAGACATCTTTAGATGTTCTTCAGCTAAGGCAGGGGTAGTCAAACTGCAGCCCTCCAGATGTCCATGGGCTACAATTCCCAGAAGCCCCTGCCAGCATTCGCTGGCAGGGGCTCCTGGGAATTGTAGCCCATGGACACCTGGAGGGCCGCAGTTTGACTACCCTGAGCTAAGGTGCTGATAATCTGCAGATCTTCAGAGATGCCTGATATGACTGCAGAATCCCTTTGAAGAAAGATTTCCCCTGTTCTTCTTTCAATTTACTGACTGAACCGCCATAGTAACATGTTTTCTTCTTTGCTGAAGAACTCTGGCTGTCCCAACCTATCACAGAATGATTTTTTTTTTGGCTGTTGGCTCAGCCGAGGAACCTGAGGGAAGGATCGAGAGTCCTTCACTTAAACAACTTAAATGCCACTTGAGGCATTTTAAAATTAAAAAAATAAAAAATGTTTTATTTAACATAAAGGGGGAAAGGTCAGGCAAAACCAGGAGTTGAAAATTTATGAGGTAAAACCAGTACATGTACAGACTTGAATACTTATGATTCAGACTAATGAGAGTTTCTTAAGATTTTCACAGTGACTTAAATTTGTATGTTGAAAGACTTTTATCCCAGTCTTTTCCCAAAACACTTCAGTATACTTTCTTTGAGTATCCCCTAACATTTTTGGCTTCCAGAATGCTGGAATACTTTTTCCAGTACCCAACCCCACCTGTCTTGAAACCTCAAGTTTTTAACTGACCCTTAAGGTCTCTAAAGGCAGTTTCTATCCATACCAGACCAGCATTTTCTGCACTCTTCAGAGCTAACCTCCTTGTTTGACTAGGTAGAGAAATTCTTCTCTCATGAGACGATCTATACCCTTTCTTTGGTTTGAATGGGAGTCTTTAACTACCTGCTCCTCTTTGGCAACTTTACTCAGTTCTCCTGTCTGTGTTAAACTGCTCTCAGTCAGAGATGAACTGTCAGTACTCGACTGTTCTCATCTAGGGCTGAAATAGGACTGAATGCCACTCCTTGGTATTCAGTTCTGAGGTTTCTCTCTGCTTAGCTGCTAATGAATCAGATTGCTTGGAACAGCCTGGAACTCAAAGCTCTCTGTTTCTGTGAAGAATTAGCCCTTCACAGTTCTTCAGCTATTTGTACAGCACTTCTAAGCTTTAAAAAGTGCAGTCTGACTACCACCAGTATCTGGGTTAAAAGAGAGAGAGAGAGACAGCAGGACTGGGGGAACAGTAACTATTGAAAGTGAACCCCAGAGTAAAATTTGGTTTCATTCATGAATGTTTCAGAAAAATCATCCCTGGGTTGTTGTAAGAATGTCAGAGTGAAAGGTCACCCAGATTTGCCTGTAGACTGACATCTAAGAAAAGTACCTTTTTGGTTTTGCTTACATAGCATAACAGTTAATTCAGACCCGCCATCTCCCTTTACCCCGAGGCTAAGTCGGCAGTGGTACACTTCGCCCGAGGGCTCCGCTGTGAAATCCTCTTGCAGAAAATCTCTCTCTGCCTCATAAACAGGCTCTTAAGGCAATTGTAACCTAGGGCACATTACCAGTTTTGAGCCACGACATTTAAAATGCAACCAAAGTACTTTGTGACTGTATGGCAACTCTTCAGCACAAGAGCTTGGGCGGGTCAAAAGACTCTACCCAAGTCTGGAGCTGTTTTCTGAATCGCCTCAGGCAGCTTCCCTGTGTATGCCTACGGGGGACAGGTGTCAGTCAGTAAAGAATATGTCCTGTTAATTAAGGCTGAAATGATGTGATTTATCAATAACTTGAGCACAGACTAGCAAACAGAGCACCACAGTGAGCGAGTGGCTTCCATCTTGTGAATGTCCACCATGGACATTTTGTGGTCTCCCCCATTGTCTGTTTTCTGCCACTTCTCTCTTTGGGCTCTAACACTGTGATATGGTCTGGCAGAAAATATATCCTGTCCTTTAACAGAAACTTAATAAACTTAATAATAATTACTTATTCCCATGCCATGAAAAGCTTCAGTTGTCCATTCCCACCTATAAAACTTCTATTAGAACAGGCTTTCTCAACCAGACTTTCAGGATACCCTAGGGTTTCTTGACGACCCTGCAAGGGTTTCCTGAATGGGTGAGAGTTAATATTGCATATATATTAAAAAATTTAAAGATTTATTGGGTGATATGACCATATATGATCATGTCAACCTGCCGCCCCTCCCAAAATGGCCAACGATAGGAGGAGCCCTGAGTGGGCATGTACATAGCAATGCTTCCCAACCATATTCTGTATGGTTGTACCACTTCTGGGGTTTCTTGAAGTCTGAAGAATGTTTTAGGGGTTTCTCAATGGTAAAAAAGTTGAGAAAGGCTGTATTAGAGGGACAGATAGTCATCAGATACAGACTGAGTTGTTCTCACCCTTCCCAACCCCACTTAATAGGAGCTGACATTTTACCATTAGTGCTTCACATTAGTGCTTTGACAACTGACCTGGTAAATATCTGCTTGCCTCCAGACCTGCCCGATAAAAATGGATGAGTCTCCAGGTCCTGATGGCATACATCCAAGACTTCTTCAGGAATTCAGGTGTGAGATAGTTGATCTACTGACCTGTGTGCATAACCTATCACTAAGTGCAGCTGCTGTAGAAGAAGACTGGAGAGTAGCAAATGATACACCAATTTATAAAAAGTGATCCGGATGGAAACCAAGAAACTACAGGCCAGTCAGCCTAACATTTATTCCAGGTAAATTAGTAGAAACCATTATCAAAGGCAGAGGAACAAAGCCTGCTGAGGGGAAAAATCAGCATGGCTTCTGCAAAGGGAAGTCCTGCCTCACCTACTTTTTGGAGTCCTTTGATTCAATGAACAAGCAGGTAGACAATGGTGACCTGGCAGACATTATATATGTGGACTTTCCAAAGGTTTCTGACAAGGTAATCCATCAAAGATTTCTGAGTAAAATTAGCAGTCATGGGATAAGAGGACCAGTTCTCTTATGGATTAAAAAGCGGTTAAATGACAGGAAGCAAAGAGTAGAAATAAATGGACAGTTCTCACAATGGAGAGAAGTAAGCAGTGGGGTCCCACAAGGATCAGTATTGGGACTGTACTATTAAATTTATGCATAAATAATCTGGAGATAAGAGTGAGTAGTGTAGTGGTCAAATTTGTAAATGACCCAAAATTATTCAGGACGGTGAAAACCAAGGCTGACCATGAAGAGTTCTGAGAGGACCACAAATTGAGTGAGGGAAACAATGTGGAAAGTGAAGTTCAGTGTTAGTAAGTGTAAAGTGATGCAAACTGGGACCAAAAATCCCAACTTCAAGAAGAGGCGAGTGGAGTCTGAACTGACTCAGACTGAGACGGAAAAAAAGATCTCGGGGTCATAGTGGATATCTCAATGGAACTGCCAACCCTGTGAGCTGCAGTGGGGAAAAATGCAAACTCTTAGGGATTATCAGGAATGGGATTGAGAATAAAATGGCCAAGATCTATGGTGAGGCCACACTGGAAATACTGCATACAATTCTAGTCATCATATCTCAAGAAGGCTATTGCAGAATTTGGAAAAGCACAGAGGAGGATATCCAAGAGGATTAGGGGGTTGGCACGCCCTCTCTATGAGGAAAAGCTGAGGAGTCTAGGACTATATAGTTTAGAAAAGAGATGACTAAGAAGGGATATAATGGAGCTTCAAAAGAGGATAAAATCGATTTATGGAAGATAGGTCTATCAAAGGCTACTAGCCATGGTGACTGAGGAGAACCTCCATATTCAGAGGCACCAAATCTCTGAATCCAGAACCAAGAGGCAACATCAGGGAAAGGCCTCAGATTCTAAGCCCTGTGACTGGCTCTCCAGGAACTGGTTGGCTACTGTGTGAGACAGGATGTTGGATTAAGATGGACTATTGGTTTGATCCAGCAGGGCTCTTCTTATATCCTAATGACACCCTGAGTAACACCAGCAGCCCTTATGTGCTTCTCAGAATCTGGGCTATATAATTAAGTATAGTTCCATGCCAGGTTACAGTTAGTACTCATAAATAAGGTGGAATGGAGATGTGCACGAAATTTACATTAAAAATCCCTTCAAATTGGTCTTAGTTTCCAGAAAGTGAGAAGGAAATCTCTCCAAGTAGGCCTGTGCGATAGCTTATTCCCAGATCTCAACTAGCACAAATACTTGTTTAACCACACCGTCGTTTTATGCTGCTAAAAACTAGCTTGGTCTTAATACCTGAATCATCATTATCCAACACTATTTTTTCTGGATTACCAGTCACCTGTTAATCCATATTTAGGTGTCTAACACTCCTCCCTTTCTTTCCTTTCCCTTCTCTCACGATTGTCTTTTTCCTCAGGAGTCTTGACATATTTAATCTCATGTCAGCAGGGAACACAATGTGCCAACTTCACATGCAGACATCCACACATTTCATTTCCTTCACCTCACCCCAGAAAAAAAATGCTCCCAGTGTAACGGGTGAAATGGCAGAAACAATTACAGGCAACGACAGGTTACGAGGAAACTATCCAGTCTATATTCTGTAATCACGCTTCCAAGCATGCAAGGACCAGCAAGAGAACCAACGTCCAGATATGTACCTAAAAAGATGTGAAGGGAACCATAAAGTACAGCTCTTGGGGGGCAGGCAGTATAAGGAGCCACTGCGGTGTAGTGGTTAAGAGCAGTGGCCTCTCATCTGAAGAACTGAGTTTGATTCCCCACTCCTCCACATTATTATTATTAGACCGTCCTTGTTATATTCTTGTATGAAATCTGGGAATCCCCCAGAAATCCATCTCATCTCCACTTCCATCTTCTTCCCCGTGCTATTTAATATCTATATGAAGCCGCTGGGAGAGGACATGAAGAAGTTTGGACTGTGGTGTCACAAGTATGTGGATGGCACCCAGGTCTACTTTCCCAACCTATTTCCAAGGATGCTGCTGATATTCTAGCCAATGCGTGGAGTCGGTGAGGGGCTGGATGAAGGTGAACAAGCTGAAACAAGCTGAATCTACGGGGTCACCATAAACTGGCTGTGACTTGACAGCACTTCCACCACCAAGATGTACCCCTTTCTGGGGCTGAACCTAGTTCCAAAAACACGATATAACTGTCTGATCCCCACCACAATTTTCCTGAACTGGTTCCTTCTGTTGGGGCAGGAGATATGCATCAAAAGCTAGAACAGCTGTGCTGGAATCACAGCTGAGGCTCTCTTCTTTCCACCCATAATGCCCTTCCTCGGTGTGTTGCTATTTTCAACCATTTTAAAATTGGGTAGCCATA
This sequence comes from Paroedura picta, assembly GCF_049243985.1. Lineage (NCBI taxonomy): Eukaryota > Metazoa > Chordata > Lepidosauria > Squamata > Gekkonidae > Paroedura > Paroedura picta. The sequence goes on along the minus strand of NC_135373.1, from coordinate 109,405,640 downwards.
GTCATTAGATTTCCATCATCCTGTTTGGTCAGTGGAGAGGTATCAGAGCAAGCACCTCGTCGCTGCGCTTGCAAACGTTAAGATCCCTCTTTCACCATGTTAAATGCTCTCATTCAGCAGATTTTATGCCCTCCTTTCACCAAACCATTTCCAGCAAATTATCTTTTCACTTCCTGCTAAACAGTATAATTTGCTTCCTGCGCTCACAGCAGATGGCGGGGTGAAAGCGCCATCCTTGAACGAGAGAGCATTCTGGCTCTCCACACAAGAGAAGCCAATGAACGGAGGAAAATGTACTTTCAAGCGAGGCTCCTCTGCGGCACATACAAATTACAGATAGTTTAGGGATTCACAGAGCAATATCTTCGGACTTGCATCTCAGCTCACTTCTGGGCTTTGGTGAAATGGGATGCAGTGCAGGCTCCTTACAAGCTGAGGCATCGACGTGGCTGCAACAGCCCTGCGAATCACAGGACCTGTTTACAACAAGAGATGCTGCATATTTCACCACAAATGCCTTCAACCAAGTGTGAAGGTGTTGGAGAGGTGCATTCTGATCCCCTGGCCCATTCAGTTCATGCCAACCGGCCATTAAGGCCTGCCAAACAGGCTTGTTTCAGGTTTTACAAAACAGTGCATGCACCAAGACTGGTAAATCAAAGCAACTGGCAGCTGTTCGCATCACTAGGTCCTACTTAGATGAATGTCAAGGTTCATGATCCTGTTAGATTAAACCCATGGTCCATCTAGTCCAGCATCCTGTTCCACACAGCAGTCAACTAGATGGAGGGCTGCTAAGCTATGGGTAGTATGGAAATACAGTCAATATCCATTATATCTTTCTGAGGTCCCTCTCCATCTCCAAGTCTCCAGGAATTTGCCAGCCAAGAGTTGGCAAATTTACCTGCAAGGCCAACAACATGGCACAGAAGGGCTTAGGCCTTCCCTGATATTGCCTCCTAGGCTTCAGAGGTAAGGATGGGCATATACCAGCTCATGAAGGAAAGTTCGTGTTGAATTTTTGCCGGTTCGTGATTCGCGGAGTCAAGTTTATGGCAGCATAAACTTTCCACGAACTTTCAATCTGTCCATGGAGGTTTGTGTGGTTGGTGAATGGATGCACTTTCAGACAGTGTCCACTCAAACTAAATGTTTACAACACTTTAAAGCACTGGGCGGGGGCGGAGTCAGAATTGGAGGGCATGTAGAGGGGCATCCAATGCAAGTCAACGTTGAAGTCTCCAGCCGGCAGAGGATTGTTCCTCACATTCCTGAATGTCCTGAACCTATGCCTGTTAAAATGGCCATTTTGGCAGGTGCAAGTTCAGGAATGTATAGAATAGATCCTCTGCAAACTAGAGTCACCAAACCCCCTAATACACACCATGAACCATGAATCAAACCACATGAAAAAAGCCTGTCTGAATGAATGACTGCTTATCTGCTTGTGCCCCCCACCCACAGGACTCTTCGCTCTGCAGGTACTAATCTGCTGGTGATCCCTGACCTCAACCTGGGCCAGGGCCTTTTTGATCCTGGCCCTGACATGGTGGAATGAGCTCCCGGGAGAGCTGAGGGCCCTGATGGAGCTGTCGGAGTTCTGAGTTACCTAGCAACCCTAAACATGTGAAAGAGGCGTTGTTTCATAATGAAAATTCTAACCTGCGTAGCACTCCAGCTTCAACTAACTTTACATAACTTTCCCCCTTAACTAGCTAAATAACTAACAAACTTAACTAGTTTATTTAAGGAACTTGTATGATACCTTTCCAGACCCTCGGCATGAGGTGGCTTCGGAGTAAAAAAAAAAAAGATGTCATGTGAACTAGCATGCAAAGGAACTGAAGTCCTGCAGGGAGCTCCGCTTTGATCTAGCAGCTTGGAGTCTGGCAATATTTGTTTCAATTAGTTTGGCACTGCCTTGTGAAGTGCTTTGCTTAGCCAGGTCAGCTCTTGGAAAGCTGCAAACAACTTAATTGCATATCACAGTTCAAGAAGCCTCAGGGAAGGCGGAATGGATAAGAACTAAATTTAAAGATGAGATTTCAAGCTAGAAGGGAGGTTAGGGCAATTAGTCTCAAAAATCAGTTGTTTCCCATTCCAGCTAGTTGGGTCAACCAGGTTATCTCTGTGTGTGCGTGTATGCGTGCATGCATGTGTGTGTCAAGTCTCAGATGACTTATGGTGACTCCATGGGGCTTTCAAAGCAAGAGAATAACAAAAGTGCTTTGCTGTTGCCTTCCTCTGCAAAGAATCCCTTGCTGGTCTCCCACCCAAATTCTAATCAGGCTGACCATGCTGGGAACGTGTTAATACAGATGGGTATCCCATACCTATGTGAGCCTATGTGAGCCTGTGGCCAGTATTATACTATTAACATATAAGGACTTATCACTGACGAAAGAACTGAAAACGGAGATTACCTGGATTCCGTTTTGACAGAAGTCCTAAAGAATAACAAAACAAGGAAAACCACAAAAATAGGACATTTTTCTTTATTTATCATATTGCCAGTGGATAGGTCTGTTTCTCTCTGTTTGCTTTAATTATTAGACCGTCCTTGTTATATTCTTGTATGACCGTGCTTAGCTGCCAAGCTAGTTTGGACCATCAAACTCAGAGTAGCCCATCTATTGATAATCTCCCAAAGCCCCAAACACTCCATCTAGCCTAAGGTGACCAGATTTTAACATTGGTAAAGTGGGACACTATTGACCACTGGGGTTCTTGATTAAAAATTTGGTCTATATGGAGCAACAGAAATTTTCATAGAACACATAGAACGCAAAAATAGTATTGTAATATATATTTTTTAATGTCGACATATGTACATAAGTACATTTTGCCAGGTGCCCCCAGATGTCCCTCCAAAAGTGGGACAATCTAGTCACCTTAATCTAGCCTCGTCTTTGCATTAGTCCTTTGAAGGGGAAAGTGCTAGGAGCCCAAGAAAGCAGCCGTGATTTTCGCCTTCTTATATTATCATTTCTTCGAAAATTATGGATGTCTGACTGTGGCTTGTGGGTCTAAATCTGTATGATGGGATGATCCTATAGCATGTCTTGAACTGCTGGCCTGGGATCTCCAACAATCAGAGGCCTCCAACATTGTTGACCCTGTAGCCATATTTGAAAATGTGAGAGCAGGTAGGCCAAGCCAGGGATGGGTGAGAGCGATCACAAAATGTCTGCTTCCTGGGCTATTCTCAAGCTCAAAGTGTTGCAAGGTCCCACAACATGTTAGTAAGTCCCAAGACAAGTATCTTCTGATCATCAAGGCTGTTTCCAAATGGGTCCTTCATTTAGAGACAAGAGTGATGCCTCCTGGGCTCTTCTGAAGCATCTCCGATGCCAGATGAGTAGATGAAAGACCAAACTGTCTGCTTTCATGAGGACACGTTTTGGGGAATGAGCAACAGACACACCAGTGGGTGCTATGGTGCTCACGGGAACCATGTTGGGGATCACTGCCTATGTAGGCTTCCAATTTAGGCTTGCTTGTTCTTCTCAAGCAACAAGGAGACCTACTCTTCCTAGCTGCAAATGGTTCCCCCCCCTGTATCTTCTTCTGCCTGTGCCTCTGTTCCCCACTTTCTACTGCACGTTACATCTGATACAAGCCGTGGATACCTTACGAGCTTATAAGCGATCCGAATCCTACATATTGCTAATTTCAGTAAATCAGAGGGTGACATCCCAACACTTCCCCACCAAGGCAATCAGTAAATGAGTGTTTGGCTGCAGACTTGCTGCAGAGCCATGTGACACCGCTCTATTGCTTTGTCAGGTACTTCAGGGCACCTGAAGCATGAAAAGGGCTCAATTGTATTCCCATCCCAGCGCCGCCATCCTTCATTGCTCCAGTTAACTCTAATGGCCTGGGTCATCTCGCTCGGATTCTGGAACAACCAATAAAGACTACCCCAATGGCCTAGTATAGGCTGGTCACAAGACTTGGGAGATTTGGTTACAGCTGTGTGTGGCGTCTGCAGCGAGGATAAGATCAATAAACTAAATCTTCAGGGCCTTGATAGCAGTCGGTGAGTTTGTCTCTGACATTAAATGCTACGGACCCAGTTTTATCAAGATGTAAAATTCATGGCCGGGAGAGTGAAATGTGCCTGTTTGTTGTGCTTTAGGGCTGCAAAGTGCATCAACCTACAGCCTTCCCAAAGCAGGGCCTATCTGAACCTGGAGACGTTGCATAATCATAGTATCATGGAATCATAGAGTTGGAAGGGGCCATACAGGGGTCCATCTAATCCAACCCCCCGCTCAACGCAGGTTCTGCCCAGAGCATCCTAAAGCATCCAAGAAAAGTGTTTGAAGACTGCCAGTGAGGGGGAGTTCACCACCTCCTTAGGCAGCCTATTCCACTGCTGAACTACTCTGACTGTGAACATTTTTTCCCTGATATCTAGCCTATATCGTTGTACTTGAAGTTTAAACCCATTACTGTGCGTCCTTTCCTCTGCAGCCAACGGGAACAGCTTCCTGCCCTCCTCCAAGTGACAACCTTTCAAATACTTAAAGAGGGCTATCATGTCCCCTCTCAACCTCCTTTTCTCCAGGCTGAACATTCCCAAGTCCCTCAACCTATCTTCATAGGGCTTGGTCCCTTGGCCCTGTTGCAATACCCCTGTACATACAGCCCAAAATGGCATTTGCCTTTTTTACCGCTGCATCACACTGCCTGCTCATGTTTAGTTTACAATCCACAAGTACCCCAAGGTCTCATTCACACACAGTGTTACCTAGAAGCGTATCCCCCATCCAGTAGGCATACTTTTCATTTTTCTGACCCAGATGCAGAACTTTACACTTATATTTATTAAATTGCATCTTGTTCTAATTTGCCCATTTTTTAAAAGAAGGAGCCCCAGTATTATCTGTGGTTATCATAAGAACATAAGAAACACCATGTTGGGTTTGTCTCCTTATAGCATAACCAGTGGGTGACATGGGCAAGTAAATGTGAAACTACTGAGATAAAAATGTTTTAATGAATTTAATACAAAAGATATATCATAATTTGCAAAGCATTTGCAGGGGTGGCATTAGAAAATGTCTACAAAATGCAAAAAGCATTCTAAAGTAATAGACTAAAAGCTTCATACCTTAAAAGGCTCTAGATATTAACACCCTTATTCTGAGTTACAATCCTTTGTTTAAGCTATTTCAAAATGATGTTGGCTGAATATTTGTACTAATAAGGAGGTCATGGCTTCTTGGTTGAGCTAGAACATATTCTCAAAGCAGCTGAGAATAAAGCTCTCACAGAAGTTAGAATGCTGAGAAATCCAGTCCCTTCCCCAAAAGATAAAGGGTCAAAGACTATTAACCACAAGAAGAATTCAAATCAGGCTTGGAAACCTGATGTAAATGAAGATGATTTTGAAACAAGCTCCCTACGATATTGGGATGAATGACTAACGGGCCTTCGGGGAGGGCGGTATATAAATCTAAATAAATAAATAAATAAATAAATAAATAAATAAAATAAATAGGTTCACAACAATGGAATAATTTGGAAGAGAAACGGGCACTTTCAGCTCTCATTTCAATTAAACAAGGAAAGAGTCTTTAGTTGCACAGGGAGAAAGAAATAAAGTTTCACATGCACACGCTTCAGAGCTGCACTGCTGGAAATGTAGACGCTTTCCTCTGCAAAACAAAATGGCGTTTGGTCCTGTTAGCTGACCAAGTTTTTAAAAACTCAGCGCATACAGGCTTCACCACTCCAATTCTGCATAGTGGCCCTTCCCATGATGACCTGATGTAATTACCTGATGTTGCATGGATCCTGAATTCAGCAAAAATAGGGAAATTTCCATTAGCATAATGGGGAAGAAGAGGAGGAGGGTGGTAATGATGAGGAAGAAATGTTACCAAAAAATGTGAAACTGGGCCTAGCAACTCAGAATAACTAGATGAAAGATCAATGGTCCACCAACTACCCAATGCATTTGCTTTTCCTGAGATCTCCTTTGGATACAGAGGGCATGTTCTGAGTCCATCCAGTGGATCCCTTTGAATCCTTGCCCTTTCAACTGTGTGACAGGAGCCCTATTCATCACTTACACAATGCACAGTGTACTCTTGAGAATTTTTTTTTTTAGTAATTCTCATGTTACATTCAGCGCATGTTCTTTAAGCCCCACATTTATCCAGGCACTGGTCTCCAGTTTCAACTGCAAAGTGAACACACGGTGACCCTTTCTTACAAACAGATACAACACGTATGTGTATTCATTGTAAAATATGAACAGGGTTAAGGCCTTCCCACTAAAGATCATGCTTGGATCTCTAGGTATTCTGTGTGGACTGCTGGACTTGGTTAGAGCCACTCCTGCAGTCCCTGGGAGCTCTCCAAGGTCCTGCAGCATCAGATTCTGATCAGCTGCCTTTGAATTGCTCCCTCTTATTGAAGATCTGCTGCTCGTTCCTTACTCAGCATCCTGCTGCCAGTTCCCCTCTGTTCCAGGTCAGGTCTTTCCAGATTTTGCGCAATGCCTTGCAGGCACTCAGCCTGGCTAGAAGAGGGCACCCAGGAGACAAACAGCGGACAACTAACCATTCTGAAAGTGGCCTTGGAACGGAGTGCTGAGAAGGAAGTGAGTTGTTGAAACATTCTCCACGATTCAGCTTCTTGCAGCAGCAGGAAAATGCAAAATATAACAAAACAGAGAAAGTGAGCCAAAAGCCATTTTGTTCAATAATGTGCCACGGCTTATTAGGAAGGGGTTACAAGCTGCTTTCTAGGGTACTCGTTCTGGAAGAGATAAGCCGACTAGTGGGAAATCAATCACTATGAATTTTGATAGCAGTGCCTGCTGAAGTAATTACTTCAAACATCAATAATTCTGTTCACCTGCCAGTGGAATTTTCAGTCCTGCTGAAGGTTAAATGAATGCCACCGGGTGCTTGTGTGCAGAGGGAAATGTTTATCACATATGCATGCATGTATATAGTGTTCCTTTATTTTGTTTTCCCCCTCTTTCCCCTTTTTTTCTGCCTTTTAAACTTTTCTTCCTAAAAATGCTGATGGGATTCAGCTGTCACAATGTCTTCTCCTCTTTCCTTTCTCCGACTGTCAGGTGGGCTTTGCACAGATTAGAGGGAAAGTCTCCACCAAAAAGGAGATTACCTCTCACACAGAATTATTTTGATTATTCTTCCTGTCAGACATGCCAAGTACCAAAGAGCCCCCAACAACCAGAACAGCACTCCTGGGGAGGGGGGGAGGGAGGACCGGGAAGCAAGATGGAGGTGCAAAGGGCAGCCTTGCAGGAAATGGGGTTGGCTTTCCACCCTTTTGGCTCCTTCCTTACAAACCAGGATCAGTGGCCATGCAAGGTCTCCAGCAGTGAACAAAATAACATTACAAAAGACACTCGGTGGGGCAGTTAGTCCCATGGAGCTCAATGAAAATTATTCTGGACTAAATAGTAAAAGGACAAATAAATGGGCTATCAAACAGATTGAGCCTGAATTCTCCCTAGAACAGGCTTTCTCAACCAGGGTTTCGTGATGGCCCTGGAAGGGTTTCATGAACGGGTGGGAGTTAATGAATTTGTATATATTTTTGAAAATTTGTTAAAAATGTATCGGGTGATATGACCATAGACTGGGGAAGGGAATGGCAAACCACCCTGTATTGAGTCTGCCATGAAAACGCTAGAGGGCATCACCCCAAGGGTCAGACATGACCTGGTGCTTGCACAGGGGATACCTTTACCTTTATGACCATATATGGTCCTGTCAAAAACTCCCCATGGCCAATGATGGGCCTGAAGGGGAGGGCCCCCCGGTGGGCATGTCTACAGCTATTCTTTCCAGCCATATTCTGCACGATCACACCATTTCTGGGTTTTTTCAAAGCCTGAAGAACGTTCCAGGGGGTTCTCAATGCTCAAATAGTAGAGAATGGCTGCCCTGGAAGATCAAATGACTTGGATGAAACCTACGGAAATAATCAGCCACGGCACAATAGCAATAGATCAAATCAGTCCTGAACTAAAGCGACTAAAACGAGGCTATCATACTTTTGCTGCATTATGAGAAGACAAAGAGTCACTGGAAAACAACTCTAGGACAAGTGGAAAGCAGCAAGGAAAGAGGAAGGCCCAACCTGAGATGGGCTGACTCAATAAAGGAAACCATAGACCTCAGTTGGCAAGATGTTAATGGTAGAATGTCTGGAGGTCATTGATTCATAAACTGGAAACAACTTGGCTCAAATCTTTGTTGCTTTTAAAGATGCTACTGAGCTCTGATTTTATTGTGCTACTTTAGACCAATACGGCCAACCCATTTGAATGTATTTGGTTAGTCAGCCTTTGAACTTCTTGGATGACTGCTACGTGAAAGAAGTCGGGGACCGAGGGCCAGAGCATCATCTCTCTATTGCCAGCCTCCTGCTGCCAGTACTTGCATGTCCTTCTCTTAAAACTGGGACTGGATGAAAGAGCGGCATCTCTGTGAGGGATGGAGCAGGCTCGTGGGCCTCAAACATTCTGAACGAAACCTGCCAGGAAACCAAGCGCCCCTAGCACAACCGCAAAAAGAACCTCCTAAGCCCATAAGAGATAGACCCCCCTCCCCTCTCCACCATGTCCATTATGTATAAATTCTGCCTTAAGAGTACCACATGGGAAGGCAAGGATTTTAAGGACCATAATCTCATGAGACCCACTGAGAAGGAGAGTGCTTCATCTGATTATGAAAAACACAAGATCAAATTATAACCCGGTTATCAAAAAAAAAAAGGAGTGGTTTTAAAAGAATTCATGCGGTGCCTGCGCGGAGTCCTGAATTTGTGTTCTTTGCTTCTCTTGCTTCACTTCCCAATCTCCTGGACCATCCCCCCGCTGCCAGCTTCTAAGTGATGCTCGGGTTTCCTGCGGCTCTTTCCTCCTTCTTCCCCCATCGTTCTTCTGATCTCCCACGGCTGCCTCCTCCAACTGCCAGACTGTTTACAGGCCTGGAAGCTTGGCTTTCGCTGCTGGAGCACCAATGTGTTTATTACTGGATTATTATGATTGTGTTCCGGCTCTCCGCTGCAGTAAATTCCACACTGCTGAAGCCCCTGCCACCCTCTGCCATTAGGAGACCTGAGGTTCCAGCAGACCTGGCAAACACAAGTGATGGATATGCTTATTAGCTTGAGCCTAATCAAGACCGATGTACATTCCATCAGCTTGCTGGATCGGATGGCGGCCGAAAACAAAAGGGAGATACTCCAGGGGATGTTTCTTTTCACTTCACCACTTTCCCCCCCTCCCTTCATGTTCAGCTCCGATGATTTTCAGATTGTGTGACGGGGCTCTCAGCAGCTTTCCTGAGGTTCTGTGGTAAGAGGAGAGTGACTTGTCCACCTTTACTCCCTTCCCTTGAAATGTACAATTATAGGAGAGTTACATACATCTCTGGGTCTGCTTGTATTTGTGCAGTTAGGGCTACTAGGCTGAGCTGATATCCTACGCAGAGTAGGTGCCTAAGGAGAGTGGAGTTTCGGAAGGACATGGCAGTAAACTCACATCCCAATCACTCATCTACTGTAATCTGCCACCCCTTTGCCTTCATAGAATCAGCCTTTCCGTCAGATGGCTATCTAGCCTCTGTTTAAAAATCTCCAAAGATGGAGAACCCACCATCTCCCAAGGAAGCCTGTTCCACTGAGAAACCGCTCGAACTGTCAGGAACTTCTTCCGGATGTTTAGATGCAATTTCTTTTTAATTAATTTCATCTCATTCATTCTGGTCTGTCCCTCTGGGGCAAGAGAGAACAATTCTGCTCCATCCTCCATATGGCACCCTTTTAAATACTTGAAGATGGTTACCAGATCCCCTCTCAGTCACCTCCTCTTCAACTGGGGTGCCCAAAACTGAACACAGTACTACAAGTGAGGCCGAGCCAGAGCAGAGTAAAGCAGTACTATTACCTCCCGTGATCTGGACATGATACTCCGTTTGATACAGCCCCAAACCCCATTTGCCTTCTTAGCCACCAAGTCACACTGCTGACTCATGTTCAATGTATGGTCTGCTAAGACTCCTAGATCTTTTTCGCACATGCTACTGCCAAGACAAGTCTCCCCCATCTTATTTTCCTTTGCTGGCATTGCAGAAAGAGAAAGTGTTCAACCTGGAGCTCTCCCAAGTGGATGGAGACTTGAGAGGTGGACCTCAGGATGGAAAATGTGCCTCCCTAATGTAGCTAGGACTAGTTTTAGTGGACTAGTTAATGTGGAATTCCTGACAATTGTGAGCATAGAAACAACCATAGTCTTCAGTTGTCAGAACCCACAAATTGATCATATCCTGATTGGCAACCATTTCCAATTATTTTCTTAACAAAAAAAGATGAGAAAAAAGGGAAGGACCCCCCCCCCTGAATGTTTAATGTCATTCAGAAGCAGGCATGGATTTTATCTTTCCATCTGAACCTATTTAACAGCTTCTACCTTTATTCCTGCACAGTGGCGATCATCCAGACATTCTTGTACACAACAAGTGGGCTGCCTGCATCCTACTACCTGTGAGGATTTCCTGTGTTGAGCAGATGGTCCGTGCTGTGAGATCTATTGTGGAGGAGGGATGGAAGCAGGTGCTTGAAATCTGTCTTCTCATGTGCCCTGTATGTCTGGGCAGGCCAAGCCAAGAGCTGTAGCTTGGGGAGGGGATAAGGAAACACCTACCCCCCTGAACTCCAAAGCAAACAAAAGAAGCCTTTGGCCCCAAATGGAGGGAGAGATGCTAGTTTCTGAGCCTCAGGTCTCATATGAATGATACCTCGTAGAAGAAATGGCAGAAGAAATGGCCTTTCTGAAATGGCAATCCATACACAGGAAGCTTTCCCATCAGGCGGATTGGGTTGACGATGTACACCATTTGCTTAGCGGCACTGAAATTACACTGACTCAGGGGTAGTCAAACTGTGGCCCTCCAGATGTCCATGGACTACAATTCCCAGGAGCACCCTGCCAGCGAATGCTGGCAGGGTGCTCCTGGGAATTGTAGTCCATGGACATCTGGAGGGCCGCAGTTTGACTACCCCTGCTACTGTTCAGTCTTATCTTCTTGTTTGCCAAGCTACACTAAAATTACTGTATGTATTCACTCTTGTTCAGTGGGACCAGGGAACAGCTCACTTGAGATCTGGATCTCAAACCTAGGGTAGCGTGGATTGCATTTTGAAATCCCAAAACTCTCAACCTCTTCTGAGCCTGTTGTAAAGCGCTGAGTGCATCTGACGACGGCGTTCTCAGAGACTTAAATTTGGCCCATTATCTTAATCGTCCGTTGATCAATGGTGGTTTCTAGCATGCGGAGAGCAGCGACGGTTTGTTTCTTAATGGGGAGGCAAGTGCAGTTGGCCGACATAGTGCTTTATTTGCCTTCTGCATTACTGTGCCTCCACTTATCTCAAGGCAGAATATTGCTCTCCGTGGGAGATCATTTGGAAGGATGCCCATCGATGAATATGTACCTGTCAGACATGGAACATGCTATGTGAAAACACAAAAAGTTTATTGCCTGCATAGCCTTTAAGGAGAAGCTGGCATTCCTTAGAGAGGGAGAATTCTCCTAATGCTTGAAATCATTTCTCAAGGAGACAAGAAGGGAGGCAGGCATTTCAGCTCTACCTTGAACATATAATCTATTCCATGACCTCTCTGGACTCCATCCCTTAACCTCTGTGGTCCTGGATAGAATCATAGAATCATAGAGTTGGAAGGGGCCATACAGGCCATCTAGTCCAACCCCCTGCTCGACGCAGGATCAGCCCTAAGCATCCTAAAGCATCTGAGAAAAGTGTGTATCCAACCTTTGCTTGAAGACTGCCAGTGAGGGTGGGATGGGTGGGACTTGGCTCAACTGAGCTCTACCTGGCCCACACCACTGTGAAGGTAGGGGTTCTTGAATGACAATTGAATAGAGGTAGCATAATTGTTTGTACAGTGTGGTCTCTACCTCTAACTTCCACCTGATAGACCAAACCCTAGTAGCTTCTAAACACATCTATTTGGGATGAGGCTTGAGGTAAATGAGGAGTTGAGGGTATGTGTGTGTGTGGAGGGGGGAGAGCATAACCTTGATCGCCTTTCTTGGGCATAATAAAGTAGTTCTATAACTAGGCTTGAAACCATATACGAGTGTAACACGCAGCATTTGCTGGGCTCATACAGTTATCACTTTTCAGTGGTCAATTCTTGGGTGCAGAGAACAGTTATCAGTCAGGCTTTTATTCCTGAGGTGATTCTGGCCTTTATTCAGCTTCAGGATAACTGTGAACTCTGGGAAATATATGGCTTCGTAAGGAGAACGCCAGCAAACAAACTACTTGGCAAACAAACAGCTCTTATTGGTGATCTCAGCAGTGAGTACATGTTGAAGGAAGCAACAAGACTAAACCCCCCAAGAAAGTCCCAACTTATTTACATACTGCAAACAAAGTAATCTACTGTGGATGAGCCAATTGGTTAGATGCGCTTGATTGATTTTAAAGCATTGGCTCCCGCATTGGGGAACCGCGCAGCGCATTGGTTGGTTTTGCTCCTGGTTGGATCCTGCCTCAGACCTCAAGCTTGGTCCTCCACAGATCTGCATACACAACAAACTCCTTCTGGAAATTCCAGTTCTTTTGCTAGTTTTCTCTGGGATCTAGGCTTGGAGACAGAGGTCTACTGTTTAAAGTATTCACTGAAAGTAGCCTGGTTTCTCCCCCCAAATCAGGCTCCGTGTCCTATAAAGTCTTCTGAGACAGGAACCTCATCTCACTCTCAGTTGGATTCAAATTGTTTACTGTGATAGCCTGCTCACACACAACCAGTCTCTAAGACAGGGTCTCTCCAGTCTTATTCTCTGAAGGCTAAAGCCCTAAACAGCAAGTGCAGGCAGGGCAACAGACTTTCCCTCTCAGTCCCTTCCCATCTGGCTCCTTCGGTTTTCCAAAGGCCTGAAGATTGGACTAGGCATGTGCTTCCCTTTGCTTGGTACCTAGGTGTGATAGCAAATGGTAAAATCAACCTTTCATGTCTCCATCTGAATTCCTGGCAATCTGTAAATAATAACCAAATGCAGATGGCACTAAAAACAAAGCATGGCAGTTCCACGGTGGGAGCGGAAGAGTTGATTTTCACCCTGAAATATAGACCAGGAATAGAACTGTCGATGCTAGTTCACATTGTAATATTAATGTACACATTTTGTTTCAGCTGATGTACTGTCTATTAAATGAGCGATTTGTCTTAATGGTCTGTTTCCTTCTGGGAAGGAAGGAAAGTTAATTCTTAATGTGAAATTCTTGTTCCATTGACCTCTTTCCCTCTCTCTTTGCACCCTGTTCCTTAAATTCCTGGCACTCTGGAAGTTCACAGCTCAGTGGTAGAAATTAGGGTAAAGCCATTATAGGTATGTTTTCCTCATTATACCTTAACAGTATTTTTGGGTATATTGAGGTATCTGGATGATATTTAGGATACCAAATATCAATTCCTTAACAATTCCAAATATAATCAGGGACTGGCATTTTAAAGCTCTCAGCCATGTTTCTTATCAATGTACAAGTTTTCCAAGCAAAAGGGATGAAAGAGAGATTCAGCTCTCTCAGGCATGGGATCCAATGTTAGGGAGAGACAGAATCTGTGCAGAAAACAAATATATGTTTACCCAAAATGTTCTTCCCACTCTCATAAAGGAAAGAAAGCCAACACATATAAGCGGAACAAGAGATTTTAGGAAAGTAGATGAATGTCTCAATTTAAAACAGGGCACCTAAACTGAAGTTCATGCATGCTGTATTGCTGCTGTGTTTTTTTCTTTACAGGGGTGGGATAGAATGGGGTTTCCATTGCTGAAGAGCAGTTCAGGCTGTTGGCTTGTCACATCAGCCCTGGTGTCTGCTGGGGTTCTCTGGTTTGACATTGGTTATGTTGGACTTGCAACATTGTCTCTTGCTTAAGTTGGTTCCTCTGAGATTCTGTAATTAGATGTTGGTTCTGTTGGGATTGTTGGTTCTGTTAGCATTTGGAGGCTTTTGGCCAGTGGTCGCTTTGGTTCCTTTGATTGTCCTACCCCATAGGAAACAACAAAGACACGTAGAATGGGTGGAGGAGCCTTGTTCAGGAACCATAAAATTAGACCCCATAGTCCAATTTGTTTGAAATTTGGGTGTCATTTGGTTGACAGCTACTCCAGCCCCATGAAAAATGTTTCCTATGGGGAATAATGGAAACTGAATAATTTTGGGATCCCTTTCTCTCAAACTGTATCCAAATCCCAAAACTGCATCAGCAGCCTGAATATTCCCTGATATTAGTAGGCCTTTTCCAAAATCAAAATCCCCAAATATTGAGTTTAAAAAAATGCACATTTCTAGATTTAGGTGTGACTCCATCTATGAATGAGCCTCTTGTGGCTCATTCATAGTCAGAAGTGCTGTCTGAAGCTGTCTGTCCATGAGGTTGGGAGTTTGATCCCAGCAGCCGGCTCAAGGTTGACTCAGCCTTCCATCCTTCTGAGGTCGGTAAAATGAGGGTAAATGGTAATGACTGGGGAAGGCACTGGCAAACCACCCCGTATTGAGTCTGCCATGAAAACGCTAGAGGGCGTCACCCCAAGGGTCAGACATGACCCGGTGCTTGCACAGGGTATACCTTTACCTTTACCTTTACCATCTATGAAAGCTATGGGTTTTTATTGTATTTCCATCCTTCACTTTGGGTTGGACAAGTTTCTGAAGTTATTTAAAGTTTTAATTAATTCTGGTGCTTCAATGGTGCTCCATTTCAGTAACTGATAACTTTTGCCATTCCTAAAACTAGATTTCCCCCCATCATACACTTCAGCCCTAAAGGACTAAGCAGAGAGAGATGCAAGATGTTGAACAAGGTCAGCAGGTTTGTGTTCCAGATGAATTTGTTGGCTGAGGTTTTTACATGGTTTATGATTTAATCAATGAGATTTAAGTAATTTTCTCATTTAGGGTTGATTAGACCAGATGGTGATAAGGACCCTAAGGGACCTGAAGGCAGTTTACAACAATTGAAAAGGACTAATAAAAACAATTAAAAAGCTTTCTCCTGTATTGTATAACTTGGCTCACTTCCTTGAGTCATCTAGCGGCCACTTATGTGGTTCTTTGAATACAACGTCCTACCATAGGTTAGAGGAATTGGCCCTTAAGGCAGCTTTCTTCCAGTCATATAACTCCACAACCTCACAATGCTAAAAGAGGATAGAATAAATAATTCCAGCTTGACAAAATATCAGATTTGCTCCAGAGAGTGTGTATTTGCAGAAGTCCAAACTGGAGGACCTTCCAAACTATGTCCTGTTTTGCTGTTTTTACTCAATTCCCAAGCCCAAATTCCTTGGAGACATTTAAGCCAGGCTGGCTTCACACTCAACGGAAGACAAAATAATTTATTCTCTTTCTGACAACGACATCGTGTTTCTTATATCGTATCTCTGTACGCTCTAGCCTCTAAGACAAGCTGCGCGAAATTTTTGCTCGACATTTAATGTGCTTCAATTTATGTGATATTGTGGTGCTGGAAATGTTAACACCGCTTTCAGTTTTATTGGGCTTTTATTGTTGTTTTATTTATCACTGCTTGGACACTTGTTTCTGTTATACTGTGATGGCCCTCGGCCATATACGATAAATTTTTACCTTACCAAATTTGCTGTTCCCATTCACAAGCAGATCTTGGCGTTGCTGAAGGGTGTACTAATTACTCCACTACATGAATGCAAGAGAATACAGCATAGAGAGCATTTTTTGCACACAGAACTCCTCACCGAAATGACAACAATTAATCACTTGAAATGGCTCCGTGAGCATCTCTTCAGCAGAATTAGGAGAAGACTAGTTTGTATCTGGAGAAAGTGATTTGTGGAAACGGCAGGCTTTTCCTATAAAAGATTTCTCCATGTCCTTCCCATCCTCCTCTGTCTCTCAGTAAATCTGACAGCAGACTCAGCAAACAAGATGGAGAGAGAGAGAGAAAGGGAGACTGAATGCTTGACGCTTTCCAGGAGACGGTGGCAAAATGGGTGCATGTGCCTTGGCAACCCACAGGTTTGTTTCCCCCCCCCCCCAAACCATTTCTGCTCACGAACCGCATTTGGCTACTGCTGTGTTTTCTTGCTGCCTCAAGGGGGGGAGGGTTGGGGGGGGGGAGAGGAAGAAGGCAACTGATGCTCATCTAGTAGTCATGGCAACAGTTACCAGGACTGCTAGCAACCCCAAAGGAACACAAGTTCAACCAGGCCTCGCGTTCTTCCTCCGTTATGAATGCTAGCCTCTTGCATTTTCCACCTAGCAGGCCTTGCTTGCCTCAGTCCTGGCAAAAGGCCTACTCCATGAGATAAATACGGCGTCTAGGTAATAGCAAAGCATTTGAGCTGTGATTTCCTTTCTGTGTTCTCGCTGATGAATATGTGCAGTAAACAGATGTCCTTTTATAAATACGCTTAATGATTATGAGTGTTTTCCTCTGACTTTCCTCCTACTTAGGACTCCCTCAGTATTCAGCTCCTTTATGTTATGTTTGTGGGGGGGGGGGGAATAAACTTGTTGCAGAGGCGGGGGGGAGGGGAGGAAGCTCAGAGCAGGCATCACATTTCAAAGAAAGAAGAATCATGTCAGGATAAATGTGAGGATTGACTCTTTGCAGGGGTGGGCAAACTGCAGCCCTCCAGATGTCCATGGACTACAATTCCCATGAGCCTCTGTCAGCATTTGCAAATGCTGGCAGGGGCTCCTGGGAATTGTAGTCCATGGACATCTGGAGGGCCACAGTTTGACCATCCCTGGTCTATCGCCTTAAAAACCCTATGAAGTTGCCCTAAGTTCACTGCAACTTGATAGCAAAAAAGAAAAGGACAGAAAAAGAAAACTGTTAGATGCCATTTGCTTTGTGATCTGGACAAAGAAAGAAATCTGGATGTTTCTCCCATAACTGCTCCTGCCTGAAGATGACTGACAGGTAGAGGTGCCGGCTCCAAGTTGGGAAATACCTGGAGATTTGGGGAGTGGAGCCCAAGGAAGGTGGGGCTTGAGGACTTCAGTGGGGTATAATACCATAGTGTCCACCTTCCAAAGTGACCATTTTCTCCAGGGGAGCTCACGTGTGTCACCTGGAGATCAGCAGATCTCCTGCCATGACCCTACTGACAGCACCTAGGCCTATTCTGCACACAATAAATAATGCACTTTCAATGCACTTTAGAAGTAGATTATCCTGTTCTGCACAGGAGAATCCAGCTGCCAAAGCACTTTGAAAGTGCATTATCCTTTGTGTGCAGAATGGGCCCTAGAAGGGATTTCATTTGCCTATCTTTTGGAGATGGTGAGCCCCCTTGGGAACAGTTTTCCTGACCTCTCTCTTTTACACCTTAGACTGGCACAGAACCTTCCCCTCCCCGCTTTCTTTATCACGGAGCTTGGGGAGTCAGACACTATTCATCAGCATCAGCTCCCCGGAGGATCTTCTGTAGTAGAATGCCACTGATGATGAGCAGATGGGATTTTTGGCAAGACGATGCAATCTGACATGAAAATGAATACAGCCTGAGAGTGCTAAGCGGGGGGGGGGGGGGGAGAGGAGGAGAGAAGAGGAGAATGAGAAGGACCTGAATACATGAAGTTCTGGGTGTGGTGCAAGAGAAAGAATCCATTTTCTTTTTCTAGCCTTGCTGGGAGATCAGCCTAAGTTATCCAGGCAAATGAATGCACCAGCTCTCTTTTCAGCCTTACGTATAAAAACATGTTGAGCCAAATGACACCCACACCTTTTCGTCTGAGAGGGGAGGGGGCAGAGCTTTGTAACCTTTAACACCACTAAACACACGAGCCTGCCGTATACCGAATCAGAACCACCAGTCCATCAGGGTCAGAATTGTTTTTTTCAGACTGGTGGCTTGTTTCCTGGTTGTCAGGCAGAGATTGTTCATGTCACTTACTCCCTGAGCCTTTCAATCAGAGATACCAGGGATCGAAAGCAGATGCTCTACCACTGAGCCACGCTCCCTCCCTAAGGCCAAATCCCCCCGAGTGGATTTGGCCTTCTGGGCATACATTTAAACTGGTTTAAGACTCAGTTCCTTTCCTGAAGGAATCCTGGAACTTCTGCAACAAGGGCAAGGGTGTAAGAAGGTTTCATTTTGAGGAGTGCATCTCGGCAGAAACGGGAGGGCATGCAGCTATTAAGAGGATTTGCGAATTATCCTTGCTTAGCGACTTACATATTTTAATGTGAAATGAGGCTAAAAATTAAAGTCGAGCCGGAGTGGTTACTCATAGTTGCGGACATTTCCAGCAATTTATCAACATCTTTGCAAAGATATTCACTTGTTCATTAACAGTGTCCTCACTTGCCCTGGCTTTCAGTAGCCCTCACTTTCCCTCAACGAGGATAGTGCTCAGCCCAGATATAACCTGAGGACGGTGTAATGGATTCTTAGGCCCTCTTAGGCTCAGCATTTAGCTGTGGTCACTTACAAGTGTTAATCTGTTTAAAATGCAGAGAAGGTAAAATGACTGATGAGCATGCAAGCTTTTGAACTACACAGAACTTTCAGTTAGGCAGAAGAAAGCAAACAGGTTTCAGATGTCCGTTGAGCAGGCTAGGAAATGGGCAACAATGGAGACCGCAGCCACAAGGCTTCTAGCAGGCAAGGAGGGAGGGTGGGAGCTGGAGAGGGAGGGCCAATCAGGATGGACCTGGATGGACATGGCCCAGGGCTCCTCCCAGAAGGCTGTTTCCCAAATATATAAGAGAGTGAAATAGTGTTAAGGATGGGAGAGTAACAAAGACAGCATAATAGCAACAGCTGCTATTCTCTGGAAGGCCACTAGAGACAGTTGTGATGATTTAGAAATCCTTCTAAGGCTGTTAACAGTAGGAAGTTTGAGAGGACATTTACTGATAGGGTCATCATAACTCTGTAGCAACTTAAGGGCACTTAACACAGAGAGAACTCCTTTTCAGTCAACAAACATGCCTTTTTAAAGAGTTTGTTTTAAAAGAATAAGGAGAGGAAGATCAGAAAAGGAGAAATCACGCTAGGGAAAGTACCTGTCTGTTCTAGCATCCCCACTTAATCTTCAAGAAAACTGGAATGATGCAGTGAGGACCACCCATGCTGACCTTCCATGAGTTACATTACTCTGGCAGCACACAGCTGGCTAAATGTTCTTCAGGGAAAGGTTAGGAGAGCTATCCCTTGCTGTTTATTTGGCGCCAACATGTGAGAATCAAAGATAGACTGTCCATGACTGCGTAGGCTCCATTTTCAACTTTCAAAACTGATATCCATCAGTAGAATGATACCAGATAACCTCTCCTCTTACTAGTTTCTCCTCGTGAATCACAAAGTCATTTGTCAACTATGCTGGTCTCACTGGATCGGTAATAAAAGTTAACAGTCTTGATAAAATCTCAATTATCTTTAACCGCTCCTAGCGGAGCGGAAGAAATAAAACAGTAAGGGCCCCGAGGGCGGGCCCTGTCCGGGATGAGGAAGGGTGCCAATAGGCCCCTTCCCATGGACTGACAGGCGGAGGGCCCAATCGGGAGGCGCGAAGCGCCTCCCGATTGGGCCCTCCGCTTGTCAGTCCAGCCCCAAACTGTCAATCAGCAGCCGCGCACAACGCGGCTGCTGATTGGCTGTTTGCCTGGACTACAGCCAATAGGGAGGCGCGAAGCGCCTCCCAACCCGCCCCATCCCCGACGAGGGCTACCCTTCCCTGCACGGCGGCCATTACTCTGCTGGCCGCCGAAAGGGAAGGTAGGCCTGCGGCTCCCTGTGCCTTCCCCCAACTGGGGGAGTACAAAGGATTTTGCAGTTGGGGGCTGGGGAGGGGAGAATGGCTTCTGCGCGCCCGGGCAGGGCGCAGGGCGGCCGAGCCGCCCTGCGCCCTTCCCGGGCACGCAGAAGCCTTTGCAGTTGGGGGCTGGGGAGGGGAGAATGGCTTCTGCGCGCCCGGGCAGGGCGCAGGGCGGCCGAGCCGCCCTGCGCCCTGCCCGGGCGCTCAGAAGCCTTTGCAGTTGGGGGCTGGGGAGGGGAGAATGGCTTCTGCGCGCCCGGGCAGGGCGCGCAGGAGCCTTTGCCATCTTCTCCCACCCTTGCCAGCCACCAAGCGCTGTCCCCAGGGACAGTAGCTAGCGCCCAGTAGCTAGCGCCCATAGCGCTGTCCCCAGCCTTTGCAGTTGGGGGCTGGGGAGGGGAGAATGGCTTCTGCGCGCCCGGGCAGGGCGCAGGGCGGCCGAGCCGCCCTGCGCCCTTCCCGGGCGCTCAGAAGCCTTTGCAGTTGGGGGCTGGGGAGGGGAGAATGGCTTCTGCGCGCCCGGGCAGGGCGCAGGGCGGCCGAGCCGCCCTGCGCCCTTCCCGGGCGCTCAGAAGCCTTTGCAGTTGGGGGCTGGGGAGGGGAGAATGGCTTCTGAGCGCCCGGGCAGGGCGCAGGGCGGCCGAGCCGCCCTGCGCCCTTCCCGGGCGCTCAGAAGCCTTTGCAGTTGGGGGCTGGGGAGGGGAGAATGGCTTCTGCGCGCCCGGGCAGGGCGCAGGGCGGCCGAGCCGCCCTGCGCCCTTCCCGGGCGCTCAGAAGCCTTTGCAGTTGGGGGCTGGGGAGGGGAGAATGGCTTCTGCGCGCCCGGGCAGGGCGCAGGGCGGCCGAGCCGCCCTGCGCCCTGCCCGGGCGCTCAGAAGCCTTTGCAGTTGGGGGCTGGGGAGGGGAGAATGGCTTCTGCGCGCCCGGGGAGAGCGCAGGGCGGCCGAGCCGCCCTGCGCCCTTCCCGGGCGCTCAGAAGCCTTTGCAGTTGGGGGCTGGGGAGGGGAGAATGGCTTCTGCGCGCCCGGGGAGAGCGCAGGGCGTCCGAGCCGCCCTGCGCCCTTCCCGGGCGCTCAGAAGCCTTTGCAGTTGGGGGCTGGGGAGGGGAGAATGGCTTCTGCGCGCCCGGGGAGAGCGCAGGGCGGCCGAGCCGCCCTGCGCCCTTCCCGGGCGCTCAGAAGCCTTTGCAGTTGGGGGCTGGGGAGGGGAGAATGGCTTCTGCGCGCCCGGGGCAGGGCGGCCGAGCCGCCCTGCACCCTTCCCGGGCGCTCAGAAGCCTTTGCAGTTGGGGGCTGGGGAGGGGAGAATGGCTTCTGCGCCCCCGGGGAGAGCGCAGGGCGGCCGAGCCGCCCTGCGCCCTTCCCGGGCGCTCAGAAGCCTTTGCAGTTGGGGGCTGGGGAGGGGAGAATGGCTTCTGCGCGCCCGGGGAGAGCGCAGGGCGGCCGAGCCGCCCTGAGCCCTTCCCGGGCGCTCAGAAGCCTTTGCAGTTGGGGGCTGGGGAGGGGAGAATGGCTTCTGCGCGCCCGGGGAGAGCGCAGGGCGGCCGAGCCGCCCTGAGCCCTTCCCGGGCGCTCAGAAGCCTTTGCAGTTGGGGGCTGGGGAGGGGAGAATGGCTTCTGCGCGCCCGGGGAGAGCGCAGGGCGGCCGAGCCGCCCTGAGCCCTTCCCGGGCGCTCAGAAGCCTTTGCAGTTGGGGGCTGGGGAGGGGAGAATGGCTTCTGCGCGCCCGGGGAGAGCGCAGGGCGGCCGAGCCGCCCTGCGCCCTTCCCGGGCGCTCAGAAGCCTTTGCAGTTGGGGGCTGGGGAGGGGAGAATGGCTTCTGCGCGCCCGGGGAGAGCGCAGGGCGGCCGAGCCGCCCTGCGCCCTTCCCGGGCGCTCAGAAGCCTTTGCAGTTGGGGGCTGGGGAGGGGAGAATGGCTTCTGCGCGCCCGGGGAGAGCGCAGGGCGGCCGAGCCGCCCTGCACCCTTCCCGGGCGCTCAGAAGCCTTTGCAGTTGGGGGCTGGGGAGGGGAGAATGGCTTCTGCGCCCCCGGGGAGAGCGCAGGGCGGCCGAGCCGCCCTGCGCCCTTCCCGGGCGCTCAGAAGCCTTTGCAGTTGGGGGCTGGGGAGGGGAGAATGGCTTCTGCGCGCCCGGGGAGAGCGCAGGGCGGCCGAGCCGCCCTGAGCCCTTCCCGGGCGCTCAGAAGCCTTTGCAGTTGGGGGCTGGGGAGGGGAGAATGGCTTCTGCGCGCCCGGGGAGAGCGCAGGGCGGCCGAGCCACCCTGATCCCTTCCCGGGCGCTCAGAAGCCTTTGCAGTTGGGGGCTGGGGAGGGGAGAATGGCTTCTGCGCGCCCGGGGAGAGCGCAGGGCGGCCGAGCCGCCCTGAGCCCTTCCCGGGCGCTCAGAAGCCTTTGCAGTTGGGGGCTGGGGAGGGGAGAATGGCTTCTGCGCGCCCGGGGAGAGCGCAGGGCGGCCGAGCCACCCTGAGCCCTTCCCGGGCGCTCAGAAGCCTTTGCAGTTGGGGGCTGGGGAGGGGAGAATGGCTTCTGCGCGCCCGGGGAGAGCGCAGGGCGGCCGAGCCACCCTGAGCCCTTCCCGGGCGCTCAGAAGCCTTTGCAGTTGGGGGCTGGGGAGGGGAGAATGGCTTCTGCGCGCCCGGGCAGGGCGCAGGGCGGCCGAGCCGCCCTGCGCCCTTCCCGGGCGCTCAGAAGCCTTTGCAGTTGGGGGCTGGGGAGGGGAGAATGGCTTCTGCGCGCCCGGGCAGGGCGCAGGGCGGCCGAGCCGCCCTGCGCCCTTCCCGGGCGCGCAGAAGCCTTTGCAGTTGGGGGCTGGGGAGGGGAGAATGGCTTCTGCGCGCCCGGGCAGGGCGCAGGGCGGCCGAGCCGCCCTGCGCCCTGCCCGGGCGCTCAGAAGCCTTTGCAGTTGGGGGCTGGGGAGGGGAGAATGGCTTCTGCGCGCCCGGGCAGGGCGCGCAGGAGCCTTTGCCATCTTCTCCCACCCTTGCCAGCCACCAAGCGCTGTCCCCAGGGACAGTAGCTAGCGCCCATTTTATTCTAATATAAAATGGGCTTAAAATCTAGTATAGTGTAATGCAGCAAATACAACATTAACAATAACACACGAAAATATAAGGAACAAAGACCAGACCCCTTTCTACCCCTAAGGGGTCTTCCTCAGTGATTAAGTAAGTTAAAATGTGCAGTATAGATGTATATAGTATTAGGACTTGCTAGGTGGTAAAAAAAAAATCTAGAAAATGATGTGTTGTATAGAAGATGGTCTCATATGGAGTCCAGATTCTGAAATATTGCTCAAAGACTACCATGGTGTTCTCATGTGTTAAGGAGGAAAAAGCATTGTCATAACACACATAACACATAACTTTTGCAGGGCTGATGAAATCCGTATATGTTCCATGTGTTATAGTTGATTTTGCATTTGCTGTATTACACACTGTATATAACAGATCTTTTTAAAACTTTTATTATGTGCACATCGTTATAAGTATTTGTATGTTAAATTAAAAAAAAAATGTAGTCCAGCCATTCGGTTCCTAACATCTTGTCTGATTGGTGTTAGTTTCCCTTTTTGGTTATTTATTCACTGGTTCTATTCAACCAGGAGATGTACTTGTTTCTTCTTCTGCTGCCTCTCTCTACCTTAAAACCACCGAATACTTCTTTCAGTCCCTAACATTCTATCACCATCTCTATCTTCGTGCTTTTTAAACAAAATTCAGTACTAACCTTGTTGTTAAGTTAGGGGGCTAAGGTCAGATATTATTTATTGGGGCAACATGCTCCCCCTTTCCACAAAAACCACAGTGATGTGACAGGAGCTATCCCACAGTGATTCAGTCTTGTGCGACCATTCAAATGACACAATCACATGTTTCTTTGTAGAAGAAGAAGAAGAAGAAAAAGAAGAAGAAGAAGAGTTGGTTCTTATATGCCACTTTTCTCTACCCGAAGGAGTCTCAAAGCGGCTGACATTTGCCTTCCCTTTCCTCTCCCCACAACAGACACCTTGTGAGGGAGGGGAGGCTGAGAGAGCCCTGATATTACTGATCAGTCAGAACAGCTTTATCAGTGCCGTGGCAAGCCCAAGGTCACCCAGCTTGGCTGCATGTGGGGGAGCGCAGAATCGAACCCGGCTTGCCAGATTAGAAGTCAGCACCCCTAACCACTACACCAAACTGGCTCTCCACTCCAAGCAATAATTAGGGAAGAAGGACCTGCACAAAGGCCACTAACAACATTTATGCATGTGCTTCAGCTGCATGGGATCACACCACAAGCAGTCTGCGGAGCATAAGCCTATAATCAGCTATTCTGCTATTGTTGTGTTATAACGATGATCCATGTCTTGTCCACACAACCTGCCATTAAATGTAGGAATGAACATTTTTGTAATCCTGACAGATGGCTGTCCAGTCTCTGCTTGAAGACATGAAGCAAAGAAGAGTCCCCCACCCCCACACATTGCTGCCATTGTTCAGCTGCTCTTACCATGAGTAAATCACTCCTAGCATACACCTTTTGGTAATCATTTCATTACTACTTATGTGACTCCATAGTTGTTGCTTTTAGTGGCTTTATGCTGTTTAAATTGCTTTATTGCTTGTTCTACCCTACTGATATGAACTGCCCTGAACCCATTCACGGAGAGGGGCAGTATACAAGTTGAAATGATGATGATGATGATTTAGCCATTCATGTAAGGCACTTTGCAGAGCTCACCTTTCAAGCGGGCAACCCCCTCAGAGGAAATGGGGAGTGAACCCTGGCACTCCAACATTGTCCTTGCATCATTTCCACTGAAACTTGGCAGTGACATGGTGGCTGCTCAAGAACTCTATTGTTTTACTCTATGGCATTGGTGGCAAAACAAAGAGTTTTTGCAAAATGCTTCAGCGTCCAACAAGTCACTTCCTGTATTCACTAGAAGTGATATAAGCCCACTGGTGCAATGCCAACATGGATTCTTTCCTCCCCATGTCTTCCCTCTGGCATCTGAAATGGCAGCAGGCAATGAGATGGGAAGCAAAGAGGCTGTACTCCCTCCTGAAAAAGTCTGCAGACACTGATGTCATGTGCCAGGCCATTCTCCCTAAGAAGGCAAACTCTGAGTCTTAGAAAGAACTTTCAGTAGTTTATTGGAGAGAATACTAACGGCTACTTAGAACACTTTTTTCCTGAAACTGACCACATACAGAGACAGATATAGAGCCTGACTTGCCCCTCTCTGTGCCAGTTATTTTCCCACTGCTTGTGATCTTACAGAATGTATCCCCTTATCTTCAAAGAATAAGTTCAATTTACAACTTAGCACCTAGAGGCTGGAATAAACAACTATAACACACAAAGCGTGATAAGGAACCAGATGGCCCAGGGCCTGAGAGAGCTTGAGAAAACGGGAGGGGGGATCTCGAGGAGCAGAGCCGACCAACTGCCTGAGGAGCATCTCGGGACATTGGTCAAGCCGCCATGGCATGAGCCAGAGGCGAACATGACAGCTGAAGGCTTTCCTTCTCCCATACAAATCTGTGTGAAAGCCTGTGGGCATGACCATATTGCTTGCACTGTCTCTGAAGCATTTGGACACAAAATAAATGGCACTAAAGGCCTCTGCCAGGGACCTCCATTATGAGCCAGAACAGACAGTACCGGGCTAGATTAACCTCGCTTAGTATAGGGTTGCCAACATAAGTCTGAGACTTTCCTGGAGATTTCAGAGTGGAACCTGGGGAGGGCAGGGTTTGTCGACAAATGCAAGCTATAATGCTGTAGAGCAGGGGTAGTCAACCTGTGGTCATCCAGATGCTGGCAGGCGGCTCATTTGCTGGCAGGGGGCTCATGGGAATTGTAGTCCATAAACATCTGGAGGACCACAGGTTGACTACCCCTGCTGTAGAGTCCCTTTTCTCCAAGGACCTGACCTCTCTCAGCTGGAGGTCAGCTGTAATTCCACGGGTTGTCCAGGTCCTGCCTGAAGGTTGGCAACCCTAGTTTAATGTCAGGGGTAGCTGTTGCTATGGTAAACAAACTACTAAACATAATGAATCAGCAAAGATGGACATGGCATGGGTCCCAGTCATGCAATGCCTTTGTATAAAATTGAGTTCAGTGCCTCTCACAGAGAAGAAAGAGGAGAGAATGGCATGATATTCGATTATAAAGAATCACTCAGGAGCAATGCCATATATCGTCAAACTGAAAATAAGCCAAAAGCTTCCTGACCATTCTTCCCACATACCTAGGGATACCAGTCTACAGGTGGTACCTGTGATCCCCTGGAATTACAACTCATCTGCACACTAAAGAGATCAATTTCCCTGAAGAAAATGGCTGCCTTGGGGGGTGGTCGCCATAGTGTTACACTCTACTGAAGTCCCCCCCAAGTCTCACCCACTCTTGGCTCCACCCCCAAAGTCACCAGGTATTTCCCAACCCAGATCTGACAACCCTATGCAAACCTGCAGGAAGCCAGGCCTAGCATGAGGCGCATATATTCTTAGCTAGACGACGAAGAGTTAATTGAATGGGTGGTTTAAAGAATTAAGACCATGATGCCGTTAAATACAAAACTTAAAAAAAAAATCATCCAATTCAACAACTCCAGGGCAAAAGGTAATCAAGGCAAAGAATAAACATGGATTTGAAATGCAAATTGCCCTGAGAAAAATTAGATAGAAGGAAATTACTGAAGGTTTATTTTGGATGAGGAGAGGGGGGTGGGGGTGGGTAAGAGGAGGTAGGAACTCACAGAAAACACAGCCGGCCAGTTCCTACAAGTCATGTATCCCGGGCCCCTACCTTGACACCAAACCCAGGCCAACCATCTGCTTGGAGTTTCTCACTGAGGGCAACGGTTTGTGTGTGCAAAAGTCTGGACTGGGGCAAATAGTGTGCACCAGGGTTGCCAACCTCCAGGTGGAGCCTGAAGATTTTCCAGAATCCAAACTGATCCCCAGGTGACAAAGATCAGTTCCCCGGGAGAAAACGGCTGCTTTGGAGGGTTGGCTTCATAGTGTTACACCCCACCACTCCTCCTTGGCCTCTACCCCCAAATCTCGAGGTGTCTCACAACTCAGACCTGGCAACCCTAAAAACACTTGAACTGCCTTATAGTGAATAAGACTGTAGGTCTATCAAAGTTAGTATTGTCAGGCTAGCAGTAGCTTTCTGGGGTCTCGGATCAATCAAAGTTTATTTTAGCAGGAATGCTAACCCCTTTGCCCTCCCCCTTGTTACAGGGGTGGCCGAACTGTGGCTCTCCAGATATCCCCGGACTACAATTCCCATTTGTCCATGGACATCTTGTTGTTGTTGTTGTTATGTGCGAAGTCGTGTCCGACCCATCGCGACCCCATGGACAATGATCCTCCAGGCCTTCCTGTCCTCTACCATTCCCCGGAGTCCATTTAAGTTTGCACCTACTGCTTCAGTGACTCCATCCATCCACCTCATTCTCTGTCGTCCCCTTCTTCTTTTGCCCTCGATCTCTCCCAGCATTAGGCTCTTCTCCAGGGAGTCCTTCCTTCTCATGAGGTGGCCAAAATATTTGAGTTTCATCTTCAGGATCTGGCCTTCTAAAGAGCAGTCAGGGCTGATCTCCTCTAGGACTGACTGGTTTGTTCGCCTTGCAGTCCAAGGGACTCGCAAGAGTCTTCTCCAGCACCAGAGTTCAAAAGCCTCAATTCTTTGACGCTCGGCCTTCCTTATGGTCCAACTTTCGCAGCCATACATTGCAACTGGGAAGACCATAGCCTTGACTAAACGCACTTTTGTTGGCAGGGTGATGTCTCTGCTTTTTAGGATGCTGTCTAGATTTGCCATAGCTTTCCTCCCCAGGAGCAAGCGTCTTTTAATTTCTTTGCTGCAGTCCCCATCTGCAGTGATCTTGGAGCCCAGGAAAATAAAATCTGTCACTATCTCCATTTCTTCCCCTTCTATTTGCCAGGAATTGAGAGGGCCGGATGCCATGATCTTTGTTTTCTTGATGTTGAGTTTCAAGCCAACTTTGGCACTCTCCTCCTTCACCCGCATCAACAGGCTCTTTAGTTCCTCTTCACTTTCTGCCATTAGAGTGGTATCATCTGCATATCTGAGGTTGTTGATATTTCTCCCTGCAATCTTGATCCCAATTTGTGACTCCTCTAATCCCGCATTTCTCATGATGTGCTCTGCATACAAGTTAAATAGGCAAGGCGACAGTATACAGCCTTGCCGAACTCCTTTCTCAATTTTGAACCAGTCAGTGATTCCATGTTCAGTTCTCACTGTTGCTTCTTGACCTGCATATAAATTTCTCAAGAGACAAATAAGATGCTCTGATATTCCCATCTCTTTAAGAACTTGCCACAATTTGTTGTGCTCCACACAATCAAAGGCTTTAGCATAGTCAATGAAGCAGAAGTAGACGTTCTTCTGGTACTCCCTAGCTTTCTCCATGATCCAGCGTATGTTGGCAATTTGATCTCTAGTTCCTCTGCCTCTTCGAAATCCTGCCTGTACTTCTGGAAGTTCTCGGTCCACATATTGCTGGAGCCTAGCTTGTAGGATTTTGAGCATAACTTTGCTAGCATGAGAAATTAGTGCGATGGTGCGGTAGTTTGAACATTCTTTGGCATTGCCCTTCTTTGGGATTGGAATGTAAACTGACCTTTTCCAATCCTGTGGCCATTGTTGAGTTTTCCAAATTTGCTGGCATATTGAGTGTAGCACTTTTACTGCATTGTCCTTTAAGATTTTGAATAGTTCAACTGGAATGCTGTCACTACCACTAGCTTTATTGTTGCTCAGACTTCCTAAGGCCCATTTGACTTCACATTCCAGGATGTCTGGCTCCAGGTCAGTAACTACCCCATTGTGGTCATCAGGGATGTAAAGCTCGCTCTTGTATAGTTCTTCTGTATAATTTTGCCACCTTTGTTTGATCTCTTCTGCTTCTGTGAGGTCCCTACCATTTTGGTCCCTTATCATACCCATCTTTGCATGAAACGTTCTCTTCATATCTCCAATTTTCTTGAAAAGATCTCTGGTCCTCCCCATTCTATTGTTTTCTTCTATTTGTTTGCACTGTTCATTTAAGAAGGCATTCTTATCTCTTCTAGCTTTTCTCTGGAATTCTGCATTCAATTGGGTGTATCTTTCTCTTTCTCCCTTGCCTTTCACTTCCCTTCTCTCCTTAGCTATTTGTAAAGCTTCCTCAGACAGCCATTTTGATTTCTTGCATTTCTTTTTCTTTGGGATGGTTTTAGTTGCTACCTCTTGTACAATGTTGCGAACCTCCGTCCATAGTTCTTCAGGCACTCTGTCTATCAGATCTAATTCCTTAAATCTATTTGTCACCTCCACTGTGTATTCGTCAGGGATATGATTTAGTTCATACCTGAGTGGCCTAGTGCTTTTCCCTACTTTCTTCAATTTAAGCCTAAATTTTGCAACAAGAAGCTCATGATCTGAACCACAATCAGCTCCTGGTCTTGTTTTTATTTTTTTTTTGGACATCTGGACACCCACAAATTTGGCCACCCCTGCGATCTCCACTTTCTGTACTTTTTGACAGCTCATTTGACCTCGAATAGCACCGGCTCGCAAGACAGGAACGAACCCTGCCTCCTGCCCCATACCGCTTCCCAAGAGAAAGAATCCATAGCTGTGGGGCAAACGCTCCCGTCTTCTCTGCAGGTATTTTAGAACCCTTCCCCAAGGTTCCAGCTGACTGGCAAGAACCTGTGAGAGAGGGATTACTAGACTCAGATGACACGCAGCTCCACGAACTGGGCGGGGGAGAAAGGAGGGGAAGGGAAAGGATCTTGTAAGCAAAACTGTATGGAGCCTTTTCACAAGTACCCTTTTGTGTGAAGTGCATTACTTGAGAACAGGCCCCGAAATAGAAGAGAGCCATTTTTAATCAGATTTCTAGTCTAGCCACTGCGGGTTGCGTAACTGAACTTCAACTGCAGACACAGGAATTAGAGAAGCAAACACCGACTTCTTAAGTGTCACTTGTGGGAAATGGCCTTAGGGCTGCACAGTTACCACTATCCTCTGACTGCACACCAAGGCCGTTCAGCACTGCCTGAAGACACTGGGGAGAGGAGCTAATTTCTGTGCTCCAGAAATCACAGCGATGCCAATGGCAGCACTGAAGGAACTGTTGCGTGCCCTATGAAACTGAATGGCTTGGATACCATACTGTTGTCAGTACTACTTACAAGTCGTGTGCACTGCTATCCAAAATACTTTTGGACTGCCAGTACTTCTCTCTCACAGTGCTGGAAGCCCTTTCTAGAAACTTCTGGATTCCTCCTGAACTGTGTTTACAAAGTTGGTCTCCTGGGGTTCCTATGACTATACACGATGCCCCCATAGCGAGAACACTGTTTGGTGACACCTTCCCAGATGGGTCAAATGTAAAAGAAGACAACTGTACCCGCAGCCATTTTGTGGGAGAAAAATGATTTACTAGTGCAGAGTGACAGCTAGAGCTGGGAAGCAGGCAAGGACGTGGGGGCAGCTGTAAGCTACAATGTGATGTCACTTCTGATTCCCACCCCCCTCCCGAAGTCACACCTCTCTAGGAATCTCTGGAAAGTCTAAGGCAAAACCATAGAGTGATTCCTAGAGAGGCACGTCATTACTTCTAGTTTTTTTCCGAAAGTGACATCCCGCCAGCCATTTTGCTTTTCTCTGCCTCTCAGTGCAGCAACAGGAAACAACAGGGGGAGAATCTCCCACCTGTAGACTGGCAACTCTAGACTCACAGCACTGAGCTATCCCTGCCCTTCCTAGAGTCAGATTACACCTTCCTTAGAAGATCCTGAAATGTGAAGGGATTGAATTTCGAAGGTATCAAAAAAAACTGCATGGGTTGGAAACTCCTAGGGGAGGGAAGCAATGTACGTTCCCAGGCCAGACTGAGACATTCTAGGGACTACCCTGAGATTTGCACTTATGTGAGCTCTCCTTTAAACTGGGCTGCTCTGGCAAAAGAACTATGCGCCAAACACCAGTAGCAGCCCCGTGTGGAGGAGATGCTGCGCGTGAGCAGGGTGGAGTTGTTGCGTCAACTAGCCTCACACTAAAACCGGCCCTCAGCTCGACCTCTGGAGAAGGATGGAGGCGGATCAAAGCTTAAGCCAAGAAAGGAACACCAGGGAGAGGGGAAAGAAGAGAAAATGGAGGACAAGGCCAGGAAGAAGGACAAAAACCCACTTCTGTTTCTCTCAGAGAGGCTGCAACAGTTAGAATTTCTTCACATTAGCATCCCTCTGTCACTTTATTTCATTATTTGGTGCTAGAACCAGAGGAAATGGGGTGTGCGTGTGGGTCATAGACATTTTCACTCCCTTCAAAATGGCGGATTGCACCGAGAATATAAATACAGCCGGCATACTGTAGTGGTTAAGAACGCCAAAAAGGGCGTAGTGGTCACGAGAGTAGTGGACTCTCATCTGGAGAACTGGGTTTAATTTCCCTCCTCCTCCAGAGGAAGCTTGCCCTTGGGCCAGTCACACTTCTCTCAGAGCTCTCTTGGCCCAACCTCCCTCCCAAGGTGCCAGTTGTGGAAAAGGGAAAGGCTAGACGCTTTAAGGCTCCTTACAGTAGAGAAAAGCAGGGTATAAGAACCTACTCTTCAAAATACATAATATATGCATAATACTTCCGGCGTTCAGTGCGCTCAGAATGCATTATCTTGCAATGTGTTCCTCAGCCCTCTAAAGAAGGCCATTCCTTCAGCCTCGTATGCTAAGCAGGGGACTGAAGCTGGGTAAGGTTGCCTTACCTAATGACAGCTACAGAAGTTTATAACAGAGGAGCGATCTGAAACCTGGACCTCGCAAATCACGCCTTGTACTCTTAGTGACTTACTCTACACAAGCCCTCCGAAGAACGTAAAACTTATTGCTGCACAACATGAGGTTACAACCTTATCTTTCTCTACCTTGATCAGCCCCTTTCCCCTAACACAACGAGACAAGCTTCTCTTTGCCTGGCTTGGCTGTCCAATGGATACTGGAGTATTTAGTGCTGCCAGCTCCAGGTGGCAACTGGAGATCTCCTGGGATTGCAATGGATCTCCAGGCAACAAAGATCAGCTTCCCAGGAATAAAAGGGCCTTTGGAAGGTGGATTCTATGACATACCCCACTGATGTCCCTCCCCACCTCCCTCGAGCTCCGCCCCCCAAATCTCCAGCTATTTCCCAACCTAGAGCTGGCAACCTTAGGTGTATTACATGGCTCAATTTCAATGAAACTTTAAAAAGCGGAACAGGAAAATGTCCATTGTCTCTCCGAGAAATATATATTTAAAAAGTAGCAGGATGAGCTATTTAGCTCTATGAAAGATGAAGTGCTAGGGTTGCCTGGCAACTGGCGGAAACTCCGGGGTAAGGGATCTGCGAGGGGGCTGGCTTTGCACACAACATAACATCACTTCTGGGAAAAACCAGACATGATATGTCACTCTAGGAATTGCCAGAAACTCTATGGCAGTGGTCCCCAACCTCCGGTCCGGGGACCAGTCCTGGACCGTGGATCAGTCGGTACTGGGCTGCGGCTCCTCCTCATCCTCTTCCCCGGCCGCTGCCTTGGGGGCTGCCCTGCCGTTCTGCCACTGGCTCACCTTTGGTGCTCTTCAGTGGCTGACATGGCTGGGGCTCCCCCTTGGCGTGGGACTGCGCAGCTGCTGCTGGCAGTGCCCCCCAGCAGGCGGCGGGAAATCAGGGGCGCCGGCAGGAAAGCAAGTGGAGCAGGGGCTCAGGTGGCGGTGATGTCCTTCGGCAAAAGACTACCCCCCCCCCCCCGTGGCCTCAGTAAAATTATCAAGCGTTGACCGGCCCCAGGTGATACAAAGGTTGGGGACCACTGCTCTATGGTATGCAATATCACATCAGGGTTTTCCCCAAAAGTGACATCACACTTCACGCCAGGCACAACACCACTTAAACACTGGTTTCTGTCCCCTGCCCCAAAATTACAGAAGTGCTGTTCACAAGTTACATTGAACACACATGGAATCAGTGTCCAGTGTATTGAATTTTCTCTATATGTGTGGTGAAGAAGTGCTGTTTTTTTATACCCTGCTTTTCACTACTCAAAGGAGTCCCAAAGTGGCTTACAAATACATTTCCTTTCCTCTCCCCACAACAGACACCCTGTGAGGTATATGCATTTGAGAGTGCTCTAGGAGAACTGCTCTGTGAGTAGCCCATTCTCATACATTAAAC
This sequence comes from Paroedura picta, assembly GCF_049243985.1. Taxonomy (NCBI): domain Eukaryota; kingdom Metazoa; phylum Chordata; class Lepidosauria; order Squamata; family Gekkonidae; genus Paroedura; species Paroedura picta. The sequence continues at coordinate 109,372,584 of NC_135373.1, read as the reverse complement.
CCATGTAAAGCTCAGCCTATGACTTAACCCCCATTTCTCCTGATATTCGTACTCAGATTCATTTGTCAATTGAACGCATGTTGGTTCTTTCTTACAAACAGATGCACATGCATTCACTTGTGGCATGTAAATCGCTCTAGCCATGAAGGAGAGGCCCACGAGTACAAGCTCGGGCTTATTGCTTTAATGCACAACATTAAGCACACATGCCCCAATTTCCCTGTAGCCGGAAAAGGGGCGTGGGGCTTAACAGTTCTCAACTTTTCCTACCAGAAATTGCTCACAGTTCCATTGACCTCCAAATAACCAGAAGCCAGGGCTCCCTGCTTTAGTGGGGGAGGGGAATCAAGCCTAAGATGATTCTTACTTAACATTTGTATTCATCTGAAGGCATCTGTGTGCGCACCTGTGCCTTATAAGTCACAGCACAAGCAGCCCTTATCTTGCCAGAAGCTTTTTAACATTCATAGCTGCACCCAAACATACAGAACGGGCTTGGGATTTGGCAGTGGAGCACCTCACCTCATCTCACCTTAACTATTAAGCAGTTCCCACCTGTTTGGTAGTAATTGGAGCTTGGCTGCATTTTGACCTAAATCTTCAGGCCTTCCTCGGGAGGGTCATTATGGTCAACCACCAGGCATTCTTTTCAGTTTAGCAGAATTCAGGCCGGCTTCCTTCAAAGGCATCTCTCACTGTTGTTTTGATGGGGGAATTGAAGACCTTACTGAGGAATGGGAAGTGTGCGTGATACAAGAGCAGGGGCCTCTGTAGCCTGCCGGCAGAACCTATCAGAAAAGAGGTGTCAAACTCATTTGTTACCAGGGCCGGCTCTGACATTAATGTGACTTTGTTGGCTGGGCCGTGTGGGCCATAAAAGGTCTTGCTAAGTACTGGAGATAGAAACATTATAAAGGACAGCAGCTGGTAAGCTCTGAGTCGGTGTGTTTTCACTGCAAGGCCAGAGGGGCACTGCCTGGAGGGGGGGGGGCAACCCCCTTCCCAAATCACTCCCACCCAGAATGCTGTGAGCCTGGACCCCAGGATAAAACCAAGAAGCAGCTGTGTGGCAAGATCCCCACTGCCCCTGAACCACAATGGAAAGGGACTGAGAAATTCACTCACCCACACACCCTCATGCATGCATGGCGTAATCCAGGCCAAGTACATTCCAATAAGTCTGTGCAGCAGTAGCAGTCCCTGGCCAAGGCCACCAGGTGATCCATGGGGTTCAAGCCAGAGATGATGAAGAAGAGTTGGTTCTTATATGCTACTTTTCTCTACCCGAAGGAGTCATATGTGGTCATATATCACCTGATAGATGTTTAACATATTTTTAAAAATATTTTAAAAATGAATTAGCTCCCACCCATTCGGGAAACCCTTCCAGGGCCGTCAAGAAACCCCAGAGTTTCACAAAACCCTGGTTGAGAAAGCCTGAGTTAGGGTCACCGAAAGGCCTGGATAAAAATGTTCTGCCCCTTGAGTTTAGACTTACTGGGATGGGATGGGGGTGAACCAGGTAACGTGATTTACCTCCATGCCATAAAAAGCTCCAGTGGCTCATTTCTACTCACTGAGCCTCCACTAGAGAACATTTCCAGGCCTGTTGGTACCCTGAAGTGTCACTGATGCTCTCTTCCTGTGTCTCATTCAGAGAATGGATGGATAGACACAGATGCTTGGGTTTCTTCTTCTTCAATAAATATATCGAAAAGTGCTAGCTAACAGACATTAAAAAATCTCATTCCATAGAAATAGAATCATAGAGTTGGAAGGGGCCACACAGGCTATCGGTTTATGGTTGAGGCTGGGGCTGATAATAAATCTATGCCCCCCCGGGGACTCGGGTTCTGGACCCGAAGCAAAACATCATCAGGACCTCCTCTCCACCCGCTAGTAGTGGGAGGGAGGGGGGGGGAAGTTGAGCTGCCGTTCTTGCCATGCCGGCAATATTGGCAATGTTGTTATTGTTTTTATGGGGTTCTAATGGGGATTTGTGATATTGTTACCCGCCACGAGCCGCAAGGGAGTGGCGGGCTATAAATCGAATAATAATAATAATAATAATAATAATAATAATAATAATAATCTAGCCCAACCCCCTGCTCAACGCAGGATCAACCCAAAGCATCCTAAAGCATCCAAGAAAAGTGTGTATCCAACCTTTGCTTGAAGACTTCCAGTGAGGGGGAGCTCACCTCCTCCTTAAGCAGCCTATTCCACTGCTGAACTACTCTGACTGTGAAAATTTTTTCCCTGATATCTAGCCTTCTAAGCTTCCTGGTCCTATAATCATCTAAGCTTCCAATCATCTAAGCTTCCTGGTCCCATACATGTCATTGGAGCAAGATGTCTCCAAATCAGGATGCTGGTGGAGATCATTTGAAAACAACCCCAGGAAGTTCCTCTTCTAATTATGCTAAATACAGATCTCCTAGTATGCCCCCTGTAGGATATTCGTTGTATGCTTTTGAGTCATGCACAAGGCAGATCTTGCATATTCCAGCATATTCACAAACCTGACAAACTCGCCCCCCCCCACACACACACAAACACACAAACATCCCCTGCTGGTGGCCTTTGAACCCTAATTCAGAAGGCTGTAACTCTGTTTGAGATTGGACTGTGAGAGTCCTATATAAATGGAGGTACCAAAGTTTCACACATTTGCTTTGATGTTTTATCTGAAATCTCTCTTTCTTTCAACAGTTAGTAGAACGTCATCCTGGGAGCTGGAGAAAGTTTGGCATAATTATCTGAGCATAATGCTCCTCCCCCTCAGAGAGAAAAAAAATCACACAAAAATTGTCCCTAAATGCCATTTTACCTTTTTCAATGAAAATACCTTCCATTCTCCAAGGAGGAGCCGAAAGGAATTTTTCCCCTTTCAGAGAAATTGCATCTAGCTAATAAATTATTTTGCATGGCATGGAATAATCGCGAAACTGTAACACGAAGCAATTTTCCATTCAATATACCTTATTTACTTGACAAGTTACACATTTCAGTCCATGTCTGAGAAGTGCTTTTTATGAAAAGACAAGGGGAGTGAGAAATTTTCAATTGACTGCACATTTTCGCTGCAAGAGAGGTGACCCTGCTGCAGCACATAGAAGCCTAATTCGGAAGACAACCTGCCATGCTAAAACTGAGTGGATTTTCATCTGGTCAGTGCCTGGCTAGAATATCTCTAGACCATGACAGAAGAATAGTAGGATATTGCCTGTGGTCCAGGCTCCCGGATATAAACAAATCAAATATTATCTTGAATATTATCTTAAAATATTTTAGGAGTACATCCTAAAACATGGACAGGAGTAGGACATGTTTGCAGCTGTTTTGTGCGGTATTCTGTGAGATCTTCTGGAATTACAAATTCATTCAAGATACTTGGGGAAAGGGGGGAGGCAATGAAGGGTGCTGAATGTTGGGATTAAGGGGTGCAATGAAAACAAAGGTGCGGACAGGCACCCTTTTGCCATAAAGGGGAAGGGAGCAAAGCGTGATGGGAGGCTGCCTCTGTCGGACTCAGTGCGGAAAGCATGTTGCGAATTTCAGACTGGAAAATAAGGGGAGGAAAGCCCAAATGGGGAAAGGCTAGTGTTGACTCACAGTTTCCAAAGGAAATCCAAAGCAGGGCTAAAACAAGATGAAGAAACGCTCGTCGGGTCCACCCTCCAAAGCATCTAGTTTCTCCAGGGGATTTAATCTCTGTAGTCTGGAGTGCCAAGAGATCCCCAGGTCCCTATGAGCAGAAAGGCCAGTCCATCTCATGGGAGTGCAAGAAGGACCACGTTTCATGGCCCTCTGCAGCAGTGTGCTTCCTAAGGGCTTTCCAGTCCTCTGAGTCAGCAAGGTTCAAGCAGCTTTCAAGTAGCTGCTTCTTATCTAAATGGTAGGTAGTTGGGCCCAAAGGGAAAGGATAATCAGATGAATGTTTGCCTGCTGCTAGTCCTAGCCTCAGTTTTGCCTCGGATCTTCCAGATATCTAAGACTGCCTCTGCTGCTTTCACAACAAAGCCCGAACCATGGACTTCTGGCACAGGAAACGTCTCAGGTCTGAAAAGCATCGGCTGTCACCCCAGGGGACTGGGTGTATGTAGTCATTAACCACGGCCCACAGCCGCCAAATGCTTCAAAGCAGCGAAGGAAGACACAGGCATTTGGACAGTTTTCTCTGTCGCCCGGTGATACCAGAGTTACCTGACTTCACCTTTCCTCCCGTGTCCTGTACCTGACCTTAGTTTGGAAATGGAGGTGAGTGAAGCGAAGGCAGAATTTTTCCCCTTTGGAGAAAGAGGTACTGGCTGTTCCTGCTGTCAATTCGATCACTTGGCAGCACACAGCTACCTGCTCCCGGGATCTTCCCCAAGGGCATTCATCTCATGGCGGAGAACAAGGAACGCCATGCTCTGCACCGCTGATACACCCCACTGCACAACACATGCTCACTCACACAGAGGAAACTGCAGTCGGAGGTGGGTCAGGGATTCAGAGGCCAGCCTGCCGAGCACGTTGTGAGACACGACAAAAGGACACCCAAAGTTGCCTTTGCTTCTGGAATCAACAACCGTGTTTACATGAGCAGCATGTTCCAAAGCATTTTCGTGCACCGCTCTGTCATCTGTCGGAGGTCACCAGGAACTTTTTCGTGACCCTGAATGCTTCAGCTCAAGCTGCAAAAGGTTCTTTTCCTTCACTTCCACTTTGGATTATGTACTTGACAGGTGCAGGTGATACTTTCAAGGTGGGGTTCTGCCCCCAGAAAGATGTGGGGGGGAAGGACAAGTACTAGATCAGGGGTAGTCAAACTGCGGCCCTCCAGATGTCCATGGACTACAATTCCCAGGAGCCCCTGCCAGCGAATGCCAGCGAATTGTAGTCCATGGACATCTGGAGGGCCGCAGTTTGACTACCCCTGTACTAGATCCTTTCCCTTGGGCTTTTTTGACAGCTGGCTGCAGAAGGGAACCGCTGGGATTTTGACATAACCAGAAATTGCATCTGGAGGTAAAGATGTTGACTTATCAAATGAGAAAATGAGATGTCTCCAAGAACACAGCACTGCTCCTTGTAAATATCCTGGATCAGTTCAGTGAGGATCTGATAGGAGCTGCTAGACCAAGTTCCAGAACTTCTTGCTAAACTCCCCTTTGCTTTCCAGACATCTTTCTTGGCTTTCCATTCAATGCTGCAACCTTTCACCTAATACTTATTTACTATAAGCTCTGCTATTTCCTGGCTTGTCCATCCTATCTTCCACCTGCTCCCAACCATCGCTGTAGTAATGTTCTGGGGAACCTCTGGAAACTCACTGGGGGAGGCGGGATTCCCCCATAACAAGGACAACCACTAGCAATTCCTCCCTGCAGCGTGGCTGAAGAAGGGAGGCCAATCATGCTTATTATCATGAGGGAGTACAGTGAGGCCATAGACTGAAGACAGACTGTGCCACAGTGGCAGCTCTCCGCAATGACCTTGGCAGGGGTGGAGGGGACATGGGGGGGGGGGTAGGGTTTCCAGATCTAGGTTGAGATTTGAGGATGGAGCCTGAAGAGGACAGTGGGATACAATGTCACATCCTTCTAAGTATCCATTTTCTCCAGGCAAACTGACCTCTAAAGTCTGGAGTTGAGCTGTAATTCCAGGGGATCCCCAGGTCCCACCTGGAGGATGGCATCCCTATATTCATCACCATGCACATACATGGCTGCCAGAGGACAGCAGAGCCTGATATGAGCTACATATGTTTCCATGCTGGATGCTGTTATCCATTCAACTGCTGGGCATGTGAACTTGCTGCTCTCATGCTTTCACGCCCTCTGGAAGCTTTCTAGTAAGGATGCCCAGTTCCATTGCACAACATAAGGTTGGGAGCCTACCCATGATGTGACCCTTCCAGGGCCCCTCCCAAATCCCCTGGAAGACAAGTTGGCACAGAAAGTGAACTCTAAGGGAATAAGCCTGAAAGGAAAGTCTGAATATTAGGAAAATCCAGTGGCATCTTGAAGACTAATTCCTTCTTTTAAAAATTCATGGAGAATCAGCTTGTGTGTGATATTACCTGCTTCATCAGATACTGGTGGGACCATGAGCCACAAGCTAGGAAAATGAATTAGCAAATTGTTGGCTCAAGACCCCTGCAAGAGAGATTCATCAATAAAGCATATGCATTGAGGGTGCAAAAAAAGAAAGCTGTACTCAACTCTTATAGAAGAAAAGGTAATCCCTGTTTAGGCCTTGCATGATGCTGTTCTAATAGGATTCCCACTGATGGACCTTTAGCTTGACCTACAAACTTTGTGCTCCACTCCTGTGCCTGCCCTCAACCCCCACCTCCAGAAAATAGAAACAGGGTTTTTGCATGCCTGATCCCAAAAAGACCATGGGCACTTAAAAATGGCGGACTGTGCCATTGAAAAAAAAAATTTTGGAACACAAACTGGAGAGGGGAGGGCAGGTGCAAGGCTGGACAAAGCTGCCAAGACTATCTTGTATTTTCCGCTCCATACGGTCTTATCCCTGGTTGCTTACTGGTTGCTCACCGATGGGACATGTGATTTAGGGTGGTGAATCCAGTTTTGATGATTTCCCTCATTGTGAGTTAAAGATGGCCAAAATTCAACCCAGATTCTGGACAGCCTCGGGATGCAGGCAACGTTATGTGGAGGGGGCTCTAAAAGCCACCAACATTTGAAGGCTGTCCAGGGGCAGATTTCCCATGTGGAAATGGTTATAGAATGACCATTAAAAACCGCACACTCTTCTTGCGCCTTTAAAAGCATCTCAATAGAAGTTGATCTTGCTTTACTACCTTTGTCTGCTGATCTTTGCACACAGAGCTACTTTTAAAGGCACATAAGTGGCTCCCTCCCAGTTGGCAACCCTTCAATCTGACCTCCTAATGGCTTAGGAGTTATTTACAGGCTCAGGGAAAGCAAGATTGTACAGAGCTGCAAAAGTCCCTTCCCAGTTGGAGGGGCATCTGGAGGCATCAAGGAGTAATTTAATAGATCATCAAAAACCTGTGATTGAATTATCACATTCATCATCAGTCTCTCTCTCTCTCTTCAGCCATTGTTTGTTTTATCACAGATGAAAAAACAGTTATCAAAAGACCCTCCTTGAAACCATTAAAAAAAAAAAAAGACTTTGACTTCAGAGGGAAACAGATGAGCCAAGAAGCGGAAATTGCAGCTGTGATTCATAGAAGAAGAAAACTGCTTATTTCGTTGGAGAGGGTTATTGATCAACCTTAGCACAAAAGGGGTGGCAGGAGAGGCGCGGGCACAAGGGTTAATTGCTCGTTTGATTTTTACGGGTGTGTAAATGTTTTGCCTTTGTTTTTTAAAAGACCCGGCAGGGCCTTTTGGAAAACTTTTAAAGAGGTTGCTATTTCGAGGCAAACCTGCTTGCCTGCTTCCGTTGCATTGTGCTATTCATACAAGGGGTGGTGGTGGTGGTGGTGGTGGTGGTGGACAACACCCTTCTTCATATCTCAGAGGCTTCAGTGCACTTCTGCAGCATCCTTGGTTTTTGGCTTGATCATGCCGGGTGCGGAACACTGCTGGCTTCCCTGAAGTCCAATTGCCGAAGTCCCTTGCTTGACGAGGCTTGTCCTTTGTTCGTGACCTTGCTGTGGGTTCCTATGGAGATGTCGTGGAGGATCATAACTACAGGTGACAATGGCTAGGTGACCTCGAGGAGAAATGTGGCTTCTTCCAAGCATATACGCAAATGGCCCTTGTCACAAGGAAATCTTCCCCCACGCCTTAAATTATTATAGTTCATCAGGAAGCGTTCTATCTCAGCTGTTCTAGCCACCAAGAATGTAAGGAAACGGTGGCTGCAGTTCAGCCCTCCATTCAAATTTTTGAGGAACTGCTGAAAATCGATGCTGAATGCTTGATCTCCAAGCAAATATCTCAAGATCCAGTGAGATGTAGCAAATGGGGTGTTGGACTGAGAAGAGCTGGGTTCAAAATCCCAGCTCTTGCATCCCTGGCCCCAAGGCGGTGAGTCTGGCCTGAACCAGGGCCAGAGCCTATTTGGTCTTGGCCCCAGCCTGGTGGAATACTTCCAAGAAAGAGGGACTTTAATCACCACTGGAAACGGAGGGAAGAGCTGCCCTCTAAGGATCTGACCCCTGCGGTTTAAACCAGTTGGGGGCACACTGATTCATAAAATATTTTATTGTGTATATTTAGTTTTATACTTCATTAATGTTATTCCACGTGGTTGCCTGCCCTGAGCATTTAGGAAGAGTGTGTTATAAAAATAAAGATTCATTGTATTTAGATTTATGTATGAATCATGAATCTCACTGGCCTTAAGCTAGTTACTCTTGTTTTGCCTAGACTTACACAGTTATCCTGAGGGTAAAATGGACAACCTAGTATGTTGCTCTGAGATCCTTTGAGAAAGGGTCGCATAGCAATGTGATAGACAGATAGCTGCAAAAACAGATTAGGCCTAGTCTCATATAATTCTCCCATGTAAACTGGGCAGATGATCTTCTGAAGAAGGCCCTTCTCAAGACAACCCAGAGGACAGCCACAGGAAAAAAGATCCAAGCATCCCTGCAGCTTCAAGAAGTTTCAATTCCAGATGAACATGTTGAGGGTAAGTTGCGCATGTCATTTGCAGAGGTTTTGAACTAAGCCACAGTTTTAGCCTTTCAGCTGGTGGTCTGTGGCTCTTCTGGGAATGGAACAACCATTGCAAAAGTTCATACCAGGATGCTGAAGGCTACAGACTTCAGATTGGTTTGAAGTCAAAGTTGGAGAAATTGGAGGAAAGGGGTACAGTTTTAAGAATCACTTGAGGCAAGATCAGGAGAGGGGAAAAACAGGAAGCAGGAGAAGCCACTAGAGGCAACAGGATAAATAATCCGTGCCTGAGCTATAAGATCCTGTTCAAATTAGAAAGCATCTAGGTGGCCCAAATCAGCCATTCTTTGTCTTGACCCATATGCTGGCCTATGCCCGCCTTGTTCCTAACGCCACCATTTCCCCTTCACTTCTCCTTTCTTCTGCAGCATCAATACGTATTTCACTCAATTGCCAGGTATCGAGTTAAATAAAAGGCACATTTCATGCTTAAGTGGTGGCAGCGTCTTTATGTTCACAGTCTCATTTTGTGAAGATGGAACAACAGAGATCGCTTCTGCATGGGAGATTCTAACCCGTTCCTCTGTTGATCATCCCTGGAAGTCACAGAGATTCTCGCTTTCAAAACCCCAGCCTTTACACAGGCTTGGTGGTGGTGGAGGAAAGTACCATCAAGTTGCAGGTGGATTATGGCAACCCTGTGCGGTTTTCAAGAGCAGAGGTAGCTTGCCATTGCCTGCCTATGCATAATGGTCTCCTGTTCAACAACTAACCACAGCCTGCCCTGATTAGCTTCTGAGATCTGGAGAGATCCGGCCAGCCATCCCAGTCAGAGCTTACACAGGTTTACCAATTTTTACCTTGGTATCTCTGCCCTTAACAGCTGCTTGACTGAAGATTTTAAGTGATATTATTGCTTTTCATGCTTTGGAACATGGCGTCTAGCAATTTACATCAATCAGTGGTTAAAGCTACAGTAGCAGGTCAGGTCAATATGGTGTAGTGGTTAAGAGCTTCTAAACTGGCGATCCGGGTTTGATTCCCTGCTCCTCCACATACAGCCAGCAGGGTAACCTTGGGACAGTCACAGTCCTGATAGAATTGTTCTCACAGAGCAGTTCCTCTCAGAGTTCTCTCAGCCCCACCTACCTCACAGGGTGTCTGTATGAGGAGTGGAAGGAAAGGTGATTGTAAGCTGGTTTGAGACTCCTTCAGGCAGCAAAGAGCAGGGTATAAAAGCCAGCTCCTCTTCTTTTTCCTTGTTGGAAATCTTAACGTTATAAGAGCATAAATTTGGGAAGGGGGGGTATCAGTTATTTGTCAGGAATTTATTTGGAAGAGGTGGGTGCTGGGCTAATTTGAGTAGATCCTACCAGTACTGCAACACAGCTCTTGAGAACAACAATTCAACTGCTTGCTGAAAGAACAGTGCTTGGAAGGTTGGAAGCTCTCATTATGAATTCTTCCTAAGACGAGGCTGCATATTAATGAGATAATTACTAACCAGTGTATTTGGGATGCATCTAATCACAGCCCACCACACTGAGTCAGTTACCCCCTCCCACCCCCAACCTGGAATTCAAGAATTAAAGACGATTGGGGAACAACAGCCCTAACAAAATGAGCTTAATTAACGTGCTGAAAATACTTTTATGTTTTCAAAAGAGAAGGGGAGAAAACAATGCTTTATTTTACATTTATTTGGGGACCAGGTGTTAGTGACTAATATTGCTCTCTTTTAATAGCCTGGTTTCTCTGCCTTGAAGAACCACCATGCAGACACAGAGAGGGTGAAACTTTTCTTGGGATGGAGATATAAGCGGCCAAAACAAGCTGTACCTGTTTAATGTCATTGCTGCAGTTTAAAGGCTCAGGAATGCAGAGGGAGAGAGACAGAGAGAGAGAGACAGAGAGAGACAGAGAGAGACAGAGAGACAGACAGAGAGAGAGAGAGAGAGATGGAAACCATATGTCAGCTGCAACCCTCTGGAGCTGGCAGGGTGTTGAATCCATCATGCATTTTTGAAGCACAGGTCCACTTCTACCCTTGATGGAATTAACCCTCTGAGTTAAATCCACCACCACCCCTAACCAGCCTCTAAGAAGGATTCTCGGATTTCCATACATATCTGGGGAAATGAGTGGTGACTCATGAAAGCTCATATTAAAATAAAGGTTGTCAGCCTTCAAGGTGCCACGGAACCTTTTCTTTATTTTAATAGAAAGTAGGACTGGGTTTGCACTGCCTTGGCAGGGAGGAGTGGGGGAGGCAAGGGGAGCTTAGACAGCTGGAAATCGTGGTCCACCCAGCCATGATTTACAAGGTCTCATGGACAGGCCTTGACAGAAATTCTGCCATGTGTATATTTAACGTCACTGAACCACTTTGACCTGGTGAAATCAAACAGTATGGAGTATGTTTGTCTCTGCATCCCAAACACATGATGATTCGAACCCGCTACTAGCTTCTTTGCTCTGGTGCAGCATTTCACGACTTTTTTTCACCATTGAGAACCCCCTGAAATATTCTTCAGTCTTTGAGAAATACCAGAAGTGGCAGAATATGGTTGGGAAGCATAGCTGTGGACATGCCTTCCTGAGGCCCCGCCCCTTCCCACCCTCTCCAGCCCATCATTGGCCATTTTGGAGGAATTGACATGACCATATATAGTCATATCATCAATTCCCACCCATTCAAGAAACTCTTCCAGGGCTGTCAAGAAATGCCAAGGTTTCACGAAACCCTCATTGAGCAAGCCTGTTCTAGTTCTTCTGATTTGTATAAATCGTGTTCCCTGCCCTCCAGATTAGGATGAGATATGTTTAAATCAGCAGCTGCAGAAGTTTCTTTCAGGAGCTTCTAGCCTAATTGTGAGTCACAGAGCCCAGTGTGGTGTAGTGGTTAGGAGTGTGGACTTTTAATCTGGCAAGCTGGGTTTGATCCCCCGCTCCCCCACATGCAGCCAGCAGGGTGACCTTGGGCTGGCTACAGCACTGATGAAGCTCTTCTGACCGAGAAGTGATATCATGGCTCTCTCAGCCTCACCTACCTCACAGGGTGTCTGTTGTAGGTAGAGGAAAGGGAAGGCGATTGCAAGCTGCTTTGAGCCTCCTTCGGGTAGAGAAGAGCGGCATATAAGAACCAAGTCTTCTTCTTAAAAAATATGTATATATATTATGCTGGATTTGAAAATGGATGAAGTTACTTCCTGACCTGGATAGCCAAGGTCACTCGGTCTCAAGTAAAGCAGGGTCAGCCCTGGTTGATGTTTGAATGGGAGACCTCCAAGGATGTCCAGGGTCATGACGTGGCAGAGGCAGGCAATGGCAAGCCACCTGGGAATGTCTCTTGCCTTGAAAACTGCATAGGTTGCCTTAAGTTGGCTGCAAGTTGGTGGCCCATCTCAGCACCACCACTCCCTTTTGCAATTATAGCATTTGAATTATAGCATTTGCTTTAGGATGCTTTGGGCTGATCCTGCGTTGAGCAGGGGGTTGGACTAGATGGCCTGTGTGGCCCCTTCCAACTCTATGATTCTGTGATTCTATGAATAGGAAAAGATGAGCATCAAGACTCTCTCTGGAAACTCTAAAATAATCAAGACTGGGTCTGCAAACAAAGGGCAGGGGGAGGGAAGAAAAAGAGTCGGGTGCCACGTAGTGTTGAAGTCGGCTTGAAATCGGCAGTGTCCCCCCCACCCCCCTGACAGAAGCGGGAGAAGATTCCATTTCCTGCACCCCACCCTCTGTCCTCCCTCCTCTCCCCTGGAGGGCTGCTAGTGAGAGTTCAAATTAAAAATGATTAGACTTCCCCTCAGCCCCCAGAGTGAAGGAAGGTTGGAGAATCGTGAGAGACATTTATGATGCAGTCATAGTGGGGTTTAAAAAAAAATAAAAATCTAAATGTGGGGGACAACCAGTGATAGGCTGCTTGGAAAGGAGGTGGCGCCCAAGGAAATGCAACGTGGGGCGAGGTGGAGAAATCGGCCGAGGAATGAAAGCTTTGCTCCCGTTCTGGTTTTAACAAATAAATTGTATAGCTCATGTCTGAAATATAGACTGGCGAGTGAAAATAGGGGAGGGAGGAGAAGAGAGGCACTGATTTCTATGCTCAAGTGGTCCTCTCCTCCCGTCTTTTGCTTCCCTCTGTCTCTCCTCGGGTTTCCATAGCAACAGCAGCTCGCAAGCAGCCCCCCCCCAACCCCAATCCATCTCTCTCTTTTTTTCTCTCTCTCTCTGCCTCTGGTTTGGATGTAGGTGATTCAACAATTGGTCAAAGCGACTGGCGGAGTCTGGGGAGGGGCAGGTTAGGAGAAAAAACAAAACAAAATGTCTTTCTCTTCCACTGTCCTCCTCCGATTCACTGCGCATGGGGGGATGCGTGTGCAGGTGGGTCGTGCCCATGCTCCTGTGTTTTCTCCGCGTGGCTGGCGAGCATTTTCTCAATTGTTTCAGAAGCTCTGGCCATCACGCTGCTTTAAGCCAACGTGGGAAGAAAAGTGGCAATTGAACTCGGCCAGCAAAGCGTGGTGAGGGAGGGGCGGAGTGTCACTTGACCGGGGTCCATCCACAAGAGCCTATCTGTTTTATGGATGTCATTTCAGAAATAAAAAGCTCTTCCCACCCCGAACTTCTGAAATGGCTTTACTGGGTAGGATTTTGTGTAACAGAAAATGTATCTCATTTATTATCTCACTTTTCCTTCAAGGCCATGAGCCTTCTTCTTATTTATTTATTTGTTCAATTTGTTCACTGCCACTCTTGAACTAGCCGACTCGGGCGGTTTACAGACACTAAAACCATAAAATACAGTTAAGTTACATTAAAATAGAGATACTTCTCACCACAACCTTTTCAGGTAGGTTAGGCAGCGAATGGGAAAGAGGGAGGGAGGGAAGGAAGGAGAGGACAAAGAACCTAAAGATACCCATTGAATTTCATGACTGAGTAGGGATTTAAACCTGTCTCTGTCTCTGTCTCTCTCTCTGTCTCTGTCTCTCTCTCTCTCTCTGTGTGTAAAGTGCCATCAAGTTGCAGCCAACTTATAGTGACCTCTAGGGATGCCAGTCCCCAGGTGGGACCTGGGGATCCCTGGTTTTACAGCTCATCTCCAGGCGATAGAGATCAATTCCCCCGGAGAAAATGGCTGCTTTGGAGAATCCAATTGAAGCCCTTCCTCCCCCCCCCCAAACCCTGCCATCCTCAGGCTGTACCCCAAAATCTCCAGGTGTCTCCCAATCCAGAGCTAGCCATGGTCTGATCCAGCAGGGCCCTCCTTACATTCTTAGTTGCTGCTTGAAGAGGTGTGGAATGACAAACGTTCTTTAAAGTCAAGATCCTGAGTAATCCTATCCTGAGAGAAATTCATCAGGGCCCACATGAAAAAAAAATGAAGTAGTTGCTTCAGGCAACAAATTCCAGAAGCGATCATGTTTTCATGCCTCTTATTTTTCCTGCTACTTTATGTTTCAGAATCCAGACTGGCAAGGCATCCTTTCAAACTTTTCGCAGGAAAAAAGGAAAGCCCACAGATACTCCATTTCCAGAATGTTCTGCTGGTTTGGTCCCCCCCCCCCCACACACACACATACACACACAGAGTATTCCAAGCATCCTAATATGAAAAGTATGGTGCCCATCCTCCAGGTGGGGCATGGATGTTTCCTGAAATCACCACTGACTACAAACTAGAAGAAAAGGCAGCACGGAACAAGCCCTGAGCCCTTTGGAGAGTAGGTTGGTTCAAAACCCCTATAATAAATATATAAATAAATAAGCCAGGACATCAACACTTGTATGTCACACAAAAGACTATCTATGTTTAAGAACCAACTCCAGGCCACACTTTCAGGTCCTGGTTTGACATAGTCGTGGAGTGCTCCCCATTTAGGTGACCACGCTGACTGTAGTTAGTTGAATTAAACTATGGTTTTGCATGGTACCTGAACTGTAGTTTTGTGAGACAATCCCTGGCCGGGGGGTGGGGGTGGGTGGAGGGTTCCTTGGTTGGGACTCAAGACTTCAGACCCAGGTCTGAAATTAATTTAAATGTGGAATAGGGAATGTTTTTAGTGTCTTATCCTGCTGCAAATTAGGCATTCTTTCCATTTGATATAATTCATATCTCAAGAAGTGTGGATGAACAGAATTATACTTTGATACTCTTAAAGTTGCCATCGGACTCAAAATTAGTTCTGTTGCTTCAGACCAACATGTTCATGTGGTCAGGGATGTGTGACAGTGACATGATCTATGGTTACCAGATGAGGGGTAGGGATGCCAACTCCAGGTTGTGAAACTGGAGATTTGGGGATGGAGCCTGGGGAGTAAAGTGACCTCAGTGGGGTACAATGTCAGTGAATTTCACCCTAAACACGTCCATTTTCTCCAGGGGAACTGATCTCTGTCGTCTGTGGATTAGCTGTCATTCTAAGGGGTCCTCAGATCCCACCTAGAGGCTGGCATCCCTAACAGGTTCTAAAGCAACATTAAAATCAAATCAAAGTTAAACCACAGAAGCAAACCAGAGCAAGTCTCTTTTCCACCCTTAAACTGAAACTGTGCCCCAGGAAAACTTGCAATATTGTGACCACATACAGTCCTGCAATATGCAGTTTCCAGAGCAGTGGGATATCTGATGACATCGCCATTCCCTACTGTGGGCCTTGGATTTCTATCTTTAAATCCTGCTTTGCATAAAGCGATGCCCTGCCACATATGGCTGATTGCTGCCCTTTGTTCTGTTCTCTCCTCCTGAGAGGTTCCTCCCACCAGAGGTCCCATCACAGGATGTTAATCCCAGCCAAAGGTCAAAAGATTAATGGTTCATTTTTTTGAAGCTATCTTGCAAGTACATACGGGTCAAAGCCTTAGATCAGAATGTGCTGTGCAAGGAATTTCAAGGATGGCTTCAAGAGCAAACTACCCTAGATACTTTTCAGATCCTGTTTATGGACCAGCTTTGGGGGGGGGGGGGCTATGTGTTTCCTATTACCTATTTCTATTGGAGATACTTACCTTTTGTTGTCGTTATATTCCGGGTCTTCCACATGACATCGCCAACATGCCGCATCTGAGCAGTAAACAGCCGGCTACATCCAACATTTTTAAATGCTAGTTGATGAATCCCCAAAAGTGGATTCACCAACATATGTAGTGCTACCTACTGGAGAACAACCAGAAGGCCACCAGCAAAATAAATAAATAAATAAATAAGAAGAATGGAGATGAAGAAGCGCTATCTCTGTCTCCAATGTCCGGCCTCCCTCTCCCTTTTCCCAGGAACAGGAGTTGTTGTTTTTTTTTAAGTGAAGGCAAAGGCAAAAAATTTTCCCCCCAAAGTTGTAGCACAAAGCATGTCTCTCTAAGCTCCCCTTCCCCAATCAGGAACGAGATTTATTTTTAAAAGAAGCAAGACTCATGAGCGCTGGCAATAAAGAAGTACTATGCATCTATGATGGTATACATAGGAACTATGCATCTATGATTAGATGCGTAGGAGTTTCCATGGAGAACTATTGATTAAAAAAAAAATTAGCGGGCATCGCGGGCCCTTTAAAGCATAAAGGGGATTGGCTGCCTGGCTTGATTGACAGGCAGAAGAGAGTTGCATATAAATCACGTTGCTCTCTTCCACCATTTCCAGCAGCACTTGTGGAGGGGGTAAAGTGTGAAATGGTGGCAGAGAAGAGCAAAACATCAAAAAACGTGAAAAGGGGCCGGGAGGCACGATTATATCTAGCGTTACGCCACACAGCTGGGATAATGCTATTTTTAATGATGTGCGGAAATACCCGATGAAATGGCTCCTTAGAGTAGCAGAGCCACATCTATTTAAACAGTTTTTGAGGAACTGTATTAGAAAAAGGACACAGTATAATTATTTATAGCTTGTTCAATCTATAGCTTGACAGTTTTGTATGTATTCTTTCTGGCCATTGGGCTCAGCAAACAAGAAGAAAGGGCAATTGTATATAAGGCAGCCAATGTGGTATAGTGATTAGACAGTTGAGAAAATGTGGCATAGTGGTTAGACAGCTGATACCATCATCCCTTTGCAATGACCTTGACCTGGTGACCTTGGGCAAGTCACTTTCCCTCAGCTTGACCTACTCACAGGACCAATAGGATAGCCAACTAATCTGGAGGGGGGAAACGTTCTGTCATTTACCACCATGCTAGGAAAAGATTCAACTGGCCAGTTCTACATAATTTCTACATTACAGGGACAGGAAAGGGTTTTCAACCTCCTGTTGGGGGGAAGGAATTCTCCCAGGATTACAGCAGATCACCAGACTACAGATATTAGTCCCAGTGGAAAAAATGGCTGATTTGGAGCTGGCATCACATGCTGATGAGCTCCCTCCCATTCACAGCCTCAGCCTTCTCCAGCTTCCCCTCCCCAAATCACCAGGAATTTCCCAAGATGGAGTTGGTAATTTTCAGATTGGACATTTTTCTCCAGGTCTGCTGGAAACTCTGGGACAAATGGGAAGGGAGAGCCTAAAGGGAAGGATGGGATAAAAAATGTAATGTAATGTAATGGGATGGATAGATGGATGGATGGATAATAGGTTGGTAGGTATATAGATGATGGATGGGTGGGTAGGTGGGTAGATGGGGGCCTTCAGACAAGAGAGTCCCGCTGAGGATATCTTGACTCCCAAAACTCAGAATAGGCACTGAAGGCTGTGCTACAAAATTTAAAAAATATATGCTCAGTGGATACAGATGACCAGCTGAAGGAACCGCAACCTATTCTGAGTCCTTGAGATCCAGCAAACTTATCTCTGAAGGTCTATTACTGAGTCATAGTGGTGAGTTAGTATCTCATACTTTACATGTCGTTATCCAGAAAATTCATTCAAGGGTCCAGCAAAAATCTCGGGCACTGTGAGATGGCGTGATTCCTTCATATTTCAGCTGGCCTTGAAAAGTTGTAAAAGGAACCCTGGTGTGTATGTGAACTTTGATCATTGTGTAAAGCTAAGCAAGTACTCCCAACATGCGGAATTTGCATCATCCCATGACAGCTGATAGACGTCTACCATTAATAGTGATAGGTTGTGGATGTAATCCTAAGAACACTTTCTTTCTTAGGAAATAAATCTAATTAAACAAAGCTTGTGGGTACAATAGTTCCCATGACATTTTTACCAAAGATTCTATTAGGATGGGGAAGATTCCTATACATGGAAAAAGAGGGCAGGGTTTTGGGAGGGAACTCATCAGATTATAACACCAGATAGTCCATCCTCCAAAGAAGCCAAAGGTTTCCAGTGAAACTGATCTCTGTCATCTGGAGATCAGTTTTCATTTTGAGAGATCGCCAGATCCCACCTGAAGGATAGCATCTTGAGACTCTACACATCTCTACAAATCATGGCTGTCAAAGTAATTAGCGTTATGGTGATATAAGTAAACAAGAATAGCATCAGCTGAGCTGCCCTGACGTTATAAAAGTAACTGGAAATGCTTGGCTGTATTTATTTATAATTACTATCCCATTTACCTGTCCCTAGATAGCCCAGGCTAACCTGATCTCATCAGATCTTGGAAGCTAAGCAGAGTAGGATTGCTAGGCCCCTCTTGGCCAGCAGTGGTGGATACAAGGATAGGATTGCCTGATCCAGGTTGGGAAAGCCCTGGAAATGTGGGGATGGAGCCTGGAGAGGACAGGGGTCTCAGTGGGGTGCAATACCCTATAGTTCACCATCCAAGGCATCCATTTCCTCCAGGGGAATAGATGTCTGGAGACAAGTTGCAATTTTGGGGGATCCCCAGGTGCCACCTGGAACCTGGTTTTCCTAAAGCAGGATCAGCCTTTATCAGTATTTGGACAGGAGACCTCCAAGGAACACCAGGGTCATGATAGAATCATAGAATCATAGAATCATAGAGTTGGAAGGGGCCATACAGGCCATCTAGTCCAACCCCCTGCTCAACGCAGGATCAGCCCAAAGCATCCTAAAGCATCCAAAAAAAGTGTGTATCCGACCTTTGCTTGAAGACTGCCAGTGAGGGGGAGCTCACCACCTCCTTAGGCAGCCTATTCCACTGCTGAACTACTCTGACTGTGAAAATTTATTTTCCTGATATCTAGCCTATATTGTTGTACTTGAAGTTTAAACCCATTACTGCGTGTCCTTTCCTCTGCAGCCAATGTCCTTTCCTCTGCAGCTTCCTGCCCTCCTCCAAATGACAACCTTTCAAATACTTAAAGAGGGCTATCATGTCCCCTCTCAACCTCCTTTTCTCCAGGCTGAACATTCCCAAGTCCCTCAACCTATCTTCATAGGGCTTGGTCTATAGGGCTATGATGCAGAATCAGGCAATGGCAAACCATCTCTGAACATCTCCTGCTTTGGAAACCCTTTGGAGTCACCATGAGTCAGGTGTGATTTGATGGCAAACAGACAAAATGGCTTAGATCTATTGAAATATCATGCTCTATCTCACACATGAAGATAATCCACCTGACAGAACAACATAGAAAACGTCACAGTCCAGCTGCCAGTCCAGCTGCTCCCTTCTATGAAGATAAGTGTGTTCTTGTCGGCATGAGAGATGGCCAGAGGAATGGACCTCAGGAGAGGAGATGCCCCTCTGGAGAAAGACCTGGAGCTGCAGGGCCCGTTTGGTGTAGTAGTTAGGAGTGTGGACTTCTAATCTGGCGAGCCGTTTGATTCTGCACTCCCACACATGCAGCCAGCTGGGTGACCTTGGGCTCATCACAGCACTGATAAAACTGTTCTGACTAAGCAGTGATATCAGGGCTCTCTCAGCCCCACCTCCCTCACAGGGTGTCTGTTGTGGGGAGAGGAAAGGGAAGGCAACTGTAAGCCACTTTGAGACTTCTTCGGGTAGAGAAAAGCGGCATATAAGAACCAACTCTTCTTCTTTTTCAGTAATATCAGGGCTCTCTCAGCCTCACCCACCCCACAGGGTGTCTGTTGTGGGGAGAGGAAAGGGAAGGTGATTGTAAGCCACTTTGAGACTTCTTTGGGTAGAGAAAAGTGGCATATAAGAACCAACTCTTCTTCTTCTTCTTCTTCTACTTCTTCTTCTTCTTCTTCTTCTTCTTCTTCTTCTTCTTCAGATCACTCACGGCACAGATAATGGCAGCACAGTTCATATACACCACCCCCGAAAAAAACCTTTTAAATCAGGGGGAGGGAATGGATCCACGGGAGAACGTTTCCTCCGGATCGGAGAGTGGTGACGTGAGTTGATTAGAAGGAAGAACACCTGGGCCATTCTCGCCGTCTTTCCCCTCCCAATTCCCACGGCAGAAAAACAAGATGGGGAGTGGAGCCCCTCAAAAGAAAGCGGAGTATATAATTACCTAATTTACAGGATTTTTCTCCACTGATTATAATCACTTTAAAATTAAATACAGTTTGGTCGCATTGTAACTGGGGGTGGAGGTGGGGGTGGGGAGAAATAAACGCCGGTCTCCCATTGGTGGAGCCAGAATTGTGCCTGCGGAGCCCTCTGAGAAGTTAGAGCGTGTGGGATTGATCTCTCATTAGTGACCTGGGGATAAATATATAGCCGGCCTGCGCCGGCACCGCTGTAGTGACGTCAGCAGATTAATTTGGCCCCTGGACTCGACTGCTGCAAGTCTGGGAGGCACACTCTGTGTGTGTGTGTGTGTGAATGTGCAAATGTACATTTAATTTGCGATCTTGTTGTCGCCTCTGCTAGGTTAGCAACGTTTGCTATTTATATAGCATTCAGGAACGCTCAGTCCGTCAGCCTTATCTTCTGTCGGTGAGCGAAGTGTTCCAGCAATTCTTGGAGGGGGGGCGGGGAGAAGGAGATATTCTTGTACAGCAGAATGCCTGATTACCAATGCGAGAATATGTAGCTAGTCAATGAATACCAGAGAATATTCAACTGAGAAGGAAGGGATGCCTAAAGCAAAACACTTGAACTATCTTGTATCGGTTGACGTGTCCCTGCTCGAGCGGTAATGCACTATTGTGGTGGGAAAGAAGGATTAGCCCAGGGGTAGTCAAACTGCGGCCCTCCAGATGTCCATGGACTACAATTCCCAGGAGCCCCTGCCAGCAAATGCTGGCAGGCGCTTCTGGGAATTGTAGTCCATGGACATCTGGAGGGCCGCAGTTTGACTACCCCTGGATTAGCCCATGGCCAGTGGGTCCATGTCCCCCTCTTGAAAATAGCCTAAGGAGAGTGTGGTATTATTCTAGACTCCTACTTAATAGGACAGATACCCTAAGTAAGCTGTTGAAAAGGAGGGAGCTTTGGGAGTAAACTGAAGCTTAAAATAATGGCTACCTATTTCCTTCTGGGCACAACGTGAAATGCTAGTTATTACCTACAAACAGACTGGGGGCAGAGATCCTTGAAAAATTCCTAAGAGCCCAACTATCAGGAAAGTTCTTCTGCTCAAGGTCTTCTCTTCGCCTGCCTTTACCTGCATAGGCAAGGTGGCTGATTGGCAGGCACGGGGCCGTTTCAGCTGTGGCACCTTACTCTGGTGGTCCTTTCATCAGAATGGGTTGCCTGGTGCCACATTTGTGGAGTTCTAGGTGCCAGGCAAAAAATCCATTTCTGTCCTCCCGTTCTCCCATCTCCTGTATTTTATCTGCTGCTTCTACTTGAAAAATGCATGACTAGTATTCGTTTTATTTGGTTTTAAATCTTTAAAATAAATCATTGGTCTTATTGTTGATCATTATATTTGTACTGCATTGTGCATTCATAGCTAGTGTGGCAGGGAGAAGAATTTCTTTTTCTGGAAATTCCCTTTTGGAGACATAACCATTGATTCCTCTTCTTCTCTTTTCCTCTTTCAAAAGAGGGATTTCTCTTTTACAGATTTCTGTGACACCACCATGCATGCTTTTTGAACGTTCGTCCCTGCCAGGTTTTTGTTTTGTTTTGATGTTACGCGGCATAAAGTGGTATTGCGACAGGAGGAGAGAAAGTTTGGGAAAACATGGCCTGCCTCCAAAAATCTGCAAAACCAAATTCTGATATTTTGCTGAACTTCCTGCACCTTCTCTCTTTTAATTTAAGAAGGAGAATGTTGGAGGCATTTCCGCACAACTAATAATTATCACGCCTCCGTCCATTCCTCGCCGTCTTCCTGTCTTGCTTTCATTTGCTGCCTTTTTGTCCTTCTTACACTCCACATGCCTGCTTGAAATGTTGGAAGAGAGCAATGCACTTTACACACAACACTTTTCCACCTGTCAATCAAGCCAGGCAACCAATCCCCTTTCTCAATGTTTTAAAGGGCCTGCGATGCCTGCTATTTTTTTTTTAATTCAAACCTTCTCCACTGAAATGTCTATGCAACTAATCATAGATGCAAAGTGCTTTTTGAATGCCACCCATTATGGAATCATGAGTCTTGAAATTTAAGAAAAAATAATCTTGTTCCTAAATTGGGCGGGGGGAGGGGGCTTTAGAGAGGCATGTTTTTTGTGGAAAAAATATTTTTGGCTTTGGCTGCATGCTTGTATGTCTATTTGTTGCTCCAGGCAGGTCACTTAAAAAAATGAACTCCCATCCCTGGGAGAAGGGAGAGGGAGGCAGGTGCAAGGGCAGAACATTGGAGGTGGAGATAGTGCTTCTTCGCCTCCATACATTTCTTTAGCATTTGGCCTGCTGGTTACTCTCTTGTAGGTCGCAGTAAATTGGTTGGGGAATCCATTTTATGCAATTCCCCAGCTACTGCTTTAAAATGGCAGATGTAGCAAGCAGTTTGCTGCTTGGATGCTGGATGCTGGTGACGTCATGCAGAGTGTCTGGAATATAACGACTACCTAAGGAGCTAAGGGCCCTGCGGGAGCTTCCGGCTTTCTGCAGGGCTTGCAAAACAGAGCTCTTCTGCTAGGTCTATGGTTGAGGCCAGGATGCTAAGGAAGATCTGTCGGGCTCCCCTCCCCCCCTAGTATTAAGAGCATACATTCATTGAGATCTGTGTCCCTCCTCGCACTCCTATATTTGTTCCGGTGGGGTTAGAGGGGTTCCTCTGTTACAGTTTTTATTGTTGGAGTCCGACATGTATTGTATATTGTATATCCGGTATGGTTTTTAATGGGGTTTTAACGGAGTTTTTATTGCGGACAAATTTGTAACCCACCATGAGCCAGAAATGAGAGTGGCGGACAACAACAACAACAGCAACAACAACAGCAACAACACTATATTTATTGCTTGTGGAATTGCCCTAGATTTCAGAGGGAAAGTGAGTAAAGAGGAATTAACAATGCTATTTATAACAATTGAAGAAGAAGAAGAGTTGGTTCTTATATGCTGCTTTTCCCTACCCGAAGGAGGCTCAAAGCGGCTTACAGTCACCTTCCCATTCCTCTCCCCACAACAGACACCCTCTGGGGTGGGTGAGGCTGAGAGAGCGCTGATATCACTGCTTGGTCAGAACAGTGTTATCAATGCCGTGGTGACATCACCCAGCTGGCTGCATGTGGGGGAGTGCAGAATCAAACCTGGCTCGCCAGATTAGAAGTCCGCACTCCTAACCACTACACCAAGCTGGCTGAGAGCCACCTTCAAAGCAATAAAAATAATACATGAACACATTAAGATTCAGTACCCTAAAGTGGCACAGAAATCCCCCCCACCAGTCCCCAGTGTCTCCACTTAAAAGGAGCAGGGACCAGGTGGTGTAAAAGACCTCTACCCTAGGTTGGCAGACCCACAGCCAGGTGATACTGAGCTGACTCAACATAAGCCATCTTTATGTGTTTGTAAGCGGATTCGGTGGGACTTATTGCAAAACGAAGCTGCGGATAGCTTGGCATGCCAGGTTTTGTACTGGGAGCATTGACCACCCAAGAGCGTCAACAAAATGAGGATATACGAGTGATAATTTTTCAGCGGCTGCCAGGATCACTTCAAAAACCTCCCAAACATGTTTGATCGCAGACGACAAATGAGATTTTTTTTTAAGTGGATGTTCCGCCAGTGATTGCTCTAACACGGCCTTTGAAAAACTGCCAATGATACGGGGCTTGCGTCTCTTGGTTTCCTTGTTGCCTGGGATAACAGTGACACGAGAAGTAAGGGGAGCACTTTTCCAGTCAAAGAGAGGCAATGGCCACTTCAAAATTAAATCTTTGTGGCTGAGAGTAGACGTTTCATCACTCAGGCAAGGAATGACCTTCCGCTGCAAAACGAAGAGTTGTCTTCAAATAGCAAAGCGATGGTTCCCTGCAGAGAACATAATGCTACACTTTGCACCTTGCCTGATCTTTCTGCTTCTGTGGACAAGGTCTCAGTAAAACTGTTAACTTCCCTGGCAAAAAGGGAGAGGGAGAATGAGTAGCGCTCAAGTGAGTAGAGCCATGCATTCCTGCAATATAAAGACAGGTGCATGTCTGATATGCTTCCAGGGGTGGCCAATAGGGATCAAATATGCCTGTAAGAAACAGGCACGTAAGTACACAGACACAATGGCTTTATGCTCTGCAGGCACTGGCTTGTTGGTGATTCCCAGCCCAATAGAGGCACGCCTGGCCTTGACCAGGGCCAGGGCCTTTTCGGTCCCAGCCCCGACCTGGTGGAATGAGCTCCTGGGTGAGCTGCGGGCCCTGTGGGAGCTTTCTGTGTTCTGCAGGGCCTGCAAAATGGAGATCTTCTGCCAGGGCAGTGAGGAAGATCACTGGAAGATCATGCCCCCCCCCCAAGTGCTGGTGTTAGCACTTGGGCATTGCCAGCCAGGTTCCCTCCCCTCTGTGATAGTGAGTATTAGTCTTGGGCATGGGGCTGGTGATATTTTGCCTGTTCAATGCGTATTCTTATATTGTATTGGTATGTCATTTTAATGGGGGGTTTAATGGGATTTTTAATGAGGGCCTTGTGACCCGCCATAAGCCATTGTATGGGAGTGGTGGTATATAAATCAGATAAACAAACAAACTAGCAAATAACTAATCAAATAACTACCGTACACTACATAACCACTTGTCTTACGCTCACCGCATCAAAGGTCAGCTATTCAGATATCTCCAGATTAGAGATCTAACATCTACTCTGGGAGTCCCCAGCCTTCTTGAGCCTCTGGACCCTTTCGACACAATGTGCTTGGCACAGCCACAAAATGGCAGCTGCTGGAAGTGAATCCAGGCACAAAATGGCTGCCACCATGAAGCTCTTGGTGCTGCCATGGCATGTGCTGGCAAAGCAATGTTTTTAAAAATCGGCAGAGCAGACGGCCAATCAGAATCCTGCCTCCTACTCTCGATTGATTTACCCTTGGTCCCATCGGCGTGTGCACTGACCTTAGCCAGGCTACTGTGGACTAGCTCACATTCGTATTACATTTGTATCTCCCTCACAAAGCACTCTGAGGGATGCTCAGAGAGAAGCATCTGGGGCTCCAGCATTCAATCAAGGGCTGCATATGAAAGTAATCTGTACCAGTGCACATCTGCCTATCCTTCTTCTTGGCTAAGCGTTCCCTGGCTCCCTTCCCTGGAGATTCAGAAATATTGGAATGACAGTGAACTTCCCACCCCAGTCTTGCAGAACTCTTGCTGAGGTGCCTAGTTTTCAGCTAATGCCAGCTGTCTTTTTTCCCAGCCTCGCTTACTTATCTGCATTTGCGACAAACGTGTCCATTTTGGCTTCACTCCCCGTTTGGCCTGCTATGGCTCAACGGCCTTGCTATTATGGCCAGTCGCAAGAACAGTCAAAGAGCGAATGCTGAGCGAACTTTTCTGCAGCGCCCGCAATCGATTTGACAACTATATGGGAAACCAGGCTGTGTGTTTGGATGGATGAGGGCTCAGCTTTTCCCCAGTGCTGTGCTCAATTACAAATGAGGCTGGTGACTGGAAAATTATGGGTACTCCATAACCCTCTTCCTCCGATATATCCTGTCTTCCCCTTAAATATATGTATTTCACCCAAGTTTAAACTAGATTCTGAGCATGACTGAGTCTTGGCCTCTTGGAGCAGCCTGGCAGTCGGCCACGAATCAATAAGTTCTCTTTCCAGTTCTACCTCCCCAAAAATATTTACTGTACATAATTTAATATCCTCCTCTCCTGATAAAGAGCTGACACTTTTAATTACCTGACTTCAGTGCTCTCTTTTGACATAATGTGTGGCAGAGGCCACAATGCATGCGGTTTTCTAAAGGGGGAGGGATTGCTCCCCCCTCTGATGGAATCTCCCAAAACAGGTCAAGAGAGGAATGTTTTTACTCTGTTAACATATGTTCGCATTTCATCACAAAGCTGTTATCAAAGCAGTAGCTCTACTTGTTTTCTTGGCTTGACCAGCAAATCCCCCCAAAATCTTTCTTGGTTTCTTCTTCTGCAGTGTCTCTTCTTCGGTTTGGGTCAGAGAAATCCCCAAGCATCACTGAACCTGTCGCTGTACGAATCTTATTTCCAGGACTGGAACATTTTTTTAACAGCACCCTGCACTGGAAATATTACAGTTCTGTACCCAGGCAGTCCAAGTTCTGCCGCAAGATAAAGCAAATCCTGGGACTGACATAAATTGTAGAAACTGAGCACATGTGCTTAATTTCACTTTTTTGCATAATTTATTCTGTCGTTTCTTACTATTGTGCATGAATTATTTAAATTCCGCTACTCAGAGGCAATGAAAAGGAGCCGTACAGGATGCAAAGGCTCTACCCCCAATCACTGGAAAGCATATTCTGCAGCACCTTTGGCTATGGCTCAGTGGTAGATCATCTACCTGGCATGCAGAAGGTCCCAAGTTCAATTCTTGGCATCTCCATTTAAAGGATCATCTGGCAGGTGATGGGAAAGGCCTCTGCCTGAAACAGCTGCTTCCAGTCTGAATAGGCAATACTAACCTGGATGGGCCAGTGGTATAAGGCAGCTTCATGTGCTTACCTCTGGCTTCACTGGCAGGGATTGCTCATCCATCAAGCTGTTTCCCTCAGTCACAGAGATTAGCAAACTGTTTCTTTCTGTGATTCTCAAAAAGCTCGATTTGACAACCAGTATTGTGCTTC
The DNA here is from genome assembly GCF_049243985.1 of Paroedura picta. Lineage (NCBI taxonomy): Eukaryota > Metazoa > Chordata > Lepidosauria > Squamata > Gekkonidae > Paroedura > Paroedura picta. The sequence continues at coordinate 109,345,980 of NC_135373.1, read as the reverse complement.
CAATGTTCCCACAGAATTGCTAAGTACACAGAGTCCTGCCTTATCTCATTCAGCCCCCATGCCGCTCTGTTTGGGAAATAGGCCATTAGTGTGCTGGATCCAACCAACTTTTCCACTAGGGAAAAAGAGAGGAGAGGGGCATTCTGGGGATTGTGGAACCTGCAGGGGCAAAAACCATGTGGGATGAGTTCCGTCGTAAAGGAAAGAGCAGAACTCAGCTACATGGAGTGAAAAGACCGGCTCGATCCAATGACTCGTATGAAGCGGTAGATTAATAGCGGAGATTGGATTTGAATGCACACCTCTTGCCCTGAAACACGACACTCCACGAATGGAACCAGGCAGCCGGTTGCAGGCCAAGACTATTAATCAGAAGTAAGTGGATAATATTTCCATTGTAGTTGGCATCGGTGCATGAAATGCTGCCGGGAGGTGCAGCTGGGGATGAGATACTGAAATGATGACATCATGTAATCTATAATGAAAACTGTGCCTCTGGGATCTCATAAATTGATATGGGCACAGAGGATGGCTTGCAGGTGAATGAATCTGCCCTGGAGCATCTATTCCAAACAATTATTTTAGAAGAGCATTCAAAATAATAATGTTGAGTGGAAGCTCTGAGAACCTCCCTGCTGCTCTGAGCAACACATCGGCTAAAACCGCAGAAATGTCCAACTTTACCCCAGAAAAGGCAGAATCGTCCCCCCCCACCAGCCCTTCACCCTTTATCAGGGTGCTCAATAAAACTTCAAGACCCGTCTTCGTTGACATTTTGAATTCTAACTCCCTTGTGCAGTATCAAAGCTCCCCCAAATTATCATGCAAAACAATTATAGGTCTCAGCATCACACCATTTTGAACCTTATCTATTCCACCCCGTTGCTGACCTAGTTCTGAATGCTTCTTAAAAGAGGGGTAATAGGAATAATACAGGAGCACATGAAAACAATATCAGACAGATGCACTATTGGCGGGAAATACCTCAGTTTGGTCACCTTTTGTGTTTTCCCCCACCCCTTTTGCCCCTTTTGGGGAATTGGGATTTATAACCAGGGGTTAGCACTGTTAATGTTTTATTTTCTAGCTTTGCTATTGAAAGAAAAAAGCCTCCTGTGAAACCAAGGACCACCAGAACTCTGACCAGCACTGCTTGGATAACATATTGGATAACCTATTCTCGACCAGCTGCAATGGCTGCCAGTTGAATTCCGGATCAGACTAAAGGTTCTGGTAATTTCCTTCAAGGCCATACACGGTCAGGGCCCAGTGTACCTGAGGGATCGCCTCCCCGCCTATGCCCCCAAAAGTACTCTGCGCTCTACCGCCACCAACCAGCTAAGGATCCCTGGCCCTAAAGAAGTCCGTCTGGTCTTGACCAGGACCAGAGCATTCTCTGTTCTGGCCCCCACCTGGTGGAACGAGTTCCTGGGGGAGATCAAGGCCCTGACGGAGCTTAAACAGTTACTCAGGGCCTGCAAAAAGTAGCTCTTCCGCCAGACATTTGGTTGAGACCAGACGCAATCAACAGCGACTGAAAGGCCCCTGCTCCCTCCTTGTCCACTGTAACCTGCCACCCCCTTAAGCCTTCACAGAATCAGCTTGAGCAAAGCTTTGGAGGAAGGGTGTTTAATTTAGTGCTCTCTATGGTACAGTTTGATATATTTATGGGACTTACAGTTAAAGAATGAAAGTTTCTCAGAAATGCTTTTAAAAAGCAGCTGATAAAAATCCCAAAGTAGTCATACCCTAATGTCCACCTAAGCCAGAATTTCTCAACCAGGGCTTCGTGAAACCTTGGGGTTTCCTGACAGCCCTGGAAGGGTTTCCCAAATGGGTGAGAGTTCATTATTTTTAATATATTTGAAAAAAAATTGTTAAACATTTATTGGGTGATATGACCACATATGGTCATGTCAACCTACTCTTCCAGTGGCCAGTGATGGGCCTGGAGGGGGTGGGAAGGGGAGGGCCCCTGGTGGGCGTTTACATAGCTCTGCTTCCCCACCATATACTGCATGATTGCACCACTTCTGGGGTTTCTCGAAGCCTGAAGAATATCTCAGGGGGTTCTCAGTGGTAAAAAGGTTGAGAAAGTCTGCCCAGCTTTGCACTACTGCCCTTATCCTACCTAGATGATCTCCAAATGTGATCCTTTATTTTTGTATATTTATATTTAAATTTTTAGACCACCACTCCCAGACTCAACTGGCTCATGGTGGTTTACATAAGATCTAAAAAAAAAACCCCATAAAATAATACTCATACAAAACCAAGATGGCCGTAAATTCACAACTACAGGATAACCCACTTTGTTCCCATTCACCCCAATACAGCTTAGCCACTAGGATCAACATAGAAGAGTAAGTGAGTCAGTAAGGTTACCAAAATGGTTAGAACAAAGGGGGGGGGAGAGAGTAAAATATAACTATGTACAGTGCAAAATTATAAAATTAAAAATATTGTATATAATTTAATAATACATTCAAACAACCTAAAATATTTTAAAACAACCATCCTCTGGTTCATTCTATGTTAAACAACCAAAAATGGGGATGTGGGGGAAGACATAACTCTGCGTGAGAAAGAAGAGCTGGGTTTTAAGCCCCTCTTTTTACTACTCAATGGAGTCTCAAAGCAGCTTACAATTGCCTTTCCTTCCTCTCCCTACAACAAACACCCTGTAAGGTAGGGTGCTGAAAGAGCTCTAGGAGAATTGTGAACGCCCCAAGGTCACCCAGCTGGCTGCATGTGGAGGAGGAGTGGGGAATCAAACACAGTTCTCCAGATTAGAGGCCGCCCCTATTAACCATGACACCAAGCTGGCTCAAAACCCTGAAAGCTTGGAACAAAGAAAAAGAATCACTATGGACCTATTGCAAATGTACCGAAATGCTTAATACAACATTCAGGAGTGCTAAAATATCACGGAAGGGGTAAGTTTACCAGGAATCATTTCACCACCCCCTCCCACACCGTGGGAAGGCTGCTGCCACCCTCCCTTCCGCTGTATTCCCGTCCCTGCTCCGGCCCCTATGATTGGGGCTGGGGATTTGTGTGGCACCACAGCTTCCAGCAGGGAAGACTGGGGTGCAAAAACAGCCCTTGAAAAGGACTCCACTCCTGCTCTCAGTTGCCCACACTGAATAAGGGCCAGTATAGCTAGAGCAGAGGCAGCAGAAGCCAAGAGACAGGAGGAGGAGATGTAAGTATGCCAAGTTTTACAGCTAAGAACTTGCACAGAATCACTCTCTCACACACACACACACTCTGATCTGGCTGATAAAGATCAGCTGCCTGTTTTCTGCCCTCCGGTATCACCTGTGCCATTAGGGAAGTGAAGACACAGAATTAAGGCAGAGCTAAAGACTAAAAGGAAAAGTGCTTGCCTCATGGCTACAAGTCTGCTACCTGCTGAAAGTGAAGCTGAGTCACTGCAGGTTTAAAGCTGGGCAGGTGGCCTGTAACTATAAAACGCCTTGAGAGACCTCTGTGTGGTGTGAAAGTAAATGTCTCCACATGCTAACACTCTTTTGCCTGTAAACTTTGATCTTCTGGACTGGACCTGCACTTGACTGATTCTGGACTCCTGAAGATTTGGTAGGACTATTCCTTCTGTTTTTGTTTGCTTGAAAGACTGATAAGGACTCTGCGACCCAGCCTCGGCACTGGCCAGCTATTACAGTGCCCTAGGCAAAGGGTAGTCAACCTGTGGTCCTCCAGATGTCCATGGACTACAATTCCCATGAAGGCCCTGCCAGCATTTGCTGGCAGGGCCTCATGGGAATTATAGTCCATGAACATCTGGAGGACCACAGGTTGACTACCCCTGCCCTAGACAGTTGCCTAGATGTGCCCAATGGAAGGTCCTTCCTGGTCTCCTTTTCATTTCTTATGAATCCCACCTGGAAATGTGACAGCCCCACCTCATAAGATTAGCTATAGCCCAGCCTGTACTTCTGGATTCTGAACCTAGCCATAGATCCAGGCTGGTTGGGAGTGCTGCAGTGACAGAACACTGTAAACGGGCTTGACACATTTCCCTTTTTTCCTTTTACCGACGCCCAGGAATGTGGCGCTCCATGCAGCACTGCATGCCTGGGCCCACACACCTCCCTTTCGTTCTCACTGGCTACCTCCCACTGACCCCAAGAATAGCTCATCAGAGTCTCTTGCTTTGTCTGGCTGCTGGCTGTAAACCAGCTATCGACTTCCATTTCCATGGCAACCGGTGCTTTGTCATCTTTTCCTCAAAGCTTCCTAATTAGACATCCTGCAATTTGCAGTTTTTGCTTTATAAAATATGAGGGTTGGGGGTGGGGGGAAATGGAATAAAATTTCTTAAGGGAGCCTGTGAATCAGCAGTCTTTAAATAACATCTTCTTCCCCAAACGAGAACACAAATTAGTACTACAAAGCATTAAATCTGAACACCGCCCGTGGCGCCACGGGCGCCACGGACTAAATAAAAGAGTAAGGCGTTCTGGGGCGGGATGTGTCCGGGATGAGGAAGGGTCCGGATTGGACCCTTCCTCATGACAGACAATCGGAGGGAACAATCGGCAGGCGCAAAGCGCCTGCCGATTGCTCCCTCTGATTCCCAGCCCCAGCAACTGCGAGCCGCGCGCAGCGCGGCTCGCAGTTGCTCCTGGCCTGACGCCCGAGGGAACCCACGCAGGCCGCAGCCCCCGCGCACCACCCCCTCGCCCCCAACTTACAATGGTCTCCGCCGTCCTCGCAGCCGCTCCCGGTTCCAGGAAGAAACAGTCCACCAGCGGCCCTGCCAGCAAGCGGCCCGATGTGCGGGCGCGGCTCGCGGGCGCGGCTCGCGGGCGCGGCCCGGGCGCGCCTCGCGGGCGCGCCTCGCGGGTGCGGCTCGCGGGCGCGGCCCGGGCGCGGCTCGCGGGCGCGGCCCGGGCGCGGCCCGTGCCGGTCCCCAGCCTCAGAAAGGTTGGGGACCACTACTTAGGCAGAGAGCCGCCGCCCGACAAGGTCAGTTTCTAGCGCCCGCTGTATTCGGCATACAGCGGGCTTAATTACTAGTATATACATATGTGTGTATCTATCCATCTATTTATTTATAATGTGTTTTGATATGGAGCTGGTTCTTTTCTTTCAATTCCCAAATCTAAAAAAGACAATCTTACTTCAGTAGAGATCGATATGGTTTCAGATTTCCATGCTATTCCCCAGGATCGTGATTTGGCTATTGGGTTGCCAGGTCCCTCCGGGCATCCGGCTAGAGATAGACCATTTACGCACTGGGAACTTCAGTGCCCCAGCTCCCATGTAGGAGCATAAATTGGAGGTGGATGAGGTGCACCATGCGACTAAAACTCCAGCCTGCAGCCCGGCATGAAACCTCCAGTGCATAAACGGTCATAGGGGGATTTACCAGGAGAGAGAGGAAGACCCAGGCAATGTGGAGACATCCCTTTCAGCATGCACAGGAAGGGATGTCATCAAGCTGTGATATCTTTGCAATGCTCTGGTATTTAGGCAAGAAGTCTATGATAAAACAGGCTTCTACAATAGAGTTTTTATACAAATATCAGTGTCATCCAGTCATTGCCTGTGTGATGACATCACTTCCTGTACACACTGGAAGTGATGTTGCCAACAACATCACTTAGGCCTTCCTCTCTCTCTCTCTCTCCTCATTAGCCAGCTGTTTGGTGGCAGAAATGTGGAGACTGGTAGAATAATTAGTAGAATAAAGTTCATCTCTCAACCATTTATCTTACCCTCCAGTATTCATCCCTACAATGACCCGGGCAGATAGTTTAAGGTAAAAGTGACTAGCCTAAGGTAGGCTTCTTAGCAATGTGAGGATTTTTCCCAGGACTTACCAATGCTAGTACAATGCTCTTCACCACTGTATCACACTGGCTCTCATACACTTAGAAGAGCAAGATTCATGCCCATTAGCACCTTGAAAGACCAATAAGATTCCCAGGGATATGCTTTCGAGAGTCAGAGCTCCCTGAAGGAGCTACTGCAGACCAACATTCATTCATTCATTCATTCATTCATTCATTCATTCATTCATTCATTCATTCATTCATTCATTCATTCATTCATTCATATACCACCCTCCCCGAGGGCTCAGGGCGGTTTTCAGGAAACGAGAAAAGATGCAGATAACATGGCTCAATATCAGAAATAGTCTTAGAAGTGTTTTTTTCAGAAATGATATAAAACTACAGACACATGAAACCAAGTCATGTGAACACTACCCACCACAGGTCTTGAACAAATTACCTCAGGGATATAAGGCAGACATTCAGATCTGGCCAAAGGAGGGGACTTCAGGGAGACCACCCATATCATCCCAAGAAACTTCTGTTGTTCCAGTAGGCTGTTCAGAAGGCTGTACTACGAGGCTGTGTTACGACAGTGTTGGGCTTTGTGTAAAGTATAACCAAATGGATGTTCTGTGGTTACCTTTGCTCACAGAATCCTAGAATCATGGAATCATAGAATCATAGAGTTGGAAGGTATCTCATGGGTCATCTAGTCCAACCCCCTGCACTATGCAGGACACTCACATCCCTACCGCTCATCCACTGTAACCTACCACCCCCTTGAACTCCCTTGAGCCTTCACAGAATCATCTGCTGAGGCAGATGCAACTGGAAAGCATGGCCCGTGATGGGGAAAAAAAAAACATCTCCCCTGCCCATTAGTAACAGATTCACTTCAATGGGGTGGCAAATTGGATAGAATTATGACACCAAACAAGATGGCGATAAAACCTCATTGCTCAATGACTACCGCATGCCAGATGCTCAGCTATTGTTTCCCAGAACTGCCCGAGCCCAGTGCTGAAATAATACGGATGCACTATTGAACATCTGGTATCAAGATGCATATTCTGTGATTATTTTACAAAGCCATGTGTGCCGTTAATACCTGGGAGAATATGATTAGGAGTTATAAAATTAAAAGTACGGTAGAGCCTGGAGAGTCAGCCCAATAATAGCTCGGCAGGAATATGGACCTAGCTGGAATTTTAATCCCTGTACTGCAGTGTTTCAATGTCAGTTGGTGCCAGTTTGGTGTAGTGGTTAGGAGTGCGGACTTCTAATCTGGTGAGCTGGGTTCGATTCTGCACTCCCCCACATGCAGCCAGCTGGGTGACCTTGGGTTTGCCACAGCCCTGATAAAGCTGTTTTGATGAGCAGTAATATCAGGGCTCTCTAAGCCTCACCCACCTCACAGGGTGTCTGTTGTGGGGAGAGGAAATAGAAGGCGAATATAAGCTGTTTTGAGCCTCCTTCTGGCAGAGAAAAGCAGCATAAAAGAACCAGCTCTTCTTCTTCTGCTTCTTCTTCATAACCGATGAATATGTTGATTCAGACTGGAGAAGGAGCAGACCTGTGGCCAAATCCACGCAGGAAATAGCTGCGCAGAGAAAACTCCTATGGAACAACCACTACCAAACAGGTTTGGTGCTCAAACAGTCAACTCTTCTTACATGAACTGTGCATCCCACCGTGTAAAAAAAGGCTGCTATTTCAGCTGTTCAAACAATGGTGGAAACAATGGCTTAGATCCAAAGCTGCCTTTTCACTCACGGTAAGCACTTCCGCTCATGGGGAAAGGGGAGGGTAATTGCTTCCCATTTTCCCTTCTCACTGCAGCTCCTTCACTTTGTTCTGGGGGCCCACTGGGGAACCTCAACGAATGCAGTGTCAAAGTGGAGGCAGCTATGTTGGTTGCGTGAGCAGAACAGCAGAGCTTGCTTCACATGGGGGTCTTCATCCCTAAAATGCTTTGTACTTCTTTTCTGTCGATGCCCTCTTATACCTAGGAGAACAGCTGACTGATTTCTTCGCTCCACTCTTATCCTGACTTTCTCCCCAATGGGGACCCCAAAGCAGCCTGCCACAACGTTCCCTCCTCCTTCATTTTCTCCTTATGACAACCCCCAGGAGGTGGAAAGAGAGGGCTTGGCCCAAGGTCCTCCAGAGAGCTTCCATGGCAGATTGGGGATTGGAATCTGGGTTCCCCAGATCCTAGTAAGGCACTCTAACCATTACAGCATGCTGCTTACCAGGGAATGGTCCCTTCCTGGGATTGCTGTCATTGCTTATAAATGGTAGAAAAGGGGAACTCCAAAAGTATTGTGCTTTGCAGACGTTGCAGTGGCCTTTGAGAATCAGTGACTTACTCATCAAGTGAGAAATAGCAACGGTTGAAACCAGAATATCTCAGATATTCTAGATCATAACTGGCAAAGGCTCATGGTAATTGAGGTCCATGCACATCTGGAGAGCCACAGTTTGGCCACCCCCACTCTAGATCTCAGCTACTGGACTACACAGACCACCTCTGTAGCCCTAACCATTCCGGCCTCCCACCTTTACATATCTGCATGGCCATGCTGCTTTTCTTCCCAGCATTCACATTGAAAGTAATTCTTGGTTGAAAAGGAACTACACAATGGTCGCTCATTTTCTCATTTAAAAAATCATAATCCTTTCGCGGTGACATCGCCACCATTGCCACGGCGATTAATTGTGTCTGTGTTCACAAAGGCTTAGGATTTCGGATGGAGAAGAACAGACAGCGGCAAAAAAAAAAAAATAGTTGACTTTGTTTCTAATGGAAATTTCCCTTGGAGAAACAACGTGGGGTATGAAAATGGCTGAAACTGTAGTGCAGAATCTAATTAGACATCATTTTGTGATGAGACGCCAGAGAGCCGTTAACGTTGACTCCTTCGGTCTCCGCCTCCTTCCGTCTGTAACCTTGCACTTTTGTTTCAAGAAAAATCCTGCACACCTGACCCAGAATTTAAATGAGACGATGACCAGACACCCTGAGAGCTACAAGAACAAAAGCACCATAACAGCTCGCCGAAACAGACTTTTAATAGCTGTCTTTAGTACCTACCCAAGGAACAAGCGCCTTACCTGAGATTAACATCCCCTTCAGATCGAAAACTCTCGCAGTTAGCTTTTCCGGCTCAAATTGACTATCGCAACAATTGCTGCAATTAGAGGCACTTAGATCTGAAAGCATTGCATGGGAAGGAAAGATTCCACCAGGTGTGACTTTCCCTGTCCGAGTGGTGGGATGACACAGGAGACGCCGCGCCTGGGAAATTTTTTGTCTTAAGGAGAGCCTGAGGCCTATCTCTGGCCACTCTGTGTCTGCCAAACGCAGGGCAGATGGCCTTAATAAACAATTCCGGTCTCCTTCCAAAAAAGACATTTCTCTGATTACTCAGGCCAAAAGGTACTGCGAGCTATTGAGAAAATTATGAGTTTCATGTATGTTAAAGGTTCTTGGGGACTCTGCTAGCCTTATTAGCTTGAGGGGGTTCATCTGCCATGAACATCTTCTGCTTCCTCAAACTAGGCATGTTCTCTTTTGCTGCTCCTTATGGCTGGATCGCCTTCTCTCATGAAAAAGTCAAAATTATGTGTTCTCATAATTGAGACCACAATTAATTGTGTGATCAGTTTTACCCCTTGTCTTTCAAACCTTAGCTCAAAACTCCCCTCTGCCATGAGACTTTAGGCTTAACACTTCATTCCTGGCCTGAAATGAAGTCCACATAGCTGCCTAATTTAGCATGTAACCTCCTTTCATGGGGGGCTAGTCTTTTTGGCTTGCTTTCTAAAGCAGTAGTCCCCAACCCCCGGTCCAGGGACCGGGACCGGTCTGTGGATCAGTCGGTACTGGGACGCAGCTCCTCCTCATCCTCCTCCCTGGCTGCTGCCTCAGGGGCTGCCCTGCAACTCTGCTGCTGGCTCACCTTTGGTGCTCTCCGGCGGCTGCCATGGCTGGGGCTCCCCCTTGGCATTGCACTGCGTGGCAGTGCACAGTTGCTGCTGGCAGCACCCCCCACTGGGTGGCGGGAAATCAGAGGTGCCAGCGGGAAAGCAAGTGGAGCAGGGGCTCAGGCAGCGGTGACATCCCTCGGCAAAAGACTACCCCCCCCGGGCCTCAGTAAAATTGTCAAGCATTGACCGGTCCCTGGTGATAAAAAGTTTGGGGACCACTGCTCTAAAGCATCATAGATATCCGTGGAGGGATCATTCATACCCAAAGGTGCTCTTCCATTCTTCCATTCAACGGCAAGACTTTTGCTCATAGGATAGATTGTTTCCATGAGCGGAAACACTTTCTGATCCAACGTTGTGTTGTAGTGGTGGCTAGTATTGTTATTGTTATTATTTATCCAATCAGTGTATATATGGTATTTTTAAAATTTAAAATTCTATTGGGTTTCATCTCATGCAAAGGGAATAATATCTGACACCAGGTTTCTCAGCCAGGGGTTCATGAAGCCCTGGGGTTTCTTGACAACCCTGGAAGGGTTTCCAGAATGGGTGGGAGTTAATTAATTTTATATATAGGCGATATGACCATATATGGTTGTGTTGACTGCCTGCCCCCCCCAATGGTCAATAATGGGCCTAGAGGGGGTGGGAAGGGGAAGGGGCCCTGGGTGGGCGTATACACAGCTATGCCTCCCAACCCTATTCTGCACAATTGCACCACTTCTGTGGAGTCTGGAAACCAGAAGAATGTTTCAATGGTAAAAAAGTTGAGAAAGGCAGCCTTATGGTATTAAGCTATCAGGAAGCTAAGCAAGCTGTTTTCTAGCCAACCAAAAAGGGGGGGGAATGCACATGGTAGTGTTGTTTCTGCTATTATTATTGCTTCCATCAATGCACATAATGTCTCTGGAGCCAACCTATTAATAACAGTCACAAAAACAGTTATGCTAGTGAATAAGTGTGATGTGCATTGATTCTCCCTGTGAATCTATCTGCAGGGGGCTTTCTCCTCTGACCTTAGCTGTTACCATTCATTACACTTAAATTTACACTAGAGGAGGCTACCCAATACAAGCATGACAGTCAGTCTGGTGGGATGCCTGCTTTGCTGGACTTAGACAGCAAAGATTTGAAATCAGAGTTCTGTTGGAAGCTCAGCGGGTAATCTTGAGCCAACTCTTCTCTCTCTCTCTCAGCCTAACTTCAGCAATGGAAAAGAGCACGAATCTGGTTACGCCTTAAAGACTAACAAAATGTGTGGCAGGGGATGAGCTTTTGCGGCCCTGCCATAATTTTTTTTAGACTTTCTGGAGATACTGGGCTCCTGTTCTTTTCTACTGCTACAAACAGACTAACACGGCTGCCCATATTGTCTGGTGAGAATCACCTGCATAGACCATTCTGAGTGCCCTGGAAGGCACAAACGTGATGCATAACAATTAAATTATGAAAATGTTTTCTCTAAGGACATGCATTGTAGGTAAGGACATTCTACAACCACACATATTTCGAATGAGCAGTTTTGCTTTGTGCATCAGTGATGACTTCTTGGAGGAGGAAAAGTCCTTTTTTCTGTCCTTTCCCTTCTTGCCACTGCCAAAGACATTTGGTCTTCAAAGATGGGATTATTATGACTTCCACAGATCTGGGAGTAGGAAGGCATTTTCACCTAAATCCAGATGGACTGGAGTGATTCAGCAGTGGAATAGGCTGCCTAAGGAGGTGGTGAGTTCCCCCTCACTGGCAGTCTTCAAGCAAAGGTTGAATACACACTTTTCATGGATGCTTTAGGATGCTTTGGGCTGATCTTGTGTTGAGCAGGGGGTTGGACTAGATGGCCTGTATGGCCCCTTCCAACTCTACGATTTTATGATTCAATAACAATGTGTGACGGTGACATTTTCTATGCTATGTGGTCCATTCTCCTTAGACTATGAGGACTTGACAGGATGGATGTCTTTTATTTACTAGATCCCCAAGTATGGAGTGCTCTCCCTACCCTTCTCCACATATGATCCATTACTGGAATAATCATTTGGAAAGATTAGTCATTGTAGACTATGGCCCACTGGAGAGGAGCAGATCCATGTGATGCTCATGACCAGGGTTGGGCAAACTATGGCCCTCCAGATGTCCATGGACTATAATTCTCATGATCCTCTACCAGAGACTGCTGTCAGGGGCTCATGGGAATTGTAGTCCATTGACATCTGGAGGCCATAATTTGCTCACCCCTGACTGTGTCACTACTTTGGAACTCCCCAATGGAAGCAGAAACTGATCTCTCTATTGAACTCAGGAGTGTAGCTATGTTGGTCTGAAGCAGCAGAACAACGTTTGAGTCCAGTGGTACATTTAAAACCAACCAAGCTTTGTTCAAAGTATGAATTTCCATGTGCATGCACACTTTGTCAGTTCTCTCTGTTGCCTGGGGTAGTGCCTGGTAAATCCATGGTCTGATTTGCTTCCCACTGTGTCCCAGATCACAGCTGCTTTTCTTTGCTCTCAATAAAGTCAACTAAGGCCACTCTTTACTTATTTATCACATGGCAGAGTTGCACGCGGAAAGCATATATTAATGTAAAATATGTAGCCAATTAGGTACAATGGTTGTGCAGACAGATGGGGCAATACTAATATCTAAATATTAATATCTAAATATTGAATCCACTCAACCGCAGCTGGGGAGCGTACAAAGAGCTCTGCCCCATCTCCCTGGGAAGCACAACACTCACATTCCTGTGACAGATGGAAAATAGTTTGTCAGGCTGCACCAGTTACATTTGGACCTGGAATTTTGCTCCGTTTAAGCAACAGGTCTGTAAAAAGCAAGCACTCTGACGAAGGGTCTGAGGAAAGCTCACACCCTGAATAAATCTTTGTTGGTCTTAAAGGTGCTACTAGACTCTGATTTTATCGCACATAATTCTAGAAAATGTTGTTTTGTGTGCATATTTTTGCTGCTACATTGATAAGATGGTGTCTATAGCTCAAGGTCCTGTCCAGGTAGTTAGGTGTATGGTTGCTAGATGCCATTCAGGTAGATATTCGGTTCACAGTTGGCAAGACTGTTATTGAGATGGAAACAGGAGCATCCTGTTTTTCCTATACCTGGGATTTACAGTAGTAGCCAGCCAAGGTCCCTAGTCAGTATTTCTCCAGTCTTCTCAGTTGATTTGGCCACTGAATTGGTGGGGAGCCAAATGTTTCAGAGGCAAAGAGTTTCACCACGGCAAAAGACCTGGAGGACTGAAATCTTCATCAAACTTAGATCTTTGTATCCTTTTGACTCTGTACATTGCCTGTGCCTCTGCCACTTATGTTTTCAAAATGTTCTTCATGTTGATCATGTGATCCAAGCCAATCGGGGTTCACACTGCAAGCAAAATGATGCCACAGAGCCCAGCAGCAGAAAAAGATTTGGCTATATGGCAAGAACACTGAAGGAAAGAAAAGTGCTCACATTGATGTCACATCTGGGAAGGAGATAAGGAATGTGTCAGTCTACTGCACTCCCCCCCCCCCCAGTGGACCCAAGACATGTCCATTGCCCAACCGAACAAGACATGACAATCTAAGTCAATGGGCCAATACATTCTCTTTCTCCCAGTCCTCATGAAAAATTTTGGACCCCTTTGCATACCCTCTTTCTTAAACTGCACGTGGGGGGCATCAAAATTTCATTCTTAAGCTCAGTGGGATGGAAAACTAGGTTTGCCCTTCCCTCCTCCTGGCCTTGCTCTGTGTTCTGTTTGGTTTTTGTCATGCCAAAATATTATTTGATGGATCCCTTTGCCATTTTCTTACTTGTTCAATGATCACTCCTCTTCCTAGAGTATCCTGGGAGTTGTGGTGCTGCGAAAGGGGCTAGGAACCTCTGGCTGACAATTCTAAACTCTCCCCAGTCTACAAATCTGACTAGTGTGAGGTGGGAATCCATAAAATGTAAAGTGAATATCGTAATGTTCCCAAAGAGAAGCCAACACTTTCATTCCAATGAATAGATATATGCATCCCTTTACACGAGATAAATATTCACCTCCTGTTTTGCCAAACAACTATGGATGAATGGGGAGGGGGTGTTTTCCCCCTTGTTCTCTGAATGACTCCATAAACAGCTCTCTCTCTGCGCTAAGAATTATCCCACCAAAATGTTCAAGTCAAGTCCATGCCTCCAGCTACTGCAGAGAAAGCACCAGGTATGAACCAAATAGGATCCCCTTTTTAAGGGTTTGGCCTCGATCTTCAGTTAATGCTTCCCCATTAATAGAACCAGCCCAAGGGCAAGGAGATGGGAGGGGGGAGAGCATGAATATTTACGGAGCAAGTAAGTTTGGCAGAGCTGTCCCCTGTTTAACCACCTTCATTATCTCCTTTCCCCATCCTCCTGATGAAGCAATTGTATTGGGAAGTAGGCATCTTGTTAGTGTCCTCAGCTGCCACTCACACACAATCAAGCTCACAAGCATAATTTAAGCACAAATGCATCCCCAAATGGAAGCAGGAAGGAAAACACACACAAGCCTCTTCCTTTTGAAAACCGTTTGGCGAGGCAGCAAATGGAGAGAATTAGCAGCTCTCCCGTCCCTAATCCAGGGGCTGTCTAAACCCCTCCGCAGGTTTGATAGTCAACTTGTGGGCAAAAGCATCTAGTTTGTCCGCTGAATAAGCATGGAGAACGGGAATGTGTAGTTCAATAATTTTTGCAATAATTCTGGATCTAGATTTTGGGTAGAGCACCGTTTTCGTCAATGTGATTATTTTTCGGAAGTGTTATTAGGGCTTGGGATTTTCTTCTGGGATTTTGCAGCAGGGGGTTCTGGAAAATTTGGAGCCGTGATTTTTGTCATCCTCCCTCTCCCCCCACAACAGGAGCATCCATGGAGATACTGTCCTGGCATTGCCCCCACTGTCACCAGCCTCCGTGGCAGCAGATGGCTGCCCTGTGGACTGAAAATGGCAGACCAGCAGGCTGTTGCAGCAGCCGTTTCCTTCCTGGCCATTGGGTGCTTTTATAAGATTAACAACTGCTTAGTGGTCTATCGACACAACAGTATAGTGATACGTGTGGCAGGTTCTCTGAATTCCCAGCCTTCATTTTCTGAACATAAATCTTTAGCTCTCCCCATTGCCAAGATACAATGATACAGGTTACCCTAACCCGCCTCAAGCCTCCGGGGGGAGGCGGGATATAAATTAAAGGATGATAATAATAATAATAATCATGATGATGATGATGACGACAACAACAACGACAATAATAATAATACATATGAGTCCAGGAGCACCTTTGGGACGAGCAAAATTTTCAGGATATCAGCTTTTGAGAATCAAGGCTCCCTTCATCGGGTACCTGACAAAGGTATGTCTCTGCAATTGAAAGAGTTAAGGGCTTGCTTCAGTTGTTGTTTCCTGGGCCAGCCTCCTCTCTGTCTCTCCCCATGCTTGTGCCTCCCCCAAAACTCAGAAACCCTCCCAAAATTGCAGGAGATAAATTTTCATTAAGTCTAGAATTTCAGGAATGTTTTGCATTATTTTAGGTGTCTTTGAGCCAACCCCAACCTGCTAATTTTGGAGACAATTTCACTCCTGTATATTTGAATGCACATCCCTAATGGGGTTCAGCAATGCCCCTGGGGGTCTGCAGGAGCTCCAGTGGGGATCCACAGTCTTTCTTCACCAGCTTCACAAGCTAGGGAATGGGTCCCCTTGGCTTAGAGGGCTCAGTGGATGCACTATGGTTGTAAAAATCAAAGTTGGAGGGAGTAAAGTGGGGAGAGGGAACAAAAGGAGGGCTGATCCTGCGTTGAGCAGGGGGTTGGACTAGATGGCCTGTATGGCCCCTTCCAATTCTGTGATTCAAAGGGTGCAAGTGATTATGTCAGTTCTGGGTGTCTGGCAGGGAGGTGTGACCAGCTGACATCACTTCTGGGGATCTTCAAAGCCTGAGAATTTTTTTCAGTGGCTCCTCCATGGTCAAAAGGCTGCCCTATTACCATCAGTTCTAGTTCACCAGAACCAATGAAGTTACTTTATGCCAAATCTGATGAATGCTCAATCTATTTTGATATTTTCTATTGAGAGCTCTCCAAGGTCCTGATTTAGTGGTCTTTACAAGGCCTTGCTACTCAAGATCCCTAAACTGAACCCACGACGTTCTGCATGCAAACCGTGTGCTCTGCAACTAAACCAATAAGCATAATTGAGCTGCTTTAGACCAACCCATGTTGTTCCACCTGGTTTATTATCATCTGCTCTGCTGCCAGTGGTTGTCAAGGATCTCAGTCAGTGAAAGAACTGCCACTTCTAACTCAGTGCTCTTGAACTGAAGATGGGGATAAAACTGAGACAATCTGTATACAAAACATGTACTCTGTGTCATAACCACATTCCCCTCCTCCCACGTATGCTTTTATTCCATGTGACAAGCCATAGTCACTAGCCGCCTATCGTTCAGACTAGCAAGAAAAGCTAAACCAGAAGGCTACAAGGAATCAGGGAGCAGAACCTGAGATGTTCTGGCTTATTGGTATAAAGTGGCTTTCATACAGGTGGCTATTCCATTGTAATTCCCTCCTTTGATCAGAGCAGGATAGGGAGAAACCTGAATAAGAATTTCAGAAGTATCCCGATTTTAAAAGAAGATACAGCCAAGGATGCAAAAATGGCCATTATTAGCAAAAGCTAATTTGGAAACTGTCTGAAGCCTAAAAAGAAAGTAGCCTTCATACAATGGTCCAGGTCAGCCAACAGTACTACATGTCCATACAATGCTAGGCCATATACGACAACATTTCACAAACAGAAAAGACTAATGTGAATTGAGGAGATGTTGGTCTCCTTTCCAAGTATCAACCTTGCCTAGCTTCTGAGATCTGATGAGAGCGAGCTACATTATGCCGCTGCCTTCTGATTCCTCCAAAGCTGTTCCAACACAGATGCCTGCAGTATCACACTATTGGGAAGATTTTGCTCTTGTGGTATTGGTGGCAATGAGTGTAGCTTTGGACGTATGCATCATTTCTTCTCATTTGAGGAACCAATGGAATTCATTACCGATGGAATTCATTAGGAAAGTAAGGCTGCTATCCCAGCCAGCTGTTGCCATTCAATGCAAAACATAAGTCCTCTCTTAAATCCTTCTCTGTCTTCTCTCTGTGCAATTCCCAGTCTCTGTCTTGGGTCCAGATAGCTCATCTACCATTCATTGAAAGCAGAACAGAGTCTGATGCCTTGACACTAGTTCATTCTAGATTATTCTTACAGCAAGGCAAGATTGTGGGTTTCTGCAGTATATCAAAGAGGGGACACATGCCATGAAGAGTGAAGGACCAAGAGTGCTCGAGAAACTGGTCAAGAGGTAGATGGGCTAAAAGTAATGGGTGCTACACCTTCAAGTCAAGACTCAGACAGGGGAATTCATAAGTATCAGTATCTCCTGTCAAGCCATTGTTTTGATCATAAATTTTCCAATGGGAGTCACAAAAATTGAAGAAGAAGAAAGAGGGGGAGGAGGAGGAGGAGGAGGAGGAGGAGGAGGAGGAGGAGGAAGAGGAAGAGGAAGAGGAAGAGGAAGAGGAAGAGGAAGAGGAAGAGGAAGAGGAAGAGGAAGAGGAAGAGGAAGAGGAAGAGGAAGAGGAAGAGGAAGAGGAAGAGGAGGAGGAGTTGGTTCTCATATGCTGCTTTTCTCTACCCAAAGGAGGGTCAAAGCGGCTTACAATCGCCTTCCCTTTCCTCTCCCCACAGCAGACACCCTGCAAGGTGGGATTGAACTAGCCAGCCAGCGGTTTGGTTGCAAACGCCTAATCCTTGCATTCAGTGTCAGAGCATGGGAGTGCAGAGGTGGGTATTGCAAAAGCCATGGTCTACGACGCTGTCATGGTCTAATTACATTGCTGCTGTCTTTTAAAAAACAGACTCATGAAATTGCATGTAGCAGACATGACCCTTGGGCGTGAGTGATAAGTTCCTATTGGACCCAGGAAAAAAAAAAAGTAACGCTTGGGTCCTGCCTAGGCTAAACAAATTGTTGTCCTATCTCATTAAACACGAAGTTACAAATTGAAATAAAACTTTCAGTATGGGAAAACTTTCCGTAAACACCAGACCAAGAGGGATGTTCCGAGGAAATTACAAAACCCCAAGGAAGCTGCTGGGAGAAATATACACTAGAAACATTGAAAGCACAAATTAGTAATTGGGCTGCAGCAACTGCTATCTCTGCATTAGGGAGGACTTCAGAGGGAAATTGACTGGAAAATGACTCTGGAGCTGACATGGTCGTCTTTTTTTTCCCCCCTTCCTGGGCTGAACCTGGAGACGCACCAAGCAGTCAGCTGCATAAACAGCCAAAAGTAAACTAGAAGTAAATTGTTTAAAATATTCATTTACAAGCATCAGGGGTGTCCCTATTAGTACCAGGCCTCTTCTCCACCGTTTTAAGGATGATTTCCTTTCCGCCACCAATCTGTCAACACCACGGCGGCTGCATTGTCAGGAAGTATCACCTTCTGTGTCTCTCCCAGTGGGATCCTGTCTGCATCCCCTCATCCCCCAGCCTTTCCTTAAGAGGAAATGGTTGGCCTGCGCTCCTGCATCTGACAGGCACTCAGCAAGAGAAGCAGATCTCTCTCCCCTCTTTCCTGTAATCTTACAGAGAGGGTTTCCGGCTGAAGCCGGGGGGAACCGGGGAACTGCTAGGCTGAGCTTTCTTCCCTCCCGCTTCTGCTCTCTGAAGGTCAGGTGAAAAAAAGACTGTGGGGGTGGAGGGGGTGTGTGTGTGCGTGGAGAGGACATCTGCAAGCAGCCGTCTAGAAAGACTCATAAGAGGCCATTCATCTCGCCGTTCCTTGACCTTATGCCTGGATTCAGCACTTTTCGAAGAAACTCTTGAATCCGATAATAAAACACCAGTGCCTTGGGACGTCTCGGGGGCCGCTTTTGCGCCTGGCATTAAAATGCTCTTTTGCCTCTGTGACATTTTCTGGTTGATCTGTTTCGTAATGCAGCAAGGCCTTGAGTGACGGTGGTAGCTGTGGTGGAACCCTTGGCCTTGGGCGCCACAGAGTCTGCAGCTGCCATTGTTCGTGTGCCAGGGCCTAGGTGGTGGTAGGATGTGCACTCAAGGCACAGCTGACTCATGACCCTTGGGAGTTTCAAGGCAAGCGATGTTCTGGGGCAGTTTGCCATTACCTGCCCCTGCATAGCAACCATGGGCTTTCTTGGTGGTCTCCCCTCCAAACCCTACCTAGGACCAACCCCATTTAGCTTGTTTAGATCTAACAAAGTCCAGCCAGGTGAGGAGAAGGCCTAGACAGGGGAAGGCAAAATATGGGCATAGAAGGAAGTGAGCTAAAGGAAGCACAAGGATGGGTGAGGATAGAGTGATCTAGATCAGGGGTAGTCAACCTGTGGTCCTCCAGATGTTGATGGACTACAATTCCCATGAGCCCCTGCCAGCAAACGCTGGCAGGGGCTCATGGGAATTGTAGTCAATGGATATCTGGAGGACCACAGGTTGACTACCCCTGATCTAGAGGGATTAAGGGGAGAGAGTTCAAAAGGTGGAGGAAAAGCTGGAGAATGAACAAAGAGGAGCACTCACGAGACCAGACTGGAGGAGATTGGGAGCAGAGACATGGGGTCAGTGATAAGCAGTAACTTCAACTGTGTGGCTACTCATTTCTGGACTTTAGACAGAAGTGACAAAGGGTCGCTCTAGGAATCCCCAGAAACTTTATAGTTAAACCATATAGTTTCTGGCAATCCCTAGAACTACTGCCTGTCAGCGACATGGCTTCTTTTGTTCTGTTTTGGACTTCCATAAGGATATAAAGTTTGAGTGGACAGGGTGGACTGTATGGTGTGCGTGATCCTTTAGCATTTCTTGGTTAAGCACAACTCAGATGTTTTGCCTTTTCATAGTCTAACCACAGCAATAGCAACAGTCCTGCTAACTATATTTTTAAAAGTATCCATTCACAAAGAGAGAAATGAAAGCATGCTTTGTTCGTGGGGGTTGCCGCTTTGGTGGTTAATCTCCAGTCCTTTATAGACGAGGCAGCCAACAATCAATTCCAGCAGGCTATTTGAAGCCATCATCAAAAGCTTGATGCACATGAGATCTCCCATGCCAATCTCCACCTGTGGGTACCAACATGGCCCCCGAGATTGTCGTAATAAACATATTGATATTGGCATAAAACCCACCTAATTAACTGCTCTTCTGCAAATTCCTCATCAGATCTCTCCATCTATCCACAGGCTGAGTACTATCCACAGGCTCAGTATGCACACATGGGCAAGTCTCTTGGTTCTGTCGATTGAGTTAGAAAAGCCTCTCTCGGATAAAAAAACAAACAAAGAAGGCGGCAGCAGGATTATAGGCAGAAGGGAATGGATGGGGGAAAGAGAAATTTGGAAATGAAAGAACAGACGGTTCAAAGGACATCCTTCGACTTCATACAGAGTAAAGTCCTCCGTGCAGATGCAATGTTTCTGTGGAATCAGACTTTAGCTTATTACGGTTTGCTTCCTGAGTACAAAGAACTGTTCAAATGTTTGAGTCCTTGGCAGCATGTTTTTGGCTGATAAGAATGACTGCATGCAGAGGATTTGGGTTTTCTTCTCTTTTTTCACCCTTTCCTCCCTCCCCCACCCATCGAGGGAGAAAGAATACTTTTTCACCAAAAAAACCTCTTAAAATGCCCCAACAGGATTTGAACTCACAGCATCTAACAGCAGGGAAGCTTGATCCCTTGGTCAACCTCCCAGTCTGGCTAGGGGACAATCCACTCCTCAAGGAAATTATATTGTGGACTGGTATGAATCTCTTTCCTCTGCTCAGTGCTTCCAGATTGCAGGGTACAGCTATTCTACAATAATTGTTTGTGTTTTGATTGTATCCTGAGTGGCATTATTATAATGCAGTTGCCAAGTGTAAAACGTTGATCAAGGGGTCCTATCTGGAAAGAGTCTCAGAGCAAACAAACTGCAATCGCTGAAGCAAATACCTCGATCTTCTTTGGTAGGGCTGGTATTGCATAGTCTTGATGTCACCAGATTATGGAAGGATTTCTTCTCATAGCTGCTGGCTAGGCTATGACATGCTGGCAGGTGACACAGGAGGCCCATGCTTTTCTTAAAACCATATTGAAAGAGTGCCATGTTGTGTTTGAACAAGACTAGTTGAAACTCAGATATAGGATAACCAGCCTGTCTAAAACAAAAGATGATGTCTGGATGTTTCAGTGGCATATCTTTATTAGCTCTCTTGGATAACTTGCAGGTTGTTGCATTTCATAGAATCATAGAATCATAGAGTTGGAAGGGGCCACACAGGCCATCTAGCCCAACCCCCTGCTCAACGCAGGATCAGCCCAAAGCATCCTAAAGCATCCAAGAAAAGTGTGTATCCAGCCTTTGTTTGAAGACTGCCATTTCTTTGGGTGTTTCTCTCACACACTTGCTCTCAGCCTGCTTTTCGAAAAGCAGAACCCTAGATAAGGTTAGTCTAGTCTCTCTACAGATTCCAATGTGTTTATACTGAAGCAACGCTTGCACTATAAATCTAGTTCAAGTGACCAATGATAGACATCAGTTAAAAGGCAAAAAACCAATGAACAACAATAATCCAACCTGCAATAAACCCTAAACCTGTATTAAATGCCCCACAGAGACAGCCTTAATGTAAGAAGCTCGTCTCATATCCAAGCGTATGAACCCATGAAGCTGCTTTCTACTGAATCAGACCCTTGATCCATCAAAATTGCCTACTCAGACTGGCAGCAGCTCTCCAAGGTCTCAGGCTGAGGTCTTTCACAACAGCTCCTACGTGATCCTATTAACTGGGGATGCTGGGGGTTGAACCTAGGGCCACATCCCATCCATTAACTAGTTTTTAAAAGCCAAAAGGTCCTTTGGAAGAACAGTGCTTGTGACTAGTCCATTAGTATGATAAAAGGGAAGCTACTGTCACATTTCTTCCAGCAAGTTACTTTATACTGACAGAACTACCCTACTGAAGGAACAAGTCCTCATCGAAGCCATCAATACTTGGTGAGTTATACTTGTCTACTTCTTTACTGAGATAACGGCACAGTCCTAAACAGAGTTACACCATTTAAAGCCCACTTACAGTAAGCTTAGAAAGTGGCACGCAATGCCTAAGATTGCATGGGAAATTGGTGAATGGTGAGTTGACAGATCACGATTTGGTGAGTTGGTGAATTGGTGAGTTGAGAGATCGCTTGGTTTTTCTGCTTTTTGATGGATGGATGGATGGATGGAATAGATCCCTTGAGAAACAGAAAAGCTGGCTCTCAAAGGACAAACCTGCAAGAACTGGATAGTCAGCTACATTTGAAGAGTCCAACGTCCACTTTAGTAAACAATCACTGTAAATGCCAAGCTAAGCCGAGGCTTCTGACAATGTCACAGGTGACAATTCTTCCAACCCATGTCTGCATTTCCCCTTGGAAAGGATGGAATTGTTTCAGGTGTTGCTCCTCAAGGTAACTCATCATCCTTTGCAGCTGGTGATTTGGTTTTATTAAAGCCTATCGTGTTCCACTTAACCAGATGTAAAAAAAGAAAGAAAGAAGGCAGCCCAGTATTGCCTTCTTTCCACTCTGCGCTCCACTCTGAGCCTAGCCAAACAGCTGGAATGCAATGCCTTTCAATCAAACATAACCATACATCCCAACAAAACTTTTATGACGACATCATGATATTCCACATCCCCCTCTCCACCAGCAGCCAAACATGTGGGGCAAGGGAATACACAATGTCATCATGTCAACATACACCACCTAGTAAGTTCTCATAGGCTGTACAAATGGGGAGAAAGGAACGGCTGTTTTGAAGCATTCGCTGTGTGTTTAGCACGGTGCAACACGGTGCAGTTTGCTTTTGGTTCCTGTTCCTGGGAAGTCTCCAATCCAGGCAGTAATCAGGACCAGTTAGCATCAGAAGCAAAACTGCCTCCGGGGGGCAGAGAAAGACCTAAGAGGATACCAGTGATGATCGTGCCCTTTGGAGCACCAAGGACAGGCCCTGATGGGAGCCATTTTCCCCTGTGGGTGCAGTCCAGGAAAAGCTGCATGCAGGGATATTCATATTACATTTCCTGGGTCTCGAAAAGAGAGCGTGACAGAAAAGACACAGGCTATGTCAATGGCAGGCTTCAAATGTGATCAGAATTAAGGGAGATGCTGGCAAGGAGGAGAAGAGAAGGTTAAGAGCCACATTTCATCTGTCAGAACAGCTAATTCTGGCTGCTGGAAAAAAATGTGGGTTAGCTTTTTGACTAACCTTCTACACTTTAATTTCCCCCCTCTCTCCCCCTCCTTTTGTCCTGCAGAAAGCCTCGAGGGGAAATTATTGCTGCTCCTGTCACTGCTTCCTGTGACAGGTTCTCAGGGCAAACCTACATTTGTAGGATACAAAACCCGCACGGCTTCCTACTAACCCCTTAAAAAGCTCCTCACTCTGCTTCAAGGGATCCAGCATCCACCAGCTCCCTAAACAAGATGGAGGCCTTTCCGTTTGGACGCTGATCAAGCTCTTGGTCATGGATGGGCCAGCAGGCCGGAATCTCAGCGGTAATGAATCATCCCTTCAAAATAAAGTCAAAGCTGAGATCAAGAAGCCTCGTCTTGGCATGGAGCAGCCTTTCTCAACATTTTGACCATTGAGAAACCTC
This sequence comes from Paroedura picta, assembly GCF_049243985.1. Taxonomy (NCBI): domain Eukaryota; kingdom Metazoa; phylum Chordata; class Lepidosauria; order Squamata; family Gekkonidae; genus Paroedura; species Paroedura picta. Next base: position 109,322,484 of record NC_135373.1, on the reverse strand, counting down.
TGCAACATCCTTCAGGCTTCAAGAAACCCCAGAAGTTGCACGATTGTGCAGATTTGGGGTGGGAAGCATGGCTGTGCACATGCCCACCCGGGGCCCCTTCCCGCCCCCTCCAGGTCCATCTTTAGTCATTTTGGGGGTGGGCAGGTCAACATGACCATACATGGTCATATTCATCCAATAAATGTTTAATGAATTTAATATATACCTATAAACAATGAATTAACTCCCACCCATTCAGGGAACCCTGTATCTACTACAGGCTAACAATTGTGTATGTGCAGCTCTGCCATGTGAGAAATTTGAATGGAATAAGGAGCATTTCCTGCCCTTCACTGTTTTGGAGGATTTCTTCCCATTCCTCTAGTTCAGCTTTGAAATACCTGGACAAGTATAAGGGAAACTCCAGTGAGAAGAATCCTTGAACCTTCTCAAAGCTGCTGCCAACTAATTTTTCAAAGCCACTTCAAAGTTCCGCCTTCCCTTATCTCTTTCCTTCCTTGAGCTGTCATCAAAGAATCGAGATGTCCCCTTTCAGTGATGGATGCTGGAAATGTGTGGGGAGAAAACAGACAAACGCAGCAGGAAAGCTCCTGCTCTTTTTCAAATACAAATGCCTTTCCCAAAGTCAAGGCTCTTTTATTAGAGAGACAAAGTTGGTTCCTACCTGTGGTAGAGACAAATCAAGCCCAAGGAACAGGAGACAAAGCAAATCCAGAACTTCTGTTTTGATCATTTCTATATACTGCCTAGAGATAGATCTGAAAACACGGTCCTCCTGCCTTTGATCTTACTAGTTTACTGGCGTTTCTAAAATGTTTATGGCGCTTTCCAATGAAGTCATGCCCCAAAAGCAATTTAACAAGTATACAATCCCTATTCCCAAAAATCAACTCTACAGACATCAAAATGTTTCCGTAATTTTGGAATTCCACAGCATTTTATCAAATGAATGAAACAGTTAAAATGCCTAGTGCAACTCATGATTAAAACACAATGGAAAATGGGACGCATGACCTATTTGTTGTAGGGAGACGAAGGGAAGGTGATTGTAAGCCACTTTGAGTCTCCTTCGGGTAGTGAAACGTGGAGTATAAAAACCAACTCTTCTTCATCCCATTCAGAAAAGGATGGGTGAATTGACAGTATTTAAATCATCTGTAGCCCAGGCCAGCCTAGGGTTGCCAGCTCTGGACCGGGAAATACCTAGAGATGGAGCTGGAAGTGGGTGGGATTTGGGGCTGAGAGGGACTTCAAGGGAGTAGAATACTATGGAGTCCACCAACCAAAGCAGCCATTTTCTCCAGGGGAACTGATCTCTGTCACCTGGAGATGAGCTGTAAAAGCAGTGATCCCCAGGTCCTACCTGGAGATTGGCTTCCCTAGACTAACCCAAGCTTACCAGATCTAGGAAGCAAAGTGCTTTCAGCCATTCATAGAATCATAGAATCATAGAGTTGGAAGGGGTCATACAGGCCATCTAGTCCAACCCCCTGCTCAACGCAGGATCAGCTCAAAGCATCCTAAAGCAATATTTAGTACTTGGAGGCTACTAAGGAAGACTAGAGTTGCTAAGCCGAGGAAGACAATGGCAAACTAACTCTGCTCATCTCTTGCCTTGAAAACTTTCAGGGGGGGGGGTCACCGCAAGTTGTTTGTGACATGACAACACTTATTTAAAGCCCATGAAACTGTGCACTATCCACTAAGAGCCAGCTTGGTGTAGTAGATAGGAGTGTGGACTTCTAATCTGGTGAGCCAGGTTTGATTCCCTGCTCCCCCACATGCAGCCACCTGGGTGACCTTGGGCTCACCACAGCACTGATAAAGCTGTCCTGACCGAGCAGTGATATCAGGGCTCTCTCAGCCTCACCCACCTCACAGGGTGTCCGTTGTGGGGAGAGGAAAGGGAAGGCAATTGTAAGCCGCTTTGAGACTGCTTCGGGTAGAGAAAAGCAGCATATAAGAACCAACTTTTCTTCTTCTTCTAACCAGTACTGAGAGTCGAAACTTTCAATAGCAACTGGATCTCCGTTGATGGAGCTGAGGTGCTAAGCCATAAAGTTTAATCACCTCCCACTGCTCATTCTTCTCAGACTCCCCTAAAAACATATTGTGTTTGTGTGTGTGTGTTCATATGCATGCTTACAGTATAAATTTTTAAAAAATTAAAAAAACCCACAATGATAAAATCCACAAAGGTCAACCATTTTTAAAACCCCGATAGTTAAAGCCCAATCAATCCTTTGGGGGGGGGGTGAACCATCACTGTGGGGCTTCCAGGGCATGGTGTGCTGTGCTGCACATTTTCCTGCCATTGCCCCCCTCCCCCAGCACAGTGGCCCTCCTGGGGAACTAAACGACACGTTGTTTGATAGCCCTAAATGTCAATTACATCTAACATGACTCACCTGCCGGAGAGAGAGAACTGAAATGAAATGGGAATGTTCCATGTAATGTATATTAAGGTAAACATGAATATTTAATACACTAACCATTGCAAACTCAGCAACAGAATCCTGCGAACGGGGGAGCTTATAAAGCTCCAGTTATTTGTCTGATTGAAACCAGGCCTAACAGATAGAAAGAAATTGGATTTTATGGCATTTGTGCAGGTGAACAAGCTTGGCTGGAATAGATCAAAAGGTCTGTCTTGTCTAGTACTCTCTAGCCAACAGAGAAGTAGTAGAGACAGTTGCCAGGCAGCCTCTTCACTCCAGCAGGAGCGGGGGGGGGGGGTGTTGCAATGTTGCACAACGGTGTGATGTCACTTCCAGTTGTACCCGGAAGTGACATCATGAGCCTCTAAGAATTATCCAGGCTCTGTGGTAAGACCCATAGAGGTACAATCTCTGCCATTGCTTTCAATCTCCCGATTTTTGCCCCCACTGAAGTGCCAACATCTATCATGTCAATCCACTGTTTCCTACTACTCAAAGCCCCATGCCCTTTAGACTTTTTTGTCAGGGAAGATATCCTAAGCCCTTGATCATATGGGCTGTTCTTTTCTGCACCAAGGGGGGTCTTTCTGCTTAATACAGATACTGCAGGGATGCTAAACAACAGGAAACGAACCTGTCTTCAGGAAAATGCATATCAGTTTCAAGCAGAAACAGGGAAGGGTTCCGACAGAAAAGACAAATAACAGCTCTGAGCATGTGTGAAGAATCCCACCGAGAAGCCAGGGAGAGGCCTCTCTCTGTCAGGTCAAGAAATGATGCCTATGACAGAACAAACTGTGAAAGAGCCGAAAATGACCATGCCAAGGGATATGTTATCAACACTTTCTAACAGCCCAGCGGGAGCAGAGCCTAAATGTGTGAGGAGATGGAGGGACGGCCCTCAGTCTCCAGATCATGGGCTAGTTTTCTGCCGGTGTGTCCTCAGACCTGCCATTCCCATCAGAGCAGCTGGCCTGGCAGGGGAGTCTGGAAGGCGGGGCTTTGGCTTAATGCTCAGCCCACTGAGCAACAGGAAAATGCTACATTCCCCAGCTGGATCACCACAGTTTGTGCCGATGACTGACTTTTCTTTCTCGGATGCCAAAAAAAGAAGAAATCAGCGTGGGAACCGTACAACTCCCCTCCCCCTGCTCCCTCCTGCCCCGCTGCTGCTTGCTTTGTAAAAGTTTCACGTTGTGCTCTGAGGTGCTTTTCAATAGGAGAGACAGAACGTCAAAGGAAGAGGAAGGGACGTTTGAAATGAAAGAAGAAGCAGAACAGGATGAAAACATCTTCTTTCATGCCACGGTCACTGTTTCCAAAGAGTCGGGTGAGGGAAGCATCCCGTATTCCAGGGGTAGTCAACCTGTGGTCCTTTAGATGTCCATGGACTACAATTCTCATGAGCCCCTGCCAGCAAATGCTGGCAGGGGCTCATGGGAACTGTAGTCCATGGACATCTAGAGTAGCGATCCCCAACCTGTGGGCTGCAGACCACATGTGGTCCGTCGACTAATTGAAGGTGGGCTGCGGACGCCTTCCCCCCCCCCGGCCCTTTACAACACACTTCGGGTGCCATTGTCTCCCATCACTCCCAGATGGGACTATCTCGTTGCAGAGAAACAAGCTCAGGGTTCCCATTGATTTGTCATTGTCATGAGTTAAAATTTCCATGAAAATAAAATGTTCCTTATGTTCATTGTTGTGGCGTGTCTGTATCTTATTTTGAAGGGATATTTAAACATTACCATAGCGATCAGAGAGCTTTAGGGCAGTGGTTGAGAGTAGAGGAGTAAACTACCCCCCCCCCACACCGGGCCTCAGTAAAATTGTCAAACGTTGAGTGGTCCCTGGTGATAAAAAGGTTGGGGACCACTGATCTAGAGGACCACAGGTTGACTACCCCTGCCGTATTCTATGTATTTTTTTTTTAAGATTATAGGTGATTATTCCTCAGAAGCACCTAGATTTCAAGGAATTAGGGGGCAGGGTTAGAAATCGATGGATTTAGAATGGTGTGACTCTGCTTGGGAGGGCACTGTTAGAAGGCGAGAGTGGAAAACATACAATTAAAGCACCGCAGCCAACTTCATGCAGCTGCCCATTTCTGATACATACGCCCTTGGCTGTCTGATGACACGGAAAGGCCCCTCCATTCATTTCTTTACTTGTCTGCATTATCTATTGTCCGCCTCTGTCACGTGTTCAAGGTGGATGACACAATATAATCTACAAACGGCGTGCTCAATAAACAATGCAACAGGATCAGAATCCTGGAACCCACCAGAACTCTAAAGACAGACATGAAGCAAAGCATAAGCATTAATGTGACGCTTTGAAGGATGCAAAGTTCCACAATAGGATCCTAGTTTCCACAGTCTCTAACAATTTCTCAGAGTAACTTTGTGAATCATTCGGCGCAGGGGAACTCAGTGGCCTGTGTAGAAAAGCCCGCTCCTTACATTACACTGGGGTCATGAGAACTGATCAGGCACAGATCCCTCCTGCACCCCCTGGATAACACATGCAGCCAGTGGGAGGAGCCAACCAGGAGCTCCTCCCTACTCTAGAACTCCCGTACTCTCCACAGAGTGAACTGATGATGTTATCCGTTCAGTTGTGTCCGACCCTCAGTTATTCTATTGGAAAGTATTAGCCATGCGTCCCTGTCTCTGACTGCTTCTTTAAGTTGGTTCTTGGTCATCCCTGTATCGGCTTTGATCATGTCAAGCCTGTGAATCCTTTGGCGACCACGTTTCCTTTTGTCACTGACCAGGCTGAGCATTAATGATTTTTCTAGCGAGTTTGATCACATGATGTGTCCAAAGTAAGTGAGCTTTAGCCATAATATCTTGTCTTCTAATGACATAGTTGGTTTGCTCCTCTCTAAAACTAGCTTTCTGGTAACTTTGGCTGTCCATGGTATTCGCAGCATTCGTCTCCAACACCATAATTCGAAAGCATCTATTTTCCTCCTGTCTTCCATCTTCAGGGTCCAGCTTTTGCATCCATAGGTTGTTATGGGGAAAACAACGGCATTGACTAGCCGGCACTTTGTATTAAGCCTGATATCCTTACTCCCATACAGAGAAGACTTTCCCACATTATCCCACACTGCAGCAATTCCCATTCTACCGGTAACTGGGGCCGTCACCCTCCAAGTGATGGCTGGAGATCTGCTATTAAAACTGATGACCAGGATCAGTTCCCTCCGAGAGAATGGGTGTTTGGAAAGTAGGATCTACAGCTTTATACCCTACAGAGGTCTCTCACCTTCCCAGGATCCACCCCCAAAATCAAGTATTTCCTAACCCAGAGCTGGCAATCCTGCCAGTAAGAAAGGGGTGGAAAGGTCTACATTCAAAGTTCACGCAGCAGCTTCCAGCCCTGACTTCCCGACTTTCTGCAGCTGCTGCATTGTTATTCATAGTTATTTCTGTGGCATAACGTCTCCACCAGAAGAATCCTGCAAAGCCTGAATGGGGCTGGAGGGGGGAGGGGGAGGCAGTGACCTTGCCTCGTATATTTACCAAAGCACACTATACAGTTGCCTTGCCTGACAAGGCCTACATAAATGAATGAATAAATTAAATAAACTGCTAATGTGCCTTGATTATGTTCTCTTAAAAGATGAAGGTCACCTTGGAAACTGCAACTCTGTGGCGTAGGAAATGGCTCCTGGGGATTCAGCTCTGCCTGCTGCAACACTCAGGGTGAGAGGCACCGGAGTGTTTAGCTAGGAGGGGGAAGCATTAATGTTATGGTTATCTATATGTTATGGAAAAACTAAGTTCCTTGTATTGTCTTCTGCATTTTATGTAAACCACCCTGAGCCTCTCGGGAGGGTGGTATATTGAATGAATGAATGAATGAATGAATGAATGAATGAATGAATGAATGAATGAATGAATGAGTTTGTTGTCTGGTTTTTTAAAAAATGACTGGAGAAAAGAATAAGGAGAAATTATTATTATTATTTTATTATTATAATTTTATTTATATCCCGCCTCCCCCCGAATGAGGGTCCCACCAGGAATCTTGACAGATCATTCCCATGTACTGGAAAGTCAGCTTGGTGTGATGGTTAACAATAGTGGCTTCTAATCTAGCGAGCTGAGTTCGATTCCCTCTCCTCCCAACTGGGTAGCCAACTGGGTAACCTTAGGCTAGTCACAGTCCTGATAGAGCGGTTCTCACAGAGCAGTCCTTTCAGAGCTCTCTCAGCCCAGCCTACCTCACAAGCTGTCTATTGTGGGGAGAGGAAGGGAAGGTGATTGTAAGTTGCTTTGAGACTCCTGGTAGTGAAAAGCAGGATATAAAAACCGACTCTTCTTCTTCTTTCTAGAGATCAATTCAAAAGTACTGTCATCAGCACCCTATTAGTACTGGAGCATAAGAGCATCTCTGCTGGAGCAGGCCAATGATCCAGTCTCCTGTTTTGCACAGTGCCTCCCAGAACTGGTACTAGTAGCAAGGGTGGCCAAACTGTGGCCCCTCCTATGTCCATGGACTACAATTTTCATGAGCCCCTGCCAGCATGTGCATCTGGAGAGCCGCAATTTGGCCACCCCTGTGCTAGAGGATTACTTACTATGAACATGGGGCTTTCATTTCATTATGGTTAATAGCCACTAGTGAACTTATGCTCTATGAATCTGTGTAATCACCCTTTGGAAATCAGAGACACTTAGCCAGCACCATGTCCCGCGGCTGCAAGTGTCCCACTGAAGAGAAGTATTATGGTGCTGCCAACCCTTACCCCGGGTGTCGCTCTCCTGGGTCTAGTGAACTGCAGATCCCCAGGAAGCTGGACTAGCTATGAAACCCATTGAAGACTATGGTTTCAATTCCCTCTGGATGGCTGACAGTGACTCGAACAGACTTTTCTGTTTCTCTGCTGCAGCTGAAGACGACTAATGTGAATTAAGATGACCTAAAAAACACAGTGTGTTTGGATTGTTCACAGGATATGCATGATGTCTTACAAATGCAAGTTAGCTCATTGCACAGGTTTTCCAAGGAAATCAAATTGAGCATATTTATTTACTGAGAGTATACTTACCTTGCTCTCTTTCCAAAGTGCTGGAGGGTGGTTATATTTCTTCCCTCCTCCATTTTATGCTTACAACCAACTAGTTGTAGGTTGGATTGAGAGAGAATGGTTGGCCCAGGATGACCCAATGAACTTCTGTGGCAGCCTGGAATTTCTAACTGGGTCTCCCCACTGCAATGCCCTAACCTGGATAGGCCAGACTAGCCTGATCTTGTTAGATCTATAATACTGGCTGTGGTTCTTGTTTAGATGGGAGCCCACCAAGGATCACGATGCAGACAGGAAATGGCCGATCACCTCTGAATGTCTCCTGCCCTGAAAACTCTGTCTGATTGCCAAAAGTCAGCTGCAACTTGACAAACTGAAGTTTGTGGCCGGTTCACAAACTGAAGTTTGTGCCAGGTCAACCAGTACAAACTTTCCGTGAACTTTCAAGCAGTTCATGGGTGGATACATTTCCAGGCCGAGAGTCTCCATTCAATAAAAAAGTCTACCAACTTCAAAGTGAAGAGTTTGTAGAGGGGAGGGCAGCAGGGTGAGGTTCCCTGAGCATTTGGTGTATGTCGCTTGCATTTTTGAACTTGCCCTTGACATTTCCCCTATAGCAAATTCCTGGGGGGCGTCTTCTTCAGAGTGAGGCTTGACTTGGACCCTTAAATCCAACCTGCACATAACTTGGAGGGCAGGTAGAGGGGAGTGAGCGGGAGATCCCCTGTGCTGGGGCGGGGTGTGTTCTGTTGTTGTTATGTGCGAAGTCGTGTCCGACCCATCGCGACCCCATGGACAATGATCCTCCAGGCCTTCCTGTCCTCTACCATTCCCCGGAGTCCATTTAAGTTTGCACCTACTGCTTCAGTGACTCCATCCATCCATCTCATTCTCTGTCGTCCCCTTCTTCTTTTGCCCTCGATCTCTCCCAGCATTAGGCTCTTCTCCAGGGAGTCCTTCCTTCTCATGAGGTGGCCAAAATATTTGAGTTTCAACTTCAGGATCTGGCCTTCTAAAGAGCAGTCAGGGCTGATCTCCTCTAGGACTGACTGGTTTGTTCGCCTTGCAGTCCAAGGGACTCGCAAGAGTCTTCTCCAGCACCAGAGTTCAAAAGCCTCAATTCTTTGACGCTCGGCCTTCCTTATGGTCCAACTTTCGCAGCCATACATTGCAACTGGGAAGACCATAGCCTTGACTAAACGCACTTTTGTTGGCAGGGTGATGTCTCTGCTTTTTAGGATGCTGTCTAGATTTGCCATAGCTTTCCTCCCCAGGAGCAAGCGTCTTTTAATTTCTTTGCTGCAGTCCCCATCTGCAGTGATCTTGGAGCCCAGGAAAATAAAATCTGTAACTATCTCCATTTCTTCCCCTTCTATTTGCCAGGAATTGAGAGGGCCGGATGCCATGATCTTTGTTTTCTTGATGTTGAGTTTCAAGCCAACTTTGGCACTCTCCTCCTTCACCCGCATCAACAGGCTCTTTAGTTCCTCTTCACTTTCTGCCATTAGAGTGGTATCATCTGCATATCTGAGGTTGTTGATATTTCTCCCTGCAATCTTGATCCCAATTTGTGACTCCTCTAATCCCGCATTTCTCATGATGTGCTCTGCATACAAGTTAAATAGGCAAGGCGACAGTATACAGCCTTGCCGAACTCCTTTCTCAATTTTGAACCAGTCAGTGATTCCATGTTCAGTTCTCACTGTTGCTTCTTGATCTGCATATAAATTTCTCAAGAGACAAATAAGATGCTCTGGTATTCCCATCTCTTTAAGAAATTGCCACAATTTGTTGTGCTCCACACAATCAAAGGCTTTAGCATAGTCAATGAAGCAGAAGTAGACGTTCTTCTGGTACTCCCTAGCTTTCTCCATGATCCAGCGTATGTTGGCAATTTGATCTCTAGTTCCTCTGCCTCTTCGAAATCCTGCCTGTACTTCTGGAAGTTCTCGGTCCACATATTGCTGGAGCCTAGCTTGTGGGATTTTGAGCATAACTTTGCTAGCATGAGAAATTAGTGCGATGGTGCGGTAGTTTGAACATTCTTTGGCATTGCCCTTCTTTGGGATTGGAATGTAAACTGACCTTTTCCAATCCTGTGGCCATTGTTGAGTTTTCCAAATTTGCTGGCATATTGAGTGTAGCACTTTTACTGCATCGTCCTTTAAGATTTTGAATAGTTCAACTGGAATGCTGTCACTACCACTAGCTTTATTGTTGCTCAGACTTCCTAAGGCCCATTTGACTTCACATTCCAGGATGTCTGGCTCCAGGTCAGTAACTACCCCATTGTGGTCATCAGGGATGTTAAGCTCGCTCTTGTATAGTTCTTCTGTATAATTTTGCCACCTTTGTTTGATCTCTTCTGCTTCTGTGAGGTCCCTACCATTTTGGTCCCTTATCATACCCATCTTTGCATGAAACGTTCTCTTCATATCTCCGGGGTGTGTTCTACTGTGTCATAAATCTCAAAAACAAAACCAGTTCATTTCACACCTAAAAGTTTATGATAGTTCGTGGCTCACAGACTGGGTGTGCTCATGAACAGGACCAGATTTTCCCAGTTTGTGCCCATCCCTAACTACCACCTCCCTGATGTGTCTGATACTCTAGTCCAGGGGTGGTCAAACTGTGGCCCTCCAGGTGTCCATGCTGGCAGGGGCTCATGGGAATTGTAGTCAATGGACATCTGGAGGGCCACAGTTTGACTACCCCTGCTCTAATCACTACTGGTCCTTTCAACTGGCCCTACAGCATATTGACCCTCAGGCATTCTTCATTTGACCTGCCTTTGTCCTCACGAGATGAGGTTTGACCACAGCAACCTAGTTCATGTTCCCCTCTTATGCTGGAGTGGTACAATTGTCATGTATTCGTTTTCCATATTTTTTTTTCCTGCTCCGGAAGGCGCAATAAACCATCCATCCCATTTGCTATTTAAATTGAGTTTGTTTATATGTACATGCACTAACTTGGTTTGGTCGCTTTCATTAATTCTGCTGCTGGAATTGTGCTTGCAGGGCAGAAATTTTCTCTTCTTTCAAAAAACACCAAAACGAAAAAAAACAAAACAAAAGAGAGAAAGACTTTTTGTGGACAAGCCAGCCTCCTACCAGGCTGAAATGAATTCTAACCTCTCTTTAAATATTGATGATTGTAATAATTAGCATTATGCTTCTGCTTCTTAAATCGTGGCCGCTGTTCTTTAGCTGTAAAACCTTCCTCTCTCGCTCGCCTTTTTTTTTTTCTCGTTTGTATGGTGAGAAAATCTTGTATAGATTATATTAGCACTACAAAGGAAAGTATAATGGGAATACACAAATAATTTAGGGGAAGGGAGCCTGAGTAACCTCTGAAAGAAAATTCTGTAGCACAGTTCCGTATAGATTTTGTATGTAAGCATGGCCAGAAACCTTCCCATTTCCTACCGATGGAGAGGCAAGCATTTAATAAGCAACAAAAGAAGGGGTAAGAATCCTTTTCTAAAAATTGTGGAAATGTATTCTCAGTCTTGAATTTGGGGTGCCAACTTTGCATTACTGAATTTCTGGATATTTGAGGGTTGATCCTGAGGATGGTTAGGGAGGGGAGAGACCTCAGTAGGGTGTTAGGCCATGGAGTCCACCTCTTAAAAAGCCATTTTGTTATCAGAAGATCAGCTGTAATTCCAAAAGATACCCTGGTCTCAACTGGAGGTTGACAGCTCTCTTGAATTTTCAATATATTGATTGATTGATTGATTGGTTGGTTGATTGATTGATTGATTTCCCACCACTCCCAACAAGCACTTTGTGGTGGGGTACAACATCAATCCCCAAATACAATAAAATCCCAATAAAACCCCCATTAAAACAGTATACAACAATACGCTTTGAGAGCTTTTTCTGACACACGTGGGAATACAGTGGTGACAGAGAGCTGAGAAGAAGCAGAGACTGGTGGCCTCTGGAAGCACATATTTTAGAGGGTGGGCTCCAAATCAGATACCTTTATATCAAAAAGCCTAGTTGGAACAGCACCAGACAGATTTCTCTTTGCGACCCAGCAAGCCCTTTGACTTTATACATGAGTGCATTTCTCACAATACATTTGACCACTGAGGAAGACTCCTCAAGGTCAAAACGCATTTGGTCCATTCTAGGTGGGTCTATTCCATGTGTAGTTATGAATGTGATGTTTTAAAATTATGACGACTACGTTTTTAATATGTTGAACTAGTACATTTTATGTAACAAATATTCGAAAATTGTAAAAAATATTCCAGCTCAACCTTTGGGTCCCTAACTTTTCTGGTTACGTTGGGCTTTGGTTTCCCTTTTTGGTGTTGCATTGCGTGGCAACTGGACTCCCAGCCTCCAAGTGGGGCCTGGGGAACTCCCAGAATTACCTCTCATGCCCAGGTGACTGTGATCAAGTCCCCCTATTTTAAAAAATGGCTGCTTCGGAGATTAGGCTTTATGGCATTATACCCTGCTGATGATGCCTTTCCCCTTCCCATACCTCACCCTCCTCAGAGTCTACTCACCAACCTCCAGGAATTTCCCAACTCAGAGTTGGCAACTCCACGAGCCAGCAAGAATCCCTAACCATCTGCCTTGCACAATTCACTCCAGGGAGCAAAGTCAGATAGATCCAATGCAAGCCCTCTAACAGGGAGTAGTCAGAGATCAGTGCTTTGTTTCCTGCGGCATGCCTGGCACGTTCTTATCTAGCTATTTTTGCGGGACATTCCATTCTCCTGATCCACACAGGACGTCAATGAAACGGTGCTCTTGCCAGTAACCGAACCCTACATCTTGTATTCGGGACAAGGCTTTGTAGCAATCCAGATCAAAGCAAAGATGTTCAGACAAAACTGAGCCTTTGAGCCTTTTTTTTTAGTTTAGAAGTTAAGCGGGAGGAATTTGTCCGACATTTTTTGAACGGGGGCTGTGGGACGGCGGGGAAACGGGTTCACCGAGGGCCCCTCTCCAAACTCTAAGCACACAGCTCGAAAAATAAGAGGACTCGGTGGATCTTCCGGCAGCCCCTTTGCCAGTGGCTATTGATTTAGCAATATTTTAAAGATTTATTCCCTTTTATTTTCACCGAGGGAAATTACGCTGCCAAGATCTATTAGCCCAGCCGAAGTCATTATCCTGCTCATCGCTCCTGCCTCCCACAGACGGCTTGCGGGGCCTCCTGAGCGTTGGGTCTAATCCTGCTGGAGGACTGGCCCCACTCCGACGATGTATCCTCAGAAACCAGCCAAGAGCAGGAAATAATACGGGGAGGGGGATGCAAACAGCTCCCCCCTGTGCAGCCTTTCTCGAGCTTTGTGGGGAAGGGCGAGGGGGAAAGGATATTGCCCCCACATCATGAATTGTAGATCAGGCCAAAGACACGCTGAGCATTTCTTCAACATTTGGCTACATCTCTAAGGGCAGGGATTCAGGTGGCAGTGAGTCAGGGCTAGGGACAAGGGCAGGATGGACAAGGGCCCCTTAGCCAGTCATCTAGTCACTGTTTCCTAGGGGTGACCACACCTTGGAGAAAGGAGAAGTACCGATGGCTGAATCAGCTGTCTTTTGCAGTGCTAAGCTTTAAAGTTTGCTTTTACACACAGATCTCAACACAACCCACCCCCATCCCCGCCGCCGCCGCCCACCCCCTTATTAAGCAGCTTTTTCTGGCAGGTACCACTGGCAAAAGAAAAGAGGTCAGCACTTTATTATCACTGCTCAGAGAATCTGGAAAGGGCAACTAGCTTTGTAAACGCTGTCCAGACCTCAGCATCATTGACCGTACCCATCTAAGCCACCTTTCAGAAACAACAAAATTGCATTCAGAGTAGAAAGCACCCCTTCAGGGGAGACGGAAACATTTAGGGCAGGGGTAGTCAAACTGCGGCCCTCCAGATGTCCATGGACTCCAATTCCCAGGAGCCCCTGCCAGCGAATGCTGGCAGGGGCTCCTGGGAATTGGAGTCCATGGACATCTGGAGGGCCGCAGTTCGACTACCCCTGATTTAGGGGATACCGAGATCCGGGGGCAGGTTGGCACAGCACGCTTGATTCCAGGCCGTCAATTAATGAGCCCCACCACAATCATGACAGCGCTCAGGTATATGTATGCGAAATGGCTTGCAGGGAAAGGCCGTTTCCCCCTGGAAGTCGGCCAAGCCCTTCTCCTCCTGAGCCAAGACGATTTCCATATAGAATTGGATCGTTCGAATTCCCGCTGTTTCAGCAAAAGCCAGCCTTGCTAAATCAGGGTTGTGAAACAGAGAAAATTATGAAGGCCATTTTGTGGAATGAACAGAAATAGACTCCCGGTCCTTGAGCGTTTGCAAGGCAGCATGGATCTTCCGGTTGCTTACATCAACCAAGAAGGACTCTGTTCCCATTTTAAACAGCGGCTGTTTCTGCCCAGCCATGTTCTGTGTCACTAGGGCCTGTCTGATTACTAAGTGATTACTAAGACAGCAACTGAAGACCTTCTCACACCTGGGAGCCTGACACACTCTTATGAACATTGAAGTTAATCAGCGCTGCTGGGTGGAGAAATAAGCAGGAGAGCATTGTGGTCAAGGCAACGTTGTGGGTGTCTAGTCGTGTGGTTTTGTTAGGTTGTTAGGTGCGAAGTCGTGTCTGACCCATCGCGACCCATGGACAATGATCCTCCAGGCCTTCCTGTGCTCTGCAATTCTCCGGAGTCCATTTAAGTTTGCACCGACTGCTTCAGTGACTCCATCCAGCCACCTCATTCTCTGTCGTCCCCTTCTTCTTTTGCCCTCTCAGCATTATTCTCTTCTCCAGGAAGTCCTTCCTTCTCATGAGGTGGCCAGAGTATTTGAGTTTCATCTTCAGGATCTGGCCTTCTAAGGAGCAGGCAGGGCTGACCTCCTCTAGGACTGATCGGTTTGTTCGCCTTGCAGTCCAAGGGACTCGCAAGAGTCTTCTCCAGCAGCAGAGTTCAAAAGCCTCAATTCTTTGACGCTCGGCCTTCCTTATGGTTTTATAGTCGTGTGCTTTTATAGTTCCTTATAGTCGTGCGGTTTTATCTGCTTTTAATTATTAAATACAGAATGGGGAGGCGGGAACCAAGCTACTCATGTGGGCAAATATTGCTATTGTCTATTGTGGTTGTTATGCCTCGTTTTACTTATTTACATGGCTCTTAATGGAGTTTCCTAAACCAAAAATGCCAGAGGAGGTAGTCCCTGAGTCCGGGATGTTGAAAACCCAGTGCCAAAAGCACTTAGGGTTCAGCGGTAGAGCCTCTGCTTTGCATGCAGAAGGTCTGCTTCTGCATGGTTTGGGACAGTGCCCAGGGCTTCCCCATCAACCATCTCTCCCCTACCTGCCTCAGCATCCTTCTCCAGCCTGGCTGTGAGCTCTCTCACTGCCTGCATTCACCACCACTCATGTGGTCCAAAGGCCCTTTCCCTATCAGTGCTGGGTGGTAGGTGTGGTTGGAACTGCTGGCTCTGTGGACACCGGCATACCCTTCCATGCCAGTGCTGGGCAGCACGTTTAAACTGGAGTATGAGTGACGGAACCCTTGCACTGCATTGGGTTGCCAGCTCCAGGTTGCAAAATTCCTGGAGATTTGGGGAGGGGTATAGTCGGGGGCAGCAGGATTTGGGGAAGGGAAGGCCCACCTTCCCAAGTAGCCATTTTCTTTAGGGGAACTAATCTCTGTCACCTGGTGGTTGTAATCCCCGTGCTTTCAGGCGGCCCATGCGGTGCCTCCTCCCCCACCCCTTGACCATGTGCTTTCTAGTGCTGAGAGGAGGAAGGTAAAAGAAACCGGCCAGGCTGCAGCCCTCTCCTAATGAATTTCTATGGTGGCTGATATAGGACAATACAAAAAGACCACCTGTCCGGCCCTACTACCTTTAGCTTCTTATTGGCTGTATTAGCTGGAAGGCGTGGGGATTCTTGGCCTCCTTGTTGCTGTGAACAGATTTCACTTCCTCTGATGATACTCTTCGTCTCCCCAGCTCCTGCCTGTTTGGAGACTGTGCAGCATATACACATACACACATATTTATGATTTGTGCTGTCCTGGAGAGAAATGACAAGAGCCGCAAATTGGCTACTCCATGCCAGATGCCTTCCTTGCTGCTAGAAACTTAGGAAGCAAGGGGCATGGAAGTCTCCTCATGAACAAGTTTGTTCCTTTGGTTTTGGGAAGCAAGCAGCCTGGAGGTCTCCTCATAAACAAGTTTCTCCCGTCGGGTGATGCTGTCTCATTTTGCTTCCCTGCTCTGCTCTCCATTCAGCAGTAAATAATGGCTACGTTGCATCTAGGGAGTAGGGGCTGAACACATGTAGTATGCTCAAGTGCTGGGGAGAGTATAGGACAAATGCCCCCCCCCTCGGGCACTTGTTTACAGGATCACTGTTTGTGTTGAAGGATTTCCTTAAAGGGTGTTTTTGCTTCCTTCTGAAGCAGCAAAGGAATGGAAGGGTTTAACTTCATGCATGACAAATTCAATGGTAAATTTCAAAACGAATCCTTTTTTTCCCCCCTGTAAGTAACAAAACTGTGCGAGCGCATAAATAAGATTTTGTTCATCTTAAAGGTGGTGCCTACTGCCAGGTTGGTGTGGGGAGGATTATTGGTGTTAAGGACTTAACTGGATTGACCTCATACAAACACAAAGAAACAACTGCAGACAGAGCTGGATGGAGAGCCTTTGTTCATACAGTCTCCATGAGTCAGAAATGATTTGACAGGAACGAACAGCAACAGCTAACAAGGGCCCTCTCTGGCTCTGGTGCTGCAGGCCCCGCCAATCCTCAAACCAGACTGAAGCCAAATTCACCATAGAGCTTTTGCCCAAATACTAGAGCGTCTCTCCAATGTCCTGGACATGAAGACATCACTTCTGGATCACACATGCAGTGATCAAACAGGCTGCTCTACATCAGAGGGGCCTCCCTGCTGTTCCCGGTAAGTCCCCCTCCCCAATGACTGCCTGGAGGGACCTGCCAACCCTACCTAGATCAAACCCGATCCCTCCAGTTTAAAAGGATAAAATGATGAGAAAAACCTCCGACAAAGTCCTTGGAGAGCTGCTGCCAATCAGCATAGACAATATTGACCTTAATGGGCCAGTCATCTGACTCTGTACGGCCCATTATGCACGGCCGCCGAAACGGCGATTTCGGGTCACATGGAAAACACGGAGGGGGAAGACGCGACGCATACCGGTTATACACGGGGCGGAGCGCAACGGCGGCAAAACCCAGAGTAACCGATTATGCACGCGGCGACCCCGGCGCCGCTTCTGGTTGCGCCCCGCTCACCCGGAAGCTGCGCTTTCTTCCGCGTTTCACTGACGCGGCTTTTTCGGCGGCATGCACCGAAGCTGCAGCCGGTTGCAGCCGGCTCCGTGCGTTATCCGTGATTTTAGTCGCCGCCATTCCACCCCGAATGTGCGCTAAAACCCCCGTGCATAATGGGTCTACAAGGCAACTTCATGTGCGTTCAGTAGCAATGATGATCATCAGCACTGGAGGAGCAATGGGCACCATATGCTCCCCACTTCAATTGCATACAGCAGCCTTTTTCAACCTTTTGACTGTGGAGGAGCCCCTGAAATAAATATTCAGGCTTTGAGGATACCTGCAAGTATGTCAGCTGGCCATGCCTCCTGGCCACACCCCCACAAGTGGCATAACCATCCACATACTTCTTTCATTCCCTCCCCCCACCTTTACTACTACGAAGGTTACTTTGCCTCATGTTGACTGGAAAGAAGGGCAAGAGCTGAGAAGACAGCCTGCCCCCACCCATACCATGCCACAACTGACTCCTCCTCTCATTTTGGCACCCTCTGCCTACCCACCAAGTCCTCCAGCTGGAGGCAGCCAGTTCCCTAGCTTGTGGCCAAGTCCATTAAGGCAGGAGGGGAAAGGCCGTGGACCCCCTCTGGAGCTCCCGTGGACCCTCGGGGGTCCATGGACTCCTGGTTGGGAATCCCTAACATACAGCCTCTTATTTACTTAATTCACTTATATACCTCCTTTCTCCCCCAAGACAACATAACAGTCTCATCTCCTCCACTTTACCAAGAGCAAAACCAAGTCAGCTGCCCCGAGCTCTTTGGAAGAGGCAAATCCAGGATGGAGGAGATGAGATCACATTCCACAAACAATTTGTTCACAGGAGAAATAGTCTGCCTTCCTTGCTACCATCTTTCCCACCCGGACATCATGTTGGTGCTAAGAGAATCTTCGGAGAAGCATTGCTGTACACCATCCTGGGACAGTGGCAGAACAGTCCTGCATTTTCTAAGGCACCTCCGCATCAAAGTTGTGGCTGGGGCTAGGAGTGGTCCATTAGCAACCTAATGAACACAGACATGGTCAATGACCTTTCTTCTCTTCTGGGTTTCATAGGGCAAATTGCTGCTTTGCTAGAAGCCAGGCTTACGGATTCTATTCCAATGAAGGTAAAACATGGATTGCGTAACTCCCTGAGAAGAGACTCTGGAACAGGGGTAGTCAAACTGCGGCCCTCCAGATGTCCGTGGGCTACCATTCCCAGGAGCCCCTGCCAGTGAATGCTGGCAGGGGCTCCTGGGAATGGTAGTCCACGGACATCTGGAGGGCCGCAGTTTGACTACCCCTGCTCTGGAATCTCTTGCAGACACATAAGAGGTGCTTTAGAAACCCTGATATTAACTAAATTAGTAATATTACACAGAGATTATGGAAATGGACAGACTGGGAACATCAAGCAGAGGGAGATTAGATAAAGGAGGATGCAAAACTCAAAATTATAGCAATGGCAGAATATAGGTTAGAAAGATTAGATTGAAGGATTAGTTTTTCCTTTCCTTTTCCTTTTTTTTTTAGATCCAACAGAGAGATTAGCTTGTAAATATTTGGGGGGAGGGGAATGGGTAGATTTGCCACCTTATACAGTAAGAATGAGAGGGAAGGAGTGATCCAGGAAGAACCCAGACCTTGCTCTGGAATTCCTTGCCATGGAAATAGGCATGGGGCTATATTTGTAAAGGCTAAACATCAATAGGATTCCAGGACAGGATCCCCCCCCCAAAAAAAATGCCATTGGGGTGGGGGGAGGGCAGATTAGGATCAGGGCTGTTGTACTGGGGTGTGTCCCCTCCCCCTACACTCTTTCTCAAGTAGGAACCCCCCTCCCTGAACTGCAAGAAAAATGACAGGTACAGTCAGGGTGCCTTTCTTCCTATGGAGGCTAATAGCAGCCAGAGGAAGAGGGGTGATTTGGGTCAGGGAAAAATCACTGATTGGATGGCTTAAGCCTGATGTCTGGTCAGTAGCATTCTGCAGGATAGGCTGCCCTTGGTGTGAGCTTCTGCCCTAACCAATAAATGCATGCTGACTTGTTCCTGAGGTTCCACCACACAGCCCAATATGCAAGCCAGCTAGCAGAGGTTTGGTTTCCTTGAGTTCAAGGTGGGTAGGGGAGAGAGCAGCGCCAATCTCGCTAGCCCAGCTTTGCTCATTTTCCATTCCTTAGTGCAGTGATCCCCAACCCCTGGTCCGGAGACCGGTACCGGTCTATGGATCAGTCGGTACCAGGCCGCGGCTCCTCGTCCTCCTCCCCAGCTGCTGCCTCAGGGGCTGCCCTGCCACTCTGCTGCTGGCTCACCTTTGGTGCTCTCCAGTGGCCGCCATGGCTGGGGCTCCCCCTCGGTGTAGCACTGTGCAGCTGCTGCTGGCAGAGTCCCCAATGGGCGGCGGGAAGTCAGGGGTGCCAGTGGGAAAGCAAGTAGAGCAGGGGCTCAGGAGGCGATGACGTCCCTCAGCAAAAGACTACCCCCCCCTGGGCCTCAGTAAAATTGTCAAGCATTGACCAGTCCCCAGTGATAAAAAGGCTGGGGACCACTGCCTTAGTGTACAATACAGGCAAGATACAGCACAGCCATGTATATTTTTTCATGCTAAGTTCAGGCCATGCTGGCAACAGAAGCCAACCTGAGGGGCGCAGGGGTTCTTCATTCATTCCGCATCGGTGTGAAAAAGGGAAGCTGCATGACATGGATAACAGCGAAGTCTCTCTTTGTTATTATCGGAGCCGTGTCGCTCCCCGTTCCTTCCGCCCCGCCTTCCTTGCTGGAGTTGTTCCTGGGATCTCTGCATGGCGTATTTACCCCCAGGCTACAAAGCAACATCAGCAGTTATTAATGTTCCCCTATGCAGATTCCAGCAGGCATTGTTTACGCAACGAGCTTTCACAAAATGTCTCTCTCCTGCCGCTCATCCATGAAGGTATACCAGTGGCTCTCGAACACTGTGACTCGGAGCCTCTTTAGGCTGGTCTGGGGACGAGGCAGATCCCAGGCTTCCTCCCCAAATTGTAGCAGGGAAGAAATCTTCGGAAATCTTTTGCGATCATCTGTGGTCGACTTCTGGTGACCCCATAGGGTTTTCAAGGGGAGACATGTTCAAAGGTGGCATGCCTCTGCCTGGTTGCTGTGTTTGGGTCTCCCCTTCGGTTGCTAACGAGGACCAGCCCTGCTTAGCTTCCAAGACCTAATGAGGTCAGGCTAGCATGGGCTATCAAGAGCTCATTCCGCACATGTTGGACCATGCACCTTCAATGTGCTTTTGCAGCTGGATTTTCCTGTGCAAAACAAGAAAATCTACTTCTGAAGTGCATTGGAAGTGCGTTATCCAGTGTGTGCGGAATGGGCCACGGTCAGGGTGAAAGAAAGAGATGGCCTCAGATTTGGCCCTCCATATCATCCAAAACAGTGGTCCCCAACCTTTATTAGGCTGGGGACCGGCACGGCATCGGGCCGCGCCCGCGGGGACCGCGCCCGCGCGGGCCACGCCCATGCTTCTGGCCGCGCCCTCGGGCCGCGCCCGCGCATCGACCCGCGCCCGGCCGCGCCCGGAAGCCACGCCCGCGGATCGGGCTGCGCCCGCGAGCCACACCCGCGGATCGGGTCGCACCCGCGGTCCGCGCCTGCGGATCGGGCCGCGCGGGCGTGGCCTGCACGGGCGCAGCCCGGCCCCGATTCCTTCTCCCCGCCCTCCCGCAGTAAGTAGCTTCCCGGGCCGCAAGCTTGCGGCCTGGGAAGTTTTTTACTGCGGGGGGGGGGGCGGGGAGAGGGAGCTGCGGCCCGGCGCCATGGCCTTCGCGGCCCGGCGCCGGGCCGCGGCCCGCAGGTTGGGGACCACTGATCCAAAAGACAAGTCAAAGAGGAGAGTCACCGTTTAATTTAATTGCAACACACCGTTGAACTGTGGAACTCACTGCTGCTGGTTGCTGTGATGCCCACTGACTTTACAATCTGAATCCCCCACACTTGAAGAGCCGTCCCCTCCCGGTACGAGCCCGGATGGACCTTAAAATCCTCACTGCAAGCCTGGCTCTCCTTTTCCTCCTCGAAGAAGGTGAGATTGACAACTGCTGGGGCAAGAATGTGTCCTCTGTTCACCTTGGTGGAACTGCCTCAACCTTGCCCTGCTGGGCAGCTCAGCCAGAAGTCTCCCACTCAGGGCTGGCTCGGCAGGCTCTCCCTTTCTCCTCTGGGGAGGCAGGAGCGGGGCCACCCCCACCCCCCCATGCATCCAAGCATCATCATCATTATTATTGACATAATAATAATTTGTATGCAAATATAAGACAACTTCCTCTTTTTCTTATTGGACCGCCAGTGGGGGATGAACCTTGCCTTACGTATTGCAGTTTCAGTTTCAATAGCTTTGGTAGATTGGGCTGGACCAGGGGTAGTCAAACTGCGGCCCTCCAGATGTCCATGAACTACAATTCCCAGGAGCCCCTGCCAGCATTCGTTGGCAGGGGCTTCTGGGAATTGTAGTTCATGGACATCTGGAGGGCTGCAGTTTGACTACCCCTGGGCTGGACCATTCCTTCCTGCACCAGCCTCAATGGAAAGGGTGAACAAATATTCTCCAAGGAACATGGTTGCTTTGAGAAGCCAATGCTGTATGGGAGTTCTTGCAGGTGATGCTGGAGCTACGGGGGAGTGTGTGTCTGTCTGTCTGTGATGGAGCGGTTAATTTCTCCTAGCAGCTGCTCTGCAATTGGGATATCATCAGAAAATCCTTTCTGAGCCAAAGGGATGGGGGGTGGGGGGGAGAAAGGCTCTGGGAATGTTTACACCTGAATTTCCTCGGCTGCTTTTCCTTTCTGGCGGTCCCTGATTGCCTCTTTCAGACCAATGTGAAAAGCTGTAATCTTTATTTTGAGTCACAGGGGGAAACCGCTCACCAGACACCAAATATATATATATCCTATATCTCCTATTTCCCCCCTCACAGACTATCAGTCCAAGATCTCAGAAGTGCTAAGAAACTGGGTTTCATGGAGCAGTTGCAATAGGATTGAACATTTCCCCCATCAAGTAGACTGAGACTCTGAGGTCTGAAGGGAGTGATTTGTTGTTCATGTATTTAAAAATATTTTAAACCCTGATTTCTGTTTTTGAAAGGTTCAAGGAAGAAGATGGGGGGAATTCCTAACCAAGGTTATACATGGAGAAAGGGTGTCCCAAATAAATTTGGTTCCCTGTCCATTTGCTTTCGGTGTTGGCAGCAACTGGGACACTTAAACAACAGCCAAGAATCCTCCTGGCCTGGGGAACCTTAAAATCATAGAATCATAGAGTTGGAAGGGGCCATACAGGCCATCTAGTCCAACCCCCTGCTCAATGCAGGATCAGCCCAAAGCATCCAAGAAAAGTGTGTATCCAACCTTTGCTCGAAGACTGCCAGTGAAGGGGAGCTCATCACCTCCTTAGGCAGCCTATTCCACTGCTGAACTATTCTGACTGTGAAATTTTTTCCCCTGATATCTAGCCTATATCGCTGTACTTGTAGTTTAAACCCATTACTGCGTGTCCTCTCCTCTGCAGCCAACGGAAACAGCATCCTGCCCTCCTCCGACAACCTTTCAAATACTTAAAGAGGGCTATCATGTCCCCTCTCAGCCTTCTTTTTTCCAGGCTGAACATTCCCAAGTCCCTCAACCTATCTTCACAGGGCTTTGTCCCTTGGCCACAGATCACTCTTGTGACACCAGAAGACCAATCTCACGTCACAGTCTGACAGAAAGCTCTCAGATCTGCTGAACTCGCTCAGTTGGGGCAATGGAGCTGAGAGGCACCACTTGATCCAGTGTGACCAACCATCAGAATCTGGTATTTCAGAGATGCCTGATGGGTCTTTGCAAAGTGTAATCTCCTTTTCTCAGCTGTGGCCAGCTCGGAAGCCAAATCATGGCGGGGAATTCTTCGTATTAAACCTGGCTGCAATAGGGATACCAGCCTCCAGGACCCCCTGGAATTACAGTGCATCCCCAGACTACAGAGATTAGTTCTCCTGGAGAAAACAGATGGTTTGGAGGGCAGAATCTATGGCATTGTGCCTCCCTGTGCTCTGCCCCAAATCTACAGGAGTTCCCCAGCCTGGATATGGCAAACGTGCACTCCCGTGCTCTGCCAGTGGCCAGGAGGGACCTCGCAACCCTACACCACCATCACAATCTCTTTTACAGGTTCTGTGGAGGCAGAACCTCCCCTCTTTGTCAGTTTGATTTGTAATTTAAATTTATTCACGGGCAGTTAATAATCCACTTGTTTCTGTACGCATGTTCCCCTTTAACCTGACTATCTCCTTCTCTCCCAGATTAAGCTCTCTGATTTATTTGCAAAGCCTAATATATTTTGCTAGGCCAGGCAGGTCCCACAGCCTTATTTCACACAGAGGCTTCCTACCTTTGATCATATTTTGCATTTCTCCCCGCTTACATTCATCCTTTAGTGACGCAGAAATCTTTGGAGCGAAGCAGTTTAGCAGTGTTGACGAAAACGCCCCGTTTCCAAGGCTAGGACAGACTCTTTCAACACTGGAGGTGAGTCCAAATGGCTCACAAAGTGCCCACTATTATCCAGCAGGCTTCCCGACCCCCTCCCCTAAGTCACAAAGGATAACTTTTCAAAATGTGGGGGAGCAACCACAGGAGTAGTGTTGCCAGCTCTGGGTTGGAAAATACATGGAGACTTTGGGGGTAGAGCAGTGGTAGGCAAGATTTGGGGTGTGGGGGGGATCTCAGTGGAGTATAATGTTTTGAAGTCCACCCTCCAAAGCAGCCACTTTCTCCAGGGAACTAATCTCTGTCACCTGGAGATGAGCTGTAAAACCAGGGGATCCCCAGTTCCCATCTGGGGACTAGCATCCTTACACAGGAGGTATCTCCTTAAACAGGAGGTGGGCCCTGACTGGCCTCTTTCATTATATGGCTTCCTGCCAGTTGGGAACTATAGTTTCCCTGGCTTGCTGGTTCAATTCTCAAAGCTTTTGCAGATTTTTAAAAGCAGGTTTAATCAACATGCGAAGGGGACACCCGGTTTACACATGCTACAGAGCTGGTGCACAGAGGCTGCCTGCATGTGTGCTTTATTTATGGAGGTTCCGAAGGCGGGCTCTGTAAACTGCCAAAAATAAATAAATAGATGCATGAGTTCTGTATGAGCAATGTTTCTCCATGCAGAAGAGCTTTGCATTGATTTGAGCAACACATGGAGGTCAGAGTAAAGTAACAGGCATGCAGGAAATCTACCCTCCATGAATTGATTGTGTCCATATTTTTAAAGTTTGAAATATGCATGTACGTCTCTTCAGGCCCCTCACCTGGCTTTATGCTCAGAGGCAGGGTGCAAATCTGTTGGAGGTCCCTGGCTCTAGAGAGGGATACCTGGCCTCAATCTGGGCTAGGACCTTTCTGGTCCTGGACCCAACCTGGTGGAATGAGCTCCTGGGTGAGTTGCAGGCTCTGTCCCAATTCCTCGGGGCCTGTAAAATTGAGCTCTTCCACCAGGTCTTTGGTTGAGGCCAGGGCAAATAAGATATGGCACTCTCTCTGAATTACCCTGAACTATTCGGAATATCCAGGCTGTTTAGCAGCCCTCCTGAGGAGGTTTAATAAGTCTGTGAGCAGGGGAGTTAGTCGCCGTCAAAGGAGGGGGGGGGGCAATGAGGTTTTAATGGGGTTGAGTTTTGATGTTTTATGGGATTTTTAAGATGACTGTGACATGCCACAAGCCACTATGTGAGGCTGGTGGGACAGAAGTCAAACCATAAACAAACAAAAAATAAGGCCTAAGCCTATTTATTTTGAAGACTACAGAACCCATATTGCAGTGCCACTCTAACTGAAACATGCAGCATGGTGTAGTCGTCTAAGTCATTGGACTAGGTTTGAATCCCCACTCTTGCCACGGACGCTTGCTGAGTGGTGACCTTGGGCCTGTCACTCTCGGCCTTACAGACCTCACAGGGGTTTTGTGACAAGGAAACGCAGGAATGGGGAAATTTTAAGTTGCCTTGAGAAAGGTGGGATTTGGGAGAAAGGTGGGATTAAAAATGAATCTAATAATAATAAATGCAAAAATCTACTTAGAAGATGCAAATTGCAAATGCCAAAAGGGAGGGGGGAGAATGCTATTAGCCAGCACAACAGAGTTCCTATGAATTCTGGAAGAACTGTTCTATTTGCCATAGAAATCTGTCGCTCTGAGTGGCGTTAATGGAATTCCTCCTCCGAGTGTTGTGTATCCCCAGTCTGGCTTTTCTCGACTTTTTTTTTACTGCTGAGAAACCCCTGAAATATTCTTCTGGCTTCAAATAACCCCAAAAGTGGCGTGATCATGCAGAATATGGTTGGGAAGCAGAGCTGTGTGCATGCCCCACCTGGAGGCCCCTCCCCATCCACCACCCCCAGACCTATCATTGGCCATTTCGGGAGGGGAGAGTGGGTCAACATGACCATATATGGTCATATCACCTGATCAGTGTTTAACACATTTTAAAAATATACTAAACATTAATTAACTCCCCCTCATTTGGGGAACCCTTCTAGAGCTGCCGAGAAACCCCAGGGTTTCATGACCCCCTGGTTGAGAAAGCCTGCCCCCCACACACACATACTGTGTCTTTGTCTCTTAAATACACCCAAGGCACGCACACAGAGAGCTAGCTGCCTTTGCGCTGACAGTTTTTATGATCTTTCAAATTGCTTTAGCAAATGCAATTGTTCATCTTCTGTCAAAACACTAGGAAATAAGTTCTCTCTTCGGTGGCAGATTCTTAATGGGAAAGAGGGATTAGCAACACCTTAATATGAACCCGGAGTCCACTTCATCATCTCAGGCAATGCCATGTGGGAACCGGGGATCCAGACGGCCTCCTGCCCTCCCATTCATTGATCCTCCTCTAGCGACCTGATGAGAAGGCGTTGTTAGAGGAGGATAAAGGGCAGTCCAAGGAAGAACAATGTCATCCACAACATCTCAAGCAGCCCCCCAACAATGCCCACACCAGCCTCCAGAGAGTTCAGTCCCAGTGACGTGAAAGTGAATCAACCTATTGCACGTTCATCAACCCTTTCCATTCAAAGAAACTCTCTCTCATATCACAAGAATACTGAAATATGGATATAAAACAACATGCTAATCTCTCCCACTGGTCTCGGTAATAACCTGCTATTTAGACTCTACGTTTGCGCTGCAAAATGATCCAAAATGAATGGAAGTTGCAAATCTTCAGCACGGATGATGTTATTGTTTGAAGATGTTTAAAGAATGATATTCTTGCCCTTAGGGAATTGTGGGAATATCATTGATCGCCTGGACTAAATAATTCACATGGTCATGTTATTTGTGTGAGTCACACCCACAAGGTATAATTAATTAGCGGTCCACAAAGTTGCTGCCTGGAAAATCTCAACGTACCAAAACAACTGGCCCTTAAAGTCACAGCCCAGCCATACTCTTCTTACAAAGGTTCTAGAACAGGGGTAGTCAAACTGCGGCCCTCCAGATGTCCATGGACTACAATTCCCAGGAGCCCCTGCCAGCAAATGCTGGTTTAAGCCCAGGGGTAGTCAAACTGTGGCCCTCCAGATGTCCATGGACTACAATTCCCAGGAGCCCCTGCCAGCAAATGCTGGCAGGGGCTCCTGGGAATTGTAGTCCATGGACATCTGGAGGGCCGCAGTTTGACTACCCCTGTTCTAGAACATAATTCTTACAGAAGACCATTGAACAATAAGCCAGAAGGAGAAGCTCCATTAGGAATCTTGAGGAACCGACGGTGGACGGTGGAAGCAGGGGGTAACAGCATGACATATACTGAGAGGCAAGACCTCTTCATCAGCAACTTCTCAGACTGACTACAGCAAAAACACTGGACTCATGAAACATTTGTAAGTGATGCATGGTCCGTGACAAAGCGGAGGATTTTCCTCTCCCCCCCCCACCCTCCTTCTCATAAAAATTGCTAAGCTAGTGCTACAGGAATATTGATGTTGGTTTCCAGCGCTTATTGGTTTAACTAGAATGCTACATGTCTTAAATTAAATAATTGCTGGGATCTGTTCCATCCATACAGAACAGTCCTGGGTCAGCTGCTGACACAGGAAACAGAGAAATGATAGACCAGCGAAAGATGGTGTGAAGCGCAACTCTACCACCCGCTTGCCACGGCTGGTTAAATATTTTCCAGGCTTTGAGATACCAGGAAGTGATTTCAGCTGGCCACGCCTCCCTGCCACACCCCCAGGAAATGAGAGGAGCTTCTGCTTGCAAAGGGTTAAATGGCTGGGGCTCCTCCCCTTTCTACCCCCTCCCGGCCCCTCATTGGCCACTTTGTGAGGGGGCGGGTCTAGCTGCCGAAATAAAGGTACAATTTTTTTAAAACCCTTTTTCTTTCCTCTTTGCTCAGAGCCAGAAACAACAGGCACAGGGTGGGAGGGCTCTCCCCAGGCGCCATTTTGGGGGGGAAAGCCATGCTGGGATACCATTGAAAGGCCTCCATGGTATCATGAGTGGCAAACCCAGAGTGTCCTTTGGCTATAGTCCTGGTCACATGAAAGAGCCCTGCATCCTGGAAGTTCCTGTGCAGAGCAGAAAAGGCAGCGGTCATTGAGAGCTCTGCCACTTCACCAAGAGCTCACTCTCAGGGAAGCTTCCTGCAAAAAAACCAAAAAAGAGCCAGTAAATATGCTCTGAAGGTCACCATGAGTGCAAGGCTCCGAGCTAAAGTTGTGCCCTTTTCATTTTCTGTTAGCTCTCAAGAACCAGGAGGGTTGGACTTGGATACTCAGCAAGTCTGGTGGCCCAGGAAGCAGTCCATTAGGTTTCGCAATAGAGTTCCGTGCCGGACTTCAGAGGAGCCAGGTCAGAGAAAGAGGCTCTATCAGGCCAGATGGGACCCTTGAGGCTCTTCAGGCCATCTGGTCATGCTGGGCTAGATGTTGCAATTGCACCTTCTGACCATCTGGCACGGGGGTGCTGCAGTGCAGCAGACACTAAATTCGTGGTGGCCTTTGCTTGCTGCAGTTGCTAGCCAAAATGGCTTGGTCCAAACACCCGTGTTGGGAAGCAACAGGAGGGAAAAGCCTTATTCTGTATGCCTTATGTATTGGCTCTCCAAGGCAACTGTTCAGCTTCTGTTTAGGGATGCCAATTTTATTGAAAGGCGTCAGGATCTCCGGGAATTACAGCTCATCTTCAGACTACAGAGAGCAGTTCCCCTGGAGAAAAGGACCAGTGCAAACAAATGCCCTCTATGAACTGTATCCCACTAAGTTTCCTGCCTGATCCAAGAGGTCTCTTTTTTTGTTCTTATGGATAAAGGGTCAAAAGCTGCTAGATGCCCAAGTCCCCCAGTGTGTGACATTCAGTTGACACAAAGCCATGTCAAAGCAATATTTATCTTGCCCAGATGCTCCACCAAACCCCGTAGGGCAGGGGTAGTCAAACTGTGGCCCTCCAGATGTCCATGGACTACAATTCCCAGAAGCCCCTGCCAGCATTCGCTGGCAGGGGCTTCTGGGAATTGTGGTCCATGGACATCTGGAGGGCCGCAGTTTGACTACCCCTGCCGTAGGGTGTGTTTCCTTTCTGCAGTATAGATCCAACTTCCTCGGCACCTATATGGATTGCCTGTTATCTGGGGAAAGGACAAAGTTCAGCAGGCCTGGGAGACCATCGAGGCTACCCTACATAGCTTTGGGGGAATTGATCTGTGTCGTCTGGAGATCTTTGGTAATTCCGAGGGAACTTCAGGCCACATCTGGCGGCTGGCAACCCGAGAGAGGCCCTGCTGGGAGCTGACCACTATCATTTCTGACTGAGTTTGGTTGTGAAAGTGAAAAAAGGGACGGGCAGAACTGCTGGTGAACTGAACTTATTCCAAATTTAGGCAGATTCCTAGAGTCATAACGTGCCTAGGGAAGAACCTGACCACCCCCCTTTCCTGAGATTCTGCAGCGACACTAATTGTATGACAATGAAACAGGGGAGAAAGGGGGCGGGCACAACTCCGTTACCCTTTGCAAGTCACCTTCAGGGCTGCCTTGCTGTGATTGAATGCATTTCTCGGTGCCTGATAAGAGCAATGCGCATGCATTGATTACGCTCACTTATGTAAGGTTTTTGGAAGCTTTTAACTGCGCCAAAATGAATTTGCCAGCCTGATCCAGGAGACAGGGCAGCAGGGCTGGAAACAAGAGCTAATGAGCGGATAAACTGGAGGGAAGCTGCCAATTGGGTGGTAACCCGGAGGGGCTGCAGTGGCCGGGATTGCAAGGAGTGGAGTGCCAAAAGCACTGCCCCCCACCCCGGCACGGAAGAGGGTTGTCAGTCCTCAGGTGGGGCCTGAAGACCCCCAGAATTCCATCTGATCTCCAGACAACAGGGATCCGTTCCGCCAGAGAAAAATGGCTGCATCGGAAGGTAGCCTCTGCTGCCTTTTACCCACTGAGGACCCTCCCCTCCCCAAACAAAGCCCTTCCCAGGATCAGCTCCAAAACCTCCCAGAATTAATCAAGCCAGAGCTGGCCACTCTAGTGCAGACAGCGGGGGTGGCCTGACTTCCTTTGCTGACTTTCCTTGATGCTTTTCAGCTGCTGCCTGCCGCCAGTTCATGGGCAGAACCATGGATGCCTGATGCATTGGGGGAAGGAATGATGGGCCATTCGCGGCAGGCTTTTCTGGCCACTACACAAGCAACATCACGCACAAATCCAGAAGAGAAGCTCGCGCTCCCCATACCAGTCGGGATTTTTCAAAGGCAGATCTGCTGTGCTGAGACTAGCCGCAGAGGCCTCCCAGCCAGGTCTGGGAGTTTAATGGCTGTCTGGGTGAAAGGTCACCTGGAGCTCCTCAAGGACATGGTCTTGCCACCTGACTGCAGCCCTCTGCCTGGGAAGCTACGTGGAAGGCCACGGATGTGACTGGGTTGCTCAATCTGGCACAAGCAGAGGGGAAATGTTTTGTGGCTGCTCCAGGGCGATAATGAGGAGGGCTGGAGGGGAGAGAAAAATTGGTCTTCCTCCCACCCTCCAGCAATATCAAAAAATAGGGGAGATGTTCCCGCAGCCACTGAGGGGCAGCCAGGGAGTGGCAAGCAAACCAGCAAGAGCAGCAAGAGAGCCAGCTTGGTGTAGAGAGCCAGCTCGAGGTCGTGGTTAGGAGGGATGGCTTCTAATCCGGCGAGCTGAGTTTGATTCCCCGCTCCCCCACACGCAGCCACCTGGGTGACTTTGGGCTCGCCACGGCACTGCTAAAGCTGTTCTGACTGAGCAGTGATATCAGGGCTCTCTCAGCCTCACCCACCTCACAGGGTGTCTGTTGTGGGGAGAGGAAAGGGAAGGAGAATGTAAACAACTTTGAGACTCCTTAGGGTAGAGTAAAGCAGCATATAAGATCGAACTCTTCTTCAAACGTTTGCCCGCAATTTCACCACAAACTCAATGTAAAATGTGTTTCACCTTTTCCCTTCAAAGAAGGGATGCCAGTCCCCAGGTGAATCTGAGCCCACATTGCAATATGGCAGCTAAGAGGCCTAATGTGCTATTAGGCTGCATTGCTAGGAACCTAGTTCTAATGCCACCTTATCATGCATTGGTTAGATCTCTCATGGAATATTGTGTCTAGTTCTGGGAGCCGCAGTCCGAGAAGGATATAGACAAGCTGGAAGGTTTTCGGAGAAGGGCAACCAGGACGGCTGAGGGGCTGGGATCCCGGCCTTACGAGGAGAGGCCGAGTTGCGTGTGTGCAGCTTGGAGAGGAGGAGGGCAAGGGGTGGTAGGAGAGCTGCGTTTAACCACCTACAAGGCAGGCATGTTGAACAGGGGGGCCAACTTGTTGACTGCTGCTTTAGAGACAAGGACTAGGAGCCACGGGTTCCAATTACGGGAAAGGAGGTTCTATATTAGAAAGCATTTTCTGAAGGTGAGGCCTGTGGAGTATGCTGCCTTGGAGGGTGGTGGAAGTTTTTAGGAGGAGACTGGATGAGCACCTGCCAGGGGTGTGTGATTTTTTAAGTCCCCAAGAAGGTGGGAGGCTGATCTAGATGGCCCTTGGTGGTCTCTTCCAGCTCTGTGTGATTCTGTGGGACCTAAGGATTCCCTGGAATTACAGGTCACCTTGAGAGTAAAGGTAATCTCTGACATGTGCAACCAGACACAATGTATATTGGGGGACTCACTTTAAAAATAATTCATTCACTCCCACCCTGCTTTTGCCAGTGGAAAGGGGGGCTTTTCACCCTGTTTCCTTACATATTTTAATTCTGGCTTTAATAGTTTCAATCATGTGTTGGGGAGGGGGCTTTTTTAATGGGTTTTAAAATGTGGCCTTAATTATACATGTTTAAATTTGTTAGCTGTCTTACTGGTCCTTGCGAGGACAGAAAGGGAAGGGGGAAATTATGCAAAATAAATAAAATGTATAAATAAACACCTGTTTTTCAAAAAATCTTACCATCTGGTGTTCATCTAAATCAACATATTTCCATGCATGCATATTTTTACAAGTCTTATGGGAGTTTTAGTTCTGCCATGCATGCCTCTGGGTCATTTTGTTATCTGCCCCATTCATCCATGGTCATGGGGAAGAATCAATTTCACCTAGAGTACAAGGGCAAAAGTAATAGCAAGACAGAAGAAGAGCTGGGTTTTTGTACCCTGCTTTTCACAACCTGGAGGAGTCTCCAAGTGACTCATAATCACCTATGCTTCCTCTCCACACCACAGACACCATATAAGGTAGGTGAGGCTGAGAGAGCTCTGAGAGAGCTGTGACTGGCCCAAGATCACCCAGTTGGCTGCACGTGGAGGAGGGAATTAGAGGCTGCCACTTGCAACTGCTACACGAAGCTGGCTCTCTTACACCAAGGTGAAGGAGATGAAATTCCACAAACACAGCTCTTCTACTGCTCTTTGGCACACTGTTTGAATCTGATGCTTGGCCCACATGGGATCGCCACCGACAAAAATGGGACTACCCTTGCCTTCTGAACATGAAGGGCAACAAAGATGGTGAGGGGTTCGGAGACCAAGACACATGAAGAAGGGTTGGGGGAGCTTGGTCTGTTTAGCCTAGAGAGGAGATGACTGAGAGGGGATCTGATAACCATCTTCAAGTACTTAAAAGGCTGCCATATAGAGGATGGAGCAGAGTTGTTCTCTCTTGCCCCAGAGGGACGGACCAGAACCAATGGGATGAAATTAATTCAAAAGAAATTCCGTCTCAACATTCGGAAGAAGTTCCTGACAGTTAGAGCGGTTTCTCAGTGGAACAGGCTTCCTTGGGAGGTGGTGGGTTCTCCATCTTTGGAAATTTTAAAACAGAGGCTGGATAGCCATATGACGGAGAGGCTGATTCTGTGAAGGCTTAAGGGGGGTGGCAGGTGACCGTGGATGAGCGATAGAGTTGTGAGTGTCCTGCATAGTGCAGGGGGTTGGGCTAGATGACCCCTGAGGTCCCTTCCAACTCTATTATTCTATGATTCTATGTATGCCACAAAGTTCTTAGCATCTGCAGTGCTGAGTGGGTCTAGATCTGGCTAGAGAGAACTCCCAGGAGTCTCTTGCATGCCACCTTGGGTTTCATTATGGAAGAAAAGCAGGCTGTTAGTACAATAAGTAATACTTGCCATTGCTGTATGCCAAATAAATACGCTACAAAGGATATGAGTGAATTTCAGTGGCTAAATGAAATCTTCACGTTCTGAGGCCGTGTCCCATTGGGGGAGGGGCATTGGCTTTGGTGGCTGTGCTTATGAATTTTTCTGGGGCATCTGATTGGCCAGGGTGGAAACAGGGCGCCAGACTAGAGGGCTCCTGATCCAATCCTCTAGGGCTAAGCTCTTACACCGAAGCCATAGAAAATCCCACATTCCACTTAGTCTTGTGGAAAAATGGAAAAAGCTACAGTCATGATTTTTCAATAATTCATCTCACATCTGTGAAGGGTCGCGATGTGCCATCACCTTTTTTCCCTCCTTTTTAAAGCAAGGGGGATGCCGAAAAGGAAAGGTTGTCTCAGGACAAGGTGGTTGTGTTGTCGGCAGAGTTTAAGTATTCAAGAGAGTAGAGCACCGGGCAGTTTAAAAGAAGGAAGTAGTCTTATTATGAAGAGAAGTGACTTTCTATACAGAGAGGGGTTCCTAACAGTCTAACTATTGGCAAGCAGGGAGGAAGTGTGTTCAAAGGAGCAGGAAGTCCCCAAAGAAACCAGTCAGGACACTGGAGGAGGTTGCTTGAAAAATATCAGGAAGTTCCTATTCTAACTATGCTAAAGACACATTTCCTCCAAAGCCCCCTGCAGGACACTTTTCATATTCTGCTCAATCATGCACACTGAAGATCTTGCAACACAAGTCATGCCCGAGAAGAATGGCACGCCCACCACAGTTCAGTGAAAGCAAAAACCCCAAGATGTCGGGCCATCTGTTTTTCCACTGTCCTAGGTTGCCTAATACCTCCCAGAGATGAACTTTGAAGTCTTAGCATTCATTCATTCATTCATTCATTCATTCATTCATTCATTCATTCATTCATTTCTGAGATTTGTATCCTGCCTCTCTTGACAACTGTCACCTCGAGGCAACCCACAGAATAAAAACCATAACTCAGAATAACCCATAAAATCCCATTAAAACATTAAGAGAACATTATCCAAAATATCAACAATTATTGGCAGGGAAGGTGGGAATTGCTCAGTCAACTCCCAAGCAAATGCCAAATTTATGGTCTCTTGATATTTATAGCACAGAAGACATCCCTTCGCTAATAAAGGGCTCTGAAGACTCTGGTGATGAGTTGTGCATGTCAATTCTCCACCGATTCCTATCTTTCCCTCTCCTTTTGACTAGCTTATCTGTAAGCAGCTCAGGATGACCATCTCACATTTTTATTCTCAAAGTAGTGCTGTAAGGTAGGCAGGGAGAGCTGACTGGTCCAAGATTATCCAGCAGAGCTGACATCATAGGTAGGCACTTGCTGACCAATGAGAGCTGCCAGCAAGACCTGGGGATCTGCTGGAATTATAGCTCATCTCCAGGCTAAAGAGATCAGCCTCCCTGGAGGAAATGGCTGTATTGGAGGGGGGGACTCCATCCCCTTGTACTTTGTTGGGGTCCCTTCTCACCCCAAAGTCTCCAGGTATTTCCCAAATCAGAAATGGCAGTCCTAAGGCTCACTGTGCAATGTTGACCAAGTCACTATAGTTTTTTTTAAACCTATCTTTCTGGGCTCTTTTGAGATCTTTATTGATGCTATTTGTTCCCTGTCTTTCTGCCCAGCAGGGAAAGGCCCCCCAGTTAAACTCCCTTGCCCTGGGCCTACGAAAACCTTGTACCAGCCCTGTTACTCAGTGAGCTTCACAACAGATATCGGTCTGGGTCTCCACAGTCCAGCTCTTTCAACCGTTCCCCTGAACTGACCTTGTTTGGCTTCGAATTCGGTCCTCCGAGGTTCTGTGGAAATGATCTTGGAGATGAATTGACCATTAGCCATCATTAAGTCTGATCCTTGTCGAATTGAGTAGACTTCCAGAATCCAACAGCTGGCAATTTGTCCAATTAACCAGGGATTTTTATTTGGGACATTTTATGACTTTGTAGCACAGTCTTTTATTCCTTTTAATCATCTAGTGCCTTAAGTCCTTCCACATTATAAACATTGATTGTTCCAAGTTTGTCCTTAAATAATTAATCCCACAGGGGGCTGTCTAACCTTTTGGGTTAGAGTCCATAAGTGAGCATCTCCTTTCTCATCTTTGTTTTGTCACCAAAAAGGATAGCACATCCACATACAATGGCTCCGGGGTCCAGCTCTGGTGTCTCTGGACAGAAGATATCCACATCAGGATCCTCAGATCTGATTTGCCCATGTCTATATATTATCTAAGAGCCTCTTGTGGCGCAGAGTGGTAAGGCAGCAGACATGCAGTCTGAAAGCTCTGTCCATGAGGCTGGAAATTCGATCCCAGCAGCCGGCTCAAGGTTGACTCAGCCTTCCATCCTTCCGAGGTTGGTAAAATGAGTACCCAGCTTGCTGCTGGGGGGTAAACGGTCATGACTGGGGAAGGCACTGGCAAACCACCCCGTATTGAGTCTGCCATGAAAACACTGGAGGGCATCACCCCAAGGGTCAGACATAACCCAGTGCTTGCACAGGGGATACCTTTACCTTTACCTTATATATTATCTAGTCATGTTTACCCTTCTGCTACGGATTGGGTCTCAAAGCAGCTACAGATACCTCCCCCTTAGGTCTTTAAAGGAAATTCTGCAGGAGACCTGAGATATTAGAAGAGGAAAGAAGGGGCTTGCTCCACATGGCAATCCTGATCTTCCTTGGTGGGCTCCTATCCAAATGCTCAGCATGGCCCACCCGGCTTAGCTCCCAAGCTCTGGCAAGCCCAGGCTAAGCAGATCTATTCAGGCTGCTTGAGATCTAAGTTCCCCTTAAAAGCATACCAGAGAGCTCCTAACACCCAAAGCTATGACCCTTTGATCCCCTCCTTATGTCAATCTGCAACACTTTCCAGGATGCAGGAGGCATCTGGGAGATGAAACAGGCTCCGGCATAAACAGAATATATGCATCTCATAGAGAATCCCAATATTCAGTTCTCTGGTCAATGGGCTATTAATCACATCCACATATCCCAGGACAGGTATGCCTGCCTTTGATACAGGCAATTCAGGTATGCCTGCCTATTCAGGTATGCCTGCCTATTCATCAAATTGTAACCATGGCTTCCATTACCCCCCCCTCCCATCCCCAAAATGTCCTAGAGCAGGGGTAGTCAAACTGCAGCCCTCCAGATGTCCATGGAACTACAATTCCCATGAGCCCCTGTCAGCAAACGCGTTTGCTGGCAGGGGCTCATGGGAATTGTAGTCCATGGACATCTGGAGGGCCACAGTTGGACTACCCCTGTCCTAGAGATATAGCAGAGATGCTTCCTGCATCTCCTGATACCCTCAGAATGGGTCGCTCACAAACAATAAAGGCCGCTGTTCCCAGAAGAAGACCACGGAAGGATTTATTTTGCCTTCAAATGAAGTTTGTTGACGTGCGCTGGCTGCCGTGGAGTTAGAATAGCCCCATCTGCTGGCAAACTCTTGCAACTGTGTGCTAAGGTAAGCAGAGGAGAGGTCAGATTTTTGATCCTTTCTAAGTAATCGAATACTCCCTTTGCCCGCTTTCAAGTGTATGCTTGAAGCAGAAGACATCGCAAGAGCATTATAAATCAGTGGGAACGGCTGGGGGCTCCCAAAAGTGGAGTCTTGGAAGATGACAGTAGAGCTCAAGCAGGTTGGGAGTAGGTAGTCCTCCAAATAAAGAACCATGGCTCATAATATGTTAAACAACATCTCTTCCTCCATTTTCCTATCTTCCTCTGGGCAAATCTTTCTTTTTTGGACATAATGATTTGTACTTTAGGTTTCTGGCCTCTTCACTGTGCCCATGTCTTTCTGGATGTCGTTGGCTGCTCTTTGGTGACATCACGTCTGGGTTTGAGGTTTCATCCGAGGTGCAGGTTTGAAGAAGCATGGATGTCAGATCCTGCCATCCCAAAGTCTGTGTTCATGCATGACATCATTCCCTGTTGGTTTCCTACTGCCTCATAAGAATTTGCCTTGTTGGATCAGACCAAGGACTGTTTTGAATGAACAATCAGAAAGCTACCTTAGGCTGATTCAAACCATTCATCCATCAAGGTTGGTATGTCTATTCCGGGGAGCCGTTCTCTCCATGGTCACAAGAAAAGCTCTTTCACATCACTTACTGCCTGGTCCTTTTCAACTGGAGCTGCCAAGGACTGAAACTGAGAGGTGGTAATCTCCCCCTCAGTAGCAGGCCATGGCCCATTATGCACGGCCGCCAAAACGGTGATTTCGGGTCACATGGAAAACGCAGAGGGGGAAGAAGTGAAGCAAACCACTTATGCACGGGACGGGACGCAACAGCGGCAAAACCCAGAGTAACCGATTATGCACGCGGCGACCCCAGCGCCACTTCTGGTTGCGCCCCGGTCACCCGGAAGCTGCGCTGCTTTTTCGGTGGCGTGCACCAAATCTGCGGCCGGTTGCAGCCGGCACCGTGCATTATCGGTGATTTTAGTTGCTGCCATTCCACCCCGAATGTGCGCTATTCCCCCCATGCATAAGAAGCAGCTGGGCAGATCCTTATCCTAGATGCTTTAGGTTGATCTTGCATTGAGCAGGGGGTGAACTAGATGGCCTGTATGGCCCCTTCCAACTCTAGGATTCTATGTTTCTTCTGGAAGTAAAGAAGGGGCTCTTCCATTGAGCCTTCTCCAGCATTATGTTTAAGGAAGGTCATCCAGATACCCTTGAGAAGCCAATAAGCAGAGTGCAAGGGGGACAGCCATTACCTGTTTTTTCCACCCTAGTATCTGGCCATCAGATAAATGCTACATTTAAATATGGGTGCTTTGTTTCTCACCCCTGTGAATAATTCCTGTTAATCCTCCATGAATGTGTTTAATCCCTTTTTAAAAGGCCAGCTATAACCATCCATAATGCTATGACAGCAATCCGTTTAGCCCGTAGAGCAAAAAATTGCCTTATAAACCTGCACACACAAAAAGGGATGTTCATCTTGTCATCCTTATTCTTGAGCAAAAAGAAGGTGCCATCTGCAGAGATTCTAAAGGATGCCCAGCTCTATTGGAAGATCTGTGGGGCTGAGCTATTTTGAAATGTGTTGCCATCTGAACATTGCTAAGATGCAGTTTGTAATCTGCTTCTTATTGGTTGTTGCAGAATAAATATATTTACAAATCTTATAGCTATTTTCCCTTTAGGACTATGGCTTGCACTCAGGGATGTGTGCACACGCACAAACATGTGTTTGTTTGTGTGAGAGAAATGTCAAGATTTTCTTCTCCCCAGCCATAAATTCAGAAGGCATGAGGATTACCAAAAAAAATTCAGAATTAAATCTCTCTGCCTTCTTCTAACAGTCTTATTTTCCTCCTGTGTCTGTAAAAGTAGAAATTTATGGACTGGGAAATACTTCAAGTAAATACACCCCCTCATATGTAACAGGAGCAATGGAAGGAGTCGATGACAGGCTGAACATCATTGAGAAAAGGAAATAAATTTATTGCCTGTGTCTGGCTGACAGTCAACAGGCAGAAAGCTCATCAGATATCTCGGTCGCCTCCAAACTTGTCTGAAAGAAGGCAAGAATACTGGTTTATTCGGGTGAGAGATCTTAAAGGAGGCTTGCCAAAAATACATATTTCAGGTATTTACAAAACATGTACCTTCCCTTCCTGCCCCATCAGGGCCACCAAGGTGATTAACAAAATGAGCACATATTTAAAAGTGCAGACAAACACAGGGAAGGTTGAATGATCATGGAGGGGAATGCCAGCTGATGGAAGACAGAGAGAAAAGGGGACCAACAATATCCTTGGGGGGAGAGTTCCACGGTTTTGGTGCCATGACCCATAAGCCCCTTCCTTGGGTTGCTACCAAGCTAATTTCAAAGGCCGGGGGGCTCCTGAAGAAGGGACTCGAAAGATGACAGTAGTGCTCAAGTAGGTTGGGAGCAGGTAGTCCTTCTTATAAAGACCAGTGGGTCATAATATGCTAAGCAACATGTCTTCATCCACTTCAATATTTCCTATCTTCTTCTGGGCAAACCTGTCTTTCTTGGATAGAATGATTTGTACTTTAGATCTCTGGCTTCTTCACTGTTGCCATCTCGTTCTCAATCCCATCTTTCTCGGTGTTGTTGACTGGTCTTTGGTGACGTCCCATCAGGACTGGTCAGGCAAAGGTTTCACAGATCTTTTGGCTACTCTGCTGTCACATCTGATGTCTTGGTAGTCATGGGATGGTCAGTTTAGTGTTAAGAAGGACTTGAGTGTCTGAAGAACTGGAATTCCGAGGTTCTGACACAACGTGCAGTTGGTCAGAAACACAGAACTGTCAGAGCGGTGCTTATGCTAGGGTTCCGGCATCTTTCAGAGTGGCAAAGGAGGCAGAATTGACCAGAGGTCCTTCCCTGATTGTGTCGGCACCAGGACAACAGAAGCCAAACCTGTCAAATTTTGCCAGATGCTCCGACTATCACTATAGGCTTGTCAGCTCTGGCTTAGGAAATAGCTGCAGATTTTGAGGGTGGAGCCAGGAGTGGGCAGGATTTGGGGCAGGGAAGGACCTCAGTGAAGTATAATGCTATGGAGTCCACCCTCCAAAGCAGCCATTTTCTGATCTTGGTTGCCTTGAAAAGTGCTATAAAATTGGGGGACTAACATCCCTAACCTGGGGTTACCACTAGGCTTGTCAGGTTCCCCCTTACTACCAGCTGGGGAGAGGGAAGGCTAGGTGGAGCCTGAGAAATTAGAAACCTCAGGGAGGTACAATGCAATAGACTCCACCCTTCAAAACATCCATTTTCCCCAGGAAAACTGATCTCTGTAAGCTGGAGATGAGCTGTAATTCCAGGGGATCCTGGGGTCCCACCCGGAGGCTGGCAACCCTAATTAAAGCCCTCAGGGGAGGGACCAGAGTTTTCCCAGAATTAATTGACCTCCAGACAATAGGAACCAGCTTCCCTGAAGGAAGTGGTTACTACAGAGGTCAGAAGCTATGACAGCATGTCCCTGTCCCTCCCCTCCCCAAACTCCGCCTGCCAAACGCCATCCTCAAATCTTTCAGAAAAGGTGGGACTGCTTTTTCCATTATGCCCGTCAAAGACAACTATGATCAAGCACACGAAATCTGCTCAGGGGCTTCAGAGAAATAAAATTGGCCTCAGCCAGAGGCAGGGCATTCTGAGCCCTGGATCGAGCCTGGTGGAACACTCTTCCGAGCGAGCTCAGCTGCTTTGAGACCCAATCCATAGCAGAAGGGTAAACATCATGACCAAATAATATATAAGGTAAAGGTAAAAGTATCCCCTGTGCAAGCACCGAGTCATGTCTGACCCTTGGGGTGACACCCTCTAGCGTTTTCATGGCAGATTCAATGCGGGGTGGTTTGCCAGTGCCTTCCCCAGTC
The DNA here is from genome assembly GCF_049243985.1 of Paroedura picta. NCBI lineage: Eukaryota > Metazoa > Chordata > Lepidosauria > Squamata > Gekkonidae > Paroedura > Paroedura picta. The sequence continues at coordinate 109,282,655 of NC_135373.1, read as the reverse complement.
ATTACAGTTTACCCCCCAGCAGCAAGCTGGGTACTCATTTTACCGACCTCGGAAGGGTGGAAGGCTGAGTCAACCTTGAGCTGGCTGCTGGGATTGAACTCCCAGCCTCATGGGCAGAGCTTCAGACTGCATGTCTGCTGCCTTACCGCTCTGCGCCACAAGAGGCTGCCTATGGCTGAGGCCTCCCTATATACCACCAACAAGCTCCCTACTTAAACAAAGAACGCCTGGATATAATTGGAAACAACTGAATACGTACTGGCTGATTGCACTCAGAAAGCACTTTACTCTCTGAGAGAGAAAAAGCAGTGAACTTTGGGTCGTTTTAAAAGTAAATTATTGGTTTACAATGCCGGAATTGTTTTAACCTGTTGTAAATCATATATTGTTGTCAGTCGCCCTGAGCCTTTGGGGAAGGGCGGCATATAAATGTGAAAAATAATAAAAATCCCCAGGCCTGGGTTGATAACTCCAACTGTACCAGATTCACATCGGCATTAATTCCCCCACCCCCGCCCTGGTTCTTCACTCTGAATCATCTCCCAAAGGCCGTTGCAACTGTCTGCAGGTGGGCGTGACTCATGCACGAGGTCCTTGACAATGCCAAGTGATCATTTGTGTCTGGGGCCCTCCCCCAAATCTAACCAAGCTTCACATTCTAGGGGCAACTGAAATCTTCACAGCTTTTGCTCTTTCCGTTCTTCCAGGAGCTGTGCCCCAATGCTGAATTTGTTTAAACCCAGAACAAACTGGAGACGAGCTTAGCAGGCACGTTCCACTGAAGATACTAAAGGGCTGGATCCCACCATGCATGGCTGGAAATGGAGACGTATTTAGTGCAGTTCTGCCTAGACATAACACGGCGTTAGATAAGACTCCCATACACGTCGATCCTAATTCCTACTTACACAATGTGCATGCAGAAGGTCCCACGTTCAATCCCCAGCATCTCCAGTTCATGGGCTCATGGGAATTGTAGTCCATAACAACTGGAGAGCCGGTCTGGCCACCCCTGCACAGTCTTGTTAGTACGCTCCCCTATGTACAAGGGTTGCAGACCAAGCAGAAATCTTCTCCCAGCTTCTGCTTACAGCGCATGGCTTTTTCTTGAACATGGTTACAGTATACTGGGGTGGGGAAGAGCAGAATAGTTCAGAGTGAGATGCTATTAAAAGGCCTCTTCAGACATCATAACTTGAAATGGAAATTGATGGTTTCCAAATTAGTCATGGCGTTATTATTCCGCACCCCACTCGTCGCGTGAGTGACAGGTGCTGTCCGTGCAGCGAGCCCACAGCCTCACACTGCTTGTGTCTCTAACCGTCGTATCCACTTCCTTTATTGACATGAAGTTTTTGCTCTGAGGTTCTAACAAGCAAAATCTAGCTATTGAGGAGCCAGCTGAATTGTGTTTGGCCTCATTCATCACCAATGAAATTGTCAGCAAAGCTATAATTGGAGGCTCTTTCTTCCCAGAGATGATGTATGAAGCAGAGAGGACTCAAATTTGCATTTGAAGAGTTGGCAATTAGGGGGGGGGAATTACATTTTTAGACTAAATACGTTTCAGTGTGGAAACTAGGAAAGGAGACTAGAACTTTCTATAGGCATTTTATTTGCCGAAAACTTTACTTGTTGAGTCCTTCCTCCTGCACCACATCAATGTCTTGCCATCTGACCTGGATCGCCCAGGCAAGACCAATCGCATCAGATCTCAGAAGCTAAGTTTGGTGCAGTGGTTAGGAGTGTGGATTTCTAATCTAGCGAGCCGGGTTCGATTCTGCGCTCCCCATCATGCAGCCAGCTGGGTGACCTTGGGCTCGCCACGGCACTGATAAAACTGTTCTGACCGGGCAGTGATATCAGGGCTCTCTCAGCCTCACCCACCCCACAGGGTGTCTGTTGTGGGGAGAGGAATGGGAAGGCGACTGTAAGCCACTTTGAGCCTCCTTCGGGTAGGGGAAAGCGGCATATAAGAACCAACTCTTCTTCTTCTTCTTCTTCTAAGCAAGGCCGACTCTGGCTAGTATGTGGATGGAAGACCTCCAAGGATTTGGGACTAGTTCCTCCAAGGGGCCATGACTACGCCAGTCCATCAGGTGAGTTGCCACTCCTTCCCCAGGATAGGCTGCCGGACTGGGGTGAGGGGAAGGTTAATTCGCCACCAATCTTGTGGCTTTGATATGCTGGGTTTTATGGGGGATTTTATATGACATTTGTTACTGGCCATAAGCCTCTCTAGGAGTGGCAGGCTATAAGTCTAACAAATGACGGGGTCATGACTTGGAGGCAGACAAGGGCAAACTACCTCCGAAGGCCTTTGCTTGGCTGCCAGACAATATTTGGATCTCCTGGCTCCACCACACACACACACTGTGACAACTAAATAAATAATTGAATAATTGAATTAGTTAATTAAACAAATTAAACAAATAAATAAGTGTTCTGCATGCATTGCTTGTGTGCACATGTGTCGCACTGATGTAGAATCAAAATCATAGGAAAAATAAAATGCACATATTTTTTACAAAAAATTAACCCAGGAGAAGAACAGTTGTAATATTTGTTATCTACTGTTCAGGGGACAAGGACACAAGCTGGGAAGGTGCAGGATACCTAGGGTAGCCTTTCTCAACCTTTTTACCTTTGAGAAGCCCCTGGAACATTCTTCAGGCTTCAAGAAACCCCAGAAGTGGTGCAATTGTGCAGAACATGGTTGGGAAGCAGAGCTGTAGACACGTCCCCCCTGGGGTCCCTCCCCTTCCCACCCCCTCCAGCCCCATTATTGGCCATTTGGGGCTGGAGGGGGTAGGCATGATTGGCTCATCTAGGTGCTACATCCAATGAGCATCGGACAGGTAAAGCAACCAGCAAGGCAGCAAGTCAGCCTGAAATATGGAATACTGTATGGACCCCTACCGGGCTCCCCAGCAACCTCCAAAACGAAATTGTGAACCGCTATGCAATGGGGCAAGTCCTGAAGGCTCCACCTGAAGGAGTACTTGGCAATATGGTTCCTCAGAAGGATCAGGCCACCTGCTTGAATACTCTGTCCTACTTCTGAGGACCTCTGAAAAGTGAGCCCTCTCCCCCCCCCCCCCCACTTCCAACTTACCTTCACAAAAGTGTTGGGAATGACGGGCCCAGGTCCCCCCATGAGCTTCATGGCAAAATGAGATTCCTAAAACCTTCTTTGCATGGAGATTCCTAGATGGGAACCTGGGACCTTCTGCAATAAAGCAGATACTCCTACCTACCATTAAGCAACTTACTGCAGCTACTACGAGGTGGTCGACTGGCAGGGTGAAGGCAGACTCTTTCTATCTGCAGGACTGAAGCTTTGCAACAGAGATGCCTTTTATCACTCTTCTCCTTTGGGTGCATTGCCAAGTTGTTGGCAGTTGGGTAGATGTAGGGAATGGTCACCAAAAGAATGTGGCTGCATGAAGTGACCGACAGATTGCTTGTTGGTGCCACCCCAGGCCGGAGAACCCGGCTACACTCCTGAGACCTGAAGCCTGCTCTTGCATTTGTTTCCATGATCTGTATGAACGACTGGACTTGCAAGCTTCCCATTTTAATGGGCACCTCCAGAGAGATGTAGCAACAGAATCACCAAGTTGATTATCTCTCCTGGAACAAAACCACCAGGCAGCATGTTTCAAAGAAGAAAGCCTTGGAAGAGGCTTGGAAGAGAAGGAAAGGGGGGGAGGGATGGTGGTCAGGTGGCCGCTGACTACTGAGCTTCCCTGGTGGGATGTGAACATTTGCCCAATAGATCAAAACCAATTTTCTTCTCATTCCCCCCCCCCCCCCCAAAGTTCATTCTTCCTATGGATGCATTCACCAAGATGCACACACGCATCGATAAATCATTGTTGTAAAAACAGAGCACATTAACTTAATCTAAGAAGCCACACTTGGAAGTTCTAGCAAAAAAGAGTGATTGAAAGCTTGGGTCTGTATTTTTTTTTTATTTGGGGGTTGGGGAGGAAGGTGGATCAAACAGAGACACCTGTCAGTGGCCAGGGGAGCAACTGCCCGCCTCAAAAGGGAGTTTTTCCTCCCCAGAGGGAATCAGAATCACACAGAGCTTGAAGATATCACAAAGGGCCATCCAGTCCAGACCCCCGCCTTCTTGGGGACTTAAAAAGCACACACTCTTGACAGGTGCTCATCCAATCTCCTAAAAACTTACAAAAGGAGACTCTGCCACCCTCCAAGGCAGCCTATTCCATCTGCAAACAGCCCTCACCACCAGAAAGTAGTAGTAGTAGTAGTAGTAGTAGTAGTAGTAGTAGTTAGATTTCTTACCTGCCGCTCTCGTAAAACATCTTACGGCAAATTACAAAATAAACCCCCACATCCACTAAAACATTAAAAACATTAATGTTAAACATAGATAACAAGCTCCAGCAGCAAAAGAAATCAAGCTCACCCTATATCCACCCTCCCCTCCCCAGTCCTCCTCCACTCTCTCAGGGGTGCGGACTACCCTTCTAATCTGAGAAGTGGCCCTTTGATCTTTTGCTCCCTGGCCTCAACCAAAGACCTGCCAGAAGAGCTCCGTTTTACAGGCCCTGCAGAATATTTAAGTGGAACCTCCTTTCCCGTAATTTGAACCCACTAGTCCTTATCTCTAAAGCAGCAGTAAACCAGTTGGCCCTTTCTTCAGCATATCATGGGAAGGCATACAAAGCTGATCATTTGCTAAGTAGATATATCTGAAACCTGGAGCCCTGGTCACTTCATGAAGCCAAAGGTAGCTGCCCACCTCAAAGGGGGATTCTTCTCCCAGAGGGAAAGTCGCAAGCAAGGGAGGGTGTCCAGAGAGAGAGAGAGAGAGAGAGTGATGAAAATGAGCAAGTAACCCCCCCCCCCCCCCGTTACAATGAGCCGTGATACCCCACTCAAGGGGCCGAATCAGTCACTGGCCATTTATTGGGGTGCTTCCAGGTAGCCGCTGATTAAGTCAAGTTATGTCAGTCGATAGAAAGGAGGGCTGTGTGGGATCCAAAATCCTGTGGGAAACATTCGTGCTCCTTCCCTTCCAACAAAGCGATTGCTTAATTTATCCCCAGCTGATTAGCTGTGACACCAGAGACAATCCCCTTGGCACTGTGCACAGGCAGACTGGAAGTAAAGAACTCCAGAGGAGCTGGAAATAAAGAACTCCAGAGGACTCCAGAATGCTGGAAGTAAAGAATTCCAGAGGAGCTGGAAGTAAAGAACTGGAAATAAAGAACTCCAGAAGACTCCAGAATGCTGGAAGTAAAGAATTCCAGAGGAGCTCCCCAGCCACCACTGAACTCTTTCTGGGACCTCTGTTGGCCTTGAGGTAAGCCCTGTCACTGCACACAAATTCCAAAAGAGAAGGGATGTCTACCACCATCGAGGAGAACACACCAATAATAAAATTAACAGCAATAACAAGCTCCCTTCCTAGTGTACAGCCTGGTAAATATCAAATCTGTTTCTCTTTCGGGATGAAATACGATCCAGAGAATGCTCAACTGCAGTTCCACAGATTCATAGTACACCAAATGGCCAGTCTTGTGACTTCACACACCGTCGGCTTTCAATCGGGGAAACAGGGTTTAATTCCCCACTCCTCCTCCACATGTAGCCAGCTGGGTGAGCTTGGGCCAGTCACAGTTCTCTCAGAGCTCTCTCAGCCTCACCTATCTCACGGAGAGACAAGGGAAGGCAATTGTAGGCCGCTTTGAGACTCCTTCAGGTAGTACAAAACAGGGTACAAAAAATATAGCTCTCTGTCTCTCTCATATATTTGCTGCAAAAAAAAAGAGAGAGAGAGAGAGGGGATAAAAATTGCAATGACAAACCTGACTGCCACATGTTTGTTCAATTTACAGTCCCCCAAATGGGTTGCAGAATACCAGGGCTGTCATGCTTTACAGACCTTGACCTAGTGCTATTTCTCAGTTACTCAGAAGCTGCTTGGGGCTATTTGAAATGTTACCAATGGCACGCATCCCATGTTGCAGGAAAGTGGGACAATTTCTTGGAAACTGGGAACATTTCATCATCACCAAGTTTAAACAAACAGCTTTAATTTTAAAGTGGCCCTCTGGACCACCCCTTCTCCCACAAAAATGTGAAAGACCTTTCAGCATCATTTTTTAAACATCCAGTTCCGGAAAACACAAAAGCTTGCACACTGTTTTGTATCCTCGATTTGACATCCAAGCTCTTTCCTTCACTTCAGATTCACAAAAACTGGCAAAGGTTCAACAATAGAGGGGAGAGACAATCTCCTCACTTCCTGCACCATCTATGGACACAGTTATGCGTACTGCTTGACAGACTGCACCCAAAGGGTGCTTGTAAATGGTTCATCATCTTGGAGTGATAAGTGAAGTGCCTCAGGGATCTGCCCTGGGCTGTGTGTTATTCAACGTATTCATAAATGATTTGGTTGAAGGAATAGAGAGAAATTTGCAGATGATACTAAACTGGGAGGGGTAGCAAACACGACAGAAGACAGAATCAGAATACAGGATGATCTTGACAGGCTGGAAAACTGGACTAAAATGAATAAAATGAATTTTAATAGTGAGAAATGTTAAGTTCTGCATTTAGGTAGGATAAATCAAATGCATCACTACAGGATGGGTGAGACTTGTGATAAAGGATCTGGGGGTCCTAGTAGAGCAGGCACTGAACATGAGTCAGCAGTGGGACTCAGTGGCTAAAAAGGCAAACGGGATTTGGGGCTTTATTAAAAGAAGTTTAGTGTCCAGATCATGCAAGGTGATAGTACCACTTTACTCCACTCTGGTTAGACCTCACTTGGAGTACCATGTTCAGTTTTGGGCACCACAACAGAAGAAAGATGTAGAGAAACTGGAGCATGTCCAGAACAGGGATACAAAGATGGTGAGGGGTTTGGAGACCAAGACTTATGAGGAAAGGTTGAGGGAGCTTGGTCTGTTTAGCCTGGAGAGGAGACGACTAAGAGGTGATATGATAACCATCTTCAACTACTTGAAGGGCTGTCATATAGAACGGTGGTCCCCAGCCACCGGGCCATGGCCCGGCACCCTGTCATCGGGCTGCGGCTCCCTCTCCCTGCCCCCCCCCCCAGAAAGAAACTTCCCAGGCCGCAAGGAAATCGGCCACAAAAGCTGCCGATTAGCTTGCGGCCCGGCAAGCTTCTTTTTGTGGGAGGGGGGGGAGAGGGGGGAGTGCTGCGCATGTGCATTTGCAGCCTCGCATGGCAAACGCACATGCGTGACTTGGCCTTCCATGCGCGGCATGCGCGGCTGGGTGATCACCCTCCCCGCCGCCGATATAGAAGATGGAGCAGTGTTGGTTTTTGTTGCCCCAGAGGGTCAGACCAGAACCAGTGGGTTGAAATTAATTCAAAAGAAATTTTGGCTCAACATCCAGAAGAAATTCCTGACAGAGCGGTTCCTCAGTGGAACAGGCTTCCTCAGGAGGTGGTGGGCTCTCCTTCTTTGGAAGTTTTTAAGCAGAGGCTAGAAAGTCACCTGACAGAAAGGCTGATTTTATGAACTTAGGTAGATTGTGAGTGGATGTGCCAGTTTTTCCCTCTTGTGGCCCTTTCTTGTGTACCCAGGGAACTGCTGATTACCACTGTGGGATGGTAGGTGAATTTCCTCCAGGCCAGGCTGAGTTCTGGAGATATCTGGTGTGTGTGGGCATGAAATGTGGGCATGAAATTGGGGTCACTGTGGGTAGGCAGGTCGTTGTAAGTTCCTGCATTGTGAAGGGAGTTCGACTAGATGACCCTGAAGGTCCCTTCCAACTCTTTGATTCTATGATTTTTGTGTGTGTTAATCCAAAGGGTTTTATTATAGTTATATAATTATTGCTTGTGTTGGGGGTGCACAGGGAATCTGGTAGTCATGTGGCTCTTTTAGTTGATGGTCATTGTGAATGTAGCTTTCTGTGACCCACGGAGTAATTACCACCACACTGGACCCTGCATTGGTAATCTCAGATCTAGAAGTGGAATCCATATTGCTTTGAGTCAGCATCACAGCGGTTTCTTTGATAAAAGAGAACTAGTTGTAGCCCTAGGTAAATTGGGCAGGATTGCCAATCCCTAGCATTTGCAGGCAACAGATATCACTTACCCTGGAGAAACTGGCTGCTTTGGTTGGTGGACTCCATAGTATTATACTCCACAGATGTCCCTTCCTGCCCTCAATCCCACCCACTCTCAGCTCCAACCCCAAAGCCTCCAGGTATTTCCAAGCTGGCCACCTTATGGACAAACTTGCCAGCATAATTCCAAGACCTTTCTTGTGCAAAGCCGGAAGTGATGCCATAGTGTTGTGGTGATGGGTAAAACAATGGCATCACTTTCAGTTTTTTCACTGAAAGTGGCACCTTGCACTGGCACAGTGCCAGACAGCCATCCTCCCCCACTCCCCCCCCTGCCCCCAGACTATGAACCAGTCGGAAGGTCCAGGAACCAAAACCAGGAGGCCTCCAATTCAAGGGGAAGACCCAACACCCCAGTGGTCCATCCAGCCTGAAGCCATAACAGGCCAGCTAGAAAGTCAGCCCCTCAACCCCCAATGGATTCAGAAAATGCCTGCCTTTGGTTCTTGACTGAGACATCTGGAAAGCCAGAATAAAGGACAGGATGGATCGTGAGCTGGATAGTATTGCCACCTCCTTTCAGAAAACCTCCCTTGTAAGCAGAATGAGTTGTAGTAAACCAACATGGCCCTCTCAAAACTAGAAATGGCCAGACTAAGAAGGGAACAGACCGAGGCCGGTGTGTCCCATAACCAGCTGTGTTGAAAACAGCCCACAAACCAGCCACGTATGGTGGCGTGGAAAGGGCTTGGCCGCCTCCCGTCCCTATCTTGGTCTTCACAGGCTGACTTCAGGAACTGGCCTCATGAACCTCTGGTGGCCCCTCCACATATGGCTGATGGGCTTCGTCCAGCTTGGTGGGTCAGAAGAAGCCGCACAGGCCTGGAGGCCAAATCACACGGGCCTTTGTTTGTTCTCCTTTCCCTCCGAAGCAATCTCAGCAACGCTGAGCGAGGCCGAAAGTTCTTTAAAACCAAGGAAAAGTACAAACTGTTCTCTTCGCTGGCAGGAGATAGTCCGTTTAGATGGTAGAGAGGGAAACTAATTACCATGGAAATTAAATCAGCCATGGAAGCTTCTCGCCTTCTGTACTCTTCAGCCGAGATACAATCTGGCTTGCTAAGATTCGCCAGCAAGGAGGCGGGTGGCTTTCTTCACAGTCCAACCCCTGCTGCAAAGGACCCTGCTAGGTGCTCTATGTGAGATTCCCCTGCGTGTTGCAGCTGGCAGCAGATCAGTATCCCTGCCAATAGCCCAGCTAAAAGAACATTTGTGTTAAGGTTTCACTTAGATAAGTGAAGTTGTGGCTCTAAGATTTCGCCGCATGGTCTATCACATTTTTTATCCTGCCCTTTCTCCGAGAAGGTTAGGATGGTGTCCATCAGGGATCCTCAGCCTATTTGAACCTTCGGGCATTCCTGGGATTCTGACAAAGGGTCGTGGGCACAACTGCAAAATGGCTGCTGTGGGAGGTGGAGCCAACCATAAAATGGCTGCCACAAGAGGCACGGCCAACCAGAAAATGTAAAGGGGAGATGTCATGTCCATAATTCTAACAGTTCCAACATTTCATGGAAAATCTGCATATATGAGGAAGCCTTTAAAAATAAACACACTGTTTTAAAATATTTTCTTGTGTACACACAGCTTATCTTCAGCCACATGGTGAAGATTCTTGTGCTGTGGTGGCAAGCTGCTGCCAAAACAGCATGTTAAGATCCAGCGACCAACCAGAAGCCCTGCTGGGCGAAAGCTCCCTTGACTCTGCCCACTTTCTAGAAATACTTATTGGACACCTGGAAAGATGTCAGCCCATGCCATGGAGCCCCTGATGAAAAAGGCTCATTTTATCCTCTTAAAAACTCTGTGAGGTAGGTTAGAATGAGAGAGTATGACTGACTTAAGGTTCCCCCATGAACTTCTTGGCAATATGAAACTTTCCCCAGTCCTAGTCCAGCATTTTAAACGAAGATGAAAATGTTCAAACAAGATACCAGTTGCTCTGTCACTCTTGAAAACAAATGCGCTTCCGGATTTGAGTTCGTCAGATGTTTGAACCAGACAGTGAGAATTCACCCAAGTTCAAGTCAGCTGGAAAAGGAGACTTTCTCTTTTTGCTCATTTCTGTACCAACCGAAGCGTAGCCTTTGAGACAACTGAACAGTAGACTATGGGATCGAGCCCTCAACATGATCAAAAGTCTGGACCAGCAACCAGCAAACACAACGATCCTCCATACAGCATGTGCTCCCTCAAAAGGGTCTCCCCTGATCAGTGCCTGCCGTCCCAACAAAAATTGAGTCCACTAGCACCTTGACGACCAACAAAGATTTATTCAAGGCATGAGCTTTTGTGTGCTCATTCCCTCTGTGGAAGTGTGCCTGCACATGAAAGCTCACGCCTTGAATATTTGTTGGTCTTCAAGGTGCTATTGGACTCAATTTTTGTTGTGCTGCTGCAGAGCAACACTTGAATGTATCTTGATGGAAGGCACCACATTCAGCTGCTCGGAATGGAACTGCATCCTCCTTACAAAGAAACTTGCCGTCCCAATGTTATTCTTGCGCTCTGCTCAAGTTCCACAGGCAGTACGCAAACAATTCCCCTTTGCCTCCCTTGCCAGCTATTGTTCAAATGTCAGAGTTGCTTCCTTTAGTGCTGTTCTGCCTCTGCAGAGAAGCCATTCCTCTCTCCCTAGTTATAAGGGTATGATTCTCATTCATCTTGCAGTCCAATAATGGGTTCGCAATCGGCCCTACCTCTACACCAGGGGTAGTCAAACTGCGGCCCTCCAGATGTCCATGGACTACAATTCCCAGGAGCCCCTGCCAGCGAATGCTGGCAGGGGCTTCTGGGAATTGTAGTCCATGGACATCTGGAGGGCCGCAGTTTGACTACCCCTGCTCTACACGGTAGTGTCAGCCATTGGAGGAAGGACTGCCGCTGGGGGTTTTCAAATATTATTTTGTTAATTTATTTCTTAATTTGTATCGATTTTTAATTTATATAATTTTAATGGGATGAAATTAATTCATAGAATCATAGAATCATAGAGTTAGAAGGGACCTCCTGGGTCATCTAGTCCAACCCCCTGCACTATGCAGGACACTCACAACCCTATCGCTCATCCACTGTCACCTGCCACCCCCTTGAGCCTTCACAGAATCAGAATCAGCAGTGTTTTCAGCTTAACATCCAGAAGAAGTTCCTGACAGTTAGAGCGCTTCCTGAGTAGAACAGGCTTCCTCGGGAGGTGGTGGGTTCTCCTTCTTTGGAAGTTTTTAAGCAGAGACTAGATAGCCATCTGATGGAGAGGCGGATTCTGTGAACTTAGGCAGGTTGTGAGTGGGTGGGCAGAAGGGACTGTGTCGGAGCTTGGTTCTTGTGGCTCTTCCTTGCTGATCGCCACTCTGGGATCATAAGATGAATTTCCTCCAGACCAGACTGACCAGGGATTCTGTTTCTTTTGGGTGGGGGGCATCATCTGCACATGGAATAGGGAACACTGTGGGTGGGCAGGTATTTGTGAGTTCCTGCATTGTGCAGGGGGGTGGACTAGATCAGTGGTCCCCAACCTTTCTGAGGCTGGGGACCGGCAGGGCATCGGGCTGCGCCCGCGCGGACCATGCCCGCGCATCGGGCCATGCCTGCGGGCTGCGCCCGCACGGCCCGCGCATGTGCGATGCGCGGCCCGGCCCTGATTCCCTCTCCCCGCCCTCCCGCAGTAAGAAGCTTCCCAGGCCGCAAGCTTGCGGCCTGGGAAATTTTTTACTGTGGGGGTGGGCGGGGAGAGGGAGCCGCGGCCCGGCGCCATGGCCTTCGCGGCCCGGCACCGGGCCGCGGCCCGCAGGTTGGGGACCACTGGACTAGATGACCCTGGAGTTCCCTCCCAACTATGATTCTAGGTTTGGGGAATTGATAAGAAAAATAACAAAATTGAATGCTGTAGATCCGGATTGCTCAACCAGGGTTTCATGACAGCCCTGGAAGAGTTTCCTGAATGGGTGTGAGTTAATTCATTTTTAATATATATTTTTATTTGTTAAATGTTTATTGGATGATATGACCATATGTGCACCATATAAGAACCAACTCTTCATCTTCTTCTTCTTTTTCAATCCACCTACCCTTCCCAAAATGGCCAATGATGAGCCTGAAGGAGGTTAGAGAGGGAGGGGCCATGGGTGAGCATGTACCCAGCTATGCTTCCCAACCATAACCTGCACAATTGGACCACTTCTGGGGTTTCTCGCAGATGGGGGAGGGGGTGTTTCCAAGAGTTTAAAAGTTGAGAATGGCTTCTGTAGAGTGTTCAACGTTTGGTAATGCCAGGTGAAAGGTGGCTCTGCACATGAGCCCGAGGATCCCTCTTTTGTCTCAGAACAGATGGCGACCCTCAGCCCTCAATGTGCACCTTGCACACTACAAGCAGAAAGCGTCCATGCTCTGGGCCCCCTCCTGCACACATTTTGCATTTCTCTAGTTTAGGATATGCATTAATCACTTTCCTGCGGCTTTCCGAGATTGCGAGTTTTATTTATAAATGCGATAATCACCGCTAATGGGAAGACGTGTCGTTCAGGAAGACGCATCTGGGGATGTCAGGAGGGTTATGGTACCTTCAGGGGCATCTGCCGAGGGTGGATTATTCTGCCTCGGACTATTTTCTTCTCTATGGGACCACTGGGGCTCTTTGTGCTCATCTGGGCTCATGATTTAAGGCTGCTTTTAACAGGACGGCAGCCTCCCATTGTGTATTTCAGCCAATCGGGTTTAAGATCAAAATACAAAGGGATGCAGGTTCACCCTTCCAGTGACTTTCCACCCACAAATAGGGATAATCATTGCTCAGGCTGTGTGTTAGAAAGACTGGGTCACCTCTCTGGCTGCTTATTCATTGCACAACTTTTACATTGTTGCGAGCATTTTAAACAATCATCTTACTTTTCAAGGAGGCAGAGGGTTGAGCATCTAATTTTGGTTCGCCTTTCATCCTTTTGGGGCTTAATGCAAGGTATAGGAACAGGTGTCACTTCCCTGTGCCCAAAACTGCACAGCCTCAAACATCCTAGAAACAGAATCTTTGCAACCATGAAGAGAAGAGATAGCAAAATCTCCTTATGTGCCAGTGCTTTCCCACGTTCTGTGGAGGGGGGGAGAGGGAAGTAGCGGGAAGGGCTTATTTTAAACTAAGTGGGGACACTGAAGGACACAGGGTCTGCCTCCTGATTCACTCAGGCTTTAGATCTCTTTGCCTTTATTCCCTTCCCCAGTGTTCACTGACTTGGACACAGCCTCCCACATATGTTGAGACGGAAGCAAGTAAGAGCAGAGAACATAGAAGATCCCTGTCGGATCAGACCAGTAGTGCGTCCTGCCCAGAGTTTTATTCCTCACAGCAACCATGCAGCTGTGTCCCAGCACAACATGGCTAGGGCACACAGAAGTGCTGTGAGATTTGAACCTGACCCCAGGGCGATCCCTCAGTCTGCTGTGAGTCAACTGCTGGCCAGCTGGCACATGCTGGTTGTTCCTCTGGTTGTACCCATCCAGCATCAGCCGGGGTCCAGGCCTTTTCCTTCATGGAAAATGGACTCCCTGAGAAGATGTGGGGAGCCACACCACTGAAAGTTTTCAGGACCTCCCTCAAGCCTGGCCTGTTTTCCAAGGAGTATGAGCAGATGGCTTAGGAGGGGGGCAATTCGGGGGAGGGCGGATAATTCCATTTGGTTTTAATTTGTAATTTTTAAATCTTTTTTTTTTTGCAAGCCCCTTGAGCCGAAAGGAAAGGCAGGGCGGGGATGTTTCAATCAACCAAACAATAAAGGAGTCAGTAAAACCTCCTTGGCCAGCTTGCAGTGTGATTGTGAGTGTGGATTGCAGGGTGTTCAATGGCCAAACAGGTTTGCTGAAAAATTTGGGACATCCTCAGTTTGAGGCAGAGTCAAGATCAACTGGTATTGCTCTGAAGTTCGGAAACTCTTTAAACAGAACTCTGGGTGGAGAGTCAGTCAATTTGGCTCCGTTCCAGAACAGCTAGATGGACACTTGTACAAAAATGAGAATCGCTCTCTGGGCAGACATGAGTGGACCATGGCCAGCCAGAGCTGAAGTGTGTGTGTTGTACCCTGCTTCTTTCTACCTGAAGGAGTCTCAAAGCGGCTTGCAATCACCTTCCCTTCCTTGCCCCACAACAGACACCCAGTGAGGTGAGGCTGAGAGAACTATGACAGCCCAAGGTCATCCAGCTGGCTGTATATGGAAGAGTGGAGAATCAAACCTGGTTCTCCAGATTAGATACCCTTGCTCTCAACCACTACACCAAACTGGCTCTCCAAGAGAGTAAGACTGTAGTAAAACCATTGGGGACATTTATGTAAAAACCTGTTCTAGGCAACTACTAGGCATATTCATTGGAACATTTCTCAAATGCTTCTAGCAAGAGCTGGTGTCATCTTGGACGTGTGTTTTATTAACTCCCCAAGACACATCAATGTGATGCCCCCCAGAAGCAAGGGGGTACTCCCCCCCCCAAGGAATTCTAATGTACTCTGACACATACACACTTCCAGTTAACCAACAAAAAAGTCTACAGGGATCTTTAGCCTTCCCCAACGCCCAGTTATTTCTGCTGGTGCCCTTGACATATGACCCATCTTTTAAAGGTGCTCCAGATGTGCCATGTTCTCATGATGATGTGGCCACAAGATCAATCGCCATGCTTCAAATGTCAACCATGGCAGGATGTCTCACCATGCAAGAGCTGAGTTTCCTTTTCTTTTTAAAGAAATCGTTAAATGGATGGTTTGGTTAAAACGTTTGGTTTTGTGGACTGAATCCAAAAGGAGCTGCCCTAACATGAAACCAGTACAAAATAATCTGGAGAAGCTCCTGAGGGACCCCAAAGAACATGCCTGCCAGCTTGTTTACTTTTCTCTTTGTCTCTTCTGATCTGGCGCAGAGACTCCGCAGAACGGTAAGGAGGCTGCAGTCGTTGACTTATTGAATTGATGTTTTCATGTCTATTTATTTACTGGGATTGCCGTTGAATGCCTGATTGTTGTTCCTGACCCTGAGCCTACCAAGGAAGGGCAGGTTCTAAGATTAAAGATGATGATGATTTTTCTAGCAGAACTATTTGTTTTCTTAAAGGCTTACACGTTAGGCCTGGGTGGCAGGTTGCCTAGGAGATACCTTTTTCAGCATACTTGGTGAGGTTACCAACCTCCAGGTGGGACCTGGAATTCCACCGGAATTATTACCGCTCTCCTCTAGATCAGTTCCCCAGGAGGAATCGGCAGCATGAAAAGATGGACTATATGGAATTACATCCCCCAGTGCTCCCTTCCCTCTTCACCCTCCACACCAGGGGTGGGCAAACTGTAGCCCTCCAGATGTCCATGGACTAAATTCCCATGAGCCCCTGGAGGGTCGCAGTTTGCCCACCCCTGCTCCAGATGCCTAGCAAGATCTGGCAACCCTGCATTCTCTTCCAAAAGGCACACTCTTACAAGGAGTCTCCTGCTTAAGGAATACAGGGACTTTCTGTAAATCTAGCTGGGGGCTCAGAGGCAGCTCTGTCAGTTAGGGTGCCATCTCCCTGGTTCGGCCTCCAGGATCAGTTTTCCTCTCTTTGTCATTGGAACTTCTGTCTGCCAAAAGATTGTTGTAATCCAAAGTGGAAATGGATCATTCTGTCTCAGGCATGTCAGGGTCTTTACAGTGACAGCTGCTGCCTGAAGGAGGGAGCCACACTTTGCCGGCTGGCTCAGGGACACCCTGCCAGACAGAAGTCGTCTTAGCAAAAAGAAGAGAGAGAGCTTCCCTTTTATACCATCAGATTCCTGGTGCTTGCAGGGACATATCTGTGGCAGTGGTTGTCGCAAAGACCCTTCTCTGTGGTCACTTCAGTCTCTGGAGGGGCACAGAACAACAGGAAGTGGGCCCAAATATTTATTCTTATTTATTGTACTTGGGGCCAAGCCCATTGCATTCAGGAATACAACGGGTGCTAGATTATGGGGGTGGAGAGCAAGAAATCTGCGGACGGCTTCCCCCTGCCCCCAAGACCTAGAAAAGCTGCAGGGAGCTGTTAGGGAACTCACCGGCAGGGGTAGGTCTCATTTGGCAGGGATCTGCAGCCTCCGAGCCTTGGAGGGAAGTGGAAGGAGGAGGGGGTGGTCGGGGATGGGTGACAGAAGACGATTGGCTAGCTGCTGGATAAACAGGCAAGCCGGTTGGAGGAGGAGACACTCAGGAGCAGGTCAGCCGCCCTGAGTGGGTATTAAGCACCGAGTGACACTTAAACCATGAGACATGCTCCTCCTCCAAGGCCTTACCAAAAATATTAAGTGGAAGAGATATACTTTTATCCCACCCTTCCTCAAAGGAGCACCAGTGGCATACTTGGCTTTCTACCCGGGAGAGCAATTAGCCATTGTCACTAGAACAGGACACTATTAAAAAGGCATGAGCCAATATCAGGGAGAAGTACATCGATGGCTTTGTACGGAGATGGTCTAAAGCAGGGGTGTCCAAACTGTGGCTCTCTACAGACCACAAGTCCCATGAGCTCCTGCCAGGACTTGCTCCCAAGGGCTCATGGGAATTGCAGTCTGTGACTTCTGGAGAGCCACAGTTCGGCCATCCCTGACCTAAATCTCTGTTCCTTGGAGAAGCAGCAGACCTGGGAAAGATTCCTGCCTCACTCCTGAGATACCCACTAGTAATTATGGCAGACAATTTTGGCTTGATAAACCAGAATTCTAACTCAGTAGGTGGCAGAGTGATTATCATAAAAGCCTGGCAGCACTGAGACATAACAGGCTTATAATAGTCAGATCGGCAAAATACCAGCCAGTTGACATCCCTGCTTATGAAGAAAGAAACCTCCAAGCTATTTTTAAAGGTGATGTTTTCCAGGAAAGCGTTTTTGTTGTCTTCCCAGAAGGTTTCCAAGGCAGTGCCAGATGTGTTTCTGTCAGGGAGGCTTTAGCAAGCGGGGAGGTCTTGCCTTCGAACTCACTTTAGGGGCTGGATCCTTTCCAGCTCCGGCTTTCTATGAAAAATGATGTCACTCCAGAGAGGATGGAAGCCAAGGCTCCTAACAGCATCACGATGGATCAAAGAATCTGCAAAGAGCCGCAGCAGGGTGCCAATGAAATTGTGCGCCCCCTTTCCTGGGATTCGGCTGGATGATTTATCAGCTTTCCGCCAGCACGTTGGAATTAAGATGCTGAATTGACATTAATATGCAACGTGGCTGCAGTGCGTTTGGAATATTAATCACCCATCCCGTCACTGTAACATGAACAATCTGTTGAGAAAATAACTCCCTTTCCTGCACCTGGAAGCTCTTGGGCAAGTGCTGGAGAAGAAAGTGGTGAAGAAGATCTCTCTTCACCATGACTAGGACTTCCCCAGGGAGCCAGGCAGAGGAGGAGGCTAGCAGAATGAAATGCTGAGGTTTGCCCGCCGACTTGGAAGGAGAAGGGGACAGCCGTCTATGTGCTTTATTCTTTGTTTCTTCATGTGGACGAGAGCAGGTATCACAGAATTACGATAGCATGTGCTCCCCCAGCTAGGAGTCTTTTTAGAGAAAATGTACTAGATGAATTTGAAGATAATTTTCAACTGCAGATTTGGAAACCTAAAAATGAAGTCTCAGACTACCAGCAGTAGCAGAAATAATAATGATAAGGTTGTCCAAAGCCAAACATCATCAACTGGGCCCCCATACCTCCCTCCCTTGTACCTGTAAATTAATCCTCTGAGAGGTTTGCAGTGGCTCTTTGGTCATTGGGAACAGCTGCCTCTCTCTGTCCCAGTCCCTGTTTCCTACTTCACAGGAATGTTGTAAAGGTGACACAAGAGGGAACTTGGATAGGCTCTGAAGTACTATACTTTTAAATATATTATGCTGGCTTTAGGGAAGCAGTTGAGAGATTTGTTGTGATTCCAAGAGGTCTCCAGATCCTACCTGAAGGTTGGCGACTCTAGAAGGTAATAAGAAAACGGGGAGAGGGGGAAGGCTCTGTGGGTTTTCAGGAAAGGGAAAGGCATAATCGTGGGAGAGGGGAGATGCCTCCTGCAAGGCCTTGCAGGTACCCACTAATATACTAAAAGGTATTCAGGGAAGCAATTCTTAGTGGGTTTCACAGAATGGAGTGGCCCTTCTCCCCTCTTCATCCAGCCCCAAGAACGGAAGTTGAATCAATGATATCAGCCAGACCAGGATCCAAAGATGATGGAAGCCATCCAGCTGTTTCTTCTTTGGATGCCAACTGCTGCCTGGGAAATTCATGGATATTCGGGGGCAGTGCTAAAAGAGCACAAAGTTTGGGGAGGAAGCCTGGCAGGGATGTAATGTCATTCTAGGAATTCCATTTCTCCTAGATTTTGTGATGTAACATAGAGTCCACCATCCAAAGGCGCCATCTTTGTAGCCATCTGGAAGTCATCTGTCATGACAATGGAAGTGCTTTTGCCCTTTTGTGTTCCTGAGCTCAACAACAATAGCGATAAGAATTGTATCTCTATGCTAGGAACCACAAGAAATGAAACCACTTCCCTTTCCAGTGAGCTGGGTCCTCAGACTTGAATACATGCCGTGGAGGCTGTTAGCATCACTTCAGCTGCCAAGGAGGTAACTAAAACAGCCAAGAAGGCGCCAGGAAGCTCTCCCAGGGCTCATTCTGAAATCCAGCCAATCATATTCTTAACAGACTAGGATTGAATTGTGCAGAGCCTTCCAAAATTGCCCTTCTGATTGTTTTCACGGCCCACTTTCCAGGGGAATTCCAGACCCTGCAAAGACCAGGAAAGAAACAGAGCAAAATGCACATACCCCAATCCTGCTTCTGGGGATGCAACTTTCCACTGCAACTCCATGAATGTATGTGCGGGGGGGGGGGGGGGGCTGCTCAAAGTTCCTTTGGCAAAAGTCTAGATGGGGGGTGCCCTCAACTTCTTTTAGGTTTTATTTCTGTCAGAACCAAATAATTGACAATGTTATTACTAATAACAATTCTTACCAGATGAAGAAGAGTTGGTTCTTATATGCCACTTTTCTCTACCCGAAGGAGTCTCCAAACGGCTTACAGTCGGCTTCCCTTTCCTCTCCCCACAACAGATGCCCTGTGAGGTGGGTGAGGCTGAGAGAGCCCTGATATTACTGAAGAAGAAGAGTTGGTTCTTATATGTCGCTTTTCCCTACCCGAAGGAGTCTCAAAGCAGCTTACAGTCGCCTTCCCTTTCCTCTCCCCACAACTGACTCCTGTGAGGTGGGTGAGGCTGAGAGAGCCCTGATATTCCTGCTCAGTCAGAACAGCTGTCTCAGTGCTGTGGTGAGCCCAAGGTCACCCAGCTGGCTGCATGTACAGGAGCGTGGAATCAAACCACGCTCGCCAGATTAGAAGTCTGCACTCCTAACCATTACACCAAGCTGGCATGTAAATGCTTCTCCTGAGAGCCAGCATGTTACAGTGGTTAAGAGTGGAGGACTCTAATCTGGATAACTGGGTTTGATTCACCACACCTCCTCCACCTAAGGCCCGCTGGGTGACTTTGGGCCAATCAGGTGTCTGTTGTGGGGAGTTGAAGGGTAGGCGATTGTAAGCCACTTTGAGACTCCTTCAGGTAGAGAAAAGCAGGGAATAAAAACCTTTTCTGCTTCTGCTTCCTTTGTTAATTTATTATTTTGTAAAGCTCCCCTACAACAGTGAGGAGTGAAAGAAAGATGAATCAGTCAGTAGCTTTATGGCAAGCATAAGGCCTGGCCAGGCTTGAGGTGTAGCACAGGCTCTCTCCAGAGTGTTGGGTAGCTACTGGTGCCCCCCACACTCTGGGCCTTTCGACTAGCCAGAGGAATCAGATGTATTTTTAACAGCTGTTATTGTTTTGTCATTCAGACAAAATGAAAAGATTGATTTCTGTTAGTCTTGGAGGGAGAGGAAAAAAGCCGGGTTTGTTTTGCTCAATCTTTCCTGCCATTTATCTTTCCTACGCCACAACATTGACAGATGTTGGCTGAAAAAGCCAATTAAAGATGTTCTCCAAGCGGGGGTCCCTGAGGTCCAAAGCTAAAGCTGGACGAGGGCGGATGTATGAGTCAGGTGGAAACTTTGGCCAGACTCTGTCTTCATCACATGGCAACTTTTGACTGAAATACTGGATGCTCCTCTTGAGTCTAGTCACATCCTGCTTTAGGATGCTTAGGGCTGATCCTGTGTTGAGCAGGGGGTTGGACTAGATGGCCTGTATGGCCCCTTCCATGATTCTATGATTCTACATGATGAGTACTGTGGTCACATCACTGGAAAAGACAATAACGCTAGGAAAAGTGGAAGGCAGCAAGAAAAGAGGGAGGCTCAATGTGACATGGATGGACTCAATCAAGAAAGCCTCAGTTTGCAAGACCTGAGCAAAGCTGTTAACCACAGGACATTTGGAAGCACATTAATTCATAGGGCCACCATAAGTCAGAAACAATTTGATGGCACTTGACACACGCACTCAGTTTACTAGTGTTCCCCAACCTTTTTATTACCAGGGACCAGTCAACGCTTGACAGTTTTACTGAAGCCCGGGAGGGGGGATAGTCTTTTGCCGAAGGACATCACCGCCGCCTGAGCCCCTGCTCCACTTGCTTTCCCGCCGGCATCCCTGACTTCCCGCTGCCTGCTGGGGGGCAGTGCCAGCAGCAGCTGTGCAGTGCCACACCAAGGAGGAGCCCCAGCCATGGCAGTGGCTGGAGAGCACCCAAGGTGAGCTGGCAGCAGAGTGGCAGGGCAGCCACCGAGGCAGCAGCCGGAGAGGAGGACAAGGAGGAGCTCCTGTCCAGTACGGACTGATCCACGGACCGGTACTGGTCCCCGAACCGGTGGTTGGGGACCACTGGTTTAGACCAACAAACACGCATGTAGTCACCACAATGATAGTCAATGTATTTCTGGCCATGCATATCTGTCTTCCCCAAAGCAAAGAGCCAGTCCTGACTTTGTTCTGCCTCACTAGAGCAGGAGACGAGCCCAAGTGACTTCGCCTTTGTGTTTGCCTAGAACACCTATCTGGAAACCACTACCTCCTTTGGAATAGGATGCTTGGTTTAGAATGCTACAGGGCAGCCATTTTGTGCTTGGTCATAGCTCCTCCATGGGAGCCATTTTGTGCTCACTCCCTATTAATGCCTAGAAGTGGCTACGATGTAGAATCTTCAGGTTCAGTGTAATAATATTATGGGGCAGGACAACTATTTATAGTATTTGCTTGTAAATCTTCTAAATTTTGTTAAGTATTTTAGAACATTAAAAATATAGATATTAGAAGTGAGAAGAAAAAGAAAAGATAGATAAAGAAAACTAAGAAAGAAAAGGTTTCCAATTATAAGTATTATCATTCATTTATTTCCCGTATGATCAATATTGTGTTGCCATGGGGACAGGCAGGGGAGAGACTTTGGGAGGTGGTTTACCATTTCCTGGTTCTGCATCAAGATGCCTCATGTTCTACTACCCAAATCCTTGGCGGTCTCCCATCCAAATAGTAGCCAGTGCTGATGCTTAGCGTTCAAAATCTGATGGGATCAGGCTTGCCCGGGCTATCCAGGTCAGGCCATTTTCTCTATGATGAATATAAATCTAATAACTCTCAGCAGGCCTTCATAGACACCTGCGTCAGCCCTGTTAGAGACCTTGGTGGACATCTGGAATGATACTGCAGAACTTTCCTGCTGTTCTTAAATCTGGTAGCAACCCAAACCCATTCAAAAGACCACACAGAAGAAGTGTGTGGTGAAAAGCCCAGTCAAAAAAAGTAGAGAAATACACATGGGACATAACTGGACCTTGTTTAGGCGAGGGGATGCTTGATACGGTTTCTCAGCCTTCTGGTTTCCTGATTTGCCGTATCATCAGATTATGAGTTTTGCAATCTACATCTCAGAATCGCAAAAATTCTTCAGTTTTGCTAAGAGAATTTATCTTAAACTGTAGGAGGAGTGGGAAGTCAAGGGAGGTGAAGAGCTCTCCTTTTCTGCTTCTTTATTTTTGTACCATCTGCTTTCTTGCCCAAAAAAGAGGAGGAGGGGTAAGAAAGAAACACAGCCTCTCCCATTCCACTGACAGAGGAAGGAAACAACCCCCAATCCACCTGAGATGAAAGGAAGTCCCCTCCACCATGCATCCAGACCAGTAACTCATACAGAGACACTCTAAGAGAGAGGAAGGGCATTCATCCAGATTTCAAACACATCTGCAACATCAGGCAACCTCAGTATTTATCAGCGGACCTAGCCAGGTACAGCTACTTCCCTCTCCGAGGAGATGTCTCTGTCGCCCAAAATTGAAGTGCTTTGAATAGCAGACTTTTCAGAAAGCCCTTGGTGTTTAATCTCTCTCCGATGAAACCACCTATAATATATGGACTGTGGACCAGCAATCTTTCACGTGCAATTGACGGCTACTTCAGAATATCTCCAACAAACCTGCTCACCTTGACACAGTCGCTAAATAATGGCTTTTTCCAAAGACATATGCTGTAAATTCTGGACCGTTCACAAAGACAGTGTTGTCTTGTGGTTGAGGCAACGGCTGCCCAGAGCTTGCCAGTTCTACTCACGCTCCGGCTATTATTCTTCAGAGTTGCATAAAATTTTGCACCGAAAACATGGACTCCCGTACTTCAATCTACCTTTATATTTCATGTTTCAGAGCGGAAACGTATCTCCTAATTTTGTACTCACGGGGGGTATGTGTCCTCTTGTGACATGATGAGCAGGTACTCAAGTTGCTCACTAAACAGTGCGTAGGTTTCATACTCCTTTATCGCTCGTTTGCATACCCAGGTGGCTAAGGCAAGGTTGTAGGTTTTATTTACTTAACTTGAACTGTTTAACCCCTCCCATCCTCCAAGGAGCTATGAAGAGTATCCTTGGTTCTCTCTCATCTCTCATCTCATCTTAGAATCATAGAGTTGGAAGGGACCTCCTGGGTCATCTAATCCAACCCTCTGCACTATGCAGGACAGTCACCACCGTCCCGCTCATCCACTGTAACCTGCCACACCCTTCTTCTCAACAACAGAATTCCAGTTTTAGGCTGAGAGCATTTGGCTGGCCCCTGCTAACTCAGTGAATTTCATGGCCAAGGGAGGATTTGAACCTGAGTCTCTTGGGACCCAGACTGACACTAACCAGGAACCACACAGGCTGTTCCACTTACAAGAGGCCAGCCTTAGAGAAGCTTTGCTATCCACCATCTGTGAAAATAAAAGGCAATCATGTGAACGCATAGGGTTGCCAAATTCTAGGTTAGGGGTAGTCAACCCATGGGAATTGTAGTCCATGAACATCTGGAGGACCACAGGTTGACTACCCATGCTCTAGTTGACACCAATATTACAGTTGATCAAGATCAGTTCCCATAGAAAAAAAATGGCCAGAGATGGCTACCATAGATCACCACCACCTAATAAGTTGAACACACCTAACTTCTTCAGATGACACTGGGAGGAAAGGAGGAAGTTGAGACATGTTCGCAAACAGAAGCGTCAGCTAAAAGGGGACAAGCTCATATACAAACTGCGAGGCCTGTAAATAAAATGCACACAAAAAAATAAGCAGGCGTTTGCAACACTCAAGACTAACCCGTTTAAACCAAGCTATTTATTCCATTTACACTTTATCTAAAACGTTGCCGTTTGTCCTTATCCACAAATGGATCCAAAGCAAGTTTTTAAAAAAACACATTAAAACCACGATGCAAACTCCCAAACCGCCTAGCAAGAATTTTACACTATCTAAAGAGCGGGTCTAAAACCAATTTCATCCGGCAGCCTAAAAGCCTTCTGAAGGAAGAACATTTCCACCAAATCTCTCAAAAGCCATCAAGGAAAATTCTTGGCATTCGCTTTATCAAGGGTATCTTCCAGCTGAAGGTCTACCAGCTCAAACTCCATGTTTTGAATTATCAACAAATCAGACTCTTGAAGGCAGAAATATTAAATGCATCCAGCATAATAGATCCCTAATGCAGCCCCCTTGTGCGCTAACCCCATTCCTTGGTTCTGCAAAGATGCTGAGAACTTCTAAGCAGTGGGCAGGATGGCAGGAGTCAACTCTAGTGTCTAACCGCCGGCTCACCAGAAAAGGGATCTGCTGAATGTGAATGCCATCAGCGCAGGCTTAAGCAGAAGGACGTACTTAAAGCTACTGATTCAGGAGCCGTCAGGTGATACAAAGAGCCAATGGGATTTTAATCGGACTTTTAAAGGCCTGGTTCTTCATTCCAAGCGTTCGAGCGTATTGTAAAGGCCAAGCTATTATTGAAGGGCTCTTCCTAGCCTCTTGAGCTATCAGCCTGCTTGCCAGAGCGTGTCCAGCCTCAGTTATCATTCACTCGTTTTTGGACACCGCAAGCTAGCAAATGGGTGATGGGAAAGCTTGGGCTGCTGCTCCACAATTTGGTGTGTTCTGGAGAGCCAATTTAACTTGTTGAAAGCCATAAAGATGAACTATTTAAAAACATAGACAAGGCTTCAGGTGTCAGCAATTCACACTTCTGTATGAGAGAATGGGAAAGACCCTTGGAGGGGGGCGTCAATAAGAGCTTAAAAGGATGTGATGGGGAAAATTATGGGATGAGATAGAATTTTGAAAGATGGCAATTTGGATTCCCTATTTAGGTCTTGCTTCTTTCTTATGAGAAACAGACATTGAGCGTTTACTTTCTCACCAGTTTCCCATTCTTGGGTCAGGGTTTTTTTTCCTTGTTAAGATTATTCCCTTTTTCAATGTTCCTATTGTGCCAACCACCTGTAAATAATTTAAAATGATGTGCAAACTAGAAAAGAGTCACTGTTTTTTAAAAAGACCTGATGAAGATAGCTTTGATTCTCAAAAGCTTATACTATGGACATTTCTTTGGTCTCGAAGGTACTACAGAAATTTCAGGGCATAAACTTTCGAGAATCAAAGGGAGCTAAGCAGGGTTGGCCTTGACTAGTGATTGGATGGGAGACTTCCAAGGGATACCACAGTCAGGATGTGAAGGCAGGCCATAGCAAACCCCCTCTCATTGTCTCTTACCTTGAAAACCCTACAGAGCTGTCATAATTCAGGTATGACCTGATGGCATTTCCCATCGCCACCAAAATGCTACTGGACGCAAATCTAGTACAAACCAAATTCACCTGTGGTCCTCAAGATGGCGGCCATTGGTACTATTGTATCTGCCAACACCTTTTCTGGGGCTGCCAGGTGTGTTAGGAAGTGTCTAGAGGTAGGAACAGCTACTGCCCATCAAGGCCTCTGAATGACTACTGGAAATTTGATTGACTGTACAGATTTTCTAAAAAAAAACATTGCTTTGGCAACAGCTACCCTCACAACACAAGGATCTTCATTGTGTTGCCAAAATTAAGCTGTGGCAATAGTTTTGTGGCTTGCTGTGCCTCCCATGGAAGCCATTTTGTTGCTGTGCCCACCATTACAGTATTCTAAATATGCCAGCAGGCGCAAAAAATGCTGGAGAACCTTACATATGCAACAGGGGAGGCAGATTTGGGAGACATGCTTGTTGGTTAGTGAGATCTCTGCCGTACTTCTGTTTTCCTTCCTGATGCAGGCCTTAAAGCCTGGACATGGCCAGAGGCACAAGGGTGAGCAGAATGGCAGGAGCCAAAGGGCTCTAGGCCCTTGACTGTTGGACCTCCATTCACAACCTACGGCCTTGAGTGGACCAGTCCACTGCATTCAAGAGCAGCCAAAGGCATGGTGCACTGTCCTCTGTTTTTTTTCTGATAATTTAGATTACATATTTGCACATTGCTTTGGGTTCCCAGAGGGGTAAAGGAAAAGCTGGGTGAAACTATCGAAACAGGAAACAAAATTGGTCTTATCATCTCATCCCGAAAAAGCATACATTTCCGCCCGGTGATAGATAGCCAAATGGATCCTTGACCCCCATTGAGCCCTCCTATGCAATTTTAATAAGCCCAACCTTGAGAGAGGGAATAAGAGACTGAGACCCTTCTGAATAATTCACGGCCTTTGTTGTGTACGGCAGAAGAGTCCCTCTCATGTCAGTAAGTGATAGGCTCCCATTGATTCCCTCCTCCTCACAGTCCCTCGATGAGAATTAAGTTTAAGTTTCCAATAGTAAACAGAGACAGTGGAGGGCAATCCAAGCAAAGGCGGCAGTGATCATGGCGAAATGATACAAGTTTTCTATCCCTTTATGCATGTTCGTGGATGCTTGCGCATGTACACGTGCATGAAAGTGATGCATTAGCTGTACTGCACAAATGATGAAGCAAAGATCCCGTTGAGCTGGCAGGCCAGCAATCACAGGCTTGGTCATCCTCCATTATGGATGGCCACTAAATTAAACATCCATCCAGGCTAACCAAAGAGGCCCCTACACTGAAATCCAACAGAAGTTACTCCTCCATAGATTTCTTTTCAGGGCCAGCATTAAGAATGGGAGGGCAGTGGTAGTTGAGGAGTCCACTAGAAGGAGTGAAAGAGTTGGGGTACTCTTTATAAAGAAGAAAAGGTGCAATTTCCCCAGATGGATTGGAGGGCCTGAAGCTACAGGGACAAGCCCTCTCACCTCAGAAGCACTCCTTAGTATAACAAAACTATATATATTAACTTTTTAGGTGAAGAATTGTATTGTTATCTGCATCCCAATGCCATCCATCTTGATCATTCAAAAATACCAAAAACTTCAGTGAAGAACAGAACGCCCTCCCAACACAGAGCACAGCTGCCCATTGGTGCATCTTCAAGGGACAGCCCAGACACAAGTAGAAAGTCTGAGGCCCTGGTTTGTTACTCATTGGTTGTCGTTGGCTATGTTTCATTATTGTTTCAAGAGCCAGTTTTGGTATAGTGGTTAGGAGCGCAGACTTCTAATCTGGCATGCCAGGTTTGATTCTGCACTCCCCCACATGCAGCCAGGTGGGTGACCCTGAGATCCTCACAGCACTGATAAAACTGTTCTGACCGAGCAGTGATATCAGGGCTCTCTCGGCCTCACCCACCCCACAGAATGTCTGTTGTGGGGAGAGGACTGTAAGCCGCTTTGAGCCTCCTTCAGGTAGAGAAAAGCGGCATATAAGAACCATCTCTTCTTCAAATATGATTTTTTTCTGAGGTTGGTGCATCTTCAAGGGACAGCCCAGACAGAAGTAGAAAGTCTGAGGCCTTGGTTTGTTACTCGTTGGTTGTTGTTGGCTATATTTCATTATTGTTTCAAATATGATTTTTTTTCTTGAGGTTGGTTTATAGTTATTTTTATAAATGCAGGTGTCACAAGGTGGGATCACTCATGGAGGAGGTTGGTGTAAAGGGGAAAAAAACATCTCTTGAGCTGTGATGCAGACCATGTTTGCTAGAGTTCTGCCAGGCAATTAAGAAACAGAAGTCTTGGTTCAAAATGGTACTCGAGGTTGACCACAAAGGATGAGATAATGTAAATTGGGAGGAGGTCAATACCCACAATGGGAATGAAATTAATGCAGTAGCGAAAACAAATAATGGAAATTATAACAAAAAATGAATAAAGCTATTGAAGTGCATTCAAGAACATTATTACATTCTGCAGCAATATTCTACCCCAGTGATAAACACTGCAGTGCTCACCAAGGTATTTCCTTGTGCTATTTAGTTCTTTCCCAAAACTCGTATTTCCCAAAGCACAGAGTCAATCCGAGCTTTCTTCTACCTTGCTGGAGCAATACGGTGATTTCAAAGATCCCACCCTTGTGTCTGCAGGGAGTGCCTATTTGAAAATAGCTTCTCCCATCACGAAAGACTATTTAAAACTGCAATCCTGGAATTTCATTTATAAAATGTACATTGCAAGATAGGATAAGTAAAGGTATCCCCTGTGCAAGCACCGAGTCATGGCAGACTCAATACGGGGTGGTTTGAGCCAGTTTGGTGTAGTGGTTAGGAGTGCGGACTTCTAATCTGGCATGCCGGGTTCGATTCTGCACTTCCCCACATGCAGCCAGCTGGGTGACCTTGGGCTTGACACAGCACTGATAAAACTGTTCTGACCGGGCAGTGATATCAGGGCTCTCTCAGCCTCACCCACCTCACAGGGTGTCTGTTGTGGGGAGAGGAATGGGAAGGCGACTGTAAGCCGCTTTGAGCCTCCTTCGGGTGGGAAAAGCGGCATATAAGAACCAACTCTTCTTCTTCTTCTTTGCCATTCCCTTCCCCAGTCATTACCGTTTACCCCCCAGCAAGCTGGGTACTCATTTTACCGACCTCAGAAGGATGGAAGGCTGAGTCAACCTTGAGCCGGCTCCTGGGATCGAACTCCCAGCCTCATGGGCAGAGCTTCAGACAGCAGGTTGGCTGCCTTACCACCCTACGCCACAAGAGGCTCTGCAAGATAGGATAGGTACAAATAAATATGTCAAGGGGTCCTCCACAAATCACCAGGTGCAGGTGGCATACATCCAAGAGTTCTGAAAGTACTCAAGTGTGAGGTCTGGTGGGTAGCTAATGTAACTCCTATCTTTAAAAAAAAAAAAAAAAGTTCCAGAGGATATTTGGGGATTTACAGGTCAGTCATTCTAATTTTGATACTGGGTAAATTGGTGGGATCTGTTTCTAAAGACAGAATTAGTAGGCACACTGATGAACAAAAGCTATTGATGAAGAATTAGCATGGACTCAGTAAGGGAAGAAATTGTCTCATGAACCTTTTAGAGTTCTTTGAGTGGTGGAACAAATGTGGACAAGGGTGACCTAGTAGATGTTAGAATAATAAAATCATAGAATCATAGAGTTGGAAGGGGCCATACAGGCCATCTAGTCCAACCCCCTGCTCAACGCAGGATCAGCCCAAAGCATCCTAAAGCATCCAAGAAAAGTGTGCATCCAACCTTTGCTTGAAGACTGCCAGTGAGGGGGAGCTCACCACCTCCTTAGGCAGCCTATTCCACTGCTGAACTACTCTGACTGTGAATTTTCCCCCCCTGATATCTAGCCTATATCGTTGTACTTGTAGTTTAAACCCATTACTGCGTGTCCTTTCCTCTGCAGCCAATGGGAACAGCATCCTGCCCTCCTCCAAATGACAACCTTTCAAATACTTAAAGAGGGCTATCATGTCCCCTCTCAACCTCCTTTTCTCCAGGCTGAACATTCCCAAGTCCCTCAACGTATCTTCATAGGGCTTGGTCCCTGGTCCGTTACTGCTGGTTTGGACCCCATCAATTTAAGATTTTTTTGCTCCAGTTTGCATTACTTTGTACTTTCTCATGCTGAACCTCATTTCCCACATTCACACCCACTCGCCCAGCCTCAGCCAATCCCTCTGGCACACTTTACAGTTCCTCCTGTTTCTCACTGGCCTGAGCAACTTAACGTCACCCACAAACTTAGCCTCTTCCCTGCTTACTCCCAATTCCAAATCATTAATGAACAAGTTAAAAAGCACTGGACCTTGAACCAAGCCTTGCAGTGCCCCACTGCTTTCCACCTTCCACTGTGAAAACTGCCCATTTATACTCATGCTCCGTTTCCTGTTAATTAACCAGTTTCTAATCCACAAGGACGTGTCCTCTTATCCCAGGACTGCCGAATTTACTTAGGAACCTTTGATCAGGAACTTTATCTAATGCTTTCTAGAAGTCTAGGTAAACAACATGCTTTAGGATGCTTAGGGCTGATCCTGCGTTGAGCAGGGGGTTGAACTAGATGGCCTGTGTGGCCCCTTCCAACTCTATGATTCTATGATTCTATGATTTTATGATTCTAACATCTACTAGGTCACCCTTGTCTACATTTGTTCCACCACTCAAAGAACTCTAAAAGGTTCGTGAGACAATTTCTTCCCTTACTGAGTCCATGCTAATTCTTCATCTCTATGATTCTGTGATTCTATGATTCTATCTTGGAGTCATGGCAAAAAACTCATTGTTCAGAAGGGAACTGAAGACAAATCAGCCAGTATCATAATGCCCCTGTTCAAATCTCTAGTGTGGTCTCATTTGGAATGTTGCGTATAAATCTGGTCACCGCACCTCAAAAAAGACAGTATAGCATAGGAAAAAGGAAAGAAAAGGACAACTAAAATGATTAAGAAGATGGAGCGCTCTCCATATGAAGAAAGGTTAAAGTAGTTTGGGCTCTTTAGCTTGGCAAAATGTCAATTGAGGGCAGAGGTTTACAAAATTATGCATGGGACAGAGACGGTAGAGAAAGACGTCCTTTCCGCCCTTTCTAACATTACAAGAACTCAGGGGCGCTCAACGAAATTAAATGAGCAGAAGATCCAGAACAGATAAAAGTACTTCTTCACCCCCAAAAGTAATTAACATATGGATTTCACTGCTGCAAGAAGTGAAGGCAGCTACAGGCATAGACAGTACTTGAAACAAGTTGGTTTTTCCAGTTCAGATAGGCGTGGCTGGAGATCTCCTGAGATTACAGCTGATCTCCAGGTGACTGAGATCAGCTCCCCTGGAAAAAATGACCACTTTGGAAAGTGGTCTCTATGGCGCCATAGCCCATCGAAGTCCCGCCCCTCCCCAGGCTCCACCCCCAAAATCTACAGATCTTTCCCAACCCGGAGCTGGCGACCATATCCCAGTGTATAGATTTGAAGGCTCATATTTATAGACATTCTACAAGGTAAGAAACTGGCCTAGGGAGTAGGGAAGTTAAACTTACTTCAGAACTAATTTGATAGTCATCCACTCTCCCTGTGGAAAATTGTGAAGTGTCGTTCTCTGAGGGGCTCAACAGGAACCCAACACAGAGTTAAATTCAAGTGGGCAGCCGTGTTGGTCTGAAGTAGCACAATAAAATCAGAGTCCAGTAGCTCCTTTAAGACCAACAAAGATTTATTCAAGGTGTGAGCTTTCGAGACTGTCTGACTAAGAGTGCTTGCGCTCGAAACCTTGCACCTTGAGTAAAACTTTGTTGGTCTTAAAAGGTGCTACTGGACTCTGATTTTATTGTCCAAGTCCAACACAGTGTTATTCACACCCTCACCAAATTACCGTAGCGAGGATACTTTGGAAGAAACAATAGAAGTCAAACTGGCAAAAAATTCAATCCATCTCCAGCAGATGTGCCCATAGATATCCTGCCAGTGTGTACCATCTACAGACAAACATGGTGATACAATTCTTCTCTTAACTATGCTCCATTTTCCTAACAAGTTGTGCAAAAGCCCTTCACTAGCCTGGAACTCTTTCTGCCCATGCAGAAGAAAGGAAATATTTTCTCAGTATTTAAAGCCCTGCCTTTTTATGTTTCTGTAGGGGGCTGAATAAGTTAATCACCTTGAAATATTTTGCTGGTCAGATGTCACACTGTGGAGTAGGCTAGGGCATGGTGATAGGCCAATGCATAAATAAAATGATAAATCATTATGAAGCGGTCATTAAATTGATATATAATTCAAAAATGGTAGGAGCTCATGATGGAAGAGGGACATTTTATACCATACAGGGTTTTAAAAACACACACGCACACGCACACACATTGCAGTACACTCACCCTAAGAATGCGCTTATCTTTCTTGATTAGTCAAGAGACACAGAGGTACGCCCATCTTTCTCTCCGCGTCTCTCCCCAGAGAGTGAGCAAGAGAGACAGATACTGTCCCACATGCATATTAATAAAGCTATATTTTGACTGGCTGAGTGATTTGAAGTGATTAGCACTGGTGTGTTTTACCTGTCAACACTGCCACATGCAAAAAAAATCTCAGCTATTTCTCTATGGAATATCAAAGGAAGAACCTGGGAGCTTTTGAATCCTCTACCCCAGGGGTAGTCAAACTGCGGCCCTCCAGATGTCCATGGACTACAATTCCCATGAGCCCCTGCCAGCATTTGCTGGCATAGTCCATGGATATCTGGAGGGCCGCAGTTTGACTACCCCTGTTCTACCCCTTTAAATCCCCCAGAAATCTGGGTATCCTTTTATATGAGAGGCAGTGTGGGGTAGCGGTTAAGGAGCATGGGACTGTTTGATTCCCCCACTTCTCTTCAATGGGGAGCCTGCTGGGTGATCTTGGGCCAGTCAGAGTTCCCTGGAACGCTCTAAGCCCCTCCTATCTCACAAAGTGCCTGTTGTGGGAAAAGGAAGGGACGGTGATTGGAAACCACTTTGAGGTAGAGATAATATGGTGTGGTGGTTAAAGGACTGATCCAGGTTCAGCCCCCCCTAGTCTGCTGTGAAAGCTCACTAGGCAGCCTTCCTTAGCCCCACTGTGTCAATCTAACCTACTCTACAACGAATAAAATTGAGGCATGGGAACCAAATACCCTGCTCCTAATCTCTTTGGAGGAAGGGTGGAATACAAGTGTTCGGATAGATAAATGAGGAAGAAAGGCCATTTGTGCCCCTGACAAGTAGAAAGGAAGAAGAAAAATAATTTTTGGGACCAGACATTTCAACAGATCAAAATTCTCACTAATAGATCCCAGGATGAAGCATCTTCTGTAACACTGGGAGGAGCTGAGCTGCAAAGTGTGATCAGCTTCATACCTTGTTAACAGTCATGGTGTCCCCTAAAGATTCCTACAAATTTAACTGGTAAGAATTCTCTAACAAGATCCCTAGACGGTCCTGTTCAGTTCCCAGGATTCACTGAGAAGGGCAAATGGCCATGAAACCGTTTTAAGGTTTGTTCTCTAAGTGCTCCGGTTGAGGAAGACACAGGAGTCCTAACACTGCAGGGAGAGCTCATAGCTGGGAAGGTATCTCTAGGCTCGATACTCCAAAACACATTATGTCCTAAGAGCTTTTCCTACAGGGCTTTTCTGCACTCCATAAATTTAGTGTCATACTTACCCTCTGAGGACGCTATGTTCCAGCCACTCTGCATGATTTCACCAATCTTCCGCATCCAGCCAGCAAACTGCTTCCTATATCCGCCATTTTAAAGTGTGAGTTGGTGAATCCCCAAAAGTGGATTCACCAACCTAAAAAGCGTTGTGTTGAGCAACTAGGGTTCTCTTGTACACCTTGACAAATTATGTATCGATCCATTACCCATTGAGCTTTGCCACTGGATTTGACGTTGTGAGATGGTAAAATGAACTTGCAAATAATCCCTAAAGTGCATTGAAAGAGGATTGAAAGTGCATTATTCAGCCCCTGTGTGAAAGCATCTATCAAAAAATGGTGACTACACATACTGAGATAAGTGACATACATTGTAGTCCCCTAATATGCATGAAAGGAGCACTAGAAATGTACTGCAAGAAAGAGGAGGGGTTTGTTTATTTGATTGATTGATTGATTGATTGATTGGTTGGTTGGTTGGTTGGTTGGTTGGTTGGTTGGTTGGTTGGTTGGTTGGTTGGTTGGTTGGTTTCCTGACAATCCAGACAAGCGGCTCGGCGGGTTACAACATCGGTCCTCGAGTACAATAAAAAAACCCAGTAAAAATCCTACTAAAACAATATACAAGCAGCCCACTTTTCTCTACCCAAAGTAGTCTCAAAGTAACATACAATCGCCTTCCCTTCCTCCCTCCACCTCAGACATCCTGTGTGGTAGGTGGGGCTGAGAAAGTTCTGACAGGCCTGCTCTGTGAGAACAGCACTATCAGAGCTGTGACTAACCCAAGGTCACCCAGCTGGCTGCATGCAGAGGAGTCGCCAGATTAGAAGCCATCACTCTTAACCACTGCACCAATTGTCAACACGGTGAGAGTTTTCCTTTGAACTTCTGTTGTTGTGGATTTCATTGGTCCAGAAAGTGCTTGGATGTTTAGCGGGGAAGGGGGAGAACCTAAATTAAATAAAATTGTCTCAGTGTAGAATGTCGGCTACCCCTTTGTCTTCAAGCTGCGTTACCTTTTTAGAACCGCCCTGTCATTTTTCATGCCTGGGTCTCAACGCCCTTTCCTTTCGGAGATGCAGATTGTTTTAAGAACGCCGTAAAAAGGAGACACTGATGTGAAATGGAAGCAGCCGGCCTTCCAAAAATGTACTGAAACAGATCAACTCCTTTGGCTCCAACAATAGAATTGGCCACAACCAAACATGCTGTGCTCATTCTGCCAGCGGGTCATCAATAACAGCTATCAGGCAAAGAGAAGGAGCATGTAAACATGGGATGAATCAGAGTCAGAAATGTTTCCAAATAAACAGGGACACACACACACACACATACACACAAATATATTCTCTGATTTCCAGGAAGCATCAGCGACCGGTTTATAAATGTGTGCTTTCCAATGACACAGTTTCTAAACAAGCTATGAGCAGAAAAGGATGCTCAGTTTCCATAGCAATCCCCCAGTTGTTCCATGGCCAGATGTAGCATGTGCCCTGAATTTTGGGACATAAAGCCCAGCTGCTCATCTGTCATTCTTGACAGGAAAAGCTGAGATAGCAGATGTGATTCCTCAAGGAGGAAGGCTCGTTTTCAGCCCTAGTCCCATTTAGGCTATGGAACAAAGCAAAAACCAAAGGCAGAGGTCTTATCAGAGAGCCGAAAGAGTGGCACTGATGCTTGTGGGAAGAAGGGCAAGCCCCCCGCCCCCTGGATAGGACAGCGGGCATCGCATGCCATGTCTCTCCCTGAGACCTGAAACTCTTGTCTTATGTTTACAAAGTGAATCTATTAAACTGTCTTTGAAGTCAGGCTTCCTTCCCCGAACCCAGGCCAAAAAATAAGAGGGAACAAAAAGGATAAAATGAGCAAATTTTGCAACAAAAAGAAGGGATGAAAAGCAGGGAAATCAGTAACTAGGCTCCTGTCCCATGCAGCCTTCCATGCAGCTCCTGGAGTACCCCATTCCCCAGGAGCAACCAAATGACCATTTACACACTGGGAAGTTCACTGTCCCAGCTCCCATGCAGGAGCACAAATTGGGGGCGGATGAGGCTCATACAGCCAAATGCTCCATGTGGATGCAGGAAGAGGTGGGACAACCTGCCATGACTAAAACTCCAGCCTGCAGCCCAGCATGAAACCTCTAGCGCAGGGGTAGTCAACCTGTGGTCCTGCAGATGTTCATGGACTACAATTCCCATGAGCCCCTGCCAGCAAACGCTGGCAGGGGCTCGTGGGAATTGTAGTCCATGAACATCTGGAAGACCACAGGTTGACTATCCCTGCTCTAGTGCGTAAAAGGTCAATGAGAGACATTTTGGTCTTCATGAGAGGGGCCATAGCAGTCGGGCTTCTGTGCGTGGAAATATCATCTGGAGTTCAGCCCTAGGTGAGTGGCATGCTTCTTTTGAAACCACAGGGTCTTCAACTCAGAGAGTCTGCATTTCATCCAACCAGAGAATCTTCCCATCAGAGTCAACCTTTATCAAATCAGAGAATCGACTATTCTTCAAACCAGCTTGTGGGCTTCCAGGTTCTTCTTTTGGCAAGGCAGCCACCAGCAGGGGGAGGGAGGGGGGACGTGATGTATGCTGTCTTTTGGCAAAAGCCAAAGAAGAACGTACCCCTCTCTCCTTTCGTTTTGTAGGTCTGAGGATGACAGAATGGGAGCCCCTGAAGCAAAACACGGCAGTGCTTGGAATCACAAACAGCCAGGGCTTCGTGTACGGCCTGCCTGTGGATCTTTGCATCACTGGAGATTTGGTCTTGCTTTCGGGAAGAAACGAAATTTTTATTAGCCAGGAACATCTGGCAGGAATGTGCTTGTTTCTAGGATCCTTTTTTAGTCTTCATCTAATATCTTTCTCTCTTTTCCTGCAGAAAAGTCGGTCCTCTCCAGAGTCTAATCTCATCTCTACCTCAGGCAATTGGATACACTGGCTTGCAAAGGAGACTTCCCCGAGGACTTCAATTCAGGTTTGTGTTCAACAGCAAGAAAAGGGTAGACAGGCCCATATTGATCGAAGGTTCAACTCTTCTACTGCCTGAGGGTTTAGTGGTTTTTTTAAAGTCATCTCCATGTTTAGCTCCCCTTATTCCTACGGCATAGAGTGACAGAGCTTGATCTTCTTACTGAGCTCCAGTTTTCAAACTAGCCATAACATATGGATGCAATGAAAGGACATCAGCCAAAAGCCATACATTAAGGTCAGTGTGGGAATTCGGAACTGCAACTTGGCAAGAAAATGTGAGTTTAGAAAAAAGCCTTAAGGGATTAAAACAGTTAGATTAAAACTCTTTCTTTCTTTTCTTGAAGGGGGGGGGAGGAGAGGAGCCAAGCAGGGAGCCTCTTTCTTTTCTTGGAGGGGTGGGGGAGAGGATCGAAAAAGGCAGAGGAGGGAGGAAAAATCCAGGACCGACAGAAATTGAGAGAAATTAGGGGCTTCTCCTTTAAGCCAAGCGTGTCACATGACCAGGTGTAGCCTATCAGAGATTCTCTACCACGGAGCTTTCTTTCCCAAATGGATATTGAGGATTAAAAGCAGTCTGAGATATCGCACTATAAAGGTAGGGTCACACCGGATCAGTCCTTCTTGCTGCAGAAGGAAATTTTAAATCGCCCCAAATCCAAACGGAAATCGCATTCTGTGTAGAGGGCAGGGACTGAATCGATCTGGGGTTGGAATAAAAGCTCCGTGCAATTTACACCTAGGACCCAAGAAACACAGGTTCATATCATAAGAACAAAAGGGAGGCCATGTTGGATCAGGCCAAAGGCCCATCCAGTTCAACACTCTACATCACACAGTGGCCAAAACCCAAGTACTGTCCAGAAGGGCTATCAGTCTGGAGTCAGAACTCTAGATGTTTGGAGCCCGCCAGTGCACTGGTGCCTGTGCCTCCCCCCCCCCCCCCGCGGCATGGTGCTCGCTGCACCAGGGGTGATCGCCCACTTTGGTGGCCGATCACTCCTGGGCCCCGGTGCAGCAAGTGCCGTGCTGCGGGGGGAGGCACAAATGTGCAGTCATGGGCTGCTGTGCCTGCGCATTTACGCATACTAGAACACCCGAGCCCACACCTCCCCCCCCCCGGTCCCCATCCCAAAAAAGGTTGGGAACCACTGGACTAGATGACCCAATTCTTCCAACTCTATGATTCTCTATGAGTCTCTTCCAATTCTATGATTCTATGCCCCAACTGGTCTGAGAGGGGTAGTTCTAAATGTCCATTTATAAATAAATTAAAAAGTAATAAAGTACTGACCCTGCTTAGTTTCCAAGTTTTGACAAGCTCAGGCTATACTACACTATTCTGCATCCCCCAGAACTTCTCGCAGTACTACAATTTCCACAGTTCTCTGCAAAGATGGAAGTACTCCCATACCTGTTTAAGTATGCAACCTGCATACTTCCTGTACTCTCCATTGCTGACCCTCAGAGGTCAGAAATTGAGCAGGTTCCATTTGGCTTGGAAGGGCTCATTTCCCAGAGCAATGTTACTTAAGTCTGCCCTCTTACTTGGGAGTAAATCCCAGTGGGCTCAGTAGGACAATAATTAGTACACATGGAAATAATCATGCTGCCATGCTACAGTCCCATGAGGCATTTACTTGGGAAGAAACGCCACTAGACTCAGACATAATTCTTTGCAAATATGCCAAGGATCAGATGGTACGTCAGCAAACCACCTTGATATTTATCACCAACATGACAAAAGGCTATCCAGACCAACTAGTGCACAGGAAAATCTACTTCTAAAGTGCATTGAAAGTGTATTATCTATTGTGTGCAGAATAGGGGCTACAAAAAATACCCTTCCCCAAAGCAGCAATCTAGCCCCTTTTTATTAGGATAAACCAAAGAAATCATAAAATGGTATTCCAGTTTTTAGGTGCTCCAGAATTCTTCATCAGGCTAGGATCTGTAAAGAGTTTTGGAGCTTCTGCATGATTTCATCATCTTTTGTTTTGATAAAACCTATTACACGGTTTTTGTTTTTTGGATTTTCCTTTGGATTTCCATAATTACCCTGACATATGCACGAGTTCCATCAATGCTGGACTGGTTTTTAGCACTGGTTTTCCTTGAGGTGAAAGAAAGGAAAGGAGCCTAAACATTAACTTTTGTACATATCAAGTTATTAGATGCATTTTAGAACTTTGCTTGTATTCCAGGGGGACTTTCCAAGTCAGCTGTAACTGACAGAACTGGGGGCAAATGAAGTACAAACAGGAAACCAGCCCTGCACATCAAAGCCACTTGTGAATTATCGTGAGGAAGGGAAGACAAGGCATTTGCAATGCAAAGCGTGAATTAAAAATTGCACTTCCAAGTTCACAAGAAATATAAATCTGGAATATTTTATTTGCTTTTCAGATTTTATGTACTTTATAGATTTATTATTGGCTTCAGACATATCACTTGCAGGCAGCTCTCTTGTCTACCAAAAAGCACACAAACGTCCCATCAAATTGATGCACACGCTTGTCCCCTTTTATGGGTGACTGCAGCAATGGATCCTTCCCCCCCCCCAAACAACCAGAATATCTCCCCACCCTGCAAATTCACACTTTTGCATATTAGAAACTCTCCCTGATGGAGCCAGAAATACATTGTTTGTTATCCTTGGCAAACAAACCATCCCATAAGAATGTTTAACTCTGTACGATTTGGGGGAGAGGGGACTAAAACTAAAGGGCGGGTAAAATCTGAACTTTAAAACTTCCCTAAAACTAGACAATCAACCCCATTCATGGCCTGAACTGAGGATTACGTCACCATTGTGTTATTTCACTAGAGGTCATTTTGGAGTACCTGAAAAAAGAAAAAACATAGACTCTAAACCAGGGGTGGTCAAACTGCGGCCCTCCAGATGTCCATGGACTACAATTCCCATAAGCCCCTGCCAGCATTCGCTGGCAGGGGCTTACAGGACTTGTAGTCCATGGACATCTGGAGGGCTGCAGTTTGACTACCCCTGCTCTAAAGGTATGAACAGAGACTATGAAGGCCGCCCACTTCAGCCTGCCCAGTTCCTAAGAGAAGAATAAGAGATTCATCTCCATGATGCAAGGATCTCACTCTTGCTGTTTCCCCGGTGCTCTTTGTGCTTTCGATGGCCACGAGTGAGATGCTGATGGTGCTTTTGGTTTTGATCTCTGTTGTTTTCAATCATATCCTATTGCTTGATTCTTAAGGATGGATTTTGGTTAGTCTGTAACCGGTTTATAAACCAGAAATGATGGTTGCAAGACCAGGTATGCACATATTTTTCAGTGAATTACTACTGGTGCTGTGCATGTTTTAAGTTTGCATTCTTCCTCAAGGGCAGAATAAAATGGGAAGGAATAAATGCTTTCAATCAGAATCCTGTATTGCCAGGTAATAACTAAAATGCAGATACATTGCACTTTGTGCTCTATGGGGAAGCTAAAGTGGGGGGGAATCATGTACAGTTAGGACAAGGATATCTTCGGGCTGCTTCTACATTTGGGAGAGAAAAACAATGTTTGGTCCGGTAGCAGAAAGACCAAAGCCCAGGTTTCCAAGGTTTGAGCTCTCAATAGTCCATGTTCACTTTGTTTTGACTCTCAAAAGCTTATGCCCTAAAACTCTGGTATCCAAGGAAGTGTGCTGTACATTCAAAACATCATACCCTGAATAAAACTTGGTTGGTCTTAAAGGTGCCCCTGGACTCAAACTCTGTTCTGCTGCTTCAGACCAACATGACTCCCCACCTGAATCTACCTGAAGAACTGGTTGACCTTTCAGGTGTTACTGGCCTCCAGGCTTCTTCTTCCTCAGCAGACCAACACGCCTACCTGCTGGGAACTATTTTCTTGGGACAGGAAGTTTCCCCAGAGTTATTTTAAAGTTGTAATTAGGCCATTATCTAGTAATCATGCCCATTGAGGTTGGCAGAAGGGGTCGGTGGACATGCCAAAGCAGTCACCCTTGCCTCTGGGCCTCTAGAGTCTTGGCTTGGCTCTGTCCAGGCCTGGGTGCCTGGTAAGGCAGCACAGGTGGGCAGCTGGTGGGGCTGGTGGGGTAGGCAAGTGCGCCCCCCAGCTGCCCCACACACTCTGCCAGCATGCAGGGGGAGCAGGCACAGAAGAACGGAAGGGCCGGGGTGCTCAACAGAGGCAGAGCTG
Organism: Paroedura picta; assembly: GCF_049243985.1. NCBI lineage: Eukaryota > Metazoa > Chordata > Lepidosauria > Squamata > Gekkonidae > Paroedura > Paroedura picta. Next base: position 109,242,594 of record NC_135373.1, on the reverse strand, counting down.
AATTCTGGAACTGGCAACCCCTGGGCAGGTATGCAGGGGCTGTGGCCACCTCATGGCCGAACAGCCCTTGGCAGGCAGTGTGGCCACAACCAATCCCAACCAATGGTCCTTTACCAGGAGAAGCATTGAATGGATTTCATCACCCCCTCCGGGTGCAGCAATGGAGAAACTCCAGGCGGGAAGGAAGCAGTTGCTCCATGAGACCAATTATTGTGGCCACGCCAGGCTGCCTCCAGTTTCTGCCACATCTTGTGTACCGACGGGGGAAGACTTCCCTCGCCGGACAAAGTTCACCCCAGCTTTTGGTGTGCGCACACGAAGCCAGGGAAGAAAGGTTGCACTGTGCCATGCCTCACAGCGGTGGTGGGAGGGGCAGTGGGGGGTGTTTCACTTCACGAAGGTGGAATAGGGTCACAATGCTATCCCACCATCATGGGAGTGAAACAAATGCCCCAATTGCTTCCGTAGCACCGCAAAGCACTATGACGCTGAATGGGATACTGTGTGACCCTGCTGGGACACCGTAGGCAGGGGAGAAGCCAGTCCTGGAAGGCCTGGCCCTTCTCTATATGTACTGGCCCGGCTTGGCATGGCCACTGATGGCACCCATGTTACAAAAGGGAAAAATCAGTGTTCCCTTAACACAGGGCATCGGAGGCCCCAAAGTACGCCAGGGCCAGGGCCAAGGCCAGGGCCAGGAGGAAGCCCGGCTCATGGCAACGTTGTGCATCAGTGGGAATTTGCTCCACTACTCTGTGAGCACCGGCCCAGTTTATCTCTTCCATGCATCATAGGTCCAAATGAGGCATATTCTACCAATAAGAAAAAGGTAGTCTGGTCTCATCAGCGGTTGCTGGACAGATCCCTTGGTCTGCCGTTTTCTCATTGGCAGAATACCCCCACTCAGGGCCAATTGCCTTCTCTTTTAAGAAATGAGAAACGGGGGGCCACAGGATGCATTTTATCTTATGGAAAGATTGTGCTCCAGAGAAAAAGTACCAGTTCAAAATCCATCAGACACTTGCAGAACAATTTATGCAGAATTACCCCTCCCTGAGCCCACCGAAATCAAATAAGTTTGCATGGTGAATTCATCAGTCCTTGCTCCCTGAATATTCTGACATTTCCAATGGTTCTTCTTTTTCCCCTTGTGTTTACTCAGAGCTACCAAAATGGGGTTTGTTTATTTTTCCACTGAATGATTCCAAGATTACCTCTTGAATTGATTATGCCATCACCCGCCTCTCTAGATATTCTGTTTGTTATAGACATGGATCTTCTACGGCTTGTGCTCACATGTCATCATAAGAAAATACATTTCTTCCCTTTGGGCATGAAAGCCCTTCTGCCATATCCCCCCTTGTCAAGGGGGAACAGGAATGCCTAATGTCAGCCACATATCCCAAGGGGACTCTTCTCCCGTGATGACCCGTTGTTGTTACAACGTGATGCCCATTGGCAATAATGACAACCAGCCAGTTTTCTGGTGGCCTTCGGTGTATTGCCCTAGGCAAAGAGATGGGAAGGGCTGATCAGAATGTGGCTTATAATGCAAGAGGAAAGGACTCTGGCTGAATAAGCACTGGTTGGAGAGGTCTAGGAGGTGCAATAGTCCAAGGGGAAATTGATGAGCCAACATAAATATGACCACCCACGCCAAAGCATAATTCCAAGAGAAAGCCAAGCACTTCTCAGCCCATCTCTGAAAGTCAAGGGAGGGAAAGCCAGGACTGCATATTTGGCCGCAGAGTTCTGCTGACCATTCATACATCATCTGCGTTCTTGCCGACATACTTAAAAGACCATCTTAACATGCCAGAAAGCACTGAGGCGGGGGGAGGGGGGGACATCAATCTATGTCAGCCTCAACAAATTACATATGCCTTCCGAATCATCTAGAAGGTTGCCTTTGGCTCCCAGGGCTCCAAGATCAGCAGGAAATTGCACACTGGCACTCACATCGCAAACAAAACTATTAGCATGCCAAAGCGGTGGCGACTGAATTCACCATCACGGTATCCGTTTGGTTTGTCTTTTCCAGATCTAATTCGGCAGCATCCCCAGCATCCCTGTGCTTGTCACCAACGTGGACCAGTGCCATGTTCCTGGCATGAGCCAGATATTTACAGAGAAGAGTAATACTGACATCACATACGATTTCTGATTCTCTTCCATCCCTTCGCAGAACCCAAAGAATGCTGGTTGGCTGCCCAACACAAAGAAATATGGAAAGAAAGGAGAGACTTACGTAGGGCGTGCCACTCATCCTGCCGGATGGTCTTGGTGAGATTGTAGGTGAGGTTCTTGGGAATGGTTGCTGAGGAGTAGTGGTACTTGATGTATGAACACTGGTCAATGGCTCCTGGGAAAGGCAAGAAGACATTGCAGAAACAGAGTTAGTTGCACAGGAACAGATTTCAGTGAAATCGGGGTAAGCATCCAGAGGTACGAGAAACCATTTTTGTAAATGTGGTCACAAAATGATGCGACACACATCCGTTTCCCTTGCTTTCAAAAGCATGGATGTTGCAAGGGGTTTTTCATATTTTATTGGGAGCGACAATATAAGCCAGCCTTTCTCAACAGTGAAAAGTGATTTACATTGCTGGTTTCACAGAGAGAGACTTGGGGTATTTCTAGGCTCCCTTTTAGGTTGGAATAAAAATCGGAGGGGTGGGTTAAGTCAAAAATCTGTCCATCTCTTTGATTAAGTGCTTTTTGGTTGGACGAGACAACCAACCCCTTTGCCATCTGCAGCCAGACCTACAACCTGATGCTGTTTGGTATCCTCCGGTTTAGATCTCTCCTACCACTTACCTTCATAAAAGGAGCTTTCAAGCTACCTTCGGTCGTGAAATTACATCTGGCATGAACTGCAGCGATATGCCACAGGATCAGAGGGTGAGTCAAGCATTATGCAACCAAATTGCTAGTTACGACAGAGGCGGGCGAGCATCTTCCAAAGTTACTGGAGGTGTTCATTGTTTTGCTTTCTGCGGGCTCTCCTAGACGTTCTGCCTCTGACAGCAATTAGATTAGACAAAGTCAAATATTATAGGGGAGAAAGCAAAATATTTACATAAGTACCCGTCTGCCCTGACAGCGTGATGGGCTCCGGCGTGTGCCTTTGCCATCTGGGCACCAAATGCACACCCGGAATGAAAAGTTCCCCAACGAAGAGCTGCACTTAAAAGGAAAACTACAGTGGTCTTTTTTTAAAAAATGCCCCAGCTCTCACTCTCTGTCCAATGAAATAATTATATGGGTAACAACCTTCAAAGTTTGGAATGGATCTATATGAAAAAAACTCATGAGGACTTCTGTGTCATGGTGACAGGGTGACTACTTAAGCTGGGGTGCTCCTGAAATCTTTCCCTGAAATCGGGGCTAAAAACCTGGGGCACGTTTTTCTTTCTGAGGAAGTGAAGGAGTCAAGGAGTCCATGCTTACAAACTTAGCTACCATCCTTGAGAGATGGCACTCAGGCTCCCGGCAGGGTTTGGGGATGCAGAATCGGAACTCTGAAACAGCATGGTGGGCACAGTCACATAATGGCTGCAACAAAATGGCTGCCACAGAAGGTGGAGGCAAGACAAAATGGCTGCTGTTGCTTACCTTCAGTTATACTGTGAAGGCCATTGTGCTATGGTGGTATCTGCTGCCAAAGCAACGTTTTTTTAAAATCTGCACAGCAAATCAAATCTCAATGGCCAGACATAAGGCTTGCTGAGCAAAAGCCACGCCTGGCCACATCCAATTCCTACAAACACTTGTCAGGAATGAAGAGAGGTGTCATGGCACCATCTTGGGGATCTCTGTAATAGACTAACACATGTTCTTTCGTTTCCATTTTGATTTGGGAAATCCATTGGATTCTGACTGAACAGTCTGCTGGGTGAAATCAACTGTGCTCTGAGCACAAAGAGGTAGCATCCTTCCCCAAAAGAAGAGTGGGGAACAGCTCTGACCGGTGGTGCATGCTGCACCCTTAGGAGTGGAGGCATGAATACTGGCATGCACAATGGACAATACGCATCAATTTATTTGCTTCCTTCCTTCATTGATAGCATGCTTTTCTCCCCAATGGGGACACAAAGTGGTTTGCATTGTTCGCTTCTCCTCTGTCCTCACAACAACCCTGTGAGGTAGGTTAGTCTGAAAGTGTGTGACCAGCCCAAAGTCACATCACAAACTTCTATGGCAGAGGGGTGGTTTTAATTTGGTTCTCTGATATCCTCTAACCACTGCACCACACTGGCTCTGTCCTGCTGTATACCAAACCAGCTGTGGTTATGCTCCTTCTTGTGTTGCCTCCTTGGACGACAGTGGCTCACTAAGGTTTTTCCCCAGCACCTGTTACCTGAGAGCCTTTCACTGGAGCTGTCAGGGGTCATCTACATGCAAATCATGTGTAGTTGCTCTCCAGAGCATCAGGCAATCAAAGGCCTTTCCCAGTTTCTGTCCCTTGATAGCCTTTAATCAGTAATGTCAAGCATTTAATCTGGGACTTTCTGCCTGCAAAATATGTGCTCCAGCACCAGTAAAATGCTTCTGTGGCTGGAATTCAGCCTTACGTTATCCGAGACCCTTCCAGTGGGAGCTCTCCTCTGGACTGCAGGACACAAATCAGGGTTTGCAGGGGGGAAAGAGGGCAATTATCTGGTTCGTTTAAAAAAAAAGCACTAGTATCAAAGCCCATTTTAAAAATGGGCTTTAAAAGGGGCGGCAGACAGGAGGGCGTGAGAGGTTGGCCGCAGCTTCCTTTGGCCCGCAAAGTGGGATACATGGAATGGAAAGTCCCCTCCTGCCGGCAGTGACAGAGCTTTGCAGCCTGCAAACTCTCCCCCCCCCCCCGGCTCCCTCCCAACAGGAGCATACCTGTGGGCCGCAAAGCCCTGTCGCTGCCTCTCTCCTTATGGGCAACAATGGAGGCCGCAGCCACAAGGCTTCTAGCAGGCAAGGAGGGAGGGGGAGGGCCAATCAGGGTGGACCTGGATGGAAAGGGCCCTGAACAGTCTCCTCCCAGAAGACTGTTTCCCAAATATATAAGGGAGCGAAAGTGTGAAGAATCAGCAGTAGCATGTAGCCATTTGCCCAACATGGCAACCATCCTGAACCCTCTCCTTTGAAATCAATGGGATTTTGGGACCAATGACACCCCAAGAAACCAAAGTGGACCAATGAAAAATGGAAAGACTATTGCTCATGACTATCAAGTGCTCATATTTTGCCAACAGCTAGGTTTTAAAGACACATTTATCTGATTTCCAGTCTTTAGCAAGAAATGGTGAGATAAAACACTGTCAAATTCACTATCCGTTTAGGTATACAATACTTTTCACAGATACATTGTTAAGATGATCTTGTTGCTAATGATTTTGCAATAACACAGTTTAAACTATTTAAATTGAATTTATTTGAGCCTACAGCCCAAATCCTGTACATGCATTTCTTCATGTACAAGATGAAAATTTGACGACCTCATATTCTAATAGCCAAGTCACCAAATCTCTGGATATGGAAATCCAGTGACTGAAGCTATGAATGGACAAGACAGATCTTTCTACAAACTCAATGTATTATTTACCAAACAAGTAAAATACCACAACACCTTTAGAGATTACCAACAAAAGTAAAAAGGCCTTAAGTTTGCAGAAAAATATGAAATCTCCCAGTGCCTACCAAGAAACTCTAAGCCTGCAGAGGAAAGGATGCGCAGTAATGGGTTTAAACTACAAGTACAATGATATAGGCTAGATATCAGGGGGGAAATTGAGTCTGCCATGAAAACGCTAGAGGGCGTCACCCCAAGGGTCAGACATGACCCGGTGCTTGCACAGGGGATACCTTTACATTTTACCTTTACAACGATATAGGCTAGATATCAGGGGAAAAATTTCACAGTCAGAGTAGTTCAGCAGTGGAATAGGCTGCCTAAGGAGGTGGTGAGCTCCCCCTCACTGGCAGTCTTCAAGCAAAGGTTGGATACACACTTTTCTTGGATGCTTAAGGATGCTTTGGGCTGATCCTGCGTTGAGCAGGGGGTTGGACTAGATGGCCTGTATGGCCCCTTCCAACTCTATGATTCTGTGATTCTGCCTTTGGCAAGGAATGGGGGTGTTTGGGCCCGCATCCCCAGAAGAACTCTAGAAGAACCAGGAAGAACTATAATCCATCAGAACACCATGGGAAGAGGCCTTTCCCACATAAGGATACCCTCCAATAACAATATTAACACTGATGTAGCTACTTGAGAGGCAATATTTCTCGAGCAGCAGGAGGGTTAATGTTTTATGACTGATGTTAACTGTCCTGAGCCTTGTGGGAGGGTCAAGGAAGAAAAAGTGTATTATTATTTTATATTATTAATCCCAACACAGTGTGAACTTCTGTGTGTAAATCGTACACATTCAGAACCATAATCACAAGGCCCCACGCCTTCCGGGGACTGCTGCCCCTCCAGCCCTACATCTGGCCAGCTTTCCCTGCTCCCCCTCCCCAATTTCCCCATTTACTTGTACTTGAATTGATATAGATATATGCGGAAGTGCTATCAAGTCACTCCATATGGCTTTCAGTGCAAGAGACTTCAGAGGTGGCTTGCCATTGCCTACATCAACACAGCAACCCTGGTGGTCTCCCATCCAAAATCTAACCAATACTGAGCCTGCTTAGCTTTTGAGTACTGATAAGATCAGGCTAGCCAGGGCTATTCAAATCAACACTTAAGATCCTTGAAATGACTTGTATAGATGCAATGCCTTGGGTGTCTTCAGTGAAGTTTCTGTCTTTGTCACCCACCTAGCATCTCTCCTTTTCATCAAGCTGTTCATAGACAATTAATTCAAATGTTGTTCTTCATGCTGGCTTTGATATTTAGAAACATATTATTTCAACTCACTTGATAATGATTTAAATATGAACAAAAATGTCAAGCTTCAGCTTGTTTAGAAATTCTGCAGTGACGTCTTGTGATTTCTCTTGTGAGAACTTTGGCTGGTTGTGGATTCTCATAGTTCAATGCCAGTTAGCTGGGTTCCCATAAAGTATGAGAATGTCCATATATTTCTCAGGGCAAGACCAGATGAATGGACAATGAATGGTATCCTACCTTAGGCTGATGGAGGTTCCTAGTAATTTGAGGGGCTAGTCCACCCCTGAAGGAGCTGTTCGACCCTGACAAGACCTATCTTTTCTAATGTCTTCTTCAGAGTACAAAAGGTGGGTTGAAGGTGCCAGTTGACCACCAAGAAGGATCCTCCTCTGGATGGCCCTCTAAGGTCCCCTTCAGCTCCCTGTGATCCTATGACCCTGTGACCCTATGACCCTGACTCCAACCACATGCCCACCGAGCAAGCCACTTCTGACTTTGAGGATACCTGCCAGTGGCTTCCAAGAAACCCCAAGGACTCCTCTGCTGAGAACTTACAGCATGTGGGTTCTGCTTTTGCTAGGACAGGTAATTCTTCCAAACAACGAAAGCCCAACACATACTATGGTCCAATCTGGTTTGGAAACTTCCGTTCGATTGAGTACTTGAAGACTTCCTGATCAATAAATTGCATATTGTGGTCACTGTAACTATAACTTCATTCTGGCTACGATTTTATGAAATTTTTGGTTGAGGGTTTGTATCACTCAGAAAGTTACAGTTGTTTTCATTTACAGCAGAAAAGTCCAATGACAGAATGTTGACAGATCTGTCCTGGAAATACAGGGAGCTTTCTTTACAATTTTGCAGCTTTCTTTACAATTTTGCTCCTGGATATTAAATTGGATCCAACACAAGAATTTTATTTCCAGGGTCAGGAGGCTGCAGAGGGGGGAGGGAAGGGATGCAATTGTTCCCTTCTCCTTCTTCTCTCAGCAGAGCTCTGCTCATGCAAGAGACCTTCCCAGTGAAGTCATAGAATCATAGAATCATAGAGCTGGAAGGGGCCATCAAGGCTATCTAATCCAACCTCCTGCTCAATGGAAGATCAGCCTACAATCTTCCATTCCACATGGCTATTTGTTTGTTTGTTTGTTGTTTGATTTATACACCACCCCTTCTCAGGGTCACTCTCTTGGGACATTGAACAAAAAAAAATCCAATTTCCACAGTCAATACATAATAATAAAACAATAAAACCAGAGCAATGTAATTTAAACCATAGTAATATAAAATGTTTTAAAGTTGTGGTAATTGCCACTACTCAGCTTCAATTGTGATATGTTCTGGCTTGTCAGTATTACAATTAAGTGGTGGTGGTTGCGGGGGGGAAGAAGGGAGGCCTGGTTTTGTTGTTCTAATACATTCCCTATGACGCTGGGCAGGTCTTGTGGACGTTCCGAGAATTGTAATTAGAGTGGTCAGCTCAAAATTCCTGGAAATTTGGGAGCGGTGCTTGGGAAAGGAAGAATTTGGGTGCGGAGGGAGTTCAACCATTATATAATTCCATGAACTCCAGCATCCAAAGTTGCGAAATCCAGGAGAAATGATTAATGCAATCTGGACATCACTCGTAGTTCTGGGAGTACTCCACTCCGTCCCCCCCTCCCCAGGAATTGGAAACCCTGTTGGAAATGACTGCTGGGAGGGGACAAGAAGATGAGAGGACAGCAGCAACTCTGTTGGTCAATCATGGGATCCAGCCCACTATCTTTGAGCTTGCCTTCTTGAACCCTAATATCAGACCCCTACTGCCTCCACTACCAGAACCTGATATACCTCTAGAAGCAGCCGCCTGATGGTACCATCTCATTACACCTTCAACCAAGAGTAAAATTTTAACATGAGGGATACGAATGAGGCTGCACCAGATGAACACAGCTGGCTAAACGGAGCAGCTGGTGGGAAGGATAAATAAATACATATTCCAGCTCTGAAGTCTCCCAAGCAGGGAATTGTGCTCGCAATTTCTTTTTCACAGCCAGGCAAAGAGGCCCTCCACCAAAGAGGCATAGAGGACAACTACAAAACACAGTTTGAGCCTCTCTGTTAACAGTCCCCAGGGCAGGCTACAGATCGGAAGGGGGGAGACAGTCGTTGTTAGTTGGCTATTGTTCCAGTTCCTTGTATGTCTATTTTCATGGGCCATGAGGTTTAAAAAGCTGGAAAGTCTTTATTCCCTGTTTGTTTGGCGACAGAAGTGAAACGATCAATAAAGAATCACTGAGACATCGATTACTGGTAAAGATGCACAAATGATCCAGCAGCTTGTTGGAACGAGTCTGCATTTTAAGGGAGTCTGGCCACTTCATGAGCTGTTTGCAGTGTGGCACAAGAGCACCAGAACGGAGGTGCGGAAGTGGTCTGCCTTGTGCAGAATCGAAGCACTGGTCCAGCTTAACTCTGGATGGCCTTCTCCAGCAGCAGGCCACCAGGGGTCTTTCAAAACATTCCTATGAGATCTTCCCCAAAGGGCGATGCCCAGGATCAGAAATAGGGCTTTGTGTCTGAAAAACATTGGCCCTGCCACTGAACTTCCAGTCCTGTTGACCCAGGTGTGTGGCTGTTCATTACCACTGAGAAAGCAGTGGCTCATAAGAACATCTGAGCAGCCATCCGGGATCCATCCTGCCCACCATCGGAAGCAACACAAAATTGCCTGCCTTGCACTTTGACCTCTACACCACACTGGCTCTCAGCCTAAGTTCCAAAGAGATGTATTAATTTGTGATATTTAAAGCCTGTTTCTCAGAAAATTGTCTCCTCAAGCAGTTTGGATCAATATACAGATCAATGCCCCCATCCTCCCGTTTACAAACTAGAGGCAAAGGGAAGAGGAAATGGAGGAACAAGACAGAGACGGGAAACGATCTAACAAAGTCGAGTCCCAACTATCTGCTGCTGCTTTTACTCCTCGGAAAGGGATCCCGAGTCACCTGGCTAGTGAAAAGAAATTGGAGTGCGTTTCCTTTTCTTCCTACAGACTCAATAGGTAGGGCAGTGTTTTTTCAGACCAGAGCTGGGAAATTTCTGAGGATTCAGGAAAAGAGCCAGGGAAATACTGCAGCACACAATAGATAATGCACTTTCAATGCACTTTAGAAGTAGATTTTTCTGTTCTGCACAGGAAAATCCAGCTGCCAAAGCACATTGAAAGTGCATTATCCTATGTGTGCGGAATGGGCCAAGGACTAGGAGCCATGGGTTCAAATGACGGGAAAGGAGGTTCCATTTAAATATTATTAGAAAACATTTTCTGACAATTAGGGCTGTTTGTAGATGGAATATGCTGCCTCAGGGGAAGCCTCCTTTGTTGGAAGTTTTTAGAAGGAGAATAGGTGAGCACTTGTCAAGAATATGTGATTATTAAGTCCTCGAGTCGACTAGATGGCCTTTTGTGGTCAATTCCAGCTCTGTGTGATTCTGATTCATTCTGATTGTGAACGACGGCTGCCAAGACCCCAGTGTAGGTTGGTCACCCCCCACCCCAGCCTTCCATTTCCTGTTGCTACTCAGAGTGGCAATGAGAATCAATGTTTTTTAAAGGCCATCAGGGCAATGGCATACCATCATTTCTAGGGGAAATCTGGAAGTGACGTCAATCTTCCTAGAGATGTGTGACATAACTTCCACATTTCCCAGGAAGTGATGTCATGCCATCTCAAACAGCTCCTGCCGCAGATCCCTATTCCTCAGTCTCCTACTGGTTGCCAGGTTGTGCCTGTAACCCTATAAGAGAGGACAAGCTTTGCAATGGGGATGGGTCTCAGTAGAGTCCACCCTCCAAAGCAGCCATTTTCTCCAGAGGAAATTATCTCTGTAGATCAGCAATAATTCTCGAAGATCTTCAATCCTAATCTGGAAATTAGCATACCTGTTTCAAACAGGGAAGGGGGCAGCAAGCTTGGTGTAGTGATTAAGAGTGGCAGCTTCTAATCTGGATTGCCAGATTTGATTCCCTGCTTCTCCACCTGCAGCCAGCTGGGTGATCTTGAGCCAGTCACAGTCCACACAGCAGTTTTATCAGAACTCTTTCAGCCCCACCTACCTCACAGGGTGCCTGTTGTGAGGAGACTTTGAGACACCTTTGGGTAGTGAAAAACAGGGATATAAAACCCTACTCTTCTTCGAGCAGCAGTTCTCTGGCTGGGGGGTGAGGCCAGTCTTAGCAGTCTCCCCTTTGCCATGGGGTCACCCAAGGGGGTGTGATGCCATCTCTCAGTGGCTCTTGACCCTCTGAGCAATAACCGAGGTCAGAGCACCCTTCCCTTCTCTTCTGTAGTCTCAGGACAACCGGTCATTAACAGGCCTGATCAGGAAAGAGACAACGGATGAAACCACCGTCTCCTCACAAGCAATTGGCTTGCAGTCATTCCCTCGGTTAATGGGGGGGGGAGGGTCAACTTTTAATCTGTGATTAAATTTGGACTTGTTTAACCTACTTACTAAAACCGATTAAAGCGCGAGGCCTTTGTTTATTTAAATGGATTTCAAGTCTGCCACTGAGGCCGGAAATCTTTCCTAATCCAGAAGGCCTGTGCCAAGAACCTACTAGGAATCGGGGTGTGGTTGGGGGGGGGGGGTGTTTTGTTTTTTAATCCTGGAAAGCAATCCTTTTACCTCACAGATGGCAAAAGCAGTGACTTCTGTCACTTACGATAAGTCTCATCCACCCCTTTCCCTCTCCCGCTGTGTCAAAGCGTATCAGGGAATTGTGAGGCGAAAAACTTCCTCCCACTCACTTGACATAAGGGCTCCTCTCCTAACCAGACTAATAATGGGAAAATTTATTATTTATAAAGTCCCTCAGACAATGGGTGCGGGACTATTGTTAAAGTTTAAAAGGACCAGTCCTGCCTGCAGGCTTACAGCCCGGTCAATCAACACATTTTCTGTCAGCTATGAGGATTCAGACATCGGAGGAAAACTCTCAGCTGCCATATTCAGACAACCTGACAGACCATTCTTTACCTATGACAGGCACAGGTAGGGCTTATTCCCCATGCTCAGGCACACACACCTCTTTCTCCCCCTTCATCTTTCCATCCTATACAGAGTGGGATTTCTGGTTTAGGACCCTTAGGACCATTGCAACAGCTGCATGCAAATGAGTTTGTTTTCTTGTTTGTTCGTAGCCACCATCTTTGGACTCAAGTATCTACTGTTGGGAACTCTGGTGCTAGAGAAGACTCTTGCGAGTCTCTTGGACTGCAAGGCAAACAAACTGGTCAGTCCTAGAGGAGATCAGCCCTGCCTGCTCCTTAGAAGGCCAGATCCTGAAGATGAAACTCAAATACTTTGGCCACCTCATGAGAAGGAAGGACTCCCTGGAGAAGAGCCTAATGCTGGGAGCGATCGAGGGCAAAAGAAGAATGGGACGACAGAGAATGAGGTGGCTGGATGGAGTCACTGAAGCAGTCACTGTGAGCTTAATGGACTTTGAGGAATGGTAGAGGACAGGAGGGCCTGGAGGATCATTGTCCATGGGGTCGTGATGGGTTGGGCATGACTTCGCACCTAACAACAACAACTACTACTACTGTTCAGAATTACATATACTGAGGCTTCCCAAACCAGGATGCATTCATGGTGAGTGTGAGAGGGAGAGGGAGAGCATGAGCTCAGCAGAGAAGCTGAGTTCTTGCCTTATAATGTAATACAAGTACAGTGGTGTAAGTTTAGTAAAAGAGTTGGTTCTTATATGCCGCTTTTCTCTTAATAGCCTTCCCTTTTCTCTTCCCACAACAGACACCCTGTGAGGTGGGTGAGGCTGAGAGAGCCCTGATATTACTGCTTGGTCAGAACAGCTTTATCATTACTGTGGTGAGCCCAAGATCACCCAGCTGGCTACAGGAATCAAACCTGGCTCACCAGATTAGAAGTCTGCACTCCTAGCCACTACACCAAGCTGGTCAAGATATGTTGCATTAAAAATCATGAAACATCAAAAGAGGGAACAAAGTAATCCAATCTGTGTGCACATGTTAGGAACCTAAAAGGTTGAGCAGCAGCAGAATAGGTATAAGCATTTTTTTTAAGCTTTGAATTAAAAACAGTCCTAATTTATACTCTAAAAGAAATAATGTCGATAACATGGAAAAGTCCATTCAGACAGCCATTTGCTTCATGTTGGTACGTGCATCAAAAGTCTCCTTGTCATTTGGCAAGATGAAAAAGGTGACTAGGATGAGACAATCACCAAGGGGTAGATTCATCATTGGTATGGGCACAACAATGTCCAAACATACTCCTGGTAGGATAACAGAAGAAGAGGCCAACCAATCCAGACCAAAAGTCAATGTTATTCCATTTCCAAATGTGGTCAGTCAGATGCTTCTAGAAGTCTCACAATGGCCTATTATGAACGGCCACCGAAACGGCAATTTCGGGTCACATGGAAAATGCGGAGGGGGAAGACGCGAAGCAAACCGCTTACACACGGGACGGGACGCAACGGCGGCAAAACCCAGAATAACTGGTTATGCACGCGGCGACCCTGGCACCGCTTCTGGTTGAGCCCCGGTCGCCCGGAAGCTCCACTTCTGTGTTTCGCTAATGCGGCTTTTTCAGTGGCATGCACCGAATCTGCGGCCGGTTGCAGCCAGCGCTGTGCGTTATCGGTTATTTTAGGTGACGCCATTCCACCCCGAATGCGGACCTCCCCCTCCGTGCATAATGGGCCAATGAGAGCAAGAAAGCAAGAGTTTCTGTCCTTCAAGACTCAGTGTGGTATAGAAGAAGAAGAAGAAGAAGAAGAAGAAGAAGAAGAAGAAGAAGAAGAAGAAGAAGAAGAAGAAGAAGAAGAAGAAGAAGAAGAAGAAGAAGAAGAGTTGGTTCTTATATGCCGCTTTTCCCTACCCGAAGGAGGCTCAAAGCGGCTTACAGTCGCCTTCCCATTCCTCTCCCCACAACAGACACCCTGTGGGGTGGGTGAGGCTGAGAGAGCCCTGATATCACTGCTCGGTCAGAACAGCTTTATCAGTGCCATGGTGAGCCCAAGGTCACCCAGCTGGCTGCATGTGGGGGGGGGGTGCAGAATCAAACCCGGCATGCCAGATTAGAAGTCTGCACTCGTAAACACTACACCAAACTGGCTCTAAAGTGGCAGGCTCTAATCTGGAGAACCAGGTTTGATTCCCCACTCCTCCACATGCAACCAGCTGGGTGACCTTGACCCAGTCAGTTCTCTCAGAGCTATCTCAGCCCCACCTGCCTCCCAAATCACCTGTGGTGGGGATGAGAAAGAAAATACGATCGTAAGCCACTTTGAGACTCCTTTGGGTAGTGAAAAGCAGAGAATAAAAATCCAACTTTTCCTCTTGTCTCCCAGCATCCGGTCTCCAGAGGCATATAACCGTATTCTATAAACATAGACATAGCTGTCCTCTATCATTTTGTCAGTCACATGTAAAACTCAAATTTCAAAGTACCTTTAATGGCATCATAAAAACAATTTAAAGGAAGTAGTTCCCAGCAAAGCAAATATAATTAATCCATATTTTAAGAGTAAAAAGCTTTACATATAAAATGAGCGACAACGGCTGAACTTAGAGAATCTTTACCATCCAGCAGGTAGTGGGTTATCATCAAAGTACCAAGATCTTGGCTTCAGTAACGGCATAAGGGTGTTTAGAGCAACAGAGCAGAACAGGAGTTTTCAACTCACTGAATTAGCTTGACAAGACCAGAGTCGTTCATTGTAAGGAGCATGGCTACATCTACCTCTTGACCATGCTGTTGGTAATAAATTCATCCAGGCCAGCATAAAGGATCTCCTCAAAATTGGGTCTGTGAATGTATATAAATATGGTGACAGCGATCTATCAGTAAACAGAATATTGTAAAATCATGGTGAACAGGGTCTTTGGGCATCTGCTCAGCCCTGGGTGTCATACTGCCATGAGCCTTTTAAAAGATATTTTATTATTATTATTCTTGGATGCTTTAGGATGCTTAGGGCTGATCCTGCATTGAGCAGGGGGTTGGACTAGATGGCTTGTATGGCCCCTTCCAACTCTATGATTCTATGATTCTATTAGAATGTTTTATGACCTGATTTTTCCTGTTGGGCGGGTCCTGGGCTGGAAACACTGCCCTCTAGAGGGTGGTGGTTGCAACACAGGCTGGGGTTGGCAGCTTGGCCAGCTGGACAGGAGAAGGGGGTGATTCCAAGAGGGCAACTCCATGTTCTATACCCCTTGTTCTTCTCACGGTCAAAGAAAAGCTCTTGGTTTAAGCACCGTGCTGGTTTTTAATGGGACATCCATAACACCATGACCACTAACCCAACCCACTTAAGGCTACAAGGGTTACACAGAGTAAGATTGGAGAAGAAAGACAAGCTGCTCAACTTCACCCAACTCCACTCAGATATGGTCCAAATAACCAGTGAACCAACTTCTTCTGTACATTTCTGCATTCCCCCACCCACAGTGGGGGGAAGATAGCCCCAGGGAAGGGAGATTGCATTGTGATGATTAGCACAGAGCAGTTCATTGCTGACTAGCTCTCCTGTTTAGCAGAAATCAAATTCATACGCAGCAGGAATAATTAGTTAGATAAACATTCCTTCCAAGGTTGTTGAAATACTCAAGTGTACTTCCAACATGATGTCTGAACAAACATTTGAAATCCCTCGTGTAATTTTTCCGGCATCTGCTTCCATTGTCTATAGTTTGCAAATTCAGCTATTTTCATCACCTGATGAAGAAAGCAGAGGGGGCTCACTCTCAAAAATACCACCCAGCATTGCTTATACGGTTAATGCGGGACTGTCAATAAAAAGGATTCCAACAAGAATGTGCACATGTTAGCAGCATATTTGATTTCCCTTATTTGAGAGATGGGAACAGTCTGTCAAGATCTGGCTCCTTCAGCGCAATCCTTCTGCACACAAGCACAAGTTGCGCACAGTAATGATTGTCCCAGAAGGAACCTGCAGAGAGGTCAGCTCTTCATAATGCATTAAATTAAAAAAGAAGAAGCCTCAGCAATATGAAACCCCAATATGAATGAGTGAGCAAACACGACAGGAAGTGGAGAAAGGTCAGGAAAGAGGACATTCAATAACCAGATAAAGAACATTCCAAGCAGAACTCTTAAGGTTTTTCTTGAGAGTTTTGTTTTCTGCAAAGGATTTTAAAAAAGATCATGGGAGCAAGGCTGGGATCCACGCACAGAGAGTGTTTTAAGAACCAGTTTATGCAATCAGCCACATCAAAAGTTTTTTGTACAAGTTCAAGATAGGGTGCTCACATGTTTGGATGCTTGCCCACAAGTAAAAAAAAAAAACTCCTTGCATGGAGAAAGCTACCTCTACAGCTTTTTCATCCCCATGACATTCTATCTTTCTATGTGCAAGTCAATAAAGTTTTGGCATGGGGGGGGCTTTCAAATGCACAATTCTGCAACCTGAAGAGGTGTGGTCCAGAAAGAGGCCATTGCTATGTGAGTCTACTGAAAGTCAAACATAACTAAGACACCAATCATATAAACTGGTCTTAAAACTGGACATAGGTTTTTTGGAAAATGTATAGGAAGCCTATAAGACATTGATTAAAGGTAAAAGACTGCTCTGTGGCAGATCAATCACTCAACAACACAGTCTACCAGCATTAATACAATATGCTTTTTCAGCTTTATAAAGTTTTAGAGGATCTTGGGTCTAGTTCTCATTGAAGTGGTAAACAGGCAAGTGGTCTGTACTGCTTCTAACTATAGGTAGAGTCCAGGATCTTAGGTAGAGTCCAGGGTTAGTAGCAGGGCATGCGCTTTGTATACAGAAGGTCCCTAGTTCAGAAGAAGAAGAAGAAGAAGAAGAAGAAGAAGAAGAAGAAGAAGAAGAAGAAGAAGAAGAAGAAGAAGAAGAAGAGTTGGTTCTTATATGCCACTTTTCCCTACCCGAAGGAGGCTCAAAGCGGCTTACAGTCGCCTTCCCATTCCTCTCCCCACAACAGACACCCTGTGGGATGGGTCAGGCTGGGAGAGCCCTGATATCACTGCCCAGTCAGAACAGTTTTATCAGTGCCATGGCGAGCCCGAGGCCACCCAGCTGGTTGCATGTGGGGGAGCACAGAATCGAACCTGGCATGCAGATTAGAAGTCCGCACTCCTAACCACTACACCAAACTGGCTCTCAATCCTTGGTATATCCAGGAGCAGGAGATGATGCTGGGAAAGACAATGTTTTCTGCCTGAGACCATGGGGAGTTGGTAAGTAGAGGGTCCTGTAATGATCCAGTGACCTAAGTAAGCATAAATTTGGCTTTATATGTTCAGAATTCAATGTTCCTCCATACCAACAAAAGAAATGCCACATTCAAACTCAACAAGAATCAGGCTTTGGGAAATTTGGAGGTCATTCAAAGTGAGTTCCATTTCAAGCCCCCTGCTTTTAATGGGACTTGAACAACCCACTGTCTTGGGAAATGGAGCCATTGAAGAGAACAGAAAATTAGCTGGTGTTTTGTACCCCGCTTTTCACTACCCGAAGGAGTCCCAAAGTGGCTTACAAAGATCTTTCCCTTCCTCTCCACACAACAGACACCTTGTGAAGTAGATGAGGCTGAGAGAGCTCTGAGAGAGCTGTGACTGGCCCAAGGTTACCCAACTGGTTGCATGTGGTGGAATGAAGGTATCGAACCCAGTTCTCCAGATTACAGACTGCTGCTCTTAACCACTACACCAAGTTGCCTCTCTTTGGGTCGAACAGCTGACATACACTAAGGGCGGTCATTGACCTGTTTTTAGTCAATTGCATTCTACCTTATCCTTAGCTGGGGTACAAAAAATTATTTCTTTGCAGAATGGTCTATGGACACATCTTGGAAAGAGATAGTGGTATGGTTAAGTGTGCTGGAACAATGCCTGGGAGATCTGGGCTCACATCCCCACTCATGCCATGGACGTTTGCTGGGCACACTCTCTCTTCCTAACCTACCTCACAAGGTTGTTGTGCAGATGAAATGGAGGAAAGATGCCAGCTGCCCTGGGTCCCCATTGGGGAGAAAGGAGTGAGTGAGTGAGTGAGTGAGTGAGTGAATATGACTCAAGTTCAGAAAAAGGAAAAGGAAAAAAAGTCTTTAGCAATGACAAAAAAAATACCAGCCTTCCACAGCGTTCTCTTGACCGTCATTACTGCTTCGAACACTCATTAAGTTATGTGCGGCCGTCTGCTACCCAGTACTTTGAGGTTTTCCAAGACATGCTGCTATTTAAGTTCTAAAATATTCATGCCTAATTGATTATTTCCTCCTTTGTTTGGTTTTTCTCAATGATAGGAGTTATTTTAATGTATTCTTCAGGATATGCAATTTTTAAAAATCTCTTCACTTTTTGGAACATTATCTACACCCTCTCCATGTTCAGACATTCCGATTCACCTGCTATAAGGATGTCTAGTAGTTTTCTTATAGTGGAGACTCCACCAATACCTCCCAGTAGGGACCATATGCTGGTGAATCCCAGGGCTGTGGTGCCTCTGAACATACCAGAATTACACCAAACTCAGTAGTCAGTAAATTTATTCAAGACTCTACCCTTAACCTATGAAAATACACGGTCAAGGCCATATCTTCTTGCCAAGTACACCCTCCAGTACAGAATCCTGAGAATAGCTTCTTTGAGAAATCATTTCCATAACCAAGGGTCCTTTTGATAGGCATCTCTCTCTCAGGACACCCTAGCCATCCTTGGACCACAAAGGAACTGAAGAAAATGGGACACACCAGTGTTAAGGAGACTACTGGATTGGAGCCTGCTTTAATACTAATATCTCAGTTGCAACAGATGTGAGCAGTTCCTATCTACAAAACGGCTCATGGAAGGGTCATGATTATTCATAAGAGTGGGCAATAAGAAGAAGAAGAAGAAGAAGAAGAGTTGGTTCTTATATGCCGCTTTTCCCTACCCGAAGGAGGCTCAAAGCGGCTTACAGTCGCCTTCCCATTCCTCTCCCCACAACAGACACCCTGTGGGGTGGGTGAGGCTGAGAGAGCGCTGACATCACTGCTCGGTCAGAACAGTTTTATCAGTGCTGTGGCGAGCCCAAGGTCACCCAGCTGGCTGCATGTGGGGGAGCGCAGAATCGGACCTGGCATGCCAGATTAGAAGCCCGCACTCCTAACCACTACACCAAACTGGTCGGATATCTTCCCTCACTAATTCGAATAGCTTCACAGAGGTTTATTATTATTATTATTAAAAATTATTTCCCAACACTCCCAAGAATGGCTCGTGGTGGTTTACAAATTGTCTCCACTAAAACCCCAATAAAACCCTATGGTTTTATGGGACATAAGTATAATATGGGACATAAGTACAATAAAACCCAACAGGCAAAAACATGGCAGTATTACTCAATTCTCCGATCCCCCCAGACACATATCCAAATAAGGGAACAGGAAGAGGTGGCCACTGATGACAAATGGCCCAATGCTGCATAGCACCAGGGGAGCCCCAATCAGATCTTTCTCACACCCTGGCCGCAACCACAGACCTGGCGGAAGTGCTCCATTTTGCAGGCCCTGCGGAACACCGAGAGCTCCGCAGTGTCCTGCTGGATCTCACCTGGGGTGCCTTCAACATCCGACTTCCCACAGGAACAAGCCAAATACCCTGGACAGTCTATAAGAACTGATCTTCAGAGCTACTCAGAACACAGAGATCCCACTGGCCATCTTGGCTAATAGCCATTAATAGGGCTACTCTCCATGAATTTGCCACATCCCCTTTTAAAGTCTTTTAAGGTAGTGAATCCCACCGTAGATGCAAGAGAGGTTGCCTGGGAGTCAGCAGGTCAGGGGCCCATGCGATGTCCACATTCCAGAAGGCAACCCAATCCTCAACCGGAAGATTAGCAATGGCAGGAAGATTCTCTGTTTGGCGTGCAGAAGGGACCAGGTTCAATGCTCAGCATCTCACGTTAAAAGGACCAGGCAGCAGGGGATATGAAAGAGTTCTGCCGGAGACCCTGGAGAGCTGCTGCCAGTCTGAGTAGACAGCACTGCCTTTGATGTGCCAATGGTCTGATTAAGTATAACATGACTCCGTGGGTGTTCCATGCGTGGACATCTAAGAGAGTTCTGGCGAAGGGATGATATGCAGCACAGGAGGGAAGAGGAGAGTGGCCATCGTCACTGATCTTCCATTCCTGCCGAGATTAAAGGTCCCGGGGATCTGTGCCCTTGCAAGCTAATAAGATGTCCAGGACAAGGAGACATATCTGATGCAAAGACTACTGGATTCTTGGTGGAGGCTGCCTAACAGATCCATTTGTCAGGACCCAGGGATCCTGACTTCCCCAGAGACTCAGCAGAGTCTGCACTTACTTTGCTTATTTCATTGTCAATCCTGTTGAATTCAGATCGATTTGAACTCGGGCCTTCCTCTTCCCCCCCCCCCCCCATTGAAACAGGAACGTGTTCTGCACGTGGTTAGGGTAGTTCAGAAGGTTGGGGAGAGGAGCCAATCAGGGAGCCTCTTTCTTTTCTTGGAGTTGGGGGGAGATGATCGAAGAGGGCAGAGGAAGGAGAAAAAATCCAAGACCAAAGGAAGTTGAAAGAAATTAGGGGTTTCTCCTTTAAGGCAAGCTTGTCACATGACCAGCTTTGGCCAATCAGGGGTTCTCTACCATGGAGCAAAGCCCAGATTCAAAACAGCCTGCTTTCTCAATACAATTTTTAAAATATTGAGGGTTAAAGGCACTCTAAGATATCGCACAATAAAGGTAGGGTCACTCCGGATCAATCATTCAAAATGGAAATCTCATTCTGTGTAGACGGCAGGGACTGAATTGACCTGGGATTGGAATAAAAGCTCCGTGCAGTTTACACTGAAGAATAGGCCAAAAAAGGAAGAAAGAAGAATAGCCCAAGGAGGGAGGATAGCTGTAGACGATGCCACCTCAACCCCAAGACAGCCGCATGAACCAGGCTCTCTGGGCTGGCAGGGAACAGCTGCTGCATATCAGCCCAGGCCCAATGAGCACACACAAGGTGAAGCCATGCCCCAACTTCTGGGCTGGGAACAATGGGCACCATGCCACGTCCTGCCTCATCAACCATGGGTCTAGACATGCCAGAACTGGAGATACAGTGGTAGAGCTGTGAGGAAACAAGACTGGAACAGCCAGAGGGGTGAGCCTGACACAGGATACGAGCCCCTGGCTTCAGGTGTAGAAGGGGTTAGAGGTGGGGCATGGTGGGAAGGAGGTTGAGTTCACAAAGGGGTGGAGCCCAGGAAGGCCAAGGAGAATAAAACGAAGCTCAGGATCAGAGGCTTGGACCGTTTCCACACTGGAGGCTTTGCACTGGGCTGCAGGCTGAAGTTGGCACTGGGGCCTCTTCCTGCTCTCGCACGAGTCCGCCCCGGATTTCTGCTCCCACATGGGAGCTGGGGCAGCGAAGTTTCCCATGTGGAAACAGTCTTAGAAAGGAAGTGGTGGTGCACGGCTAGGAGGGCCACACCTGTTCTGCGGCCTCTGCCAGCACTTTACCAACGAGCAATGAGATGGAGAAACATGGCAGCACCCTGACAAGCCCGACACCCATGTGCGTTGTGCTGAGCTGACGCACTGAGGAACCTTCCCCTCTGCAGTTCTTCTCCAACGTCTGCCATCTTTCAGTAACGAGAACCCTTTCTCCTACCTGCAATGGATATAGCAGGGGAATTAGCAGGCACAGAAAGGTCTCTTTTAGCTCAGACCAGGTCGGCCATCTTCGTCAACCCAGGAGTGGCATTATCGCACCCCAAAGAAAATCGGCAATTAACTGAATCTACCAAATCTCCTTTTTTTAAAAAAAGGAAAGAAAAATGAATTGACTCCAGAAATGACTGTGAAAACGAAATTCCTTCCAAACTCTGCTAATGCTGCTGAGCTGATGTCCTTAGCCAAAAGAGAGGGGATTGTTTTATGAGCAAGCCACGTGAATCCACATGAAGGGTCACACTGCTTGCTTTGCCTCAAACACAGAGGGTGGTGTTTCAAAGAAGGGGGGAGAGCAGCAGCGACCGAGGGGTCTCTCCTGTCCTTTTTCCTCCTTCCCCAGCCTCCTTCCTCTTCAGCTTTCCATCGGCTGCAAGAAAAACAGTGCCCGTCCCAAGCAGAGCAACTCTGGACAGCCAGCATGTGTGTAGCATCGCCCCCAAGGAAAATAGACCCTGGTCTCTGCGCAAAGCTACAATCTCCCCAAATCACCTGTGCGATGGCAGAAATATTGCACTCATGCTTAGCAAACCATAGCTACGTGATTTGGGGGAAGGAGAACAGAAATCGGCTTCTCCAGTTCGCATTCCTGATGGTATTTTGGTACAAAATCAGACCCAGGTTTCAGAAGTGGCCAATTGGCCCCTGCCTCGCTTCCCTTGCATGCTGCACTTTTGGGGCTCGTGAAGACTTGAATCATAGAATCATAGAGTTGGAAAGGACCTCCAGGGTCATCTAGTCCAACCCCCTGCACAGTGCAGGAACTCACAACTACCTGCCCACCCACAATGACCCCAATTCCATGTCCAAGTGTTCCCACCACCAAAAATCTCCAGAATCCAGCCTGGCCTGAAGGAAATTCACCTGCCATCCCTCAGTGGCGATCAGCAATTCCCTGGGTATGCAAGGAAGGGCCACAAGAGACGAACACCGACATATCCCTTCCTGCCCACCCACTCACAATCTGCATAAAATCAGCATTTCATCTGCCCAAGTTCATAAAACTTTAATCCTTCCCCACCCATCTCTTTTGCAGGCCCTTTTTCATTCTGGACATTAGCTGGTTGCTTAATCTTTCGGGCTTTTTATTTTTTTTTACTTCAGGACTGCTTAAAGATTCTGGTCCACAGGAGCAAAAACACAGCTGGAGGCAGTGAGGCAGTCAGCTGGCAGGGACAACCCTGAGTGAGCAATGGGGGAATGTCATCTTTAGCAATGAAAGGCACACACATGCTCCCTCCTTCCCTCCCTCTCTCATCCTTTTAAAGGGCCAGTTCACTCTCTCTTACTCTGGGGACTGCCCAGGCTCTCATGCTGAAGGAGACCATTGGTGCAGCTAGCAATCCTCCGGGATCTCAAGCAAGGGCCTTGCCCTGCACTGTGACCTGAAATCCTTTTCCTTGCAGCTGCTGAGCTTGATCAGGGTAGCCCAGGATGGCCCAAACTTGTCAGATCTCAAAAGCTAAGCAGGGTGGGAACGGGTTAGCATTTGGATGGGAGACCACCTGGGTTCTTTTTTTTGCCTTGAAAGCCCAACAGGCTTGGCCTGAGTGGACAGTCGACGGCACTTCCCACCATCCCTGAGACATACGCAGGCAAAGGTTGGGCTCTGCCACCAGCCAATGTGCTTCCCTCTGCTAAGCAAAGGGGGAGCAACATGTCCAGCTCACCAGGTTCCTTGCAGCGAGCTTGGTGGGATTCCTTAGGTCAGGGGTAGTCAAACTGCGGCCCTCCGGATGTCCGTGGACTACAATTCCCAGGGGCTCCTGGGAATTGTAGTCCACAGACATCTGGAGGGCCGCAGTTTGACTACCCCTGCCTTAGGCAGTCCGTGGCATGCTGGCAAGTGGCAGGGGGTCCCCACTGGTGCATTGACTTGATCATAGAATCATAGAATCATAGAATCATAGAGTTGGAAGGGGTCATACAGGCCATCTAGTCCAACCCCCTGCTCAACGCAGGACTAGCCCTAAGCATCCTAAAGCATCCAAGAAAAGTGTGTATCCAACCTTTGCTTGAAGACTTCCAGTGAGGGGGAGCTCACCACCTCCTTAGGCAGCCTATTCCACTGCTGAACTACTCTGACTGTGAAAAACTTTTTCCCGATATCTAGCCTATATTGTTGTACTTGAAG
The DNA here is from genome assembly GCF_049243985.1 of Paroedura picta. Classification (NCBI taxonomy): domain Eukaryota; kingdom Metazoa; phylum Chordata; class Lepidosauria; order Squamata; family Gekkonidae; genus Paroedura; species Paroedura picta. The sequence continues at coordinate 109,218,825 of NC_135373.1, read as the reverse complement.
TTTAAACCCATCACTGCGTGTCCTCTCCTCTGCAGCCAGCAGAAACAGCATCCTGCCCTCCTCCAAGTGACAACCTTTCAAATACTTAAAGAGGGCTATCATGTCCCCTCTCAACCTCCTTTTCTCCAGGCTGATCCTTTGTATCCATGTGGGAACACCAGTGACAACTACAAGGAAGGAAGCCACCCCCAAATGCATGGCTGAAGCCAACTCTCCCAGGCCAAGATACGGGCTTCTTTTCAGCCAGCTACATACTGAAGCAACAGATCAGACAGATAAGGTCTGGAGTTCTCCATCTTTGGACATTTTTCAGCAGAGGCTGGATAGCCATCTGATGGAGAGGTTGATTCTGTGAAGGCTCAAGGGGGTGTCAGGTGACAGTGGATGAACGAGAGGGTTGTGAGTTTCCTGCATACTGCAGGGGGTTGGACTAGATGACCCAGGAGGTCCCTTCCAACTCTGTTATTCTATGATTCTGATTCTATGAAGAAGGACATTGATCTGGGTAAGAGGCAGGAGGAGAGCAAGTGGGTAGGCAACCAGGGGCTGTGTCAACGGATTTTCAGGCTCTTGACAGGGCCATGCATTCACATCCCACTAGAAATAATATTGATCTACTGTCCTAATCCTTTCTGGGGATTGTATGCAAAAAGGCTGCTGTTGCCCACAGCCAACGGTGCAAGAGAAGGGGACAAGGGGAAAATAATTCACCCCAGCATTTTGCACATTCCTGCTTGGAAAGAGATATGGGGCTAGTTTCACTAAGCTGGAGCTGGCCTATCGAAGAAAGAGATTTGCACCAAAGCATGGGGTATGCTTACTGCCATAAACTAGCACACCTTCCCCCCGTAATGAAGGGAAATTGCAATTCATTAAGGGTTCGAAATGGTTGCTCTCGGTCTGTGCAGGGGAATCAATTTAGTGCAGCCATTTCCCATACACACACACACACACACACAGACACGCAACAAATTTGTTATCCCGTTTGATGCCGAGAGCCAGACAAATAGCATAATGCCATGAGGAGGGCGAAAGGGAGCTCCAGCCGAGAGGGAAATTGAGACCTCCTTGATCAGAGCTATGGAAAATTAGTCAGGATGAAAGCGAGTGAGCAACAAGAGGGGAAAGGGAAAGATGCGCAGAGACAATTTGATGCTTTTGCGGACCTGGTTTTGAAGTGCAATGGAGCCATCACAAATGGGCTAGTGGATGCTCATTTGGCGAATGGGGGAGATAAAATCATAGAATCATAGAGTTGGAAGGGACCTCCTGAGTCATCTAGTCCAACCCCCTGCACTATGCAGGACACTCACAACCCTATCGCTCATCCACTGTCACCTGCCACTCCCTTGAGCCTTCACATAATCAGCCTCTCCGTCAGATGGCTATCCAGCCTCTGTTTAAAAATCTCCAAAGATGGAGAACCCACCACCTCCCGAGGAAGCCTGTTCCACTGAGGAACTGCTCTAACTGTACGGAACTTCTTCCGGATGTTGAGACGGAATTTCTTTTGAATTAATTTCATCCCAATAGTTCTGGTCCGTCCCTCCGGGGCAGGAGGAGATGCCTCCTCTATTTGCAAGGAAGGATTATAGGAGACCCTGTGAGCTCAGCTGGCCCATCAAATCCTGAACCCTCTTTCCCATAAGAGCCAGCTCAAGGCCCCTAAGGGGCCCATCAACCAGCGGTGAAGCCGATGCTCCTTTCCTATCCTCCTCCCACCAGCAACTGGTTTTCCAAGGCAAGATGCTTGCACGTGGCTACCCAAGCTAATAGCGATCGCTATAGATGGACCGATCCCCTGTGAGCTTGTCTAATCCCTTTTGAAACCTATCAAAAGCCCCTGGACACATGTCATACGGCAGCTAATTCCTTAAGTCAGTTATGCGCCATACGGCAAAATGCTCTCTTCCATGTGCCCCGAATCGTCACTGCCAGAGGCTTGCCTCATCGTATGGAGAGAAGAGGGAGGAATATGGCGGGGCTTTCCCTGCAGCTTGGTGCTTCAGCTGACTTGTTCTGGGCGGGGGGATCAGAATGGGGTGATCCTGTGCCTGTCCCAAGTGGCCGATGGAAGAGACTGCAGGGCAAGCGTGGAAAAGGGAGCCTGGAAGCCAGCATTCAGCTCTGGAGTTCCTTTGGGACTTTTCAGGGATTCCTGAATGGGGAGATTTCAAGTGCAGGTTGGCCAATTGTGCACAGCTGCCAGGGAGGGCTGAGTATGTTCGAGGGCAGTGGTCTTTAAGTTGAGATACTTAGGAGGGGCATGAAATCTCACTTGCTGAATCCCAATAGAACTACCATGGTTCTGCTGCCTTTTAGAAGCACCTCTGGCTAGCACACATGCTCAGAGAATGTCAGCGCTCTGCTCCAGCCAGTCAATGAGACGAGGTCCCTTCATGGCTCTCTGTGGCTCCGTTTGTCCTTCATGAAGACGAGTTGGTTTTTCTATACTGCTTTTCCCTACCCGAAGGAGTTTCAACTCAGCTCACAATCGCCCTGCTTTCCTCTCCCCATAACAGACACCTTGCGTGGTCGGTGGGGCTGGGAGAGCCCTGAGAGAACTGCTCTGTGAAAACAGCTCTAACAGGTCCGTGACTAGCCCAAGGTCACCACTACACCATGCTGGCTCCTCATGATGCCACACGTCCTGCACCTTCTTGGCCCATAGCTACCTTGCTCTGCTGCCTCAACTTCTAAATTTCCCAGGCTGCTTTCCAAACTGGAATTCATGTGTGAGAAATGTTCTGTGGCTCCTTTAAAAAACCAAAAAACCCCAGATGTTAAATTTACAATACACAGGTGGCCTTGCCAATGTATACATGTGAACCGATAAAGCTCTGCCAAAAACAGCAGTCATCCATCAAGACATCTTTTGTGTTGTGTTCGAGCCACGCTAGGAATGCGTGTGCAAATTGCCCAGCCACTGAACACAAAGCTTCTTGAAGCAATAATGCATGCTGTTGTGTCCAGATTGTTTTATCAGGGTTGGTTATCAGTGTGTTTCAGTAAAGTTGGGGGGGTGGGGGGAGTGCAAATAACCTCAAGAAACACACAAATGTAGCAAACTGTGCCGGCTCCATTCCAAGACTCAATTTGAGAAATGCTCGCAGTTTTAAATTAAGGAGGAACCGCAAAGGGGCCAGAACAGGGGAAGAAACACACACATTCCTCATTCTCTAAACTTTGCCTGCTAGACTTGAACTTCTTATCCAGCAAACAGAGACACTACCAAGCGAACGAGGTTTCCATTCTGCTGCATACCTTTTGGTAAACAGCTGCCAAGCAGAGCTCCTGCCCTAAGGGGAAAAGATACCCACCAATAGGGCCTGGTGTCACAATCCAAGGCTACTCTCATGGACCGTTTACGCACTGGAGGTTTCATGCTGGGCTGCAGGCTGGAGTTTTAGTCATGGCAGCTTGCCCCACCTCTTCCTGCACTCACATGGGGGAGTACTTGACCCGGTGCACCTCGTCCACCCCTGATTTGTGCTCCCGCATGGGAGCTGGGGCAGTGAAGTTCCCAGTGCGTAAATGGTCCTGAAGGAGACAAGAGAACTGAGACATCCTTCCTAGAACAGAGCTCAGAGTGGTTTGTGAGGTCCAAGAGGGAACATCTGGAGTACCATGAACAACAATATTCCTAAGAACAACCAGCCTGGCCAGTCTTAGGGTACATATAGAAACATAGAATCAGAGAATCACAGAGTTGGAAGGGGCCATACAGGCCATCTAGTCCAACCCCCTGCTCAACGCAGGATCAGCCCTAAGCATCCTAAAGCATCCAAGAAAAGTGTGTCTCCAACCTTTGCTTGAAGACTGCCAGTGACTAGATGTGCATCCAACCTTTGCTTGAAGACTGCCAGTGAGGGGGAGATCACCACCTCCTTAGACAGCCTATTCCACTGCTGAACTACTCTGACTGTGAAAAAATTTTCCCCTGATATCTAGCCTATATTGTTGTACTTGAAGTTTAAACCCATTACTGCGTGTCCTCTCCTCTGCAGCCAACGGAAACTGCATCCTGCCCTCCTCCAAGTGACAACCTTTCAGATACTTAAAGAGTATATAGACAAAGCCCCTCCCTCACCAATGCACCTTCTTCCCACCATAAGCCATTCCCGTGGCAGAAGGGCGTTTATCTTCAAAGGACAGCTAGAACAAAGCAAAATCTACATTTTGAGATGTAGTGGCCAAAAGGTGGCCGGAACTACTTGCAACAGCTATAACATGTAAAATGGGAGGTAGCATTGTGGAAGAAACTCTACTGCCTGGGAACAGACGTGTGTGTGTGTGTGTGTGTATGCACACATATGCGTGTGCATGCTGAGAACATGAGAAGGAAAGGGGAGGAGGGGAAATAGGGGGAAAGGAAAATAGCCCAGTGACTCCTAGGACTTGTCTCGCTTACCCTAAGAACCATGTGAGATACCATGAGGCGACATGACACCTGGGCAGGCCTGGCCTACAAGCCTATTGAATGAAGAAGAGGAGTTTCTAATACTCTGCTTTTCACTATCTGAAAGCATCTCAAAGCAGTTTACAGTTGCCTACCCTTCCTCTTCCCCCAACAGGTAGGTGAGGCTGAGAGAGCTCTGAAAGAACTGTGAGAGGCAGCCATGTGGAGGAGAAAGTGGATGCTTTGAAAGGTGGACTCTATGGGCATTACACCCTGCTCAGGTCTTCCCCTCCAAAGCTCCAGGAATTCCTCAATCCAGAGCCAGGCCCCTGAGTTTTATACTGTGGTGACTGCATCACAACAAGGAAAGGGAACGAAACCATCGTCTTCCTTGCCTGCAGGACAGGCACCGGTCTGTTGAAGCCGGCAAAACTTTTCCTAGCACAGAAAACAATGAGGTCAGTTGCAGGGGCTCGATATCTGCCCAGCAGCTTGCCGTGGAAGTCACTGGACCCGGAAACCCCCATCTGGCAGCTTCGTTCTGCCCAAAAGGCCCCCGCCATGCCCTTCGACGCACCGAGCAGCACTTTGCTAGCACGCTCGTATTTACTAACGTCGGAAGCTCCCCTATCTGCTGCAGAGGGAGAGGCCATTTCTCTGCCAGGTCAGCCGTATGTTTCCCAAATGTCGCTGTTAGACTATACAGGGAAGACCATTAATTGCACCGACGGATGCTGCCTGTGTGTAATTTCCATATGTTGTTTTTGAAAGCTTGCCCGCTAGTTCGGAGGAAGGCATCTTTCCCACGTACGCGGGGCACGATCGGAAGAGCTGCCATGTGCCGGCGCTTCCCACATCCCCTTTGTCCCAGCGACCTTCGCCCTCCATCTCTCCTCTCTGTCAGGTATCATGCAAGGCTCGGGTCAGGAGAGCTCCCACACTGCTGTCATGCTGCAAACTAGGTCAAACCGATCAGGAGGGCATTTCGGTAACCGTGAAAGAGCTCCGCTCCAGCAGAATGATCTCGGAAGAGGCTTTATAAAGGGAAAGGGACTCGAGCGCCGTGCATGCGAGGCAGTAGCCATGACCTGGATAGCTGCAGCTCGTCAGATCCCGGAAGCTAAGCAGGGTCAGCCCTGGCTAGAATTTGGATGGGAGACCTCCAAGGCAGTCTAGGGGGGCCACGCAGAGACAGATGGCGGCAAAGCGCCTCTGAACATCTTCTTGTCTGGAAAACTCCATAGGGGTCACCCAAAACTGGCTTGATAACAACAACAAAAGATGCATTATCTGTTTGCAGCATACCTGCTACCAGGTGAGAGCCAGCATAGGGTTCAGATAGGTGGCCTCTCATCTGGAGAGCCAGGTTTGATTCCTCGCTCCCCATGCAACCAGCTGGGTGACCTTGGGTGAGTCACAGTTCTCTCAAAGCTCACTCAGCTCCACCTACCTCACAGGGTGGTTGTTGTGGGGAGAGGAAAGGAAGGCGATTGTAAGCTGCTTTGAGACTCCTTCGGTTAGTGAAAAGCAGGGTATCTTCTTCTAGGAGGCTTGACATGCTATGCTTATTCAATTTTCTGCAATCCTAGTCCTGGTGTGTTACTTATTAGATGTCTCCTCCTTTGGATTGCATCAATTATGGGGCCATCCGCCTTGCGTCGCAGTTAAAAAGGTGGATTATAAAAACAATAAATAAACATGCCAGTCGTGATCAGGGGAACAGTGGACCCACAGGCCCCTGTCCTTCCCCCTGGCACAATAGTGCTGACCTCAAGAACCAGCGTGGTGTCATGAGTAGAAAATGTAACACCTGGAATCATAGTCCAACTTCATGCGGACGTTTACTGGACTATCTTGGACCACTCATTCTCAAACTCACCTACTTTTCGGGGTTACTGTGATGGTAAAATAGGAGAAGGAAGAATCAGTTATACCCACCAGTTTGGCTTGGGTCGCTTGCCTAAGGCCATCTAGTCCAGCCCTCTGCTCAGTGCAGGATCAGCCTAAAACAACCAGGATAAGTATCTGTCCAGCCGCTGCTTAAAGACTGCCAGTGAGGAAGAAACCTGTGTTGCTCATTCCAATTGTATGGCTGACTCTGCAGGCACACGGAAGGGAAAAACTGCATGGAGGTCCACGCTGTCCACAAGCAGTACATCTAATGATCTGATTCTTGTGGACCCCACCTGTTCTCTGGTAAATGAGATCATTTTGTCCTTAGACAGGGCTGCTCTGTGAGAACAGTTTCTAACAAAGCTATGATGACCCCAAGGTCACTCAGCTGGCTGCATGTAGAGGAGTCGGGAATCATAGTTGGCTCGCCAGATTAGAAGCTGCTGCTCTTAACCACTACACCAAGCTGGCTCTCATTTTCCTTTTTTGATGGGTGGTTTCCTCATCAAATGTTCAGGTCAGTAGGGAGGCCAGCAATGGTTGATCTTATTCCCTGGCCTCAGCCTTAGACCTGGGTCTTATCTGCACTTATATCCCCCCCCCCTTCTTGATCCTGCCAAATTCTGATCACTCTGAAGCTGGATTTTCCAACTGATCTGCCGTTTGGGCCCTCCGATTGTCAGTCCGGATGAAGGGGCCAATCGGCACCCTTCCTCATCCCGGACGGAGCCCGCCCTGACTCCTCCCCCCAAGGCCTTATCGCTTTATTTAGTTTTCGACTCATTCCGAACTCAACAGACTTCAGAGAGCATTTCTGCTGCTGCAATGCTAGTCCAGGAGCAGGGCCAGGTCCGAGGGGCTTAGGGGGCCAACAATACCGCCTCCTCTCCCCAGCATGCAACCAAGTTCCACTTACTTCCCATCCCAAAAGCCAGCAAATCCGTGGCAGGTTTGCACTGGAACTATGAAAGAGGTTATGCTGGTGATCTTGGAAGGAACAATCCTAAGCAAGCCTACTCAGAAGTGTTGCCTGTTATCCAATGGGACTTAGTCCAAGCTGTCTTTGGGACTGCCGTCCAAGTGATTTTGGTGCAGGGGCCAAGCAGCATGCAGACCCTGCAGACTCAACGATTGGGAAAGGACGTATCTCTTCTTCGGATTGCCAGGCTGCACCTCCCACGTCAGAGAACGGATTGAATAATTCAGAGCACAACTCATTCAACACATTTTGCCCTTTCCCCCTGTTCCTTTATTGTCTTCTAACAGATTGCATGAAGTCTCCAAATGTATTCAGTATTCTAAATGATTCATAATTTCTTTTGTGGTGAATAACTTTGGGCCTAAGGGGGAAAAAACCTCTCAAACTGTGCGTGTTACAAAGAGACGGGGAATTTCCCGCTCGTGGAATAACTGAACGGTAAAGATTTTCTAAAAGTTGGGCGATGTTTTTAAGCCTGCTTTCAGAAAAAAGAAAAAGGTATTTATACATTTTTTTAAAAATAAAGTCATGCAACGGGGCAAAGGCACCCTTCTCCTCTCACAGGAACAACAATGGTGTGCATCTGTGGACTTCAAATGGGCAGAGATACGGTGCCTAGGCCAGAGTGGTGTGATGATTAAAGAGCAGGGGCCTTTAATCTGGAGAGCTGGGTTCAATTCCCCACTCCTCCACATGCAGCCAGCTGGGTGACCTTGGGCCTGTCACAGTTCTCTCAGAGCTCTCTCATCCTCACCTACTTCACAGGGTGTCTGTTGGGGGGGGGAGAGAAAGGGAAGGCAATTGTAAGCCACTTTGAGACTTCTTTGGGTAGGAAAAAGCGTGGTACAAAAAAAAAACAGCTGCTCTCTTCTCTAGGTTGAGGGAAGGTAGCACAGTTTAACTAAACCTTGGCAGAACTCAGAAGTTAAACAGGTTCCGTACTTGGAAGGGAGATCACCCAGGGAGACCCCGCAGAAGGGCGACCATAGCAAACCACCTCTCCTTTTCACTGGGGCTTCTTGACGGCCCTGGAAGGGTTTCCTGAATGGGTGAGAGTTCATTAATTTTTTGTAAATTTTAAAAAATTAGTTAAACATTTATCTGGTGAGATACAGTCATGTCGGCCTGCTCCCCCTCCAGAAACAGCCAGTGGTGGGCCTGGAGGGAGTGGGAATGGGAATGCTCATGTACACAGCAATGCTTCCCAACCTTATTCTGCATGATCATGCCACTTCTGGGGTTTCTCAAAGCCTCAAGAACGTTTCAGGGGGTTCTCAATGGTAAAAAAAAAAAGCTGAGACAGGCTGCTTGAAACGGAGGCACTGGGGATTGAACCTGGGACCTTCTGCATGGCAAGCAGATGCCCCACCACTAAGCCACAGACCCTCCCCCACACTGGTAGGGATCAGAGCCAGTGGTGTCATGCCTATTCTCTCTAGGCATGCTGACTTCAATATTCATCATGCTGTTTGTATGGAGCAGCCAATCATCTCAACACTGTACTGCCACACTTCTACCTCATTCTGCTCTACATCTAGGCCAGGCCAAAATCTTGTCCCCAAGCTGAGAGTCAGGAAAATCATGCTGGCTTCTCTGTTTTGCAAAAATGCCACTCATGGCCCTTCCTCTTTGCATTATACTTAACACATTCCAAGAAATGCTAGCCCAGCCTTGCCTGGAAGTGCTCCAGAGAAAGAGATTCTACATCCTCTCTAGCCAGCATTTCCATCGCAGAATGACCAAGAGCCAGCGTAGCTTTTGCTCTTCTAAAATAATCCCTTTAAATTGGGCCCATCTTCTCTTGCCTTCAGTGGACATTAATAGATTTGCCAGCAAATTCCTCCCAAGGTGGAATTCTGAGCCTGATACTTTATGGAGAACTAGAATCTGCCACAGGGTCTACCTGACTATTACGGGTGGGGTGGGGACAGTCCCAAGAGTTCTTGCTGTTAGAGCAGCCATGTGTCTGCCGTAGGGTTGCCACTAGCCCCCACCCAGGTGGGATGATGAAGAAGGCGATCTGTCCGCAATTGTAGAGGGCAGAAAATCAGAGAAGAAGAAGAAGAAGAATTGGTTCTTATATGCCGCTTTTCCCTACCCGAAGGAGGCTCAAAGTGGCTTACAGTCGCCTTCCCATTCCTCTCCCCACAACAGACACCCTGTGGGATACGTGAAGCTGAGAGAGCCCTGATATCACTGCTCGGTCAGAACAGTTTTATCAGTGCCGTGGCGAGCCCAAGGTCAGCCAGCTGGCTGCATGTGGGGGAGCGCAGAATCGAACCTGGCATGCCAGATTAGAAGTCCGCACTCCTAACCACTACACCAAACTGGCTCTCGACAGAAGACAGATAGCCCAGCTACTGTGTTGTAATGAAACAATTTTTTTCTTTATTCCGTGCAGGATATAGAGTCATAGAATCATAGAGTTGGAAGGTACCTCCTGGGTCATCTAGTCCAACCCCCTGCACTATGCAGGACACTCACAACCCTATCGCTCAAACACTGTCACCTGCCACCCCTTTGAACCTTCACAGAATCAGCCTCTCTGTCAGATGACTATACAGCCTCTCTTTAAAAATCTTTAAAGATTGTCAATGCCAAAACGTGGACCAGTTAATGACATGTTTTCAATATAATTTCCTCAGTGGCATTAATTATATTAAATGGTTATACAAAAACAGAATGATGTATCTCATTGGTTTATTCGTATTTGCGATGTCTTCTGAAATTTATTTTTATTTTATTTATTTTATTTATTTAGATTTATATACCCCCTCCCCGAAGGCTCAGGGCGGTTTACATTAAAACTAGTCAACAATACATGAAACAGTCTTCATTAAAAACATACAGTAATTAATAACAGTGGTTGTAACAATATAACAGAATACTATAACAGTATAACAATATAATAAAATAGTATAACGATGCAACAGTGCAATACCACAAATCAATGTCAAACTGATTGTTTTCAGTGTGCTTTTGCCTCAATATTTATCGGGGGAATGAGTGGTAGTGGACACAGCCTACAAGCCTCGTAAGTCTGCCCAGTTATGCCTAATGACCCCCAGGAATTACAACTGGTTTCTGAACTATAGTTTTCCTGGAGAAAATGGCTGCTTTGTAGGGTAGACTCTATGGCAGGGATGGCCAACCTAGGTGGCTGTCCAGATGTCCATGGACTTCTGGCAGGGGCTCATGGTAGTTGTAGTCCATGGACATCTGGACAGCCACCTAGGTTGGCCATCCCTGTTCTATGGCATTACATCCTGCTGAGGTCCCATCCACTCCTGACCCCCCCTTCCCTAGGCTTTCCCTGTCTAGGGCTGATAATCCCAATTTCTCAAGCGATGTGATGATCTGCAGTGAACCCAACTTCATTTGAAGACAAAGTTTATATTCTGTTTTACAGAAGGAGATGGGGGAAATGTGTGCCTACCAGGATTTGACAGAATACATTGAGTCGATTAAAAAAAAACAAACCAACCTGAATACACTGAGTAGAATTTTTTAAATATAAATAATACGAGCTTAAGGGGAAAGTACCCCAACTGATTTTAATAGGAAGGCAAAAGATGCTTATTAAAAAATCACACTCTGCACAGTATGAGCAGGAACAAAAAAAAGGGCACCCCTTTGAATAGCTTTTATGTTCTTTTTAAAAAATCCATTCTAAAAATGTCAAGTGACCTTTAACACGGTGTCCACCCCAAACCCGAGCCAACAAAGCAAAAAAGAAGGACGCTGGAGAGATGAAAGGAAGGAAAGTGACAGCCATAAATTGCTCATTTCAGGAATGTGTCAGAATTGCCCAGGGAAAGAAAACACACAATGGCAAGCCAGGGCTGGTGAGGTTTACAAACTAGCAATTTTTTTTTCCAAAAAAGAAGTCAGATTTAATTGTAGTTACTGGGAAAGCCATTTCCAAAAACGGTGAGTATCAAAGGGTTTAACATCACTTCCCTTGAAAACCCTATGGCAGGAGTAGTCAAATTGCGGCCCTCCAGATGTCCATGGACTACAATTCCCATGAGCCCCTGCCAGCAAATGTGAATGCTGGCAGGGGCTCCTGGGAATTGTAGTCCATGGACATCTGGAGGGCCATAGGTTGACTACCCCTGCCCTACGGGGTTGCCATATGTTGGCTGGAGACTGGGTGGCACTTCCCACCAACACAGGGCCTCCATCGGCCACACGAAGCCTGCACGCAACAGAGAGCTGGGGTGGGATGGGGTGGCTAGAGTGTTGGAGTCATATCTGGGAGAACCAGTTCAAATCCTTGTCTACCATGAAGACTCGCTGGGTGATTTCAGACCACTCACTTTCCCTCCGCTTAATTTGCCTCTAGGAGTCATTGTTGGGAGGAGGAGATGGAGAAGAAAACAGTGTTGTACATTGCCTTGGGTTCTCACTGGGAAGGAAAGCAGGGTATAAATTTCTAAATAGATAGAACACCTACTACATTTTTATCCCACTGTTGCTCAAAGATGCTCAGAGATGTTGTTGTTTTCTCTTCTTGCCTTTTGCCCTGGCTAAAAGATTGTGGATGGCCTAGGATTACCAGTGAGCTTTGTGGCCCATTGTCAAGTTGGACCCAGCTCTCCTAAAACTTAGTCCCACATTTTGATCACAATCTTCTGCTTGCACTCTGGGGGAGCTTCTCCCTGGGGGGCTTTCACTATCACCTGTGGATGCAGAGACATGCTCAAAGGTGTGGGTGTTTCCACAGGTGGGAGTTTTTCACACTTCCTGCCATATTATTATTATTATTATTATTATTATTAATATTAATATTAATATTATTGTTAATATTATTGTTAATATTATTGTTAATATTAATATTATTATTAATATTAATGTTAATATTAATGTTAATATTATTATTAATATTATTATTAATATTATTAATATTATTAATATTTATATTTATATTTATATTTATATTTATATTTATATTTATATTTATATTTATATTTATATTTATATTTATATTTATATTTATATTTATATTTATAACCCGCCACTCCCAAGAGCCTCATGATGGGTTACAACACATATAAAAACCCCAATAAAAACTACCCCCTAATACATTCTCTGGTCCATCTTTGATAAGCATCCTCCATGGCAACTCCACTGTACTCTTTGGGGGTGTGGTCCACATGGCTGCCATGGTTACTCAATAATATGGTTGCTGTCCATTTTTTTCAATGTGCAGAAATGCCCTAGGAGTTTCCCAACCTGGATCTGGCTATCCAATCCCCCCACGGGGGACTCGACAACCCTAATTGTTTTCTTCTCAGGGAACTGACTCTGTGAACAGCTGCCGCTGAGACTTATCACTTGAGCAAAGGTTCACATATAACGCTAGAACAAATGTGCCAGGTGATATGTCTTCATTTAGTGTTTCTTAACTTTGCTCAGGAGATTAGAGAACTCCTAAGAAAGTGAACACTTCAGCTTATAAAATAATAAGAAATCAGGGGAGGAGGCCCCCAACCTAGTTACCATTAAACTATTTTCCTGAATACGAAGCCCATGTCAGGGGTTAGTTCTGCTGGGTATCTGTGGACAGCCAAACCAGAGGTGGGGGGGGGGGCATGCCTAATCCCTGGATACTTCAGTCCCTGCTGCCACTAGTCTGGGTTTAGAATCGCCAACCTCCAGCTGGGGCCTAGAGATCCCCAGAATTTCAACTGATCTCCAGACAGCAGAGATCCATTCCCCTGGAGAAAATGGAGGCTTTGGAGAGTAAACTCTATAGCATTATATCTGTGGTTCTGAACATGGGGGTCAGGACCCCTTTGGGGGTCGAATGATTCCTATCACAGGAGTCACAGCAGGAGAAGCAGATTGGCTGGAGATTGGGCATTTGTCTGTCTGGAGCAGCGGGAAAGAGCGAGACCGGCATGGCGGGACGAAAGGCAGAACTGAACTGAGAAATCCCGGGGGGAAACAATTTATATGCAATCATGAACAAGTTTTGGTTTAATTTCTGGGACAAAACCCTAGCATAATTTTATGGTTGGGGGTCACCACAACATGAGGAACTGTATTAAAGGGCCGCGGCAATAGGAAGGTTGAGAACCACTGCATTATATCCTATTGAGTCTGAACCCGTTCCTCCCCGAGCCCCACTCCTAGAATCCCCAGGAACGTTCAAACCCAGAGTTGGCAATCATGTTCCCTCTCCTTGTTTTTCCCCCTACTGAGCACAATAGAACTGCTGCAACCTTAAAATGGGCACTGGGCAGTGCAAGACCCTATGTGGGTCCAGACTGCTGCTGAGCTGGGCTTCCTATGTCAATGAGCGGCCACTCACATGCATGGCTTAAACCGTTTATGCACTGGGGACTTCACTGCCTCAGCTCCCATGCAGGAGCACAAATCGGGAGTGGATGATGTGCGCTGGGCCAAATGCTCCCCCATGTGCGTGCAAAAAGAGGTGGGACAACCTGCCACGACTGAAACTACAGCCTGCAGCCTGGCATGAAACCTCCAGTGCATAAACGGTCTTAGAGGAGACCCTGCCTGAGCTGCAACTGTCTGCTTGGTTGTCTTTCTCAGAGGTGGCTTTCGTTATTCAGGGGGCTCAGGCAAAAGTCATGGATGAGGCCCCTAAATCTCTAAGGCAGCATAGGGGGGGGAGGTAATAAGATGTCGAGCAATGGGGTGGCATCGCCAGCCTGCACCTGATCACTCGGCACCCAAGATGGTCCAAGTCTCTGGCAGCATGGGGGTCAGCTGTGGGGCTGATCAGCTGATCCCCTCTACCCAAGCCTCAGAGGCTTCTAGGCATGGCTGCAGCATGGTGGGAGCACAGCATCTGCCCTGGTCACCACACTGCTAAAACAGCAGAAGGAGATGCTTGTGCCAGCCGTTAGAATACTGTGCATAGCTGAGCAGAATAAAGAGTGTGTCCAGCAGGGGGCATAGATAGAAGAGGAACTTCCTGATGACTTTCACATTATCTTCTCCGGTGTCCTTTTTTCCAAGCATGCTTCCTCCCTGCTTCCCACCAGAACAGTTGAACAGAAGAATGACTGCAGACAACCGAATGAGTGCAGACAACCAAATGAGTGCAGACAAGACTGTACCTCTCTCTCTAGCTCTATTGATACATAGTTGTTTCTCTACTGAATAAATTCTGTTCTATTCTTTAAGCAGCCTGGTGCTTTGCCCTCTGCATATTCAAAGCCTGCCAGCAAAAGTCACCTTACCACCACTCTTGGGGCAGTGCTGTGGCAGTGGGGCAAATGAGTGGGTAGCAGTGAGCCATTCAACCCCCTCAAGGAAAGAGTCCCGCCAATGCACTTTGACCATTTCAGCTTCGGAAACGTTCGAATCAGCAGTGATTCGGCCAATTCGGATGTTTCTGAAGGTGAATCGCACATCCCTACCTGGAACCCCAAAGCGCTGTCTGAATCCAATTGGTCCTGCATAAGAGAAAACCCTGTTTGGATAGCTGACATTTCCTAAAATGATTCTCACATTCTTCTCCATAGACTTTGATACTAAATACTCTCCAGATGTTCTTTGCATGTCTGAATATTTGCCAATTACGCCCTGACAATTTCTCGTTTGCGTTTGACATCCCACGACTTCAGTATCTGATAGTTGGCCTATTAGCATTTAAAAGCTGTCATGCAGGGTATTTGACCCTGTCAATATCACGCTGGGTATTAATAGCTATCATAGCAATGGTATTTAACCACATTTAATAATGCAAGGCAGGCTATACGGAATTTGACAATACCGAGCAGATGGAATCCAATGGTCTTTAATAACTGACAACTCAGGAGGAGTTATGTATGATGACAGCCGATGCAGTCTAGGAACCAACAGCAACAGGGCTTGGACTTCAGGGGGAAATGTCCCTTTCCCAAACCTGAATTCAAAATGCGAGTGGCAAAATGGTAAAATATGTCCGCTTTCACGGAGTTGGAACTCCTTCCAAATGCCTTCCTGTGATATCCTGCTAATGCTCTGTGGTCTCATGCTCTCTTTACATCAGGGCTCATGACAAATACACAGAGAGGTTTCATTTAATTATCCAGGATAATCATTTCTGGTAGACGTAACCTCTATGAATTTGTACAGCTCTCTTTCAAAGCCATCTAAGGCAGGGGTAGTCAACCTGTGGTCCTCCAGATGTCCATGGACTACAATTCCCATGATGTCCATGGACTACATTTGCTGGCAGGGGTTCATGGGATTTGTAGTCCATGGACATCTGGAGGGCTGCAGTTTGATTACCCCTGGCATAGATGGTTGGTCTTACCAAATCGAGGCTCTGCATAATAAAAAGGAGGTGAGCTGCGACATGATATATTTAAAACATTTTTTTTTCATCACAAAATTGGAACGCGCAGTCTCACCCTAAAAGGGGCGGGGGAGGTCCCCTATATATAAATTACACACAGACATATACACACACACAGCTGGTAACCGCCAAATTTCAGTTCCAGGAAGGAGAGGAAGAAAGTACAAAGATCTGGCAGGGGCTCATGGGGATTGTAGTCCATGGACATCTGGAGGACCACAGGTTGACTACCCCTGTCTTAATTCATTACCCTTTCCTGAAATGAAAAGTTCATTTTTTTCCTGCCATGTCGGGATTGTTTTTAAAGTCTTTTAATGGGTATTTTAATGGGTTGAAGACTACTGTTACCCGTCACGAGCCTACGGGGAGTGGCGGGAAATAAATCTAACAACAACAACAACAATAAAGTATTTCAATTTCTTAAGTTGATTTTTTTAATGTGCCGTTTTCTGTAACTTTCCTAGCTCCATCAAGCATTTATACCTCAAGACATTATCTTGCTCTCTTTCCCTTATGGTATTATTTAACCAAGCTGGCATCTGCTTGATTTTTAAAATATGACTATTAGCTATTGAGACTCAGACAGCTTAGGGCAGGGGTAGTCAAACTGTGGCCCTCCAGATGTCCATGGACTACAATTCCCAGGAGCCCCTGCCAGCATTTGCTGGCAGGGGCTCCTGGGAATTGTAGTCCATGGACATCTGGAGGGCTGCAGTTTGACTACCCCTGGCTTAGGGTTTCAAGGCATTTGCCATTGCCTGCCTCTGTGTAGTGATCCTAATATTCCTTTCTGGTCTCTTGTCCAGATACTGATCGGAGCTGACCTGGCTTAGCTTCCACGATCTGATGAAACCCACTTTTTTTCTAAACTGTGGCAAAAGGAGATGCGTACAAAGCAGAAGGGCCTCCTTCGCTTTCTTCCCTGCCACTGCAGCAGCTCCCCTTATGCAGCTTGCCATGCGGATCCGGCGTGTTTACTCCCCACCCTGCCAACATCTGTCCTGGAGACTTTGCCTCTGTGCCTTCTCTTTCCACCAAAAGTACACGGGGAACGGCCAAAAGCAAGCCCTTTGCCGCATAGGAGCTCCCCACCCCCGGAGATGGATTCTGAATGGTCCTCTGTGTTGTGGCCATTCTGTGTGCATCAGCCCTTGCCATTCAAATGCTCCAGCTGTTTCCAAGCTCTTCCGCTCTTTCTCTTGAGAGAGACAGAGGAAGAGAGTTCATTACAGTTCTAAGCAGTCAGCAGTCTGCTGGATTCACTCTGCAGTTTGCTAACTGGTCTGTAAACTCACTTTGCCTACATGCAACTCTGTAAGCTCATTGCTTCTAGGGTTAGTCCAGATGTTTAGACTTCTCTTAGACTCCTGAGTACCCTGAAACTTGAAAATGAAGGATCCTTAAGACAAGTCTGTGAGCAGTGGGAGGGGTCTTTCATGAGATCTTTCCATTTGCAGTTTTTATCTTTTTATATTATATTATTATTGATTTGATATGATTTCTATACTGCCCTCCCAACCGACCGGCTTAGGGCAATGTACAACATGTAAATATAACAAACTAAATAAAAATATACTGCAGAATAAGGTGAAAACTAAATTGTTCAAACAGTGTCAACATCAAACAGACACATATTATATTGCTCAACTCTCTTAGAACTACATTGATGACCAGAGGGGGCTTTGATGGGCAGGGCAGTAGATGTTATCAGATTCACTGGCCCCAACCAAAAGCCTGGTGGAAGAGCTCCGTCTTACAGGCCCTACGGAACTGCACTGGATTTTCAGGGCCCAGATGTGTTCTGGGAGCTCTTTCTACCAGGTGGGGTCCAGGGATGAAAGTGCCCTGACCCTGGTTAAGGCCAGACGTACTTCCTTGGGGCTAGGGATCACCAATTGGCTGGTATTTGAAGATGGAGAGTTCTTTGGGTAGGTTAAAAGCGGTGGCTTCAAAATCTGGCTAGCCGGGTTGGATTCCCTGATCCTCCACATGCAGCCAGCTTGGGCTAGTCACAGTCATGTTAGAGCTGTTTTTGCAGGACAGTTCTGTCAGAGCTCCCTCAAGGGAGCCTGTTATAGGGAGGGGAAGGGAAAGAGATTGTAAACTGCTTTCAAACTCCTTCAAGTAGAGAAAAGCAAGGTATAAAAACCAACTCCTCTTCTTTTTAATTTTATTTATATCCCGCTTTTCTCCCCACTAGGGATCCCAAGTGGCTTACATGGTTCTCCTCGCCTCTGTTTTATCCTTACCCCTGTGAGGAGGACAGTCAACCTCCGAGTCTCCAGAAATTACAACGGAGACCTCCAGAAATTACAACAGGTCTCCAGATGACAGGGGTCAGCTTCCCCAGAGAGAATGGCCATATTGGAGGTGATCTCTCTGGTAGTATATATTCCAAACCTGGCCTTGCCCTGTATCTCCAGGAATTTCCCAACCCAGAGCCTGCAACTCTGCCTGTGAGTTTGGTTAGGCTGAGAAGATGATAATGGCCCAAGGTCACCCAGCAAGCTTCCATAGCAAAGTGCAGATCTGAACCTGGGTTCCCCCAATCCACTTTAACCTCTACATCAGGGGTAGTCAACTTATGGTCCTCCAGATGTCCATGGACTACAATTCCCATGAGCCCCTGCCAGCGTTTGCTGGCAGGGGATCATGGGAATTGTAGTCCATGGACATCTGGAGGACCACAGGTTGACTACCCCTGCTTCTCTACCATGAATTAATACAAGGGTGTTGCCCCTTCATGTTATCTATCGATACACCATCTTTTAAATCCTCTTTTCACTTCAAGCAGCTCAAGGCAGTCTACATAATTTACCCCTCTTCCACTTTACCTTCCCAGCAACCCTGCAAGGTAGACTGTGGCATCCAGGGAGGATTTAACCCCATGTCTTCATGGTCTAACCATCACACAACCCTGACTTCACCGCTCAAAGCTTCCTTCTCAAAATGTTTGATGAAAATTTGTCCTCAGATTTTCCCCTCCTCCCAGCAAATGAATTATCTTCCTAGAATGTCAAGAGCTGAATAAACATTAAAGAGCCTGAAAACTGGATGTCAAGAGTAGGGGAGAGAAATCAAAGACAAAAGCTAATTGTGGCCTTATGCAAGAAAGGTCGAGTGCATCAGCATGGATTTGTACGGATTTGCTTTGCTCTGGTGGGTCTGAAGCCTGAACCCTTCGTGTCCTTTGAATGTGGATTTTCTACTACCTCCCCAGCAGAATACCTGATAGGATACCATCAGTTCTGGGGCTATAAACACCTCGGGAGTTCTGCAGCAGCAGCAGCAGCCAGGGCTCTGCCGGTCTGCCTAGTGATTCCCCCAAAAGATTAATCCTCAGCATTACTTTTTTCCTTTTAAAAAAATGTTGAGCTCCACTCACATCTGACCAAAATGGGGAGATTCAAAAGGGTAGCCGTGCAAGCACACGAAAGCTCACGCCTTGAATAAATCTTTGTTGGTCTTAAAGGTGCTCCTGGACTCTGGTTTTAAAACGGGGAGGAAAGAGATGTTTACTGGGGGGAGGGGGGTTTCCGGGCCATTCTGCTCATCTCATCCTGGAAGGCTGGAGACAGACAATTGTTGCTAAGAGCATAAATAGAGGATGGAGAGATCCAATGCTTCTCCTGGTGCCGATGCGCAGTTCACCCACCCCACCCGCTTATTGCTTCTGCTCAAACAATACACCCACTCGCAAATCTTATTTACCGGGGGACGGAACCAGGACGAGGGTGAATGCTCCCTGAATGGTAATCTCTCTCGCCAACCAGCGTCAGCTCTTCGAAAGACCTATTGTTTGCCTCCTGACTCAATATGAGATGCTGATATTTGCCATCCAGACAATGGCTCCCTTTGTGTCCCCTATGGCAGGAGACCCGCTTTAGAAAGCCGGTTCTGTTCCTTGAGATCCAACAATGACAAGCCTTTCTGGGCTGTATGGACAAATACCGGGGCAGCACGCTCAGCCCTAATCACGGCCTAAACTAACCAAGAGTAACACGGAGCAAAGAGAGAATGATGGAAGCTGCCATGTGCTGAGTCAGTCCATTAATCTGCCTAGCCAGAGTCCCCAGGGAGTTTTGGAACAAGAAAGATCTGTAGCATCTTGTGAATACTCATTGTGCTATGCGCTTCAGTGGCGCTCTGGTGCTTCCAGATGCTCTGGTTATTTAAGGTCCCATTTTGTTTATTCGACTGACTCACTTGGTATGGCCCACCTTGAGTCCCTGAGATAAAGGATGAAGACTGAGAGTTGGAAGGGGCCATGCAGGCCATCTAGTCCAACCCCCTGCTCAATGCAGGATCAGCTTAGAGAGTCCAGGATAAGTATCTGTCAGCCGCTGCTTGAAGACTGCCAGTGAGGGAAGCTCACCACTTCCTTAAGCAGCTGATTCCACCACAGAAATATTTGATTGATTGATTGATTGATTGATTATGCAGAAGATAGACAGACAGACAGACAGACAGAGGTGCCTCATTTCAAAAAGGATGTGGACAAAATTGAGAGAGTTCAGAGGAGAGTAACAAGGAAGATCCGGGGCCTGGAGACCAAGCCCTATGGGGAAAGGCTGAGGGACTTGGGAATGCTCAGCCTGGAGATGAGGAGGTTGAGAGGGGACATGATTGCTCTCATAGAATCATAGATTTGGAAGGGACCTTCAGAGTCATCTAGTCCAACCCCCTGCACAATGCAGGAACTCACAACTATCTGCCCATCCATGGTGACCCCAATTTCAAGCCCAGCTGATCCCTCCCCCAAAAATCTCCAGAATCCACCCTGGCCTGGAGGAAATTCACCCACCATCCCATAGTGGTGATTAGCAATTCCTTGGGTATGCAAAGAAGGGCCACAAGAGACAAACACTGGCACATCCCTTCCTGCCCACCCACTCACAGTCTGCCTAAGTTCATAAAATCAGCATTTCTGTCAGATGACTATTGAGCTTCTGCTTAAAAACTTCTGAAGGAGAACTCACCAGCTCCGGAGGAAGCCTGTTCCACTGAAGAACTGCTCTAACTCTCAGGAACTTCTTTGGTATAGCCGAAAATTCTTTTAAATTAATTTCAAACCACTGGTTCTAGTCCAACACTCTGGGGCAACAAAAAACAACTCTCCGCTATCTTCTATATGATATCCCTTCAAGTATTTGAAGATGGTTATCATCTCTCCAGGCTAAGTAGACCATCAATCTTTCCTCATACGACCTGATCTCCAAACCCCTCACCATCTTCATAGCCCTCCTCTGGATATGCTCCATTTTCTCTATATCTTTCTTCACTTGTGGTGCCCAAAACTGAACCCAGTACTCCAAATGAGGTCTTACCATAGCGGAGAAAAGTGGTAACATCACCTCATGTGATCTGGACACTAAACTTCTTTTAATACAGGCCAAAATCCCATTTGCTTTTTTAGCCACCAAGCCACACTGCTAACTCAAGTTCAGTGTGTCTGGTCTACTAAGACCCCCAGATCCTTTTCACACGTACTACTACCAAGACAAGTCTCGCCCGTCCTGTAGGGATGCATATGATTTTTCCTACTTAAGTGCAGAACTTTATATTTATCACTACTGAAATTCATTTTAGCCCAGTTTTCTAGCCTGTCAAGATTATCCTTTATTCTGATTCTGTTTTTTGGTGTGTTTGCTAGCTCTCCCAGTTTAGTGTCATCTGCAAATTTAATAAGTACACCCTCTATTCCTTCATCCAAATCATTTATAAATATGATGAACAACACAGAGCCCAGAGCAGATCCCTGAGGCACTCCACTTGTCAGTCCTCTCCAAGATGATTACGAACCATTTACAAGCATCCTTTGGGTGTGATCTGTCAACCAGTTCTCGATCCACATGATAATAATAGGATCCATACTGCATTTTACCAACTTGTCAATAAGAATTTCATATGGAATCTTATCAAAAGCCTTGCTGAAATCAAGAGTAAACTATGTCCACAGCATTCCCCTGATCTAGCAATGTATTAATTGCCTCAAAAAAAGAGACAAGACTTGTGTTCTTGAGAAAGCCATGTTGACTCTTAGTAATTACAGCCATCCACCCTAGCTGCTCAAGGACCGACTGTTTGATGATTTGTTCTAAAATTTTGCCAGCTATAGACGTCAAACTGACGGGTCAGTAGTTACTTGGATCCTCCACGTGTTCTCCAAGAATTATCAAAAATGATGGAGAGAGGCTCAGAAATTACATCTGCAACTACTTTTAGTACCCTTGGATGCATTTCATCTGGCCCAGAGGATTTGGTTTCGTTTAAAGAATCTAGGTGTTTATGGACTACACCTACAGCGATCCTAGGCCACTATTCCCATTCCTCGTCACGTGAAATGATCTTGACACATTGAGCATGATTCCCCTCACTAGAGAAGACTGAAAAGTAGGAATTGAGCAGTCCAGCCCTATCTTTATCACCTGCTACAATGTCACTTTCCTTTTCCGGCAATGGTCCTACAATGTCTCTATGCTTTTTCTTACTTTGAATATAACTAAAGAACCCTTTTTTTGTTGCCTTTAGCATTTATTCCTTGCCTAAGTTCACACTGAGCTTTAGCTTTTCTAACACTCTCCCTACAAGCATTGGTGATTTGTTTATATTCCTTTTTGGTTGTAAGGTCCTCCTTCCGTTTCCTAAATGAGTCTTTTTTATTACTCAATACTTTTGAAAGCTGTTCATGGAGCCATCCTGGTTTCTTTAGGTTCCTCCCAGTTTTCCTTCTGAAGGGAATTGTCTGTGATTGTGCCTTGAGTATTTCACTTTTGAGAAATTCCCAACCTTCTTGGACTTCCATCTCCTTCAGTTTTTCTGACCACGGGATTCTACCCAGCATAACATAAGGTCAGGAAGAGGCATAAATACAGATACACAGATTTTCCAGGGACCAAAAAAAGGGGGGGAAATGCATGCATTTCCAGCTAAAAGAAGGTTGGTGCGGAAAGGGTGAGTCTCCTCATATGGTCTTTACCTGGGTCAGAAAGGTCAATGCTTTGACTGAATGGAAGGCAGCTAAGTATGTTAAAGGGTTTCAGGCCCCCCTAACCTATATGAACATCAATAGGGAAGGATGATTCATAGGGAGTTTATTTATTTTTCTATTTTTCACAAATAACTCAAAAAAAATAAAAAGTTGAATAAGAAGCTGAACAAAAAAAAATCTTAGAAAGACTAATAGAAAGCTGAAGTGAATGTGGTGGGGGCAGATCGGGTAAAAGGAATCAGAGTGTTGGAAGGGACCAAACAGGTTATCTAGTCCAACCCCCTGCTCAATGCAGGACCAGCCTAAAGCATCCATGTAAAGTATCTGTCCAGCTGCTGTTTGAAGACCGCCAGTAAGGAGGAGCTCACCACCTCTTTAGGTATCCTATTCCACTGCTGAACTGCTCTGACTATAAATTTTTCCTGATATCTCAGAGGTACCATTCTACATGTAATTAGCCATTATTGCGTGTCCTCTGCTGCCAACAGGAATCGCTCCCTGCCCTTCTCCCAATGACAACCATACAAATACTTGAAGAAAGCAATCCTGTACCATCTCAACCTCCTCTTCTCCAGGCTGAACATCCCCAAGTCCCTCAGCCTTTTCTTGTAGAGCTTGGTCCCCAGGCCCCAGATCATCCTTGTCACTTTCTTCTGTACCCGCTCAACTTTGTCCAGAGAGAAGAGAGAAAGAATCCATGAGTGCCAACACTTCCAAACTAAAATGGTGTTTAATTAAACTCATTTGGGGAAGGGAAGCCAGTGCAAAACAGCAAATGAGGTAGGGAGCGGGGAAAAACAAGGGCAAAAGTCTATAACATGCACGGCCGGGCATGATCGAAGCCACCTCGGTGAGTGGCCAGTTGTTCCCTGCAGTGTTTTGCTAACACTTCACATCCTGTCCAGCTTCACACTTCTATTGTTTTACCAGCATCCCTTTCTCCAGGCTTGACACCTAACCAGAGCCAAAATCATGGGAACCTCAACTGGTCTGCCTCATGATCCCAATGTCAAGGCATTCTTTAATCACTTTCACTCTGCATAAGGGAACCAACAACTGCTAGCAAAGGAATGGTCTACATTAGGCACTGGATTTGGCCCAGGGATCCCCAACATGGCTTGTGTTCAACAGGGTTCTCAATTGGCCACTGAAGAGTTTATGGGTTAGGCAGATTAAAATACCATTTCTTCCATGGCAGCTGTCCCCACAACATTTCATTCTCTCTCATCCCGCTTTCCTGATGGATTTCTTTTAATTCCCCTTCTCCTCTCCCCTTGGGCTTTCTCTGTGCGTGTGCCTCTACTTCCTGGGGCAGTCACTTTTGTCATTGGCTTCTCCTCCCCTTGCAGCCGTAGCGTAGTTGTGCCCAGCACTCTGGGTCCAAAGTTGCTCACAGGCTCAAAAAGGTCAGGGATCCTTGCGGTAGCCCAACTCAAACGAGAATCAACATAGTGTTATAAAGTGGAAAAGGACCATCATAGACTAGAGGGCAATGCTTGTTGAAGGGATGTAGTGTGCCACCCTTTGGGCACTTCCCCACTGTCCTGACCACCATTACAACACACCAGTCCTGTAAGAACCGACTCTCCTGCCCGGTAACATGCCACTAATGCATCTGCTTTCATCTGACACTTTTCGGTTGAGTATGTGACTATCAGAGCCTCTTGTGGTGCAGAGTGGTAAGGCAGCCGCCTGAAAGCTTTGCCCATGAGGTTGGGAGTTCAATCCCAGCAGCCGGCTCAAGGTTGACTCAGCCTTCCATCCTTCCGAGGTCGGTCAAATGAGTACCCAGCTTGCTCTTGCTGGGGGGTAAACGGTAATGACTGGGGAAGGCACTGGCAAACCACCCCGTATTGAGTCTGCCATGAAAACGCTAGAGGGCGTCACCCCAAGGGTCAGACATGACTCGGTGCTTGCACAGGGGATACCTTTACCTTTATCTTTATCTTTATGTGACTATCAGAGCAAAGCACAATAAGCCTCCTCCACAAGAAGAACCTAAAATGGGGAGTAACCAATTGGGAAATTTCACCAATTATAATTTTTTTCCTGGAAGGAATTTCTGAAGACCAAAAATATTCCCTTCCCCCACACCCCTCCATTTCTGGCAAAATCTTCAAGGATCCGAGGCACTGGTGAAACCAGGCCTATGCAATGTTTTCCTCTTATGTCCGGACTGTAGGACGTGGGTTGTCGATCGATCTGGTCCCTGGTCTCTTCTGAGTCACAAAAACATTCTTCTGGAGCTTGGTGACTAAGGTGGGGGAAAGTAATCTCTCAAGGTCATGTAACCTACACATCACCTGCTCCACTGCTAATGGAGAGCTCATGTGGTTGTGAGCATCACTTAAAACTATTGTTCTGAAGATTTCGGCTTGCCCTGAGACATTTTCGGAAACGTAAAACACGCATTGCTTGTTTTCCAGATGAAAGAAGGGTGTTCTTCCGTTTGAAAAGTTAAAACAGCGAGAAGGAATGAGACTGGGATCCGTCAAGTAATCCTTTGCCATTCCTGTTGCTGAGGCTGTAATCTCCTTGGTTGGGATTATACTGGAGAATATTATATTGATCCTGTAAAATATCTCTGATTGGATCAACATTATTTTCTCCTGTACCGACAAAGTCTTACCCGGGTACGGCTGTAATTCCTCTGCTAACACAATCTTACCAAAATCCCCC
Organism: Paroedura picta; assembly: GCF_049243985.1. Classification (NCBI taxonomy): domain Eukaryota; kingdom Metazoa; phylum Chordata; class Lepidosauria; order Squamata; family Gekkonidae; genus Paroedura; species Paroedura picta. The sequence continues at coordinate 109,193,567 of NC_135373.1, read as the reverse complement.
AATAAACCCTTAAAGCGAGGCTGTTAGTAATACCTTCCTGAGACTAACTAAACAAGATATTTATATGTAGGGCTTCTGAATTTGCTCTAGTTCCTTTCTTGCATTATGAAGTCAAGGATATTTCAGTCTCTCTCTCTCTCTCTCTCTCTCTCCCTCTCTCTCCTCCCTCTCCCACACAAGAACCTTAGAGTTCCGCTTGAGTTGGGTTCAACCTGAACTTTGTCTCAAGGCACAACCTCACTGGTTTTTACAGAACCATCTGGCCATGAAATTGGGGTCACTGGGTTGGGCAAGTAGTTGTGAATTTCCTGCATTCTTCCGGGTGTTGGACTAGATGACCCTGGAGGTCACTCCAACTCTATGATTCTATCATCCTATGGCAGGATTTTGCCATATTAATAATAGGAAAATAATATTTTAAAAAAACGGATTCAATTTATGTGGGGGAGGGGGTTTCCATTCTGCCAAGGAGTTCAGGGGCTAGATATTGTCAAAGCAGGGTCTAACTAGAAAGAAGCTAGGGCAATCAGGGCCTGGGGAAGGTAACCCTGCCGCTCTTTCATTGCTTCGCCCTGTCCAAACTGACCCTCTTGCTGTTAATGGCTTGAGAAAGCGTGGGCACAGGTGAAGAAGAGTGGGCCATGCCATTTTTTCCCAGACTATGGCATGGGAAGGTCAGCATGACAAAAGCATGCAAGGGAAGAAATATTCAGTTGTGTCTTCTCCCATGTCCTGGCTGCTGTCCAAATCAGGGCAGTCTTGTGGCTGCTGTTTGCCTTCTAAAAATGCTCGGAAGGTCAGATCACAGACATCCCAGTACTTCATCTACTTTGGCCTTTTCTATCCTGCAAACCCATTTAGTCAATAGTGGAGCTCTCAGAGATCTCTAGACCCTGGACAGTGCCAGTAACATCATCAGTATGCCCCTGAACCTCAAGGCATCTGGGGTTGGTTGTCTACAACAGGGGTAGTCAACCTGTGGTCCTCCAGATGTCCATAGACTACAATTCCCATGAGCCCCTGCCAGCAAACACTGGCATGGGCTCATGGGAAATGTAGTCCATGGACATCTCGAGGACCACAGGTTGACTACCCCTGCTCTAGAGAGACAGCCTTTGGGATGCCTCCTATGAACTCTTCTTGGAGCTGAATCTTTTGAATCCTTTTGCACTGGGTGATGATGGGAAACAGGACCTGCCTTAGAGTTAAGAGTCTCTTCAGCCATATTTCTATGTGTGATCCCAGTATTGTTTTTTAAGAAGAGCTGTTTTTTTATACTACTGGAAGGAGTCTCAAAGTGGCTTACAATCGACTTTCCTTTCCTCTCCCCACGACAGACACTCAGTGAGGTAGGTAGGGGCAGAAGCTCTGAGAGAAACTACTCTGAGAGAACAGCTCTAACAGGAATGTGACTAGCCCAAGGTCACCCAGCTGGCTGCTTGTGGAGGATTGGGGAATCAAACTCAGTTCTCCAGATTAGAGTCTGCCAGTCTTTAACCACTCCCCCACGCTGGTTCTTTTAAGCCTAAAAGAAGACCAAAGAATATAGGTTGCGGTGGTCACTTGACTTCCATCTTCTGCTTCCCCTCTCTGTCCCCCACAAAATTGGCAAATGAAGCGTTCAAGGAAAATCACTCCCCTAAAGATAGTTAACTGCTGCGAAATGGCAGCCTTGGATGAAAGGGACCGGTGCGTACAGCGACACACACATCAGCAAATGGAAAGGTCACTCAGGATGAATACCAGCAATCAAGAACATCAAGCAGATGCTTGCCGGAGGGTATCATCTCCCCAGGCTCTCTGCAACCGGGCTGGCAACAAGAACAACAACAAAAAAGTGGCAGGCCCGCATTGGCTCCTGCGTGTCTCCTACGAAAACCACAGGGAAATGTATCCATGTTCCTTACCCCGTTACCTTCAAATGTCAACCGAGTCACCCCACAGCGGGAAGGCTGTCAGAAACAGGAGGGAGACGCTTGACACGGGCCCTTGCGAGTTTGCACTTCTCCAAGAGAGGAACGGCTGTCCCTTAATCACTGCTTGATGCAATTGGGAAGGGAGCTGTTTAATGTCTTGTCATGGGCTCCTGCCAGAATTCAGGCCAACGGGGGGCTGACTAAATCCATCTTCTCGTAGAGCTAGATGCACAGTCACCCAATGCAGCGTGTTGCCCAAACTGCAAGCGGGGGCAAAAAGGACACCTTGGAAAGCTAAGAGTCCAATCTAAGTGTGCTTTCCTGGGATGCTGCTATTCAACAGACACAAGCCGAATTCTGAGTGGGCCTTGGATGGCTCTCAGAATCGCTGTGATGGACGCAGCCTGCAAAGTGGTGGGGACCTCTTTGGCACTGCTCTCTAGCAAAGCTCGGGGGGGGGGGTATCATTCCACAGAAGTAAGGCTGCATTGTGGATTCCCCAGTCCAGCCTGCAGGGCAGCTGGTTGGCCAGCCATCCCATTCCCATCTCTGAATTCTGAGTGAAAGCCAGAAAAGGTATTGGTGTGCACCTTGTCACCCACAGGCACTAGGCTGGGGACCTATGGCATAAGGGAATACATTCCAAATCACGGGCCATTCTTGTCTTAAACAACTGAGGTTTAGGGGGCAGGTGGAGCCAACAACATGAAATGGGAAGACGCCGGAAATAACGGGTGATGCCAGGAGAAGCTGGTGATGATTCCACAGAGCAGGAAGTTGGACAGAGCCAAGACTATGGCCAGCTCCCACACAAAGCGGGCCAGAAATTGGATTTAGGACAAAGAAGATTCCCCTCGCCATGTCTTGGAATCCTGCACTCTTGTAGCACATTTTCTTAGTAGCCCTACGGTATTTCACATAATGGCACGTAAGTGGGGAACGACACAAGCCAGCTCACAAATGGAAGTTTGTCATGAATTTTGGCCAGTCTCTGGTTTGTGAAGTGAAATTTGCTAACATAAGAGCCACTGCAAACTTTAAGGACGTTCATAGTGGCCTGTGCAGGTTCAGGAAGGACAGAATGCTGCTCTCTGCTCTTTAAAAAAAAAGCCATCTGAGCAGCAGAACTAGAAAGCTCTCCCACAACTCGGCTGATTTTTTGTGGGCAAACCCCTTCTTTCTGCTCCTAGCAAAATGTGGTGGGGAGCAAAAAATCGGGGGATTGCTCCCTGCAAAAAGTTGTGGGGTGCAAAAGCAGAGGTTTATATAGCCCCAAGACATTTAAAACCCTGCTTGCAGCTCCCCACCAAAAGGAGTGGGGAGCACAAAGCTGGGGAGTGCAAAAGCTCAGAGCTATTTAAACCTCTGCTTTCTCTTCATTCCTTTCAGCAGGGAACAGAAAACAGGGGTTTAAATGGCTTGAAGCCAATTAAACCAAGCAGCCTACTGCTTAGCTGTTTGGAAAACCTCTAGTTCCTGCTCTCCATAAAAAGTCACAGGGAGCAGAAAGCAGGGGTTTAACATGGCTCACAAACCATAGGAGCCAAGTCAGTTCACAAACCAACTTCATGGTTCCTATGGGCTCATGGCTCAGCCACAAACCATGAACCAAATGACAAAAATGCAATTCATGTCCATCTTTAAAAGTAACTAGTATAATTCTTAATTTCACCTTCTCATGCACCTGGGGCTCTGTGAGTTCACTGACAACCCGTCCCACAGTCTAAGCCTAACTGAATCTAAGCGAATCCGACAGCTGGTAGGTAGGTATATAGAGAGATAGAGAGATAGAGAGACAGAGACAAACAGAGGCCTGTCTCTCCCAAGAGTTAGGAGTTTAACACCGGTCTCCTCTTAATGAATGTTATGGTTATTCACCAGGGTTTTGGGAAGTGTGGCATCTTTGATAACACTCTTTAGGTCAGTGCAGACAACCATCTTGCTCATGACCTTTGCTTTCCTCCTTCTGCTGGCAAAGGCTGTCCCCCTGCTCATTCTGAATTGTTTCCCATGAGCCTAAGACCCACATTTATGTGCCACTCAGCTCACAATGAAGAGGCTTGCAGTGAAGTGGGGAAACGGAGCTATTTCACACAAGGAGGGTGACTCATTCTCCAGAAGTACTATCCACCGCAGTCCTAATTCCAGTAACCGGTGCTCCTCTATCAGCCGAGAGCTACAGATGTCAAGGGAAAAGCTAGGACTCAGGTGTCCTAGCGGGGTGACAAGGAAAACAGACAGACACGGAATAGGCAAACAAAGAGAGTGGAACTGGCAGACAAGCAACACAATCAGAAAGCAAAGACAAGGCATAGCCATGGGATTGGGAGCTGTTGACCAGCCAGCTTGGAGGGTCTTCCTTGTACTGAAGCTACCTGGAGACTGTAGTGAAAATAGCCTGACCTTGCCATTGACCTTGTCAAGGCTTCCTGTCACGTCCTCCAGTTTCTAGATCAAATACAGGACCATTAACATCGTAGCCTTCATAGCCATGGCTGCAAAAATAAATTGAGGCTGTTATATTTCATACACATTAACAGACTTGCAGAACTCACAGCAAGAGGGTGTCACTAATTTAGACAGCCTGGAAAGTAGGTTAGATAAACTTTGGAAGCTTAGATTTGTGCACAAGAGATAAGGCTTTGGGGCCTGCTTGTGCCCTGTGCCTTCCAGAGCACCTGATTGGCCCCTGAAGGACATGGGATGCTAGACTCAATGGACCTCTGCTCCAATTCAGCAAGGTTTATCATATGTTCTCATGCAAGGATACCCAAGAAGACCCAAAAATGGCAGGCACATACCCACCACTCTGAGAAGAAAGTCATAACAGGCAGCAGAGTTGGGAGAAATGATGTACAAGGCCAATAGGAGGGACGATGCCAAAATGATCACATGGATGGAACCACAGGCCCAATCAACCTTTAGGTAAGGGTCATTGACCAACCAAGCATCTGACTCATTCTGCTTATTCTTGACCGGGGCCAATGAAACCTGGCAAACATCTCCCTGTTGTGCTTAATTCTGGGCTATCAGAGCAAGAAGGAGAAGCCAGCTTGGTGTAGTGGTTAGGAGTACGGACTTCTAATCTGGCAAACCAGGTTTGATTCCCTGTTCTCCCACATGCAGCCAGCTGGGTGACCTTGGGCTCGTCACGGCACTGATAAGGCTGTTCTGACTGAGCAGTGATATCAGGGCTCTCTCAGCCTCACCCACCCCACAGGGTGTCTGTTGTGGGGAGATGGCGACTGTAAGCTGCCTTGAGACTTCTTTGGGTAGAGAAAAGCAGCCTATAAGACCCAACTCTTCTTCTTCTTCGATTCCTCTTGATGGGGTGAGGAATGAAATAACTCCTTTAACTTTTGTTCAGTACAGAGAAACATTTTTGGTAACTGTTTTGTAATCCGAAGGCGCAGCTTGTACTTGAAATATTGCCAATGTTGATATATCAAACTGAACTGTTCTCAAGGCCAGAGGAAGAAGAGCAATTGTTTATATTAACACGGAGTGGGGAAGAGACAAAAGTCGCCTTTTGTGACCTTTTCCAGTGACCTGGCATAATCAGGGTGGCCCAGTGGGGTGTGCAAGGGGTGGAGACCCCCAGATTGTTGGTTTGACCTGAAAGGGCATCATCTTTCCCCGCCTCCAATGGAATGTTATAAAGTCCCATGTAACCTTTTGCTCTTCGCACAGATTTGGGAACTCTGTGTCTATATCACTGCCCTCACTGGCAGTCTTCAAGCAAAGGTTGGATACACACTTCTCATGGATGCTTTAGGATGCTTAGGGCTGATCCTGCGTTGAGCAAGGGGTTGGACTAGATGGCCTGTATGGCCCCTTCCAACTCCATGATTCTATGATTCTATATTTCCTCTGCAGTAAAAATATTTAAAAGGTTTTTCTCTCCTTGTGATTCTTTGGGATGGGCAAAAGGTACCCTAATTTGGCTATATGGCCATCGCTCACAAAGAAGAACTGCCATGACTGTGATTTTCTTCTTGATGACCCACGTGAGCAAATAGTCCTTGGAACTGGCACTCATGGGAGAGGAATCACGAGTTTCTATCTCTTCACGTTGCTTGGAAAGAAGTTTCTTGTGACGACATCTTCCGTTTCCATTGATCCTAATAGTCTAGGATCCTCAGGTACCCCGGATTTGACCTGGTTTGGAGGTTGAGCTATGCACTGTCGACAGGTTTGGGGTTTTCTTCCCTCGAGTGTCTGTGGCTAAATATATCCACAAAGCAAACTGTAATCTGGATGCAATGGCTCTGCTGGGGGCAGAAATGCAGATATATCCATTCTTCTTTTCAAAAAATATAATCAGACTCTAGCAGAAGCCAAGCTTGATCAGATCAGAACATTTCCAGTGGCAGGCTTCCAAACGGGAAGGAAAAAGGCCTTCTTAGGAGGTTCCCCCGTAAGCAAAGGTTTTTAATTGTCACATGCCTACTTCATTTGGTTTAGTGCATCTTCATTATCTCATTAATTTATGCTGCTTTCCGTGGGCAGCTGTTTTTATTCAGAATCACACTGAGCTGGAAGAGACCACAAAGGGACATCCAGTTCAGTTCCCCCTTTCTTGGGGACTTCTCGAGGACCACTGGAGGTTGTAACACATGTGGCCATTGAAGACATTTGATTCTTTCCCAGTCTAGACAGCCTGGTTGTTTTAAGAGCAAAGGTGTAAGTGGTGCCGTCTAGAGAGGAGAGCCTGCTTGGTGTAAGGAGTGCGGACTTCTAATCTGGTGAGATGGGTTTGATTCCCTGCTCCCTCACATGCAGCCTGGGCTCGCCACAGCACTGATAAAGCTGTCCTGACCGAGCAGTGATATCAGGGCTCTCTCAGCCTCACCTAACTCACAGGGTGTCTGTGGTGGGGAGAGGAAAGGGAAGGCAACTGTAAGCCTCTTTGAGACTCGTTCAGGTAGAGAAAAGCGGCATATAAGAACCAACTCTACTTCTACTAATCTGGAAAAGCCATAAGGGCCCATCCGAGGAATGCTTCCTGCTCAAAGAGTCAGAGCCCGTGCAGGGGCCTCATTAGACGTCTTAAGCAGTGCAATCCTATAAAGATCTATTACTCTTGATTTCAACCAGCATAGAGTAGAGTAACTCTACATAGGATCATGCTGTCAGTCCCTTGAAGTTGAGAGCATAACTCTTCTTGGGACCGTGCTGTATGCCACCAACTTCTCATAGGGCCTGTGGGATTCTGATCCTAGAATACTGAGGTCTGCTGCAGATTCTAGATTCACTGTTACATTATGCAAACACGAACCTGCATGGACTTGCGGGAGGTATCTCACTCCCCCCTCCCCCCACTATGTAAAGTGTTACATTTGGGTGATAATAATGTCATGCATAAATATAAGATGGAAGATACCTGGTTTGATAGTCATACATGGGAAAGGGAGTTCTGCTGGACAATGCTGAATATGAGCCAACAGTGCAATATGGCAGCTAAGAAGGCTGTGATATTAGGCTGCATTGCTAAAAGCAGAGAATAACAAGGGAAGTTACAATGCTACCACATTGGTTAGACCTCACTTGGAATATCGTGTCTCGTTCTAGGTGCTGCAGTTCAAGAAGGATATTGACAAATCGGAATGTGTTCAGAGAAGGCCGATGAGGATGGTTAAGGGGTTGGAAGCCTTACCTTACGAGGAAAGGTTGAGAGAGTTAATATGTGTTGCTTGGAGAAAAGGAGGGCAAAGAGTGATAGCTGCATTTAGCTTCATACAAGGTAGACATCTTGAAGAGGAGGCCAACTTGTTTACTGCAGCTGCAGAGACAAGGACTAGGAGGCGTGGGTTCCAATTACGGGAAAGGGGGTTCTACTTAAATATTAGAAATCATTTTCTCACGGCAAGGGCTGTTCATAGATGGAATATGCTGCTTCAGAGGGGGGCTGGGTTCTTCTTCGTTGGAAGTTTTGAGGATGAAATTGGAAGAGGACCTGCCATGAGTGTGTTAATTTTAAGTTCCAAGAAGGTGGGGAGCTGGACTGGATGGCCCTTGGTGGTCTCTCCCAGCTCTGTGTGATTCTGATTCTCATTCTATTTCCTCTTTCTCTTTCCTGAAAGTCCTATTGCCTCTCCCTGTTTTCTCTCATTTTTCTTTCTTTTCTTAAAACTATAGAATCATTGGAAAGGGACCTCCAGAGTCATCTAGTCCAACCCCCTGCACAATGCAGGAACTCATAACTACCTGCCTACTCACAGTGACCCCAATTTCATGCCCAAATGATCCCCAAATGATCTTCTTTAAGTTTTGCCAACCTAGCAGTTTCTTGGAATCACAACTGATCTCCCCAAAACAAATAAATTCCTCTTGGGGTTGCCAGCTCCAAGCTGGGAAATCTCTGAAGGTTAGTGGGTAGAGGCTTGGAAGGGCAGGGTTTGGCGAGGGAAACAATCTCAGCAGGGTACAATGCCACAGAATCCACCCTCTGAAGCAGCCACTTTCTCCAGGGGAGCTGATCTCCATAATCTGGAGAACAATTATAATTCCGGCTGATCTCCAGCCCCCATCAGGAGGTTGGCAACTCCAGTTGGCCAGGAGGGAAATGTGCTGAGGAAACTGATGTCTATACCCTTCTGAGGTCCTCGCTTCCTTAAACCTAGGGTGTAAACTGCACAGAGCTTTTATTCCAACCCCAGATCGATTCAGTCCCTGCCCTCTACACAGAATTCGATTTCAGTTTGGATTTGTGGTGATTTTAATTTTACTTCTGCAGCAAGAAGGATTGATCCGGAGTGACCCTACCTTTATTGTGCAATATCTTGGAGTGCTGAAAATCCTGAGGGCCTTTTCGCACAGGGATCTTTGTTGCAAATTGTTTGCGGAATGAAAAATCGCCATTTAAAATAGTGGAATTCGTCGTTATGCATACCTGCCTTTGTAGTGGAATCAGTTGCGTTTTTTAGCGTTTCCCACAGGCTTCCGGTCTCGGCAGAAATCGCTAGAAAGGAAGCGCTATTGCCAAGCTCGTCCCGCCCCTGGCCGTCAAGCAGCCAATGGGCAGCCGTTAGCATGCTCCCAAACAGCCCCTTTCCCTTTAAGAAAGGTTTTAAAAAAAAAAAAAACGACCCATAGCAATGAATCTAGGTAGATTCGTTGCTACGGAGAGACCCATCCCGCTGCCTAATGTGAGCTGTCGTTTGATTGTATGATCATTTGCACGCTGCCTCGAGTGATAAAAAAAAAAAATCCCCCCCCCCTCACGGGCACGATTTTCGGCTGAATTTATTTGTAAAAAATAAAGGGACTTTATTTCAGCAAACGGGCTTTTCAGTTGTTTGTGCTTAGTGACTAAAGGTGAAGGACTGAAGCCAGGGAAGCCTCTAAACAGAAAGAGGCTCGCCGGTGCGTTTATCCCCGCTCGCTCGGAGAAAAAAAAATGGCGATCGCTTCGCCGGAAGTTTGGAGGAGAGAGCCAGGGGGAGGGACTTTGAAGAACCAGCAACAATGGTAACGCACAGATCTTTAGCGCTACTGTTGCAGATTGGTTGCAGGAGTGTATCGCTATCCGGAGGGTGAATCCACTTTTCTGGATTCCCCTGAAAGCGCCACAACGAAGCGCTTTTTGCTGATTGGTTTCAGGATTGTTGCAGATTGTCTACGACGTCGTGGGTTATGTCAAATTAGTAGCGTTTCCAAATAGCAACCATTCTGCTACTTTGAAGCCGTGCGAAATGGCCCTGAATAAAGAAAGCTCTGTGGTAGAGAATGATAGGCTAAACCTGGTCATGTGACACGCTTGCCTTAAAGGCAACATTCTGTCGGTCCTGGATTTTTCCTCCCTCCTCTGCCTTTTTCGAGCCTCTCCCCCACCCCTCCAAGAAAAGAAAGAGGCTCCCTGCTTGGCTTCTCCCCCGCCCCCTTCAAGAAGAAAAAAAAGAGCCCCCCCCCTCACCTTCTGAGCCTCCCTAACCACGTGCAGAAGACTTTCCTGTTTCAATGAAGAGGAGGGGGGAAGAGGAAGACCCGAGTTCAAAGCGATCTGAATTCAACAGGATTGACAATGGAATAAAGAAAGTAAGTGCAGACTCTGCCTAGCTTAGAATACTCTGGTTGCCATACACACAAAAATATTACTAGCAAACTGAAAACTTGATCAGACCTTAGTCGTGTTTCGTAGGTCAAGCAGGCTGCTGGCTTTTTGTTTTTCAATAGGGATATGTGTGTTTGTGCAGCTGTATAGTCATCCTTCCCCTTTATTTTAAAAAATCACATTGCTAAAAGTTTTAAACATTCTCTTGGATTCCTTGGGCTGTGGGAGAACTTGGGCTGGTGACCTCACAGGAACTTGCCAATAGGTCCTCGACACACATAGCATTTGCCAGTAAAAACATGAAAAATCCCCAAGCCCCAGAACCATTTTTCCCTGCAGCAGTAAAAAAAAAAAGAACGAAGTCTCTCTCTCTCTCCCCCCCCCCCCTTTCTATCTTAGATGGGAGACTCGTATTGCAATTCATGATTTTTGTAATGATAAGGTAAAGGTAAAGGTAAAGGTATCCCCTGTGCAAGCACCGAGTCATGTCTGACCCTTGGGGTGACGCCCTTCAGTGTTTTCATGGCAGACTCAATACGGGGTGGTTTGCCAGTGCCTTCCCCAGTCATGACCGTTTGCCCCCCAGCAAGCTGGGTACTCATTTGACCGACCTCGGAAGGATGGAAGGCTGAGTCAACCTTGAGCCGGCTGCTGGGATCGAACTCCCAGCCTCATGGGCAGAGCTTTCAGACTGCATGACTGCTGCCTTACCACTCTGCGCCACAAGAGGCTCTTAATTTAATGATAGACCTAGACAAAATATGGTTTTGTAAACATTTTGTCATTCTTTTCACAAATTAATTGTTTAAAATCAGCATGATCAAACCACCTTCTCCGATCTTGAAATGCTACATTTCAAAATGTCACGCCTCGGCAACACCTCCGTTGGGAACGAACATCGCACACTCTAAGCCTGCAGGCTGGAAGTTAGGCACTGATCGCGTTGCCAGATCCAGGCTGGGAAGCTCTGGGAGATTGGGGGGGGGGGAGCCCAAGGGGGGGCAGAGACCTCAGTGAGTATAATGCCAAAAAGCCCAATTTCCAAGGAATCCATTTTTCCCAAGGCACTGATCTCTGTAAAAGTAAAGGTATCCCCTGTGCAAGCACCCCCTTGGGGTGACGCCCTCTAGCATTTTCATGGCAGACTCAATACGGGGTGGTTTGCCAGTGCCTTCCCCAGTCATTACCGTTTACCCCCCAGCAAGCTGGGTACTCATTTTACCGACCTCGGAAGGATGGAAGGCTGAGTCAACCTTGAGCCGACTGCTGGGATTGAACTCCCAGCCTCATGGGCAGAACTTTCAGACTGCATGTCTGCTGCCTTACCCCTCTGCGCCACAAGAGGCTCTTCTGATCTCTGTAGTCTAGAGCTAAGTTGCAATTTCAGGGGGTCCCCGGGTCCCACCTGGAGGCTGGCATTCCTGCAATCACTGATCAAAGGCTTGAACTACACTTGACATGGAAAGAAGTCCCATTTGTTTGAAAAGAAGACACTTCCACATTGAAGGAGTAAAGGGTAAGCAAACAAAATGGCCCATCTGCAAACCAAGATACTTAGATCTGAGGCAAAAGACACTCAAACCCTATAAGGGCATGTCTAGAGAATGGTCGAAAGGAATTTTGATGCAATCCAAGCTATGAAGCTAAAGAGGTCTACAAATAAAATGCTTATATTAAATGATTCAAGGGACACCTAGGAACCTCTGCAGAGCCGCTACTTTGACAAGGTAGACTATAAAGTGAATATAAACGGAATAAATAAATAAAGCAGACGCCCACACTCCGGGCTTTTTGCAAGCCGTGCAAAACTGGATTATTCGCAAGGACCTTTTGCACAGGAAATGGGGCTTGACTATAACCATGTGGCAGAGAAAGAAACTCGGGTGAAGGGTTAGGAATTGTCAGCTGTATTTATTTATTCCATCTGATGCTGCAGAGAGGCTCCTGCTACATAAACTTTGTTTTCATTACATGGGCTGTGTTAATACTCCTGCCATGCTCCTCCTTTGGTTGCATCCAGATTTCTGCAAGTCAAACCCTGTTGAGTTGGCTATTGGTGGTTAATTGAGCACACGTCAGATAATGCATTTCAGAAGCAGATTTTCCTGTGACGCACAGGAAAATACAGCTGCAAAAGCACATGGAAAGTGCATGACCCAGTGTGTGTGGAATGACTTGTGTAAGCCACCTTCCAGTGAGAAAAGTGGACTATAAACAATGCAAATAATATAATAAAAATAAGCAAATAGTACAATCTTAAACAGAGTTGCAGACATCAATGGACTTAGAGGGGTGTAAACCTGCATAGTATAATGGTTCAGAGTAGCGGCTTCGAATCTGGTGAGCTGGATTTGATTCCCTGCTCTTCCACATGCAGCCAGCTGGGGAATCTTGGGTTAGTCACAGCCCTGATAGTGCTGTTCTGACCAAGCAATAATATCAGGGCTCTCTGAGCTTCACCAACTCACATACTTTGAGACTCCTTCAAGCATTGAAAAGTGGGGTATACAAATCAACTCTTCTTAATCCATCCATCAAATGTGTAGCTAGGTAAACATAGCTGATACATTTCATGGCTATTAATGCTATCCTATGCTAAACAGATAAAAGCTAGTTGTCCTGTCCTTTTCCAGGGATAGTCAACCTGTGGTCCTCCAGATGTTCCTGGACTACAATTCCCATGAGTTCCTGCCAGAAAACGCTGTCAGGGGGCTCATGGGTATTGTAGTCCATGGACATCTGGAGGACCACAGGTTGACTATCCCTGCTTTAGACAATCCGTTGAAATGTCATTGTATTATTAAGGAATTCAAACTAGTGTTGCTATGGTGGACAGCAGGATGATCAGAGCTGAAGAGGCCTGATTTAAACCTCCACGCATCATGTTCAGTGAGTGACCTTGCGGTAACCTACTCACAGAATGGCTGCAGTGGGGTATTCCCATGTACCCTGCCTTGAGACCTTTGAAAGAAAGCCGGGGAAATACTTCCACAGGTAAAGGTTGTGGAATTACATCTGTAGCTAAAAGGAACTAGATCCCTAGTACTCCAAGCCTAGTTAATTACTCAGAACAAGTCTTAGTCATGGTGACGGTGGTGGAAAGGGCTCTCAAGTCACAGCTGACCTGTAGGTTTTTCAAGGCCGGAGACCTTCAGAGGTTGTTTACTATTGCCTGTCTCTGCTTCTTTGGCTGCCTCCCATCCAAGTACTAAGTAGGATTGACACTGCTTAGCTCCCAAGACTGGATGAATTTGGGGTAGTCTGGCTTATCCATTTCAGGGCCAGTGGGTCTTATCGGTAAGGAAGTGTGCAATCCCATTACTTGGATTCGATGCCCTTGAATTCAGCAGGACCTCCCTCCAAGGATATCCACACGGCTACATTGTACATCTTTAGGATTCTCTGTAAGTCAGTCTTATTCGCTCCAATTCCATGTCATACAACAGCCACTGAGGCAGACTTGGCTTATCCAATGTAAGGGGGAAACAGCATACATAAACCAAGGCCATGTCATAATTGAAATAGGAGCATTGAAAGAGGATTGAAATTAAGTGTTCAATTAGCTCTGTAAAGTACCTGTTGCAGTCTTGTGTGGGTAGAAAACTACCTGAATCTTTCCTTGTAGTTTTCCTCCTTCTGATGGCCTGGTGGTAAAGAAAAGGACTGCAACCTTCGGATTGATCATACAGTTATTAGGGATTGGCTATAATTCTACACCCTGGTCTGTCCTGGTTCAAGTCTTTGGTTCTTGCCAGGCAGAGGAAACAGCCTGTTCCTCTCTGGAATGTAGTTTTTGATAAGCTCTCTCACAAAACCAAAGTTTATGTTATAGCCAAGATCTTATCTCGAGGCTAGAGAGATGGAAGAAGACTGTGTCACTACTGTTTATGTAAATGATTGGGGGTTGGGGGGAAAGCATGTGAGCAGCTTTTTGGACCTGTCAGCAGTATATCGGCTGTAGGGTGTTCCCAGGAGGTGTAGTGGGGAGGTAGAGACCCCGGGCTATTGGCTCATCCTGCAAGGGCATCATCTTTCCCAACCTCCAATAGCTATGGATGAATTATTGTTCTCGGCACAGATTTGGGAACTCCCCTGTGTTTATATTTCTTCTGCAGTAAAAAAGTATATAAAAGGTTTTTCTCTCAGTGTGATGAATTGGGGGCTAGGCAAAAGTACCCTAATTAGGCCATTTGGCTATTACTTCAACAAGGGCTTCACTTCCCTCCTCCCTAGGGCAGAGTCTGCACTTACTTTCTTTATTCCATTGTCAATCCTGTTGAATTCAGATTGCTTTGAACTCGGATCTTCCTCTTCCCCGCCCCTCCCCATTGAAATAGGAAAGTGTTCTGCACGTGGTTAGGGTAGTTCAGAAGGGGGGGGGGAGCCAAGCCTCTTTCTTTCTTGTCTTGAAGGGGGGGAGAGAAGCCCGGCAGGGAGCCTCTTTCTTTTCTTGAGGGGAGGTGGAGAGGATTGAAAAAGGCAGAGGAGGGAGGAAAAATCCAGGACCGACAGAAGTTGAGAGAAATTAGGGGCTTCTCCTTTAAGGCAAGCTTGGCACATGGCCAGGTGTGGCCTATCAGTGGTTCTCTACCATGGAGCTTGGTTTCCCAATCCGGATTTGAAAAATATTGAGCATTAAAAGCACTCTAAGATATCGCACAATAAAGGTAGGGACACTCCGGATCAATCCTTCCTTCCTAAAGGAAAATTTAAATCACCCAAAATCCAAACAGAAATCGCTTTCTGTGTAGAGGGCAGGGACTGAATCGATATGGGATTGGAATAAAAGCTCTGTGCAGTTTACACCTAGGAAAAGACCTAGAAAGGTTTTCCTAGAGAAAATACTTAAGCAAGCAAAAGTACTTAAGCAAATAAGTGTCTCCTTGGAAGACTGAGGCTCTGGCAAATCAGCTGACATTGAAGGGCCATTGTAAGGCCCTGAAATCAAAACCATCCATGAAAACTCAAGAAGGCCATTTTGACACCTAGCATATATTCTAATCTATTTCATTTTTTCCATGGATTTGGATCTAGGGAAAATGCAAAGGCCACTTTGGGGAAACAGCCAGCAGTACTGGGTTTGGGATGGATTTCAGCAAATTTATCCAATTGACTATAATGACTACAGATGAAACCCTGGGGTTTCTTGATGGCTTTGGAAGGATTTCCTGAATGAGTGGGAGTTAACTAATTTTTAATTTTTTAAAAAATTTGTTAAAAATTTATTGAGTGATATCACCATACATGGTCATGTTGACTTGCTCCCCCAATAAAAATGGCCAATGATGGACCTGGAGGGGGTGGGAAGGGGAGGGGCCCCAGGTGAGCATGTACACTTCTATGCTTCCCAACCATATTCTGCATGATTGCATCACTTCTGGGGTTTCTTGGAACCTGAAGAATGTTTCAGGGGTTTCCCAACAGCACAGAAGTTGAGAAAGGCTGGTTTATATGCTCTGATCTGGAAGGCCCAGGCTAGCCCCATCTCATCAGATCTCAGAAGCTAAGGACAGACAGCCCTGGTTAGTATTTGATTGGGAGAATTACAAAAATGTCAAGGGCTGCTTTAAAAAGGCAGTCAATGGCAAACTACTTATAAGCATGACTTGCTCTGAAAACTCTCAAGATCACCGTAAGTCGTCTGCAACTTGACTCTACACACAGGGGTATAGCTATTATATCAGGGGTAAAGCTGTTCTGTTTAGTTGTATGTTATGGAGATGTTTGAACTTTTGGTCTATCTAGACGCATGACAATGACCACAAATACAGGCAGCAAAACACAGAAAATGCTGGTTTCAACGTTTGACCAAGCATTCCTAGAAGTATTCAGTCGAGTACCTGACAGTAGCCAGTTCAGGTGTGCATTATTTTCAGTACCTTCCCCCAGAAATGGCAATAAATATAAGGCTTAGATATTTCCTGAAGCTATCTAGTTATGGTCGTTCCCCCACCCCCAATCATCGTGTGCCAATAAAGCTAATTCTGGTAATGTTTTACTCTTTTCTCATGCCCCAATTTTTAAACCCTTGGTTGGCTGGCAAATTAGTATGGACCAGCCTTTTTCAATCTTTTGACTATGGAAGAGCCCCTGAAACAATTTTTCAAATTTCGAGGCACCCCAGACGTGGTCAGCTGGACACCCCCCCTGTCATGCCCCTGGAAGTGACATCACTACCCATACCTTTAGCCCTCTTTTCGCCCCCTCTCTCTACCTTTACTATTACTATGGTGACTGAAGAGTAGGAGCTGAGAAGACAGCCCAGACCACTTCAGAGCTCCCATAGACCCTCTTCAGAACTCCCAAGGGTCCCTGGTAGGGGGTATATAAACAGATAGATAGACAAAAGGACTTGGCTGATCCATTCCAGAGCCATTAAGGCCCCTCCTTCTGCTCCCTCTCAGGTTCCCCTCTCTTTCTTTCTGGACCACTGATGGTGGCCACCTGCCTTAGTGAATGGGCAGGTAATGATAAATGGTGGCTGGGATGGGGGAAATAGTTGTTTAGTATCTTAACTAAGAGAGCCAGTTTGGTGTAGTGGTTAGGAGTGCGGACTTCTAATCTGGCATGCCGGGTTCGATTCTGCGCTCCCCCACATGCAGCCAGCTGGGTGACCTTGGGCTCGCCACGGCACTGATAAAACTGTTCTGACTGGGCAGTGATATCAGCGCTCTCTCAGCCTCACCCACCCCACAGGGTGTCTGTTGTGGGGAGAGGAATGGGAAGGCGATTGTAAGCCGCTTTGAGCCTCCTTCGGGTAGGGAAAAGCGGCATATAAGAACCAACTCTTCTTCTCTTCTTAAATTTTAGATCTTAATTTTAACTTAAATAAATGTATTTATCTGCCACCCTACACAGTGAACCGTGAGCCTCTTGTGGCGCAGAGTGGTAAGGCAGCAGAAATGTTGTCTGAAAGCTCTGCCCATGAGGCTGGGAGTTCGATCCCAGCAGCCGGCTCAGCCTTCCATCCTTCCGAGGTCGGTAAAATGAGTACCCAGCTTGCTGGGGGGTAAAACGGTAATGACTGGGGAAGGCACTGGCAAACCACCCCGTATTGAGTCTGCCATGAAAACGCTGGAGGGCGTCACCCCAAGGGTCGGACATGACTCAGTGCTTGCACAGGGGATACCTTTACCTTTACTTACACAGTGAACCAGTTCAAGGCGGTGTACATCATATTATCAACATCAATAATAATTAAATAATTCAATAAATTAGTTTAAAATCTCAAATAGATATGTTTAAAATGTAATGTGGCATCTGGTATCAAAAACAGAATAACAGCATCAACAGTCTTAATTTATCTTCTGATTTTTTTGGAGCTAGATAGTGGCCTGGGGGCCTCTGTTTGCTAGGGAGGGCTCAGTAAATGTTATGGCTTCACTGGCCCCAACCCAAAGCCTAATGGAAGAGCTCCATCTTGCAAGCCCTGTGGAACGATGCTAGTTCCGGCAGGGCCCGGATATGTTCCGGAAGCTCATTCCACCATGTGGCAGCCAGGACGGAAAATGTCCTGGCCCTGGTTGAGGTCAGATGAACCTCCTTAGGACCAGGGATCAACAGATGGTCGGTAGCCTGTTTAGCTACTTTTAACTATGTTGTAAGTCACCTTGAGCCCATTATGGGAGAAAGATGGTATAATAATAATAATAATAATAATAATAATAATAATAATAATAATAATAATAATAATAATAATAATAATAGATTGGGATCTCATTGGCTTTGCAAACTGAAATATCATTTCAGTAGCAGCTACCGCAATTGCTCCTCATGTACCCTGCACTTGGGTTTTCTTTGCATGCTCCTTTGCCTCTCGCTGTGCTCTTTGGTGGTGACCCATCACCTCATGTCAGAATTCCACAGGTGCCTGCAGGCTCAAAAAAGCTGGGGTTTTCCAAACTAGGTAGACAAGGTCTGTCTTCACCATGCCACATGCTACTCACAGTGTCAAACTTCCAAGGCAGAGGGTGGCTCCATAAAGTATCTTGGTCTTTCCAAGTAAGACTGTAGGAACAACTGGTTGGTGGAAAGCGGCTAAATGCTCAGCAAGTCGTGCTAAGTCAGTATCCAGGACAAGTCTCCTACTAATTAGATCAGCCTTTCTCAATTTGTTTACTGTTGAGAAACCCCTGAAACGTTCTTCAAGGTTTGAGAAACCACAGGAGTGCTGCGATTGTGCAGAATGTGGTTGGGAAGCAGAGCTGTGTCCACGCCCACCTGGGCCCCTCCCCTTCCCATTCCCTCCAGGCCTAGCATTGGCCATTTTGGGTGGCGGGGGGGGGGGTCAACATGACTGTATATGGTCATATCACCCAATAAATGTTTAACGCATTTAAAAAAAAATATTTAAAATTAATTCATTCCCACCCATTAGGGAAACCGTGATTGAGAAAGCCTGATTTAGACTGTTGCCTGCCTTATCTCTTAGGACCAGAAGGAGTAACTGCATTTTTCTTAATTGACACATAACAAGCTTAAAATACCCAAATGCTAACAATTAAAAGCCATCAACATCCAAATTACCAAGGAAGATACACCCCCTCTAATTCCATCCACATTGTAAGCCATTAAATGTCACTGATGGGTGTTGTTTTAATAGTTACTATGGAGAAATAATTATAAGGTTACTATGAAATGGCTAGGCTTGACCTTTTTCAGTCCCGATGGAGTATCACAACTTTGGGGGGAACTTGCTTTAGGATGCTTTGGGCTGATCCTGCGTTGAGCAGGGGATTGGACTAGATGGCCTGTATGGCCTCTTCCAACTCTATGATTCTATGATTCTATGATTCTAACTCAACTGTTTGTATCGCTTTGCTCTGACTTGAGATGTATACAGTGAATCCAAACTGTTAAAGTACACAGCATATACAAAGCTGATAGTCAACATACATATATTTCCAACACCACGATTAATCAAGTCTCAGAATCGGACATCATCGTGTTTCGTTTAAGTCTGAAACATGGACACCGGCCTCCAGTGAGACCTTCCACGTAAAACCGACCAAGGCACAGATGAGTCGGAGTGCAGGCCTGTAGAGCAGAGGTAGTCAACCTGTGGTCCTCCAGATGTTCGTGGACTACAAATCCCATGAGCCCCTGCCAGCAAACACTGGCAGGGGCTCATGGGAATTGTAGTCCATGGACATCTGGAGGACCCCAGGTTGACTAACCCTGCTGTAGAGCTCAGCATGGCCAGACATGGTTGGAATTCAGTTCAAGTTGACCTTTCCCTGTTGCTGCTATGAGCTGATGTGAGCATCGCTTCCCCTACTGCTCCATGAATTTTCAGCCCAAGAAAGTCATCCACTTCTTCTGTGGCTCCTAGTTGGAAACCAATATTAAATCAGCCGCATTTTTCGCAGTAAGTTGTGCATCTCCGCAGAAAGATCATACTCCAGCGCTTGCTTAGCCAGTCCCTGTTTCCATCCTTATTGCATTTTTTGCTGATTTATGGTGACCCGGTGGGGTTTACAAGGCAAGAGGCAAACCATGGAGGCAAAACCTAACTGTGCTGTGCCCCTTGACTTCCTTGGTGGTCTCCCATCCAAGCACTGACTTGGGCTGACCCTGCTTAGCTTCTGGGATCTTGCAAAACTGAGCCAGCCTGGGCCATCTAACTCAGAGCATATTTACATACATGTGATATATAAAAATACATGTTAAAGGGCCTACGCTGCATATTGTTGAACCACTACCCCTAAGAGATCCTGTGGAAACCACCACTTGTACAGATCCCCAGTGCCATCCTCTAGTCCAAGCTTTCTCAACCAGGATTTCGTGAGATCCTTGGGTTTCTTGACAGCCGTGGAAGGGTTTCCCGAATGGGTGGGAGTTAATTACTTTTTAATTTGTTAAACATTTATTGGGTGACTAGTAAAAAAGTCCATTGTATGAAGAAGACAATGGGCGCTAGCAGGTGGGGACCAGAGCGAGCGGCAGGCGAGGGACAGAGCGAGGGACAGGCTACCTGAAAGAGGAGGCGGGAGTCCCAGGTGTGGTGCGCTGGGCTGTGGCGGCTCCTCTGCATTTTTTTGTTCTTCTGCGGCTTTCCCGGCGGCTCCATTGTGTTCTGGGGCCATGAGGGCAGGGAGCACCCAGCAGCTGTGCTGTGGGCGGCTGCCGGGGCTCCCAGGGCGCCGGCTTGAAGCGGCGAAAGGCTCCTACAGGGTTTTTTTCCTGCTGGCTCTCGGCTTGGAGCTGCGAAAGGCTCCTACAGGGTTTTTTTTTCTGCTGGCTCTCGGGTTGGGGCTGCGAAAGGCTCCTACAGGGTTTTTTTTTCTGCTGGCTCTCGGCTTGGGGCTGCGAAAGGCTCCTACAGGGTTTTTTTTCTGCTGGCTCTGGGCTTGGAGCTGCGAAAGGCTCCTACAGGGTTAATGTTTTTCTGCTGGCTCTCGTGGGCTTGGGGCTGCGAAAGGCTCCTACAGGGTTTTTTTTCTGCTGGCTCTCGGCTTGGAGCTGCGAAAGGCTCCTACAGGATTTTTTTTTCTGCTGGCTCTCGGCTTGGGGCTGCGAAAGGCTCCTACAGGGTTTTTTTTTCTGCTGGCTCTCGGCTTGGGGCTGCGAAAGGCTCCTACAGGGTTTTTTTTTCTGCTGGCTCTCGGCTTGGGGCTGCGAAAGGCTCCTACAGGGTTTTTTTTCTGCTGGCTCTCGGCTTGGGGCTGCGAAAGGCTCCTACAGGGTTTTTTTTTCTGCTGGCTCTCGGCTTGGGGCTGCGAAAGGCTCCTACAGGGTTTTTTTTTTCTGCTGGCTCTCGGCTTGGGGCTGCAAAAGGCTCCTACAGGGTTTTTTTTCTGCTGGCTCTCGGCTTGGGGCTGCGAAAGGCTCCTACAGGGTTTTTTTTCTGCTGGCTCTCGGCTTGGAGCTACGAAAGGCTCCTACACGGTTTTTTTTCTGCTGGCTCTCGGCTTGGGGCTGCAAAAGGCTCCTACAGGGTTTTTTTTCTGCTGGCTCTCGGCTTGGAGCTACGAAAGGCTCCTACAGGGTTTTTTTTCTGCTGGCTCTCGGCTTGGAGCTACGAAAGGCTCCTACAGGGTTTTTTTTCTGCTGGCTCTCGGCCTGGGGCTGCGAAAGGCTCCTACAGGGTTAATGTTTTTCTGCTGGCTCTCGGCTTGGAGCTGCGAAAGGCTCCTACAGGGTTTTTTTTTCTGCTGGCTCTCGGCTTGGGGCTGCGAAAGGCTCCTACAGGGTTTTTTTTTCTGCTGGCTCTCGGCTTGGGGCTGCGAAAGGCTCCTACAGGGTTAATGTTTTTCTGCTGGCTCTCGTGGGCGTGCCGGCTTGGGGCTGCGAAAGGCTCCTACAGGGTTTTTTTTCTGCTGGCTCTCGGCTTGGGGCTGCGAAAGGCTCCTACAGGGTTAATGTTTTTCTGCTGGCTCTCGGCTTGGGGCTGCGAAAGGCTCCTACAGGGTTAATGTTTTTCTGCTGGCTCTCGTGGGCGTGCCGGCTTGGAGCTGCTAAAGGCTCCTACAGGGTTTTTTTTCTGCTGGCTCTCGGCTTGGGGCTGCGAAAGGCTCCTACAGGGTTTTTTTCTCTGCTGGCTCTCGGCTTGGGGCTGCGAAAGGCTCCAACAGGGTTTTTTTCTCTGCTGGCTCTCGGCTTGGGGCTGCGAAAGGCTCCTACAGGGTTTTTTTTTCTGCTGGCTCTCGGCTTGGAGCTGCGAAAGGCTCCTACAGGGTTTTTTTCTCTGCTGGCTCTCGGCTTGGGGCTGCGAAAGGCTCCTACAGGGTTTTTTTTTCTGCTGGCTCTCGGCTTGGAGCTGCGAAAGGCTCCTACAGGGTTTTTTTTCTGCTGGCTCTCGGCTTGGGGCTGCGAAAGGCTCCTACAGGGTTTTTTTCTCTGCTGGCTCTCGGCTTGGGGCTGCGAAAGGCTCCTACAGGGTTTTTTTCTCTGCTGGCTCTCGGCTTGGGGCTGCGAAAGGCTCCTACAGGGTTTTTTTCTCTGCTGGCTCTCGGCTTGGGGCTGCGAAAGGCTCCTACAGGGTTAATGTTTTTCTGCTGGCTCTCGTGGGCGTGCCGGCTTGGAGCTGCGAAAGGCTCCTACAGGGGTGTTTTTTTTTTCTCTTCAGCTTCTCGCCGGCTGGAGTCTCGTCAGGCCGGGAGCAACTGCGAGCCGCGCTGCGCGCGGCTCGCAGTTGCTGGGGCTGGGAATCGGAGGGTTCCCTTCCCCCACCCACCCACCCATCCACCCCCCCGAGGCTCTCTGGAGCCTTCTGCCGCCGGCCGCAGCGGGCTCACAGCGTCTACGACGCTGTGAGCCCGCTGCGGCCGGCGGCAGAAGGCTTCCCTTCCCCCCCCCCCCGCCACCCATCCACCCCCCCGAGGCTCTCTGGAGCCTTCTCTCGGCCGGCGGAGCGGGCTCGCAGCGTCCACAACGCTGCGAGGCCGCTCCGCCGGCCGAGAGAAGGCTTCCTGGCCCACCCCCCAGCCGAGGCTCTCACCAGGCGGGCCGCCATTTTCCGAGCGAGTGAAGCAGGCAATGGGGAGCCGCGCTTCGCGCGGCTCCCCATTGTCTGCTTGGGGCGGGATTGACACTCGGAGGGGCCAATCAGGAGCCGCTTCGCGGCTCCTGATTGGCCCCCCCCCAAGTTTTTATCCCGGACCGGTCCCGCCCTAACTCCTCCCCACTACCCCTTACTCCTTTATACAGTCCGTGGCGCCCGTGGCGCCACGGGCTGTTTACAGATTATCACTATATACGGTCATGTCGACCCACCCCGCCCTTCCCAAAATAGCCAATGATGGGCTTGGAGGAATGGTAAGGAGAGGGGCCCCGGGTGGGCATGTACACAGCTATGCTTCCCAACCATATTTTGCATGATTGTGCCACTTCCGGGGTTTGTTTCAGGGGGTTCCCAATGGTGAAAAAGTTGAGAAAGGCTGTTGTAGTCCTTCAAACAAGAAGTACTTTTTGTCTTCCTATCCTCGGATATAATTTCTGAAAGGCAGGCCAGAGGTATGTGTGGGGAGGGGTGGAGGACATGGCCAGGAGCATCTGGAACTTTGCGTCAGACTGGTGGTCCATCAAGGTGAGTATTCTCTGTTCTGTCTGGCAGGGGCTGTCCAGGGATTCAGGCAGAGAAAGATATTCCCCAACACTGACTAACTGATCTTTTCAGCTGAGATGCCAGCGGCTGAACCTGGGGGTCTACCGCATATAGCATACCCACTTTGCCAATGAACCATACAGAGCACCTGCTTGCCTACCGTCTTCAAGCAAACAAGTGAGGACTGGAGACACCCTCCCTCTCTCCCCCCCAAAAAGCACCCTGCTGAGTGGTTCTTGCAGGTGTGTGTCCGGTCTCAAAGAAGCTTCCCAAGACACTTCCAAACATCAGCTTTTCCAACAGCAGCAACCATAAGCTTGGAAGCAAGAAAGGAAAGAGCTCAAAAAAGAAACACCGTTCATAACAGCAGCTTGGAACTACTACTGGCATTTCACAGAGTGCTTGCACACCCTTTGTCCTCCTCGGTGGTAACTTGTAGGCATCTGAGACACTGGCCTACTACAAGGTGTATATCCTCCCCCTCCTCCACCCCTCCCCCCCCCCAAAAAAAACAAGCATTACAATCCCAGCAGCAAGGCTCTTGTCTCATTTGCTCTTTCTCTTCCTGTTCTTCACTTTGGAACATGCTCATGTGATCCTGTCTCACCTATTTCAAGATACCAAGGCAAAATGTCAGTATTGAAGCACTGGGGGATCCTATATGGCTGCATCATCATGACCCACACATTGGGATGGATCCTGCCATCCTCCCTGTAGCCTCTCTCCAGCCTAAGAGGTCTTCCTCCAAATTAAATGAAGAAAGGCTCTCTTAAGATAAGGGCTCCTAGGACTAGAGCATCACTCTTGAGCCAGCAGGGAAAGTGGGGTATAAATACTTGAATTAATAAATAAACCTTGCTCAGTGGGGTGGTAGGATATGGGTGGGATCCAACCCTCACTCCCACTGGGAGGCATGGCCTTCAGGACAGGTCTGGCCTCCCCAGCTATTTTTAATGATGGAAGCAATCTATCCAGTTGTTAATATCTCAGGGGCTTATTTTGGCTTTTGTGTTTGATTAACAGGATTTATCCTCCTGCTTGCGTCAGGTTAGCAGAAAAGGACAGGCTAGTTTAGAAAATTAAACCGGGATCTTTATTATATTTTAATCAAAATTAAACTATAGAATAGAATCATAGATTCACAGAGTTGGAAGGGGCCACACAGGCCATCTAGTCCAACCCCCTGCTCAACGCAGGATCAGCCCTAAGCATCCTAAAGCATCCAAGAAAAGTGTGTATCCAACCTTTGCTTGAAGACTGCCAGTGAGGGGGAGCTCACCACCTCCTTAGGCAGCCTATTCCACTGCTGAACGACTCTATGAAATTACAGATCTTTTTTTATTACTCTGCACATATCTCTAGTTCTTATTTTGTGCTCATCCTGCCCTGTGGATTATGACAGGCTGACAGCTGGGGCTTCATATCGTCTGAGGCAGGGGTAGTCAAACTGCGGCCCTCCAGATATCCATGGACCACAATTCCCAGAAGCCTCTGCCAGCGAATGCTGGCAGGGGCTTCTGGGAATTGTAGTCCATGGACATCTGGAGGGCCGCAGTTTGACTACCCCTGGTCTGAGGGGTCCTCCCTTCTCCTGCAGTTAGAATTTCATCCCGGCCACAAGCACACTGACAATCGCAAGTATTTTGAAATCTCCACTAGAATTTTAATGTTCTTTCTCAGGACTTGCAATTTCCATCCAAGACAGCTGTTGGCAAAGATTTTTAAACATTTGGACCTTCCTGCTTGGGACTGTCTGTGGTTTGGCTGGAATGGTGAATTATTTCCATCCACTTGATCCAAAATGGCCCAGGTCCTGGAACACAGATGGGGCAAGAATTCCAACTGCATTTCCTGCTAATCTTTGTTTCTTGTGTACTTAGTCCTTCCTTCGGGGAGCCAGGAGGAGGAGGAGGAGAGGGAGGAGGAGGAAGAAGGTTGGGTTTTTTTGTGTACCTCACGTTTCACTACCAGAAGGGGTCTCAAAGCGGCTTACAATCGCCTTGCTTTCCTCTCCCCATAACAGACACCTTGCGAGGTAGGTGGGGCTGAGAGAGCTCTGAGAGAACTGTAGATGGCCCAAGGTCACCCAGCTGGCTGCATGTGGAGGAGGGGAATCAAACCCAGTTCTCCAGATCAGAGGCCGTTGCTCTTCACCAGGACACCACACTGATGCTCATGTTGTGTAGAAGATTGCAGAGAGAGACAGACAGACAGACTCCCCCCAGATTGACATAGGCACCCTGAAAGACTCTTTGAAGGAACTGGATGATTGGTTCCTCTCACTCAGCAGTGCTGCCTACCCTGACGGCAGCTCTCCAGCCTGGAATTCCTTCAGATGAGAAGCCAGGGATTGAACATGGGCCCTTCTGCACACAAAGATTATGCTTATGCCCTGCTAGTGAGCCAAGGACTAGCCCCATGGAGGCCCCTAGCCCAACTGGGGTTTGCATCTGGGTTTCCCATGTCAGTCCCAACAAACTATTGACCCCGTCCCCCCCCCACCCCCACTCCCGATTCCCCAAACCGCTGCCTCCCTGCACCTGTTCAAATGAAAATTATACCGATCCGAGCAAGGGCAAACTCCTTAAAAGGCAAAGCCCTTGGCCCAGTTCAAGCATTGTATAAATAATATGCAGGCTTTACGAGGGAAAGAAACAAATTGCTCGAGTTGCCAAGAGTAAAAGGAGACTGGCCCATAAATTTCCTTTTCTGTTTACCAGTTTGGAATTCTGCTCCCCGCCTCGTTCCCCCCCCCCTCCATTTTATTCTAATCCTTTTCAGAGCTATCGACCTGAAGCCTGACCCGAAAACATCCTTGGTTTCCCCGCTGAGCTTGCCAACCAGGGTGCCAACTGCGATGACAGTTTTTGATTATGGACGGTTGCCCATTATGAAATGGAACGGAGCCAACAGTGCATTTCATGAAGTCACCAAACAGCCGCTCCACCCCCCCCCCCAACGCCTTCAGGCCATTAAACTCAAGGTGGCCTTTGAAGTCATAACAAAGAGCCGGCCAGGCTTCCAATCGGATTTGGCTAAGGTTGGCTGGTGTCACAATGTCAACCTTTGGAAGCCTTGGGTGAAGCCAACGGGAGCAAAGTTATTGGTGTAGACAAATGCCCTTGGAATCCAAGCAGAAGAGGAGCCAGAGCAAAAATAAGGGAAACGTAGCTAAAGGAAGCATTGTAGCTCTTCCACATTTCTGAAGCACAAGCCCTGCAAAAGAGAGAGGGGACCAGCCTGTTCTCTGTGTGCAAGGTGATCTTTGCTATGCATTCTAACAGCCACTGAAGGAAATTCTGTTCCTGTTTGTTGTAGCATTTGGATACAGTATAGTGGGGAGGAATGGTGCAGATTTCCTTGCTGATAACACCCACCCATCTCACAGATTCATATACTGTCCTCAAATAAGCATTTTAACAAAGGTAACGACATCACATCCCTTTTGTGTACTATGACACAATGCTAATGTATCGAGCCGTATTCCTTGTAGAAGTGGTGGGGCAGAATCTGAAGAAACGGTTTAGAGCTTTCTCACTGTTTCCCTGTGATATGATTTTTGACAACTGAAAGGATTCAAGGATCTGTTCGGAAATAACCTATAACCAGTAAGAGCTCTGTGTCTGTCTTTGTGTGTCTGTGTGTGCCCTCATCCCTTTGGCATTGCTCTTTGTTTTGTTCTCCAGTCAATGTTAAAAGAAGCCTGTTCCTCATTCCGTTCATGAAATAATCTAGTTCCCGAATCAGAATTACTGACAAGCATAAACAGATTAGCCAGATCCAGTGAAGCACAATGAGATTCGAAATCTTGGGCTCTGTGGTTTCTCCGTGTTGTTTATGCATTGAGTCCTCAATGCGATGGGTGGGTGACCTCATAGAAAAATTGTCAACACATGAATTAGGAGGTAGGTTCCATGACCTTCCAAACCTGTCCCTGTTAAGGCCTAGAAGCGCAGAATGTCCTCGCCCTTTACTAACATCCTAACCAAGCTATTCCCAGCCCCGTCCCCAACCCCCTCCTAATTCCTGAACTCTAGAAGAACTACCTCATCCACAATTGTGAAACCAAGGAGACAATCTAGGGGAGACAATGAAGGGGGTAAGTAAGAAAGCAGAGGTTAGCATTTGGTCTAAACCAGGGGTAGTCAAACTGCGGCCCTCCAGATGTCCATGGACTACAATTCCCAGGATCCCCTGCCAGCATTCGCTGGCAGGGGCTCCTGGGAACTGTAGTCCTGGAGGGCCGCAGTTTGACTACCCCTGGTCTAAACACTTTGGACAAGGCGGTTCCACTCCCCAAAGAAGACCCTACCTTTAGCAATGAGCTCCTCCAGGTCCGGGTCAAATCCCAGACGGTGGCATTTTCTCCAGAGGCCCATGTTAGTCGAGTTGTACTGTCTGTTGCATTCGTCAACGGCACTCATGGCAAAGAGCTGCCTCCTGTTTCTGGCCAAGAGAAGTTTCCCTTCCCAGCGGTCCAGCCTAGACCTGCTGGCCCTGAGGGGCAGGTTATTGTTAGAATTGTAAATGAAGCCTGGGTCGTTCCTTCGAGTGGTGAAGCTTTTGCACCGCTCCCTGTGCTTCCTGGCATCCGTTTCGTACCAGTGGTCTGAGCAGATGGCCACGGCCAGCATGCCTAAAGCACACAACGCTAAGGAGAGACCAGCATAGAGCAGTAACCTTCCGGCAGCCATACCTTAGCTTCACAGGTACACCATGGGCATCTTCCGCCAGAGGCAAAGCCTTGTCCAACCGGGTACCCAAGGAGCCCAGCCCCCGGACAAGGAGCACAGCACAGGGGCTTCCTTCAGGGATCACCTACGAGCCGGGGGAGATGCATCCGACTCCAGGCGGGGAAACTTCTGCCCCAGAAGGAAAGGATCCTGAGCGCTCATCCACTTCTCCTGTGCACCAGAGGGAGGCAAAACAGCCAGCAATTGTCAAGCTTCCCCTTCAGTCAATGTGGTACCAAGCAAAGGCGAGGTGTCAGTCATTGGCCACAAACAGCACTCAGCGGGAGTCAAGCATCCGCTCCTTGCGTCTGGCCATCTGGATCGGTCCGCTGAGCTCTTCCAGCCTGGCCCACTCAGGGACGCGAGAGGAGTGGCTTTTCAGATCAGGATCGTCCCTTTCGGGAGCACATCTGCAGGGGCAAATAAGACTGGAGATCCAAGCCTCCCCCGCCGCCTGAAAACCGCTGGCCACCTCCCGCTTCCCGGCCGCCAGTTCCCTTGATTCCAACCAAGCGCGCTTATTTTGGCGAGGATCTCGGGCCAGCCTTGGGAGGTTTCCGAAGGGCGGAGAGAGGGGGTGGGGGAGCCGCCCGGCTTGGCGGAGGTTCGATCCCGAGCTTAGGCAAACTGGCTGCCTCCTTTCCTAAGGCCGGGCTCCCTCCGAGCGCCTTCCCAGCTCCGGAGCTCCGGGGGTTCAGCCGTCACGGGCTGCCATCGCGGTTCGGAGAGTCCACCTCGCCAGCGGGCGGCGGCGGCGGCGTGTTGTGTTGTGGGTTCCCGGGATCCAGGCAACGGCGAGGGAAGGACGTCTGGCGCCGGAGAACGCCCGGGCGCGAAGGGGAGAGCGGCTCCTCGACGGCCCAGCGTGGCCGGCAGCCCCTCTGCGGGCAGGCTCTTCCGCCTCTTCTTCCCCGGGAGCTGCGTGCGGCAGACGGCTGGAGCGAGAGCGGCGCCCGGGGACTGCGGGGGCTGGAGGCGCGGCGCGATTCAGCACCACGGACAGCGCCAGCTTCCTCTCGCTAGACCCAGCCCCCGGGATCTTTTGTTCGCCCTCCTCCTGCTCCTGCGGCCGCTAGGACGCCGCCTGCCCTGCGCTCCTCCGACGCCCAGGAGGAGCAGATTTGGCTCCCCAAAGGTGGCTCTCTTTACAGGCACGCGCTTTTCTTCCTCTGGGCTCGTCGGGGGGATGCTGAGTCGGGAGGGGCGGGGAGGGAAGGCATCAAGGGCGCCGATTCAAGGCAAGGGGCGGGGGGGGGGGCGCTTGTCAATAGCTGACGGCCTCCTGCACCATTTCCCCGCCACACGGCCCGATCCCCCCGGCGCCGAGCTCTTCCAGCCCTCAAACGCTGCCGCCGAGGCCCGGCCCCGCCACCGACCGCGGCACGGGAGATTCAGGCATTTTACTGGCGTCGGTCTCGCCTTCCCCTTGGGCTCGCGGAGGGGAGTCACTCACCCATCTCGCCGACCGAGCGGAAGCCGACGGAGGCGATCCGGAACGTCCCGGGGCTTTAGGAACGGCATGGCCCTGCCTGGAGGACGGTGTGCTTTTGTTCTTTTCTCTTTTTTTCCCCCCCAAACCCCAACCCGGCCGCCCTTAGCAACCCAAATACAGCAGCTCCGAGCCTTCTGCCCACCTGGGAGCCTTGCCTTCTTCAAACACGCCACTCCGCAGCCTTGGCTGAAGCCGACCGCCAGAGAATACAGAGAGCCCAGCCAGGAGCCTGTGATGTCACCCGGGCAACGTGAGCCTCATTTCTTATTTCTCGAGCCTCCTTAAAGATAAACTGCACTCCTTCACAGAGAGAGAGAGAGAGAGAGAGAGAGATGCCTTGATTCTTCCTTTCTTCCAAGGGGGCAGAATGAAAACAACATTGGGGGGGGGAGATGCCCTGCCCCTCCCCCAAATCTATTTATACCAAAAAAGACAATTTGAAAGCCTCCCTAAATGAACCACGACAAGTACATCTACGCCAAGAAAGATAAGGATGTGGATTACTCTGAAGTATGCAAATACACATCCCTTGACCGGATCCCGCCCTTACCCCAAGCGCCAAATGGCCAGATCTGTGTTGTTTCTCTTTATGTTCTGCATATATGCAAAGCGTCCAAACCTTTGCCATGTCTGAGTCATCTTGGATACACCCCTAACTCTCTGGCTCAGATTCCCAGCTGAAAATTAATCACCTGCCCCTCACGGTGCTCTTAGGAGAATTAATGAGATATGCCTTGTGAAGCATTGTGTACAGTAAAAGTGCTGTCTGCATTATTGATGCTAGCTACTGCTACCTAAACATTTTCCAGGCACGTATGTGAACAAACGAGGGCTGCCAGAAAGCCTGTGCTTCCAATAAAGTTCTTTATATTTAAAGAAGATCACTCTGTGTTAAAGCCTGTCGATCACAAGGAGGGCCCAAGCTGGCCCGGTCATGTCTGATCTCAGAAGTTAAGCAGGGTCAGCCCTGGTGATTGCTTGGGTAGGAGACCATTAAGGAAGGCCCTTCTACAGAGGGAGGGAATGGCAAATCCGCTATGAATGTCCCTTGACTTGGAAGCTCTAGGACAGTGACCCCTTTGGGGGGGTCGATCGACCCTTTCAGAGGGGGTCACGGCAGGGTGAGCAGTTTGGCTGGGGGGTGAGATAGAGCTTTCGTCTGTCTGGAGCAGCAGAAAAGTGTGAGATTGGCATGGTGGGACAAGAGGCAGAACTGAACTGATAAACCTCAGGAAAAAAACAATTTATATACAATCATGAACAATGGATCTTCATGCCATTGGTCAGTTTTGGTTTAATTTCTGTGAAAGAACACTTGCATCATTTTATGGCTGGGGGTCACCACAACATGAGGAACTGTATTAAAGGGTTGTGGCATTAGGAAGGTTGAGAACCACTGGTCTAGGAGGTCACCATAAATTGGCTTTCCCTTGATGGCACTTTCCACCATAATAAGGGGAAATTGTGATAGGATCTGGATAATACACCCCAAGAAGCTGGCTTGTTTTGCATGGTCTTCTGATGCCTGTTCTTAGGGAAACACAACCATCGTTGCAGGATTCTGGTCAGAAGTCCTGGCTCAAACAGATTTGCCTCAAGAAGAGCTCGACTTTTGTACCCCGCTTTTCACTACTCAAAGCAACTTACAATTGCCTAACCTTCCCCTGCCCACAACGGACACCCTGTGAGGGAGTGAGACTGAGAGAGCTCTGAGAGAACTGTGACCAGCCCAAGGTCACCCAGCGGGCTTCCTGGGGAATCGAACCAGGTTCTTCAGATTAGAGCCTGGCTGGCTTTCAGTATTTATCCTCCCGCTTCTGTTGGGTTAACAGAAAAGGACTGGAGACAGAGGTAGTCTGCCATCACATACCTCCTCCCTATTGATTCTTTAAGCCAGAACTTCACAGTAGATATGACAGGTCTGATATAGCCACTAAATCTTGAACTGAGAACCACAATAAAGAACTAGGGTGGTTATTTGTATGGGACGGCAAGCTGTGGCCCCAAGACTGCAGGAATGTATCTCTCCTACGAAGTTCCTACTGGAACCCACCAGCTATCTGAGGCACTTTTGTGGCGATTGTGATGCACTGAGCAGTGAATGGCTAGACTGACCTAACTCTATTTGAGCATTCACTGGCTGGAATGCTTAAACCAGGCTTTCTCAAGCAGGGTTTCATGAAACCCTGGGGTTTCTTGATGGCCCTGGGAAGGTTTCCAGAATGGGTGGGAGTTAATTTTATATATATTTTTAAAAAATGGCTAAACATTTATCAGGTGGTATGACATAATATGATCATGTCTACCTGCCCCCCTCCCCAAATGGCCAATGATGGGCCTGGAGTGAGTGGGGAGGTAATGGGCCCCGGGCGGGCATGTACATTGCTATGCTTCCCAACCATATTCTGCACCACTTGCAGGGGTTCTGGAAGTCCAAAGAATGTTTCAGGAGTGTCTCAACAGTAAAAAACTTGAAAAAGGTTGTCTTAGATCATAAAGAGAGTAGGTGGTCTAATGGAAGGACAGATGGGGCAGCAGTGAAGGAGAAGGAAGAGGATCTTCTATGCCACTTTTCTCTACCCAAAGGAGTCTCAAAGGGGCTTACAGTTTCCTCTCCCCACAACAGACACCCTGTGAGGGAGGTGAGGCTGAGAGAGCCCAGGTATTACTGCTTGGCCAGAACAGCTTTATCAGTGCTGTGATGTGCCCAAGATCACCCAGCTGGCTGCATGTGGAGGAGGAGGAGTGGGGAATCAAACCCAGCTTGCCAGATTAGTAGTCAGTGCTTATAAGGAAATGCTGGCAGGGGCTCATGGGTATTGTAGTCCATGGACATCTGGAGGACCACAGGTTGACTACCCCTGCTTATAACCACTACACCAAGCTGGCTCCCAAAGGGGCTGAGAAACTAGTTCAGAAGAATAAAGGGAGGGAGACCTGAAAAAAGAGAGACTGTACATCAAACTCTATTAGTTCATGTGGGTCTCTGGGCCTCAGAAACAAGTCTTGGGGTCTAAAAGGACGTAATAGTGTAGGAACCTCCCTGCTGGCTCAGATCAGTGGTTAATCTAGCCCAGCACTGCTTTACACAGTGGCTGAGCCCAAATGACAGCCACAAGTTCCAGAGCAGAAGGGCCAAGACCTCCCCCTGATCACAGAATGATAGAGTTGGAAGGGACCTCATGGGTCATCTAGTCCAACCCCCTGCACTATGCAGGACACTCACATCCCAATCGCTCATCTACTGTAACCTGCCACCCCTTTGCCTTCACAGAATCAGCCTCTCCGTCAGATGGCTATCCCGCCTCTGTTTAAAAATTTCCAAAGATGGATGATGTTGCCTTCTAGCACTGTGCTCCAGAGGGCGACTGACTCTGTATATGGAACAGCAAGATGCAAGGCCAGTTATACCTTAGACTCTCTATTATACCTTATACTCTACTTTTTCCCCGTTGAGAAACCCCTGAAACATTCTTCAAGCTTCAAGAAACCCCAGAAGAGGTGTGAGCCTGCAGAATATGGCTGGGAAGCAAAGCTGTGGACACACCTACCCGGGTCCACCCTCTCCAGGCCCATCATTGGCCATGTGGGGAGGGGGTGGGAAACAGGTTGACATGACCATATATGGTCAAAGTTTATAAATATACAAATTAATTAATCATCTTTGCAACACCCCTGACACTTTCAAACTGGGATAGAAGGACCTGCGGGGGCCTCCATTCTCCCTAGTATCTGATGAAGGGAGCTTTGACTCTTGAAAGCTCATAACCCCACCCCACCCCAAATCTTGTTGGCCTCTAAGGCAGGGGTAGTCAACCTGTGGTCCTCCAGATGTGCATGGACTACAATTCCCATGAGTTCCTGCCAGAAAACGCTGGCAGGGGCTCATGGGAATTATAGTCCATGCACATCTGGAGGACCACAGGTTGACTACCCCTGCTCTAAGGTGTTCCTGGACTCAAATCTAGCCGTTCTACCACAGACAAACACATCTAGCCTCTGAATCTGTACACAGACATTCTCTTTACTCCCAATGGCTAGCAACTATTGATGTGCCCCTCCTCCATGAATCTCTCTGACCCCCTTTTCAAGCCAATGACTTTAAAGGGACTGCTGGGGGGGGTGGGCAGGGGGGACAGTGCAGGCAGTATCTGCGATCGCCGGATCCAGCTCCATTGGCTGTTAAACCTATTTTATGTCTCTAATGCAGTAGATACAGTCATAGCAAATGGGCAATTAAGTGTTTTTTAGATAACCACGATAGGGATAATAAGTGATTTGGACGCTGGGCTGTGTTTCTGGCCACTCGGCTCAGCTCCAGCAGAAGCCCCACTTACACAGGAGGAAGGCTTCTTAAGCTGGAGGTAGAGCAGTAACTTTTTTGGAAGGGGGGAAGGATCCAAGCCAGGGATTGTGGACCTCTTCAAATGCCCTCTGGAACTGTTCCCCCCCCCAAAAAAAACAACAGTTTGCTTTGAAGCAGTAGATATTATGACGCTTATATCTCCATAATGCAAAATCCTTCATCTTTAAGGACCGCAGATCGAATGACTTAGAAAGGTGCAGCAGCAGAGCCAAGTCCAAGATGCTGGCGATGTTCGCTGAATATAGATTGTCTTTGTGTTGCATTCCGTTTCCTCTGCACTGTATGAATAAGAAATGTCGGTATTCTTTTGACATGCAATAAACAATGACTCTGACTAGGCAGTATCCTTTGACTGCATAAGTTTGAGGACATTAAAATTAATCATCTACTGGGGAGTGCAGGGAAATGGAAGTGCTGACCATGTACGTATCCCCCAGTCTGCTGCCCATGGGAGCACATCTGGACACTACACAGCACATCGGAATAGGGCTAAGAGTCATGGCTTCCTTCCAAGACCGAAATCATACATGCATAGTAAATCTCCATCTGAAAATGGAGTAGCAAAACTACCCTTCCTGCATGGCCCTCTCTAGATGTAGAAACCCAACACAAACTCTCGCGCTCCCAAGTTCTAGTGGGTCCTTAAGGTGCTACTGGACATGGATCTAATTGTTCTACTGCTGCCCTTTCTGGCTTTTCACATGTGCACGCCAACAGTGGGAGAAAAAAGCAGGAAAGCACATTAAGTGGAACATGTAAATTCAGGCAAAGAATTCTGACTGTATAGTAGTCCCAAATCCATGGTCTTAGTAAAGTATCTCACTCATTCTAGGATTATACTAGTAGAATCCTAATGCACCCAGGTTATAAATTGAAAATGCTTTTTTGAAATCCAAAACTCTACAGGAAAAATGGGGGCCCACTGGGGAAGAGGGACACATTTGGACCTTCCCCAACTCATTCCAAGGATCATGGAGCCCATGGGCACAAAAAGACATGATGAATGCAGGCTGCAGTGAGTTCATAGAATCATAGAATCATAGAGTTGGAAAGGACCTCATGGGTCATCCAGTCCAACCCCCTGCACTATGCAGGACACTCACAACCCTATCGCTCATCCACTGTAACCTGCTACCTCCTCGAGCCTTCACAGAATCAGCCTCTTCATCAGATGGCTATCCAGCCTCTGTTTAAACATTTCCAAAGATGGAGAACCCACCACCTCCTGAGGAAGCCTGTTCCACTGAGAAACCACTGTCAGTTGTCAGGATTTAACCTAATATCTGCCAATCTCACTGACAAAATAAATAAATGAGACTTCAACTCAGATGCAAGGGAACCTATTCATTAACTATTTGAAGTTGGGTGTAAGCAGTGACGAGGCAAAGGTTGCAGATGACACCAAGATGGTGAAAACCAGGGAGGTGCATGAGGCCCTCCAGAAGGATCTGTCAAGCTGGGCAAGTGAGTGTCATCATGGCCAATGAGATTCAACATGGCAAGTGCGAAGTAATGCACACTGGAGCCAAAAATCCCAACCATAAATATACATTGATGAGGTCTAAACTTGCAGTAACTGACCAGGAGAGAGGTCTTGGGAGTCGCTGAAAATGTCAACTCGGTGTGCGACTGTAATGAAAAAGGCAAATACTATGATGGGGATTGTTAGGAAGGGGACTGAAAACAAATCAGCCTATATCCTCATGCTCCTGCATAAATCTACGGTGCAGTATTCATTTGGAATACTGCACACAGTTCTGGTCACCACACCTTCAAAACAAATTTCATAGCATTGGGAAATGCGCAGAAAAAGGCGGCTAAATTGATGAGGGGGGTGGAGCACCTTTCCTGTGAAGAAAGGTTAAAGAGGTAAGGGCTCCTTAGCTTGGAGATGGGGTGATGTGATAGTGGTTTACAAAACCATGCATGGGATTACTCCCTTTCTCAATACAAGAGCTGATGGGTATTCAATGAAACTAAGAGTGGTAATCCTAGAACATATAGAATGAAATAAAATGAATAAAATATAAAATGAAATAAAGCATGTGGGATTAACTCCTGCTGGGAGGGGTGGCAGTTAGATAGCTTCAATTGGGGATTGCATAAAAATCTGGAGGGGGGGGTCCTTCAGGGGCTTAGTCATAAGGCATAGGGGGGATACTCTGTCTAGGGCAGGGATGCTCTGTATTCTTGGGAGGGGGGAAATGAGAGGGCTTCTTGAGGTCTGGCCTCCTGGTGGGCCTCCCAATGGGTTTTGGTCACTGTACAAAACAGTGTTTGACTGGACTGGCCATTGGCCTGACCCAACAAGTCTCCTTTTATGTTCTGGGTCCAGATAATATGCAGGATTACAAACCAACCGAAAGGCTCTTTCCGTTTGCAAAGCAAGCAGTCCCGCCTAGCCAAACACTGCGAAGAATACGGCTGAACCCAGTCCTGAATCAAATCCACACCCGTGCTTTCGCTCTCCCCCTTTTCCCAGCTGCAGCGAAGTCTCTTCCTCCTCCCGTCCCCCCTCCCTCCAATCAATTAGAGGTCTTTATTTTGAGGACGTAAAACGGAAGGGCGCAGCCAGCCTTTCTGGCTGCTCCAGGTTTTCCGTTTTGCCCCCCAAGAAGCAGGGGCGCGCCTGTCCGGCGTGCCCTTTTCCCAGGCCGGGAGGGGTGCGATCCAGGGCGCGCGCTTAGCGGAGAGTAAGCCCCACGGCACCCCAGGGGACTTGCTTCTCCTCCGCGCTCTTCCTTGGGAGCGACGCCCGTGGGGCGCAAACGACCCGGCTCCCCCCGTCCGCCCCGCTTGGTGCGCCTCATCAGGCTTTCCCCGGGGGGAAGGCAGCCAGGCGCCCCGCCCGCGCCTCGCGCTCCCCGGGATCCTGCGCCGGCTGATTAGAGGGCGGCGCGGCGCAAACAGCTCATTAGCAAATTCCCGGCCGCCCACGCCGCCGCCGCCGCCTGCGCGCTGGCCCCCGAGCGGCAGAAGGCCCGAGCCGACCCCCTGGCTGGGAGCTGAGAAGGCCAGGCGGCAGCCCCGACTCTAGGGCACAGCTGCGGGCTCGAATCCGGAGAGGAGGCTTTGATGCTCCAGGTGCAGCCAGCTGGGTGACCTTGAGCCAGCCGCAGTTCTCTCAGAGTTCTCACCTGCCTTACAGGGTGTCTCTTGGGAGAGGGAGGGAAGGCGATTGTCAGCCGCTTTGAGATTAAGGTATCCCCTGTGCAAGCACCGGGTCATGTCTGACCCTTGGGGTGACGCCCTCTAGCGTTTTCATGGCAGACTCAATACGGGGTGGTTTGCCAGTGCCTTCCCCAGCCATTACCGTTTACCCCCCAGCAAGCTGGGTACTCATTTTACCGACCTTGGAAGGATGGAAGGCTGAGTCAACCTTGAGCCGGCTGCTGGGATCGAACTCCCAGCCTCATGGGCAGAGCTTTCAGACTGCATGTCGCTGCCTTACCACTCTGCGCCACAAGAGGCTTTGAGATTACAGGTAGTTAAAAGCAGATTTTCACCTGACCTCCAGACTACACAAATCTGTTCTCATGGAGGCATTGAGAACTCTGGAGGGTGTTTTTTTTTTTTATGGAATCACACCCCAGCTGAGCACCTTCCCTCCCTCAGCTCTACCTTCCCCTGGCTCCTCCCCCAAATCTTCAGAATCTTCCCACCTGGAGTTGGCAACCATAGGTGATGGGGATGGAGTATGTGTAGACTGAGGCTCTGTGTACAAGTCAGTCCCTGCCTGCTAAAAGGATCAGGTAGCCCCAATGTGAAACATGTCTAGGGTTCAGTCAAAGCAGACAATATTCTCCTGGATAAACAGAAAAATGGAAGGTGGCTTCATGTGATGAAGAAGACACACCTAAAGCCACAAACAGATGGCCTTTGGCAAGTTATAGATCTGTCACTTTGCGGATACATATTTCACTCTTCCTAAAGAAGATGAAGGCATTTCTGATCAGGGACATGGAGGGCTGCATTACATCTCCCTTTCCTGTGTCCTGGTCCACGCCTTGTGCACCTGTAGAGGCCTGCTTTGGGTCTGGCATCTACATGACCTGTTTGAGGATGTGACCAAAGAGAGACGGTGACATACCTTGTTTGGTCCTAGTGGAGCCTTATTCAGACTGAAAGGACAGGGGAGGATCAAATGTTTAGTTAGTTAGCTACTTATACCCTGTTGTTGTTGTTGTTGTTGTTGTTGTTGTTGTTGTTAGGTGCGAAGTCGTGTCTGACCCATCACGACCCCATGGACAATGATCCTCCAGGCCTTCCTGTCCTCTACCATTCCCCGGAGTCCATTTAAGTTTGCACCTACTGCTTCAGTGACTACATCCAGCCACCTCATTCTTTGTCGTCCCCTTCTTCTTTTGCCCTCAATCGCTCCCAGCATCTTTTCCAGGGAGGCCTTCCTTCTCATAAGGTGGCCAAAGTATTTGAGTTTCATCTTCAGGATTGCATTGGCCCAAACGGAGACTCCAAATGGTTTACCACATCTTCATATCCTTTAAACCAGTGGTCCCCAACCTTTTTATCACCGGGGACCACTCAACGCCTTTTACTGAGGCCCGGTGTGGGGGGGGGTAGTTTACTCCTCTACTCTCAACCACTGCCCTAGTGCTCTCTGAGCTTGTTTCTCTGTGACGAGATAGTCCCATCTGGGAGTGATGGGAGACAATGACACCCGAAGTGTGTTGTAAAGGGCCGGGGGGAATGAAGTAAAGGGACGGAGGGGGGGGGAGAAGACGTCCTTCAGGGCCCACCTCCAGTTAGTCGAAGGACCACATGTGGTCCGCAGCCCACAGGTTGGGGATCGCTACTTTAAACGACGATCCCATGGGGAAGGTTAGGCTGAGTGAATCCGGCCCAGAATCCTCTAATGAGGTTCCATTGGACTGGGGAATCAAACCTGCACACGGAGGAGTGGGGCAGATTAGAATCTGGCCATCTTAAGCACGACACCGTGTCCCAATTTGGCTTGAATGAGTCTGCAGACAGTCTGCCTGCCAGCGGATTGCAGCTGTTAAAAGTTCTGCTAAAACAAATGAGTCACTCTTCTAAGGAAACATAGTTAGGATCATGGCATTTATTGCATGAGGTTATTCCGTTAGTTCATCATTTGCTCTATCCCAAAATGGCCATTAACATGGGTGGTGAGTGGATTTGGGGCTTTTGCCCCCATTCTTCCTCTAGCCTGCATTTTTTT
The DNA here is from genome assembly GCF_049243985.1 of Paroedura picta. Classification (NCBI taxonomy): domain Eukaryota; kingdom Metazoa; phylum Chordata; class Lepidosauria; order Squamata; family Gekkonidae; genus Paroedura; species Paroedura picta. The sequence goes on along the minus strand of NC_135373.1, from coordinate 109,154,762 downwards.
TCTTACAAAGGAAAAGAGTTCAGTGCCACCTAGTGGGGGAGGGGTTGGAATACCTTGAAGCCGATTTCTTTTTCCGAGAACGGAAGTACAGAAACGCAGCCTGGTCGTACCTTTTTGCAGGCTGTCAGTGTTTGCTTCTCTGGAGAGACCCAGGAACCGGCCTGCAAGATCTGATCTCATCCGCTGCTCCAGTGCCTCTGATCCCCTTGAGCTGCACCACAACTGGGGACTGTGATCCCTGATAGCTTGTGTGACTGGAGCAGATGTGCAGCCAGGAGAGAAAGCCCAGGCAGGCACACACAAAAACTGCACAATGTAGTCCAGCCTGCATCACCGAAACACAGAATCAGGATTCTCTGAAGCTGCAAAGCAGATGCATCCCTTGCAACAACCCTCTACGTTTGGTGATGCTGAGAGCGTATGGTCAGCCCAAGATCACCCAGCCTGTTGCCATGGCAGAGGTGGGATCTGATCCTGGTTTGGGAAGATGAAATGGAGGAGAAGAGAATTATTTCAGCTGCTTAAGAAGAAGAGCTGTGTTTTAATACCCTGCTTTTCACTACTCAAGAGAGCCCCAAAGCGACTCCCTCTCCCCACAGCGGACACCCTGGGAGGTAGATGAGAAAGCTCAGATAGAACTCCTCTGGGAGAACCGATCTAAGAAAATGACTGGCCCAAGGTCACCCGGCTGGCTGCATGCAGGGGACGAGTGGGGAATCAACCCTGGTTCTCCACATTGTCTGCTACTTTAACCATTATGCCACTCTGGCTGGGACCACTATAGGGGGAAAGGCTGGATATAAATGAAGGAAATTAATGGAGGGAGTCATTTCTCAGCACATCACCTGAGCGGTCTTCTCAGCCGAGTAGAGAACACTAGTTCAAGGGCCGTCTGTGCTTTGATTCCACACACTGAGAAAAGATATTGCCAAGAAAATGAGGAAAAATGAAACTGGGACAGCGTCTCTGAGCAAATAGGCAGAACTGGTTTGTCCAAGGGACGCATGGAGCTTTCACGTGCCTTGATTACTGTGGGAAGCTGCACCCCTCTTGCCCACTGTGGAACAAAAGGTTGCGATCCTAGGCTTGACTACTTGAGAGTAAGCACAGTAGGCCTCTTAGAGACATGCCTCTGAGAGGTACGGAGTGGCACTGTAAACCAGAGGTCACGAAAGCACAAAGGAGAGTTACAGAAATATTGGAGGAAGATGTTGAAGGGGAAGGTGGGATCCAGTTGGCAGGGGTGAGCCGGTGTGTCAGGAGAGGAACCCTTTCCCAAGATCTGGCCAGCTGAAAGTGCTGCAGTACATTAAAGACTGTTGGAAATCCCCTCTGAATAATTCATTTCCAGGTTATTCATAGTGCACAAAGATTTGTGCGCTACTTAGAACATGGATGGTTGGTCATGGGGGTGGGGGAGGCGGGCTGACTTGCCCTTTTCCATAGCTGAGGACTTCTTATTGTGATACGAAAGACCCTTTTCTAGAAGATCAAAGGTGATTCTAAACTGGGTGGCTTCAGTGGAATTCCACCCTTCAGCCTGAGCATCAGTGGGAGGCTGGCCATGGACTGGGGAGAATTGCACCCATAGCCAGAACTGGACCTTGCCTCTCCAGAACAGATGCATTAGACCTGCCAAGAGGCTTCAGTTGCAGCCGGCAACTCTCTTGGCCGCTCACTGTTGGCATCCGATGAAAAACCAAGCAATATTTTTAGCTGACAGCTGTGAATGATAGAAAATTGCTACAGGAGATCTAGAGTTGACAGAAAAGGGAGGGGGAGCCCTAGACCAGGAGTGGCCAAACTGTGGCTCTCCAGATGTGCATGGACTCCAATTACCATGAGCCAGTGCTGGTAATGTAGTCCGTGGGCATCTGGAGAGCCAAAGTTTGGCCATGCTGCCCTAGACCTAAGGTTCTCCAAAGTTCTTTCTATTTGCAGGACTGAGAAGAAAACATTATTCTTGCATATCTTTAGGTAACGTTTTTATTAGAACCAACTGAAATATTAAAATATAGTGAATGGAACTGTCTGAATTTTTCCCCTTACAGTATATCACGTCCAATACTGATGAAGAGTTCTAGAGAACTCAAAATATTGCACTTGAGATGTTGTGATGTTTCATTTGGTCCAAGTTATTGTGCATGTGTGTGTTGTTAAGGGGGTGGGGGGTTACTCACCCCCAATGAGAGCCAGCATGATGCAGTGGAGTGGTAGATTCTCATCTGGGGGTTTGATTCCCCACTGCTCCTCCACATGAATTCTGCTGGGTGACCTTGGACCAGTCACAGTTCTCTCAGAACTCTTTTCGCTCCACCGACCTCACGAAATGCCTGTGATCGGGAGAAGAAGGAGAGGAGATTATAAGCCACTGTGAGGCTCTTTATGATAGCAAAAAGTGGGGCAAAAAAAAAAAAAGTCCACAGCTCCTTGAAATAGCAAGGCTACCTAAAATCTTTGTCAATTTTCTATCTTGGTTGGCAGATTGTCCCAGCTGAGTAGCTTCATTCAGTAGTGCAAATATATCTAACAGAGCAGCGGATGCTGAGGATTTTCAAAAAGGAAACCCTATTGAGAAGAAAGTCGGTTGCCGTCTCCCACAAGTTTTGCATTTTTTCACCCCGCTTTCTTTATTTGCATGCTAATGCACTTTCCGGTTTCTTCAGAGTTCACCCGGTGCCTGCAGCTTATTTTCCCACCTGAAATCCTAATGTTGTTTGTGTGCATTATAATGGGTTGCTGTAGAAATGATTAGATCACAAAGAGGATTATAAATTGAGGTAGTGGGGAGCGTGCGGAAATGGGGGGAGGAATTCTCAAGTGAAGGAGGACTGTTTCTCACTGATTTCCTGAAACTAACCAAAGAAAGTCACCCCCACACAAACACATGCACAGAGTTTTCTTTTTATCAGCAGAGCTCTTGCTCCCAGTCTCACAAAGGAGTTTCCTGGGTCACCATGCGAGAATTCCTAGAGTGGACATTCCCAATAAGCTGTGAGTTTCTTGGGTAGGGCATCACTACTGAATAGTGAGTTCAGTAAGGCCTGGAGACACTTGTGTGCCAAACATCAGCTCTTTACTGATTGCACACAGCAGTGGTGACCTGTGTAGGCACTGTTGTATGGGGGTGGGGGTAGAAGGGCCAGTACCCCTCCAAAGCCGCTGTTTTCTCCAAGAGAATTTGATGCCTTCCTTTCCTCCTTCCTTCCCTCCCCCCCCCCTCTTTCTTTGTCTCTTTATCTTTTTCTCTTTCATCTTCCCGAAGGTTTCCAGGACCCCCACCTGGAAGTTGGCAACCCATCTGGCTGCATACGGAGGAGTCAGGAATCAACCCCAGCTCTTGAAATTAGAGTCTGCTAGGTCAGTAAAATGAGTACCCAGCTTGCTGGGGGGTAAACGGTGATGACTGGGGAAGGCACTGGCAAACCACCCCGTATTGAGTCTGCCATGAAAACGCTAGAGGGCGTCACCCCAAGGGTCAGACATGACTCGGTGCTTGCACAGGGGATACCTTGACCTTTACCTTACTGTTTAACTACAACACCATGTTGAACCTCAAAATCGAGGGGGGAAGGAGGGGAGGGCCAGAACCCACGAAGGTCATAGTGCAGGTGTATGTGCTAGTGCCCATTGTATTCCTGGCTCCAACAGGCCGTGCCTCTGGTACCTTCTAGAATCTATATAACTTCATTGGTCTTAAGGTGCCACTGGACTTGAACTTTGTTCTGCTGCTTCAGACCAACACAGCTAAGTGCCTGAATTGATCTTTAATAGGGTTTGAGGAGTTTTTTGTTTTTAAATTATTATTGCATCTGAGGCTGGTTTTCATCTATGCTATCTTAAACTGTTGTTGGAAGAAGAAGAAGAGTTGGTCCTTATATGCCGCTTTTCCCTACCCGAAGGAGTCTCAAAGAGTCTTACAATCTCCTTCCCTTTCCTCTCCCCACAACAGACACCCTGTGGGGTGGGTGAGACTGAGAGAGCCCTGATATTACTGCTCGGTCAGAACAGCTTTATCAGTGCTGTGGTGAGCCCAAGGTCACCCAGCTGGCTGCATGTGGGGGAGCGGGGAATCAAACCCAGCTCGCCAGATTAGAAGTTCACACTCCTAACCACTACACCAAGCTGGCTCTCTGATGACAAGACCTTGAGAAGTTGAATGTCCGTATTAATGTTAAAATTATATAACTTTTATTATTGTGCAATTTAAAAACCTCCAGGAATTTAAAACATATATTCAGCCCATAAACTGATGCTGCCCTTTAATACTATACTTACTACGTTTTGCACTTTATTTATGCTATCCCAATGCTTTTTTAATGCTCCTTTTCTCATACTATGACTGTTGTTGACACTATGTTATGTTTGTTATTAGAATTTTTGCTATTGTCAATCACCAAATTGACCTATGCTCTTTTACCCATCTAATGTTCTCTGTAAACCGCCCTGACCCACAGGGAAGGGCGGAATATACATCCCAATGAAAAAAAAATAATACATGGTTGTTTGGTTCTTTCATTACATTCTATGACAGTATCCAGAAATGGCCTTGACCAAACTCCTCGGAAAGAGCGATTAACAGTACATTTTAAGACACCACATAAACAGAACGAAGTTTGCATCCAGCGGTGCCTTTCAGGCCAGCAGAGTTTTATGTATTCTAACTTTGTCCTGCCGCTTCAGACCAGCACGGCTACCCACCTGACTCTAACTATATAAACAGGCAACTTAGACAGATACCGGAAACTTTGTGTTTATACACTGGAAGGTGGTACCCTCGGGTGCAGCCGCTAATTCACCTTAGAACAAGACTTCCAATTACTTCTGCTTCCCCACTGATCCCCATATACTGCTCAGCATTTATAGAGCCCATTTCAAGGTGTCCAAAGTGCTTCACGTACATTATGTTGTTAATGTATAAACACACTATAGATCAGGAGCTGTCTCGCCCTAATGATTTATTTTACTTCCAGGCCATTAGGGGCTCGGATGACAAATGGGAGTAATTACTCGAAATGTCACACCTGGCCTTAGCTCTGGGTTCTAACCTCCCCTCCTCTTACTCCCCATCTGCCTGGGCTCCTGCAACTTTACACCAGTGACTTTAAGGAAAGCAGCAGATACACAAATACTGGGGGGGAATTCTCCATAACTTAGAAATTGCACTAGAGCAGAAGTAATAGCCTGCTTGGCGGAGTGGTTAAGAGCTGCGGCCTCTGGAGAGCTGGATTTGATTCCCCACTCTTCCTCCACGTGCAGTCAACTGGGTGACCTAGGGTCAGTCACAGTTCTCCCAGAGCTCTTTCACCTCACCTACCTCACAGGTTGTCTGTTGTGGGGAGAGGAAGGGTGCTTTGAGACTCCTTCAGGTGGTACAAAGCTGCATACAAAAAAACAGCTCTTTTCTAGAGAGCCAGCTTGGTGTAGTGGTTAGGAGTGCGGACTTCTAATCTGGCAAGCCGGGTTTGATTCCACGCTCTCCCACATGTAGCCAGCTGGGTGACCTTGGGCTCACCAGGGCACTGATAAAGCTGTTCTGACTGAGCAGTGATATCCGGGCTCTCTCAGCCTCACCCACTTCACAGGGTGTCTGTTGTGGGGAGAGGAAAGGCGACTGTAAGCTGCTTTGAGGCTCCTTTGGGTAGAGAAAAGCGGCATATAAGAACCAACTCTTCTTCTTCTTATCTGGTAAAGCCATAAGGGCCCATCCGCTTCCTGCTCAAAGAGTCAGAGCCCGTGCAAAGGCCTCATTAGAAGTTTTAAGCAGTGCAATCCTATAAGGATCTATTACTCTAGATTTCAACCAGCAGCATATAAGAACCAATAGAGAAAAAGCAGCATATAAGAACCAATTCTTCTTCTGGTTGGTTTTCAAGAATGTGTGTGTGCGTGCATGCACGCACATTGTCCTGGTCAGGATCCACAACCTTGCATGTATACTTGTGGGTTATTTTAAGAAGATAACTTGTTTCAAAAGCATTTTGCCATGTCGCCTGGGGGGGGGGCTATCAGTTTGAAGAGCAAATCCAAATCCCCCTTAGATTCACAGAAATACTTATCCGGATTTTTAAAAATACTGTCATCTGCCTAACAGAGACATTTTTTTTACAAAATTTTAAATTTTAAAAATGGAATAAGTAAACTTCTAGTGCTTTTCCCAAGCCTTGGTGTCAAACTTGCCCATATTTGGTTCAAGGGTGGTTTTAGCAATAGTACAAGCAATGGCAAACCACCTCTGAATGTCTCTTGCCTTGAAAACAGTTCCACTGTGCCTTTTCCACCAGTGCAAGCATAAACAGTAAAATAATAGTGCTCTCATCTTTGCCAGGGAGGAAAAAAATCACTTGGAGTGTTCTTGACTTTGGACAGTGTCCTCCTCGGTAAACACTCTGTGCTTTCTTGAACTGTGTGGTGTGAGCCAACTTTCTGCTGTGGCAGGAGAAATAAATTACTTACAGGGAAGTGTCCAAAACACCCAGACGCACACAAGCAGAGCCTTGCTGAATCAGAGCAGTGGTCCATCTAAGAGTCTCGCATCCTGTTCCACATAGCAACAAGGTCGAGAAGGGAATCGTGTATAATTTATGACTGTGTAAGTATGTATAAACATCTGTGTCTGAATATATGCAGGCCTGGATATATAAACACCTCACCTCTGGATAAAACAATGGATTTGTTTGGGTTGGGAAAGTTTAATCGTGCTCACTTTGCATTTTTCTAGAAACGGTTTCTTTCCTTTTTAATTTTCTGTAATGGTTGCGCTTGCTATTGAAATTTTCTATTAAAAAAGAAAAGATAATCCGTGTTTATAGATCTTGGTCTTGATCCCGTCAGAGCTGTGTGCAAAACGCGCTGGGACCACTGAGTGCAATAAAATGTGCTTTCCCGCTGCAGCATTGATTTGGCTTTTGTTCTTGGGTTCCGCATCGGTGCAGCCCTCTTTTCTGGATTCACACAGCCTTAAATCAGGTGCCCTTGAGGGCAGTCAAAAAAGATGCAGAAGCCAAGGTCTGCCTCTGATGCGATTTCATAGTACTAGCAGTCAGGGGTTGGCTGCCTTTAGCATCCCTTTAGAACAGGGGTAGTCAAACTGCGGCCCTCCAGATGTCCATGGACTACAATTCCCAGGAGCCCCCTGCCAGCGAATGCTGGCAGGGGGCTCCTGGGAATTGTAGTCCATGGACATCTGGAGGGCTGCAGTTTGACTACCCCTGCTTTAGAATCTTAGAATCATGGTGTTGGAAAGGACCTCTGGGGTCATCTAGTCTAACCCACTGCACAATGCAAGAAACACAACTACCTGCCCACCCACAGTGGCCCTCATTCCATGCCCAGATGATGCCCCCCCCCCCCAAAGACTATACTTACCTCTCCTCCCTGAACCGGTCTAAATCACATTTTATTGCCAGCCTCCATATTGTGGCAGGAGATTCCCTGCTATTACAACTAATCTCCAGGTGACAGAGATCAGTTCACCTGGAGAAAATGGCCATTTGTGGAAAGTGGTATTATATTCCATTGAAGTCCTGCCCCACTTTGCTCAGGCACTACCCCCAAAGTCTCCAGATATTTCCCAAACTGGAGCTGGAAACCCTAAATGGAGGGAGACTTCTGGGTATCCTTTCCATTGTCCACCAGCACGTCAACTGCCAGTGGGATGAAAAAAAGTGATAGATTGGGAAAACCAGAATTTCTGTTTAGCCCCAGAGATTTGTCAAATCCTGGAGAGTCACCCCCAACGTCATGATGTCACTTCCAGGTTGGTTTGTTGTTACTGGAAGTGATGTTGCACATTGACGTGATGGTGGCAGGCCTTTTCCCGCCCAGCCCCTCCAAATCTTTCCAGGGTGCCAGGCAGTGAACCCTGTCGCCCATCAAATTAACTGGTGTCCCCAAGCTGTGTTATTGGAGAGGGAGAAACTCAGTCTAGCCACTTTGTCCAATGGTAAAGTGACCAGATTTTAACATTGGTAAAGCAGGACACTATTGACCGTGGGGGGGGGGGTTGTTCTTGATTTAAAATTTGATCTATATGGAGCAACATTCATAGAATGCATAGAATGCAAAAATAGTATTGTAATATATATGTTTTTACTTGCACCAGGTGCCCCTCCAAAAGTGGGACAATCTGGTAATCTTATCCAATGGGTAACTTTGGGCTGGTCACTTAGCCTAACCTATCTCACAGGGTTGTTGACAGGATTAAATAGAGGAAAGGAGAATAAAGAGAGTTGTGTATAATCTTATATAACCCCCATTCTCTGACGTTTTACGGTCTGCTCCGTCTCCGGTGGCAGCCATTTTCTGACTGCCTCATCCTTTGCCAGAATTCCGAAGTTGCCCACAGGTTCAAAAAGGATGGGGACCCCCCCCCCCCCAGATAGACACCAAAGTTCAGGAAACTCAGACCAAGGAAAGAAAATCAAATAGAAGAAAATCAATCGAAAAAAATCAGTCCGTCGATTGGAAAGGCAAATATTTGAGAGGAAGTAATTAATTGAGTCTGCCATGAAAACGCTGGAGGGCGTCACCCCAAGGGTCAGACATGACCCAGTGCTTGCACAGGGAATACCTTTACCTTTACCTTTTTAATTAGTGAAAGGAAATAGGGACACTGATTCAGCAGTAAAAAAAATATTTTAAACATTCCTTCACCAATTTTTATATAGCTTTATATAGTTGTGATCTTATGTGCTCACCTACCACACAACTTGGTCGGAGTACCCCAGAATCGGGTGCCAAATTTAAAATGTTTATAGCTATTTCAGGGACAATGTATGGACACTTTGCTTTTTGAATTAAAAACGCCATCTTAAATGCAAACTATGTAGTAGGAAAAGGCATATACATGGTAAGAGAGAAACATTTCGTCACATCAGGCTCCCTAATATGGACCCAATCCTTCCAACTGCCGCCTTCACCTACATTGCAGGGGTGGGGAGGGACCTCAACTGAGTACTATGCCACAAAATCCCCCCTCAAAAGTATCTGTTTTCTCCTGGGGGAACTGATCATCTGGAGTTCAATTGTAAAAGCAGGAGATCCCCAGGTGCCACCTGGAAGTTGGTAGCCCTACCTGCAAATCAAAATGCCGTTCTATTAGATGAGCGGTGTGGTTGGACACAGATACCTCAGTCACTTCGTTGCTTGATTTTTTATTGGCAGAGCTGAGGAGAAACTGGAATTTATCTTCATCTTGGCAAGGGTCAGGGACAGACAGTGTTGATTGCTTCATTATAATTCAATCTAGGATTCAGGATGTCTGGCTTTCTGGGAAATTGAAAATGTGCCCTTACGTTTGGAAGGAAATCAGTTTTGAAAGCAGGTACAGGTTGCTTTGATGCGAAATGAGAATCCCGCTGTCCTAGTCAACGGCTTTGATGGCTGTTTTGGGGCACAGGAAATCTCTGCTTAAGATCAGGAGGGGTTTGACAGATCGTAACAAATACGTTCTCCCTACAAGTCTAGGTAAGAGGGGATAGCATTGTGTTAAATAATATTTTTTGTGCACTAACGCAAGGCCTCTTTGCTTATGTGCCACTCGTGGCTTTTTACCCTTTGTAAATATTCCGCCTGAGCATCAGACAACGTACCAAGTCTCCCAACAAGCTTTCTGATTGATACCTGGGCATCTGGGAAACACAGCTGACCCCCAAGGAGAAGGCCTACTCAGGAGAAAGTCCATTTTAGTCAATGGGGGATACTCCCTTGAAAATGCTCTCCAGATTGCAATAGGCATCCAACTGGGAGAGCTTATCACATTCCACGGCTCAAGACAAAAAAACATCCCTGCAAGCAATAAGCCAAACACCGTATGCTCCAGAATACTCAGACTAACGACTCAGAGGCTGCTAATAATTTTGAAATGCTGCTACTTTCCAAGGGCGTTAGCTATGGATTTTTTTAAAAAACCTAAAAATCACTTGGTCAAGACATGGGCAGCTACATTTCTGCAATCTGGAAAGACTTGATGAATGGCTGCATTTCCAGAGCAGCTTTACAAAAAAACGGAGGTGCCACAAAAGCTTTTATCTGAGCTGGGCCAGATGATTCTGTTGCGTCTTTTCCTCTCAACCCGTCCTGTCATTTTTCTTCTGCTTAGCCATAGTTCACAGTGGCCAAAGCAATAAGTTCAGGCTTCTGAGTCCCCCCCCACACACACCTCCTTTTTTAAACAAAAAGTTATTAAAGCTGGGGGTAGGGAGAGAATTTAAGTTTGCACCTCTACCATTCCCTGGAGTCCATTTAAGTTTGCAAACTTAAATGGACTCCAGGGAATGGTAGAGGACGGGAAGGCCTGGAGGATCATTGTCCATGGGGTCGCGATGGGTCGGACATGACTTCGCACATAACAACAACAACAAGGGAGAGAATATGGCTTAGATTTACAACCCCAAGTTGAATAGATGCAATGCCGCTCTGATGGTGCAAGTCTAACCAGTTACACCCCTTCCAAGTCAATTGAAATCAATGGGTTTAAGGGTTTAATTCTGCTTAGGATGGTAAGTAAGATAGTCCCTGCAAATATCATTGGTGCCTTAGAGCATAGGTCAGGGGTAGTCAAACTGCGGCCCTCCAGATGCCCATGGACTACAATTCCCAGAAGCCCCTGCCAGCGAATGCTGGCAGGGGCTTCTGGGAATTGTAGTCCATGGACATCTGGAGGGCCGCAGTTTGACTACCCCTGCCTTAGAGAACATCTCTGGATATAATTTATTTATTTATTGCATTTATATACCACCCTCCCCTGAGGCTCATATTGTAATTCACATTGTAAGCATTTTGGCTTCCATTTCATGTGCACTACAGCCTTGACATTAACTAAGGGCACGTCCACACATGAATATCGTGCAGCATCAGAATTGGAAATCGTCAAAGAGCTACATATATTCTTTCTATGTAAGAATCGGAAGTCTTGGACATGTAAAGTTTGAAAAGGTTGTCAAGATAATTAATTCTTGGCAATCTCTACATCTGGCGGTAACATAATTGCAATGGGAGGCCACAAGCTGATGCAGTTATGTATTTATTAACCTTTATTGACGCCACCTTTCTCTTCAACGGGAAACCATAGTGGTTCACATTGGTCTCCTTCCATTTTATTCTCACAACTACCTTACGAGGTAGGTTAGAATGACAGGACATGTGATGGCCCCAGCTCAATTAGTGAGTTTCTTGGCAGAGTGAAGATTTGAACCTGGATCTCCCAGATTCTAGTCCTGACACTCTCAACACAACACTATAAACATGGATGTTTTGAATGGTCGTCATGTTTATCTCATTTGAGTTTTCCATAAAAATGTCACAGAAGTTATACCTTGGATTTCTGGCCTTTTAACCCACTCTTCACAGTTTTGTTTCCTTGTTCTGTGTCTTTATTCCTGCTGGGTAAGATGTTGCAATAAGGCTGTGCTGACTTCAGCCCACGCAGACTTCTACTTCAATAAATCTGCTACATCTTGAAGGGACCACAAGGCTCCTTTTAGGTTTTTACTAACACACAGCTACCCTGCTGGAATTTGACACACTACCAATCACTACTGGTAGCCCCTCAGCTAGTTTGGCAGTCTATAAGCCACAGGCTACCGTCAGGTGACACAAACACACACCAGTTTTGTCTGTGAGAAGAACAAGTCGAAAAATCATCGACGTCCTTCTCACTGCTTGTACATAAAGCCATGTCTGAAGGCCTGTGTGGCTGCATGTAACACATCATAGGTTCTTGTGGTGTCCAAATTAGTTTTTTTTCTCTCAAGCTGGGATTCTAAACCAGGATTAAACTGTGCTTTATAGTATAACTCTGTTTAGGATTTCACTTTAAAAAAAATTCCTGGGCTTGTAAGTAAGAAATCGACCACACTTGGGCAAAGCTTCCATCATAACAAATGGTCTTTCCTTTCAAACTAGGAAACGTTTACTATTTGGTGCCACACATGAAGGGATGAGGGAAGGAGAAAGAATTTATGAAGCCAAAGTTGTGACACTCTGTGAGAGATTCAAAGTAATACCCAAAGAGGGCATTAATTATATATCTGCCATTGATTGTAGACGAGGATTGCTAATGTGTTTATGTGCGACCAAATGAGAGGAGATAAAGGTTCTTCTTTTGACTCCTCTCCCAGTGGCAAGGATCACAGGCGTTTCACACCGAATGTGGGCAGCCCAATACCGAGGACCATCAGAAGAATGGCGGCACCTCCGGGTGGTATCTAGAGATCTCCCATTATGACAACTGATCTCGAGATGACCAGTTCAGTTCCCCTGCGGAAATGGCTGCTTTTGAAGATTATAGCATTGGGAGCTAGCTTGGTTAAGAGCGACAGCCTCTGATCTGGAGAACTGGGTTCACAAGCAGCCAGTCGGGTGACCTAGGGCCAGTCACAGTTCTTGCAAAGCTCCCTCATCCCCACCTGCCTCCAGGGTGTCTGTTGTGCAAGGAGGAATGGTCAGTGACTGTAAGTGACTTTGAGACTCCTTCAGGTAGTATAAAGTGATGTGCTAAGAAAAAAAAATCTTTTTTATATCCTGGTAAATTCCAAACTTATCCAAACTCTGCCCTCCCCAGGCTCCACCCCTAAAATACAGTTGGGAAGCATAACTGTGTACATGCCTGCTGAGGGTCTTTCCCTTTCCCACCCATTCTAGGCCCATCATTGGCCGGGGAGGGGGGGCAAGTCGACATAACCTTATATCAGTAGTTCTCAGCCTGGGGGTTGGGAGCCCTTTGAGGATGGAATGACCCTTTCACTGGGGTCGCGGCAGGGTGAACAGCTTTGGGGGAGGGGGGCGCCGCTACTGTTGCTGCTCCTCCTGAAAGCACCTGCCAGTTTATAACCAATTTAATCATGAACAATGGATCTTCACGCCATTGGTCGATTTCGGATTAATTTCTGGGAAAGAACACTTGCATAATTTTATGGTTGGGGGTCACTACCCCATGAGGAACTGTATTAAAGGGTCGCGGCATTAGGAAGGTTGAGAACCACTGGCTTATATGATCATATTACAAATTAATTCACTCCCACTCATCTGGGAAACCCTTTCAGGGTCATCAAGAAACCCCAGGTTTCCCCAAAATCTTGGTTGAGAAAGCTGGGGTTCGCTCCAGAACTAACCCACACCCTGGGGATCCACTAGCACTAGTGGAACTCAGGGGTATGCCAGGGTAACTCCGAGATATAATCCTTCATCAGGTCCCCAAGAACTTCCAGAACCTGGCCTCCAGATTGCTGTATGACCGCAAGGGAGGAGAAAAATCTAGATCCGCTCCCTACCACAAAAGCTCTGCAGAATAGTTCTGGGAAGCAGCCTGCCTTCAGTTTCTTGATGGAAACAAGGAAATGTAAAAAAGACCAAATGGGCCCCAAACCCTTTATCGCTTTATCAATTATACAAGACATCCTCCATCCCTCCGAGAAATAAAACAAGCACCCTGCCCAAATACAGGCTTGTTTGTTCACTGATGTGACTTTATTGGCTTCGCTGTGCCTCCACAGCGCCTGGCTGGCTGCCGCCTGTGTGAGCAAGGCCTAATATGCAAAAAGCATTCAAGAACGGGATCCACACTTAAAGTGCCCTAATGAGACGCAGCGTTCATTTTCCTCTTGACGCACATCTAACAAACACTTGAGTTCCTCGATTCAAGTGGGTAGCCGTGTTGGTCTGAAGCAGCACAATAAAACAAACTCAGTCCAGCGGCACCTTTAAGACTAACAAAGATTTATTCAAGGCGTGCAAGCACTCGAAAGCTCACGCCTTGAATAAATCTTTGTTGGTCTTAAAGGTGCTGCTGGACTTGAGTTCCTATTTTGCGATCCTTTTGCAAAAGCAAAAGAGGGATTGTTCGTTGAGCCTGGCTTTTTTTCAAGTAGTGGGCTGTCCTGGTGTCTGTGCCCCTGCCTTATCCAATATTTAGCCCATGGGCCAAATGCAGCATGTGTGATCCAAGGTGCTGCCCACCTGGGATTTTTAGCAGCTTCTTGGGGAAGCTATTCCAGTTTATTTCCACTACAATGACACCTTAAACCTGGGTCATTATGAAGCATGAGTGACAAGGGAGCCAGTGTCCTGTACTGGGTAATAGTGTCAGGCAAGTATCTGGGAGAGCCAAGTTCATATCCTCACTTGTGCCATGGATGCACTTGCTGGGTGGCCTTCAGCCAGTCACACAGTCTTAGTCTAACCTACCTCACAGGGTGATTGTGAGGATTAAATGGAGGAACGATGTAAGCCACTTTAGGGTATGAATGAATGAAATTTAAAAAAAAGAAAGGGAATCGGTCTCTGACGCCTTTAACTCATGAAGCGGCTTTATACTGAATCAGACCCTTGGTCAATCAGTGTTGTCTACTCAGACTGGCAGCAGCCCTCCAGGGTATCAGGCAGAGGTCTTTCACATCACCTGCTATCATATATTTTAACTGGAGAGGCTGGGGATTGAACCTGGGACCATTGGCATGCCAAGCAGCTACTCTTCCACTAAGCTACAGTCCCTCCTTGAGAGACATGCAATATTTGTACAAAAAGCATGAAACCTTCTAGATTCTCTGTGATTGGTGAACATCCAATATGAACCACAGTTCAGTTGAGAACCACTGGGGTGTAGTGGTAATGCACAGTGAACTCCAATCTGGAAAACTGGGTTTGATACCCCACTCCTCCCCATGCAGGCAGCTGGGTCACCTTGGGTTAGTCACAGTGCTCTACGAGCTGAGCTGTTTCCACAGAGCAGACCCGCTAGAGCTCTCTCAACTTCCACCAGGCTCACAGTGTGACTTTTTGGGAAGAGTAAGGGAAATACGTTTGTAAGCCGCTTTGGTTGTAGAAAGCAGGGCATAGAAACCCAACTCTCCTTCTATGCTCTCAGCACACAGTGTTTTTAGGGTTTCTTTCTATCTTTCTTTCTCTGTGTGTTTTAGGTGGCATGTTTCTTTCTTGAGCTGTGTTTTTAGGGGGCATGTCTCTCTCCTTCCTTCCTTCCTTCCTTCCTTCCTTCCTTCCTTCCGCGTTAGAACAGTATCCTTGGCAGTTCCTAGCCACCTACTAGCCTCTGCAGTCCAGGACTGGGCTGCCAGGAACTTCAATTCCAACCCTCCCAATCTCCCATGACAAGACATGATTTGACCCCGCACAGAGGCTTCCGAGGGACAGAGGAGGCAGCCCCGGGGTTGGGGAGGCGGCCTTCAGCCAAGGGCCACGCACTAGAAGAAGGGAGGGCGAGGGCCACGTCCCGTTCCCACCCCACCCCACCCCACCTCACCTCACCTCACCCCACCCCACCCCACCCCACCCCAGATGTTTCCAGACTGTTCCCTCCTGGCCCTTCCGCTGGTCACCCTGCCGCCTGAGATTGGCCCAGGGACACCCAGCAGGATGGGGCTGGCAACCCGGGTCTTCCACCGCCCCCGCCTCTTCTGGCCGCGCTGGCGTCTGTCGCTCCCCGCGGTGCTGCCCTTTCCGAGCCTTTGCCGGAGAGCGTGGCGGCGGCTTGCCCGCGCAGTTCTCCCTGTGCCCCGCGAGGGTCTCCGTCTGCCTTACAGCGCCCCTGAGGCCGGGCTGCAGAGCCGCCCTTTGCAGCATCCGCCGCCGGACCGCCCACCCCGGGCCACCGAAGCGACGCCGCCGCCTCTCGACGACGTCATGCCCTCTCCTCGGCTGCCTTCAGCTGGGCCAACGCGCGTGCGCGGCGCAACCTCTTCTGGCCGCCGGTTCCGAGTCACGGTGCGCTCCGGCGCATCCCTGAGTGAGCACGCTTCCTGTCCGGGAAGGGCTGCGCGGGGAGCAGGTGAGGTTTGGGACCTGGCGGCGCAAGGTCGTCTTCCTTCACTGCTTTATTCCTCTGGGCAAGTCACGCCTGGGTTTTGCAAAAAAAATAATATTTATGTAATGGCTCTTTCGTCCCCTAGTGAGCTTCTCTCCCCCCTTGTGTGCATCATCGTCATCATGCTCACAGCAAGCTTTTGAGGTCGGCAAGGCTTAGAGATGCCAGCCTCCCGGCGGTAACTGAAAATCCCTTGGTATTCTAGCTCATCTCCAGCCTACATAGGGAGGATATGGCTGCTTTGGAGGATGTTGTACCCC
Organism: Paroedura picta; assembly: GCF_049243985.1. Taxonomy (NCBI): domain Eukaryota; kingdom Metazoa; phylum Chordata; class Lepidosauria; order Squamata; family Gekkonidae; genus Paroedura; species Paroedura picta. The sequence goes on along the minus strand of NC_135373.1, from coordinate 109,138,682 downwards.
ACTGAGGTCCCTGCCCTCCCTAGGTCGCTCGGAGGTTCCCCGCATGGATCTGGCAACCCTCCCCGTTCCCTCCCTGCTGCGGGTGGGGGGCTGGCAACCCTAATTAGGCTGAAGGAAGGGGACTGATCCCAGGTCCTTCCATCAGCCTTGATGGCTGACTGGGGATTTGCATGTGGATCTCTCATGTCCTGGGCAGTTGCTATGACCAGTGTAGCCACATCGCTCTAGCCTGTTCCTTCTTGCTGAGGACATGTTGCCTGTTAGTATTTGCATAGTTGGCAACTAGCATGGTGTAGCGGGATAGAATGCTCAAATGCTGTTTGAAATCTCCCTGTAGGGTTGCTGGCTTCCAGTTAGGGCCTGGAGATCTCCTGGAATTATAGCTGATCTCCTGTTGGCAGAGATCAGTTCCCCTGGAGAAAATGGGTGCTTGAAGGGTGGCATTATACCCTGTTATGGTCCCTCCCCTCCCCAAACCAGGCCCTCCTTACATTCATTCCCCTCCCCCAAATCTCCTGGTATTTCCACCCCAGAGTTGGCAAGCCCCCTATTCTTCCATGGAAGTTTGCTGGATGTGTGTTAGTGTCTCCTACCTAACAAGGTTGTTGTGGAATGAGACAAAGTTGTTAGCTCCTTTGGGATCTCGTTAGGGAGGAAAACAGGGGTCAGCAGGAGCTCTGGAGGGGGTCTGTGGCCTTTCCCCTCCTGCCTTAATGAACTCATGGCATGGAGGCCTGGCCAGCTGACACCATTTCTAGGGCTCCTCGAAGCCTGAACAATTATTTAAGGGGCTCCTTCATGATCAAAAGCAGGGGCAGTCAAACTGTGGTCCTCCAGATATCCATGGACTACAATTCCCATGAGCCCCTGCCAGAATTTGCTGGCAGGGGCTCATGGGAATTGTAGTCCATGGACATCTGAAGGGCCGCAGTTTGACTGCCCCTGATCAAAAGGTTGAAAAAGGCTGGTTTAGAATGTCAGACTAGGAACTTTGAGACTCAGATTCGAATCCCCACTCTGCCATTGAAACTTGCTGGGTGACCTTGAGCCACTTTCAGACTAACCTACCACACAGGGTTGTTGTGAGGATAAAATGGAGGAAAGGAGAAGGATGTAAGCAGCCTAGAGAGTGGTGGGGTGTTTAATGAAGTAAATAAGATTGTCTGGAGGGAAGGATTTTTTGACCCTTCGTATTTCCCAGTCATCCTGCAGTGTGGTGTAATGCCTAAGAGCAGTGGATTCTGATCTGGAGAACTGCGTTTGATTCCCTGGATGAACTTTGGCCCATCACAGTTCTCTTAGAGCTCTCTCAGCCCCATCTACCTCACAGAGTGTCTGTTGTAGGGAGAGGAAAGGAAAGGTATTTGTAAGCTGCTTTAGGATTCCTTTGGGCAATGAAAAGTGGGGGTATATTTTAAAAAAATGCTCTTCTCTCTTCACTGCTGTAGTCATTAAGAAAAGCATTCTTACAAATTCATTCTTTTGAAGCCCAAAGGAAGACAGTATTTAGTGTGAACGAGGCCTTGGGGTACTTGTGGATTGTAAGCTAAACATGAGCAGGCAGTGTGATGCAGCAGTAAAAAAGGCAAATGCCATTTTGAGCTGTATCAACAGGGGCATCACATCAAAATCACAAGATGTCATAGTCCCATTGCATACGGCACTGGTCCGACCACACCTGGAGTACTGTGTGCAGTTCTGGAGGCCTCACTTCAAGAAGGATACAGAGGAGAGCGATGAGGATGATCTGGGGCCAAGGGACCAAGCCCTATGAGGATGAGGGACTTGGGAATGTTCAGCCTGGAGAAAAGGAGATTGAGAGGGGACATGATAGCCCTCTTTAAGTATTTGAAAGGTTGTCACTTGGAGGAGGGTAGGATGCTGTTTCTGTTGGCTGCAGAGGAAAGGACATCCAGTAATGGCTTTAAACTACAAGTACAGCCTTCCATTCTTCCGAGGTCGGTAAAATGAGTACCCAGCTTGCTGGGGGGTAAGCGGTAATGACTGGGGAAGGCACTGGCAAACCACCCCGTATTGAGTCTGCCATGAAAACGCTAGAGGGCGTCACCCCAAGGGTCAGACATGACTCGGTGCTTGTACAGGGGATACCTTTACCTTTTTACAATGATATAGGCTAGATATCAGGAAAAAAATTTTCATAGTCTCTTAGTTCAGCGGTGGAATAGGCTGCCTAAGGAGGTGGTGAGCTCCCCCTCACTGGCAGTCTTCAAGCAAAGGTTGGATACACACTTTTATTGGATGCTTTAGGATGCTCTGGGCTGATCCTGTGTTGAGCAGTGGGTTGGACTAGATGGCCTGTATGGCCCCTTCCAACTCTGTGATTCTGTGAGTCTATGATTCTATGAATATAACTCCATGAGAGCCTTCAGCTTCCATGAGTGCCTTCAGCTTAAAACAGATCGCCATTATTTTCCTTTGATCGTGCAATGAAGTCCTGCCAGGAGCAGATGCGAGGAGTTTGCCACAGCCCTCCCCATGTGCCAGTCTCAGATTCCAAGCGACCCTCTTTCCTTTTCTCTAGCCAGGTGGAACACGTATGCCCCCTTGACCCTCCGAGATGTCCTCCAGTCTTTCCAGCTATGCCTTGAGGATGGCCCGCCTGAGCGCACGAATATTCGGGGAAGTCGTTCGGCCGACCGACAGGTTGTCCATGAAAGTCGTGAAGCTGTTCGGCGAGCTCCCCATGGCCAAGCAGAAAGAGGTCTACGACTGGTATCCTCCCCACAACACCTACTCTGGCCTGATGAGGAAACTCCGCTTCTATGGTCTCTACAGGTAGTCCAGGCCACCGGAGGGGGGTAAGGGGAGGGATGGAGGAAGGCCACAAAGAAAGGGGTGGCAGGCTCAGCGAAGGAAGAGGAATGGCTGAAGGACTGCAACGGATGCAGATGGAAGAGGTCTCTTGCTTGGGGTTCATGCAGCACGGATCTCTTGCGTGAGCAGGGACCCCAATTCTAGCCACGGTGTCTTCTGTGAAAAGATCTAAGCATGCGTGGAAAGGCAATTATTCGAGACCTTGAAGAAGTGCTTTTGGCCTTGAGTGTGGAACTCTCCTCTAACTTTTAATAGGGGCCATACTTTAAAACGAAGCAACCCTAATGAAGCTGTGCCGTGAGTTCTACTCACTTTTGTGGTTTTTGCGTAAGCTGTGGCATAAACCGAAAGGCTCTTTGAGAGCCTGCCTGGTGTTGTGTTGAAAGAGGAGCAGACTCTAATCTGGAGAACCAGGTTTAATGCCCCGCTCCTCCTCCGCATGCAGCCAGCTGGGTGATCTTGGGCCAGCCACAGTTCCCTTAGGGTTTTTATTGCAAAGCAGTTCTTAGAGCGTTCTCAGCCCTACCTAGGGTGTGGGGAGAGGAAAGGAAAGGTTTTAGACACTTTGGGACTCCTTTGGGTAGTGAAAAGCAGAGTATAAAAACCTAGCTCTTCTTCTCTTCTTCATTAATGCTCAGTACTGTTATTCTATCCTGCTTCCATGCACACACATGTGGACAGCTACAGAAGCTCTGGCCGAGTTCTCGCCTTGATCCCATCTACAAGGCACTGAGCAACTGAAGGTCCAAAGGCAAGAACTTGGTCTGAGCTACTGTGGCCGCCCATATTGCATGCATGCACATGTGGGGCAGAAAGAGTTTGAAGAGCCATGTGTCTGGGAGCAAATAGCAGAGGAAACTGCTCTGCATGAGCACCTGGCTTCTCATGCCAGACAGGAGGAGTTGAAAGAGCCCTTTGCCTGAGGTCTCATGGATGCAATAATTTCAGGTGCATATTTAGGCCTGTATGAGCCCTTAGCTTCTCACACTAGAGAGGAGGGGCTTGAACAGCCCTTCGCCTAATTTCTCGTGAATGCAATCATTTAAGGTGCATCGTAGCTATCTAAATATTTAGACCCTGCTTTTCTCTCCAGTGGCAACCTAAAGCAGTATGGAGTGGTTCAGGGTATGAATGATTGGCACAACCAAGACCACACATTGAGTTACCACGGCAGGTTCCAAATGAGGTCTTCCAGGTCCTCTACTTCAGGGTAGTCAACCTGTGGTCCTCTAGATGTCCATGGACTACAATTCCCATGAGCCCCTGTCAAGAAACCCAAGGATTTCACAAAACCCTGGTTGAGAAAGCTTGGACTAGAGGATGGCACTGGGGATCTGTACAAGTGGTGGTTTCCACAGGATCTCTTAGGGGTCGTGGTTCAACAATATGCAGCGTAGGCCCTTTAACATGTATTTTTACATATCACATGTATGTAAATATGCTCTGAGTTAGATGGCCCAGGCTGGCTCAGTTTTGCAAGATCCCAGAAGCTAAGCAGGGTCAGCCCAAGTCAGTGCTTGGATGGGAGACCACCAAGGAAGTCAAGGGGCACAGCACAGTTAGGTTTTGCCTCCATGGTTTGCCTCTTGCCTTGTAAACCCCACCGGGTCACCATAAATCAGCAAAAAATGCAATAAGGATGGAAACACGGACTGGCTAAGCAAGCGCTGGAGTATGATCTTTCTGCGGAGATGCACAACTTACTGCGAAAAATGCGGCTGATTTAATATTGGTTTCCAACTAGGAGCCACAGAAGAAGTGGATGACTTTCTTGGGCTGAAAATTCATGGAGCAGTAGGGGAAGCGATGCTCACATCAGCTCATAGCAGCAACAGGGAAAGGTCAACTTGAACTGAATTCCAACCATGTCCGGCCATGCTGAGCTCTACAGCAGGGTTAGTCAACCTGGGGTCCTCCAGATGTCCATGGACTACAATTCCCATGAGCCCCTGCCAGCATTTGCTGGCAGGGGCTCATGGGAATTGTAGTCCATGGATATCTGGAGGACCCCAGGTTGACTACCCCTGCTCTACACCACAACCACTCTGGCTGTTCTAGGAGACAGGGTGGGCTCCTAGCCCCTGGCCCTTTGAGAAACTGCTAAGTGATGGAACCAGAGCAGCTAATGACCCCTTCTCTGGGAACTGGGGCAAGCCAAGCAAGCCACTCAAGGGGGCAAACACTTTTGCAGGGGGTGGGGGAAAGAATGACATTCCTTCTTTGCCGAGAGCATCTCATGGTTCCTCAAATCTCTCCCCAGCAGTGAGTTAAGCAATGAGAGATTGCCCCTCCAATCCGGCCTGGACTCCAGAGCTCTTTCTTCTGAGAGAAAGGCACACGCTTCTATTTTTAATTTTGCAGAAGGGCCATCCAGGTGTTCTCTGCTTCTGGGGAATGGAGGGGGATGAGAGTGAAAGAACAAGCCTGCCCATTTCACAGGGGGGGGGGGGAGGGCAGCTTCTCTTTGACACAGAAGGATATAAATTATGCGCTCGGCTCTTGCAACGCTCTCTGTTTTAGTGCGCTCTCTTTTAGCGGCCCTCTCGCTCAGAAAAAGGCAGCGCAAGATCACACTGTTGCTTTTTTCAGAGACGCATTTGGCTGCAGGCAGTAGACACTTTGACGGGGGTGGAATAAAATTAAAGGCCTGAGAGGCACTTTTGTGAACACGTAACTATATTAGCAGCTCAGCAGCACTGGGCTGGCGATGTAGTCTTGCTAATGGACAGGTACGGCTGCTAGGGAAGCAAATCAGAATGGAAGCTTAAATTCAGCACACGGCTTTTTAATCCAAAGGAAGCTTATTAATAGACTTTGAATTGGTTACGCTTGCTGTAGCCAAAGAAGGCCTCTGTGAGGTCTTCCCATGTGGGTTGCATTAAAGGCCGCCTCGCCATTGGACCTGTGGAATATTTTTTACATGGATCCAGCCTCAATAGTGTCCTGTTGCCAGAGGGTTACTAGTTTAGTGGTGTCTGAGGTGAGCAGAGAAAGCAGTCTGGGTCGCAGGGACAGAAAGTCGTGAGTTTTTTCTTAGCTGCACAGAGCGGTTATACTGATCTTAGCTACTGCTTTTCAATGCCCCCCCCCTTCTGTACTGCAAAGCCTGCATTTCTGAAGCTGCCTTGGTTTCCTTTCGTGAAACAAAAGCAGGATTAAAGGCCTCACGTTGTCTTGGAGTATTTGCCAATGACTCTAAAACTGCAGAAAAGGACTACTGTTTATGCAGCAAAAAGGTATGAAGCTGCCTTCTACAGTCAAACCTAGTCACTGTCTAAGCTAGCAATGTCTGCTGGCAGAGATCCAGACTAAATTTGCAGTCTCTGCCAGCTCTGCCTCCTGCTGCAAAGACCATCTTCTCATGCCTCAGAGCTCCGGCCCCGGCCATCCAGGATCAGCGGAGGGGGGGGGAGAAGAAAGTGCCATTCTAGCATCATAATGTTTTGCCTGGATCAGACCCTCTGACTGGCAGTGACTAGTCAAATGCTCAATCAGAGGCTTTTTGGAGCCTTTGCTGTCCAAAGTCCATTTTCATTGGAGAAGGTGAAACCCTCTGGAGCCGAAGCATCAACTGTGTTGCACTGTTACAGCTCCTCCACCCAAGCCCATCTCAGGACTTCAAGTTACACTCTTCTGCCCCTGATCTCGTCCTAACCGGCTCTGTTTTTTTCTGCCATCTGGGTGTTAACTAGCCACAAACGTCACAATGGGCAGAGGCTCTGGGCTACTTTACACACACTGTACACAGAGGAAACTTCCTGCAGGCACTTGCTTTGTGCAAAGTGGCCTTTGAGCTTAAAGGCAACAAGCTGGTGCAAAGCAAGGATTTGCAAATGTCTTCTATAAACAATGCTTTGATTAAAATCCAGCTTCTTTTGGGTGGGCTTTAGGTGCAGTTCTTAGGCCTCTTTCTCTAGACTGGGGGTCCACTTTGGGTGTGATCCACCACCAAGTGCATACATTCAGTTGTACCGAGCATTTCTTTACTTTCTCGTTGTGCTGGTCTATGACCATAATAAAACTAACTAAACTAAACTTACTATCTCGTCTTTCTCCCTCCCACCATGAGCTTTTCAGGCTCCTCTAATTAAGATTGGTGTGGGAGCTGAAAAAGGAAGGGAACACCTGCATAGAAAACACCTGCGTCTGCCAGCGCATTACAGCAGGGGTAGTCAACCTGTGGTCCTTCCGATGTTCATGGACTACAATTCCCATGAGCCCCTGCCAGCAGATGCTGGCAGGGGCTCATGGGAATTGTAGTCCATGAACATCGGGAGGACCACAGGTTGACTGCCCCTGCGCTACAGGATAACATTGTCAGTCTTGTCACTTTGTGGATTAAGGACGGGTGGACGTTATTTGGGGGCTGATACCTGATTTCATGTCAGAGCGTAGGTTCGGCAGCTACAAAGAGTGCAGCGCTTTGGAGTTTCATAAGGCGGCTTGTTATTTTCAAGAGGAAAATTGAGCCTTCCACTTTCTCCGGCCTGAGAAGGACAGGTGCAATCAGGGGCACCATTAATGGGAGGTCTAATGGACCTTTAAGTGAATGGCATTAGGAAATCTGCTAGGGAGAGTTAAAGGATGTGGTTCCCCCTGTCCAACTTCTAGCCCCCCCTATTCACCACTGCACTGCGCTATATCTCTAGCATGAAGGAGGGAAATCAGATTCTGAAAATTGGCATTAAATTAACTGACAGTAAAGAGATGCAGCTTCTGTTGCCTCCTCTAATCCCATGGGCTTCTGTACACTTTCCTAAACTATGTGGATGTTGATCCCCTTGATAAGGAAGTAGGGAATGTCTCTCCCCCCCCCCCCCCGCCCAGGTGTTAGTTTGGCTTTCTCTCTTTCAAAATATATAATAAATAAATAAATAAAAGCTTGGGTCTGGAGAGAAAGGGGCAAGAAGAAGATCATCATCCTCATCCTCATCATCCGTCTCCCACACGCCAAAGCATTTCTCACACCCAAGGCTGGGAGTGAAAAATCTGTCCAAGAGCTACAACCATTTGGGCAAAATCATCAGTTCCATTGGATGTTAGATAGCTTCATTCCTTAGACTGTGTTCTTGGGATGTTTAATTATCATGCAGCATTTAGCACCTGTGTTGTATGCATAACAATCCTGGGCTTAGAGAGGTGCTGAGTACCGTTCCCTCTAACCCAGGGGTAGTCAAACTGCGGCCCTCCAGATGTCCATGGACTACAATTCCCATGAGCTCAGGGACTACCCCTGCCCTTAACAGCTTTGTTGAAAACCATTGATGTTCTCATCCTTAGCTTTCAACCTGGTTTGGTACCTGTTCATGGGACAGGGGCTCATGGGAATTGTAGTCCACTGACATCTGGAGGACCACAGGTTGACTACCCCTGCCTTAGGGGTTCTGCGGCCTTTCCCAGATGTTTGGGTACCCGCTGACATGGCTAGATGTCACTGGGCCCACTTCCCCTGTTGCTCTACAAATGAATGATCTATAGATTGGCTGGCTCCCGCATCTTACTTCTGTGCCCACTTCTCTGAAGGGGCATGTCACCACCGTTCCTCAAAGCCTGAAAAATAGTTCAGGAGCCCCTCCATAGTCTAAAGGTTAAAAAAGGCTGAGCTAAAAGTATGAAGGTAGACTTTCTCGTTTCTCTTCTGTTGGAGAGCATCACCTGCCACTGGTTCTTCTGGTTTAGAATAAGAAACTTTCCAGTCAAACAGGCATCTTGTTTTTATCAGTCTTTAAGGTGACCCGAGATCCCTGTTTGTGTGTGTCGAAGGAGGCTAAAAATGGCTCCCCCTCTGGGATTATTACCTGCTCTAACTCAGGAACACTCCGGCTCCGTGTGGAAATGCCTCGAATTAACCACTTGTTGTTTGCCCAGTCTGAAGTGGTGCAAATCGGTTCCCTCTTAAGGGTATTATACCCACTGACTCCATCCTAGCTAAAGCCCCTTGTTACTGTCACACAGGAGACAAGACAATTGAGACATTCTTCATATGAAAGAATTCAAAGTTGTTTGTGTCCAAGAGAGAAGTACCACGAAAGATTTTGTTGCTAAGAACTGGCTTGTCCAGTGTTAGGGTACATATGGACAACCCTGTTCCCCCACTAACACCTTCCTACCATAAGCTGTTCCCACAGCAGAAGGGCTTTTATCTTCAAATGGCAGCTAAAAGAGAGCAAGATCTATATGTTTACACTCAGTGGCCAAAAGGCAGCCAGAACTACTTGCAAGAGCCATAACATGCAAAACAGAAGATAGCATTGTGAAGGACATTTTCTACTGCCTGGGAACAGACTACTCTGTGTGTGTGTGTGTGTGTGTGTGTACACGTGCACGTGCACGCATGCATGTGCTGAAAGCCATGAGAAATAAGGGGAGAGGGGGGAGGGAAAGCATGGAAACAGGAATAGAGCCCAGTGGCTCCTGGAACTTTGGGTCCTTTTCCCTAAGAACCGTGTTATGTAGTGTGGAGCTACACGACACAGACTGCCTGCACAGAAAGCTTAGACAAGCATGCCTCCAACTGCCCAGCATGTGCACTAGTCTTGAACTTTTGGTGATATGCATTTTATAGGAGGAGGTGGGACAGAACATGAGGCACATTGAGTTCACTTCCCCAGTCCCAAAAGCTAGGAACCTGCTGCTCCAATCTGCCCATTTCTGCCTTTCCATTGCCCTTTCCCTACTCTCTTGTGTCCTCCTTCTCCTTAGAGACGAGCACGAAGATTTCAGAGACGAGATGAAAAGGCTGAAGAAGCTACGTGGGAAAGGACCCCCAAAGAAAGGAGAAGGAAAGAGAGCGATGAAGAGGAAATAGCATCCTCCCTGTATTTAATAAAACGTGTTTCCTTTAATGATTTGGTTCAGGGCTGGGTTGTTGTTTTTTTAAACTCTTCCTCCATAGAGCTCTGAACAGTCGATACCAGGAATTAACCTGCGTTTTGTCCTCACAACTGGAAGCATGTGCTTCACGGTAACTGGGACTTTGAATCTGGGACTCCTCCGTCTTAAGTCTCACTTTGGCTCCAGCACACCATTCCACACTGGTTGCAACATCCTTGAGAGGAGCGCCAGCTTTCCGTTGCTTGACAGCTCGAAGGGGTATAAGACAGAGAGAGACATCCTTCATTGTACCCCTTAGTTCTTTATACAGAGAATGGTCAGAATGTGGAATAAGCTGCCAGAGGCTGTCGTGATGGTGACAGGCCCAAACAGCTTAAAAGGGGGTTGGGTACATTCATGGAGGATAGGTCTATCAGTGGCTACCAGCCACAGTGAAAGTGGGGAACCTCTACGGTCAGAGGCACCAAACCTCTGAAGCCCAGAGCCAGAAGGCAACATCAAGGGAAAGCCTTGGCCTCTGTGCCCTGTTGCTGTTCCTCCAGAGGAACTGGCCGGCTACTGTGTGAGACAGAATGCTGAACTAGATGGTCGGATCCAGCAGGGCTTCTATGCTCTTAATGCACGTAGGTTAGGCCAGCAGTATAGTTCTTGCCTAGCCCACAAGAACAGCAATGACAAACTGGGAAAGATCCACCAGACTGATAATGCTTATGCTGTTGCTGCTTCTTGTTATGATGGAATGAGGATTCGAACATGGGTCTCCTAGGGCCTAGTGTGACAAAAGAACCACTGCAATCGTTCTCAAGCAACCCGAGTGCTAAGGAAGTCCAGGCTGGCAGACGCTCTCAATGGCAAACCACCTCTGGTTGCGGATTGCCTTGAGAACCTGGCTGGTTTATCACATCAGCAGGGGCTCGACAGCACGGCTGGTCCTATGGAGTGGTTAGTCTAAGGCAGGGGTGGCCAGACTGACTTTCCAGGTGTCCATAGAAAGGTTTACCACATCAGCAGGGGCTCGACAGCACGGCTGGTCCTATGGAGTGGTTAGTCTAAGGCAGGGGTGGCCAGACTGACTTTCCAGGTGTCCATAGACTACAATTCCCATGAGCCCTTGCCAGATGTCCTTGCACTAATTCCTGTGAGCTCCTGCCATCATTTTCTGGCAAGGGGTCATGGAAATAGTAGTCCATGGACATCTGGAGAGTCACAGTTTGGTTACCCCTGGTCTTAAGGTCTGAGTGAATCCCCACTCTGTTGTATGAAACCTGCTAGATGAACTTGGGCCGGCCAGTCTCAGCCTGACCAACCCCACAGGATTGTTGTCAAGACTGAATGGCAGAAAACTCTTAGGTATAGCTGTATGTCCCTGTTGTGTGGAAAAGTGGAACATTTAAATAAAAATGTGGAAGGGGAGAACACTAGGGAAGGAGGCTTGGCTGACAACATTTCATTCTCAGTTTGTAATTAAACTCTTGCTTTCTGCCTTGTGCTGTTTATTTCGTAAACTATCTGTGGGGTGACTATTGTCTTACACCTGCACAGTGTTGTGGGATATCAGCTTTAGTTTTTGCTTCTCAGGTAGAACTGGCTGGCCATTCTTTTCCATAGCATGGTAGCTTTAATGCTACAGCATAATATTACAAGAAGAGTCATGTGGTGCCTTTTGTTAAGACTAACAAAAGCAATTCTTGTATCCTCTAAACCAGGGGTAGTCAAACCTGTGGTCCTACAGATGTCCATGGACTACAATTCCCATGAGCCCCTGCCATCGTTTGCTGGCAGGGGATCATGGGAATTTTAGTCAATGAACATCTGGAGGACCACAGGTTGACTACCCCTGCTCTAAACTGTTCATTGGGAGGGGGGAGTTTGAGGGAATTGAGGTTGTGAGGGGAGAAAGGTTTCAGTCCATGAACTTTACCTTTTGTCTATATCCCAGAACCAATGGGATGATATTAATTCAAAAGGAATTCTGTCTCAATGTCAGGAAGACGTTCCTGACAGTCAGAGCAGTTTCTCAGTGGAACAGTCTTCCTCAGGAGGTGGTGGGTTCTCCATCTTTGGACATTTTTAAACAGAGGCTGATTCTGTGAAGGCTCAAGGGGGTGGCAGGTTACAGTGGATGAACAATAGGGTAGTGAGTGTCCTGCATGGTGCAGGGGGTTGGACTAGATGACCCTTGAGGTACCTTCCATTATTCTATGATTCTATATGTAGAAAACCCAGCCAGTTTGAAAGTGATCTCGCTTGTATACTCAATAGATAAAATGAACTCAAAAGATTCTGCCCCGAAGAGCTTACCGTGCTAAGAGTTAATGCAGTATATTTCACAGGCATTCCCCCCTTCTCAGGCTGCCTGGTTAATTCACTTTTTAAAGCATATTTAGTTGCTGTTTGGCTAGCAGAGGAGAGGCCTGTAGGCCTCAAACCTTTGTAAATACTGACATAATGCCTGTTTTTCTGGGCTTCTTCACTGTTGAATGGCAATGAAGTTAAAACAAAAATCCTGAACTTACTTCTGTCTTTAGACTTTTTGTGTTCTCAAAAGAAGAAATGCCCTTAGCCTTCCTTTTTCATTCTGGAGAATCCATGGTCATGTATAATAACAGCACGCTATTATTCTGAGCAGAGGAGTTTATAGCTCCATAGGGAAAGCGTCTTGTGAATGACCCCCAGCTGATTAATCAAGAATTAGGGGGGGGGGAATAGATAGGATTGTAATACCAATTGAAGGGGGGAGGCTCTACCTCTAGAAAATTTTGCATTCATTCAGGCAGGCAATAGCCATTCAGACATGGTCAAAAGCAATACTAAAGCAACATTTGTATGGAGGTGTTTTGACATTCAAATCCTTGACTACAATGTGTACAACTTAAAAATGATTCATTTCTCAAGTTTGGTCCTACAAATAACAGTATGTTTTACCTCAAATGATCAAGGCTGGTTGAAGATTTGCCACAGAATGTACACTCCATAGTGACCAGTTGCACTGGGATACACGTCTTCAAACTCCAGTTTGTTAGGTTTACTAGTGATGATATTTTTTTAAAAATCTTTAGTGTGGACATAAAACTTCCCCAAGTTATGTTTACTGCTGACATTTTTTACAACCTTTGGTGCAGACACAAAACGTCCTTACCTATTGATCTTGTGTATCACATTTATGTCCTACCTTCACTCCAAGCACATTGTAAATGTAGGGAAATTGCATATGTAAATGTGACAACCCTCTAAGTTAGATGGAAGTGACAGTGATTAGTCCAACATCAGCCAGTAAGCTTCAAGGTGAGAGTGTATTTGAGCCCTGGTCGGCGGGGCCTATTTACAGATCCCCGTTTGTTATACGATACTATTAAACATACAATACTATTTTCCTAGGCTCCAAGATCACTGCAGATGGGAACTGCAGCAAAGAAATTAAAAGATGCTTGCTTCTGGGAAGGAAAGTTATGACAAATCTAGACAGCATCATAAAAAGCAGAGACATCACCCTGCCAACAAAAGTGCGTCTAGTCAAGGCTATGGTCTTCCCAGTTGCAATGTATGGATGTGAAAGTTGGACCATAAGGAAGGCCGAGCATCAAAGAGTTGAGGCTTTTGAACTCTGGTGCTGGAGAAGACTCTTGCGAGTCCCTTGGACTGCAAGGCGAACAAACCGGTCAGTCCTAGATGAGATCAACCCTGACTGCTCCTTAGAAGGCCAGATCCTGAAGATGAAACTCAAATACTTTGGCCACCTCATGAGAAGGAAGGACTCCCTGGAGAAGAGCCTAATGCTGGGAGCGATTGAGGGTAAAAGAAGAAGGGGACAACAGAGAATGAGGTGGCTGGATGGAGTCACTGAAGCAGTCGATGTGAGCTTAAATGGGCTCCGGGGAATGGTAGAGGACAGGAAGGCCTGGAGGATCATTGTCCATGGGGTAGCGATGGGTCGGACACGACTTTGCACCTAACAACAACAACACTATTAAACATCCATAGAATATGCTGTTGTCTTCCCTTCATATTTCGGAATGTGCTTCACTGTCAACAGTTTGAAGGGATTTTCCACAGGAAACTAGGCAGGCTGAGCAAAACTGGTTCTGCCAGACATAAGTGTCCGGTGGGGTCATTTCCATTCAGGTGGGCGAAAGAACATTCTCTTTCAGTCCTTGCCCCTGTTGAATTTTGCGTTTCTGCTGGGAAGGTGAAGTCTCATCCACAACTGGGCCTAGAACTGTCCGAAAGCAGAACTGGAAACTGTAAAAAAAAAAAACAGAAAATGGCTGGGCCGTTGCTGGCACCAGAAAAATACTGTCATGAGAAGTGCAAGATCAGAAGTACATAATACCTCAGGATAAAAAATTAATAAACCCAAGCGGGAAGCAAGTAAAAATGACAAGGTAAGGCAAGATAGGCCGTCTAGCAAGTGTTGGTACGCTGAGGCAGGTGGAACTTCTACTTTTAATACTTTGCCTTGCATTTCAGAACAGGCAATCTTGGTTAGCTCCCATCTCCCTGGTTAAAAACAGTGTCAAGATTCACACATCGCTGAGGTTTGCCTTTGGACACATGTTGCCCCTCTTGCTCCTGGTCAACATAGAAAGCATATCTGGCAAGTGTGATATCCCGAATGAGGTCCATGCTTTGGATCTTTCCCTTTCCCCAAGAAGTTAGAGCAACATATGGAAGGTTCCTTCTTTCCCTTTCATCCTTGCCACAACCTCGTGTGGTAGGTCAGGTTGATAGTGACTAACGTAAGGTCACCCAGTTTGGCATGTATGTAACGTAGACAGGAGTTCCTAGGATTGCCTGGCTGCCAGGCAAGAGACATCTGAAGGTAGTTTGCTGTTGCTGGTTCCTGGTATTCCTTGGAGGCCGCCCTTCCAAGTGCTAACCTTGGCTGACCCCGCTTAGCTTCCGAAATCTGATGGGATGGGGCTTGCCTGGGGTGGTTGGGTATTCTTTATAGAGGGCTAGGGTTTAAATGCAGATTAGCCTGGACAAAATGTGTGTAAGAGTCAGAATTATAGAGTTGGAAGGGACCTCATGGATCATCTAGTCTAGCCCCCTGCACTATACAGGACACTCCCAACCCTATCGCTCATCCACTGTAACCTGCCACCCCCTTGAGCCTTCACAGAATCATCCTCTACCCAGCCTCTGTTTAAAGCCAGTTTGGTGTCGTGGTTAGGAGTGCGGACTTCTAATCTGGCATGCCGGGTTCGATTCTGCGCTCCCCCACATGCATCCAGCTGGGTGACCTTGGGCTCACCACGGCACTGATAAAACTGTTCTGACCGGGCAGTGATATCAGGGCTCTCTCAGCCTCACCCACCCCACAGGGTGTCTGTTGTGGGGGGAGGAAAGGGAAGGCGACTGTAAACCGCTTTGAGCCTCCTTCGGGTAGGGAAAAGCGGCATATAAGAACCAACTCTTCTTCTTCTTCTTCTAAAAATTTCCAAAGATGGAGAACCCACCACCTCCTGAGATAGCCTGTTCCACTGAGAAACCACTCTAACTCTCAGGAACTTCTTCCGGATATTTAGACGGAATTTCTTTTGAATTATATTTCATCCCATTGGTTCTGGTCCGTCCCTCCGGGGAAATAAGGGGACATCAACATGTGTCTATGATTGTTCAGGAGCACACCTTAGCGCTTGATGTGTGTTCTGTTGGAAACACAACAGAGAAATGGTCTTAGGAGCCAATTGGCTGACTGAGAGGAATGAGAGTCAGGGTCAGGGAAACCTTTGACCCAGCTTGTTAAAAAGGCTAGTTGGGTTTGTAGTCAATGGCCTTAGAAGGGTTTAATTCTGCTTAGGATGGCACTGTAAGTCACCAGCCATGAAGCTGCAGAGCACAAGTGCAAATTACCGGTATATACTCTTTTTTATTGATTGTCCTTACTTGCTGAGACTCAGGGCTAATTGCACTATTAAAAGCCATGCTCTGATAGCAGTACAAGACAACCGATAATGAAATAAAACCGGATCACAAAATTAGGGAATGGTGTACTAAAAGGCACTATGGCATATACAACGAGCAAACCTGTGAGAACTGCCTAAAATTTCACAGTCATTGGCTTGGATCTCACCTACAATTACCACAGGAGCAATTTTAGCCGATTCCCTCATCCTGCAGAAGAGCTGTTTTTACACCCTGTTATTCTCTACCCAGAGCCTCTTGTGGCGCAGAGTGGTAAGGCAGCAGAAATGTTGTCTGAAAGCTTTGCCCATGAGGCTGGGAGTTCAATCCCAGCAGCTGGCTCAAGGTTGACTCAGCCTTCCATCCTTGCGAGGTCGGTAAAATGAGGACCCAGCTTGCTGCTGGGGGGTAAACGGTAATGACTGGGGAAGGCACTGGCAAACCACCCTGTATTGAGTCTGCCATGAAAACGCTAGAGGGCGTCACCCCAAGGGTCAGACATGACCTGGTGCTTGCACAGGGGATACCTTTACCTTTATTCTCTACCCATTTAAAAAGATGAGCGCTCCTTTGCTGGCCATGGTTGATGTTTGTGAGAATGGAGATTCAGGCATTGAGATATTTTGGTATTGCTTCTCGGCTATCCTGTTTCCAGAAAAATACAACTTAAAAAAAATGGATAATGGACCACCATCCCAGAATAGAGGTTTGCAAATGTGGCCCTGTACCACCTAGAATGCTGTTGACATTTTGGGTTGCCATAGCAGCCACAGTTGATGCTGAGGTGTATGCCTCGGGATTATGGGTGGGCCACAAAGGTGAACTTTTTGTCAGTAAGTAATTCCCCAGTCTCTTTATGGTATGGGGCTGGAGTGAGCATGTACTCAACAAAGTGGAAATTTTTAAGTAGAGGCTGGATAGCCATCTGACGGAGAGGCTGATTCTGTGAAGGCTTAAGGGGGTGGCAGGTTACAGTGGATGAGTGAATGGGATGTGAGTGTCCTGCATAGTGCAGGGGGGTTGGACTGGATGACCCTTGAGGTCCCTTCCAACTCTGTTATTCTACAATTCTTGCTGGAACAAATAAGTTTATTGTGCATTTGTTGGCAGCATGGGACCTGGGCAGGTAACCATACTGTTATTTGATATTTTGCCATTATACAGTTAACTGGTTGGGAAACCAAATAAAAAAACAACAGGAACCTGCTACAATAACATTCAAATGAGCCCCATCAACTATTTACAGCTGGCTTATGAGTAAAGAGATGTATTAAAGTATGTTTGAATGTACAGAAGAAACAGTCTTAATGGATATAAACCCCATTTGTTACTCTGTTAAGAAATTTGTTTTAAAAGCTTTGGTGAAGGTAATTATGGAAAGCTGCTGAGTTCATGTCGTGTCTCCCCCCCCCCCCATATATTGCTCTTTAAAGCGCTTTCTCTTGTATTGCATTAAACATTTCAAACAACAGGAGAACGTTTCTCAGGGGACCCTTGTCTATTAGATCAAACTCCATTTTTTTCTTCAGATTAAACCAAATCCATCATTTGCTAAGGCTTAGTAATCAGCAGTGACACACTCTTAGAAAAAGTCAGGTGTGTAGATGTGTTAGCCTTTTCTAAAGTCTGAAACAGAACAAAGTTTGAGTCCAGTGGTATCTTTAAGACCAACAAATTTTAAAGTAGCCAAGCAATATATGGCTAAGATTAGATTAGTTGATAAAATGTGTGAATACCAATGTCAGCACACATATAATAAAAAAGTGAATAAACAGATGCAAGAACTAAGTGATTTAGCATGTGTAGTGAGATAAGAAGCCAATATCTCTGTTAAGCCCTGGGTGTTCCATTGTTCTGAGTGTTGTAATTCAGCAATCTCTCTTTCTAGTCCTTTCCTGAAATTCCTTTGTAATAAAACAGATACGTTGAGGTCCCCAACGTAGTGTCCTGAGTGTATGTAGCAGCAAAGTTGGCAGTGGGGTTTCCTGCAAGTTCTAGTACCAGTTCATGGGTGAGGAGTTGTTTAAGACTGGGGGCTGTGAGCAAGAAAAGTTTCCCCACCCCAAGTACTTGTGAAAGAAAACTGCCATTATCCAGTAGACATTGTAAGTTGCTGATGATGAGTTGAACTGTTTTGAGTTAACAGCTGTATTTGACCACTAGTGGTATTCTGTTATTGTCTCTTTTGGGACAGGCTGTGGGTAGAACCTCAGTTACTAGATGATCAAGGACAACATATTTTGGAAAAGGGCCCAGGAGATTCAGAAAAGTTCAGATCTGAGTACTGGCTTCTGCCACATTGGCCTTCTCTTAAATCTTAGGCAACTGCATGATAGAGAGATTGCCATTCCATTATTCTTGGGAATGGCCTGCCTGAGGACGTTAGGAAGGCCCCCATGCTTCTGCCTTCCCACAAGCTGTGCAAAACAGAATTGTTCAAGAGGGCATTTCTATAAAAGTTACCAGGTTGCCAGGAAGTATATTGCAATGGAATGGTTCAGGATGGGGCTTTTTACACAGAATGGAGCTGTGGACTAAACCATTACATACAGTGTGCCAGTTTGGTGTAGTGGTTAAAAGCGGCAGCTTCTAATCTGGAGAGCAGAGTTTGATTCCCCTCTCTTCCACGTACTGCCAGCTAGACTTTGGGCTAGACACAGTTCTGTTAGCAGTTCTCACATAGCAGTTCTGTCAGAGCTCTCTCAACCCCACCGGCCTCACAGGGTATCTGTGGTGGGGAGAGGAAGGGAAACTGATTGTAAACTAATTTGAGACTCCTTTGGTAGGTGAAAAGCAGGGTATAAAAACTAACTCTTCTTTTTCTAGTCTTCTTATGTGTTCACTGTTTAGCATTGTGTAACATGACATCTAATACTTTTAGCTTTGTTTCAAATTTCTATAATCCTAGTCCTATCTCATTTCTTATGAAATATCTCGTCCTATTGATTGCATTACTTTACACTATGTAATGCACCTTGAGTACTGGTGAGAAAGGCAGACTATAAATAAACTAAATTAAAAATAAAGAAATACCTGAATAGAAGAATTGAATACAGAGGGGGATTATGCTATATCAGAGATTAGGTGAATACGAGGGTTTGTAGAATGCATTTCAAGAGAGTTCAAGAAACGGATTTCAAGATCATCAGTGAAAATAATAGGGAAAGCCAAAGTCTTGCATTTCTTTCTTCTGCTTTTCTACCATAACTCTTGCATGCAATGTGTATACTGCGGAAGTCATTTGGGGCTTCTTGTGGGTGAAATCCGTGAGTTTGGCTGCATGCTTCACATTAGCTGTGGGGAAAACAGAAGCATGGGGCACTAAGTTCTTAACTCAAATTACCTCCAAGCAGTGAGTCCAGAGCGATCCTCCTTCATGCCCATGCTGTGGTGCACAGCGGGCATAATATGAGTCAGGAAATCCACAGGCATAGCTGCAGTGATCAGGCAGCAATTTCTATAGTCACAGTGGTGTTGATTCAAACTGATGCTCTCCTGAGACTCGCTGACTGTGCCATCTGTTTTGTCATCCACGTGACAGTCTCTGTGGGGATGGGCAACACACACTGGGCAGACTGGCCCACATGGGATGAACGTGTGCGAACCACACAGCCCATAGTAACTTATCTCACAGGTCACCTAAGAAGTTTCATAACTGTGCCGCAATTCAATGCCCAGCACAATAGAGCTTGGATGTTGAAGCCGCCCCAAAACAACCAGCCAAGGAGTCATCAACACCACCCCCAATACCCATCTCTACCAGTTCAGGAAAGAAGACAATTGCTGTGCTTTCAAAAGGGAAGAAACAAAGGGACACCAGCCTCTAGATCAGCCATTTTCAACCTTTTGGCCATGGAGGTACACCTGAAATATTTTTCAGGCTTTTTCAGGCTTCCAGGTACCATGGAAGTGATGTCAGCTGGCCGTGCCCCCTGCACACTCCCCATACACAAATAAAAAGAAACATTAAAAATAGCCCCCCATCTCCTCACCCCACCACACTTTGCCTGTGATGCCCCATATGCAAATAAAAATATAAGATAAAATGAAATATACTGCCCCCTACTCAAGACAGCCCTGACACCCAATAGCACAGGGGTAGTCAACGTGTGGTCCTCCAGATGTTCATGGACTACAATTCCCATAAGCCCCTGCCAGCAAATGCTGGCAAGGGCTCATGGGAATTGTAGTCCATGGACATCTGGAGGACCACAGGTTGACTACCCCTGCATGAGAAGACCCACTTAGCCAACTTACCCCAGTCCCAGGGGAAGAAGCAGCACTCCTGTAGCGGTGGCTTTCAGCTCCGTATGGCCACCATCTTGGAATCCCCCATGTGAGATACATCTGAGGGGCTCTCGAGATACACTATTGTATCCCGGTACACTAGTTGGGAAACCCTGCTCTAGCTCCTAAGTTCCAGCAGCCTGTACCCACCCCCCTTGGAGGGATGCTGAAGTGACATCTGTGACTCTAAAGTTAGACTAGTTATTAAAGCGTTCTACTTTCTTTTTTAAGCTCTGTTCCTGTCCTTTGTACTATGCTATCCATTTTCCTTATGTACTGCGCTCTAGATTGTGAAGCCGTGCTGTAGTGAATAAAGTTTTTTCTCTTTTTAAGGAAAAAAATAGCTGTTCTATACCTTCACATCTTGCATACCAAATCACAAAATCCATTCCAGAAACTGCCTCAAGTGTACCTCACTTGAAGCATGTGCAACCCTGGTGGTCAGCCCATCTCTCAAGAGGAATCTCCTTCACTGTGTTGTAATAGTATGATCTTATGGTGGTTGTGCTATAAGAAACAGGAATGTCACTTGCCAGGTGAGACCTGGGGATCCCGTTCAATTACAGCTCATCTCCATACTATTTATTTTTGTACTGGGGGCCAAGCCCATTGCATTCACGAATACAACCGGCACTAGATGGTGATGGAAGAACTCACCCTCCCTTCAGGACCTGGAAATGCAACAGGCGGCTGTTCTCTGGTTGGCCTCTCTTTCTCCCTAGGATCTGGAAAGGCTGCAGGCAGGTGTGTCCCTGGCCATGTGGCTTGGTCATCTAGGGGCCCTCCCAAGGAGCCCCAAGGCCCACGGGCTGGAGGCGGGCAGGGAACTCACCAGCAGGGACACTTAATTTATTTCTTGGTGACTATAAATACTGTAAGCAGAAAAATCTTGTAAATTTTCTTTTAACCAGAATGGTTATTATGACTAATTGGAAGATTGTTAATAATTCTTGATTGGAAAACTAGAGTTCAAAAATATATAAAAACTAATAATATTAGAGAAGATTGAGGTGCAGTTAAGGAATTACAGGAGACTCTTATTAGGTATCTAAGTAAATTTCCGGACTCTAATATCTGTAACTCTCCGTTATAATAGTATTTTATACATTACGGTGATGAAGTGAGAGAAGTTTGGAATTTGAATATGTCTATTAAGCTTAGATGGTGGTTTCATCTCCCCCTTCTCCTTGTGTATCCTGTGTATCTTTTTTGTTGTTCATGTTTATTTTATTAAATAAAAAATCTTTTTTAAAAAACGAAATACTAATATGTCCTCACTTTAGTAATGCATTATTTTGGATGGGAATTTCACGCAAGAAATTAAAAGGACATTTAATTCATGCAGGTAAGTGCTTTGCACACACAAGAAACTTGAAAGCACTTAATACACTCACACTTTCTGAAGACTGAAAAATATACATAAATGCTCTATAAGCATGGCCTAATTGTTATTATAACTCCCACTCTTTTGACTAAAATAACACAGAAGTCTAGGTGTGCATGCACACAAAAACTGATTGAATAAAACTTCGTGGGTTTTAAAGGTACCGCTAGACCAAAACTTTGTTCTCCTTCTGCAGACCCACATGGCTAGCCACCCAAACATTTTTGCAGTATTTCATGAGTCAACAGCTCACTTCATCAGATACATGGCGTTTTCATCCTGGACAAAATCTGTCGAGGTGGCTCCTGCTCATTATAGATGTCATGCACCTGATGAAGCGAGCTCTGATTCAGCAAAGCTTTTGCAGGGATAGACGTTGCTCATCCTCCAGGTACGACTGGAGTGTTTGCTGCTGCCCCAGACGAAACACCCTGTCCGTCTCTGCAGCTCCACTGAATCCTTTGCAGCGCCTGTGCCTGCTGCGAGAAGCACGCCTGAGCAGGGCAGTTTTAAGTGTTTTGGAGAAACGTGGGGGGTGTAAACTTGAGTGTTCCCAGGCTACTTTCTAATGTCATTTTCGCATTTGGAGCCGCCTTTGACCGCGGCTGACTGGACTTTTCTTTGTTGAAAACCCGCATCACTGCTCCTAAACGTCACGATTCCTTGCTTTGCAAAGCCGGGATAAAAGCGACAGAGAAGCGGGGGGCGGAGCCCTGCCGACAACAGCAGCTCGAGGGCGAGGAGGGGTCAGAGGGCGTGGCGCCGCAGTTCCACGCCCCCCGGGTTCCCTAGGTGACGCGCGGGCGGGGGGCTCGCGTCATGACGTCAGGGTGTTTCCCGGTGACGTCCGCGCGGGCATGCGCGGTGGCGGCGGCCCTGGGTGACGTCACGGCCCTGGTGTGACGTGAGGGCCTCCGGGAAGCCTCTGGCGGCGGGTTCGGCGGCTTTCCTCCCCTTCCTCCTCCTCCCCTCTCCCCACGCTCCGCTACGGGTCGCGGCTGGGGGCGGCCGGGTCGTCAGGGGCGACACGGCTCCCCCGCCCCTCCTCCTCCCTCCTCCTCCTCGGCCCCCTCCCCCTCCCCAGCCCTCCGAGCCAAGATGGCGGCGCTGAGCAGCGGCGGCAGCGCCGAGGGGGCCTCGCTCTTCAACGGGGACATGGAGACCGAGCCGCCGCCTGGGGCCTGCTACGCGGGGGGCAGCGCCGGCGGAGACCCCGCCGTCCCCGAGGAGGTGAGGCTGGCGGCAGGGCAGGGCCGACCCGGCCACCCGGGACCCTCGGCTCAGGCGACCGGGCGCGCTGCTCCGGCGGTGGGGGGGGGGATGGTCTGCCGGGGAAGGGCAGCCGAGGGCCGGGGGGTGCGTGGCTGGCGGAGGGACGGGGGTGGGGGGGGGGAGGCGAAGAATCTTCCCCGTCCCCCTGCCTTGCCTGCCTGGGGCAGCCTCGGGTGCAGGTGGAGGTTTCCCCAGCAGCGAGGCAAGCGGCATCACCTGCTCATGGCAGCGCCTTCGAGTTCCTGCTGCTGCTGCTGGAGGCACAGGCGCCGCGGCCCGCCGATAAGTTGGCAACCCAAGTTGCTGCTGCTGGGCGAGGAGGCTGGGCAGAGGCACCATTCGGGGTCTCTTCTCCTCCCTCTCCCTTCCCCCGGTCCTGCTGCTTTGCTTGTTGTACCCCTTGGGTGCCTGGCGGGCAACTCCCCCCTTCCCCATTTGGCATTTCGTTTCGCACAATTTTGGGGTTTATTCTGCAGGCCACTTGCTTGTCGGGGTAAATGAGCTGCGACTGAAAAGTTCCACCAACGCCCCCCCCCCCCGCCGCAGCCCAGGGCGAGCTCTCTCTGGAATTAACGGGGTCCCTGGGGGGGTTAAGGGAATCCAGTGCATGAGGGAGAAGACAAGGCATCTCTGCAATCCCTTGGGGCGGGGAGAATAAATTTATGTTTCTTTTGCAGAGATTGGCTTGCTTGTGCTTTGACGGCGCCAGTTTGTACAGCCGTCTGAGTAGGTGGGTCGGGTGGTTACCCTGCCAAGACAGAGGTGTTGAAAGCTCCCTGTGGATTGTATTTTTTAAAAAATCAAACAGGGTCACATGGCCTGTATGAACAGCGCTTGGGCAAGGATGGGCCTGTGGGCTTTGTTAGGCTCCTTGTTTGGCAGTGCAAGAGAATCATTTCTTGCACCCAAATTAATCCCTGGTGCAGAAAACTGCATTGATCTCTGATGCTTTGTGCCGCGAGCAAGGCCACAGTCTTTATTCACGTGATTTGGTTTCATAAATAAATATTTCTCAAACATCTTGTAGGGGCAGGGATGGGGCGAGATGATTCTTACAAACATATGATCTGAAGATACATGCAAATGTGGCCTGCTGAGTTATCACTGGCACGTGCTTTTTATAGAGATGCTGAGTGAGAATTGTCGTATTCAGAACTGTACTGGATCTTTTTGTGTTGCAGATTGGAGGCTCTCTGACAGGACTCTTGTAGCCTTTGTGTTTTATGCACAAAAAACATGGAAGGCAAGAAATAAGAGTTCCATGACTTATTCTGACTTCATAGCTATAAACTCGCTTTGGTGTCAAGGTACTTAAAACTGTAGGGCAAGATAATGTCACCTTAGAGAATGTCTAGTACACTTCCTTAAGTGTTCTTGCTTTTTGCATTCGTTCAGTCTTTTGCACTTTACATAATTATTTGTAATATTGAGATGAGGTGTTGTAGACCTGTGTCTTTTAGGATATCTTTAGGATTTAGAAGAAATCCATGGCTGACAGCAGCTACCTATATTTTAGTGAGCAGACAATTAGAATATTAGTGGTATCTTTTTCTGTCTTTCTCCTGCAGTATATTTCTAAGGATATATTCTCTCAGGTAGACTAAGTTTGTTTGTGTTGTACAACTGTGGTCCCCAACCCTCGGTCCGGGCATCGGTATCGATCCATGGATCAGTCGGTACCGGGCCGCAGCTCCTCCTCGTCCTCCTCCTCAGCTGCTGCCTCAGGGGCTGCCCTGCCACTCGGCCACTGGCTAACTTTTGGTGTTCTCCAGCGGCCGCCATCACTGGGGCTCCCCCTCGGCATGGCACTGCGCAGCTGCTGCTGGCAGCGCCCCCCCAGTGGGCGGCGGGAAGTCAGGGGCACTGGCGGGAAAGCAAGTGGAGCAGAGGCACAGGCGATGATGTCCCTCGGCAAAAGACTACTCCCCCGGGGGCCTCAGTAAAATTGTCAAGTGTTGACCGGTCCCCGGTGATATAAAGGTTGGAGACCACTGTAGAGAGGACTGATGTAATGCCATAATTGTAGCAGTAAGTCTCCCATTCAGATCACACCTCTGCCACGAGCTCACGAAGAGTCTTGGGTAAATCTCTGTCTTCCTCAGCCTTAGTCTGTGCCTTCAGAATGGCATTCTTACCTTAGAGTGCTGTGGTTGGGATTGTTAATTTTCATGTAGTACTTTATTCTAAAGGGGGTGTGCATGTGCATACTATACACATTATGTATAGGGAAGAAATCTGGAGGTAGGACCCGAAATGCAGACGACTGTCTCATTAAGGAGTAAATACAATCACCCATATGTTTTTAATGTACATATGCATGCAAAGACTTGCCCGTAGTAACAGTTTCATGCTGATGGCTGGCTGCTCTGCTACAGTTTGATAATAAGTATTCTATGTAAGAATCTACTCTCATTACTATTGCTAACCATGGATTCCTGATAATCAAAGATGCTCATAAGGCTTAGTGAGGATAGTTTCCCCCAGGTATTCACCAGGTATTGGAGACAATCAGAGTTGTCCTGCTTCAGAATACAAAACTTCCTTTTGTCTGTCATTACTAATACCATTGATACCTGTGTTTCCAATGGAATTTTTGGTTTTAAAGCCTTGTGAACTAGAAGCGTCTGCTGTATATTGTGGCAAAGAATTATTTACTTGTATGAGTCAAACGAATATTTATTGGCTGTATGAAATGCTGTCAAGTGACAGCCAACGTATGGTGAGCCCCTTAGGTTTTCAAGGCCTCTGCATATCAACCCAGGTGGTCTCCCGTTCAAGCATTGACTAGAGCTGCCCCTGTTTGGCTTCCAAGATTGGGCTAGCCATTAGTTAAATTATATTGTTTAGGTGGAACTGGGAACTTCTGTAAGCTTCTTTGGATCCCTTGGGGGGGGGGGGGAACCAGCACAGAAATACCCAAGTACATAAATAAAGAGAATGTTTTCTTCTGGACTTAACAATAATACATTTTACTGAATGACCCCAAGGTCTCTTTTAAGAGTAAGGTGTTTTTTTCCCCCTACACTATAATTTCCCTCTGATTAGACAAACTAGGGAGGGGGAGGGACAGTGAACAGGTTAACATAAACAAATGAGTTAAGTGTGAACATCTTGGTAAGGGTGGTAGTATTAAGTTTCAAAATGCGTAGGCAATAGGGAAATCTTTTCAGGCTGGGTTTAGAGATAGCAACAGGGAAGCATCTGATAAAAGAAAGATGCTGCCCAACAGGCATTATAATAACGAGTAGACTCACATGGAGTGGTGTAAATGGGGTGGGGCCAGTGCCAGATTTCTAGGGCCCAGTGTAGCCTCAGAAAGCTAAGCAGGGTCGGTCCAGATTAGTGTTTAGATGGGAGACCTCCAAGGAAGTCCAGGTAGGAAATGGCAAATCACTTCTGAATGCCTCCTGCCTTAAAAATCTTTCAATGCACCATAAGTCAGCTGCAACTTGATGGTACTTTCCAACACCACCATTTAACAAGAATTGATTAAGCTTTGTTTGAGAGCCTGTTTGTAAAATAGCTGTTTTTTTCTTTACATTTCCTGTGGCCCTAATTATATTCACTCCAAAATATCTGAGTTCTTTGCCCCACTGGCGGCACGATCCTCTCTGTTCAGCTTGAGTTTCTTGCTTCTGCATTGTGAGGTGGGTTTTGTTGTTGTTGTTTGGCCACTGTTTTTCATGAGTGGAAATCAGTCTTAGTTTTACTATCCGTGTTGTTTGCTGGCTGACCGTTTTCTAGTAGCATTTAAGGATTTTTAAAGTCCTGAAAGGATTATTGAACTTGACATGCTGTGATTTTTACCTTGTGTCATTAGTTTGTGTTTTCCAAGGAAGTTCTGCTGATCTTCTATTTAGAGGCTGTGAATGGCTTGCTTAGACAGTGGATGGGGTGATAGCACCATGCTTTGATTATGCATTGAGATCCAGTCAGGGTTTTCTTAAAAAAAAACATGCAAGTTGAAGATATGTGCTCTCCATGGCATTTGATTTGTTTAATCCAGGGGTAGTCAAATTGTGGCCCTCCAGATGTTAATGGACTACTATTCCCATGAGCCTCTGCAAGCGAATGCCTAGGATTGGATGGAATATATAATATTTAGTCCCGTGCCTTGGTTGAGGCCTATGAAAGCCAAGCCTTGGGGCTCTGCTGATCCAAGTGCTCGATGGGCAGTAGTGTTTTTGCAGTTCCCAGTTGGCAACAATCACAGGAGCTTTGACTGGGCTTTGCTAACCCACCTTATGTGGCTAGTGAGTTGCAGGGGGCATGGTGTGTTACAAACTGTGCAGACTTTGTGCAGTCTTGTTGTATCTTGGAGACGTGAAAAGCAGCCAGTGCTGAAAATGAGATATTGGGTATGGAGAAGCAAGTTGCTGAGGGGCTGAACGCTTCATAGGCTATCTTCTGTTAGAAATAATTGTCTGCACTTGACAAAGCCCGCAGAACAGCTGAGCAGTCTAGCAGTGTTGTCGATTGAAAACTGTGTCGCTTGCCAACTCAGCTTGAAAAAGAGAACATTTCTCTGGAGAAAAAAAAATGTAAAGTGACTGTCAGACTGGCAGGCATGTTCGTTGGAGGAAAATGGTCTGTTCTCCTCCCCATTACTTCAGTAGTTAAAGTGACAGGGGAGGAAAGGGAGAGCATGTAATTATTGATGCACCCATTCTGGACAAGGCCAATATTGCCATTGAACGAGATGGATGACATTCAATAGGATGTCACCTGCTTAATTACAGTTGAGTTTTGATAAATAGGTTATATGAAAGCTGCACTATTTGCATGCCAATAAGATAGCTTTGAAACAAATAACACACCTTGTTTTTAGTAGATGATGATGGCAATGCATTTATTTATGTTAGCAGGCACCATATTATAAGAGGCATTCCTTTTTGCGAGAGAAGGAATGCCTCTTCCAAGTTAGCTCCCCTACCTGTTTCTTTTATAAGGAGTTGCCCCTGGCTAGTATTTGGGTGGGAGACTTCTGCGGAAGGCAGGCAATGGCTCTCCTGAGCCCCCGGGGAGGGCGGTATATAAATATAATAACTAAATAAATAAACCACCTCTGAATGTCTCTTGCCTCAGGAACCCGATAGGGTCACCATAAGTCAGCTGTGGCTCGACTTCCCTTTCTGCCACACCTCCGGTATTTAAGGAATGAATACAAGCTGCCTTGTTTAACTGAAGGTATCTTTTCCATCGTCGGCTATAACGTATTGAGTAAACGTTACAGCCCAGGTATTCAGCATATAAACCCTGCCAGCTTATAGTCTCTACACAATTAAATGTTGCCCATGGTTGAAATCAGTTTTGTTAACTAAAAATAAACCCACCCTTTGTGTTGAAAATAGAGGCATCATTACTGGCTCAGCACCAGCATTCCACAAGCGGACTTGCGAGCGGCGAGCGTGTTTTTGTTACCTTGGCAAGTTGGAAGCCGTGGCCAGGAGGCTGCACAGGCTCTTGCCTTGGCCGCCAGCCCACGCACAGCCATTGCCGGCGCCGGCAAAAGCAACAAAGCCAGCAGGCTGATTGCAGGGGCAGTGGGTGTGGAGGTGGGAATTGACTAGTGTCCCACTGCTCTCAAGAAAGGAGGTGGCTGCTCAGCCTACTGCTTGGCCTCCTTTATCCGTTGTCACCTCCAAGAAGGTGGCCACTCCTTCCTGCCCTATGAAGGTCGGAACGCTGCTGGCGGAGAAAAGAGTGCTGTAGCGCAGGGGTAGTCAGCCTGTGATCCTCCAGATGTTCGTGGACTACAATTCCCATGAGCCCCTGCCAGCAAATGCTGGCAGGGGCTCATGGGAATTGTAGTCCACGAACATCTGGAGGACCACAGGTTGACTACCCCTGCTATAGCGGACCTGCGTAACAGTAGATGCAGTGGATGGGAATTGGGAGGGGGGGATAGGGATGATAAGTAAGCCGCCTGAAATCTCCTTTCCTTTCTTATCCAATCATCTGGTGACTTCAGGTTGTGATTCCTCACCTGAAAAAAATGAAGACCCTTTCCTCCTCCCCAACCTGTAGCCTTTCTCCCTCTTTTCATGTGACCCAAGGAAAGTTTGTCGCAAGGTTTTCACCTCTCTCTATCGCCACCATCTTCTGTAATTTGCCTCGCGTGTTTCTGTATTTTGAGACGCGTTTCTTCTTGATTGTTTTCCCCTCCAGCCCGAAATCTAATGCTCTTTTCCCTCTCCTCCATTTGCACCCTCATCTTGCCACCCCCAAATTTGCCTCTCATCTTCTCAGTTTTTAGCTATGTTCTTTATTGCAATTTAGAGTTCCTTATCTGAATCCTCATTCTCTCCTCATCCCTCCTTCTCATGAAAGCAATTTCTGACTTCCATTTCTTATCAGTTTATGTTTTCCTGTCTCTCTTTCTCCCTCATTTGTATCCTCTTCTTACCCCCCCCCCCCGCACCTTTTTAGCTTTCATTTTCTTTTCATTTCAGTAAAAGATTTCTCATCTGGATCATCATTTCCTCCCCATCCCTTTGGATGCAATTTTGGTTCTGATTTTTGTACAGCGGTTTTGCTCCATATCTTTTCATTTGGGGACGTCTTAATTTCTCTCGGCTTTTGTCCCTCTTTATGAGGAGGGAACACCTTCTGCTAATGAAAGGAAACATTTGATCTATTCATCATCAAACTTTTCTTCCCCTTTTCTTCCAAGAAACTCAGGCCAGCCTGTGTGGTTCTCAATAGTCTCCTGAGATGAGTCGAACTGAGAAAAAGACTAGTCCAAGGTCACCTGGAGAGTTTCTGAGGATTTAAATGACAATCTCTGCAGCCCTATTCAGATACTTTTAAGTACAGTAGGTCATCACCAGATCTCAACAATAAACAGAACCAGATAATTAGACATTCAAGCACTTTTGGTCACTCACAAGATCTAACAAGAGGTCATGTTGCCTGTTTTAGGGATGTGGGTAGGGAAAATATTACCTTGTGACAATGATGCAAGCACACTTGGTGAGTACGGTGGTTGCTGGCTTAAATGACCCCTTGAAAATGAAAGTTGAAGGAGTGTAAGAGAATATTGCTACAAAATCATTACATTCCCCCCCTCCGTGTTCTCGGGGGGGGGGTTAGTTGCAGAAATTGAAATGCTTGTGGTAAGCAGATTTTATTTTTCAAGCCTTCTACTTTGTTTAAAGGCATAGTTTGCTGTAATAAATTCTCTTTAACAACATCTGGCAGGCGTTCTTTAAGGGTTTGGCTCTTAACTCTTTGTGTAGTCTTGAGTTGTAACTAACCCCTAGTGAGCCTGTTGGAAACTGGAACGTGCATTTGTAAAAACTGCCATAAGCTGCTCTGAGCTTTGCGGCACATAAATCAAATAAATAAACCAGCCAGGACTCTCAGGGCAGGCTAGATATATGTAAATAAAGTCAGTGGTGGGAGACCCAGAATTAATCGGGTATCATAAATATTGCAGGCAACCGCTCCATGCATGCACAGAACTCTTTTTATGTCATGTGTGTGAGTGTTTTCCTTGAAGACTAGAAAACGTAGTTGATGCCAAAGACGATCATCCCCATCGTGATGCTTTTTAAGCAAGCATTTTTGTGCTGGATTTCTTGAGCAAGGATGTGGGAAGAGGCATTCTCAGTGACTGGAAACTTGTTAGAGAAACTTCAAGAACCATTATTATAAATATCTATCTGTCTTGGTTAGTGGGTAGAGTACTGGTCCCCAACCTTTTTATCACTGGGGACCGGTCAACACTTGACAATTTTACTGAGGCCCGGGGGGGGGGTAGTCTTTTGCCAAGGGATGTCGCTGCCACCAGAGCCCCTGCTCTACTTGCTTTCCCACCACCCGCTGGGGGCGCTGCCAGCAGCAGCTGTGCAGTGCCACGCCGAGAGTGAGCCCCAGCCATGGTAGCCACTGGAGAGAACTAAAGGTGAGCCAGCAGCAGAGTGGCAGGGCAGCCCCCGAGGCAGCAGCTTGGGAGGAGGATGACGAGGATCCGCGGCCCGGGACCGGTCCCCGGACCGGGGGTTGGGGACCACTAGAGTAGAGGACTTTTAAAAATGATATGTTAACAGTCTCATTGAATTTTAATACCTTTTACATTAGCTGCCCTAAACCTTTGGAGTTGGGATGAGCTATAAATTTAAATAGGTGATATTAAAAATTAAATATTTTTAGCTTTGAGATGCTCAGGTTAATGACGCTTTGGCCTCTAGTCC
The DNA here is from genome assembly GCF_049243985.1 of Paroedura picta. Taxonomy (NCBI): domain Eukaryota; kingdom Metazoa; phylum Chordata; class Lepidosauria; order Squamata; family Gekkonidae; genus Paroedura; species Paroedura picta. The sequence continues at coordinate 109,107,968 of NC_135373.1, read as the reverse complement.
ATAGATCTGATCCTTGACATATTTCCTCGCCACAAGTCTTCCATATAAATTTTGGTCAAGTGCTTATTAAGGTAATGCTGATACTTTCCACTTAGCAGCAGATGGGGGCTTTTTCACTTGTTTACTCAGTCGGCCATGTTTGCTTAAAAAAGGCCCCGCCTTCTCAAGGAAATTATGGAGACCTGTAGGTGTGACCTTGTGGTATGTGTTCATATGTGCATGCACACACTCTTCATTTGTGCACTGGGGATAGTTGGCCAGATAAGTTCTCGGAACCCAGTTGATTAAACTGAGGCTATGGTACTTTGGTCACATGATGAGAAGACGCGAGTCTCTGGGAAAGACAATAATAAAAGGAAAAGAGGAAGATTCAAGATGAGATGGATTGACTCAAGAAAGGAAGCCATGGCCCTTAGGTCGCAAGGCCTGAGAATGGCTGTCAACATGAGGACATTTGGAAGGACATTGATTCTTTTTTTCCCTTTGCTGTCAAATCACAGCTGATTTATAGCAACTCCATAGAGCAGGCCTTTCCAACTAGGATTTTATGAAACCCTGCAGTTTCTTCACAGCCCTGGAAAGCTTTCCTGAATGGGTGGGAGTTCATTCATTTTTTATATATTGTTAGACATTTATCAGGTGTTATGACCATATATGGTCATGTCAACCTACCCCCCCCCATTGCCTATTATGGGCCTGGGGGTGGGGAGGGGCCCCGGGTGGGTGTGTACACAGCTTCCCAACTACATTCTGCCCAATTGGGCCACTGCTGGGCTTTCTTGAAGCTTGAAAAATGTTTCAGGGGTTTCTCAGTGGTGAAAAAGTTGAGAAAGGCTACCGTAGAGTTTTCAAGGCAATAAGTGGTTTACCATTACCTGCTTTCACCTCTTGATTCTGGTATTTCTTGGTGGTCTCCCATACTAGCCAGGGATGACCCTGCTTATCTTCTGAAATCTAATGAGATCAGACTAACCTGGGTTCTACAGCAGTGGTCCCCAACCTTTCTGAGGCTGGGGACCGGCAGGGCATCGGGCCGCGCCCCCACGGACCGTGCCCGCTCATTGGGCCGCGGCGGCGGGCCGCGCCCACGCATCGGGCCGCGCCCACGCATCGGGCCGTGCGGCCGTTCCCTGATTCCCTCTCCCCGCCCTCCCGCAGTAAGAAGCTTCCCGGGCCGCAAGCTTGCGGCCTGGGAAGTTTTTTACTGCGGGGGGGGGGGGGGGCGTAGACGCTGCGAAGCCGCTCCGGCGGCCAGGAGAAGGCGGGCCGGAATGGCTCTTTGGAGCCTTCCCCTGGACTGACGCGGCTTCAGGCCAGCGGCAAAGGAGCAACTGCGAGCCGCGCTGCGCGCGGCTCACAGTTGCTGGCGTCAGGAATCAAAGCGCCTGCCGATTGGTCTCTCTGATTGTCTGTCATGAGGAAGGGTCCAATCTGGACCCTTCCTCATCCCGGACACATCCCGCCCCAGAACCTCTTACTGTCTTATTTAGTCCGTGGTGCCCGCGGCGCCACGGGCGGTTTACAGATGGCGCCCGCGGCGCCACGGGCGGTTTACAGATAGTGGCAGCAAGAAGGCTCTTTGAATAGTTCAGGGTGTGCTTTAAAAGTATTCAGAATACTGCGGATATTGTATGATTTTTCTTTCCATGAATTGGGTTGATGGCAGTTTGAGTTGGAGAGATTGGTGGAAGGGCTATCTGCTGAGGTTAGTGTCAGTGTTAAGCATTTTGGATTCATTAGTGGGGCAAAGAGCAAGCCCTCCCCAGAACAGTTGAGGAGCAGAACAGATAACCGTATCCAGGGCAAAAGTCATGACCGTTCCTGGCACATAGCAGATAAACAGGGCTTGATGTTTTCCTGTGGGGAAAGCCTTGAAAGCTGGAGAAGGGGTTCAAGGCATGTCTTATTTACAAGTATTTTAAAGGGTAAAGTATTAATTTGTGTTAACCCTGCACAGGGATTCCGTGGTTTCTGCTTGCTTTGCTAATTTCTCCCCCTTTTACTTAACATTGCTGTAATATTTACTTTGTCATTACTTCATTCCTTCTTGAGAAAGGGGTAAGTTAAGTTTCCTGAATTTCTTAACTTGGAGAAAACTGAATGCAGTGCAGAACTCAATTTTTGAAGCTCTCACCCCCCCCCCCCCCATTGAAGTTTGTCATGCTGTGTTGGAGGCTGCCTCTAAGGATTCAAAAATAGATTATTCTTTGGGAGTGCTGTCCTTCCTAGCAAATTACTGTGGGAACAAGTCCATAATAAAGGTTGTAATTTAAACCCTGCATTTAACCCTTAGGGATAGACTGCTCCTAAATAGTGTATTGGATTATCATAAGAAGGATTCCTTCTGGTTTTACTTGAAATGCTTAGTGATGTGAATGATTTCAAGTGGTTGCAGCACAGGTGTTGCAGTATTTGCAGAAATATGTTTGCAAACAGTATTTGTAGCTGAAAACAGAATTAACCACACCACAGTGAAACGAGTGTCTAAACATAATGCTGGATTTCTGACCAGATCATACTCTTCTATAAAGGTATTTGTGTGACTGTTCATCAAATGAAGTCATGGGAAAGTTTAATCACGGGTGCCTGGCTTCTGGGCCACCTACAAATTTGATGCTGGTTTCTAGGAATCTGAAGTATTTTTTCCAGCCCTGTCCTTCCTTACCCAGAGTCATTTTCTAGTATCATCACCTGGAAAGAATGTGGTTCAAAGCCACAAGGTTGTCTTGCAGTATATTTGTCTCCTTGATGGGTCAAAAGTGTCTCCCTCCCCCTTTTTCTGTAAAGTTCCCTGTGGTGGTTGCCCTTTTACTTGATTTGACATCTATCATGACATAAATAATTGCCTGTTAACCATCTATTAAGTTTATATGAAGTCTTGTATGCTAGTGTGGCTTACTATGGCATAATCCCTGCAAAGGAGTCATATTACTGAGGTGCACATCAGACGTATGGCTGTTTAGGCTTTGTTGGAGGAACCAGAGCTAGGGAGGCTACTCTGTAAGAAATTTTGTTGCAGTGTTTGACCTGTAATAAAATAAAAATTCAACTAGACTGTTTTTTTTTCTATATTACATTAGGGCGGTATAGAAATTTAATATTTTAAATGTAATAAATAAATGTTTAGCCTGCATGGTGTAGTGGTTAGGAGCAACGGCTTCTAATCTGGAGAGACAGGTTTGATTCCCCCGCTCCTCCACGTGCAGTCATCTGGGTCATCTTGCGCTCATCTCAGCCCTGGTAGTGCTGTTCTTATACTGCAGTCCTGTCAAGACTCTCTCAGCCTCTCCTAACTCACAGCGTGTCTGTTGTGGGGAGGGGAAGCAAAGGCGATTGTAAGCTGCTTTGAGACTCCTTCGAAAAGTGAAAAGCAGGGTATAAAAACAACTCTTCTTCTTTACTGGAGTAATCTAAAATCTCTTAAAACTTAGTTGTATGTTTATTTAGGAAACAAAAAATACATGGGCACTGAGAATCTTTAAAGATAGTTTATGATGAATGTCTTAGAACTTGCCATCTTTTTTCTCAGGCAGTGCCGGGTGGGCAGTACAAAGATGTAGAACTGCCTGAGTTGTTTTATTTATTTTTATTTATTTATATTTTTATTTATAGACTGTCCCCTCTCCTTGCAGTCTCCGGGTGGCTTACATGATAAGTTAAAACCAATTCAATAAATTTAGGTTTTAAAATACTTTAAAACAAATCTGTACACATTGTGGAGGGAATTACATTTCTTATCAATTTTTTGCATTCTTTTTCTTGTAAGCAAGGACTGATGGGAATTGAGGCATCCTTAAGTTGAGTTCAGCAATATTAATTCAGTGTGGAAGTTTTGCAGCTAGCATGCTTTTCTCTTGGCTGTAATATTTTTTGTGTGGGGGGGGGGACTCCTGTTTCAAGTAGCCATGGATTCTTTGGAGAAGCTGCTAAGAATAGTTCTTCACAGTTTGACAGATGGTTAATTTTGGGGGGTAGTAGCCTGAAAGTTAAATACACTGTATATGTCTTAAGGAGAAGACACAAATTCTGGCCCTTGTTTAATTTCTGTCGTTCCTCTTGAATGTCTTTTATAAATAGTTTCAGGAACAGAGTAACACTCATATAGCCATCGGTGAGGTGATGGAAGGGGGCATGTTGAAACTGTTGAATGCTTGGAGTAATTTTTTGCTGGGAATCTCTGACTACAAATCACATGTATAGAATCTGTGTTGGATTTTAAAATGTTTTATGGACTGGATTGCAGGAACTCCCAGATGTAGACTTAAGATGTATTTGGCCCCCGTATTTCAGTGTATGTTGATGTTTTCTGGATTTGTCCTGTGAAACATTCTGAGGAATGGAAGATTACAGGATATCTCTCTCTCTCACTCTCACACACTGTGTGTGTGTGTTGTGTGTGTGTGTGTGTGTACCTTCATTCACGTACATGGAAGTGTCTGGTTCCATCAGTGGGTGAGCTGGTTTTAGTGTACATCTGAAGTTTATTCCCTTGGGATTCACGATAATTTATGCATATCTGTTCTTAGGTGTGGAACATCAAACAGATGATTAAGTTAACACAAGAGCATATAGAGGCCCTGCTGGAGAAGTTTGGAGGAGAGCATAACCCACCATCAATATATTTGGAGGTAAGTGCTGATTTGCAGACAGATTTATGCACATTTCTTAGAGTGTGAAACAAGCTGTCTGTTAGCTGAGAGAGCAGAAAGTACTTCTGGTTGACTTTGGGATTAGTAGTTGAGTTGGATTTAGGAAGTATGTGGCTATCTTCAGAAGTCAAGAGGTGGTATTGTTAATATGAACAATGAGAGTAAAAGAAGAAGCAGGCAAACATTGTCGGAGGATCATCTTGATAGTGCTGTTGTGATTACATACAGGTCCTGTCTGGTCAGAAGCAGGTAGCTTAGCTCTGCAAAGGAGAAGTCACGCTGAACCCCCCTCCCCCCTGAATAATCTCCCTTAAGCAAATGGCAGTTTCAACTGACAAGACTGAAAAAATTGACCTAAATGTCCAAAAAGTTTGTTCCAGGCTGTATGTCCAAGGTAGTTAGTGATTAGTTGGAAAAATAGTCCCAGAGAGTGTTCCAGACTGGATTCAGAATTGATACGTTAGGAACAACAGGAAGAGAGAGAAAATTTCTGTACGTTTTAAAGCTTTGGGTAGAATTAGGAATTTGAGAGGGAATGAAATAAATGCAATATTTTCTTTAACTGCTGTCATTGCACAAGTATCTTTGTTGTTCCATCTCAGTGACTGGACCAATAAAAATAGGAAAGGGAAAACAAATCTTATAACAAAGTTTATTATTTGGACAGAAAGTTTTATAGTTGTAATAGGATCTACAGGTAGATACTGGAGTGATATTTTATACTTTTGAACAGTGAACACTTCACTTGTATCTTATGGTGATCAACACTGTAGTATATTAATTCGGGACAAAATTAAACACATTTAAGTGACAACCATCTCCTTGAAAGATGTTGTCTGTGTCTATAACGTAAGCAGGAATTATCATACTTAAATGATGTAGGTTGTTTTGCACAGCAGTCTTCATAAGATACATTTTTGAGGGAGTAAAGCCATGTCATTAAAAAATATTCCACTTTTAAAGAAGCAAATAGCTCAAAGAGTTTTTAGATTTCTATTTTTTGCATTGAAAACTGCCACTCCTTCCTTATTTTTCTTCTCCTTCCCATCTTCTATAATGTTTACTTTTCCATAATGTGTAGTTTTCTTATTCTGCCTGTCTTGTACCAAAGTTGCGGTATGTTTATGTGAAAGGTTAGCAAAAGTTGAGCTCAGTTGTGGCACTCCAGCCAAAACAAGATTGGATATAAGATGCAGACTCTCACGCCTCTTCTCTTACACGTGGCATCCTGCTCTGTTTCCTGTACACTAACCAGTTCAAGCACTTCTATCGTACACCCAAGCCAATACAAGGATACAAATTATGCCATTGGTTGTTTTCTATGGATATATGCAATTTGCAGAATGACATACTATAAATTACATGTAAACTAAAGCAACAGTTCTTTGGCGGCAGAGCAAAATTGTCATTATGTTATGGTTGAAGAATAATAAGGGACAGTGGCATATAAATGTAATAAAATAAATAAAGTTCAGTTGGAGACAAAACTGATTTCCCAATTAAGTTTAGAGGGCAAGAGGTAATGATAGTTTGACCATGTCACAGCAGACTATTGTTAATGTTGACCCGGGACCAAGGAGAAAAACTTGTGTTTGGTTGGGAGCTGGAAGAGACCAGGTGAGTCTGAAGCTTGTTTTCAATCTACCCCCAGGATTGCATTTAATTGTGACAACTTGCAGGGTTCTAAACCAGGCTGCCAAAAGTGCTGTGTGTAATTATGTCTTTAAATGTGACTTTGGTCTAGGCACAGCCAGTACTTACAGCATGTCTGCCTTTTCATCTGTTAGAAAGCTAGGGGGTTGGGAAATGTAGACTTAACTCAGAAAAATCTGGCACACTTTTTTTTTTTAGGTGCAGAATTTGTTTATTTGTGGCATCTAGTGTTCCTTCTCCCATGAAAGCTGGACCTTTCTTTCTGGAACAAAATGAGAAGTTCTGTGCCCTTCTTGCCTGAATTCTGGGTTTACAATAGTAATCTTTTTTATTTCTGAGTATTTTGGAAAGTCTCAAGCTTGATCCTGAGGGGGAGGTCAAACCAGCCAAGATGGTGATAGGATTTTACCAGCATTTTCCCAATACAGAATCAGGGTTAGGACACATGGAGAGAAGGGGATCTTAACCCTTCTGGTAATCCAGATTGTCTCTTCCTCAGGGCCCAAGGATGCTGTCATCCTTGAAAGGGGGAAAAATAATTTGACAAGAGAGCTAATAATACAGCATGTATGTTGACAGGTGAATTTAAACAAATCCCCTTTTCTCCCCATCTTGGCTTTCACTCCACAGCTGCACTTGGCCTTTGAGAAAACTCTAGGAAGATTCATGAGATCTTCCAGTGTATCTCATCTGGCCTAGTCTTAAATTAAGACGGGCACCAGACATTGCATAGGCTTCATGTAGGAGGAGCAACATATGTTTGCAAATAAAGGGGCCACATCCGTATAGTGGTGAGGTGCTGATAAAAGGGAAGTGGTGGCAGTGAGACTTTCAGAAAGTCACAGCGGGCCATTCCAAAAGCTTGTTAATGCGCTTGGACCATGTCCTTTCTGAAAAGATCGTGCCAAACCTGCTTTGAGAGAGAATGCACTGAAAGAACACAATGAAAAGATGATGTTGAGGCAGATGTGCTAGTTAAAAATGCTTTGGTTTGGAGGCAAAAGTGTGTGTGGGGACTCTGACCAGGGAGTTTTGGGGAAGTTGCTGGAATGACTTGCTATTCTGCTACTGACATCCTTGTCTAATTGAGTTATTGATTCAATTCTCTTTTGCTCCTTGTTCCTTTTGGCCCCACTTAGAAATTAGAGAGGCATATTTCTGGGTATAGGGGCTCAGCCAGCAATTGCATGAAGAAAATCTCTCAATGAGAAGGAGAAAATCTTGTTGAATTTTTATGAGCAAAGATGAATTCTTCCATTAATTTGGGTTTAAGTAACTGTCTCCTTAGGTTTCTACTAGAGCAGGAGTACGCAGTACTGAGGAGGAGCACAATCCAAACCACAAAGCAAAATTTGTTACAAATTTTGCCCTGCATGTTGTTTGCTAACAGAAGAGGTGTTCGCAGGGGCTGCAATCACTTTCAGCTGGGTTTGCAGGTCCACAAACTGGCTTGGTTGCGAACAAACCTAGTTCAGTTTAAAGTTTGGTTCATGGTTCAGTCATGAACCAAAGTGAATTTTCCCAGTTTTTGCCCATCCCTACACATTACTACAGCATGGGCATGTTTGCTTCTTAGCAGTAAAAGGGGCATTTTCAGGGGAGAATGGTCAGGAGGAATGATAAACTCTTCCTTTGCCTGCTGATTTCATTCCCTCAGCCTCTCTTGTTTCTGGATTTTATTCCTCCTTCCAAGCTTATGTCAAGTCTCTGAGCCAACTGGTGGGAGGGATGTGGTGCAGGGATGCCATGAGAGAATAACTAGTTATGGTGAAGGTTAAATGACCCCTCCCATCAGTTCTTCCTTCCAAATGCCTCTAGTGCATTAGTGTTTTGAGGCAAACACAACACTGGGAATCTTGTGTCTGCCTTATAATGTGTTATTGTGCCCTAACAATACCTTGAGCACTGCCTTCTCCTAGGCAAGCAAGTTCCAGAGACAGCCTCTTCGGTGCTTGTATAATAACATGGAATTCCTTCCTTGGGGAGTGTTACCTGCACCATCCTTGCTGTTTTTTTAGATATTCAGCAAAGTCAATCTTGTTGATGAGCTTTTGCTGGTGATATTATTATTATTATTACTATTATTACTATTATTACTATTATTATTATTACTATTATTATTATTATTATTATTATTAAACTTTTATAACTCTGTTCCCTTAGGCTCACAGCGGTTTACAAGATAAAAATTACAATAAAACCCATACAATAAAATTACAATAAAACCATTAAAACCAATCCGTACTATCAACGTTGGGCAACAGGGGAGCACTAACTAACCCCACTAACCCCTCCCAAACCGCCCCACATTAGCCAAGGGACATCAGGTTGCTAATATGGGAGTGAGGCAATCAGATCACTCAGATGAACCCAGGGAGCCCAGATCCAATGTTGGGACCGCCCGCCCTGGCCTCAACCATATGCCTGGCGGAAGAGCTCCATCTTGCAGGCTCCATCTTGTGGGTATTTCTTGTTTGGTTAGTTCCAGCTTGCTGTTCTAGCACTGTTGTACTGGCTTTCTGCTTTTAGGATTTTGGCTTCTTGTGGATTACTGCTATTCTACGTGGTTCTATTATATGAGAACATTGTGCTACTATTTATGTTTCTGTAAGTCGTCTTAATTACTGCTTCTGACAAAAAGGTGGTCTTTGGGTAAATGAAATAGCTTTCAAGCCAAACTCACTGAAATCGTTCTTCCCTAAATTGTATAGTGAGTGTGCTAGAGTATAATGGAGCCATTGAGGTGATCAGTCATTCTGGCTCCATCACTCCTGGCTTTGTCATAAAGCTTTCCTGAGTGTTTTCCGTTGGAGGGCTGAATTAGGAGTTCTTTTAGTGACTGCAGCTCAGGTGTTTACAAAGGCTATAAATATCTCAGAGGTATACGTCCAGATTATCAGTAATTTAAATAACATTCATTCTACAGGCCTACGAGGAATATACCAGCAAGTTAGATGCACTGCAGCAGCGGGAGCAGCAATTATTGGAATCCATGGGGAACGGAACTGATTTCTCTGTCTCCAGTTCGGCTTCAACAGATACCGTTACATCATCGTCATCCTCCAGTCTCTCGGTAGCCCCATCATCCCTCTCAGTTTATCAGAACCCAACAGACTTGTCACGGAATAACCCTAAATCTCCACAGAAACCTACAGTTAGAGTCTTCCTGCCCAATAAACAGAGGACCGTGGTAAGGCCTATTCGTTTAATCAAAAAGTTGTCTTTTTTTTTGTCTCCTTGAAAAGTAACACGTTGATAAGAACAGTGGAAAGTCAAAGGCCTATTGTAGTGTGTTCTTGTACTCTATCAGGATCTGATGCGTTGCTGAATTCATTGGGCAAAATACTACTCTCAGGGGGTCCTGTGTATTTTTATTGGCCTACGACCGATGTTTTTGGATTTTTAAGATCCGATGCAGTAAAAAGGTATACATAATAAAAAGAGTATTCATAATGGTTACAAGGTGAGCAATGCCTACCAAAACAACTGTGAAATTAAGAAATTGCTCCTATTTTGCTGCAAGGTCCATTCTTTGCACAGCCCTTGACCATAATGAGTCTAATCTGGAATTATATCTGTTGATGATACACCGTTAGTTTCACCAGTGTATGGATCTCTTAGATTTAAATATGTTCCATGTGTAACAATATATTTTCACATTTTATCATCTAAATCACTGTCAGATAACTTTTTGACATTTTGTAAGAAAACTGCTATCATGTTTAAGTAATATACATCTAATAAAATTGTATATCGACTCAAAACAATCTTATTTGCACATAGTTAACATTTTCTCAAATTTTGACATGGGTACATACAAAACCTTTCTGTCACATGTCAAACAATCTTTCACTTGCCAATAAACTAAAATACTCAAGTTACTATAAACTTTAATGTCATTTTATGATATTATACCTGTTTGATTATACCTGGTTGATTCTTATCAAATGTCTGTGTTAGCTTAGTCTTTATTTGGTTGCATGCACTGAGTATGACATTTATCACTGCATTGTCATCATTATAATAATAACTTCTATTAGTTTCTAAGCCCAAGGCTATAGATTCAAAGGAATTTATAACTTCCTCCTTACCTCTCTCAGAGGCAAGATTTTTCTGTCTGTTTTTTCCCCTTTACTGACTGAGCCCCCCTAGTAATCTGTGTATTATTTGCTGAAGAACTCTTGAGTTCTAACCTTGTCACAATATGATATTTTGGCTGTTCGGGAGCCTTTTTTAATTGAAACGACTTAAATGGCACTTGAGGCATTTTGAAAGTCAAAAATAACAAAATATTTTATTTAACGTAGGGGGAAAGAAAGGTCAGGTGAAACCACGGGTTGAAAATTTCAGAGGTAAAATCATTTCATGTACAGACTCTAGTTCTTATGATTTGCATTTCTCAGCATCCTTTATAAAGATGATCATATCGTCAACGCATAAATTAATTAGCTACATTTTCATCTAATTTCTCCCCCTGGTTACCAGTAGTTCTAAAGAAATCACAAGGAGTAGCTGAGTGGGAGCAGCCTTGATGAAATCCTCTCGTATCAATGGGTGGAGATATAAACATCTACTCACACTTCATTTATCTAAGGAGTTGTGTATACATTCATTCTCCCTGTTGGGCCAGGAGGATGTCTCAGTGGCTTTTTCCTGCCATTTGCTCAGGGAGGCAGAACTTTTTCAATTTCCTGTTTCCCTGCTGGTGGGAGGTAACCTTGCCAGTCTTCTTCCTGCCTTGACAGAGAGTAGCAGGCTAGAGACTACCTTCTCTAGCCTTATCGCTAACTAACTTTTATCCACTTAGCCATTTTTTCTGTCTTCCTATATTCTTATCTATTATAATCTAATCTTTATATTAAAAAAAAAACCACTGAGGGACTGCTAACGCAGTTGTAATACAGCATCATGCTTGAAATTGTAGCGGGCGCCATTTTGAGCGACAAACTTGCCAATTCTTTCCAATAGCATCCTTTGGCTATACAGAGTTATGCGCCAGGGACGAAGGCTTCTCAGAAGATTGTGTCCCAGCTCCCTTTTTCCTGGAGGGAAAGATCATGCGGCGTGGCAGACAGCAGACCGTTTTGGGCTGTCTTAGCTGCTGAGGGGAAGAGAGAGCACGAGCGCGTTAAAGGCATGTTAAAGGCCCCTCTTAAAAAATTAGCTCCAAACCTGAAAGCAATTCTGACAGGCACTCGTGTTCCCAGTCTATCAAACACTTTCCCACATCTGAACACTGGAAAGCTGACTTAAATCCTTTCTTCTTAACAAGCCAATGTTGTTGTTTTTTGCTTGAAATGTGGCTGTTTTTGCGAAAACGGAAAATAAATTACTGCTGTTTGATGTTTAGTGCCAACTATGTGGCACACGGTGTACAGAATATGGAAAAAATTTGAAATGTGACTGCTCACTATGAAAGACAGAAAAGCTTGGCTCCTGTCTTGGATGCTTCCCAATGCTCTTGTGACCTCAGCTCTGTGGAGTGTTTGTTGAATTTCCTGAAAATATTTCTAACCTACTTTTGTCCAGGTTTATGGGCCCCATAGATTTGCATTGTGCCTGCCAAGAGCAGGAATATAAGATTCTTTAAGCCTGTGTTTGAGGCTGCCACTATGGTGTAGCAGGCAAAAAGGGAGGAACAAGGAGGAGAATGTTGGCCCAGGTTACTCCATTCCACCACCTCCCAAAAGTTTTCCTGGCTTGCCATCCAGGTGGAACAAAGAAAGGGGCTCTGTTAAAGTTGTTCTATTGAGAATTGTTCAGTGAATTGATTATGATAATTTGTTAAAGTTATATTTTTGTCAAACTTATATTACTGTTAGAATTGTTATTGATATGTTACGTTGCAACTGTTGTCTATTATATGATGTTCCATGTATCCCTTGACATTCCATGTAAACTGCCCTGGGCTGTATGAGAGGGCAGTATAAAAATCTAAGAAAATAAATAATAAAGAAAGAGGTGGGAGAGACTTGATAAAAGAGAAGTGAGGATTTGGGTACTTTGGAGTTGAAGACAGAAAGATGAATGAGGAGTAGAAGATAGAAAGGGCGATGACAATGTGCAGAACGGCAAAGAGGGCTCTATTGGCACTGTAAAAGGCGAAGTGTAGAGTGGGTAAATGGGAGAAAAGGCCTCCTTGAAAGGAAATGAACAGAGCAAGTGAGAAAAGTATAGTTGAGAAGCAGCGTGGTTGTAGTAAAGAGCAGCAGACTGTAATCTGGTGAACCGTCATTGATTCCCTACTATTCCCCGTGCAGACAGCTGGGTGACCTTGGGTCAGTTGTCACAATTCTCTGAGTGTTCTCAACGTCACCTTCCTCACAGGGTGTCTGTTACGGGAAGAGGAAGGGTAGGCAGTTGGTAAGCTGCATTGAGACTCCTTTGGGGTACAAGCAGGGTACCAAAAACCAGCTCTTCCAATATTGAAGGGCAATGGAATAAGGTGCTATTGGGGTAGGAAGGGAATGGGCCACATGAACAAAGGAAAGACGTAATTGACCAAGAGTTCGTGCTGGATTATGAGCTGGGACCTGCTCCTGGTACGCAGAGAAGGCAGCGCATATGCTGCTCATTTTCCACCCCCACCGCCAAACACACATTTGAAGCTTATTGTTGTCAAGGAGACCATGGACAACTGTGCAGACTAGGAACAAAAGAGAAGCGCAAGAGTGTGCATTCTCAGGGTGTGTGTAGATTATATAAAAGATCTAAATAAGAATTACAGAAGCTGGAACTGGATTTACCAGTGGTACAGAAAGTAAAGATAAAAAATAACATTGGTATTTTAGGGAGGAGGCAGATTAAAAGTTAGGGAGCTAAGTAGAAGGGAGTTGGCAGGTGAAGTTTGAATAGAAAGGCAATTGAGAGTTCAGATTTCAGATATAGGGCACAATCCAGTCAAGGTGGAGAAGGTGTTCCAACCCAGTTGATTTCCATGAGTGAGAGTTAAGCAGCGAAGTTGGGGTGCCCCTGTCACGGCTTAACTTTGACTGCCTTGTGTCTGGGCTTAATGCTTAGCTCTTAAAAGTTATAGGTGGGATTATTCAAATGTTTTCCATTAGCATTGTTAGCTGCACTGTCCCTGTAAGCAATATAGTCAGGTCCCCCGTCCCCCCCCAATTTCCAGTGTAATTTTTTTAAACAGGTACATGATACAAAAGAGCTTCGGACTGTTTAATTGTCAAGCCTGTTTTTCAAAACCCAACCGCTGGGGGGAAAAAATGCAAACCTAATGCATTAGTGGAAGTAGTATAAATGTGTTGCTTTTAAAAGTAATTTTATGCCTTAGAGCAGCCTTTCTCAGCGTTTTTCACCATTGAGAAATCCTTGAAGCAATCTTCAGGCTTTGAGAAAAGCCAGAAGTGGTGCATTGATGCAAAATATGGCCGGGAAGCATAGCTGTGTAAAGGTAAAAGGTACCCCCTGTGCAAGCACCGAGTCATGTCTGACCCTTGGGGTGATGCCCTCTAGCGTTTTCATGGCAGACTCAATACGGGGTGGTTTGCCTTCCCCAGTCATAACCATTTACCCCCCAGCAAGCTGGGTACTCATACTGCCTTCCCCAGTCATTACCGTTTCCCCCCCCAGCAAGCTGGGTACTCATTTTACCAACCTCGGAAGGATGGAAGGCTGAGTCAACCTTGAGCCGGTTGCTGGGATCGAACTCCCAGCCTCATAGGCAGAGCTTCAGACTGCATGTCTGCTTCCTTACCACTCTGTGCCACAAGAGGCCCTTATAGCTGTGTACATGTCCACAAAACCCTGGTTGAGAAAGCCCACCTTTGACCTTGTGCTCCTCTTTTCATATTGTATAATCCAGGGGTAGTCAACCTGTGGTCCTCCAGATGTCCATGGACTACAATTCCCATTAGCCCCTGCCAGCATTTGGTTGACTACCCCTGGTATAATCGGCATAATAACAATCTCTGGATCACAGGAAAGGATGGTGCTCTGCAGAGAACTTGAACCTTTATTCTGTAGTCACTAGGAAATCTGATCAGGCCCTACCTGGCCTCTGGTTTCAACGGGCATTTCCCATATATTGCCTCCATTTGGTTTCTTAGGGGCTAGAATCTTGCTTTTTACCAAGGAAATCCCTGGTTTGCTGGATTATTTTCTAGTGTTTCACTGCTTGTGTAAAGGCGTTCTTGAAAACCTCCATGCTTCAGTTATATCTAGCTGTCCTTTACTGAGATGCATGAGAGTATTTAAATATTAAGGTAAGGCAGCCTTCTTTTAATGTTAATTTATCTTCTAATTATATGAGAGATTTTGTCAGAACTCATCCAGAATTTGCAAGAAGGGGGGGGGGGGGGAATCGGAACTTTAAACACGAGTCTTGAGAAATAAGCACTAGGAGCAGGAATGGAAAATATTTCAGATTCTTTGACAGCTTGAGACTTTTAGACATCAAATTCTCTGTACTTGGCATCCGATCCAACAGTAAAGAACAAAGTGAAAAGCTGATACACATACGTTTCAGTGCTGCCCTGTTTAATACTTTATATCAGTCCCAACTTTTTTTACCATTGAGAAACCCCTGAAACATTCCTCAAGCATCGAGAACCACCAGAAGTAGCATGATTGTGCAAAATATGGTTGGGAAGCAGAGCTGTGGTACATGGCTACCTGGGGCCCCTCCCCTTCCCATCCCCTCCAGGCCCATCATTGGCCATTTTGGGAGGGGGTGGGTGGGTTGGCATGACCATATATGGTTACATCACCCAATAAATGTTTGAAACCCTTCCAGAGCCATCAAGAAACCCCAGGATTTCACAAAACCCTTGTTGAGAAAGCCTGCTTTATATGAAGGCCTATGTCTGCATGAATATCTGTCTTACTTCCCCCTGCCCCCGAGAGACCAGCTAGCATTTGGTGGCAACATCAAGAGGTGTGGTAAGAGCAGGCTCCATGGAAGAGGAAGTAGGTCAGAGATGGCCAACGTTTTATTTAATAAGAGCCACTTCTGAGTTTTGAAAATTATCCAACCTAACTCCCCCTGCATGTTACCATGGACTCAGAAGAAATACCAGAAATTAAGCTATTGGCTCAACAGCACATGGAAGAATCCTAAAGACAACCCCTGTTTTTTTAAGCCTAGGCAATTTTATTTTTTTGGTCCTTGGTGCTTGTAAGGAAAGAATCTTGAATAGTTGTGAAACCAATACATTTTGTGTCAAGCTTCTTCAAGGGGGTGTATCACTTCAGAGTCTCAGTAGAACTTTACTTTTCCAGCCTGTGAGTATTAAACTGAATGAGAATTGGAATAATATACATGTTCTGCCTAGGATTATGTTAATACTTTAACTGTGAAGTTCTGCACCAGCTGGAACCTGAGTTGACTTTGAAGGGAGACACACACAGAGTACATTAGAATAGTCTCACTGTTACCATGGTGTGGATCCAGGTGTCCAAATCTGCCAAGTCAAGATAGAGGGTCTTCTTCCAGGCTAAACTTATTTGAAAGAAATGGGAGGGCGTACCTTTGTTCATTTCTCCAGAAGTAATGTTGAATCCAGTATGATCCCAGTAATGGAATCTTGTCCATAACATACTAACTTCTGAACAAGAACGTGGAGCACCACAACAAAAAGCTTCAACAAAATACAAATAAACTATATCCACAGAATACTCTTGATCCTCCAAACAAATAACTTCAGGGCGGGGGAGAGAGAGAGAGCAGTCTGACATGACTTATATTCCCAACAAAGCTGTCCTGCGATGTAACGATCACAGTGTGTTTCACCAGATGGTGACAAATAGACCCGTTAATCTGTTATAAAATCTCTCCTAGAATCAATGTCAAACTAATCAGCTAATAATTTCACCCTTTGTTTTTCATATTGCTAGTCAATTTCCATTCTCTCCTTCCCCCTCTGTTAATTTTCTCTTGGATTTGCTCAAATATAAACCAAATCTTATTTTTACTGCCAAGGTTTGGCTCAACAGCATCTGAGGTAATAGAGGTTCTCTGGGTATTAGTAAAAGACCTTTTTTTCTTACCCAGTGGGCAGTCTTGCATACCCTTCAAACTTCACACAGAAGCAATTTCCAAACTTCCCCCACCCTTAACAAGATGGATGTTGGTTAATGCTGCAGTTTGTACAGCTACAACGTTTAATTGCAGTTCACTCCACACCATTCTCTATGCCTCAGGAAAAGGAAGATATAAATAGGAGGAATAAGAACACCTTCCAAAGACCACATACATAGAGCGCAGATAAGGTTTCCAGGTCTGTTGGACCAGCCAGTGGAAGATGGGAAGAAGCCAGAAATAAGCACAAAGTGCCTTTGTCACCTGGAAGTGACATGGGCAC
The DNA here is from genome assembly GCF_049243985.1 of Paroedura picta. Taxonomy (NCBI): domain Eukaryota; kingdom Metazoa; phylum Chordata; class Lepidosauria; order Squamata; family Gekkonidae; genus Paroedura; species Paroedura picta. Next base: position 109,091,347 of record NC_135373.1, on the reverse strand, counting down.
ATTGGGGACAATGCTTTGGTTTGTGGGCAAAACCTCTATGGTAGAATTAGCTCCTTGCCATAGATCAGCATTAAGTTTTAGTCCAGTGGCACCTTGAAGACCAAGAAAGTTTTATTCTTATAACCATAACAAAATCTTTCTGGCCTTAGACTTTGTTGCTTAAGACCAACATGACTACCCACTGGAGATCAGCATTAAATGCCAGAATAAAGATGCAACTTCTGTTCCTGTGTTCACAGCAAAGAAGGTGCAAAGAATTTTGGGGAAATCATTTATGATCAAGTTTTGTCACATACACATCCCGAGAGATCAAGTTTTTAAGGATTTAGAAATATCCCCCCTAACATTATGATGATATCAAGTCTTGTGTTTTTCCCCTTCTGCTTTTACAGGTTCCAGCAAGATGCGGGGTAACAGTCCGGGATAGCTTAAAGAAAGCTTTGATGATGCGAGGTCTTATCCCAGAGTGCTGTGCTGTTTATCGAATACAAGATGGGTATGGTTTGTATACATTGTCATTTGGGGAGTGAATGTAAGAAAGATCCCTTAAGGCAGTGGTCCCCAACCCCTGGTCTGGAGACCGGTACCGGGCCGCAGTTGCTCCTCGTCCTCCTCCCCGGCTGCTGCCTTGGGGGCTGCCCTGCTACTTTGCTGCCAGCTCACCTTTGGTGCTCTCCAGTGGCTGCCATAGCTGGGGCTCCCCCTCGGCATGGCACTGCGCAGCTGCTGCTGGCAGCGCCCCCCAGTGGGCAGTGGGAAGTCAGGCGCCGGCAGGAAAGCAAGTGGAGCAGGGGCTCAGGCGGCAGCAGCGACTTCCCTTGGCAGAAGACTACCCCCCTTCCCCGGGCCTCAGTAAAATTGTCAAGCGTTGGCTGGTCCCCGATGATAAAAAGGTTGGGGACCACTGCCTTAAGGGGTTGGAAAGTATGAGCTATCCATAAAAGTAAAGATGGATGTCTCCACAGTTGGGGAATAAACTCTGTTTTCACAGCATATCAGTAGGCAAAGACTCACCAAGACAGCCTTTGGGAATGGCTGTAACATTTTGTATGGTTTGGGTATCAATGTGGAATCTGTTCCCTTGCTGGTTAGGATACACTGTACAGCCTGGATCCCGAACCTTGTTGAACCTGTGGGCATTTCGGGAATTTAGTATACAGGTAGTAGGCACCACAACAAAATGGAACTCAAGGAGGGGCTAATCACTGAATATCAGACACAGGGGCTCAGTTGAAATACAAAACATTGGGGATTCCACAAAATCTTAGGGTGCAAGCAAATCCTCCCATGATGGAAGCAACCGTTCCTGGATGGATGCTTCACATGGGCTCAAATGTTATCCTGCATGAGCTATCCTGTAGTGCCTCCTGGTCCACTGAAATGGGGGAAAGCCAGAACGGGCTTTGTGCATTGGGAAAGAAGTGCTTTGGGGAAGAAGCCAAGTGGGCACCAAGAAGTAAGTACGTATCACATAAAATAGGGGTTTAGTTCTCGACTCCTGTATTTGCAAACCATATAATTTAAAGCAATGTTTGGAAGTTCTTTTTTTTTTCTTTTTGCCAAAAATAGTTTCCATTCTAAGTAATCTCTGTTGAAAGTTGCTACTATGGCATACAGATTGTTTCCATCATTAGTGAAAACACTGGCTCCAGTTAATTATTGTTGCTTGATGGCTTCCTTTTTTTTACCCATCAGAAAACAGCCACTTGTAGTTGTGGAACCTTAGTAGCCTGCTGCTGTTGTAAATCTTTGGCAGGCATGAATTGAGGAAGGTCTGTAGTTATATATTGTTTGTACAAGAATGCTTAAATAAATTTAAATAACCTTGAACTAAATTCTTGCTTTTTAACTCTTTGTTCCGGCAGCATCGGCTTCCGCTCAATATCAGAGACCTTTCAGTAAACAATTTTAGATCTTCAGAATTATGATCTGCCTGAATTTGGGGGTTTGGTTAAATTATAAATGTATTATTTGCACCGTAGGGAGAAGAAACCTATTGGTTGGGATACAGACATTTCCTGGCTCACTGGAGAAGAATTGCATGTGGAAGTCCTGGAGAATGTGCCTCTTACAACACATAACTTTGTACGTATTACATGGGCTGCTTCCGGTTCATCTGTTCGGCCACTTAAAAATTAAACAAGCTTCCATAAATGCTTTAGTTGGAAAAAAAATGGCATTCTTGCTTTGGCTTTTAGGCAGACTTTTTCACAGGTTGAAAAGCAGGTTTGCTTTAGGATGCTTTGGGCCGATCCTGCGTTGAGCAGGGGGTTGGACTAGATGGCCTGTATGGCCCCTTCCAACTCTATGATTCAGTTTGAATTCTCCTTTCTGAATGTCGCTACTCTTCCACTGCAGCAAAAGATATGGAGCTTTAGTTTTTCCCCCTCTCAGCGTTCTCAGAGTCCCTCAAGAGTGTTAAGGGCAACCCTGCAAATACATGCAAAATCCTCAGCTTACCTGCTGAATGCATGACTTCTAGCCAATTGTTGTACATAGCAGCCTGACCTGGGGGTGGGGGGAGGCCCCCCATTACATCTTTGTGGGGTATCTTCATCACATAGATCAGGGGTAGTCAACCTGTGGTCCTCCAGATGTCCATGGACTACAATTCCCATGAGCCCCTGCCAGCAAATTCTGGCAGGGGCTCATAGGAATTGTAGTCCATGGGCATCTGGAGGACCACAGGTTGACCACCCCTGACATAGATGGGCTTTGTGCATGCTCCGTGTTGTCAATCGGGGACTTAGATGCTCTTCTCCTGCCAATGATGCAGCTGTGACTCTTCCCTTATGCAAGGGTGTGCTTTCCTGGTCACCTAGAGTTAATTTTTGTTCACCGTCCGTGAGCAAGCCACGCTGTTTCTGTAATATGCTGACTAGAGTGCATTGTGTGCAGCATATGTTTTGAAAGCCACTTGCTACCGGTAGCTGAATATTAATAGAGCCATTGCTGTTATCTCTGTATTGTGGGTTACTCAGCAGGCCAGATGTGATTAAAGTCCTGCCTCCAGGCAGGAACTGAACTAGATTACCTTACGTTCATTTCAAGGGCTCATTACAAGGATGTAGTCAGCATTTGCTTCATGGCAGTCTTTAGGCTGAACCTGTAATTGTGCAAAGAATTATGGAAATTGTCCTTGATTTAGAACAATTTACTTGACATTAAATAAAGCGTGGTTCTTTAGAAACAGTGGAATTCTCATATGGGAATTCAACAAATTGTCTCTACGTATGAGATTTCTGAACATAACAGCTTGTATCGGAGCAATAGTGATTTAATAAAGTGAAGTGCTGCTGTGTTCCAGGGGAATGTGATCAGGAGTCCCTCGCTGGCTCAACAGCCACAGTTAACTGAGGATCCCTGTGTGCAAAGTGGTGCTGAGAGGATCAGTGGCTTTGGAAATAGAACCTATTCCAAGAAAGCTCAAAGAGAGCCAGTTTGGTGTAGTGGTTAGGAGTGCGGACTTCTAATCTGGCATGCTGGGTTCGAATCTGCACTCCCTCACATGCAACCAGCTGGGTGACCTTGGACTCGCCACAGCACTGATAAAGCTGTTCTGACCGAGCAGAAATATCAGGGCTCCCTCAACCTCACCCACCTCACAGGGTGTCTGTTGCGGGGAGAGGAAAGGGAAGGCGACTGTAAGCCGCTTTGAGACTCCTTCAGGTAGAGAAAAGCAGCATATAAGAACTAACGGTGCTGCTACTTCTTCTCCCTTCTCCTTCTCCTTCTCCTTCTTCTTCTTCTATGCAAATTACGTGGATGGCAGATTACCTGGATGGTTCCGGCACAATCTGGATTGCTGTAGACCAAGATTTATTGTGTGATGATGACTGCTCAAAGAGAAATATTTTATTCGCCTTAGTTTCTTAAATTGTATTGGAGCCACTGGAGCTCTGGGGACATAATATTGTAAAAATCCTACATCTCTGGACAAACACACCTTTCAAACATATGTCTATTCATTTCCTTCCCTTTCTCCTCAATCTTTGAAAAATTTAAATACTTATGTAGCTCATATTTGAAAGATTGAAACTGGAAGGATTTGAATACAATGTTTATGTTTTTCTTAACTACTGGCTAGAAGAAGAATTTGAACTGCAATCCAGGGGGTTGTTTTGTATTATCACTTAACTAGTTTCAAAGCCCATTTATAAAAATGGGCCTTGAAAGGGGAGAAGGGGGAAGGGGAAAGGAGCGAGGAGGGTCCCCGGCCGCGGCAGCTTATCTGGTTGTCCGGGCGTGTCCGAAGCTTGCAGAGGCCAGGGCGCTGGGGAGGCACGCAGGGCGCTCCGGACAGCGGAGGAGGCGCGTGCAGCCTTCTTGCGGGGCGCGGCCTCATTAGCCTGACGACGGCGCGCAGCTCGCTCTGCAGCCGGGGGAGATTTCTGAATGTGCTGCCTGAGTTACCGGGCGGCTTGTTGACACAGCCCGGCCTGTCCGTGGCAGCCGGCAGGCGGGGCCGGCTCAGTCCGGCTTTTCCAATTAGCTCCACGGAGGATCGCCTCACGCCCCTTGCTTGGCCTTGGCGGCTCCTGGCAGAGGAGCGGGGGCTCGGGCCGGCTTCTCCAATCAGCTCCCCGGAGGCTCAGCTCATGCCCCTCGCTCGGCCTTTGCGCTTCCTGGCAGCGGAGCGCCTTTGCACAGGGGCAATTTTGTCAATAGAGTAGACCCCCCGAGAAGGACTCGCTCGGGCATTCCGCTTCCTGGCAGGGGAGCGCCGGCTCGGGCCGGCTTTTCGAAGCAGCTCTGCGGAGGCTCGGCTCACGCCCCTCGCTCTGCGCCTTTGCAGAGGGGGAATTTTGTCAATGGAGCCTCCCCCCCCCCCCCCCCGAGAAGGACGCGTTCGGGCTTCCCGTTTTTTGGCAGAGGAGCAGGGGCTCGGGCCGGCTTTTCCAAGCAGCTCTGCGGAGGCTCAGCTCATTCCCCTCGCTCTGCGCCTTTGCAGAGGGGGAATTTTGTCAATGGAGCCTCCCCCCCCCCGAGAAGGACGCGTTCGGGCTTCCCGTTTTTTGGCAGAGGAGCAGGGGCTCGGGCCGGCTTTTCCAAGCAGCTCTGCGGAGGCTCAGCTCATGCCCCTCGCTCTGCGCCTTTGCAGAGGGGGAATTTTGTCAATGGAGCCTCCCCCCCCCCCCGAGAAGGACACGTTCGGGCTTCCCGCTTTTTGGCAGAGGAGCAGGGGCTCGGGCCGGCTTTTCCAAGCAGCTCTGCGGAGGCTCAGCTCATGCCCCTCGCTCTGCGCCTTTGCAGAGGGGGAATTTTGTCAATGGAGCCTCCCCCCCCCCCCCCCCCGAGAAGGACGCGTTCGGGCTTCCCGCTTTTTGGCAGAGGAGCAGGGGCTGGGGCCGGCTTTTCCAAGCAGCTCTGCGGAGGCTCAGCTCATGCCCCTCGCTCGGCCTTTGCGCTTCCTGGCAACGGAGCGCCTTTGCACAGGGGCAATTTTGTCAATAGAGTAGACCCCCGAGAAGGACTCGCTCGGGCATTCCGCTTCCTGGCAGGGGAGCGCCTTTGCAGAGGGGGAATTTTGTCAATGGAGCCTCCCCCCCCCCCCCGAGAAGGACGCGTTCGGGCTTCCCGCTTTTTGGCAGAGGAGCAGGGGCTCGGGCCGGCTTTTCCAAGCAGCTCTGCGGAGGCTCAGCTCATGCCCCTCGCTCTGCGCCTTTGCAGAGGGGGAATTTTGTCAATGGAGCCTCCCCCCCCCCCCCCCGAGAAGGACGCGTTCGGGCTTCGCGCTTTTTGGCAGCGGAGCACCAGCTCGGGCCGGCTTTTTCAAGGAGCTCTGCGGAGGCTCGGCTCACGCCCCTCGCTCTGCGCCTTTGCAGAGGGGGAATTTTGTGAATGGAGCCTCCCCCCCCCCCCCACGAGAAGGAATCGTTCGGGCTTCCCGCTTTTTGGCAGCGGAGCCCTGGCTCGGGCCGGCTTTTCCAAGCAGCTCAGCGGAGGCTCGGCTCACGCCCCTGGAGCAGCCTTGCCGCTTCCTGGCAGCGGAGCGCCTTCGCAGAGGGGCAATTTTGTCAATGGAGTCCACCGCCGAGAAGGAGTCGCTTGGGCGGCGGCCTGAGGCAGCGAGAGGCGCTTCGCGCCTCTCGCCGCGTCAGGCCGCCGGGCAGGGAGCCTCCGGCAGCCGCACTCTGCGCGGCTGCCGGGGGCTCCCTTGCGTCTGGCCTGACACGACGGAGGCGCTTTGCGCCTCCAGCAGCCAAGGGAGCAACTGCGAGCCGCGCTGTGCGCGGCTCGCCGTTGCTGGGGCTGGGAATCGGAGGGACCAATCGGCAGGCGCTGCGCGCCTGCTGATTGATCCCTCCGATTGTCTGTCCGGAGGAAGGGTCCAATCCAGACCCTTCCTCATCACGGACACATCCCGCCCTAGAACCCCTTAGCCTTTTATTTAGTCCGTGGCGCCCGCGGCGCCACGGGCGGTTTAAAGATTTATGCATGTCGCTAGGCATGGTGAGTGCAAAGCTGCAAAGCCTTTATGTAATCAGCAGTAGGGTAACTCCACTTCTGTAAGTGTACATGTATACCTTACTGGATCAAATTCTCTTTTTAGAGTAACTCTTCAAATGGAAAGTCTGTTTTCTAATAGGTAGATCCGCACCATGTTAACTCAGAAATGTCTATTTAGTGTTGGGCACCCTAGTTGAAGAGGGATGTAGACAAACTGGAGCATGTCCAGAGGAGGGCAACAAAGATGGTGAGGGGTTTGGAGACCAAGATATATGAGGAGATAAGTTGGGGGAGCTTGGTCTGTTTAGCCTGGAGAGGAGACGATTGAGAGGGGATCTGATAACCATCTTCAAGTATTTAAAAGGCTGCAATGAAAAGGCTGGAGCAGAGTTGTTCTCTCTTGCCCCGGAGGGACAGACCAGAACCAATGGAATGAAATTAATGCAAAAGAAATCCCGTCTAAACATCAGGAAGAAGTTCCTAACTGTTAGAGCAGTTTCTCAGTGGAACAGGCTTCCTCGAGAGGTGGTGGGTTCTCCATCTTTGGGAATTTTTAAAGAGCCATCTGACAGAGAGGCTGACTCTGTGAAGGTTCAAGGGAGTGGCAGGTTACAGTGGATGAGCAATAGGCTTGTGAGTGTCCTGCATATTGCAGGTGGTTGGACTAGATGACCCCAGGAGGTCCCTTCTAACTCTGTTATTCTATGATTTAATTCCCATTAAATGTACTGAGATTGCAAGCTAAATTTCTTTCATCTGTTCTGTTTTATGGATGTAATTTATGGAATTTTATTGCCCCGAAATCTGCTTCAGCTGGGTTGTTATAACCTTGAAGAAGAGTTGGTTCTTATATGCTGCTTTTCTCTACCCGAAGGAGACTCAAAGTGGCTTATAGTTGCCTTCCCTTTCCTCTCCCCACAACAGACACCCTGTGAGGTGGGTGAGGCTGAGAGGGCCCTGATATCACTGCTCGGTCATACCAGTTTTATCAGTGCCATGGCGAGCCCAAGGTCACCCAGCTGGCTGCATGTGGGGGAGCACAGAATCGAACCCGCATGCCAGATTAGAAGTCCACACTCCTAACCACTACACCAAACTGGCCTGTTGGTTTTTACTTCTGAAGTTGTTTCCTTTTATGAGGTATAATACCATTCAGGAAACTTGAAGCCCAGGCTGCCATTCGGAGAGCCTAAAGGCAAGCACTTAAGTAAAGGAGACACTGAAAGAACTTCTTACTTGTTGAAAATTTGGGTTGCTGCTGTATAAGCATCAAGGTGTGTTTAAGGGTCTCTTTAGGCACCTACATTCACACTAAATGTGAACTACTGCCTTACTGCTCACTGCAGCATTATTCTTCAATGCCTGGCTTTAACTGGTTAAACCTTTTTTTAAAAAGAGCTGTTATCTTAGTGATCACAAGGTCTTCAGAAGGATGCTTTTTGTTTGTGACTAAAAATAGAGTTTTGAAGGAATTTGAACAGGTATTTGTCAAGTGACATTTCAGTGTTATTAAAAACAAGAGGCCTAGTTGTAGACCTGTTTGATCGGTGTGCCTCATGATGATGAGTGCTTCTGTTGTTGTACAGGTACGAAAGACGTTCTTTACTTTAGCATTCTGTGACTTCTGTCGAAAGCTGCTTTTCCAGGGATTCCGCTGTCAGACTTGTGGATATAAATTTCACCAGCGCTGTAGTACAGAGGTGCCATTGATGTGTGTGAATTACGATCAGCTCGAGTAAGTAATCAGATGTGTCTTGTATTTTAATGCTTTGAGAGTGAAGCGGTAGGCTTTTGCAGCTGCAACAGCATTGGAGTGTCCCACGTTAACATAGCAACAGTGACGTTTCCATCTGTACAAAAGAGGAAGTAATTCCACCTGTGCTTCTTGCCTGATAAAGGTGCTCTCCTGCAACTTATCAAATGCAGAGGTTGTACCAGTATAGCACATCTCTACCTCTCTTGGAATTTTATGCAGGGCTAGCCTGATTTTCGTTCGTTCGTTCATTCATGGTTGGTTGATTGAATTTCTTCCACAGCCTCAGAACGTTTAAAGACTCCACCAAGCAGCTCAGCCTCAGGATCCACTGCTTAGCAGACTCTTTCTCCCCTTCTACTGAGGCCGCAGAAAGAGGGGTCTCTCCCCCAGTTTCAGAGGCGTCTATCAAAGCTTCCCAACAACCACCTTTACTACAGCCCATGGCTCACACCCACCCCTTTTCTAGAGCCCATTATATTTTTCCCACAGCGAGTTTTATTTCTAGTAAAAGAAATAGTACAATTTAATGCATATTTGCTTTTCCTGAACTCCTAGACAGGATGGAATATCAATTTGATTAATCAATAAGAATCTGCACATGGTTGATGCTTTAGGCAAGCATAATGTCTAGTGATACTTTGCTACATCGAGAAACAAAGTACTTCCCCAGCCTTACAAGAATCAAGCCCTTCTGAGCAGTGTACAAAGCAACTCTTTGGTCAAGTAATCCAAGTCACTGATTGTGTTCTCTCTCCTAGATATGAGTAATTGTCTTATGATGCTTTTTCTCTCGAGCACCTTCTAGTTGACCTGCTGTTCCTTTTCTCTGACTGTTGTGAAACTGTGTGTGTGGGGGGGGGATGGGTTGCCCAAGTCAACTTTCTCTTTGTTCTTGGCTCACAGCTTGCTGTTTGTCTCCAAGTTCTTCGAACACCACCCAATACCACAGGAGGAAACCTCCTTAGGAGAGACCACCCTGACGTCTGGATCATACCCCTCAGTGGCCCCCTCAGATTCTCCTGGGTATGATCTTAATTCTTACGGCTGTGTCACAATGTATTTTATCATTCTGAGAACGCTTCTGTGGATTAAAATATTGCTTTGCAGCCCTGCCCTGCCCAGCTCTGCTTCATTACCGGAATGAGGCAGTGCGTTGGGTCCTAAAACTTTGAGCGGCAGCATAGCCGATGCAAAACTGGAGCACAGGAAAATCAGCTCCAAAACAGTCCTCAGCCTTCTTGTGTTCTGAGGGCTCAGAGAGAATTTAATTCCTATCCCATCTGGGGCATATTTTTTTTTACTTACATTGTACTTTTTGCAGGCTATACATTTGTTATGATTGCTTCCGCCTGACCCCAACACCCATGAAGTATTTTTCAGGGGGACACGGAGGTGTCTCCAAAACCATCTAATCTGTGGTTTTGAATTTGAGTGCTCTATCCTTGTAACCTGAATAGCCCAATCTTGACATATCTTCTGCAGAAAATGACATCCTTTTTGCCAGGGCCTGTATCCTCTTATCTCCCAAATGACATTTGGCATACTAATCCTGGTTGTGCACCGATTTAGATAGCTCAGTCTCATCAGATCTTGGAAGCCGAGCAAGTTCAGCCCCAGAGTGGGAGACCTCCAATAAATACCATGCTCGTGACACGGAAGCTGGTAACGGCAGCATCTCTGAATGTCTCTTCCCCCTTGAAAACTTCAAGGGAGGTGGCATAAGTCAGCTCTGCCTTGACAGCACTTTTCAACACCACTTGCACCCCCAAGAGGAGGGAAGTATAGCCCCTCCCCCCCATAGACTGGACATCACCAGAAAATCCCCCCCTGTGGGGATGGCTATGGCGATGGCTGCTATTATAGGGTGTGGATGGGGGGGAGTGGGGAGGTTCATAGAGTGGTTTTTGCTGCCATTATGGTTTTATAGTTTTCTAGGTATTTTATGTGGGTTTTAAATTCTATTGTAAACCACCACGAGCCGGCAGGGTCCAGGAGTGGCGGTTAATAAATATAAACATAAATCAATAAAATAAATGAAAACAGGCTGTAGTCTACAGAAGGCTAGAGAGGGATGCACACAACCATCTTTTGTCATCTTTGCTCCGTTTTCTCAAAGGTGGCCGCAGAATGGGTTGGGTGCTTGCTTGAGCACTAGGCTTGGAATCATCCTCTCACTCACCTGTTGCTCGCTTCAGCTTATCATGGCTCTTCTCAAAAAGGACTTCCCTTTTATTCAGTGTGCCTTGGCCAGCCGCTCCCTCCCTCCCACATGCACCACTGGCGTGGTGGATGCAGCATTTGCACAGCTTGATATGGCAGAGTGACTGTTTTGTCCACCCCCAGATGTGGGTTCAGATACGTACCTCCAGATGTGATCCATTTTTATCCCACTGTGCAGTAGATTCCACCAATCACTACCTGGTGGGATTGCCTTCAAGCTGTTGTCTGATGGGGCCCGTATGCACAGGTCTCCAGGCCAGTCTTTTCGTAAGTGGGACAGTCATTGTTAAAAGCGTGGTCTTAAAAGTCCTAAAGTTCTTCCCTTCTGACGTTTCTTCTGTATAGCTCCATTAATAGAAAAGCAATTAAAATAGTCAGCCACGTGGCAGAAGAAACTGGGCTCCTGGTTGAACTCTTAGTGGCCTAAAAGACTGAAATGTTTGTTAAGCACTGGGAAGGAAAGACCTTATATCGATGAGTATGTTTGACATCGTTCTGTTGGTGCCCAAATCGGCACTCTTCATTTTAACAGCAGGAGAAATCTATTTAGCACATTAACCGAATTTCGCACTCCGAAGTTTGAGAGTAGCAACCCCAGAACTACTGTTCCTATCTGTTATGTTAAAAACCAGCCTTAGCTGGGCCTGCCTTCTTTGTGGACCTTAATTGGTGCCATGATGCAACGTGCCCTCGCTTGCCTCCCCAAATAATCACTAGAAACCAGGGAAATGGTTTGGGTGGAAGCCTCTTCCGTGGAGTCACAGGAGATCCCTGCAACCGTTAACCCTCCATTGTTATTTTAATGTGTTGATTTCCTTAGCCCAGCGATTCTCCCTAGTCCGTCTCCTTCAAAATCCATTCCAATACCCCAGCCATTCCGTCCAGCAGACGAAGACCATCGGAATCAGTTTGGTCAACGCGATCGCTCCTCATCTGCCCCCAACGTGCACATCAACACCATAGAACCTGTCAACATTGATGTAAGTTCGGCCTCAGCTTGGTCTTTATCATGAGGGTTAGCGGTTTCCCTTTCCTTGGTTGCATAAGTCGGGGGGGGGGGATGACAGCATCCTGCCTATCAAATCTGTTCTGTCGGCTTGTGCAGCACAGCCTTGCTTGGTTTTCTGGAGTCCCCACCCCCTTTCAAGGTTAGTGTGGTGGGGTGGGAAGGCAGGAGCAGTTCTTTCACCGTGAAGCCTCAGGACTGAAACTGAGCTGGCTCAGCCCAGTAAAACACCCGGATGCGGGAGTCATGGATGATGATGATGATGTCATCCGTTCAGTCGTGTCCGACCCTCAGCGATTCTATAGGAAAGTTTTCACCAATCGTTTCTGTCAATGACCGCCTCTTTTAGTTGGTTCAAGGTCATCCCTGTATCTGCTTTGATCGTGTCGAGCCAGTGGAGCCATGTATAGCCTTCTTCAAAATGTATATGAGCTTCTGTTTCTTTTTCATAGAGTCCAGGGGGAATCTCCTGGCTTTCTCGGGTGCCACCCCACAATGTTCCCAGAAACTGAGTTAACTGTACCATCTCTATTTTGCTTGATAGCTCTCTGTTATTTAAAAGTCCAGTAATGGAAACTGGCCCATAAGCTAACATCTCTCTCAGCTAAATAATATTGCTATGGGACGTTTATTTTCCTTGTACTTCCAATTGGAATCTTAATTTCATCACCACCATGACCACCACCTCTGCTTTTTGAGAATAATGTTTTTGGCAGTATTGGATAGTGCAGGACTTAACCCAAACATGATTCACCTTATCCTTATTTGATCATGCCCTTAGCTTGTCAAGCTGACCCTGTAGGCTCACAGGTCCTGAGAAACTGGCAGCAAAGAGTTTTGTATCTCACAAAGCCTGCTGCCTGCATGTAATTCTTAACTGAACAAAAACCACTCTTGTATTTATCCTCTGTTGAAATACTGACCAGTCGTGCAAGCAATGCATGAATAAGATGCATACAGTTTTGTTTTTGGTTTGTAGGAATTCATGAGAGATCAAGGGCTGCGAGGAGAGGGAGGTAAGTGACTTTGTTCTCTTTGTGTACAGAATTCAGCGCTTCCCGTCCCACCCCAATAAAATACAGACACAGAGAGAAATGTAAACAGAGCAGTGAAATGTAGCGGCCCTTGCTTGTCCGTGACATTTTGCATTTGTCCTATCACTTTCAGCAGCTCGTGTTTCATTACAAGGGCTTGCAGGAGGGAAGGGTGGAGAATATCATGCAAAGTGGTAGCCAGTGTTCTTTTTAACAGACAAGACACCTCCTGGAGGTAATAGACCTTCAGTTTTATCTCCCCTTTGGTCCTAAAAAGCCAGAACACATCACCATACTGCTCTGACGCACGTCATGGACTCCTTTTTTGGGTCTGTCAGCCAATGAGCCCTGGAAAGATCTGCTTCTCGTTGTTCTTATAACGTTGGGGCACTCCAAGGAAATCCCTCTGGTATTCAAAGCCATGACAATTGGAGGCTTAATGCGTGTTACTTCTGAGAAAGAAGTGGGCATTCCAAGCTACTCACGATTTCATATGACACCCATCCCCTTCTCCATAGTGACGCATTCGCCAGCCCTTCCTTGGTGTTTTTAGGTGTGGGTGGGTGGCGTACCGGACATTCCCGTGGGCTAAAAATCAGCTTTGACGCGACAGCTTGTGAATGTGTTGTGCTCTTAGCGGTGATGAACTTTGGTAGTGAGGTGCAGGCTATATGCTCATTTTCTTTATTTCCACCACATGATACACCTGCCCATGGCTGTTGCTACTGCTGCAAGATCCGTTCAGGTTAGACCCCCCCCTCCAATGCTAGCTGGCTGCCAGGCACCATGAAAGCTTTGACTTGGCTCTTCATCACTTGGGACCTGCCTAGGATTTCCCCCATGCAATGCAGGAAAGCATGCCTTAATCAGCTGCCCTTCTTGCTTTCCATGGCTTCCTTTAAAAACAAAAATCATTTGCAATTCAGGGCTTCAGTAACGTCGATGACTTCGCTGTCCCGTACCTTGTTTCATTTTAGCCATAATTTTTAATTTCCCACCCCACCCTGTTAACGTCTTAACAAGCTGGCTACTACTTTGCAGGCTTAAGATCTACAGCCCCAGCGTGCAACCAGAAACCAACCCCCCCCCCCCTCCCACAGTTAATATGTTGCCCATTTTAACTCTTGTATGTCTGGGGAGCTGTGGTTTTTTTGAACGGTTTTGCTCATTCTGTCCCAACATTTAAATGTTGTGTACTTTTGTGTCAGTTTACAACTCTGGTCCATAAGCTCTGTGCTGAGCACCCGATAATATTCCCACTCACTTAAAAGTGTTTTATCTCTTAAGAAAAGTGGGAATGAGGGGGGGGGAGGGCCCCTCCCCTGGAAGGTCAGAAACTTATCTGTGCCTAGGAGTCGAAGCATCTTTAGTTATGTCCCATGACTTTCATTTCTTCTGTGTGTCTGTCTTCCTGTCTCTGCCTGCCCGTCTCTTTCTCTCTAACAGCCCCTATGAACCAGCTGATGCGCTGCCTTCGGAAATACCAATCCCGGACTCCCAGTCCCCTCCTCCATTCTGTCCCCAGTGAGATAGTGTTTGATTTTGAGCCTGGCCCAGTTTTCAGAGGTAGTTGGGCTCTTCTTTCTTGTTTTCACCCAAATCAAACTAAATAAAACCACAGATGCTGTTTGTGCTTCACCCTCACAGCGTGTGTATGTAAGTGTGTGTGTTTTATCAAGACACTGCCATTTTTTTTCCTTTCTCTCTCTCTCTCTTTTTTTCTTTCTTTTTTTTTCTTTGCTTGGCCTGGCTGGAATGCTTTGAGCGTGCTTCTCACCCATTTTCACTCTCTCGCCGTTATTAAACCCGCATATCATTCCGTGTTGGGCATCTGTCATGAGGCTCCTAGAGCGACACGTTGTTGTACAGCCAAGGTTTCCGTGCTGCCTTTGTTTTTTAAAAGTGTCACGCTTGTCCAAGGGGGTCTTGGCCGCAGTGAAAGCAAGAGTAGGAGATGGAGTCTGCACATCCTTAATAGCTATGCCGGGTGTTAAGTGCTCCAGGGGGGTTTCCATGTGGTTAGGACTGCCAGCTTACCATGGGCAGGGGGTGGGGTGGGGAATCTTTGGAGGTTTGTAAACAGAGGCTGGATAGCCATCTGACAGAGAGGCTGATTCTGTGAAGGCTCAAGGGGGTGGCAGGTTACAGTGGATGAGTGATAGGGTTGTGAGTGTCCTATATAGTGCAGGGGGTTGGACTGGATGACCCAGGAGGTCCCTTCCAACTCAATGATTCTATGGATGTTCAGGCTGATCTGCAGTGATCAACTGGCTGAAACATTTCATAGCACAGGGATAGGAATCCTCACCTGCCTTGGGAAGCAAATCAGTGTGCCGCTTAAAAGTCACAGGAGCAAAAAGCCAGTACAGAAATTGCCTATTCCACTGGGCATTCCAGCAGAACTACGTCGTGTGTTCTGTCGGGCATGATCCGTGCCAAATTTCCTTGCCTGTCAGTGTTAACTTAATGCTGATACGTTTCCTAACATCCCCCCCCCACCTTCTGTCTGACTGCTGCTGCAAAGTACGAACCGTTCCACTGGCAACTTTATTTACATGGTTAATGACTTGCTATACAGTTTATCTCAGTGGCTGAGCCGTAGAGGCCAGTGGTCTGCATGCTAATGGAGCTTCTTGCAGTGCTCCAAAGGCTTGAACTGAAGCCAAGATCAAGTTTGTTTACTAACACGCAAGATTTTTTCCACTTTGGCTTATTAGCACTGTGGATCTGTGGGGGTTAGTACACAAATTATCTTAATGTTTAAAAAAAACCCCCAAAACCTAAAGGCTACCATAGATAAGTGAACTTTCAAGTCATGTTGTGAAGTGGGCTAAGCCAGGGGTAGTCAACCTGTGGTCCTCCAGATGTTCATGGATTACAATTCCCATGAGCCCCTGCCAGCAAAGGCTTCAGCGTGAACTGGTGACAATGGAGGAAGCAGGGCTTCTAATAAATTAATGAGAGCGTTGGCCTACAGTGCTCTTGTTGCATTATTACTGAGCTCAGCAGTAAGTTGGCAGCCCAGTATTCTCCTGCTGATTTTCGAAGAAGGTTGCTGCACTGTCAACAACAAATGCAATATACGATTTCCCTGCTGAAAGGGTTAGAACACTAACTTAAGCTAGCCCTCAGCCAGCCACCATTTTGTGTGAGCTGTGTCTTTCAGTCCTTTGATGCATCCAGATTTTTTCAACGTAGCATTTGAAACCCTCACAGAGTGTTATCTGGAAATGCTGAAATGGGAGGAAGTTTTCAGTCCTGGCCTCAGCCTGGTGGAACTCTCTGCCCAATGAGATCAGGGCCCTGCGAGACCTCAATCATTCCCGCAGGCACTACGAGCCAGAGCTGTTCCAGCAGACCTGTGTTTGAGGCCAGGGATAATATCAAGAAGATACTGGCCTCCCTGTTTGGACGTCCAACCTCAGGCAATGGTACAAGAGAGGCAGCTTGGTGTAGTCGTTAGGAGTGCAGGCTTCTAATCTGGTGAGCCGGATTTGACTCTGTGCTCTCCCACATGCAGCCAGCTGGGTGACCTTGGGCTCACCACAGCACTGAGAAAGCTGTTCTGACAGAGCAGTAATATCGGCTTTGTCAGCCTCACCTACCTCACAGGGTGTCTGCTGTGGGGAGAGGAAAGGAAAGGTGATTGTAAGCCACTTTGAGACTCCTTCGGGTAGAGAAAAGACCCAACTCTTCTTATTCCAGTTCAGTTCAGTAATCCATTTAATGCCCTATCTAAAAAGAGGGGAGGCCATAGATTTTATAATTCGGTTGGTGGTATTTCAAAACTATATCTAACTCTTGTGTATTTTAACCTGTCGCAAGTCTCCACGAGCCCCTTGTGGGGAAACCTAAAGATGAATAAACAAATGTAGACTCCCAAGTTGTAGGAAGTTGGGAAGACTGGATTGCTGAGGTTACCAAGACCGGCCCAGGGCTTCACTGTAGAAGCCAAAGGAGCTGGGCTTCCCTCCTGCTTAGTATGATCCAGCAGTGGCATTCTCGTGAGGAAGTGCCAAAGACCCCTTGGCAGCTGAAATCAGACAGAAAGAAACTGAGTGACCGCTGAAACCATGGGTGCCAATGTGAACCCTTTAGGAGCAAGCAGAGTGCCTCAGACAGAGGCTGTCTGTGTCCCATCGAAGGTGTAGGAGACATAAAGAGCTCCACATCTTCCAAGCAGGTCTTTTTGCACAAGGGAATCCTGGACATTCTACCCCCCCCCCCCCCACCAACCATCTCTGAGCTGCAAATCTGAACTGTTGCTATTCCAGCTTCTACATTTTTGGGCTTGTAACCTCATGTCGTTCCTGTCTCGTGAACAGCACCCCTGTTTAACACAGCCTCTGCTTTCTCAAAGGTTTTGGCGGTTGAGGTAATACTAGAAAGCTTCTCCCGGTTGCTTTTTGCTTTTACGGCAACCCAGGACTCCTCAATGAAGCCGAGGAGCATGCAGCGTCCCATTTCGCTGCGAATAATTTCTCTGAAATGTGACGGCATCCTGGGCCAAAAGACAAGAGTGGCATCTCTTGTTTCCATATGCTGCCTGCAAAATCCTTTTCCCCCCACAGAGTTTAAAAGGCAGCAGCTGGAATTAGATCCTTTTGTTATAGTAGCACCAAAAAACTACATCGGCCAAGGCCTGTTTTGGGAATTTATCTCTTTGTATTATTGATAGTTTTATTGATACAGCTTTGAGAGTGGTTTGCCAGGCAGCATTGGCAGCGGCTGACCAAGGGAAAAAAAATACACGCACACATACAACCCCCCGGCCTCCACAGAACTAGCTTGCGGGTTCTTCGGATCCTGGCTTATTTTTTGTGCTGTTTTTAAATCAGAGCTCAAGTCCGAGTTAGCGTGCCCCCGTTTTGTCAGAACACTGTAGGGGCAGTGACAGCTAAATTAATTGCATTGGCTTCCTTTTTTTCCTGCTCAGAGAGACAGTGGTTACAGGCAAGTGGTTAAGTGTGCAGAAGTCGCATTGGTTTCAGTGGGTTTGGAGCCTGCTTGGCTTCCTCTGCAGGGTGCCCAGTGTCCTTTCAGGAATTCAAGGAACTAGTGGAGGTTGCATAGTGTGCAGTGATGGGTTGGTGCTTTTTGACTTTCTCTGTCATCCCATGAACGAAAAGCGCAATCCTAACCTCACATACGTCAGTAGAGAACTCATGATACAAATAAGTGTGTTAGGGCTGCACCAGAAGTATGCGTTTTAAATGCACTTTTAAATGAATGTTGACATCGTTAGATGCTTATAAGTTTGGAAATAGAATATCTTGAAGCCATAAGCTCTGCTTTTAGTATTGTCTGAAGCCCAGTTGTGTTTTGGTTTCTTCCTTTCTTTTAAATCTCGATGGTAGGTTCAACCACAGGTCTTTCTGCTACGCCGCCTGCTTCGCTACCCGGATCTCTCACCAATGTGAAAGCATTACAGAAATCCCCAGGCCCTCAACGAGAGAGGAAATCCTCCTCATCTTCGGAAGATCGGACTCGGATGGTAAGATCAAGCTTCATTATTGTTTAATAACATTTAGAGGCCCAGTGCAGATGTTAATCCTGGCCTGAGCCGCTAGTTTTGCCTAGATCAGGGGTAGTCAAACTGCGGCCCACCAGATGTCAATGGACTACAATTCCCTTGATAAGGATTTAGGGAGTGTCTCCCCTGCCCCCCGGTGTTAGTTTGTTGAAAACCATTGATGTTCTCATCCTTAGTTTTCAACCTGGTTTGGTACCTGTTCATTTGCTGGCAGGGACTCATGGGAATTGTAGTCCATGGACATCTGGAGGGCCACAGTTTGACTATCCCTGACCTAGATGACCAGGAGCACCCTGCCAGTTCATGCAGTTCTTCCCACCTCCCTCTTGCATGCCTGAATTCCCTCCCACATACACACAGCCTTTCATTTTGGAGACAGTTGTGTTTGTAGACAGCAGCTTGGAGCTAACCATGGTTAGCACATCCATGGTTAGCACATGGTTGGAGCTAACCATGGTTAGCACATCCCAGCGCAAATGTAAGGCTCACTACACGAGGAGAAAGTACACGGCAGGCCACATCAGACGTCACCATAAGCTCCAAATGAACTCTGATTCAGCCTAAATGACTGCTTGTTGCCATGCTCCTGCATCCTCCTCCTCCTACATCCTTGCTGTACAATGTCCCAGTTCTATCAAACCAGTACACCATGGATGCCGAGGTGCCTCGGTGAATCAGAATTGCTTTCTCCACACAAGCCAGGGTTCAGTTTAACTCCCGCTGAGAAAGAACGAGTGAGAGGCGCATGAGAAACTGCAGCCCGCTGTGTCCACACCTGTTGCTTAATCGCAGCTTGTTGTGACATCAGGATGTGGCTGCAATCTTCGTTAAGGCCCATTATGCGCGGAGTGGAAAGTCTGCATTCGGGGTGGAATGGCGGTGGCTAAAATCACCAATTATGCACGCCGTAGGCGGCAACCGGGCGCAGAGTCAAAGTATGCCGCCGAAAAAGCCGCGTTAGCGAGATGCGGAAGAAAGTGGAGCTTCCCGGGACCAGGGTGCAACCAGAAGCAGCTCTGGAGTATCCGCGTGCATAATCGGATGCTCTGGGTTTTGCTGCCGTTGCGTTCCGTCCCGTGCGTAAGTGGTTCGCTTAGCTTCTTCCTCCTCCTCGTTCTCCATGCCACCATTTCAGCGGCCATGCATAACAGGCCAAAGAGAAGATGTGCTTATGATTGCCTCACTAATCCTGCGTTCCTTTGCAGAAAACCCTTGGCCGACGAGACTCGAGTGACGACTGGGAGATACCAGATGGCCAGATCACAGTTGGACAAAGGATAGGCTCTGGGTCTTTTGGGACAGTCTATAAAGGAAAGTGGCATGGTATGTGCCTATGCACCCAAATGTATTTTCTTTGAAGTGTAAGAGGCAGTGTTTTAAGAATTATGTTTTTCCCTAGTGTTTTGGGGTTTTTTTGAGCTGTAGACAGCATGTGATATCAGAGCCATGGCAAATTAAGCAGATGTCTGATATTAGTCAGTGACTTAAGAGACTTAATTCTAGGCTAAGTATGCCAAAGTCTGTGCTAGGTATAAACAGCATCAAGAAGTTCCCGTGTAATGGTCAACCATGAACGTGAAAATTATAGATTTAACTAGGAAGCTGTAATAAATTTTCTGAAATTAAAATTCAGAACAAAGTTGCTTGAAGAGTCTTGACTTTTATGGGAGAAATATGCATACATTTCTATCAAGAGCTTCCCCAGTGCAAAGAATAATCACTAAAGACCATAATAATCACTAAAGTCTATGCACTGACATTCAGTGTGGTCATCACCCCAATTTAAACTCGTATTCTTGATGACCCAGGATCTTCAGAGGCCCAGAACACAGGTTCTTTTGCGATCAGATGAGTCAGATTTATAATTTTCAAGTTTATTGTTGACCGTTACATAGGAGCTTCTTGTTCTTTTTATACCTGGAACTGTATGCTCCTTTAATTTCACTGAAGGTTTGTATTAGAGCATCTTTCAGAGTAAAATGCAAGGGTCCACAAATTGTGCTCAAGCTTAGTAGCCAGCCTTATTTTCTACTAGCCAGCAGAAAAATTCGGTCCTGTCACAATATAAACAAAATTGATGCACTTATTGAACCTACATTGTATCTATCTTATGGCTTTCACGTTCCCTGTAAACAGCCCCGAGCTGCAAGGGAAGGGTGATATATAAATTGAACGAACGAACAATGAATGAATGAGCAAATGAATGAAATCACCACCACCCTCCCCAGCAGGCACATCTCTAGAACTTCAGCAAAGCATAATGGTGGGAATCTAAAGAACATGTTTTCCTTGTTCAGCACATCCAGAAAGACTCTGGCTGTATGTTCTTGAACTTTTGTTGGCCCACTCACGCCATGTGTCAAATGACTTCTGAAACTGAGGAGATGCTGAAAAACCAATTTGTGTATAGCATGAGAGTGACATTCAGAGGAGAAAAATCTACATCTTGGTGGGCGTGCTCAAGCCCTGCGGTTGCACCTACAGTGTTGCTTTGGACGCTGGTCTGTGTATGTTGTGCATTGAGATTTTATCAAACACTTGCACACTGCACTGCACACAAATGGTTTAGCCTAACTTCCATATTGCACTGTTGTATACTAGCAGTATTGTATGACTTAACGGGTGAACTTTTGTGGGGAGTCAGTGTGGTGTAGTGATAAGAACGTGCTGATCCCTGTGCTGCCATGGAGCTGATTGGGTGACCGTGGACCAATCACATTCAGTCTCACCTGTCTCAAAGGGTTGTTGGGAGGGTAAGCAAGGACATGAGAGGGTAAGCAAGGACAATGCTGTCTTGAGGACAAGGATGAAAAACAAAAAACCTGTGCTTTCTTTGATCAGTTGAGCAGTATGTATACAGCTGTGTTTTTCTTTTTTTCGGATTGCTTTTGAAGGTGATGTGGCAGTGAAAATGTTGAATGTTACAGCCCCCACCCCTCAGCAGTTACAGGCCTTTAAAAATGAAGTAGGAGTGCTCAGGTAAGATTGTATGAATTGGGTGTTACTGACATACAGCTACAACTTAATTGCAGAAGCTGTTGATTTCAAGCTTCCCCCCCAGAACGTTGTCTCTTCCAGTTATTCTACTGAAAAGTGGCTTGTGTTTTCCTGTTGTGATTGTGCTGCGACGGTTCTTATCCATATAGGTTTTCCTATGCAGCAAGTGAACACTGGGGAACACTATATAGTCACCTCCCTCCCCACACACAAACCCTTTAAAGGAAGAATGCAAAATCTATTCGGCACCATGCTCACCACTGCCTCTGCCTTCACTGCCTCTGACTTCCTCTCACACATCCTCATTACTGGCACAAATCTCACACTGTCTTTGCCTTCACTGACCCGATCCTGTCCTAGCCTGCCCTTTTTATTCATCCCTTAACATCCTCTTCAGCACTGGCCGGTTTCGTGTCCCTTGTGAGCACTCTCAGGCGGTCCCTGGCAATTCCCCTGGTCCTGTTTCAGTAGAACGCATTACCCTCTCGGGTTGCGCCTGTTCACCAGAATCCTTCAGTGCTCTTAAATCCTTCCCTTGTTCCTGCAGGAAAACACGGCATGTCAATATATTACTTTTCATGGGTTATTCAACCAAACCACAGTTGGCTATAGTTACACAGTGGTGTGAAGG
Source organism: Paroedura picta (assembly GCF_049243985.1). Taxonomy (NCBI): domain Eukaryota; kingdom Metazoa; phylum Chordata; class Lepidosauria; order Squamata; family Gekkonidae; genus Paroedura; species Paroedura picta. The sequence continues at coordinate 109,069,720 of NC_135373.1, read as the reverse complement.
TTCCAGCCTTTATCACCATCTGCACATCATCGAGACCAAATTTGAGATGATCAAGCTGATCGACATTGCACGGCAAACGGCACAAGGCATGGAGTAAGTGTCTCAGGAGCTATTGGTTGGGCGGGGTGGGGGAGGAGGGACGACTTTGCGGTGGTTCTTGACACTGGCCTCTCTGACATGTATGGTGTTAATTTGTCAACTTCCGTAATAGGCGTAGCCTTAGCAGGTGTGGGGAAATATTAAGTCAGTTTTGAAGGGGGGGGGGGGGAAACATGCTGCAAAATATAATTCTGGCTGCAGAGGGGAGCTTTTTGCCTTGCAGTCTGGCTGCAATTGCATACCCAGAGGTATCTCACCAAGCTTTGGAAAATCCGTGCAGAAATTTTATTTATTTAGAAAAGGCATATGATGCCTCTCCTGAGACTTGCTCAAGGCAGCTCACAAGGGTTGAGAGAATGCCATAAGAATGATCAATAAATAACCAATACATTGTCAAACCCAGAACCCTTCAATTAAAAGCCTGGTTAAAAAAATAAATGTTTGGCCTGTGCCTTAAAGGACAACTAGGCACCAGGCGAGCCTGAAGGGGAAGGGCATTCCAAGGACGTGCCACCACTGAAAAAGCCCTGTCTCTGTTTGCCACCCACCTCACCTCTGCAGGCGGAGGCACAGAGAGCAGGGCTTGGGAAGAGGATCATAACTGGCGGGCTGGACAATACGGGAGGAGGCGGTCCTTCAAGTATCTTGGCCCCAAGGTGTTTAGGGCCTTAAAGGTAAGTACTTTGAGCTGTGCCCTGGAAGTAGATGGGCTGCCAGTGCAGATTCTTTTCAGCACAGGGATGCTATGATCCCTGTATCCAGCCCCCAGCAAATGCAGAGTTGCTCCATTTCGGGCTACATGAAGTTTCCAGACAGTTTTCCTGGGTAGCCCCATATAGAATGCATTACAGTGGCCTAACACAGATCTGTTCACAGCATGGATTACTGTGCCCAGATTGCACTTTTAAAGGAATGGACATAGCTGGCATATCAGCCAAAGCAAGTGGAAGAGTCCCGAGCCACCAACTTGTAGCCTGGGATCCAACAGCACCTCCTCCCCCAAACTTGCTGGGGGAGTGTGACCACTTTCAGGACAAGGCTACTCCTCAATTGGTGAAGAACTTTGATCAACAGCAATATTCAGACTTGCTGGTATTGAAGGTCAGTTTATTGGCCCTCGTCCAGCTGTCCAGGGCTTCCACAGACTCCTCCTGAGTCAGCTGTTAAAAAGAAATAGAGCTGGGCGTTGTCTGCATATTTATGGTCCTTCGCTCCAAATCCCTGGACAGTCTTCCTCAGCACATTCATATAGGTGTTAAACATCACGGGGGAGAAGACAGACTTATGTGGGACTCCACAGTATAACTGCCTCAGGGCCAAGCAGCGACCATCCTCTCTCCCCCCCCCCCCCGTGCCACCTCTGGAATCAACTGACCAAGTAAGGTGGGAAACCTGAAGGCCCAGCCAATCTCTCCAAAAGGATATCACGGTGGATGGTATCCGAAGCTACCCAAAGACCCAGGAGGATCAAGCTGGGTGCCACTCCGGTCTCTTCTCTGGTGAAGATCATCAAGTTGAAGCAGCCAAGGCGGTTCCCATCCTGAAACCAAGCCTGAATCTGGATTAACTGGCATCTAAACAGTCCACCCCCTCCGAGACCCCCTGACGCCGTATTGCAGTGACTTGCTCAGGCACCTTGCCGAGAAGAGGAACGTTGCCACCATGCAGGAGGGGTTCTTGTTTTCTAGGTCAGTCGGGTCCAGAAATGCCTGTTCAGCCATCTGTTCCAAAGCAACTGGAATGACTCCCTCCTGCAGAGAGGTGTTTTATTTCCTCCCAGACCCACTTGGCCAACTCGGTCTGGCTCACTGCTGTCATCTGAAAACGGCCAAGGCTTGAGTCTAAATGCGTGGTGCGTTTTCTGCTTCTCAGCACCTTTTCTGCTTCATCACACCTCACCAGTAGATGTCTTTCAGTACAACCAGGACCAGACTGCATTCTCCAGCAGAATACTGAGATGAATTGAGTCAGTTATGGCCTCTCAAAGCACGGCGAATGAACGATTTTATTTGCCAACCACATTGTGAAAGAGACCCAGTAGACTCCTGTGTTTTTCAGGCCTTCACCTTTAGGATGCCCTGGAAGCTGTGAAGTCCTGTATTGCCCCGGGCGTTTTTCACCTATTAAAGCACTTTGGAAGCTAAATTATCCATTGGGGGGTTGCATTCCTTTTCATTTAAGCAGCGCCTTCATATAATCGCATTTTAATCTCTTGAAGTAAAAAAGCAAGTGAGATTATTGTCTCATTAGAAAAGGCTTTTAACTCAATGTAAAGGCAAAGGTGAGAGAGAGAGAAAGCAGGCAGTCTCAACAGACTCCTTTTATTGTGTCATCTCTGAGACCAGCCGGCAATCAGAAATGAGTTTTTGTAGACTTAGAAGTCAGCTGATGAATATCTTCAGCTTCTCTCTGGAGTCCAACATTGTCCTTATATCCCCAAGGAAAATACACCAATGGATCCCCCCCCCCCTTTGTTCCTGCCCTAAAACCTGTGTCTCCCAAAATGCTATATTTGAAGTTCATCTTTTAGAAATAACGAGACTGTAGATCAAATGATCGCCACCGCTTCTTCAAAACAGAATATTTGGTAACATAGAAAATGACAAAAAGGCCTGCCTGCAATACCCCTTCATAGTGTTAAAAATATCTTTGTTATTAAGTCTGATGATACCTTCTTTGAAAAACACAGTGCGGTGGAAGTGTCATGGTTGTCTCCTTGTGGGAAGGGCCTTCAAGTCGTAGCTGCCTTATGGAGGCCTGGTAGGGTTTTCAAGGCAGGCGACATTGAGGGGGCTTGCCATTGCCTGACCCTGAATTTACTGGGTTGCCCCCCAACCGAATCAGAGCCAGGGCCAGCCCTGCTTAGCTTCCGGGAGATTGTGAGGTCAAGGGCTCACCCCTGCATTGAAATATGCCCAATTGCAAAATGAAGTTGGACGTGAAAAAGCCAGTTAGAAAGCCTCTTCCTTAACAAAGTAATGTTGCACTGCCTGTTTAGAGCAGGGGTAGTCAAACTGCGGCCCTCCAGATGTCCATGGAATGCTGGCAGGGGGCTCCTGGGAATTGTAGTCCATGGACATCTGGAGGGCCGCAGTTTGACTACCCCTGGTTTAGAGTCTAAGCATAGGTTTCCTTGACAAAGTAACATTCTTCCATACGTTGCCTCAGCACCTTGCACACGAATGTATTTAAAGATGCTGTTTTGTTTATTTTTTTAAACTGTCGATTGCTGGAATGACCTTGCCCTAGCACTCTCTGGAGCTGGCTGCACATTGTGCTAGTTTGCAACCATCCGCCATTTTGTCTCAGCATATTGGCGATATGCATGACTAATTAGATGTATCTGGGCAACAGTAGTGGGAAATAATTTTTTGGCTCATTTCCCCCCAATCAAGATTAAACATCGGGGAGGAGGATTTTAGGGGAAGCTCACAAATCTTTCACTGGCACAAGTCGCACATCTACCACATTCCCCCTCTCACCTAACATGGCCTCCATGCTGTCCTTTGGATCGAGTGTGGCTGCAGACTAGTGCAGCTGTAACATCAGCCTGGTGAGTGCAGTCTTTCCGTTCCTAGAAGAAGAGCTGTTTTTTTTATACCCCGCTTTTCACTACCTAAAGAAGTCCCAAAGCGGCTTACAAAACACCTTGTCCTCCCTCTCCCCACACTGGGCACCCTTTAAGGTAGGTGGGATTGAGAAAACTCTGATAGAACTGCTCTGCGAGAACAGTTCTAACAGAACTGTGACTAGCTCAAGGGCACCCAGTTGGCTGTATGCAGAGGAGTGGGATATCAAACTCAGTTTGCCAGATTAGGGACCACCACTCTTATACGTCGAAGCTGCATATGTGGGTGAGTGTGCATGAAATGGTGGGTCAGCAGTGCATCACAAGATTAGAGGGACTGGATGCTGTCAAACTGCAAGTGTCACTTGGGCTAAGAAGTAGAAAGCCACTTTGAAAGTTAGCGTGACTTTGCAGTTCAGACTAGGCACCTGGACTTAAAACAGGTCTACTCAGAAGCCAGCTGGGTTGACTGCCGTGCCGTGCCCTTCCCAGTTAAGTGTGCATAAGCATGAAAGTGCTTTCAACGTCTCTGACCCTGAATGTGTGGGTCCTGTCCACTGCCTCCTCCCATGTGTTCCCTTTACGATTGCTGAGGGTCATCAGGCCAGATGACTCATCCACTAATATTCTCTTGTTTTCCAGTTACTTGCACGCAAAGTCCATCATCCACAGAGACCTCAAGAGTAATAGTATCCTTTTCTAGAAGACTGCCTTTGTTACTCTTCCTACCCCTTCCTCAGAAGCCTGGAAGCAATTCTCTGGTGTGCTGCATACGCAGTGGTTGTGTGTAATTTGCACCCAGTTCCAGCTTTGTTCACACATAAAACAGATCCCCATGTGTGACAGTTTGCTTCAAAACGTAACAAGGGATATGTGCTTGTGTTGCTCTCTATTGAAAATAATAAACCACATCTGCATTCTCATTAAATCTAGCAAACAGCATTCTCATTAAATCTAGCAAACAGTACATGCATGGGGCTCCTTTGCTGGATCCGGGTTAATGTGCTTTATAGAGAATGATGATGGCATCAAGACACAGGTAAACGTTGAATTGGCTCAAAGCAGATCCAGGCTCCATAGCTGTCCTTTGATATTATTCACAAGACACATTTTTCCGCTCCCTCTCAGACCAGCACCCGAGACGTCCAAAGCATTTACCACCTTCCTCGGGCTGGAAGGATTTCTGGATGTAGCTGCTTTAACGCAGCCTTTGCACCTGCTGGTAGGAAAGTTGTCCATATGCCTGCTTGGAATCCAGATGCAGCGATAGCGCTGGAACGTCGTCTGATGATCCAGGGCAGCTGACTGGCAGGCATTCCGCTGACAGCATTCATTCTGTCAAGGGATGGCTGTGGCTCTCGGTTTTTCCTTTACCCCTCTCCTCTTCAGATATATTTCTTCACGAAGACCTCACGGTAAAAATAGGTGACTTTGGCCTAGCAACAGTGAAGTCCCGGTGGAGTGGGTCTCATCAGTTTGAGCAGCTATCTGGATCAATTCTCTGGATGGTAAATAAAGGCTGAAAAGGCTCCTGCCAAAATACTTTTGCTGGCTTTGCAGCCAGATGTGTACCACCTGTCTGGGATTCAAGCTTATACCCTGGCTGGGTTTATCCTGAGCCTTGTTTGTGATCGACTGAAACAGTGTGTTGCACCTGAGCGTGCTGCTGGCCTTATATACACAGGAGGCCTTTGTTTGGGAAGCTTGTCTATGGAAAGTATTGGACATTTCCATCTTATTCCCACCCAGTCTGGGGTGTCTCATCTACCGCCTTTTACAGCAAGCTCTAGAAAGTGGAAGGAACATTCCCACCACTATAAATCTTTTATTGAAAGCAGTATGTCAATCTAAGCAACTTGGGAAGCTGTTGTATAACTTGGACTTGTATTAGAAGTATAGACGAGGGGTGTGCACAGGGCAACAAATTGTTACTTTTTGGATTCAGACCGAATCGATTCAGCTGAATCACCGGTGCGCATTCAGATGATTTGGATTCAGCCGAATCAGTTCAGTGCCATTAAAGTCAATGGGAAATTTTCCCTTTTCCACGATTCTGTGGCCTGGGGAAGGTGGTGGGTTGAGGTAGAGGCACCAGATTTGTAGTGTAGCTGCTAGAGCCTCTCCTTAAAAAGAACCCCCAAGTTTCAAAAAGATTGGACCAAGGGGTCCAATTCAGTGTCCCCCATCTGACCTTCATTGTTTCCTATGGTTGGGGGGGGGGAGGCAAGAACAGAGGGTCTTGCCCCCCCTCCCCCCCAGATAACAACGAAGGTTGGATTGGGACACCCCCTTTATGTGCTACTAGAATTGGACTCCCTGGTCCAATCTTTTTGAAACTTTGGGGTTCTTTTGAGGAGAGGTTTCAACAGTTATGCTGCAAATTTGTTGCCACTACCTTAAACCCCCACCCTATACCACAGAGCAGAGGACAAGGCAAAATTTCCCATTGACTTTAATGGCTGCTTGAGCTATAATGGAGCAGCCAAATTTGGAGCAGTACCAATTGAAAGTACAAGGATGAGTGATTTGGCTTGGATAAGGCCAGAAAAAAGCCCAGAATCAGCACTGTGTAGCCACAATAGAATGAGACCTTAGAACTGAGAAGGGTTCAGAGCTTGCATGAATTCTTGTGGAGGGGGAAGGATTCCATGGTTGTTCTTGGCAGTGCAAGGCATGGGAAAGCAGCCTGGTTTTGCTAGTGAGCAAGGGAGACCGTTCCTTTTCTCCATTGCAGGCCCCAGAGGTAATACGGATGCAGGATAAAAACCCATATAGCTTTCAGTCGGACGTATATGCATTCGGGATTGTTCTCTACGAGCTGATGACTGGGCAGTTACCGTATTCAAACATCAACAACAGGGACCAGGTAAGGCCAGCGTGACTTTCGGTAGACTTGGATTTTTCTGATAGTACTGAGTTGTGCTCTGGCATTCTCATCCGCATTGAGCCTTGGACAAGGCATATAGCCTCTGCCTCTTACGGCCTCAGCAGAATCATTAGATTAAAATGCCTCCCGTATGTTGCCTGGTGTGTGTACATCTATTTCGTTTAAACCCTGCCTGCCTGTCTTCGCGATGGGGCCCAGAGTAGTTTGTGTCATTCTCATCCCCTCCGTTTTATCCTCGCAACAATTGAGGTTGGGGAGGGAGGTTGTGAATGTGTGGCTGATCCGGGGGGGGGAGGGGGGGACGACCCTGTGTGGATCCCGATCTGCCTGAAAAGTCTTGCTTGCTTTAAACTGAGTTCCATCCTTCCACCCATCTCGCGACGTAAGATCCAGACCTTTCTGCTTGAATTTTGCTCCTTCCCCCTCTCTCACAAAGATCATTTTCATGGTGGGGCGAGGATACCTCTCTCCAGACCTCAGCAAAGTGCGCAGCAACTGTCCCAAAGCTATGAAGAGGCTCATGGCAGAGTGCTTGAAAAAGAAACGGGACGAAAGGCATCTCTTCCCACAGGTAAGGAGGACTGACCTTCGAGTGTGCAAGACCCAAGGGGGTTGGAGCACTTGGCCTAGACATGACAGCCCTCATTTTAGGACAGGAAGAAAGGGCTGGCAGATAGCAGCTGAAATGACTTCGTATTTCTGAGAAAAAATAAACCTCACTTTAGCTGAGTACGCAAGCATCTTGCTCGCCCATGTCGTTTTGTAGAGCAGGGTGGGGGTGGGGGATATGCGCTATTGAATCGGTTGGGAACAACAGAATTACGGTCTGTACCAAGACAGCTGGCAGCTCAGGGATTAGAGAAGCACTCTCGCCTGTGGTTTCTTCTGTGTAACTATCTAAGTGTGAGTGTGATTTGGTTAGAAAGACGAAGTCCTAGCAGCACTGGTCCTTGCTGCATCCATCTAGGGGAGTGATCTGTAGTCTTTGCAGACCTGAGACCCCCAACCCAAGATACCCCATGTCTGCCTCCCCCCCCCCATTCTCTTCCTACTCCTCCTTCCTGAGTGTTGCCTAGAGAAAATGAAACCTGTGGTCACGATGCAACTGAGCAGCCAAGGACCAGCGGACCAGGAGGTCTGTCCATGTGCTGATGGAAAGGACATCCTGCCTTACAGCACAGTTTCAGATGCACCAAAGCTTGTTTGAGAAGGGCAGGGTTCTACAAACACGTTCAGCCATTAAAACTTCGGGATTGCTTGGAATTTATTTGACATCATTGTTTTGGTGGCTCAATTGCAGTGTCGTCTTTCCCCTGCTTTAAGCAACAGTCTAATTTTTGCAGCTTCCCTCAGTTATGACTCTTTTTTTGGGGGGGGGGAGGGATACATGGACACAAACACACATGACACTGCTGAATCATACTGTGGATTCCTCAAGGCCAGGATTGTCGACTAAGTCTGGCAGCAGCTCTCCAGGTGTTCTTTTCCCTAACCCTCACCTGTAATCTGATCCTTTCAACTGGAGATGTCAGGGATTGAACCTGGCTGCATGTCAAGCGGATACTCGACCTCTGAGCCCTTGGGAGAGGTGCAGTGGGGGGAAACAAGGAGTCACATTTTCCTCTTCCCCGCTGTCACAGAGGAGGTGTAATTCCTAAAGATCAGCTTCTCCTAGCATGTCTTCCCCAGGCTTCCCAAGGGGATTTGCAAGCGGCCTGCTGCACACCTTTGGTATCTCCTAAGCCAGGATCAATCAGTTCCCTGTTTTGTGCCGTGCTCTCCTCACTCCGCAACACTAGGTGTTTCTTCTTTTCTCTTTGTCTCTAGATCCTCGCCTCCATTGAGCTGCTGGCCCGGTCGTTGCCAAAAATTCACCGCAGTGCATCTGAGCCCTCCTTGAACCGGGCTGGCTTCCAGACAGAGGATTTCAGTCTGTATGCTTGCGCTTCTCCAAAAACGCCCATTCAGGCAGGGGGATACGGTGCGTTTCCCGTACACTGAAAAAAAAAAAGAAGTTGAAAAGCATGCGCCTGCGTGTTGACGTGCCCCCCGTGCGTGCGCCTATGTCTCAGATTGCGACCAGCCTGTCTTCTCTTTCCCTTGTCCTTTTTCTGTTTGAAAGGTGCACTGGCTCCGTCAGGACTCTCTGAACGCCGAGATCCCCGTGTTCCCAGGACGGCATCTGTTGCTGGCAACGGATACCCTGGGGAATTTTTAATCACAAAAAGGGTTGAAAGAGGGGGGAGGTCATTGGAAAGGACACCCTCCCTCCCCCCACATTCCCGTCCGGGTCCTAGGTCAAGTTTCTTTTGAGCCATCTTTGCTACATTGATGAATTTTGGTTTTTCGATGGCTCGGTAGCTGGCTGCCTTTTAGTCTGTCTGCTTCCGTGTGTGTGTGTGTGTGCGCATGTGTGTGTCATTTTCACGCCGTGGCAACCATTCTGGCTCTTCCGTCAGCAGCGTCTCTGAGGATGCTTGAAGATGAGGCGAAAGAGCTTAGGGCCGAGAAGAGCTACACATGTTCAGCTGAGCAAAGAGGAACGGTCTGTGCAGAAAGCGCAGACTTGGCCAGCAAGCAGCTTGCTTTTTCAGCTCCCTGTGCGTGGGGAAGAGAGCGTTTCCTTGGAGCTAGGAAAAACCTTCTCCAGTTGGTTGGGGCCATTGTTGTTGTTTTGTTGTTGTTGTTGTTTTTGCCTAAGAGTTCTGTCATGTTCTTGCTTCAAGCCTTTTTCTCTTCGAAAGAATCGCTGGATATCTGGCTTTGCACCAGCCTACTGCAGGCCCGTTCATCAGCATCCCCTCGACCAAGCAGGCTAGGAGGGGGAGACTTTCAGACCAAAACTGTCCTGTCTTATAGAGCCAGAAGCACAGCTGCTGTGCATTAAAACCGTGATGCCCATAATGGGGAAAACAGTCTTGTTAAAAGCAAAGTGGTAAACTTTAGAAGTTGTTTAAAGGTGGGAAAGTAAATATTCCACTGCTTTCGTTTTTTAAAAGCAAGCCACGCCTTGCTGCTGTTGCTCGACTTCTGCGTGGGTTAATGTTTGTTTTGAAGTCTCCTTTCTGTGGAGAGAAAAGTTTTCTGTATATAGAATTTATCCATTTTGGGTACTTGATTTCCGCAAGGGCAGTCTTGAAGTTGAGAGTCCCGACAGGGTCCTTCCATTTGTGTTCCCCTTTTCCCCTCTGTCAAAGTGTTTGCCTTGTGGAAGGAAGCCACAGCATTGTCCTTTCTTGCTTTGAGTCCCATTGACTTCCAGTGACGGGAATTGAAAGCCTGTCTTCCGTCAGCATGGAGCTCTCTCCCCCTCTCTGCTTCGATGGCTTATTTTGCAATTCTGGGTATCTTTTAAACCAGGGGTAGTCAAACCGCGGCCCTCCAGATGTCCGTGGGCTACAATTCCCATGAGCCCCTGCCAGCATTTGCTGGCAGGGGCTCATGGGAATTGTAGTCCACGGACATCTGGAGGGCCGCAGTTTGACTATCCGGTTCCCCAACGGCTGGTTCCTGACAGTTAGCGACAGGTGAGTCTTGGAAAGGCCAAGGAGTATCTAGTTTGGCTCATTTGAAGAAGCTTCCAGCGCTGCCGATGCCACATTTATTATTCAGCAGGCAGAAGTGGGAGCGTTTTCTTGGAAAGCAGCACGCTGATGAAGGAGGGACTTTGAAAGCAGCCGCTAGTATCTGATCGGCTGCCTCCCTAGCAGTAATTCAGGCTTCCCCGAGGGGACGGTGGCAGCTTGCGAAGACTGATGTTTGCCACCGTCATTCTGATGGTGGCCAAGCTTTGAGCTGAGCTTGACCCGAGGCAGAGCTTGAAGCATCAGGTCGAGCAGGGGGAGAAACAGTGTGCTACTTTCATGTTGAAACAGGCCAGTTATAATCGGCGAGCGAGAAGAGGAGGGACGGAGTCCCTGTCTCCCCAAGCTACTTCAAACCTTCTGGACAGCAGCAAAGCATGAGGCCGGGCCCTGGAAGAGTGCTGCAGATTGTTGGTCAAGGGGGAGAGAGATCTGATGCTGCAGGGGAGGCGCAAGGACCGCTGCTTCCACAATAAGCCAGTCCGTGACCACTCAAGGGACTTGCGCTGACTTCATTGCCTGCACCAGGGACTGTTAGCTGCTTAGCAGCTGCGCACTTGCATGTGGCTGAGGTTGCGGCCCCATTAGTTAAGCGCGCTTGGTTCCCCTCCATCTCAGTGGTCCTGACTTCACGTCTCCGGCTGCTTTACAAGCCACTTTTGATTTTGCATAAAGGCCAGCTCTTATGCAGAAAGCTCCAGCTATCCCATGACTGGGTGTGCAGCCCTTGCAGAGTGGCTCTTGAAGCGGCAGCCAGGTTTGATTCTCCCCTCCTCCTCCTCCCCATGCAGCCAACTGCCATGGCCTTGGGCTAGTCAAAGTCCTGTTAGATCTGTTCTCGCAGAGTAATTCTGCCAGAGCTTTCTCAGTGCCACCTACATCACAGGGCATCTATTGTTGGGAGAGGAAGGGAAGGTGATGGTATACCACTTTGGGATCCCTTTGGGGAGTCGAAAGTGGGGTATAAAAAACCAACTCTTCTTCTTTTGAAGCCCCCTGGTCGAATGATCAGATATGCTGGTTCTGAGTAATTTTTGTGTGTGTGGCTGTTGAAGCTGCCTCTGCCTCATTATGTCACATTTCTGTTGTTTGCATTGCAGCCTCAGATCAGGATACCACTGAATTCAAATGGGGTGTCGGCCATCTTTGCCTCTCATTTTTCTTTTTTTGCTTTCGTGGCTTGGAAGGGTAGAAAAAGGATGCACATGCTGCTCTTCTTGGCTACAAAGGTTGCCGTTTAGAGGAAAACTGTAGTCCTGCATCTGCCCATGTTGATTCATTTTTTATCTCCACAGTCCTTAGGAAGAAACAGTCAGGCAGTCTAGAGCAGGGGTAGTCAACCTGTGGTCCTCCAGATGTCCATGGACTACAATTCCCATGAGCCCCTGCCAGCGTTTGCTGGCAGGGGCTCATGGGAATTGTAGTCCATGGACATCTGGAGGACCACAGGTTGACTACCCCTGGTCTAGAGGAGCAATGGAGAGAGCAAACCCTTGCTTAGAAAATCAGTCTTTAGTCAACAGGCTATAAGAATGGACCAAAGGGGGACAGGGACATATTTTGACTGGGATCAGGCAAAAATGACTTTTTCATAAAGCTTTTTCCAAAGCATAACCTTTAGATTTTTAAATAAAACATATAGTATCATGTAATATTAATACAATTCGTGAATCGTGAAGCTGTTGGCTTACCTGAGGAGCTGCTACGATAAAAGAGTGTAGGGGTTCTGTGGAATGACTTGGAGAAATATTAACTGTTACGGTGCTGTTTTGTGTACGGTTGGTAGGGGACGGCTGAGTCACAATGATGAACAGGACTTCGATCCCCCCTTTTCTGGGGCCCAAGTCACTAGCGAGCCTGCTCTCCATCTCACGGGTGCCGTCTCTTCTGAGAAGCCCCACTAACTTCATAGCCCGGCAGTAAGTTGCAGCTCCCTCTGTTCTCGGCTCTTCCGCCACCAGTTGAAACGTTGAGAATTCGGCAAGGAGGCAAACAGAGCAGTCAGCCTCCCTCTTGTAAATCTCTCGTGCTGGGCCCTTCAAGCAGCTGTTGCGGTTGTGTCAGGTCCTCCTTCTTCTCAGTAAGATGAAACAAGAAAAACAGAAGAGCTGCGCTCTTTAAGATGTGGCTTTCCTATAACCTATTAATACCAAAGAACTCTCCTTACTGCGTCCTTCTAATATTCTTCCAGGTGAGGGGGCAGAGCTTGCTTTTTGGAACCCTCCTTTCGCTTAGAGATTGTATGAATAACTGTTGTGTTCCGCCTCTGAAGATAAGGGCCGCCTTATCCGTTCACTTATTAACCGTTGCTTCCCATCCCCGTAACATCTGCATCCAGCGTCTCGTGTCAGGTTTTATAACTGGGTAACGTTTTCTGTCTTGCTTGATGAATAAAAGCCAACTTCTTAAACCTGGCTCTTGTCCTCCCTCTACAGGCGAATTTGCAGCGTTCAAGTAGCCACAGCAGCATTGGCACCAAAATCCACTCTGGTTTGTGTTTGGTTTTTTTTTTTTTTAAAGGCCTTGTGTTCCTACACTTCCTTTTTGTAATATTTTAGACTCCGTCCTGCCCTTCCAAACAAAGCAATTAAGAGGGAGAGGGGGAGACCCACATGCTTAAAGCAAAGTAGACTGGAGCTGCTCGTTCTGCCTATGATTCGAGCGGCGGCACCAGGGTCCCCTTTTTTTTTTTAAGAACCAGAATTTCCCTGCTGCCTGTGTGTTCCCCTCCAACCCAAACACCATGTGCATTTGGAGATGCGCCCCCGTTTCCCGCCGTGGCTGCCTGTACCGTTGGCATCATTCCCAGGAGAGAGGAGAGGGCCGCGCTTTGACTTTTCGGTGCTCTGGCATGATGAGATGGGACCTCCTGCTGCAGCGTAGGCTTGGGATGGTCTGCTGGCCAGCTTTCTCCCTTTCACAACGAATCATCAGAGGCCGTGATTGTCTGATGAGGCAGAGCTAATCCAAAACAATCCAGTCATCCTCCGGGTCTGATTTGTTTTATACTTTTGTGTTGTTGTTGTTGTTTTTCCTGGTGTGCTTTACTGATCCTCGGGATAAGTGCAGTCTCCCCTTTTCGAAGGAAATGCAAACATCACCGCCTCTTATGAAGCCAGTAATTTGACCGCCATGGCCTATCCGAAAGAGATTTGCATGCTGGGAGTCTGAAAAAATGGGTAATTGGGAGGAAAAGCGGACGCTGCACATCTCCCTTTCCAGAATTGCTTTTTATCTTCTGTTCAGAGCCATCCGTTCCCCCTCTTTCCTTTTGCAAGCTCTCCAGAATGGGTTGGGAAGTGCTTCTCGTCGGTCCAGCAACGAAGGTTTTGCAAAATTGTAGCGAACTTCTACATGTCCGGTTCCTATCCATTTTGTGTCGGTATCCTATGATTCTGTGTTTGTCTCTCTTTAAATTTTTCAGCGGTGCCCTTGCCGGCACCTGGACTCTGTAGAACTTCTAATGCAGACTATGAATAAATAAGTGTACCTATTTTAGAAGGTGCGAGATAATGTCAGGTACCTATTGTTTCATAAACAGAAATTCTCAGGTCGAATTGAGTATGTTTTAAAACCACCACCACCACCACCACCCCTCCGCAACTCCGCAAGAATTAGACATTCCAAAAGTTGTGTACTTTGGTACTTTTTGTTTAAAATGACTTTTAATTGTGTTAATTCAGCAAACTCTTGAAGTGTGAGTGTGTAAATATGTGCCGTAACTTGTCTTAAATGACAATAAGCTGACTTTTTTAACAAGAAAAGGTACTTGCTGGATCAACACTTCTCTTCCCCGTTTTCCTGTCCCCGTGCTTTCCCGGCCATTCCTCCTCTCTCCTTCGCCCTCTCTTCCTTTATCTGCATTGTAAACATCAGGGTGATATCGCTAGCATTCTCTCTTCGCCTTGCCCTTTGTCCTAATTTGCATGGTGAGACACGGTATTTTAATTTTACCACGGTTAACACAAAGCCGGAAGAGCAAAAAGCTCTGCCTTTAGTTTAAGTTGGCAAGGGTAATGGGGATCCTGACGCGATCCGTTTGTAGAAACCTCTGCTATGACGTTTGCCTATGGAGCTAAGTCAGATACCATGAGAAAGCAACCAGGACATTTGAGATTAGTCTGTATCTGCGCAGGCCCACTGGATTGTGGTAGGAGATGATTAGCGCTTTCACTAACGTTTCTAGCGGGCAAAAATCCAACGGTTTTGCAAAAGAGGAGCCGAGTGTCTGTACCAAGAGTCCACGCATCCGTTTGGTGTATCCTGACGCCCTGTCCTTGGGAGAGCTGTGTGGGAAGGGGGTTGGGGTAAGTCTGTCTTTCTAGCCAAGAGACCTTGAAGGGAAGTCTGGTCTGTCGCGGACCTGTCTTTCACCGATCCTTCACTTTATCGGGTTTGTTACACTCAACCAGATCTTTACCAGAAATCCACAGGGTTATGGAAGTTGGAGCCCGAAGCCCAGTTGAAACACTGTGCATGCTCATACATTAGCATTAGTAAGCAATAGGAAGTCATTGGGCACAGAGAAGGGCGGGGGTTCTTGGCGCTGAAGTGAGTGGTTGTGTAAAAGGATGGATCTGCCCTGTCCCTGTTAATTTCACTGACAGGTTGCCCTTGTGAAATTTGCAGTGGATTTGGAACACACCAGCGAGAAGGAAGCAGTTTGTGTTGGCACAGTGTCATGTGCACAATAATAACTCTAGACCAGAAAAGCACAATCTCCCCCCCCCCCCCGTCTTTTCTGTTCGCTCACAGATTTGGTTAGAGCCGTGTTTAACTAGTGCCCTCCTCTTAAACTAATCTCTGTTTTTTGCCCGCTTCCCTTCCCTGCCACACAAGCACCAATGATCTATGGACAGAGATGCCAACCTCCATTGCTGTTGTTCTAAGACTGATACAGCTAGATAGCGCTGACTCCCTCTGACCCAGAGTACAGGAAGGGAGACATGGTGGGAGTAAGGCGGCAATTCCCAGCTACATTATTCCTGAATCCCATCGGAAGGATAGGGCAGAGAAACTGCCAATCCTGCAAGGATCTGTGAGGTTCATCTATGCCGAAGAGGGAAAGGGATCAACACCTTCACTGTCCCATTCTTTCCTGCAGCTCTACTTCCCATGCCCTCCTTGTGGCGGACTCCAGAGCATTAGAGAATGGATGGGCTGAAACAGGAATAAAAATGACATCCTGCTAAAAGAATCAAGATGTATGTGCAATAATCCGGCATAGTTACGGAACAGTCTTCTAGAGCAGGGGTAGTCAACCTGCGGTCCTCCAGATGTCCATGGACTACAATTCCCATGAGCCCCTGCCAGCATTTGCTGGCAGGGGCTCATAAGAATTGTAGTCCATGGACATCTGGAGGACCGCAGGTTGACTACCCCTGTTCTAGAGAAACGGTGTTGTCCCAGTGGTTAGTTTGGGTGGAAGACAAATCTCATGACTTGCTTGACAGTACCTCCAAGGAATGACCTTAAAGATATCACAGGTAGTTACCTCAAACCACTAGTCTGTTGAGGTCAATGTGGTCTCTGACTGGAAACAGCACTCTCCAGGGACTCAAGGTTAGAGGTCTTTTATGATACTTTTAACTGGAGATGTCGGAGACTGAATCCAGGACCTTCTACAGGCAAAGCAGGCACATTACCGCTGAGCCACAGCCTGGGTCTTTTTACATGCTCCCTTTGACGCTTGATCCTGGATTGCAGAGTTAATATCAGTAGACACGGACATGTTGCAATTGAGGGATGACTGGAGTGGGCAGATAGGTCATGGCAAGTTGGCTTCAGCCTCGTGCAGATTTTCATTAGATTACACAGCAGGATAGTTGTGCTTTATTCCCGCTGGCCCTGTTTCCTCCACACACACAATGGGTAGCTCGTCCATTCAGCCTTTGATGCATACCAGCTTTAGCTGCTGGTGAGCTGCCGTGTGCCAGTTGGATCTGTTCCTCTGAGCATGGCTCCTCCATGGCTTCTTGCATCTGGTCCTCAGTTCCCGTGCCGTAGTGGTTACTACTGAACAGCAAAAACAAGAGCATCCTTACCCAGGTTATACGGAGAGCCAGCACGGTGTATTGGTTAAAGAGTGGCAGGCTCTAACTTTGATTCCCCACTCTCTACGTGCTGCCAGCTGGGTGGCCTTGGGCCAGTCACAGTTCTTTTAGTGCTGTTCTCACAAAGCAGTTCCTTCATAACTCTCTCACCCCCACCTACCTCACAGGGTGTCTGTTGTGGGGAGAGGAAGGGAAGGTGCTTGGAAGCCGCTTTGGGGATCCTCTGGGTAGTGAAAAACAGGGTATAAAAATAACAGCTCTTTCTTACACCACCTCTGCCAGCAACAATGCTCCCCCCTCCAAGAAAACCCCCTTCAAGGTTGAGCCGGTGCACAAGGACTGCCCTAGGTCCTTGACAGCTGCTAAAATTTGGAACATTTTCTACGATTGCAAATTCTGCCGGTCTCTATTGTACCTAGTGTATGCTTAGCTTGTTCGAATAGTCGTTGAAAAAAACATTGTGTTTTCTTTAGGTGAATATTTCTGTTGATAAGACCATGAAATTTGTCTGTATCCTGGCTTGATTGTATTGAGTTCATTATTCTTTAATCTGCAATAAGGTTCTTTTTATATATATATATATATATATATATATATATATATATATATATATATATATATATATATATATATATATATATATATATATATATATATATATATATATATATATATATATATATATATATATATATATATATATATATATATATATATATATATATATATATATATATATATATATATATATATATATATATATATATATATATATATATATATATATATATATATATATATATATATATATATATATATATATATATATATATATATATATATATATATATATATATATAAATTTGTAGGAGAAGCTTTTTAGTCACACAAAGCACTTTATAAGAAGCAACACATGCTCTTTTGATATATATAAATATTTTCTCATCTGAGCATAGTGCATGTTTTTCGGCTGCTGGTTCAGCAGGATATTCCTGTTGGCTCTTATTACTTCCTGGTTTCTTTTCCCTCCTGCCGCCATCCCTGGAGTCCTCGGCCCCTTCCCTGAGTCTGACACAAAAGGGGAGGAAAGTCTGCTCTGAAACCTCACCTACTTGTGCATTTTCAGAAGTAATTGCAAATTAGATCTACTTAGAGAGACCTGTGTCTGGCTTGAAAGATTTACTCTGTGATCAGAGAATTGTAGTTTTCTTAACAGAACACCCTGAAAAATTACAGGCCCCTTAGATATTGCCAGTTCCCCGTGAGTTGAGTATTGGTCAGTTTTCATTCAAAACCCAAGCCTTCATTTGGGGAACATTTTGCATGCAGGATAATCCCATTTGAAATTCTGCCTCTAATAATCCCGTTTGAAACCCTACCCGCCCAAAGCAGTTCTTACTCAGCACATAGGTAACTATGTCAGCTATGGGCAGCTCCCTTGCCAGAAAAGCCCAGTCATGACCGCCGCGCTGCATTTGCAGTGTTGGTGCCTTCCGTAAATGGAGATGGAGCATAACGAGACGAGGACAGCAACCATGTTGCACACATCGTCCTGCGTATGGGATTTTGCCATGATGGGAGAGTAGCACACACAGCACTTTCAGCCAGTCCAGGGTCCACCGCAATCTATGTCCACTACAAGCATCTCGTACTCCGTATGTGTTGGGGGGGGAGACTCCCCCCCTCTGCTGTATACTCCCCCCCCCTTATGCTGTAATTTCCATTGTGAAATATCACTATGTTTTGATTTCTCGTTTGGGGGGCGGCGGGAATAACAGGGTTTAGCGAAGAGCTGAAGGGACAGAGCATATTGTCAAGGCACAGTCATGTAGCACAAGCAGTTCATTGTACTGTAGGCAAATTACATCTGTTGAAGAAATGTCAGCCGAAGGGAGTTGACACCCCTTGAGCCCTGTGGGGGAGTTCTCTCTGGATCCGAGTCTTGCTAAGCTGTGTTAGCTTGCACCGTACAAAACTTTGTTAACATTCTAAGGCAGGGGTAGTCAACCTGTGGTCCTGCCAGCGTTTGCTCATGGGAATTGTAGTCCATGGAAATCTGGAGGACCACAGGTTGACAACCCCTGTTCTAAGGCACAGTCGTCATAAAGCTGACTGGGGGCAGGGGAGGAGAGGGAGTCTGCACAAGTATCTTGAACAGCTTCCAAGGGCCAAGCACATTAGGACTGACCGCTGTATTTTATGGAGTCAGCCTTGCAAACGTGATTTTCGCGATTCATGCATGGCTCCACACTCTTCCCGTACAACGGGTTTCTTCCTCTCTCCCTTTGGCCTTGTCCAGACAGCCAATCCAGAGTGCAGGCAAGCAAATGTAACACTTTGCTTGTTTGTCTGGGTAAACAGTTCCCTTGGCGCTGTGATGTATGCTAGTCTGCAGGCTCACACGCAATAGGAAGGAGTAAGCAAGTCCGCACCGTTAGGGAGAGCTGGTGCATTGTAAAGAATCCCACATGCTTAAACGTGGAAGCAAGCGCTCCCCGGGAACTTTCCTTTTCAGTTTGCCAAATGATCTTGGTGCCTTTGTAACTTAAAAAAAAAGCTAAACGTCTAAACAATGCGGTTCGTCACCGGAGGGCAGTGGCTTTTCTTTGACTCCAGTGCGCTACCTTTTCAACATTACCTGGAAGCAATCTACAGGTTGCATCTGCCAGGCAAGTCTCATGGACGTGGCATCGTACCTCCTGCTCTGCCGCCATTTTCTTAGCGTGGCTCTTCCTAGCTGTGTTCCAAGTAGACCCAGTGCCCACGATCTCTCTCCCAGCCAGCCATTGTGCGACAGAAATCCTGCTTGTGGTTTGTGTGCATCCCCACCACCCCCAGCGTGAAATGCAATTGAACTGAGGAAAGGCCCCATTCAGCTGCTCAAATAAAAATAAAACCAGTTGGGGTTATGAAGCATATACAAAAAAGGAGCCATCTCTCACGGGCGGAAGGGGGTGTGGTGAGGAGTCATCACTCGCGCGCGTTCCTTCAGATTTGGGAGAGAGGTTGGTTGCGGTGGCAAACCGCCCAGTAGCCTTGCAGTAGCCTCGTTTTAGTTTTCTTGGATGGATGCAGGTGAAAGGCTGCGAGGCCCTTGATAATTCCTGAGACTTCCTGTAGAAAGGCAGAAGCTTTCTGCAAACGGCAGCGAGCTTTCAGTAACAATTGCAGAGTGACATTCAGGCTTGAAAATGCCTGGATTCGGTAGCAGTAGATGGGTCATGTGCTGAAATTGTGCTTCAATATCAGGGCCGTTTCATCTGTCTGCCTAGGGCAACGTTGGGGTGTTAATGTTCTCTCCTTCCTCCCCCTTTGGCTGCAAGTGTCTTGGTCTCCGTTCAGAATGAGGCATTCGAGCAGCGTTCAGTCCACATTCCAGACTGTGGAAAGCCTGCTTTTTTAAACCTCTTTCTAAGCTGATGTACTGGACAGCGAAAGCAGACGACTGTAGAGCAGGGGTAGTCAACTTGTGGTCCTC
Organism: Paroedura picta; assembly: GCF_049243985.1. Lineage (NCBI taxonomy): Eukaryota > Metazoa > Chordata > Lepidosauria > Squamata > Gekkonidae > Paroedura > Paroedura picta. The sequence continues at coordinate 109,050,051 of NC_135373.1, read as the reverse complement.
CAGATGTTCATGGACTACAATTCCCATGAGCCCCTGCCAGCATTGCTCATGGGAATTGTAGTCCATGGACATCTGGAGGACCACAAGTTGACTACCCCTGCTGTAGAGTACTAAAAACCCAGAAGATTTCCTGGGTTAACATCCCCCCCTCCCCCACCCCAGTTCCAAATGGGAAAGTTTTAAAAAAAATGCATAATGTTAAGTCACAGCTTTGGCCCATCGAGCCCTCTATGGTCATGTCTGGCAACCCCTTTTTGAGATCTTTTTATGCAGGCCTGCAACCTCTGAGATCTTCAGAATGCTGGATATTGAATCTGGGATTTTATGCATGCAAAGCATGTCCTCGACACTTAGCTGAGACCCTGCCCCAAATAAATATTTGTATATGTGATGTGATTCCTTTTTTTTGGCAGCAGGCAGGGGATTGTTGGGAGCCTCAAACAGACTAGGCATAACTGTTGAAGCCAGAGTGTTGTTCCACACAGCGGCTGACATACTGACATACTCTTGCAATTACATTTCTTACTACACTTGAACTGTGTAATCATTGGGAATGACCGTGTTTTCCCCCTTTTTGAACTAGGAAAAATGGAAAGTTGGGTAGGTAGGTACCCTTTTTGGATTTGCAGGCACATTCCTGCTTGTATTAGCTTGTGCTCAGCCTAGCTATGTATCTTCTTAGTCTCGTTTTTTATTTCGGGGGGCAGCGGTGTTTGGAGATTGAAGTAGCGTTAGGACCTTGGGGAGGGGGTACTCGCTGGGGCATGTGCTGAGGCAGGAAGAAAAGTGGACCAACATGGGGAGGGTGGTGGGAGAAAAGTGTGGTAACACTGTTGGGGTTGTACTTGAAAGTCCGGGGTCTAGTTTGAAGTAACTTTTAAAAGGGGGGATTAAGTGCAATAAATGTACTTTGAAATTTAAAACAGTGCTTAAGAAAAATACGCCTCATTCCTTCCAGATCTTTGTACTTTTTCTCCTCTCCTTCCTGGAACTGAAATTTGGCGGTTACCAGCTGTGTGTGTGTATGTCTGTGTGTGATTTTATATATAGGGGACCTCCCCCGCCCCTCTTAGGGTGAGATTGCGTGTTCCAATTTTGTGATGAAAAAAAAAATGTTTTAAACATATAATGTCCCAACTCACCTCCCTTTCATTATGCAGAGCTTCGATTTGGTAAGACCAACCATCTATGCCAGGGGTAATCAAACTGCGGCCCTCCAGATGTCCATGGACCACAATTCCCATGAGCCCCTGCCAGCATTCACTCATGGGAATTGTAGTCCATGGACATCTGGAGGGCCGCAGTTTTGACAACCCCTGATCTACGCTAACTGACCTGCAACAAAGGCTTTACACATTTCATGCTCCCAGGAATACCCTGTGATTAAGATTAGCCATATCCCCCCCCCCATTTAGCCTGATTCCCATGGACACCTTTTGGTGGCCGGAGGGGGGGGGAGCTCGGTGAAGCTAATCCTGCTCCCGGCTGACGGTGCCTCTGAGTAGGGAGGACAAGATCCTCCATTGCGATGGCGCAGGAGGATGGCATGCCAGTAGAGAACAGCGTGCCACTTGCCCAATCACTGGACTGCAATAGCCCTTCTCGCCAGGGTAGGAAGTTTGCATACATAACCAGCACCTCTTCTGGCTTCTAGGGACCAGTGACAGGCAAAAGGGTGGTCGTTGAAGCAGCAGCCAGCTTCCTGGTTGGAAGGTTTAGGTCTGGGACACATTCAAAGGCTTGCCTTTTCCCTTCTGTTACTCCCATTTTCTTTAGCAGGTTGCATAACTTCTTGACCGTGGGCATGCAGCTCCTCTTCAGGTACCAGGGTGACTGGTCTTTTGTTCCTACATTGGAGAAATATTTCCCCATTCCTTAGTTTCAGCTCAGTTCTTGACGGGGCAGCTAAATCCTCACTTCCGTCCTATTCGCTTTAAGGGTTTGGCAGAAGCAGCAGAAGTATCTGTCTCTTCCTTTTGCTTCAGTAAGAGACACTGGAAGCACACCTGATAGGCGGGCAGGTAGGGAAAGTATTGGAACAGCAACATTTCCCCAACCTATTTTTACATCTGACCGTCTTTTTGCTAAGATCAAGCACTCTGTAGTTGGCCCCAAGAGCTGTCGCTGTAGCATAGAATCATAGAGTTGGCAGGGGCCATATAGTCCATCCCCCTGCTCAGTCCAGGATCAGCCTAAAACATCCTTGCTGATTATCTGTCCAGCCGCTGCTTAAAGACTGCCAGTGACGGGAACAAACAGAAACTGTGAACAGATTCATTTGGGCAACAGGTTGTGCCAGGAAGGAGCCAAAAATATAATTTGCACAGTGACATGTATACCCCTACTCAGCATCCCTGGGAGATTTGCCTACTGCAAGATGGTTGACATTCTCCCTGAGTTCGCTATGTGAATGGTTTGTTCTCTTCACAAGGCTATTTGTATTCATAGCTCCTTTAAATAAAAAAACAAAGCCAATGTAGTAATACCCAAAAAGTCTGTACTTCTGATTCACAGGAAAATGTTTCCGCTTTGTTGCATTGATCACTGCAGCTCTTTCTCCCTGCCCCCAAATCTTTCCCCCCTCCCTACCACAGTAAATACGCCCATTTAAATTCAGTTTGCTTACTTCTCCTCTGTTGTTTAAATACCCCCTTTAGCCTAAACTCCCTTCATTTGTATTTGGAGCTTCTTCTTTTTTTTTTTCCTCATGTAAATTTGTACAGTGGGAAATATTGTCCAGTTTGGTTTAGAGAGCATGGAGACATTAAAAAAAAATTAAAGTTTGATAGCTGAAAATTCAGATTGAAGAACTATTTGTGTAAAGTTATTTAAAGAACTCTGTATTATATAAAAAAGTTTAAAAGTTCTATGTATTTGATGTGAATACTGCTATAATAAAGATTGACTGCATGGAAAATTGAATTGGTGTGCTTGTTAATAATGGGTAAAGTGAGTGCTCTGGCACCTTTGATAAGGTTTTCTCAACCAGATTTTTGTGAGATCCCGGGGTTTCTTGACAGCCTTGGGTTTCTTGAATGGGTGGGAGTTAATTAATTTTTTTAACATATACTTTAAATTTGCTAAACATTTATCAGTTGATATGACCATATATGGTCATGTCAACCCACCCACCCCTCCCAAAATTGTCGATGGGCCTGGAAGGGAGGGAAGAGTAGAGGCCCCGGGTGGGCATGTACACAGTCTTGCTTCCCCACAATGATCACACCACTTCTGGGGTTTCTTGAAGTCTGAAGAATGTTTCACGGGTTTTTGCAATGGTGAAAAGGTTAAGATTGACAATTTCAGCATAAGCTTTTGTGCAGCAGATCTCATTTCATCAGCTGCAGCAGATCTGCATGCGTCTGATAAAATGACCTCTGACTCATGAAGCAAGCGCTGGGTCACCCTTGGGGTGACGCCCTCCAGCGTTTTCATGGCACACTCAATACGGGGTGGTTTGCCAGTGCCTTCCCCAGTCATTACCGTTTACCCCCCAGCAAGCTGGGTACTCATTTTACCGACCTCGGAAGGATGGAAGGCTGAGTCAACCTTGAGCCGGCTGCTGGGATTGAACTCCCAACTGTACAGCATTTCTGCTGCCTTACCACCCTGCACCACAAGAGGCTCATGAAGATTTATGCTACAATAAATTGTTTTATTTTGCTTTTATAGCTACCCATCTGCAGTCACAAGGATGCATTTGAGCAGAAATGTAATTGTTTCTCTCTAAAGTACTGGTCTTCAGCCTCTCCTCTCCTGAGAGCCGGGGATTATCAGGCCTTCTTACTTGCAAGTATGTGATATCAAGGTCACCAAAAGGTGATGTGTTTTGAAAGATCTTCACAGATCTCAAATGTCCAGTGCTGCTCCTGTCTCTTGAGACTAACTCAGCCACAGCAGGGGAAAGGATGTAGGAATGCTGTGTCCCCATCATACCTGAGCTGCTCATTATGGGATTACCTGGCAAGTGACACTGGTTATAGACATCCCAGCTGTACTGACTGTCCCCATCTCCCACACATCTCCCTGCTGACCTGTCAGGGGAAAACAGTTGTGCTGTCCTGCTAACTAAACTATGCAACTCAATTCTAAGGAGCTGAGAGTTTGGAAAGTTTCAGCTCTCAGGAATATTCTTTTAATTCCCACCCACCCCTGTATTATGTTGGATGTGCTTAATAGGATACAGGAGCTGTAGTTTGCCGGGCACAGTCGGTGAAGCTGGGTAGTTCTTTCCCTTGATAGTTCCTACCCAGGGAACCTGACCCTTTTTTGCAGCCAGGAGGAGGCGACAGTCCAGATGTGACGTGTGCCCGATGTCCTGTTGAATGGTCATTTACAGGTAAGTGGACGCTTTCTATGACAACCACCAAGCGGACAGAACCATTCTATGGATTCTTCATTTTATTTACAACTTAAATTTAAAATCTGTATGAAGTCAAGCATCCGTTTCTGTAGATCTCAGAAGCCTGCAGGGAATAAAGGCCGAGTGTTAATCTTCCAAGTTAAGTGATTTGAATAAGATCCACTGAAGAGTGGGGGGACACAACCCAATCATGTAAATGCTATAGTAGGTTGGGTGCTTCGGCGCCCGAAGAAGCCGGTCTCTCCTGGCGCAGCCAGCACTGGGGTGGGGGGGGGGGAGGGGAGGTGCGGGCATCAGCGTGCCGGTGGGTGCACACATGCAGGCAAGTAGTTCTGCACTTGTGTGTGTGCACCTGCCGGCACACTGATACCCGCGCTTCCCGACCCCCGCCCCCCGCGGCACAGCTCTGGCTGTGCCGGGAGAGACCAGCCCTAATGGGGAGAGAGAGAGCCTCCATGCATACAGCCTGGACAGTGTAAGCACTGTACCAGCCTACCTAGGCAAGGAGTGGGGCCAGGGATTTTGTTCTCACCCCATATGTCTGCTGGCAGAACCTTAGATGCCTACTGCCTGGGTAAGTACTGAGCATCTGGTACATATAGTAAAACAAGTACTTGAATCAGATGGGAAATTCCATCTTTCCCTGCTAGTCTCTACTTCTTTCTTCTTACCCTCCCATTTCTACAATCACCGCCTCCAGTCCCCCCCTCCCCCATATAACCAACTTTCTTTCTCTGCCTTCTGGTCACATCCTTCCTTGTCCCACCATCTTCCCCATCTCCCATTGCCTTGTCTTATTTAGAAGAAGAGTTGGTTCTTATATGCCACTTTTCTCTACAGAAAGGAGTCTCAAAGTGGCTTACAATTGCCTTCTCTTTCCTCTCCCCACAACAGATAACCTGTGAGGTGGGTGAGGCTGAGAGAGCCCTGATATTACTGCTCGGTCAGAACAGCTTTATCAGTGCTGTGGCAAGCCCAAGGTCACCCAGCTGGTTGCATGTAGAATTTATAATGGTTTTCCGCCCTACCTCTAGACTCAGGACAGATTATATCATAATTCTTAAATAAAAATACATTCACCTAAGATACAAGCTAAAATTTACATCAAAATTAAGACAATAGTTGAGTATTAAAACGAAGCAAAGGAAGCACTTTCCAACAGTCTGCCCAGTTCCTGTAATAGCAAGGGAAGGAAGAGGGTCAGAGGACCTATGAGTTGGAATATGAACTGGGAAGGATTTTTGGGTTCTGGAATTACTAAGCAATCCCCACCAATGGGAGGTGCTATCTGACACAGCATGACAAGAGCTCATCCCGCCCCCTCACAAATTCATCCCCTTGATTCTTTTCACTTTTCAAATTTGGAAGTGTAGGGGGCACCCAGATTGTAGAAAATATGGTCTCATTGTACAGAATCTCTGACCACATGTTCAGAATTCCTAAACCTCATCACCACGCTTACGACTAGCCCAAAATTGCTACGAGAGTTTTCTTGCATGTTCCAAAGTATTGCTGTACAGCTCCATCAATCTGTCTCCTTGGTATTGTAGGGAAATACAGCCTCCCAGCCCCCAGGGAAGTTGGTAACACTAGAACAATTCCAGGGAAGCATGCAGGGGAAGAATAAATGTGGCTGAATCTTATTTGAAACCCTGTTACAAGTGGGTGGGTGGGTGGATTTAAAAAGGTGTGGCACAATTTCTGGAGCAACTGCAGACTTGCTGGCCTCTTAGCTTTAGGAATCGGATATAAAAATCCCACCCAATCAATATTTAAAACTTACTCAGAACAGATTATTCAAGCCCATTATTCATCATCAGGAGGGATTCCGAGCTCTTCATCCGTCCACTGTGAAGCATCTGGATAAGGGAAGTGGCCCTATAGAAGTAAGACCAAGTTGAACATGGTTACTAGACAGAGACAAAACTGAACATGTGTCTAGTAGATCACCAGCCAAGATGACAGATGCATCCCACAAGCATGCAACTTGATTACAACTACCATCGGGTAGATTGGCCATTGTGACTTGTCCCGGTATGGAGACGGCCTCCCACCCTTGGCCCCAGGGGAGGCCTGGAAAGGTGGCTGGTGTTGGCGGCCAATGTGGTGTAGTGGTTAAGATCAGAAACTTCTAATCTGGAGAGCCGGGTTTGATTCCCCGTTCCTCCATGTGCAGCCAGCTGGGGGACCTTGAACCAGTCACAGTCCTGTTACAGCTGCCTTCACAGAGCAGTCCTTTCAGAGCTCTCTTAGCCCCACCTACCTCACAGGGAAGGCAATTGTAAGCAGCTTTGAGACGCCTTCTGGTAGAGAAAAGCAGGGTATAAAAAACAACTCTTTTTCTAGCTCAGGAGGCAAGGTCAGGGAAGGCTGGGGCCAGTCCCTTTTTTCAGGGACTTTTTGATCATAGTCCATGCTGGCTACCATCCAGAACCCTTAAAACTGACTCAAAAGCTCACATGTCCCTGTTGGACTTCTCATTTCCCCCAAGCATCCCCTTTCACCAGCAACCCAGGATCACCTTTGGAGATTCTGTGCCACATTCAAAATGAATGGACATGCTCTTTGAAAATAACCTAAGGTGAGCATTCAAAGCACAGTTCTTGGGATTTGGAACTTTCAATGACAGTGTCAAGTGGGAACCAACTTATGACAACTCCATAGTGCTCTCAAGGCAAGAGCCTTTTAATTCCATGTGTGTTTTCAGCATCTTGGTTGCACTTCCTAGAACACACTTGAGCTCACCGTGCTAAAATGTGTCTAGCCAGGAAGCCCAGACAGACATCTTGCCTCAAGGGATGAGAGTGGCTTCCATGAATGCAGCTCAAAAAGTGCCCGGGTGGGTAAACCTAGTACAACGCTGACATTTTGGGGGGGGGAGGGGGGGTAAAGCGCTTAGTCTCAACTCAGCTGTGAAGTTTCCTGAGTAATCATGAAAGATTTGCTCACTTTCAGCCAAACCTACTTGGCAGAATGGTTGTGAGAATAAAGAGGAGGAGGAGAGGGCACCTCAAATCCCTTGCAGAATAGGCAGGATAAAAAGGCAATGCTCAACAGGCCAGGAATTCCAAAGCCACGATTAAAAGAAGCGCTTTCTAGGAAATCTCTGCCTCCTCATCAAACATGACTGAGGGTTAGCCTTGGATAACGTACATTCAGTATCTTTCCACATCCTCTACAGCAGGGGTAGTCAACCTGTGGTTCTCCAGATGTTCACGGACTACAATTCCCATGATCCCCTGCCAGCGTTTGGGAATTGTAGTCCATGAACATCTGGAGGACCACAGGTTGACTACCCCTGCTATACAGCAGCCTTTCTCAACTTTTTTACCATTGAGAAACCCCTGAAACATTCTTCAGGCTTCAAGAAAGCCCCAAAGTGGTGCAATCATACTTCGGACTCCTCCCTTTCCCGCCCCCTCCAGGCCGATCACTGGCCATTGGGGGGCAGGGGCAGTTCGACATGACCAGATATGGTAATATGCGGGAGCTTCCGGCATTCCGCAGGGCCTGTAAGAGGAAGTAGAAGAACTAAAGACTAGCAGAGTTTCCACCAGCCAACCATCGCTGTGTGTGGTGAGCTGGCACATGGGGACCCCTTGACACCAGAGAGCAGCCAACGATTATGAGATTTTGGGGTGGTCACCGTCATGGGATTTTCACAGTAGTTTTAATGGGGTAAATTGTTTTATGTTTTTATTGGGGGGGTTTCTGTAACCCGCCGTGAGACGGCTTGCTGGGAGCAGCGGGATATAAATTCAAAAATAAAATAAATAAACATCACCTGATAAATGTTTAATCTCTTCTAAAAATATATTAAAACGTAATTAACTCCCACCCATTCGGGACACCATTTCCCCAAACCCCAGGGTGTCATGAGCCCCTGCTTGAGAAAGCCTGCTCTGAGGCTCCTGTTTATTACCGTTCGCGCTTTACTCAACTCACCAGCACAGCGTCAGGGTTATGCCAAAAGTGCCACAGTATCCAGAACCACATGGCACCACTGATCATTTCACCCTTGATCACCTGCCATCGCGTGAGCACTGGGAACTGGCGGTAACGTATCTGGTCATGCGCCTCTGCGCTTGCCCTGCAAGACAGAAAATGACGGAGAAGTCATGTGACTGGCCGCAAGGGACAGTACCACACCTTCAACCTTCTGTAGGGATACATTTCTTTTAAAGGGCCATTTTGTATCCTTTGCTTGTTACAAGGCATTGGATCTAATGCTCTCAGAAAGGCTTTCTCTTCCTTCCCCTTGTAACCATGCACAAGTTGCCCTTGAAGGTCAGGGGATTCTTGGGAATAGATTGGCCTCTTGTGTGCAGGACTGCCTTGCACAAGGAAAGCAAAAACTCAAGCAAGGGGCTGGGAGGTGGGTACGATTTCCATTAATTTCCTCTCCTTCTTGCAGCCCCCTGTGCCACATTCAACTCTGTTCCCAACGTTGTGGGAAATCGCTTTCCAGGGAAGGGCAGATAGGAGAAAAAGATCCAATCATGGTAGTCAAATCCAATCCAGTACCACTAGAAATAAATTTGAAGTCTTAGTGCCCCACAGTGCTTCTTTCCCCCTTTGTAGGTACAAGAACCAAGAATGACCAGATTGGATTTGGGGAAGGGCTGCGGCTCAATGGAAGACCCTCTGGAAGACAGTAATAGGATCCATGCTGCATTTGACCAACTTGTCAATAAGAATTTCATGCAGAACCTTATCAAAATAATTACTGAAATCAAGGTAACCTCTGTCCACAGCATTCCCTGATCTAGCAAGATAGTAACTTTCTCAAAAAGGAGATAAGGTTAGTCTGACATGACTTGTTCTTGATAAAGCCATGCTGACTCTTAGTAATTACAGCCACCGGCTAAAGGACCGACTGTTTGACGATTTGTTCTAAAATTTGCCAGCTATAGATGCCAAGCTGACGGGTCAGTAGTTACCCAGATGGTCCCAGCTTCAATTTTCAGTTAAAAGGACCAGGCAATAAGTGATGGGAAAGACGTATATGAGATTCTAGTTCAGCCTTTCTCACCTTTTTGCCATGGAGAAACCACTGAAACATTAATCAGACTTCCAGGAATCCTAGAAGTGGCATGATCATGAAGAATATGGTTGGGAAGCACAGCTGTGTACACACCCACCCACCCCCTTCAGGCCTATCATTCACCATTTTGGGAGGGGTGGATGGGTCAATATGACCATAAATGGTTATATCACCTGATAGGTGTTTAACAAATCTAAAAAAAAAAACATTAGTTAACTCACACCCATTTGGGAAACCCTTCCAAGGCCATCAAGAAACCCCAGGGTTTCATGAAACCCTGGTTGAGAAAGCCTGCTCTAGAGAGTTGCTCCCAGTCTAAGTCGACAATACTGACCTTGATGGACAAATGGCATTACTCAGTACAAGGCAGCTTCACAAATGCCAAGAAGCTGGGCTGGCCAAACTGTGGCTCCATGGATCACAGTTACAGCATTCTCATCTGCTGGCAGAGGCTCATGGTAATTGTAGTCCATGGACATATGGAGAGCCACAGTTTGGCCACCCCCGGAAGAGCACGTGCAGTGTGCCTGAAAGGCATTTACTCAGCACTAACTTAAGCATGTTGTGTGTACCTCAGCCCACCACCACCCCAGCTTAGACACAGAACTGAAGTGCCCCGCTAATTTATCCAAACCAGACAAGGAAGGAGAATGAGGGTTTTCCTTCCCTGCGAGTCCCCAACGTATCTCTTTTCTAGTCCACCAGGGAGTTCAGGGTGATGCACATTGTTGGCCTCTTCTCCATGTTTGTCCTCAAAACAACCTTGCGAGGTAGGTCAAAGGGTTTGGCCCAAGATCACCATTCGACAGTTCGGCCGTTGTAGTCCGCTTGTCTATACGCCATCCACGAACTCGTAACAACAATGCGCTGCACCCCCAACTCCTATTGGTTTTAATGCAAATTTGAATGTTTCAAAAGGCTGCGTTTAATTTGTTCTTTTATCCTAATGGGATCTTGAGCCGACCTGAGCCCACGGGGAAAGGCGGCATATAAGTTTAATAAATAAATATATGCAACCTTTTCACGGAGAAAGGCACTCCAATCCCGCCCCCCTCCAGCCCCTTTCTTTGCTTCATCCCCCAAATTCCGCCTCTTACCGCCGGACCCCCCAGGCCACCCCTGCCCGGGCGCGGGGGAGGAGGGCGGCCAGCCGCAGCCCGCACAAAGGCCCGACCATAGTGGGAACTACCCGAACCGTCCTTCAACCTCGGACGCCGCTACTTCCTTTCTTCCCCCCCACCATGTCAATTTATGGTACCTCCCAGTAACCTGTTCTCTTATTGGCTGTTACTGACCCTGGCACCTACCAATACTAGTCGCGGGGAGGGCTAAAGAAGAAAAAAATGTAATTTCCTCGCTAGAGAAGACCAGTGCTGATTCTTCTTACGCTTCTCGTGGTGAATAGGAAGGGAAGAGCCCCCTCTCCCCTCCCCTACACCCTCCATGGCTGCCCGAATGTTTCTGTCCCCCCCTCCAGTCAGGAGTCTAATCGCACTGCCCTGGGAAATACCAAGACAACATGAGGGGGGGCTCTTCGAGAATCCCCGAAGGGATGTTCTGAGTTACGTTTTCCCTCCGCATAGTCACGAAGTCGACTCTTGCCTGCGAGTCGGCATCGTATGAATCGAGAGGGGAGGTTCAGGGTGACTTCGGAATTCGCCACTGTCCGGACCATTTGCTCCTCCTCCCCCCGCCAGGCTTTGAAGGTGGTTCAGTCCGCGGAGGGCCGGTTGCTAGGCAACTTCCCAAGCCTAGACTCAGTCGCTGCAGAGCGGAGGGGAGAAGGGGGCGATGGAATGGCCTTCGGTGCTGCCGCCTCTGGAGAGGCAGGAATACCCCATAGAAGGTTCCTCGGGGGGGGGGCAGCAATTAACTGGGATGCCATCCTCCAGGCGGGACCTGGAGACCTCCAGGCGACAGAGAATGGCTGCTTTGCAGGGTGGAGTCCAGAATATTACAGTCCCCTGAGGTCCCTCCCTGCCCCAAATCCTGCCCATACCTGGCTCCACCTCCACCCCCAAGGGCTCCAGGTATTTCCCATCCCAGAGCTGGCAACCCTATTGCTGGTGAGACAGCCGCTAAGCACACGGTTAAAGGAGGTTGCTCAGAAGTTGAATGCTTGTGGCCCAATATCTAACCATGAGGAAGAGTGCTTGCACTCGAAAGCTCACGCCTTAAATAAATCTGTATTGGTCTTAAAGGTGCTACTGGACTCTGATGTCATGTGCAAGTGCAGCCTTCCTCCTGGTTTGACAAGGGCCTTGCAAAGTTCTTTTCAGCTCTGCGGGTATGAAAAACAGCACGGCAGTTTTGAATCCACTTCCCTTGAGTTCCTGATGGGCAGTCATGATAGATTTGTTATTAGAGTTGCTTTTTGTGCAGTCACCTTCCTGTGTGTCAGGGTGGACATGAAGATCAGATTGCCCACTGAGAATTGCAGGCTGAATCTCCAAGATGTTTCTCACTCTCATTTCCCACAAACTTGTTCTCTCTTTCTTTACGAGGCTTTTCAAAGGCCCTGGATGTGTCTGCCATTTGCAATTTCTTCACTAGCTGACATGCATGTGCCCCATATTCTTTCCACTGAGGGGTACAAATTGCTTCATTGTTAAAATCACTAGTCCTGTACTAAATTTGTGAGGAAAGTGGAAGAAGTAGAGAAATCTTTGGTAACGTGAGTTGGGGGAGGGGTGAAAGAAATCTAAGAATATAATAGAGGGGATGCTAATAAACCAAATTTGAAAAATTGTCTCAATATGCTTGGATGGTCACTCTTTTTTTCCCCGTTTGTTTCAGTACAGAAATGGCTGCACTTTCTCCTCAATGGACAACTTTCCCCTTAACAGCTGATATCCACGAACAGAATGTGACTTTTGTGTTCTGTGCCTTGGAGAAAATGCCCTTAAAAATGAGTATCCTGAAAGAACTTCTTATAAAAACTCTCTTTTCATTGGCCAGCAAGCCAACAGATTGCTTGTTCAGCATTATCAGCTGTGCCAACCAGGTAACAGAGAACTTAAAAGCACTGTGCAGTTGTTGGGGTGCTGGACTAAGATTTGGGAGATCCCCACTTAGCAGTTAACTTACTGGGGGACCTTGGGCCAGACCCAATATCTCAGCCTAACCAACCTCATGGGTTGTTGTGTGGCTAAAATAAAGAAGGGAGAACCATCTATGCCGACCAGAGCTCTTTGGAGGAAGGGCAGGATAAAAATACACTGAACAGGGGCATTTCCTCATGAGCAGGCAGGCCAGTGATACAGTCTCTGACTTAAAGCAGTGCTCACCCACAAGCCAGACAACGGAGGAGCACTCTTTGAAATATGCAACTTTTGTTATTGTGTTTCCTGTTAGATAATCCTTAAAACTCCCTCTGCAGGTTTTCAAATGGCAAAGCAGTTTGGTGAAATGTTCCCTCGCCAGTGTTGCTGAAGCAGCCGCCTGGATCCGAGCCCTTCCGTGTGATCATGAGGCCACTGCCTGCAGTGCTGCTGTGGCAGCAGCACTGGAAGACTCCAGTTCCCAAGCTGTGTATCTCTTCACCAGTGGGCTGCCTGACTGCACTGCCAGGGAAATCGAAGGCCTTCCGAAGGAGACTGGGCAGGCCCAGCCCTTGCACACTGTATACTTGGTGCAGGATGGAGAGGAAAATAAAAACTGCTTACAAGAAATATTGGAGAAAATAGCCAAGGAGTCTGGCGGCTCTTTTCAAAGGATCAGCTTCAGCCCTGATGAGACTGAAGATCAGGTAATGGGGAAATCCCTCCTGCAGAACTGAATCCGGTTCACGCACACAAGTACATTGTTTAGTTCTCAGGCCAATCTTTTCCTACCTTTTGGCCATGGAGGAAGCCCTGAATGATTTTTCAGGCTTCAAGGAACCCCCAAAGTGGTGCCATGCCCTTCAGAGAAGTGGGCATGGAAGTAAGACGCAGGAGCCAGCCTATCAATCGATCAATCATTTACCGTTTCCATTGTGAAGAAAGAGATTAGGCCTGTAGAGCAGCGGGAGAAGTGGGCTCCAGTGACATCTAGTGACATCCAAACTTCTGGGAAGAGCCACGTAACCCTGGGGTTCGCTGGAACCCTGGTTGGTAATCCCTGCCTCAGGCAAATGAAATGGGGTCCATTGAAAAATACTGTTTTTGAGGTTGCATTTGGCCCCATTTGTCTCTGTGGAGAAGAAAAGTAAACCCGTCCCTTAGGCTTACAATAAAGGAACAACGTCAATATTTTGCAATAAGTAAAGCTTATACAAATTGAAAAACTTGTCTCTTTGTTTTTATTTTCATTTAATGTGACAGTTGCAACCAAAACGGTCTTTAGATGTGTCCCGTTTTCAAACTTTTCCTTAGCGGTTGTCCTTAAGCTTTACTTATTGCAAAATATTGACATTGATAGGTACTTTGTTGTATTCCTAAGGTACAGATTTACTTTTCTGTCCAGTGTACAACTACAAACCATCCCACTTTTCTTTGCTGTTACCCTTTGGATCTGTGGCAGTAGAGTTATGAAGACTCATTCATACTTCCAGAGTATGATATTTTATGCCTCGTGCAAGCTGTTGCAAAGGTCAGTGTGTTAGAGAGCCTGATGAGGATCTAGGATTCCCAGGTCCTAATGCCCACTCTCCTGTGGCAGCTTGCTAGATGATTGCGGGTCAGTCACCCTTCCTCTCAGTCTAACCATGTGAGCATGAAGCAGATATGCCAAACTAAATGCCTTAAGAGAGGAAGGCCAGAATCAAGATGAGGCCAATGGCAGGAATGGGCCTGCATGAGTGAACCAGCCCTAGAGAGTCCAGTCGTTGAGACAGACGGAAAGGTCCCGAGATCCTGGATTAGGTGGCACATTGTATGATCTGCAGTCTTCTTTCTAGATGGCTCCTGGAGGCATGGCAAGCATTCACCATCCTGATGGCATCAGCAAGCACTGCTGCTGTTCCTCTCATCCAACAAGTCATCATACCGCGGCATGGTAAGTTTAAGGCAGGGGCAGTCAAACTGCGGCCCTCCAGATGTCCATGGACTACAATTCCCAGGAGCCCCTGCCAGCGAATGCTGGCAGGGACTCCTGGGAATTGTAGTCCATGGACATCTGGAGGGCCACAGTTTGACTGCCCCTGGTTTAAGGACTGGGGATCTATTTGATGAATTGGTCATCTTGCTGATCGTGGAGTGGGAACGGTGAAGAGCCCGTCGCTTTTGCATTACTTCGTAGTCCTTGATGCGCATCTTTCGGAGCAACCCCAGTTGTCCAGAGTTTCATGCTTCCTAGAATGTGTTCCTTTCCGGTCTCCGCAGTTCCCCTTTGGTTGCATGGAGCTGGGAGTCCCCTCCCCTGCTGCTGAGTGACTCTGCCAGGGAGGATTTCAAGGACTGGCACTCGAAGGTTCACGACTTGCCGAGGGGCATCCGAGTCCTGGCCAGAAAAAAGACAGACGGGCATTTTTATCGAGGTCACATCGTCCAACACGTGGAGGTGAGTCTACTTAAGGAAAGAAAGGGGGGCAGCAACCCTGCCTTCAACATTTCTCTGAGACATGTTCCTTGTATCTCCTCTGATAATCCTTTGGGCAGCTCTAAAGATGGATTAGAAGCTACTTTTGTTTAGTTATTTTATTTATATTTTAATGTATAGACTGCCCTTCCCTGTGAGTGGGCTTGGGGTGCTTTTCATCAAAATCATCTTTAAAAACAGAAACATTTTAAAATCTGACCATTCAAAATCTAACCATTCGCCAGTTCCGCTACCACCATAGCTTCACTGGCAATTCTGTTTAGCACTATGGTGTGTGTGTGTGAAGATCTAGTGGCCCTGGATCATGCCGAAATGTCTTCAGCAAGGAAAGGCAGTATTTGAAGATAGATGGCATTGCAAACCCACATGGGTATAAATATCAGAATTAGCCATGGGAAGTGGAATGCCCTTTCAGAAGTCTCTTTATTACAGTTACCAGGGCCTCCACAACATTGCTTTTCTGTTAGGAGTCCTTCAGAATGCAATATGCAGGATGGAACTATCACTTATTGTCCCAGGACTTGAAAATACACTATAGGGTTGTTGTGAGGATTAATTGGAGGAGAGGAGAACAGCGTGCGTCACTCTGGGACCCCACTGGAGAGAAAGGCGGGGTACCAATGAAGTCAACAAACCTGAGCGTGGACCTGGTCTGATCTGCCCAAAACGGCGCTGGGTTGGCCGCTGGGTGAACGGCACAGACCTCAGCACAGTGACCCCTCCGAGCCCGTTCACTTTCTTAAGTGGATTTCGATGACTGTGATGCTTCGGTGTGATGCTTTGGATGGCCCTGCAACATTTGCTCCATTTGGAACGTTCTGTTGTATCCACTTGTAAGGCAAACCGCGTATTTATATGCAGGGCTTGTGGCTTCGTCTCACAGGGCTCCAAAGGACACGTCCTCATTGAGTTCGAGAGATCTCCAAAGTCTTCCAAAGTGAAGGCTGAGTTCCGCATGCAAGAAACACCACTCTACGATGTCATCCATTACGAGGATGGCAGGTGGCAGCCGGTGGCTGCAGGAGACAGAGTCCTGGCTCCATGGGAGAAGAAAGGCCGACGATATGGCCCAGGCACTGTCCTTCAGGTCACAGAGGCTGGCTCGTCTCATTCAGGTACTGCTACTGGTGTCTCTTGGCAGATGTCTCCCGCCCTCCATCTTCTAAAGGCCCCAGGATGTACAACCTGCCCTATTTCTCCATCTTAGGGGGACAGGATGTACAATCTGCCCTATTTCTGCATCTCTATCTGGCCTGCTTGCCATTGAGAACTTTGGAATTCCTCCGTTTACTGATGGAAGGCACCCATGGGGTCTCACACACACCCAGAGGGAACCTGCTTATTTCAGAGAGGATTCTCCAGAGCTTCAGGGGCCAGTGTCATACCAGAAAAGGGGAGGGGGATTGGACCTGCTTCTAATAATTGAGCCTGCTCCCCCCACCCCACCCATTTCTCTTGGCAGCCTTTAAAAACAGGGACATGCTGGTGAATTTCTGGAACGGTAAGACCAAGAAGGTGCCTGCAGGCGATGCTGTGAAGATCCCACTTCCTCTGAGCGAACGCACCATCCTTGAGCTCCAGATGCCGTTAGCCGCCAGGCAGATGCTGGTGGAGCAAAACCCACATTATCCCTGCACGGCGCCACCAGGTTACCGAGCATCAGGATCTTGCCGGCAGAGCCGGATTGCATTTGTTGGCTTGATGCTTCGGCGATCCCACACGTCAGCAACACAGCCTGCTGTTCTCCCCCTCTGCCCCTTTGCCATTCCTGCTTCCCAGCTTGGGAACTTTGTAGGTCCCCGACATCTTCAGTACAGTCGGAAGATGCCTGGATTCCAGGGGACACCATGACCGAGGAAGAACTGGATAGGAAGATTGAAGAGCAGCTGTCAAGGGGGAGGCTGTCAGGTTTGGAAGGCGGAGAGAACGAAGAGAGCAGGAAGCCGAAGGAAGACAGGAATGCGACCGACTTAACATCCTGCGAAGAGTCGGAGACCAAAGTTGCAATACCCATCAAGGTACAATTTTATGCCGACTAGACCTGGGTTCAGATGTCGTACAATCACCACTGGCTACCCCATTATGTCTGATAAATATGTTTCCATAAACAAACGCATAACCCATTGAGTGTTGCCCAAGGTCTTTCCCAGTCATCTCAGTGACCCAGGGCAAAGGACGGTGTTTCCATCACCGTCTCATCCCAATGTGCCTTCGGGGCTCTTCTCCGGTTTTCACAGACTCATCAGAAGACAGCGGCTTTGGAAGATCCAAGAGAAGGCACTGGTACCATGGTCGATGTCGCTGTCAACACGGACGAGTGTGCACCTCAGAACGGTAAGGAAAAGTCTGCCTCTTCCCTGCCAGTTGTCATTAAAATTAGTTAGGTCACCCCTCCTCTTCCTCCAGGCAGAGCTATGCAAATCTTTGTGTGCCTGACTCCAGGTGGAGTGAAATTGATTGGAACTGCTTTGTGACATAATGTTTGGGAGATGTTATCTCGCTTTTGAGAAGGCGTAAATAAAGTCTGCCACTTGCTTTTGTTTTTTAATCACATATCATCCTAATAATGAACTTATTTTGCATAACAGCCTTTCCTCAGCCCAGCACGTATGAAATGTCAGCCCAGCCTTTCCACCAGAGCCCTCCTAGGAAACTGTGTATTGCCCCCACTTCCCAAGTCCATGCTACATTTGCTTGGGTGGACCAATCATTGAAGGAAGACAGTTCGGCTATCGAGGCAGCTTTGCGCATGAGGAGGTGTCACAGTTCACCAGCCGTACGGGTAAGGTTACCTTGCCTGTAGTAATTTGGCTCTGTTTGTCCATGCTGCGATCAAATCTGGGTTAAAAAGTAAAGGTATCCCCTGTGCAAGCACCGAGTCATGTCTGACCCTTGGGGTGAAGCCCTCTAGCGTTTTCATGGCAGACTCAATACGGGGTGGTTTGCCAGTGCCTTCCCCAGTCATTACCGTTTACCCCCCAGCAAGCTGGGTACTCATTTTACCGACCTCGGAAGGATGGAAGGCTGAGTCAACCTTGAGACGGCTGCTGGGATCGAACTCCCAGCCTCATGGGCAGACAGCTTCAGACAGCATTTCTGCTGCCTTACCACTCTGCGCCACAAGAGGCTCTGGGTTAGACTACTGCAATGGGCTCTGTGGGCTACCCTTGAAGACTGCTCAGAAGCTACAGATGGCAAAAAAGCAGCAACAAGGTTGCTAACTGATCTGAATTACTGGGAACACCTCTTGCTAATACTGAAAGAACAATATGAGTTTCCAGTTCATGTCTATGCATAATTTAACGTGCTGTTTTGAATTTAAAGGCCTAAAAGATCTGGATCCAGAGTACCTGAAGGACTGCCTACATCTTTATTTATTATTTCAATTTACATGCCACCCTTCCTCCACAAAGTGAGCTTGCCTGCCTATTTCACTGTTGCTGGCCAGTAAAGACAGTCCTTGTGGCAACCTATCCATGAAATATCTTTGCCACTCTTATTAGCTTTACACAAGTCTACCAAGTTTCCAGTGTCAAATAAAGGCATTTTTAAAAATGTAGAACGTTAACTCCTCTCCCCCCCCCTTTCCTTACAAGTTTAGCTTGTTGCCAGCATTCGTGCCTTAAAATGGCTATTATTTAGACTGTTTCTATTTTAATGCTGCTATCGTTTTAGCATTGGAAGGGGTTATTTTCATGGTCGTCTGTGTCTTTTAACTGTCACTACAGTTTAGGAAGACAGATTCAGGTGGGTAGCCCTGTTGGACTGAGCAGGACAAAGTTTGAGTCCAGAGGCCCCTTTAACTTTGTTGGTCTTAAGGGTGCCACTGGACTCCAACTTTATTATGGTTTATGCCAGCCTTTCTCAATTTTTTTTACCATTGAGAAACCCCTGAAACATTCCTCAGGCTTCGAGAAACCTCAGGAGTGGCACGATCATGCAGAATATGGTTTCACAAAACTCTGGTTTATGGTTTTAAGTGAACTGTGAAATCTGCTTAGGGGAGCAAATAGGCAGAGAATGATACCAATGCTTTTTTAAAAATCCCCACTCCCACCGCACGTTAACCTGGTCTTCTTACTGAAACCCAGGGGCAACTCTTTTGACGAGCACGGTATTGCTTTGCTGTCCAAGCCAATAGGAGGCGAACTGTCTCTGGAGAAACGAGTCCCACCATGGGGACCTTTCCACCCTCGGAAGTCACCAGGGACAGCAGCATCCCGGGAGGGTCCAAAAGAAGCAGCGAGGACAGAGCTCAGACGTCAGCAGCGGGAGCAGAGGCGGCTTCAGGCGGAGCAGAAGCAGCAGGAGGAACGCACCCGAAAAGAGCTGCTGCGGGACATGAAAAGGTACTCGAGCCAGGGGGGTGTCGTAGCTGGAGGGCCACGCTAGGACCCGGAAGATCTAGATTCAAATCCCGCCATAGGCATGATGCTCGTCAGGTAGTTTTGGGCCAAACACTCTCCCTTGTCCACCTCACAGGGCAGTGCGTGTCCATCTTCATCTACAGGCAGGTCCCTCTGGGCAAAGACATCCTGGCCAGTCAAGGCTTTAGAAGCCCAGCACTGGGAACCGTGCCGCAGAGCAAACGTGGAAACTAGTGCAGTCGATATAAAATTAAAATATTGAAAGCCTTTCCTGCCTAGAGGCATCGTGCATGCTAGGGTAGAACATCTGCTTGGCGTGCAGACGGTCTCAAGTTCAATCGCTGGCATCTCCAGTAGAAAGGGCCAGGAAAGCAGCTAATACAAAAGTCCCGAGACCCCTGGAGAGCCAGCTGCCAGTCTGAGTAGACAACACTGACTTGGACAGACCTGATTTTGTATAAGGCAGCTTCATGGGACGTTTCGCTCAACAGTGCCAGTAGAATGGTCCCATGCTTGAAGAAGAAGAAGAGTTGGTTCTTCTATGCCGCTTTTCTCTACCCGAGCGGCTTACAGTCGCCTTCCCATTCCTCTCCCCACAATAGACACCCTGTGGGGTGGGTGAGGCTGAGAGAGCCCTGATATTACTGCTCGGTCAGAACAGCTTTCTTAGTGCTGTAGAGAGCCCAAGGTCACCCAGCTGGCTGCATGAGGGGGAGTGCAGAATCGAACCTGGCATGCCAGATTAGAAGTCCGCACTCCTAACCACTACACCAAACTGGCTTGTGCTTTCTTGGGATTGCACATGAACAGGCTGATGTGCCCAAGTCTAGAATGCAGGCTTCAGACACAAGTTCATGGAAGCAAACCTACTATTCTGTTTCCAGATTCCACCTCACAATCTACCCTGAGCTGAAAGGCAGGCAGGGGGCAGCACGTTACTAGTTTATCCAGCCCACTGAAACACCTAGCATGGCCCATGACCATTTTCTATTGTCCGTAACAGACTGTCCGGGTCTAGAAGATGGGCTTTCCTTTGCATGACATTTCCTCTGATGTTTTTTGGAAACAGGCACCGATTGCTCCAGCGAAGCTTACAAGGCTCGCAAAAGCAGCAGGAGAGCAGCGAGAGGACCTGCCAGCGCCTGGGACGACTGCGAGTTGCCAGAGAGGAGCGGATGCGGCAGGAGTCTTGCTTACTGGAGGAGGAAAAGATCAAAGAGGGTCAAAGGCTGGAGTTCTTAAAGGCACAGCGCAGGCAGAGAGACCAGCAGCTGATGGAACACAATCAAAGAGTGGATGCCCAGGAGGACAAGAGGCTGGTGAGGCCTATTCTCTTTGACGCTGCCCTTTGACAGGTTCTCAGAAAGGTCTCATTGTATGGGAAGACACACACACTATCTCCAGCTTAACAAGAGAACCCAAGTGCTGCCCCAGGGAAATCTGCTCTCAGATAAATTATGACAAACGAGTTCAAACCTGCTTCATTTCCATAGTATGTTCTAGATTATTTTAAGGGGGGAGTGATTTCCATAGTTTTAAGTTAAGATCTACAGTGGAAATGAGGTTTTCTGTACTAAAAAGGGTTGTGGAACTGAGCTTTTAATCAAAATTGTCGATCAACTGCCCAAATTCCTCACCTATGAATAATTACATTCAGCAGCCTGTAAATATTAGGCAAAATTTGCAAAAGCTTACTTAGTTTGAGTGGCTTCAGGTTTTGAGTGGCCTCAGGTGTTTTGTTTGTTGCAGGGATCTCCAAGGAGGTGTGCTGAGGGGAGGAGCCATGGCTTAGTGATAGGGCATCTGCTTGGCACGCAGAAGGTCGCAGGTTCAATCCCCATCACCTCCAGTTGAAAGGATGAGGTAGTAGTTGCTGTGAAAGACCTTTACTGGAGCTCTTGGACAGCTCCTGCCAGTCTTGGGAATGCTGACTCTGAGGGACTAGTGGCCTGATTCAGTACAAGGCAGGCTTTCTCAATCAGGGTTTCATGAAACCCTGGGGTTTCTTGATGCCCCTGGAAGGGTTTCCTGAATGGGTGGGAGTTAATTATTTTAATATATGCTTAAATTTGTTTAACATTTATCGGGCGATATGCTCATATAAGGTCATGTCTGCCCGCCCTTCCCCCAAATGGCCAGTGATGGGCTTGGAAGGGGAGGGGTCCCGGGTGAGCACGTACATACCTTTGCTTCCCCAACCATATTCCGCACAATTGCACCACTTCTGGGGTTTCTTAAAGGCTGAAAAATGTTTCAGGGGTTTCTCAATGGGGAAAAAGATTGAGAAAGGCTGTCTTATGGACTAGCAACTTCCTTTTGGAGGACCCCCCCCCCAAAAAAAAAACCCCTGCAGTGTTCAGGATAATACTGAAAACTCTGAATACTGACTGACCTTAACATCAGCTTTGTATTTTAGCAGCTACTGTGAAGAATCACAGCATTTCTATCCCTTCAGTTGCTGTTTCAACTAAGGAACATTTGGTGTTTCAGCTCTTTATCATCAGAATGAAGAGCTGCACACACGCAACGTTTTCCATTCCTTTACCGGTGTGTTTTGCAGGAGCTGCTCAAGAGCCGGACACAATCCGTGCAGAGGAATTGGAAAGCTGCTGGCCAGGAACAGGACCCCGAGGAGGAGAAGGTAGCTGCCAAACGGCGAGACTTCCAGAAGCGAGCCTTGATTTCCCAGCAGGTAGAAAAGAAGAGGCAGGAAACCGAGGACCTCCAGCGTTATCTCAAGGAACAGAGCCTCCTGATGCTCCGGGCCTCTCTGCTATCATGAAGACTCTGCCGTTTCGGCAAATGAACTTTTGGGGAATGGATCTGGAGACCATGCAAACGTCCCATTCCACACGCTGCCGAAGATGGCGAAACAGACCACTGAGGTTTAGAGTAGGGGTCCCCAGCTTTATCAAGCCTGTGTGTCTGAAACAGGGTGGTGGGTGCAGCCACAAATGGCTGCCAGGGGAAGCAGTCCTATCCACGCACCTAGAGGAAGTGCAAGTGCAGGGGAGAAGAGGGGATAATTTGAAAAATACTCTGGAAACGAAGAAGAAAAGTTGGGTTTATGCCTCACTTTTCACTACCTGAAGGAATCACAGTGGTAAATTGGCTTATAATCCCCTTCCTCTTCCCACCACAGACACCCCGTGGGGATAGGTGGGACCGAGAGAGGTCTGACAGGACTGCTCTGTGAGGACAGCTCCAAGCCCAGGGTCACCCAGCTGGCAGCATATGGAGGAGCAGGGAATGAAACCTGGTTCTGCCACTCTTTAATCATGACACCAAGCTGGAGTGAGAGAACAAAACCAGCACTCGTAGCAGCTGATGACAAAAATCTGCACAGCCAGTCGAAACTCCAGTCAAACCTAGACCCCCCAAAGCATAATCCAGTTGTATCTATAGGCATGTGAAGCTCAAAATAATGGAACATCCAACTCAAAGGACAGCTGTAGGGAGATCCCTAGCCACTAGCAATAGCACTGATAAGGCTGTTCTGACCGAGCAGTCATATCAGGGCCCTGTCAGCCCCACCCACCTCACAGGGTGTCTGTTGTGGGGAGAGGAAAGGGAAGGCGACTGTAAGCTGCTTTGAGACTCCTTCAGGGAGAGACAAGTGGCATATAAGAACCAACTCTTCTTCTGTCTTAAGGGGGGGGGAGCAAAGGCCAGGAATGCATGCATGCCATTTACCCACGGCAGAGCTAGGTACTGGATGTTGGTCTGTGCACTTGCATGCAGGCAGTAACCTTTTGGGAGGCTGAATGATGTGGTTCTCTGGCAGAGGTAGGTGTTGCGGCGGCCTTGCCTCCTCCCCTTCCCAGAGCCTATTATGGCAGTTTCTTCAAGGCAGGGCTTTGGGGGGGGGGGGGGGGGCTGGTTGATGCTACCTGGCCACCCGTGGCAACAGAATGGAGGACTTTACAGTCCGGTTCATCCAAAGCTTCCGAAACGAGCAAGTGTTTAAGGAGCCCATCCCAGCAACCAACCTGGCCAAGCACCGACCAGCCTCCCCAAGAAGATTTAAACTGTAAAGATGAGGTGGGTTTTTTCATAATTTTAAAAGCTCATATGTATAATGTATCAATTTTACGATCTATGCAGCTTTTTGGTACTGTTTTTAATGTTGATGTTACCCGCCCTGAGCTGACCAAGGAAGGGCAAGATATAAAAATAAAAGCATTATAATATACTACTACTATTATTGTTTTGAGTAAAGAGGGAAACTGTGAATAGCCAGAACGTCTCAACGATCGAAAAACAGCGCTGGAAATGGGACGATGGGATAGAGAATGGAAACACTCCCGGAAGCAGCAGGCCATCTCGAGGCAGCCTGAAACGTGCAGGATCCGGGGAGCTGTTCCCTGCTGCCCTTCCTGCCACCATCCACACCATCCAAGCTTCCCCCTTCCAAGTATTTATTAAATACATCCAATTTTCTCCAAGGCAGATGGCTGCCATTCGAAGTACATCCACCAACAGCATAGGTAAGAACAACAACAGTTCAGTTCCTTGCCTTCTGGTCGGGCAGAAGCCGCTGCTCTATCCTGAAGCACAGTAATGCCATTTTTAACATTCTAGGACACGGGGATTTGGTTGGCTTTTAAAAAGATCACCTCTGGGATTACATTCAAGTGTGTGGATCCAGTGGGAAGGTTTTAGCAACAGAACACTGCCTCTCTGGATATGAACGAGTTGAGCAATAGATCTCCGCAAAGCCTTCCATCTTTAGACGGATACCACCTTAGTATCAAACGTACGGGCCGGCCGGACTGCTATTCCAGGAGGGAACTAGGAGGTTTGACCAGAAGGGGTTTTGCTGCTTTCAGGATATCCAGTTCGGGGTCCAGCGAGCGGCCAAGGCCTTCCAGCACCATGATGGCAAAGACGACAGAGGCAAAGTTACTCTCCAGTTTCACCTGGAAGCACAAAGACGGCAAGGATGGGAGCACGTTACTGGTTTGGCAAAGGGCACATCTTCGAGACTTGTCCATTTGTGCAGAACAAAGTGAGCATCGTATGGGATGTTAGGCAAGGGGGATTGGCGCCTGGAGCCAGAATGAAAAAGGCCTTGGTTTTGGCCTTGGACCGTGGCTTGGTGGTAGAGCATTTGTTTTGCATGCAGAAGATCCTGTGTTCAATCCCTTGCACTGCTAATTAAAAGGACCAGATGCTAGATTATGGGAAAGGTCCTGAGACCCTAGAACAAGGGTGGGCAAACTGTGGCCCTCCAGATGTCCATGGACTGAGCATCATGCTCAGATCCTGCTGCAGCCGACGGTTTCCCCCTTCCCAGCCACCAGTCGCTATAGCTGAGGCTGTAGAACAGGCTTCCTCAACCAGGGTTTCGTGAAACCTTGGGGTTTTCTCCACCACCCAGGAAGGGTTCTAAGAGAACTGCTCTATGAGACAGCCCTAAGAGAACTGTGACTCACCCAAGCCCACCCTGCCAGCTGCATGTGGAAGAGTAGGGAATCAAACCCGGCTTGCCAGATTAGAGGCCTCCGCTCTTAACCACTGCACCACGCTGGCTCTCAAGATCTGATGCTGTGGTGAAGACAGAGAAGTAAAAAGAAATTTTCTCACCTTGTGGGCCATTAGCAACTTGAAGACGCTGGACAGCAGGCTCGCTACTTGCAACTGTAATGCAAAAGGTGGAAAGTGTCGTGAGTCAAGAAACCTTAACTGCAAAAAACCAGGAGCAGCAAACACACAATTCAGCCATCGGTCTGGGTGGGGACAATTTTCTTTTTAAACATGGATTCAGGGTGTCTGGAATATTTTGACCTATAGCCAAGAGCATCTATCAATCTGTTGTATATTCCAGACGGACGCCTCCACCCAGTCCTGCGTTTCCTCCAAAGGCCTTAAGCATGTGGAAAAATCCCTGTTGGACTGGGAACACTCATTGTTTCCAGGATCTGCATTTTTTATTTTTAAAAACTCTCTCTGCATTGTTACATTTTCATTCTGCCCTCCCTCCCTCCCTCAAGAGCCTGTTTGGTGTAGTGGTTAGGAGTGTGGACTTCTAATCTGGCGAGCCGGGTTTGATTCTGTGCTCCCCCACATGCAGCCAGCTGGGTGACCTTGGGCTTGCCACGGCACTAATAAAGCTGTTCTGATCGGGCAGTGATATCAGGACTCTCTCAGCCTCACCCACCTCACAGGGTGTCTGTTGTGGGGAGAGGAAAGGGAAGGCGACTGTAAGCCGCTTTGAGCCTCCTTCGGGTAGGGAAAAGCGGCATATAAGAACCAACTCTTCTTCTTCTTCTTCTTCTCCTCCTCCAAGTAGCTCATACATACATCATTCTAGTGTCCTTTTGCTCTTGGATCCTCATAACATTCCTATGAGGTCGAGCAGGTTAGGAGAACAGGCCTGGGCCTAGAGGACCCAAGGAGCTTCGTTGTTCCACTCTAGGCCCAGCATCATATTGTCATTTGAGATCCCTTTTATTTCGGCAAAACAGGGAGAGAAAGGCTGAGGAAAAGCTGAGGGACTGTGGAATGTTCAGGCTAAAGCAGAGGAGGCCGAAAGGGGACACGACTGCTGTCTGCAAGTATTTGGAAGGTTGTCACTTAGAGGAGGGCAGGGAATGGTCCCTGTGGGCAGTAGAGGAGAGGACCCGCAGTAATGGCTTAAAATTTCATATAGAACAGTACCAGCTAGATATCAGGGGGGAAATTTCACAGTCAGAGTAGTTCAGCAGTAGAATAAACTGCCTAAGGAATCAGTGGCCCTCACTGGCAGCCTTCAAGCAGCTGCTGGACAGCTACTTATCCTGGATGTTTTAGGCTGAGCCTGCATTGAGCAGGGGGTTGGACTAGATGGCCTGTATGGCCCCTTCCAACTCTAGGACTCTATAAAAACTCCGAAGCCACCTGGCTAGAGGGGGGACTGTTGCCTGTAGAGGACCGGGGCATTCTCTTACTGGTCTCTGTATTCTGGGTCTAGTCGATGCATTCAAGGTACAGTAGGCACACTACACATTTTGGCTAAGGCAACTGACCTTTCCCAGGGCTATGGTGTTGCTCCTGGCCTTCCTCACCAACTCTGCCATTTCTGCTTTGAATCTCTCCACATCCTTGCACTGGTTCGCTCGGGAGTGATGAAGAATTAACTCCGCCACTCTCTCCCCCTGTAAGTCATACCGAGAAGACGATGAGACAGGCCGGGACACCACCCCTTTCTGAGCAAAACTCCTTTCTGTGGTGCTCGCAAAGGATCCAGGCTTTCTCGTCCTTCTACCCTAGGCCAGCCGTTCGAATCCATCTTCCGCTTCTAGCAATTACGCAGCCAAGATGCCACTGGACAGAATGCAAAAAGCAGAGTACAGAAGCTACTCTTGATTTCCGTCGCACAGGTCAGACACTGGAAGCCAACCCCAAGACCTCTCCAGTGTGGATCTTCCCTTTATTTACCTTTACTATGATTTAACATTATGTTCGCACCAGAACTATGGTTGATGCTAACCAGAATTCTCTCCTCACCAAGGTTTGCAGTGCTGCTTCATACTCTATGTAAGAGGAGAATACTGCTTTGCATTAAGGAGGTTTAGTGCCCAACTGTGGCAATGCCTAGCTATTTGAGGCAACCAACCAAAAGGGAGCATGGGAACTCAGGCTGGCTGGACAGAGAAAGAAGGGAAACTGGAGTATGGAAGCCCCTGGCCTGCTCATCTTCTCTTAACCTGGTTTAAGAAATTGGGAGAATCACTTCTACACCGGCCCACAACAGCTCCTTGTGTCACCATGGACACCAAGGAAGCACCAGGGACACTGTCACTTTCTAGTAACTTTAGCACCTTGATTAAAGAAACTGCTCCTGTAGGTTCTTTCTCAGAGCTCCTAAGGGAGCCAGAACTTCTGAGTTGGAGAATGGCAGCCTTCCAGAAGCATGTGGAAGGGAAGAACAGAAAATGGTGGCGGGATGCAGCAGAAGTTCCAATGGATAAGAGAAGGCCAGCTGAGAAAACCTGAAAACAGGAGGCTAAGGGTGCTCCAAAGGATCAATTCAAGAGAATTCCATGGTCAGGGCCAAGAGTTCTGAACCCATGGCACATTCAGGGACAAGCCAGTGGATCCATAAACCAGGATGCAGGTCATCAGAGACCCATGACGTTTTCTTCAAGTTGCCAAAATGTAGACGGCCTTACCTGTCCTAGCACCACAGCTGTAAACACGGCCCGGAAGTTCTCAAGGTCCCTGCTCTGCAACTCTGCGATGATTCCTGCATCCAGAAGCACCAGTCGGAGTGGGGCATGTGAAGGCTGCACTTCCAAAATTAGCGTGTCCATCAGGTCCACCATGCTAGTCCGGGCCCCAAGGGTCTCACCGACCTGCTCTGCTCCCTGAACCAGAATATTCCCAGGGTGCAGGTCAGCGTGGACAAAGTTGTCAACAAACACCTGAGGGTGGAGAATCACAACACGACAAAATGACTATATTGAAAATAAATGGTCGTAGAGCTTACCTTTAACAGTACATTTCACCTTGAAGTTGCAACTTACATGCTGCATTACCTCCATAGCTAGAGTATTCAGTGTGAACACTGCTTTTGGTGTAGTTTGGTGTAGTGTAACCAGTTTGATGTAGTGGTTAGGAGTGTGGACTTCTAATCTGGCATGCTGGGTTCGATTCTGCGCTCCCCCACATGCAACCAGCTGGGTGACCTTGGGCTCGCCACGGCACTGATAAAGCTGTTCTGACCGAGCAGTGATATCAGGGCTCTCTCAGCCTCACCCACCTCACAGGGTGTCTGTTGTGGGGAGAGGAAAGAGAAGGCGACTGTAAGCCGCTTTGAACCTCCTTCAGGTAGGGAAAAGTGGCATATAAGAACCAACTCTTCTTCTTCTTCTCATTTCAGATTTTAATGTTAAATATAGTCTGATATTGGCCTCCATGTTCTTCTGAATTCCAGCATTGATTTGTGGTGTATTACACACCTAAGTTTAGCCATTGTTCCGTATTCAATTTATTTAACCAGTCCTTAATACCTGGTGAATATTCTTTTTTCCATCTTGATGCATAAAGGATTCTAGCAGCTGTTACCATATATTTCACTGAGGTTGCCTAATTCTGCATCACAGTATATTTAGTTCAGATTTCTAAAGGCTTATGTGGAGACGTAGATGTTTAAATTGTATATTTCCAATATCTATACATCTAAAATAATGTGTGCCATCAGAAACCAGAGGAAATCTGGACTGATCCTTCAGTGGCTCAGGGCCTGGAATTCTTGCATCCCGTTGGACCCCATCCAAAGATAATTTTTGCTCAAGTCTAGAAACTCAACCCTTCCAGACAATATGCCTTCGATTAGCTTGTTAACTTGGCAACAACTTCAAGACCAGCAATGCCAACATTCCACAATCAAAATACTATATTCAAGTCAAGAGCACTCATTCCAGTCACGTAATTAGAAAAAGAGGAGTTGGTTTTCATACCGTGCTTTTCACTGCCAGGAGTCTCAAAGCGGCTTACGACTGCCTTCCCTTCCTCTCCCTGCAACAGACACCCTGTGAGGTAGGTGGGGCTGAGAGAGCTCTGACAGAACTGCTCTGTGTGAATAGCTCTATCAGGATTGTGACTAGCCCAAGATAACCTGGCTGGCTGCATGTGGAGGAGCGGAGAATCAAACCCAGCTTGCCAGATTAGGATCTGCCTCTCTTAACCACTACACCACGTTGGCTCTTAGATTGGCTTGACTGCTAGCTAGAACTTGGCTGCCTCCTTGATTTGTCTTTCCCACCCCTTGCCCTTTCAGATCCAGGTGTGGGACACAGCCGGCCAAGAACGCTCCTGCACCATCACTCAAAGTTATTATCACAGAGTTATTATCGGGGAATCAAACCCAGCTCTCCAGATTAGAAGCTGCTGCTCTTAACCACTCCATCAAGCAGGCTGAAGAAACTGGAATTACATGAAGCAGATTTCTCACTTCCTGGTTGATAAGCTAATTGGGTTGACCAAAGAAATGGGTCAGGGCCTCTTACCATTTTTAGCAGCATGTCCATGCCCATCTTGGCTAACTTCTGGCGCAGCTCCATTTTGACCTCGGGGTGCAGATACTGAGACACCGGTTCTGCTGCCTTTAAAAGAGACCAAGTGGAATCAGGATGGCCCAGGGGAAACTCCTCCTGATAGGTCAAGGACATGGTGCATTACTTTCGGAAAACCACAGAGATGCTGTAATCAGCATCCCGGGTTGGAGACCAACAGCCTGCCCTGGAGTCAGAATGAGACATTCCCACTTATCCACTTCCACCTTTCAGCAGAATGTCACAGGCTAATTTTACGCATATTTCTTCTGAAGTAAACCACACTGGATTAAAAGAGGTTTATTAGTAAATAAGTGTGTTCAGCTGCCTCAGTTGTCTTCCACAAGGCTAGACAAAACACCATCACTGACGTTAATGAAGTTCTGGTGTTATGTTCCGGAATTGTAAAAGAAATATTCCCAGTCAGACAATATTTGGATAGATATAAGCCCCTGGATGTGAAATGAAATACTTGTCAATGGTCACCCCAGAATTGGGGCCTAGGTGGGAACCCACAAAATCCAATTCAATTTAAATAATAATAACAATGCCCAGGGCCCACATCACGTCCATCCAAGCAAGGAAGACCAGTCTGGCCCCACCTGGATGATAATACTTGTTCCTTTCCAAGAAGGTCAAACCAATCTGCTTCCTCTCTGTCTTCTCCATCCCTTGTAAGTCTACACACCTGAGGCTAAAGGCCAATGTTTCTTGATTATTGTGAGTCACTTTGAGAGGGTGAAAGACTATTTGGGAATCTTTTGGGTCACTGGAGAATCTAAGCAAGGAGAAAGGCAGAACCTAACCAAACAGGAAAGGGTTGGTGTCTTCAGCCCAACACGCTGCCTTCCCTCTGACCACTGTCGGGAGAACAGAAGTGTCACAGAGCATGCAGAAGTTGGCCTGCTCTGCAGCAACATTCTCACCTCAAAGGTCTCCACGAGGATGTTCCTTGTGACAAAAGGGGGAAGCGGAATGGGGAATTTGACAGAATCCTCATCTCGGAAATTAAGGTGGAAACGCTCCAGGTTCCTTGCTTCATAGCGCAAGTCGATCTAGAGAGCAAGTCAGGAAGAGAAGCAGAAATAATAGTCTGAACCAAGGGTAGTCAAACTGCGGCCCTCCAGATGTCCATGGACTCTGCTAGAGCTTTCCTAGGGCCTGGGGAATTTCCATGAGCATGCAGGTGCATGTTCCAGTCTGGAGTTTCCTATTTCCTCCAAAGACACACAGCCTGGCTGAACAAAGCATCACCAACACATCACCCACCCACTGCTGTAGTATTGCACTATGATAATACTATGGTGATCATTCAGAACTGGATTTCCCATGCAGACAATCAATACATGAAGGTACGGGGTGACTTGCTCCACAACAGAAGGCTATAGTGTGGGCAGCTGTCTTTGTGGCCTAGCACATATTTTGCATGCATGCAAACCTTCACCAGTTGGCTTTCACGGATTAAATTAAAGGGGCAGGACAGTAGCAACCCTACACAGTGCTAGTCCCTCGTCAACACCTAACAAGTGGCTGTTAGGGAAAAGCCCTTGCACAGAAGAAGAGGAGAGGCCCTTGGAACCAGCTCCTGTTTGGTTCCTTCCCTACCAGCCAGCATGGGAGCCAGAGGTGAGACCTTCTCAGTTGGAACTGAATACCATTTGATTTAGGGTCTTCAGCAGGCCTGGGGAAAAAATGTCCTGTCTCTTTAACAGAGGCCTGGGCCTAGTCTGCACACATAGGATAATGCACTTTCAGTATGCTTGGCAGCTGGATTTTCCTGTGCAGAACAGGAAAATCTACTTCTAAAGTGCATTGAAAGTGCATTATTGTGTGCAGACTAGGCCCTGGGGTGTGGAAAGGGCCCCTGAAGCTTTCTATGGCATGAAAGTAAATAGTATTGCCTGGTATATTAAGCCTCTGTTAAAGAGACAGGCCATTCTTTCTCCAGGCTGTTGGTAAAGCCTCCCATCAACAAGTTCATGTGTGTTTTATGCAGGCCGCTTCCACTTTTCCCCCTCCTCCCTTAAACGGCTTAATCAGTTTACTTAACTCAAGACTCGGCCATTTTATCTGCGCTGGGTAATGTGAGAGATGGATTTGAGTGCTTTGTTTATGCCATTTTTAATAATTACACAGAAGATTGGACATTTATTTTTAAATTGTTATGGTTCCATCATTTTATATGCTGGTTTTCTGTGTTGCCAGGTAATGTGGTTTTAAATATTTTCATTGGGCTCCCCAACTATAAAAATGGTGCAAAAGACTATTGTATTATACATATTCTATTACATATAAATAAACACTCTCACGTGCACACAATAGGACAGAATGATCAATGCCCCTGAAGGCAACTCGAAGTTTAGAGAACTGTCGATTCCTCAAAGAATCCAAATGAAGAAAAAAAGGAGGGGGAAAAGGAAGGGAATCTCTTGGCTGATTAATAAATATGCTTCACAATTCAAAAAGTTCTCATTAAGAAATAAGGAGAAGCAATCAAAACAGGGCCCCAGGTAAAGTTCCCGTTTTCAACAAGAATCCTTCTTCAGTGATCTCCTCCTCAGTTTGGCAATAGATTTATGCAATTAAATAATATATAAAATTAAATCTCAAAGTATCACATGGGCTGTAAGCTCACAACGTACTGGGGGATATTCACGGATTGTGAAGCATATTATTAATCAGCCGACAGATTTCCTTTTTTCCTTTGTCCGGAAGGCAATTCAGCAAACGCGTTTCTGAAAACCTGCTGAGCAAACAGGCACCGACTTGCAGGAGGCCTTAAGAAAAGCAGCCTCCTGCTCCATGCAGAACGTCTTCCTACCTGCTGAGTCATGAGTTTCTCAAACTCCTCCACAATCTCGGTGGGACTGAGCCATTTGAGCCCGGGAAAAAGCTCAATGAATCGGCTAGCCCTCTTCATCAGGAACAGATCCATTTCGACCTGGTGAACTAATCCAGGATGCAGCACCTAGGCACAGAACACACGGAGACAGATCAGTTCTTTGGGCACAGGTTACATGCCAACAGATCATCCACAAGCCAGCCATTACATAAGGATCGGGATTGTTCTAGGAACACTCACAAACTTGGGCTTTCCTCATGTCTATGATTGCTGAGTAGGTCTTGTTGCTGAAGAAGCATTTAGAGACACAACGGAGCATCCACACAGAAGTTTTCCTTGTACTTTCCTTGTCTCAGTCCCCATGGCTACCTGTTCTCCTCTCAGAGGGCTTTTTTCCTGATATTTTAAGAAACTAAATCAGCAATGGCTAGATAGATATAGCAATGTAACAATCCATTGCAGCAATACATGAACTCCCAGATTTCATTTTTGCAGAAGTCTCCAGTCCTTTTTGTTGTAGAGTTATAGAAACATGCAGCCAGTACTCCCCCCCCCCTTTTAACTCTGCAAGGGAAAAGGCTAGAGGCTTTTAAAAAGAAAGCTGGGAACAAGTAGCAAAAGAGTATTATAATGCTATAGCTCTCTAGTGATCTAGCTATGACCTTTTTCCTTCCCCCTCCCCCCAGAAAAAAAGCCTCCTGTTATGTGGGAGGTGGGAATAGTGGCCACAGAGACTGAGTTAAGGAAAATGGTGTTGACGTGGGAAGGATCTGCAAAAACGCACACCTTCCCATGCACATGGCACCCAAGGGCACTTTGATAGTAATTTCCCCCCCAAAAAAATCCTTCCCAAGCAGGGGCTCATGGTAATTGCAGTCCATGGGCACTGGGAGAGCCATAGTTTGGCCACCTCTGTCCTAGACCAACACCAACCACTACACCACACCGTTTCTCTTTAAAAAAAAAACACTGTTTCACATGCCCTGAATTGGAGCCATTACTTACTTTAACAGCTACTGGAACAAGTTGATTCCTTTTGGAAGAAGGTGACAGCATGCTGGGATCTCTGGACATCTGCTCCTGAGGATGTTTGTTCCAGTTACCGCCTCCACGTTGGCCATCTTCATGAAGAGAGCATGGGGCACCATCGACTTCTGAAGATCCCTCCTGCTTTTTCTTCCAAAGCCACCCGAAGACTCCCCTGATTCCAGACACCAACCAGGCTTCCGAAGCAGAATCCGCGGCTGCATCCTTTGCGAGATCTCTATGCAGCGGCTCTGCAAGGGCACCGATGTCCACGTACGCTTTGTATACCTGGGCAACACAGCCAGAGCCAATGGGTTCCTGGCTCTCAAAACGGATGATCTGATCCCAGCCTTCCCCAAATGCACTGCACAAAGAATGCTGGGTGAGAATCCACGGATGAGGGGCCACCTGGATGTGGAGTTTGGAAAACGTGGTGCAGAACTCCTCCGAAAAGAGGTCTCTCCTGGTGCTGGCCCACTGGCCCAGCTTAATGTAGGTGGGGCCGGAGGATTCCGTGGCCTTTAGCAGAAGACGGAACCAGAAGGTTGCAAAACTGGAGGACAGGTAGGTGAGTGGGTAAAGCCAAAACAAAGGGCCAAACTTCAGCAGCAGGAGGCAGACCCGGAGTGTTAGGAAAAGGGCTGCAGCAACACGCTGGAGGAACCGGCTTGAAGGTCCACCATTGCTAACGCATACATCTACTTCGATACCTGCTCCTTCACATCTCAGGCTTCCAAGCAACCCGCCAGTCCCGCAAGATGCTAAAGTGATCTTTGCCAAGGGCTTGGCCCGGACCCAGCCGGGTGCCTGGTGAGACAGCAACCGGGCAGTCCGTGGCCCCCACCTCTTCCATCCGGAGCACGCCAACTTTGGCCAACCTACACATCGGAGGTGAGCAAGGACAATCCGGGCGGTGAAGGGCCAGCGACTCACCTGGATGGGAGACATCGGGAGGGAAGGCGATGCCCTCAGGGCCGTGGGAAACACCTGGCAACAGTTCCTGCAACAAAGAGCTCGTTGATGCAGAGTCGACAGGTGATACCCAGCAAAGAAGGCGGCGCTGCGGCAATTAGAAGCCGTCCCCTCCCCAGCCGCCCTCCGAGCGTGTCACGACCAAGCGCTGCGTCGGCATTCCCCCACCCAAAGGATGCCCTTGTCGGCTGGATCGCCCGGCGCTTCGCCCATTAGGGCGCCCTGGAGGGGCAGGCTTCGCTTCCAGCAGGATCGAGGCCGCTTGGAGACGCGAAGGCCATCAAGCTTCTCGGGAGCGACACGAGTTCCCCAGGGCCAGTGGTGACCCGCGTCGACCGGGGCTTGCCTGAACTGCGCTCATGGCACGATCGCGTCCTGTTCTGCTGGGATCTCCGGCCCGGGCTGCTCCCGTCCATTCATGCCTTCCTGAGCTCGCCGCCCGCCCTGCAGCTTCCCGGGGCAGACGTCAGGAGAACTCCACGTGGGCTCTCGCGCTGGGCTCGCCCATGGAACGCCGCGGGAGAACCAAACGCACGCGCAGCCTTCCGACAGCCGCGACTTCCGCCAGGGCAGCCGGAGAGGGAGGCTCCGCCCCCTCTTAAAGAGACAGGCTGAGAAGGCTCCGGGCGGGAGGCTGAAGGCGCCTGTTGCGCGATGGAGTGTGTAGAACGTGAGTTTCGAGCGCGGGGAGGCCAAACGGCGGCTCTGCCGATGTCCGTGGAACTACCAGGGCAGGGGCTCATGGTAATTGTAGTCCATGGACATTTGGAGAGTCACCATTTGGTGAACTGTTGCTATTGCACGCTTATGTGGGTGCAGAACCCCATGCCAAAGAGAATCTCAGCTGTCTCACTGGCAGTCTTCAAGCAAAGGCTGGATACACACTTTTCTTGGATGCTTTAGGATGCTTTGGGCTGATCCTGCGTTGAGCAGGGGGTTGGAC
Source organism: Paroedura picta (assembly GCF_049243985.1). Classification (NCBI taxonomy): domain Eukaryota; kingdom Metazoa; phylum Chordata; class Lepidosauria; order Squamata; family Gekkonidae; genus Paroedura; species Paroedura picta. The sequence goes on along the minus strand of NC_135373.1, from coordinate 109,014,937 downwards.
TAGATGGCCTGTATGGCCCCTTCCAACTCTATGATTCTGTGATTCTATGTTCTTAAGAGACGAACCGCCCTGCCGAAGGAACCCAGCGCAAAGGGCTAGAGGTGTTCATCAGCTGCAAGGCAGTCAATAGAAGGAGTCAAACCCCTTTCCCTTCCTCTCCCAACAGGCACCCCGTGGGGTAGCTGGGGCTGGGAGAGCTCAAAGAGAACTCCTCTGCAAGAACAGCTGTAAGAGAATTGTTACTAGTCCAAGGCCACCCGGCTGGTTGCCTGTGGAGGAGTGGTGAGTCAAGCCTAAGGTGATCAGATTGTCCCACTTTTGGAGGGACATCTGGGGGCACCTGGCAAATTGTACTTATGTTGAAATTAAATATATATATATATTACAATACTATTTTTGATTTCTATGCGTTCTATGAAACTTTTTGTTGCTCCATATAGACCAAATTTTTAATCAAGACCCCCCCCCTTTGGGGGGCTTTACCAGCTTTACCAATGTTTTACCAGCTTTACCAATGTTAAAATCTGGTCACCTTATTCAAGCCCAGTTCCCCAGATTAGAGTCCACCACTTTCAAACCACAACAACCATGCTGGCTCTCAACACAATGCTGGAAACTGTCACAGCTAGGATGCATTAATTCTTGCCACTACTCAGAGGAATCCCAAAGTGGCTTACAATTGCCTTCCCTTTCCTCTCGCCACAAGAGACACCCTGTGAAGTAGGTGTGGGGGAGAGAGCTCTAAGGGAACTGCTCTGTGAGACCAACTCTAAGAGAACTGTGACTAGTCCAAGATCACCCATCTGGCTGCATGCAGAGGAGGAATGGTGATCAAAGATTACCTTTGATCTGTTCTCTAGATTAGAAGTCACCGCTCTTAAACACTACAGCACCCTGGCTCGCCAAACAATGAACAGGGGGTTTCCGGCATCTTAAAAGTAGACAGACTTACAAAGCCTGATACACTGTCCCAGAAGGTGTATGATGAAAGAGTTAAGAAATTCTGAAGTGAAGGCTATTACCTTATCTTAACATTCTCTAGAGTGATCATAGGTCATGTTTACTCTGAAGGAAGCTCTAACAGTGTTGAAAATGGAAGAGTCTGTTTTTATACCCACTTTTCTCTACCTGAAGGAGCCTCAAAATGGCTTACAATTGCCTTCCCTCCCACTCCCCATAACAGAAACCCTGTGAGGGAGGTGGGGCTGAGAGAGCTCTGAAAGATCTGTGACTGGCCAAAAGGTCAGCCACCAGGCTGCATGTGGAGGAGGAGTAGAGAATCAAACCGAGTTCTCCAGATTAAAGTCCACAACTCTTAACCAGGACACCACACTGGCTCTCTGAGGGACTTGCTCCCAAAATAGTCTGCAGAAGAGCTCAGCCAAAAAATATTTATTTTGTTCATTTATAGTTCACCTTTCTATCTTTGGGGTTCCCTCCATTTTTTATCCTCTCCACAACCCTGTGAGGTAGGTTATGTTGGCAGAGTAATTAATACAGCAACGGTGCACAATCTGAAGTGTAGATAAAGGTTTATTTAGGAACCAACATACCTGATATTAAAAATGACAGGCAGAGATAGAGCCCTAACTATATCTCTAGCTGAAAGAGAGGGAGAGATTAAGGGTGGTATTACCAAGAAGAGGAAATTGCCCTAAAAGTTGTGATCTGGAGAGGTGGAGGAGGAGGAGAGTTGGTTCTTACATGCTGCTTTTCTCTACCTGAAGGAGTCTCAAAGCGTCTTACAATCGCCGTCCCTTTCCTCTCCCCACAACAGACATCCTGTGAGGTGGGTGAGGCTGAGAGAGCCCTGATATTACTGCTCGGTCAGAACAGCTTTATCAGTGCTGTGGCAAGCCCAAGGTCACCCAGCCGGTTGCATGTTGAAGAGGAGCGGGAATCAAACCCAGCTTGCCAGATTACAAGTCCATACTCCTAGCCACTATACCAAAAACAATACTTGTCAGGAGAGAAGGTGCTGACTTCACTATCCTTTCTAATTGTCTTCTTGTTGCCCAGTCTTCTTTTTCTTAGTATACCAGACATTGTCTATTGCAGGGGTAGTCAAACTGCGGCCCTCCAGATGTCCATGGACTATAATTCCCATGAGACCCTGGGGTCTCATGGGAATTGTAGTCCAAGGACATCTGGAGGGCCGCAGTTTGACTACCCCTGGTCTAACAAGCTAGGTTGAACCCATGATTGTCACTGGGCCAAGATCATCCAACAACCTTCTGTGGCAGAGTGGGGATTTGACCGTGGGTCTCCCCAATTGATCTGGATCGGCCAGGCTAGCCCAATCTTCTGAGATCTCAGAAATTAATCCGGGTTGGCCCTGGTCAGTATTTGAATGGGGGACCCCCAAGGAAGTCCAGTGTAGCGATGCAGAAGAAGGCAATGGGCAACTACCTCTGAACACCACTTGCCTTATAGAAGGTTTTAGGGTTGCTGTGGACTGACAACCCTTAACACCACTACCTAGGATCAGCCACAGAAACAAAAGCAATTGGAGAGCTTTCTGAGTTCTTGGGAACTATGTAACACAAGTGCAAACATCTCTCCCTGGCCCATCTTTTCTTTTGGGCATCCAATTTTGTGAAGAGTTCTTGAGAACGCAAACGTTAGCTCAGTTGTTTAATTAGTTGTAACAGAAGAGCCTCTTGTGGCGCAGAGTGGTAAGCGGCAGAAATGCTGTCTGAAGCTGTCTGTCCATGAGGTTGGGAGTTCGATCCCAGCAGCCGGCTCAAGGTTGACTCAGCCTTCCATCCTTCCAAGGCCAGTAAAATGAGTACCCAGTTTGCTGGGGGGTAAACTGTAATGACTGGGGAAGGCACTGGCAAACCACCCCGTATTGAGTCTGCCATGAAAACGCTAGAGGGCATCACCCCAAGGGTCAGACATGACCTGGTACTTGCACAGGGGATACCTGTACCTTTTTAACAGAAGGCATTCCATGACTTTTGTGTTTGGTACTTTAAACGCAGTAGCACAGCATCACTGGTAGGTGGCCATCTTTCTCATGTTTTCCCCTTACGTTTGGATCACTAAAGAAGAGTTGATTTTTATACCCTGCTTTTGACTACCCACTCTTCCTCTCCCCTCTCCCTACAAGACACCCTGAGAGAGCTCTGAGAGAACTGTGACTGGTCTAAGGTCATGTAGAGAGCTGGCTGCATGTAGAGAAGTGGGGGACCAAACCCGTCTCTCCCAATTAGAGGTCAGTGCTCTTAACCACTACCTCAAGCTGCTTTTCCCTTATATTTGGACCATTGCTCTTGACAAGCATTAAGTATTTGGATAGGTTAGATCGTGAACATGACATTCTTTCTACATATTTACATCCAATATCCTGATGCTAGTGGGAGCCCCTGATGCCCCCCCCCCCCGCTAAGTGGGAAAGAACAATGAATGTATGTTAGGGAAGGGGGGGAGGGAGACCCTTTCTGCCTTCACTGAGTCCTAACTGAGATGCCAAAATAAAATAGTCCAACCTTATCTTTCACAATTAGGTATTCCCCAAAGCATCAATTATCAAATGTTTGGAAGTTCAGCTTTGTAAAACTTTGTATAAAATAATGGGCTTATAAATCAAACAGCTTTGGAATCGTTCCACAGCATGTGCACACCAGACTGAAAACGTGGAATTATAAACTTCCCGGCCTTGACATCCGGCGTTTCTTTTTATATGTATCGAGCTGTTTCTTCTTCCTTACTAAATCGGTATGGACAAAGTTGGGAAATACCTGGGGATTTTGGCAGTGGAGCCCGAGGGAGGGGAAGGACTTCACAAGCAAGTAATGTCATAGTGTCCACCGTCCCAAGTGGCCATTTCCCCCGGGGTGAACTGGTCTCTGTCACCTGGCGATCACTTGTTATGATAATGATTATTTATTAAATTTCTAGACCCCCCCTTCCGAGTGGTAATCGCAGGAGATCTCCAGTCATTGGAGTCTGAACACAAAGGAAAAGGGACAAATATTTGATTAATACCGGACAAGTTGGTAATATTGGACCAAATTTATATAACAGGATTTATATGAAAACAATACATGTGAGAAATACTATTATTTGGAATAAATAGAGGCCGGTTGAGGTTGGATTTCTCTATTTGATTATGAATTTATTTGAATCACTGTAATGTAATAAAAGCTAATTATGGGTTATGTATTTAAGAGCAACGCTAGACTGTAACTGCACACCTCCTTTGGGCTGAGCTCCTATCAGACTAAAAGCACATTCAAGACTGCTTGGCTTAAAGAACTTCATTATATATCCGCTTGGTCATTTCTTTTCCTTTGTGTTCATCTTTGTGGGATCAGCAGGTCTTTGTTTTTGACACCACCTGGAGTCTGGCTTCCCTGTTCCCCCTTTCCTAATTCACTTTAGAACAGTTGTAATTCCAGGGATCTCCTGACCCAATCTGGAGGTTGGCAACCGTACTTCCAGGGCCTAGTTGGACATTCTGATCTTAACACTATATACTCTCAGGCTGGCTTTGTTCTCAGTAATGAATTCTGACGAGCTACCTTCTTTCTGTGGATCAGGAAAGGATCTATATAGCAATGTTGAGCAACCTCTCCATTTCGGTGGCCTAAATTATCCTTAGTAGGAATATGCAATATAAAATTAGGAAGCGGGGGGGGGGCTCTCTGTATATAGCAATGATTAACACTGAAGAGTGTTACTCAGAATCTGTTTCAATCTGTTCCATATAAATGCAAGAATTGTGTTCCCAGTCAAATTTGCAAGACTATGCTTTCCCAAAGACTTTGTTTCTGTGTTGTGCTAAAGACTAGCTTTCTTTTTGCAGGCCTTGATCTTTGGGGTGAATACTCTATTCCATATTGTCTTACACAATGAGGTCTTTGTCCATGATGTTTGGTCACTACTTTATGAAATAAATCTCAGATGCTGTAATTCAGAGTTTGAATGTCAGAGGCATGGCAAAATGCCATTGTGTTCCAGCAATAAATCTACCAGAAATGTCCCCTGAACAATAAATGGGAATTTCTTTCTTTCTTTCTTTCTTTCTTTCTTTCTTTCTTTCTTTCTTTCTTTCTTTCTTTCTTTCTTTCTTTCTTTCTTTCTTTCGAAAGAAACTCTCTTAGAAGAATACCTAACACACTTACTTAACTAGATTTGATTAATAACAGATGTCCATGAGCAATCAAAAGAACACTTCCCTTTCTGTAAAACAGTAAGCTTCATAACGGTATCAACTCCCTTGACTTTCCCCAACCATTCCGGCATATCTGGTGCTGTGTTTTGCTTCCAATATCAAGCAAAAACGAGACTTACAGTCATAATAAGGTTTAAGGGGATTTCCCCATATTTCACGGGAAAACAATCTATGTGATTCAGGAGAAAGGTATCCGAATACAAAGACACACCAATCCCTAACCCTCTCCTCAATTTTCCACATATATTATTGCAATAACTCGCAGCACGTAAGCAGTGCCACCATGTATGAAGGATATCCACCAGATGAAAGAAGCCATGCCGCTGTGGATGTGATAAATGGTCAAGTTGCTTCTGACTTATGATGATTGTTGTGTTTATGGTTCTCCCGAAAACCGAGCTTGAGTGCGAGGCAGGATCGAAGCAGGCAATGTCATTGACCAGTGTGCAGCTAGATCTGGTTTGCAGGATCCAGTCAGTTTAAACCAAAATTGACCAATAGCACACACAGATGGGAAGATCCATTGTTTGCTACTGTATATAAGTTGGGGGGTTTCTGGGTTTCTTGGTTGAGTTTTGCCTCTTGTAACCCCATGCTGAGATCCTAATAAAGAACTGATTGAATTCCCGGCAGTCCTGGCTTGCTTTGAACCCTGGATCTAACAGTGAGCCTATATATTAATAACTTCCAAAACATGCTCGGGTGTTGCAAACTTGCAAGCTGAGTGCTTCCTCTCTTCCTTCTGCCTACAATTTTTCCAGTCGACTTGGCTTTTCTTAATGTGACCCAAGTATGATAGCCTCAGTTTAGTCATTTTAGCTTCAAGGGAGAATGCAAGCTTGGTTTGATCTAGAATCTGCTTAGTTTTCTCTGGATGCTCCACGGTATCCATCTCCTCTAACACCACATTTAAAACAAATCATCTTTATTCCTGTCAGCTTTCTTTAGTATTTTAAGTTTCACGTCCATACATAATGGGGAATACCATGGCATGGATTTTAAAAGATATATGTTTGCAGGCTTCTAGGGGGGCTGAGATTGATTTGATTAATTATCTTGAGCAGATTTTCCTTCATGTTCAAGGTTACTGTAAAAGACAATCTTGGAGATAAGGCATATTTCCAAGGTTCTCTAGCAATCTCATATTCATAGATTCATAGAATCATCTAGTTGGAAGGGACCTCCTGGGTCATCTAGTCCAACCCCCTGAACTATACAGGACACTCACCACCCTACCGGTCATCCACTGTAACCTGCCACCCTCTTGAACCTCCACAGAATCAGCCTCTCTGTCCGATGGCTATCCAGCCTCTGATTCAAGATCATAAGCCTATTTCAGTAGAAATGAAAGTTATAGCATGTATTTAGATTCCCCTGAACCAATGGCTCATAGGTTCTAGAGAAAATATGCCTTCCACCTTTAGTCAGAAGCATTTCAAAATTCAAGAGATTCCTTTGAATCCTACCTCTAGAAATTTTTGGCATTACATGGCTTTTTATCTGGATATAATCGAAGGTCAGCAGATCATTACTGCAACATATCCCTTGTGGGCTGAGTGGGAACGTTTAATTTAGAACCCCCCTAAAGCAGCACCATTGTTCTCTACCTTCCCTTTCTTCCCCAGCTCTTCTTCAATAATTCATTTGCTCGGGATCCTTTCAGTCTGGCTGCCAGCTGGGCTAAGGGTTGGAGGCAGCCCTGGTAGCTTCAGCTGATAACCTCTGTCTGAATGCAGACGAAGGCCATGCCTCTTGGTTGCTCCTTCTGGATTTATAGGCAGCCTTTGGTACAGTGGATCATGTCATCTTGTCGAAGTGTCTGGAGGCGGAAATAAGTGTCAGGAGGTGTGCTGGTTCAAATCATTCCTCAGGGACCAGACTCAAAGGATTGCCTATGGAGACCAGCTGCCATCAACATGGGACCAACTCTTAGATGGGGAGCAATCCTGTCCCCCATGCCGTCCAACTTATATGCAAGGCCTAGAACAAACAATTTGCCATTTGGTGTGCGGCTGTCATTAATTTGCTGACAACACCCAACTCTGTCTCTGCGGAATCACTCCAAGTCTCCTGAATTCCTGCCTATTGCTAAATGGTTAAGAGTGAGCAAATTGAAACGAAATCCTGAGAAGGCAGAGGAAATGCTGGTTGGGGAAATAAAAAATCTCAAAAGGGTTTCAGCTGACCCTTCCTAAATCAGGGCCTAAAGGCCGTGTTGGAACCAACATTTCTGTTGGAAAAGCAAGTTAATGTTGGAGAAGCCGAAGAAGAAGAACCTATCCCAGGCTATATTAAACAATTTAACAATAAATACAAATAAACGTTTCTTATCTCTTCTTATATATTTATGTGTATAAGCACAACCAGAACGGCCTCTAGATTAAACCGTTTTCAATTTTGTTTTCCTCAGTGGTTGTCCTTCTTTAAATTATATTATATATATGTGGCCTTTGGCTCTCAGGTTTGGGGAGGTCTGTTCAAAATGTTGGAGAAGCCAGCAACATAGAAATAGATGCTTTCTTCCAACAGAATCTATTCTAGAAGGTAGTTCTCCACTTTGACTTGGCTGATTTGGCCACCTGGACCCACGCTATAGTGAAATTAAGCCTGGGCTACTGTAAGGCAAGAGCCTCTTGTGGCATAGAGTGGTAAGGCAGCAGAAATGTTGTCTGAAAGCTCTGCCCATAAGGCTGGGAGTTTGATCCCAGCAGCCGGCTCAAGGTCAACTCAGCCGTCCATCCTTCTCAAGCAACCTGTGGCACCGTTTAACACTAAGCATGCATTTTTGCTAGCCTTTATTCCCTTGTCCAAAGAAAAAGACATTTAAGACATTTAGTACATGTTAAGCTTGTAGATGTATACTGGGGGGGGGGCAGGGAGAGCTATTTTGTCCTGCATAGGTGACTACCCGAGAGCTTGAAGAACCTCCTTCATCTTTCAGTGAACACAGCCATTCCAAAATTGACCAATCAGGAGTTTGATGACGACTGTGACGGTCCAGTTCTTCTCATGGAATGCAGAGCATATGCACGCCACAATTCCCCAGAGAAAACAGAAGGGTGCAGAGGGCATGTGCAGAATTAAGCCATGCCAGCTCAAGTACAGTGGAAACCTAAGTTGTGCGTGCAGAAAGGACCTGTATTGACTTGTATTTGTGTAATTTGCCTTCAGCTTCAATGAGAAAAGCAGACTACCAATAATAATGTAATAATAAAAATAAAATCCAAAACAGTCTCAGGGACTGTTAGTTGTTTGTCCAATAGGTGGCAGTCACAGTACCTATTCAAACTCCAGGGAAGACTAGCAATAATGTTGGTGTTTTGGTGACAGCTCCCCCCCCCTCCAATTTAGCACAAACAGTTTAGGGTACAAGCACTCATCACCAGACAAATAGGATCATGTCAAGAGCCTTAGTTTCTGTCAAGTAACAACTGGCTTACGGTGACCTTGTAGAGCTTACAAAGGAAGATATGTTCAGATGTGGTTTGCCATTGCCTGCCTCTGTATCTGGACCCTGCTGTACCTTGGAAGCTTCCCTTCCAAAATACTAACCAAAGCTGATCCTAACTTAGTTTAGATGAGGCCAGCCTGGATTATTAGATCAGGATGGCAATTTTAGAATTTATAAATCAGGTATGGTTTTAGATATGTTGGAGTTTTCCATCAGTTTTACATCTTGGAGCTGATTTGGTTAGGGAAAAGTGAAATGAAGTAAGGAATGAATTCCTCCCAAATTAGCCAATTCAAAAGGTGAGAAGAAGTGGATGAACTGAAGGTGGACAAAATGGAAGGCCTATCCCCTTTGGTTCAACAGTGGTTCAGTGTACACACAAAAGCTTATAATTAGAATTAAACTTTGTTAAAGAAGAAAAATTGACTTTTGTACCCCACTTTTCACTACCCTAAGGGGTCTCAAAGCAGCTTACAATTGCCTCCTCTTCATCTCACAACAGATTTATTTATTTTATTTATTTATTATATTTATATCCTAAAAGATACCATAAAAGATACCCTAAGAGAGAACTGTGACCGGCCTAAGGCCACCCAGCTTGCTGTATGTGGAGGATCGGGGAATTAAACCCAGCTCTCCGGAGTAGAGGCTGCTGCTCTTAACCAATAGGCAAAGCTGGACTCAATCTCATTGGCCGTCTGGTTGTATTTTCTGTTTTCTGGTTGTATTAATTATTCCATATGTAAAAATTCAATAGTGGAAAAGAAGATATGGATTCTGCCACCCTCTCCAACTGCACTTCCTGCTTTCAGGCTGCGGCCTTAGAAACAATTTCCTGGGCGTCAGCCCAGTGGAACCAAATGGGAACAAGTAGATCGCTTCAGGATCGCTCTCCATAAACCTTTTAATTAAAAGAAACCCATCGGTGTGGATAAATTGAGCCCAGTTTAGACAAAGTCGACGGGGGTAACTTCGAAAAGGAATTGGGGGTGGTGGGGAGGTGGGTGTTAGCTAGCGGAGCAGAGCGGGTTAACTCTCTTCCCTGCTTCCCCCCCCAAAAAAGTTATCCAAATGAAAAGTCCAGCAGGCTGTAGTTACCCCCAGTATCCTGGGTTTCCATGGCAACGGGCCCTGTTCCTCAGCCAGCTGCAGATTAGCTCACTGGAAAGGAGTCAGGATGGGTCAGGCTAGGGAAGGGTGGGAAGAAAGACGGGGGAGGAGGAGGAGGAGGAGAGAAGGAGGGGGAGCGCATTCACATCCTAAACTTTGAAGGGAAGCCAGAGAAAGAGAGAGAGAAAGGGAGAGAGGCAAACAAGCCCTTGCAAAAGGGCGGGAGCAGCAGGGGAGATAAGGGACGGAGGGCCTGGGGAGGAGAAAGCAGGAGGAGGAGGGAGGAGGAGGAGAAGAGGAGGAGGAAGCGCGATCTCGCTGGGCAAGAAACTGGAGACGCTGGAGCGGTCTGAGCGCGGAAGGCGAGCCTCCCGGAGCCGCGGGGCGGAGAGAAGAGCAGCCCTTTCCCCAAAGCTGGCCCGTGCGCGTCTCTGCTAACAAAGCCGGGGGGGGGGGGGGGCGAGCGATGCAGCCCGAGCCTCCTTTCGCTGTTGCTGCTGCTGCTGCTGCTGCTGCTGCCACTTTCGCCAGGCTGGGGCGGGAGTCCCGCAAGATGAGAAGGGAAGGCGGGCTGGCGGCGGCCCGGCCCCTGCCCCCGAGCGAGGTAGGGGGGCGCGGAGGGAGGGAGGGAGGGTGAGGGGCTCCAAACGGGACCCGGCAAGCGCCTCTCCCGATCCGGATTGGGGGGCGGAGGGCGGCGTCCGTGCGGCTGGAGGGGTCTGCCTGGGGATGGGTGGGGGCCAAAAGAGCCTTTCCTTCGGCAGGGCGGGGTTGGGGGCCCGGATGGTGGGGGTGGTCCCCGGAAGCCCAGTGGCGTCCCAAAGAAGCCAAAACCCCTTTTGCAAGGCAGTGGAAACCACCCTCCGGATCTTCGGGGGAGGTCCCAGCCTGGTGGAGTGGTGAAGAGCAGCGACCTAATCTAGAGAATTGGGTTTAATTTTCCACTCCTCCGCACGTAGCCGGATGGGTGACTTTGGGCCGTCCGCAGTTCTCTTAGAGCAGTTCTCGCAGAGCTCGCTCGGCCTCACCTGCCTTACAGGGTGCCAACTGTGGGGAGAGGAAGGGTAGGCCATTGGAAGTCGCTTGGAGACTACAAACAAAAACCAAACCGGGGTACAAAAACCCAGCTCTTCTTCGTCCTGAGAACACTGGCTGGAAAGTGTGTGCAAGCGATGGTGGAGAGAAATCCCTCTCCGTCTCCCTTTACCAAAGAGAGCTCCGGGGCTCGTAAAAGAATGCAGAAACTATTTCTATACAAGCTGCTTCAATGTTGGATTTCTTCTTTAAAAAAAAAACAGGCGATGTGAATAGTTTTTGAGCACGCTAGGTCTGTTTGACACTGCCACGATGCAGTATGTTAATACAGTTTTGCTGTCTATGTGTATATATATATATACTGCTGATTCTCCATTCTATATGGTTTTCTTTTTATCCACTTCAACTCTCTTGAGGTGGAGCTCAGATGGTTTTATCCAGGGGTAGTCAAACTGCGGCCCTCCAGATGTCCATGTACATGGACTACAAGATGTACATGGACTACAAGCGAATGCTGGCAGGGGCTCATGGGAATTGTAGTCCATGGACATCTGGAGGGCCGCAGTTTGACTACCCCTGGTTTTATCCTTGACGGAGAAAGATGTGTTATATTGCAGATACAATTGAAGGGCTATCTTCTTGAGAAGGTGAAAGTGACACTACCTTGACTTTAAAAAGCGAGAGAAGGGCTATAATGTGCCAATTGGAAGAAACCCAACTTGAAGTATTGAAACAGAATTGCTTGGTATATAAGTTGCATAATCGTCAGTGTCTCAGTTCACCCTGGAAGGACAAACAAAAACTGAGGATGATGTAGGAATGGATTGTGCAATGTCATTTTTACTTCCTGTCAAGCAATTATACAAATGCAATTTCTCTTTCTCACCAGTTCCACCTACACCTTTTCCTTCTAGCACACAGAAGCCAGGGTCATTTCCCTAAGAGGGCTAAATTGGGATTTGGATTCTAGCCAGTCTGATGATTTGGGTCTTAATTGCATAGCCTGTGTGTCCCAGAAGTGAATCATTATCGTTTTGTGTCTGTTTGGAACACTCCAGATAAGGATGCCTTTTGAAAAGGACATGGCAAAGTTTTAACATCCCTGGAGTTGCTTATTTGGATTTTCTGTTCCAGGGACCCCAACTTTCTTAAGAACTGCCTTTAGTCTCAGTTCTTCATCTCCAATACAGAACTCATAACTGACCACAACAGAGGGTTGCTATGTGGATGTAAAGGGTGGCAAATTCTCCATATTGGAAAATCGTGTGTACATTAACAGCAAATTTCCATTGTCTGGAAAATTGCAGTGATGGTGTTTTCATTGCATCACAACAGACCCTCTTGGATGCAACAACAAAGCGTTCCATAAGTTTTGAAAAGCTTTAAATTTCCAGGGCCAGATTCCCAAGTGGAACAACTGAGACAGACGCGTATTTTTTTCTGCCTAAATTATAGGGAGGGAAACCAGTAATAAATTTTCAAAGGGGGGGGGGGGCAGACTCAGAGCTGAGGGTTGTAGTAATGGCTCATTTCCATCCTCCTGCTCTTATAGTTTTCAATCTAAAGTCAAAGCAGCCTCTGTTTTTTTCTCCATATTAACATACATGCCTTGAGGCTTTGGTCATGCTGGAAAATAAACTGCTTCTCATTGGTGGCATTAGATAATTGAGAGGTGTAATTGAATCTTTGTTGGTTTACTTATTAAAAATGCTCAGATTCATTCAACTGAACACGTGAGTTACTTATGGAAGGAAATCCTCCCCCCCCATTGCTAAATGATTTAAGATGCTTTGTTGGTCTCTGTACAAATTTTAGTAACCAGAATTATGGAATGTCTCTTAATCCGACTGAAATATTATTTGGAAGTGTGCATCAGGATACCACGTGCAAGCGTTTGAGTTTTAAAACTGTTCCTCAGGCTGGATGATTTTACTTTCGTAGGGATCTCCTAGATTGTTCCTTTTCATCTTGTGTGTCTGTTATTTTTCTGTAATCCACAACTTTGCTTCTGATCCAGAAAAGAGTCTACAAAACGATTTTTTGGGGGGAGAGGAGAACTAGGTGGAGAGATCTCTGGGCTTTTTATTATATGTTGTAGTTTATGTGTATTTGAGGAATCGGTCTTATGTATTATCTTCATACTTTATATACCCCACTGATCAGCACAAGTCCCTCCAGGTCAGTATTCTCTGATTTAGTAGCTGCTGCACATTCTGCGTTTCAGAGAGTCCAGTGCCATGTGTGGAGGAAGCAATGCAATACTTATTGCACCTGTGTGCATTTATTCTTAGCGTGCTCCTTTGGGCGTGACAGTGCTTACAGTAGCATGCTCAAAGCAATGAGGAGTTCTGCTTAGGTCCTCAGCCTTCGCATCTCTTGATCAGCCTGTGGCAACAGCAAGTGGAACTTGGGAATGTGCATCAGCTGTCAAACCGCAGGCGGAAGAAGAGTTGGCTTTTATACCTCACTTTCCATTATCCAAAGGAGTGTCAAAGTGGCTTATGATCACCTTCCGTTCTTCTCCCCACAGCAAATACCCTGGGAAGTAGGTGAAGCTGAGGGACCTTTTAGGACTGTGACTGGCCCAAGGGCACCCAGCTGGCTGCATGGGGAGGAGCAGGGAATCAAACCCGGTTCTCCAGATTAGACACGGCCACTCTTTTTCTTCCATTCTGGAGAGAAACGTATCTTTAAATATCTGTCTTCAGACCTCAACCTATACTGACAGCAGAATTGATTCCCCTGCAGGATTGACTCCCCTGCCCCTGATGTTAATGCGGTTAGCTGAATGTCTGTAATGGACTTAGCTTTGTTTGAACTGTTGGAGCCATTGCCCAGTCTAGATTGAGTAGTGGAGTCTGTAAACACAAGTACATAAATGCTTGCTACAAATAGGTGCATAAGAAGAGCCCTGCTGGCTCAGATCAGTGGTCCATCTTATCCAACATCCTGTTTCACACTGCAGCCAACCAGTTGCCCTGGAAGGTTAATAAACTGGGCACGGAAGCCGAGGTCTTCTGATGCAGGCTCCTAGCACTGGTGTTAGAGGTCTGATGCTTTTTCCTGTGGAGCCTTCCTTTAGTGACCCTGGCTAGATGGACCTATCCTCCATGAATCTTTGCATCTCCTTTTAAAGCTCTCCGTACTAGTGGCCGTTATTGTGTTAATGGAGAAAAGAAAGGCAGTTGGGAGACACAGCAAGTAGTAGCTAGACTTACGCACTCAGCTGATACTTTGAATGTATAGTAATTGGCTTCATATTGAGCTCAGACGACACTGGCTTATCCCCAGGAAGTACACCACTTTGTTACTCTTATATTCTGCCAAAGAAAGCCGACATAGCGTTTGTGTTTAAAATCAGTTTTTTAAAAAAATGGTGTGATGAAGGAGCGACACTGTTGGAAAGCCAATTTTAATGGAATTTTATTGTGTTTTAATGAGATTTTGTGTGTACGCCGTAAACCACTCTGTGGGCTTCTTAATTGAAAGTCAGTCTTAAGTGAAATTAAATAAAACGAAGCAATCCCATTTTATGCTCTTCGTTAGCTGAGTGAGGTAGGCCAAACCACCAGTGGGCTCTTGGGTAGGTTTTACAGATGAGTCGGAGATTGATCTGGCTGTTCCCAGTCTAAATTTAACATTCCATCCTCTACAGCAGGGGTAGTCAATCTGTGGTCCTCCAGATGTTCATGGACTACAATTCCCATGAGCCCTTGCCAGCAGACATTTGGAGGACCACAGGTTGACTACCTCTGCTCTACAGATTACTCCCTCTCCTGTACAGCTCAGCAACTTTTTTCTACACTTTGCCCATGTGCCAAGGAAAGTAGTGACCATCCCACTGAATAAGCAATTGTGCCATATCCCCTTTGAAAAAGGCATTCAGGTCAATGGATCCTACTGTAAAGTAGGTAAAAGTTATTCCAATACTCCAGAACAGTCTTCTTCTCCCAAACAGCCTGGGAATCAAAAAGCAATTACCGTACTCCTTTCAGGAGTAATTATTGAACACAAACTACTGCTAGTCAGAAATTAATCCTTTAAGACTCAGGGGTGGCCAAACTGTTGCTCTCCAGATGTCCATGACTACTACTCCCATGAGCCCCTGCCACACACACAGGGTGTGTGGGAATTGTAGTCCATGGACATCTGGAGAGCTGCAGTTTGGCTACCCCTGCTTTAAGTGGTAGGGTCACATTCTGCAGAGAATCCATGCAAGTGTTTACTTTTCTCCCATCATCGCAGTCCACATAATGCCTTCATGACCTTGGTTGCAGTTTTCCTATTTCGCTATATCCTTCCAAAATGGGGTGCCCGGAACTGCACGTCAGGCTGGAAATAAAGCCATACCAAAATTTTTTACAGAAACCTTATGTTGCTGGTAGCTTTATTTGCAGACCTTGCCCTAGTAATCTCAATGTGACATTTGCTTTTTTTTCCCACCACTACCGCACCCTGCATCAACATTGTCATTGGGATAGCTCCAGTAACACTTTCCGGAATAGAAGCAGCAGAACAAAGAGTCCAGAGGCACCTTTAAGACCTACAAAGTATTATTCAAGGTGTCAGTTTTCTTGTGCACGCCCACTTCCTCAGACATGGCATGACATTCAGGCAGGGAGCTGTGTTGGTCTGAAGCAGCAGGACAAGGTTTCGAGTCCATTGGCACCTTTAAGACCAACACAGTTTTATTCAAGGTGTCAGCTTTCTTTTGCATGCAGGTAAAAACTAAAATTTTGTTGCTCTTAAAGGTGCCACTGGACTCCAGCTTTGTTCTGCTTTCCTGATTAGTTCAGGCCATGATTAGTTCAGACCATATATGTGGAGATCTGCATAGCCCAGACTAGCCTGATCTTCTCAGATCTCAGAAGCTAAGCAGGGTTGGCTCTGGTTTGAACTTGAATCGGAGACCACCAAGGAAGTCCAGAGTCACTATGCAGAGAAGAGGCAGGCAATGTCAGACCGCATCTGGCTCATTACCTCTAAGTTCCTGACTTTTTGGGGAAGCCAAAACTGTTTAAAGAAAAGCTAAATAATAAACTACTAGATTCCCCTATTAACACTGTTGTTGTCACTTTGCCAGCCCTTAAATAGCTGCTATATTTAAAATCAGACAGGACTCCATACGCATCTGGTGGCCACAATCTATGACCTACTCACCAACATAGAAAAGATAATCATCATCATTATGTATAAAAACAGATGGGAACAAGATTTTTCGATGAGCATTCAAGAAGGCCTTTGTCTTGACTTGGATAAGCATATTTTTAAAAATTGGTTAGCTAATGTAGGTCTTAGAGAAAATATCTTTTGAATCTTGTGTAGGTGACACTATATACCCACTAAAGGAGCAAAAATGACAGGAACTTCTAATAAAAGTTGATGGTACGGTTTTCCACATCTGGCAGTAGTGCCACGGGCACAAAAATTCTGAACTGATATATTCAACAAGATAAAGAGAATTGCAGGTTGTAGGATAGCTCTGACTTTCGTGGGTATCTTAGTAGGAAATGAAATCTGTGCTTTAAAATCTTCTGGTAGCAGCAAGGCAATTATTTGAGCAGGCTTGTAATCAGCCAAGGTTACCGGATGTTGATGAATGGCCTTGCAACATTGGATGCACTGTTCTGATGGATTTAACTGTGCTTTACAAGAAAATGCAAGAAGGAAATAGTAATGCTTGGGAGACATTTATTAAGATATGGTATCCTTTTGTTTAAAGAGCCTCTTTTGGCACAGGGTGGTAAGGCAGCAGAAATGCTGTCTGAAGCTATCTGCCCATGAGGCTGGGAGTTCAATCCCAGCAGCCGGCACAAGGTTGACTCAGCCTTCCATCCTTCCGAGGTCGGTAAAATGAGTACCCAGCTTGCTGGGGGGTAAACGGTAATGACTGGGGAAGGCACTGGCAAACCACCCCGTATTGAGTCTGCCATGAAAACGCTAGAGGGCGTCACCCCAAGGGTCAGACATGACTCGGTGCTTGCACAGGGGATACCTTTACCTTTATCCTTTTGTTTTGTACTGGAATAAAAGTAAACCTAAACCTAAAAAGAATATTCTGAGATATAGGTTGAATTAAAAAGTACATATTATTACTAAAATTATTCTTCCTACTAGGGGCCAAGCCCGTTGCATTCAGGAATACAATGAGTGCTAGATTGGGGGAGGGGTGGAAGAACTCTGCGGAGCCTCCCCCTCCGCCCAGGACCTGGAAAGGCAGCAGGCAGCTGCTAGGGTGGTGTGTCCCTGGCTGCAGCCAGGTGGCTCAGTTGTCTAGAGGCGAGGTGCCCTCCTGGGGAGCTCCAAGGCCCAGGGGCTGGAGGGCCCCCCCCCCCCGGCAGGGAACTCACTGGCAGAGGCAGACGCAGCAGGGTTCTACAGCCTCCAAGCCTCGGAGGGAAGTGGAAGGAGGCGATTGGCTGGCCACTGGACAGACAGGCAAGCCAGTTGGAGGAGGCGGTATTCAGGGGCGGGACAGCCGCCCTGAGTGGGTGCTAAGCGCTGAGTGGCACTTAAGCCATGAGACCATCTCCTCCTCCAACCCCTACCAGATATATAAAGTAGAACAGATTATCATTATAATAATTATTAATATGATTTCTGTCCTCTCTGCCCATCATATCTACTTGTAATTTCACGTATGCACTATTTTTTAAAAAACACCTATGTGAAGAACTGCTAAATAATGTCTACCAGATTACCCCATTTACACTGCTGTGGTCACTTTCAAAGAATACCAAAAAGGTGGATACTGCAGGACCACCTGGACTTTCCCTTGGATCCCTCCCTAGCAATGCTTATCCTTCTCTGTGTTTAGCAATTTTAGCATTAATGCTTTTCACTCATTTGCTTGGGAAAGGCGTTAAACTAACAGTGCTGTAACTTCCTGGCTCTCTTGAAATCTGTAACGGGGGTTCCCATCAAGTTTCCAAGAGACCAAGAATGAGAAGTTTATATTTTGCTGTGTGAGCAAGGGAGAGGCCTCTGTGTTGCTAAACGAAGTGCTACTGGTTCCCAAAAACCTCAGAGGCAACATCCCTTCCCCCGCCCACTTCAATCTGTGGAGTTCTGACCGTGAAATAGGTTTTGTGGCTTATTAAACACACCACTGCCTTGCTGGCCAGGAATCCATTTTAGGCTCTCTTTTCTCAGCGTGGCTGTCGTTGTTTATTAATTATATAAAGTATTGTATACAGTATTGTGTGGAGGCTGAGCGATAAGTACTTTGCGCTAGCTTTTTCAGAGACCACATTCCCGTTTTCTTTGTTGTGTGCTCCTTTAGTTGGCATGGTCCATGGAGGCAATATCCTGTCCTTGGCATGACCGAGTAGCTTGTGGTATGTAGTGGTTCTCCCTTGCCAATTTACTTCGTGGGTGGCATTTTGCTTTCCACCTCTGACGAACATGGATCCAAAACAGAAGTTAGGATGTGATAAGAGAGACAAAAACCAGTATTTGTATGGTTTAGATCAGGGGTAGTCAACTTGTGGTCCTCCAGATGTTCATGGACTGCAATTTCCACGAGCCCCTGCCAGTGTTTGCGTTTGCTGGCAGGGACTCATGGGAATTGTAGTCCATGAACATCTGGAGGACCACAGGTTGACTACCCCTGGTTTAGATCACATTCCTAATTGTGTTCATGCTTTATATTGCCATGTTTAAGGCTGAATAGTGAAGCCTTGATTGTTCTAATCCAGGAATCCAGGGCTTGAGTTACTGGCCTCTACCATGAGTTGGGTACAGGCTGATTTTTTCCATGTGTATCTTACTTTCGGATCTCTGTAAATAATGGCTTGGGTTAATATTTCTTGTTCCTCTCTTCTTGTCTTGGGATAGCTCTGCCCAAATTAATTCAATTGTTATCTCCCCCTCCCTCCGAAGCTCTGGTTTGGTCAGAGGGCTACATTCTTGGCACCCTTGCAAATGACGTGCTTCTCCCAGTTCCCAAGATTCTTGAGTTACAAGAATTAAAGAATGCTGTATGGATGGTACCTGATGACAGTAGTTTTTCCAGCTTGATTGACGTGGGGCTGGGCTGAAAAACTCCTGCGTGCTCAGCAAATCCTTGGATATAACATATAAGTAATATTTAAATTATTTTAAGGAGGCGTTTACCATGCATATGTTGAATTTAAACGTTTCTGTTGTTCCTTTATGGTCACACATCGCAAAAATAGTATATGAGAGGCTGCTGTGCCAAATTCTCATGCAACTTGAGGGGATTTTTAATGCAAGAAGTACAATTCTGCTAGATGGGAACAATCCTAAAAATGCGTTTTGTATGTGTTTTCAGTTCTGAGCCCTGATAATGTCGCTGCTTCAGTGCTGCTTCTAGAGCCGTCTTTGTCCATGCATAGCCCCTCCAAATCAGTAATCGCACATCAGCATAGCTAACTAGCTTCCTTCCTTCCTTCCTTCCTTCCTTCCTTCCTTCCTTCCTTCCTTCCTTCCTTCCTTCCTTCCTTTCCTTCCTGCCTTCCTGCCTTCCCCCACCTGGAGATCCTAGTGCCTGTTGTATTCTGGGGTAGAACGGGCTTGGCCCCTAGCTGCTAAATAATGACCTTCGCTTTGAGTCCTTTCATTGGGAGCCCAGTTTGTGTTCTGCCAAAACGAATCAGCTCTATGTGACTGCATCATGGGAGCGAGCCTCCATAGAGGACATATTACCTGTTCACCTTCCAAACAGTTTCACAAACGAGTGCAAAACAAAAAAAATTCCAGATAGTCCAGATCTGCTCATGAAGGCCTCTCCCGAATTTGATTTGGCATGAACGATAGCACTTCAGACCTGATTGTCAACTGGAGGTGAGGGAATACCCTGCTGAGTTTGGCATGTGATAGCCTTTGTGTTACAATGAGGATGGGGAAAATTTATCCAGTCTGTGGTACTTCCATTGTTATGGGCGTGCTCTTGAAGAACTCTGGGAATTGTAGTTTGCTGAGAATTAGCACTCTAGTTTCTTCACAGAACTACACTTCTGAGGGTTTCCTTGGAAGAGGGGGAAAATGTTAAACCATTTTAAGTCTGTAGTACTTTGAAAGTTTCTGTTCTGGAGTAATGAAACCACAAACAGTGTTGTGTTTGCAAGTGGCAGACGACAGGTTAAAAAAATGTTTGTTTTTACTCCTGTGGTAACTTTTGTGGCCTGTTCTTCTTTGCCTCTTGATGGTTGCTGAGTACACTTTGGATGGCTTTTTATTGTCCCAATAAAAAACTTTGTGGGCTGCGTTCCATGAACCACCAGGAATTCAGTAACCGATGAAGAGTCGAATCAGTGCAAGTTGGCCTGGAACTGTCGGATGCTTTTTCCGTGACCTTTGCTGGTTATTTATTTTTGTATTACTCTGGCAAGCTGTTGATCTGGGTCTTCCACTGATGACACACACATAGAGAAAGTACCTGCATAGTCTGTTGTAGTGCAGGGCTCAAAGGACAGGAATTAATAAAGGATAACATTAAGGCTTCATTAAGGCATGATAAAAAGTAGTTTGTCAGTCCAAGAATGAACCTTGGGCTTTGACATCCCTTGTTCCTCTTCCTTGCACGTATCCAGGAACTGAAGGTCTTGGGTTGCAACAAGCAATCTTTGGTTGTTGCATTTAAACCATCAACCACAGTTTTTTTTTCTTGATTACAAAAGGGGATTCTAAACCAGGATTGGGTGTAGAAACTTGAAGGCCTGGGGAAAATTGGACAATGAAAATTTTCTTCTATTCCCCCACCCTTAACCCCCACCCCTATTTTCATGTTTCCCAAGGAAAGGCTTTAAAATCAATGGAAATTTTTCATCTGTAGTGGGGTGTAACATCTGATTGCTTTCTGTCTTTGAAGGATCGTCCTAGGCATTTGCAAGCTTTCATCTTCTGGAGTTACATGATTTAGCCCAGGGTTGGTCAACCTGTGGTCCTCTAGATGGACTACAATTCCCATGAGCCCCTGCCAGCAAATGTTGGCAGGGGCTCATGGGAATTGTAGTCCATGGACATCTGGAGGACAACAGGTTGACTACCTCTGATTTAGCCAACTTGCCTTGTTAAATTGGAGCAAACACCATAAAAAGCAGCTGAGCGTATTTCTGTCTACGTTTGTATAAGCTAGTGCTATCTGAACTCTGTGAAACTTCAAAACTTGCATGTTCCTATGCCAACCCAAATTGATCCTGTGAAATAAAGCATCTCACCTGTTTTGCTAGCCCTGCAGGTACAGCCACAAATGGAAGAACACTGTGGGGCTTGTCTGGTTTCAGAAACCAATCCCACTTGTTTGCAAAGGGGTGAACATAAGCATGTGGCAATTAAATTTAAATGCAGGTCCAAAACAGATTCCTGCCTACCCCTTCCAGCCATATATAAGGTTTAAAGCAGCCCAGGGAGAAGTGAATCAGGGAAACTTCAGTGGGGAGAACTAAACCTCTCTACTTCTTGGTCCGGATCCATATTACCTCTCCCCTAAGACTGATATTTTTGAGGCTAAACCGCCTGCCTGTCATTACAGTCATGGAAGTCTGCTGTTCTGCGTATTTTGGCCCAAGGAATGTATTGCTAAGGAAGGCTACAAGGGTGGTGAAAGAGGGAAAGAAAACTGCAGAGTTTCTCTTTTCCCCCTGCATCCGAAAAGGCTGCGTGTCTCAAAATTGCTCTTGGGACCTCTAAGGTTTCAATCGTACGCCTCCTTGGAAATACTTCTGAATAAACAAGCAGAGGCTCAGGTTGTGGGATGCAGAGGTGGACAGTACGTTGCCTCCCCCAGCCAAGTGGTCCTTCTGAATTACTCCTAGGGGGTGTTTAAGGCTCTGGTTTGTTTGTTTGTTTGTTTGTTCCTTGCCCTTGTATGCTGTAAAGCAGGGGTAGTCAACCGGTGGTCCTCCAGATGCCCATGGACTACAGTTCCCATGAGCCCCTGCCAGTGTTTGCTGGCAGGGTCTCATGGGAATTGTAGTTCATGAACATCTGGAGGACCACAGGTTGACTACCCCTGCTGTAAAGAATATTTGTGAATAGGAACAGAGGTCGTTGTTTTTAAACTTGCGTGTATACGTGCGCATAGCCTAAACAGCATGCTGGGAGGGGCGGGGTATAAATAGAAAAATAAATAAATAAATAGTGTGGGGATTTATTTTTTAAAAAGTGCTCTGTTAACCATTATGAAATAGTTTTGGCCCCGAAGACCTGAGTTCAAATTCCTATTCTGCCTGGGTGGCCGTAATCTCTCCGCCTCATCTACAGGAAGAGGCTGCGGGGATGAAACCGGATAGCCCTATATGCATGCCACTCTTGGATGCTCGGAGGAAAAGTATGCATGCATGTGTTGCATTGATTACAGGGAGACCGTGCCCAGAGTGTCCTTAACACTCTCCAGCGTTTTCTTTTCCTTTTGCTTGCTTTCTGTAACCTAGAATAAAAAAATGTAAAGCTTGACCCGGAAACAGTGGAAGAAGATTCCATATCTGGCACAAAGTCCACATCTCTGTGACGTCGTTCTTGGCACAGTCCATTCTTGCTTTAGTTGCTTAAAACCCTTTCATTGTGTTCTGCTTCCAGGGGTTCCATCCTGATGATATTTTCCAGTTTTAACGGGCTGCTCAGCAGTTTTGTGTTGTGTTGAATTGCAGTTTGCCTTGAACCCTTCATAACTTGGAAAGGTGATTCAGAACCCATTGTGAGCACACAGAATGTAGCTCAAGGCATGTTTTTTATATTAAAAAATCCTAACTGTGAAAGTGCACTGAAATATCGCCCTTCTTTTTTGCAACTGGATCAGAATGTTGAGATGGTTGCTCATGGTAGAAGGGCGTTCTTGCATTTGGTCTCCGTTGGAATATGTAAAATCTGCAGTGTGCCTAACTGAGCAAAACATAAAGGGTGTCCTGCAGGGGGTGTCGGAGGAGATGTATATTTAGCATAGATATGATAGGAACTTCCTGATGATTTTCAAATTATCTCCTCCAGTGTCCTGGAGGAGGACACTCAAAAAGCAGGAAGTCTCCTTGAGTGCACTTCCTCCATGCTTGCCTCCAGAAAAGTTGTTGAACAAAACTCATATTTCTCCTCTGAATAAAAACTATTTTCTTCTTTAAGCAGCCTGGTGCTTTGCTGTCTCTGGATATTCAAATTCTGTCCACAGGCTCTTACTCCCTAGAGTGTCAATCTTCCTGGGCCCATCAGCTCCCTACCTTTCCCCAATCACTTACTTGGAATGCAAGTCCCTGCCTTTTTGAAGCCTCTCCCACCCAGCATGTGAGAGCCTGCCAAACATTTATGTAGACAACCATGAACAATAGAGTTCTCCTTTTGAGAAACATGGTTCTGAATAATGGTCTGACTTCCCTATTAATCTCTGACCTAGACAGTGTCTGTCTCCACAACTTGCGGCTTTCTTTTCTCCCTGCTTAGTAAAAACTGCAGGTTTACACAAGTGGTTAATTATTGTGGTTCAGTTTTGTCTGCCTTTCTCAAATATTGTAGCAGAGCTATCCTAAAACCTGTTGTACCCTTCAAAGGCCCATTAACTTCCATGAACTTGAAGGTCGTAACTCTGCTTAGAGTGGCACACCTAGTAGACTTCTGGTTGTGGTTTTGTGTTGGCGAAGGAGAGACTATGAACTAAACCTTAACAACTGTTTTTGTACTGCCTGGGAAACTCCAACGCTAATTATACTTCAAAAGCAGTGATAAAACGATAATGTGGACACTCCAAAAGTAGGTGTACAGAAACCTTTTCACGCAAGGGCTAAGGAGGAGTGTGTATGGCAAAGAGGTATTTTTAGAAACTGAAAGTATGCAAATAAAACCACCTTTTAGGTAAAGGGTCGGACTTGAAGATGCTCACAGGCATTTAAAAAAATAGCATGAACGAAACAGTGCCCTGTTTAGGGCTTTAAAGGTATGTACTAGGACCTTGAATTAGATTTGCTCCTTGATCTGGAACCAATGAAACTGGAAGAGCACTGGTTGAATGTGTTCCCTCCACCCAGGTCCAGTAAGGAGTCGGGCCATTTGGACCAGTTGAAGTTTCTGGACTACAAGGGTAGTCTAGTCTGGAGGTGACTGTTGTGTGCATCACAGTAGCCAGGTCAGATGCCGACAGGTGTGGCGCTAGCTACCACACCTGGCGAAGATGGTAAAAGGCATTTGTGACCTGGACTTCCATTGGTAGTGAGGAATCCAGGGTCACGCCCAGGTTCCTAAAGGTAGACATGCATAATAAGCCACGTTCCCAGGAATTTGAAGATCTAAAATCTATTGTGTGTAAATGTTAGTAGGATTTTAGAGGCCAAGTAGCTGGAGGTGAGATTGGCTACAATTCATTCTCATGGCTTATTTTTAAGTGCGACTGCGTTTGAAGAGTCCGCTTGGCTCTCATGAGAAGGTTTCTTTGCCTCCTATAAAAGATAACTACTTCAGAGGCAAAGAGCTGAGTCAACTGCTGCAGAACCCTTTGAGGCTATGGCCCCAAGCTATCCCTAGAGGTGCATTCAAAGGGCAAATAGTATGTGGGCCATCTCCCCCCCCCCCTTCTATTAAGGGCTGCTGCTTCAGAATGATTCCCACAACTGCAACGTCAAGCAAGTAACTGAATAATGGGAAATTGAGAGAAGCTGTGACTGAATCCATGCAGTTTACGTACAGCTTGTATATATATATATCTTCTGTGCAGCAGCATCCCCAGGGGACAGTTAAAACTCATAGGGTGGAGCCTCCCACCAGATTGCTGGTTGTGCCTTGTGAGCTTAACCAAGTAGAACGACCATTGGTTAACTCATCGTGATATGGTCCTTCTCCTTGAGACCAGGAGGACGTTTCGTCCGCTGCGTCCCGTATTGCCCTCTGTACAATTGATGTTCAAATCTGGTTGAACACAGTCCTGTCTACAGTCTCTGGCTAAGGTGATGCTAAAATAATATTTCTTTTGGCAGACGTTTTTCCTCCTGACGTTTTAATGGTTGCTAATTTCATTTCTTCATCTATTATTATTAGGAAAAGGTTAGTTTCAAGTATGGCCGAGGGATCCTTATTTTAGTCAATGTACAATTCTTCTATTCCACTGCGTTCATTTTATTCCGCACTTGCAATTTTCTGGCAATTTTTAAATTGTGATCACTTTTTTATTCTGTGATATATATATGTATAAATGTTTTCATTTTATTGGCTTTACTGCTTTGTTTGAAGAAGAAGAAGAATAGTTGGTTCTTATACCTCGCTTTTCTCTACCAGAAGGCATCTCAAAGTGGCTTCCAATCGCCTTCCCTTTCCTCTCCCCACTACAGACACCCTGTGGGGTACAGCAACAACAACAGAACAGCAACAACAACAATACAAAAACAGCATCCACAATACAAAACAATATACAAATCAGTTCTGTAATAAAAGTCTGTTGTCAGAACAGCTTTATCAGTGCTGTGGCAAGAAGAAGAGAGAAGAAGAGTTGGTTCTTATATGCCGCTTTTCCCTACCCGAAGGAGGCTCAAAGCGGCTTACAGACGCCATCCCATTCCTCTCCCCACAACAGACACCCTGTGGGGTAGGTGAGGCTGAGAGAGCTCTGATATTACTGCCCGGTGAGAACAGTTTTATCAGTGCTGTGGCTAGCCCAAGGTCACCCAGCTGGTTGCATGTGGGGGAGCGCAGAATCGAACCTGGCATGCCAGATTAGAAGTCCGGACTCCTAACCACTACAAGCCCAAGGTCACCCAGCTGGTTGCATGTGGGGGAGCGTGGAATTAAACCCTCCGCACTCTTAACCACTACACCAAACTGGCTCTGGTTTGCATGATAGTTATGGCTTCGACTTCAACAATAAATTCAAATCCATCCATCCATACGGTAGGCCCTTTTTGTAAAGCCTGAACCGGTTTGTTGACCTGCCTTCCCCACAAGCATTAACTTTTTGCAAGCTTCTAGGTAAGCTGCAGTTAAATTGCGGTTATATTGCTTTTGCTGTTTTGTATGCACGTCTATAAATCACCTTGGAGCCACTGGGAGGGGAGGAAGACCAGACGAATATACATATCTGAAAATAGTTTCCGTTGAGGTCTAGCAACATGACATGCAGCTGCCGTGATGTGACCACTGGTGTATACAGAGCTGTAGAGAGCATTGATGTGCTCATGTATTGTCGGAGCACAACTTCGGGATGGAGGCCTGAGAAAAGGAAGTTGCTTTGCAGCCAATGTTGCTTTGCTCACCAGCCCCTGAAGGGGAGGGTGAGCTCATTGCTTTACTTGGAGTGGGATTCTTAAGCTTTCCCTGACAGCTGTAGAAGCCGTTGCTAGTCTCATGAGTTGAGGGGGGGAGTGACGTTTACATGATGAAAGGGAGCAGAAAACTACTTTTCCCAAATGCTCCCCCCCCTCTCTCTCATATTGGCTGCAAGCCAGCCACACTGGAAACTCTGCTCACATGACAGGACAGTGGGTGTGAGGAAAGAGGCCCACAAAAAGAGAAATGGGGATGGGGTGGAGGTGGTGGAGAAAAAGGAGACTAGTGGATATCTAGATGATCTTTTAGTTTGCATTTTGTCCTGAAAATGCTCTTAGTACATGAAAAGGTTTTATTAGAGTTTTGGTTAGTACTGGAAGGAAGAGCATCGGTTCTCCCATTACAGAATTCTTCAGTGCGTTAGGAAGCCATGGGGGAGAGAGACGGAGCTGCATGCAGCACTATGCCCCAGAGGATGGGAGAGGGAAAAATATTGAATTGTGGGTAGGGACAAAGGTGTTTCCTCATCTATGTAGATGTCTGAAAGTTCAGAGAAGGAGCCAGGAATCTTGTATCTACAGGCCTTGTGAACTGCCTGGGCAGAAAGGAAAATAGGAGTGTGACTGCCAAACCACCGGGTCTGATGTCACAATTAGGAATCTGTTACTCTGCCCTTGCAGAATGCATTCTCCAGCCTGAGTTCTAATCCATGCCCCAGCTCTGGCTGCAGCTCATGCTCCTGTAAATGACCTAGGCATCCTCCCCCAGGGACAAAGGGAGCACTGCCCTGATGTTGGCAGAGTTTAAATATGCAAAAGGTGCAAAGCACCAAACTGCTTAAAGCAGTGGTCCCCAACCTTTTTATCACCGGGGACCGGTCAACGCTTGACAATTTTACTGAGGCCCGGGGGGGGGGTAGTCTTTTGCCAAGGGATGTCGCCTCCGCCTGAGCCCCTGTTCCGCTTGCTTTCCCGCTGGCGCCCCTGATTTCCTGCTGTCTGCTGGGGGGTGCTACCAGCAGCAGCTGTGCAGTGCCATGCAGAGGGGGAGCCCCAGCCATGGCGGCCGCTGGAGAGCACAAAAGGTGAGCCAGCATCAGAGTGGCAGGGCAGCCCCTGAGGCAGCAGCCAGGGAGGAGGACAAGGAGGAGCCGCGGCCCGGGGCCAACTGATCCACGGACCGGTCCCGGTCCCCGGACCGGGGGTTGGGGACCACTGGCTTAAAGGAATACAATAGTTTTATTTAGATGGTAATCAACTTTGTGAGCAGGATAGTAGAGAGATAGTCCTGACTAAATGATCTTTCATTCATTCTCTGCTGTTCATTCTGGAGGCAAGCAGGGAAGAAGGGTGCTCAAAGAAGCAGGAAGTCCCTAACTGAGCCAATCTGGATGTTGGGGGAGTCTGTCTCAAAAAATATCCAGAAGTTGCTAATCTAACTATGCTAAATGCATAACTCCTCTGATGCGTCCTGTCGGATATTCTTCATATGCTTTTCAATTATGCATATTACCGACCTTGCATATTCCAACACTGGGTCTAGATTTGTTTATAGTTAGCCCCAGCAGAAGAAAAACTCCACGTGGCTTTTCAAAGGTGTCGAGTTCACTTTTGAACCTAGTGCTCATTGCTCTTGAAGCATTTACGAGCATAAGCTGTTGCATCTCCCCAACACCCGGTCCTGGACCGGTCCCGGTCCGTTGATCAGTTGGTACCGGGCCATGGCTCCTCCTCGTCTTCCTCCCCAGCTGCTGCCTCGGGGGCTGCTCTGCCACTCTGCTGCCAGCTCACCTGTAGTGCTCTCCAGCGGCCGCCATGGCTGGGGCTCCCTCTCAGCGTGGCACTGCGCAGCTGCTGCTGGCAGCGCCCCCCAGCGGGTGGCGGGAAGTCAGGGGCACTGACGGGAAAGCAAGTGGAGCAGGGGCTCAAGTGGTGACAGTGACGTCCCTTGGCAAAAGACTACCCTCCCTGGGCCTCAGTAAAATTGTCAAGCATTTTTATCGGTGATAAAAAGGTTAGGGACCACTGATCTAAGGTTATCTTGAGGTACTATGCTAAAATGCATGGTGGGAGGAAAGAATAGGCATGTGTAGATACTGCAAACCATGTGTTGGCCAGGAATTTCTAGATAAAGGCCTCTTCTGGAATGGCAAGGCTCCGTGCCATGACCCCAGGGGTGGAAGCACCTGCATATATTTCCTGCCATCTGGCTGGCTGGCAGGCCCAGAAACCTGGCAGAGGCTTAATTCAAGGGCTCCAGTCCCCGTGCACTTTGACATATCCAGTTTCTAATTGAATGCAGACATCCATTTGAGTGACAGCCAAGGAAAACTAATTGGACCTGCCCGTAAAAAAGCCAGGGTGGCGTGACCCCTCTTATTTGCATCATAGCCTTGCCACTCAGATGGCATTTTAAATAGTTAGAGGGAGTGCTGGGCTATATCGCTTGTCTCCTTTTCACACTCTTGGGTTGACTGGATCTGCGGCAGATGTCCTGGTTTTCAATTTCTGTGTATTTTATATTCCCATGTGTATTTTGTCTTCCTTTTTTAAAGCTTCATGTTGACACGGCATTTTAAGAAAATGAGCAAAAATGTAGAACTAAGCTGCATGCAAGTCTGGTTTGAGCAGGCGATTTTTAGTAGTGCATCGTGACTGCCGACGTGGTACTCATTTTGGTTATTTTGTCATCTGTTGACGGACTATGAAAAAGGAAGGGAGAAAAAGGAAATCCTCAAGGTGCTTTGAATTTACAAAAGCTTCCTTTCCTGTTCACCAAACGATAGATTTCTGCTGAATCCGGGCAACAAAGTGAAGAGCTGTTTGCAAACTTACTTCAATCCAGCCTTAAACATACTCAAACAAAAAAGTCTTCAACTGTTTCTAGATGATTTTTCAGCCAATCTCAGGTATCTCTACTGCAGGGGAGCCCAACCTTCCTGGGCCTGCGAGCATCTTGGGAGCGCTGACACAGCATGGTAGGTGCAACCCAAAAACAGTTGCCAAAGTTGGCAGAACCACAGCTTACCTTCAGTCACTCAGGCCAATTTCACATGGGCGGAAAAGACCGAGGCTAATCCTCACTTCCGTATGATCCATCTGCCAGGCAGGCCCCCTGTCGGGCCTGCTGCTGATCAGTCCCTAGGGTGCCCCGTACTAAGAGAACGTGGATTCTTCCATGTTCCCTTAGCCTGCTGTGTGGGCCAACAGGCCTGTCCCACAGTAGGCCCATGTGGAAGGCCTGGCTCCTCCCTGCCCTGCAAAATATTCCTGCAAAATTACCCCTGCTGCACAGAGGAATCATTCCATCATTGCTTTGTTTCCTGTGTGTGTGTGTGGGGGGGGGGGGACACATTTCAGTGCCGGAGCTGATCCTGGTAGCAGCTATTGCAAAAGCAACATTTTAAACCATTTGCACAGCCAACCAAATTTCCAGTAGTCAATCAGAAGACTTGCTGGGTAAAAGTGTCACTGTCTAGAACAAAAGCCATAAAGATTTAAGTAATAGCTTAAGAACAGTCTGTGCATGTATTGGTAACTCCTTAAACCATCTCCTATCTCTCCGCCCCCTCGGTCCACCTGGAGCCTGTCTGTTAACACGGGTGGTGATGTCACCTGGGTGGGCATGGCCGGGTGGTGTCATCAGCTGACCACTTCTGGGGCTCCACAAAGCCTGAAAAATTATTTCATGGTGAAATAAGGTTGCAGTAGGCAGTCCTGGACTAATATCTATTAGGTGGTCCATTGTTGCTGGAACCTTTTTTCAATTAGGAATCTACCGTAATTATTCCCATTTCTGGTCAGACTGTGCTACTGGAAGACCTAATAATGTCTGCCATATCCTCTGGCTCATTCACTTGCTCCTTCTCCAGGATGAAATATGCAAGGATCTGTCAACTGCTCTCTTCATAGGACAAGCCACTCTCTTTGGGAAATAATGGCTGAGCATAAACTGAAAAAATGGCCGTATTCAGAAACCAGTAGGGGGAAAAGTTGCAGTCTTTCCGGACACTCTGTTGCTGACCTAAATGTCACCTTTCAAAGGGATGCTCTGGCATATAAATGCTGCACTAAAATTAATTAATAGGCTTGATTGTATTCAAATGAAAACAATACCTTTCTCACCATTTGGCAGTGCTGTGTGTCATCTGGTGCAGCCAAGTTATGGTGGCCCAGTAGGATTTTCAAGGCGGTTTGGCATTGCCTGCTTCTTTGTGGCAGCCTTGGACACCCCTGCTGGTCTCTGATCCAGGTATTAACCAAGACCAAGCTTGCTTGGCTTCCACTACCCAATGAGAGTGGGTTAGCCTGGGACATCCAGGTCTTCACAGAATCACAGAATCATAGAGTTGGAAGGGGCCATACAGGCCATCTAGTCCAACCCCCTGCTCAATGTCCAACCCCCCTCCCCAATATAAGTGCCTGCTGGCTGGAAAGTGCTTTCTGAAAGGAGCTCTAACCCACAAAAGATCATTCTGCCCCAGATCTCACAGTCTTTAAAGTACTGGAAGGCTTCTTCTTGTTCTTATTCCCCCAAGAAACCGAGCCTGTATAAGCCTGCCTAGAATTTTCCATGACATCCAAAAGGATAATGTTTAGAGACATCACCTGATTAAAGAAATCTCAGCCTATTAATCAATTAAAGCTGTATTCTCGTGTTTCAGTTCAGAAATGCTGCTTTCGTTTATGTGTAGACATTTTAAATTACAAGCAGGCATCCTGTTTGAATGAGGCATTAACTGCTGTAAGTGTTTAGAAGTGGTAGACGTCTCTCAAAATGTTGCTTCCACACAGAGTTTTTCCTCTGCATGGGCAGGAAGAAGCCCACAGCATGCAGGAGAGCCCAAACAGCCTTGCGCACAAAGAGGGCTTCACTCGTCTGTTTCCCATTCACAACCCCCTTTACTCCAGAGAAAAATAAACCAAAACATCAGGATTCTTCCCCAGGGTCACGGGGTGTGTGTGCAGTGCAGCTAGGTCCTGCTGATAAAATCTCATTTTGCAACTAACTTCCATCTTTAAAGGGCTTTTTCTCTTTCTCTGCCAGGTTGTGCTATAGCAAGATAGTGCATGAGTGCTGGGACTACAGGCTGGATCCTGCCGAAATCTGTCTTGTGTTTGTGCTCTTGTGCAGGTGAAAGTGAGTAAAGGAGGAGGGCAAAGCAGAGAGTACCATGAGAACAGCGTGATGGTGAATGATGTCCCTGCCTGTTCTCATGCGCTTGCTAGTAACGCCGCCATGATGGGAGTGCGTTTTTGCAACCCAACCAACCTGCAAATAGAAATTTCCTCAGTTTCAAAGGGCCTGCAAAAGGGAGCTCTTTCATCAGGCCTTTGGTTGGGGCCAGTTGATGACGGAAAATGACATCCTCATATGGGGCCCTCCTTAAAGTACACTGCCCCCTGATCGAGAGATGGGGCAGTAGAAATTAAGATGCACAGCCGATGCAGATATGGAAATCATTTTAAATTGTTTTATTCTAACTGTAATTGTTTTTTAACTGTTGTGAACCACCCCGCATCAGTAACCCTGAAAGGGGCAGTGTAAAAATCCATAAATAAACAAAGCAGGCTGTGTATAATAATAATAATAATAATAATAATAATAATAATAATAATAATAATAGTAATAGTAATAGTAGTAGTAGTAGTAGTAGTAGTAGTAGTAGTAGTAGTAGTAGTAGTAGTAGTAATAGTGATAATAGTAATAATAAATTTCACAGTCTGTTGCCTGATGAACTGGGGGCATTTTAAAAGAAAGCTCATAACAAAATCTTGTAATTTAATTGGATCATTGCAACAGGATAGCCCTCAGGTGACTTGAATGCCGGAGAGGTATTTAAAACACAAGCTGGCTTTATTGTGCTTTTAATGGGGGAAATGACAGAGGTGAGGGACTGCATAGCACCTTCTTGTGGGGTCTAGCACAGAGCATCTTTGAGAAGAGCCCCTTTCAAGGTACGAGCCCTGAAGTTGCTCCGGAGAAGGGGGTGGTAATCCCCTCCCCCTTCTCTGCAGATGTTGCGTTGATTCCTTGCCAAGCAATAGTTCTGCAAAAGCAGAGAGGAGAGTCTGCACACATCTCTTCATACACAGAACAACAAAGCAGGAAGGGTGGAAGTCCACTGGGTACTCATTCTTTGGGTGTTTGTTTTTTCAGTGGTAGCAAAAGCCAATTTTCTTTCTTTTTTGTCATGAAGCGGAATAGCTCAAATTTTGTGGGGCAAATTCTGGGGTTTCCATGCACATCCTTGAATGGCAAACCTGAGCCAAAGATTACTTTATAAGGCACTAGGAAATCTGCAGAGCATAGCCAGGAGAGAAGAATTTCTAGAAGCCTTCATTGGGGATTTTTTGGGGGAGGGCGAGGTACCTAAAAAGTAACCAGCAACTACGCGAATCCAAACATCTCTAAATTCAAATTATATTCTTATCCTATAAAGTTTATGTTGCACTAGAATGCTGAATTCTTGGGCCCAATGGTATCTGAATCACAAAAATGCAGAAGGGGGTCAATGTTGATACTACATGTTTTTCTTATGGTTAAAGGAAAATCAAGAACACCCCAGTTGGCAGGGATGTTGTGGGATGCAGAGGGTGCCTTTTGAGATAGTTGGCAACGGACTTCCAAGCAGGGGAGACCTTAAGCAGGCACTTACCCACGGTTGGAAAGTTGGCATTGCATGCACGAGGACTGCATTGGGAGTTACAAGTCTGAGCAACACAAACCGAGGAGAAGCAAAGCACTTCTGCAAAAAGCTAGTCCTTGCTGTCATGATTATAATACTTGGTCGCCTTGGGAGTGGGCGTATGAGAAGGAAAACGGGTATAACTTGCTCTTGCCTCTGGAATTTGTAAAAAGGTGGGCCATGTCTTCTAGTCAGGAGGGTTAATAGTTGCAAGAGAGGCTAGTGATGCTGTGTATCCTGCTTCTCTTTTCATCTTGCCCTTCTTCCGGGGAACTAAGGTCAATTTATATAGTTCCTCCTTCTTCCATTAGATCCTCACAACCTACCTCCTTTGAAGTAGGTTAGGCTAAGACAATGTGATTAGCCCAAGGTTTCAGAGAGCTCTGTGGCTGAGTGGGGAATTGGAAACGTGGAGCAAGTGAAGAGGATGGGGCCTCCTTGGAAGATTATTCAGAAACGGCCACAGAACTCAGCTGCCTGTGTGTTGGCTGCAGTCAGCTGCGAAGGGTGCAAAGATTGAGTATTTAGCTAGACTGAAAGTGGGCGGGCAGAAGGGATTGTGTCGGTGCTTGGCTCTTGTGGCCCTTTCTTGCATGCTCAGGGAAATGCTGATTGCCACTTTGGGGTCGGGAAGCGAATTTCATCCAGGCCAAACTGGCCAGGGATTGTGGTTTGTGATGGGGGGGGGGGAGGCATCATCTGGGCATGGAATTGGCGTCACTGTAGGTGGGCAGGTAGTTGTGAATTTCTTGCATTCTGGAGGGGGTTGGACTGGATGACCCTGGAGCTCCCTTCCAAGTCTATGATTCTGTGGCCAGCAATGACTATCTTGAGTTAAGGGTGGGAAACCAATTGCAGTTTCTTAAATATATGTAGGCCATAAATAGCATCTCACTCTCACATTGTCTTTCTTTGTATACACAGGGTTGGTTTTCTTCACACATTTAGGATATTACATCTTAATTTGGACTGTTGTTTGCACTTTAGAAAACGTGGCTGTGTGCATGTGTTTTTACTGGTTCCATTTTCCTTGGACACATCGCCCCTTTATTGGATGCCGATTGTATCTTCAGTTGAATGTTTTCCCTCCAGCAGTTCTCCAGATGGGAAATGCAAAGCATTTGAACAACAGCATCTCGGAGGAACAGGCCTAGTGTTTTCCCCGCCCTCCTAAAATGCAGTTCTGGCAGGGCAGATGGACTCATCTGAGCAACTTTGGCCTTGCGCTGTGTCTTGTTCCATCTTGGCGGCCACTCTTTCACCCTGGGTCTGCTTTCTTGGAGCTTCATTTAGCGGGATAGTCCAGGTAGAAGCTCCACTGCTCCTGGAATTCTTCTATTGGTCTTTTTTTGACTATAGGCGTCAGTTTCGCCAACTTCGCAAGATCAGTGAATCTGTCCATCCAGAGCTCAATGACTGGTATCTCCGTGGATTTTCAATTCTTGGCCAGAACTAATCTTACCGCTTTTGTGGCATAAAAGAAGAAGGTTCTAGCATGGGGGAGGAGTAACTTAACATATATTCAGCTCGCATAGGAAACTTGGTGTTAAATAGCTCTTGTAAAACAGTATGTAAAAGGTAAAAGGTAAAGGTATCCCCTGTGCAAGCACCGAGTCATGTCTGACCCTTGGGGTGACGCCCTCTAGCGTTTTCATGGCAGACTCAATACGGGGTGGTTTGCCAGTGCCTTCCCCAGTCATTACCGTTTACCCCCCAGCAAGCAAGCTGGGTACTCATTTTACCGACCTCGGAAGGATGGAAGGCTGAGTCAACCTTGAGCCGGCTGCTGGGATTGAACTCCCAGCCTTATGGGCAAAGCTTTCAGACGGCTGCCTTACCACTCTGCGCCACAAGAGGCTCATATAAACCAGTATGTACTTTTGCCCAAAACCTGTTAATTCGCCCACATCTCCACCACATGTGGAAAAAGGATCCAATTTTTTCATGACATTTCCAACACTTATTATTATACCCCTTGGACATCTTTGCAATTATTTTGAGTGTTACATACCATCTATAAAACATCTTATAACAATTTTCTCTTAATGTCTGTTTGCTAGTTTAGGCACCGGGAACTTGGGAACATAATCTGTTCCTCCTTGATTGTGTGTGTGTGTGTGTGTATGGGGCATAACAGTGCTATGTATTTAGAATCATAGAGTTGGAAGAGGCCATCTAGTCCAACCTCGTGCTCCATGCAAGATCAGCCTAGAGCAAAGGTAGTCAACCTGTGGTCCTCCAGATGTCCATGGACTACAATTCCCATGAGCCAGCAAACACTGGCAGGGGCTCATGGGTATTGTAGTCCATGGACATCTGGAGGACCACAGGTTGACTACCCCTGGCCTAGAGCACCCAGGAAAAGGATCTGTCCAGCCACTGCTTCAAGACTGTGATGCTGTGTGGAGAAAGCTCAACAGGAGGGGATCAGGAGAAGAGGAGGGACCCTTCTCCTTCCCCTTCAGGCTGCTCAGTGTTGCTTCAGCCTTAGTGGCCATCTGCACGGTGACCCAGTTAACTTGCAGCCTCTCAGCATGCTCCCTCCCCCACGTTTCCTTTGCCCCGGCCCGGCTGATGCTCTCATATTTCCCTCCCTGGTGTGGGGAGAATGGTGGTTCTCACTGCTGCATTCCTTAGAACAGGGAGGTGAGTGTGGAGTAGTCTCTTTTTGGCAGTAGCAGATGGCTATCTGTTTCTGGGCAGCGATAGTACTACGCCATATGCAGTTGAACTTCCCTGTGCACACCCAACCCTAGTTTTCTTTTTCCTTTTTTAAAGCGGTAAAACTCTGAGCTGCTCTGTTAGCTTGGCCTTGCAAGCTTTTATCAGTAAATTAATCATCTGAGAAGTCTTAATTTATGTGAATTTAGGGAGGCAGCTGCTTGTTCTTCAGTGGCCTTGCCTCAGCTGCTTAATGTAGTGCAGGGGTCCCCAACATGGTCCCTCTGGGCACCATGGCATTTGCTGACACCTTACCTGGTACCCAGAACCTCTTGTAGCACAGAGTGGTAAGGCAGCAGACATGTAGTCTGAAAGCTCTGCCCATGAGGCTGGGAGTTCAGTCCCAGCAGTCGGCTCAAGGTTGACTCAGCCTTCCATCCTTCCGAGGTCGGTAAAATGAGTACCCAGCTTGCTGGGGGGTAAACGGTAATGACTGGGGAAGGCACTGGCAAACCACCCCGTATTGAGTCTGCCATGAAAACGCTAGAAGGCGTCACCCCAAGGGTCAGACATGACTCGGTGCTTGCACAGGGGATACCTTTACCTTTACCTGGTACCCACCAAACTTTTTTTCAGAGAGTGGATGGAGACACTTCTGATTGGCCACTGGAGAAATCTTTGGATGTGCAGATTAGGCCAGCATTGCTTCTGCAGCAGTGTTTGCTTAATTCCCTGTTTTCCAGTAGATTTTCTTTTTAAAAAAATATTATTTTTCTCTGTCCTTGGATTTCCTCTGGGTGTGTGGTTGGCTTTGCCTCCCTTGACACCTATTTTGTGGTTGTGTTCTCCACACTATGTCAGAACTCCAAAGATGCCCACAGCTTCCAAAAGGTTGGGGACCTTTAATGCTGGCCTAGGATCTGGGACACCCAGTTTCAAATCCTCACTGTGCTATGAGCCTGGCTCAGTCGTGCACACTCTCAGCTTAACCTACCTCACAGGGTTGTAGTGAAGGAAAAGCAGTGGGAGACCTGTGTCCTCTATCCTGAGCTCCTTAAAGGAAGAGTAGAGTAAAAATGTACAATGAAGTTGTGCATTCCATCTAATGGTAGTTTTTGTTCATGAAATTGGAATGCCAGCTTGGTATAGGAGAGCCAGCTTGGTGCAGTGGTTAGGAGTGCGGACTTCTAATCTGGTGAGCCGGGTTTGATTCCCTGCTCCCCCACATGCAACCAGCTGGGGGACCTTAGGCTCCCCACAGCACTGATAAAGCTGTTCTGACCGAGCAGTAATAGGGTTCTCTCAGCCTCCCCTCCCTCACAGGGTGTCTGTTGTGGGGAGAGGAAAGGGAAGGCGACTGTAAGCCATTCTGAGGCTCCTTTGGGTAGAGAAAAGCAGCAGATAAGAACCAATTCTTCTTCTTCTTCTTCTTCTTCTTCTTCTTCTTCTTCTTCTTCTTCTTCTTCTTCTTCTTCTTCTTCGCTCTTATTTCAGCATCTCAAGAAGATGCCTATCAAATCCACAATTTTTAGAACTTTTAATGCCTAAATCCTTAATATTAAGCTTGTTTATCCTGCTGATAAGACTTTAATTACTTTCTGGCAAAGGCTGAAGGATGTCTGAGAAATTAATAGTTATTTTCAGCATGTAGTGCATGCAGCTTTTTTTTTTTGCCATTTCTGCACAGTTCAGCTTACTGCAGTGATCCACAATGGAAGAACGGATCGCGCTTATACCCAGCGGCCCCCTCAAAGGCTGAGTGCAGATTCTTGATGGTCCATGAGTGCCTTCTTAATTCTGTCATTCGAACATTTGTGCATGGGCTGATCTGCACATGGCATCGTGATGAAAACAACAGCGTGTCTTTTCACTTGTGTCCGTCAAATAGCGAGAGCCAATGATGCAATTTACAATTTTCTGGAATTCGTCTTGTTCAGTCGGTACCCTCTGTTGTCAGTATTTCAGAACATAACTACCTTTCCCCCCATGAATCTATTCAGATGCTGAGATCATCTAGTGGGGCCCTGCTTCACACATCCAATTTCAGTGGGTGGCACCCCCCCCTTGACAAGACCTTTTCAGTGACAGGGCCACTGAATTATGTAATGTCCCTCCATCTATGAAGTCTGATCAGTTCCTTTCCCAGTAGCTCCCAGGAAGGCTGCAGGATGCTTCCCTTTCCATGGAGGCCCAGGTCACAAGAGTAGCCCGGCTGGCTTTCTACCACCCTTGCCAAACCAAACTACTAGTGCCCTACTTGGCCCCAGAACACCTAGCCACAGTGATCCTTGCGACAGTCACCTCCAGGTTAGACTTCTGCAACTCACTCTACCCTTAACTTTGATCCAGAAACTGCAACTGGTCCAGAATGTGGTAGCCAGGTTCTTCACAGCAACACCATGGGGGTCCCACATCCGGCCTGTCTTCCAATAACTGCACTGGCTACCAGTTGAATTCTGGATCAGGCTTAAGGTCTTGGTAATTACCTTCAAGGCCATACACAGTCTGGGCCCAGTGTACCTGAAGGACTGCCTCTCTACTTATGTCCCACCAAGAGCTCTACACTCCAACCAACTACTAATCCCTGGCCCCAAGTCCGCTTGACCTCAACCAAGGCCAGAGCCTTTTCTGTCAAGCTCCCAGAGGAGATCAGGGCCCTAACGGAACTTAAAACAGTCCCACAGGGCCTGCAAAAGGGAGCTTCTCCTCCACCAGGCATTTGGTTGAGGTCAACTAAAACTAAATAACAACTAATGGGCCCTGATCCCCCCTCCCTTAACCCATGTGACAGCTTGGACCATGCATGGGCCTGTTATATTGTTCATTGCAGAATGTTATTTTCTCTGTTTATTGTTGTTATTACAGTTACCTTTCATT
This sequence comes from Paroedura picta, assembly GCF_049243985.1. Lineage (NCBI taxonomy): Eukaryota > Metazoa > Chordata > Lepidosauria > Squamata > Gekkonidae > Paroedura > Paroedura picta. The sequence goes on along the minus strand of NC_135373.1, from coordinate 108,976,738 downwards.
CATTATAATCAGTGAGTCTGATGTACTGTTCTGTTACATTCTATGTGAACCACCCTGAGTATACAAATGCAATCAATCAAATCAATCAATCAAATCAATCAATCAATCAATCCTCTCTCTTTTTAAATAAAACTTTCTACAAGTGAGTCCATTGGCTACGTGAGCTTCAGTACTAATCTCAGTTATCTTGTTTTATTCGTTTTCATTATAAAGTATCGAGAAAAAATACCATAAGCCTCCACGGGGTTTGTGCCAAAAGAGCAGGCTGAAAGTGTTTTGTTAAATAAATTAATAACTTGGCTCTGGACTCCTTCCTTCCCCATTAATCCCCCCTTGGGACAGGACTGTCTCACTCTTTTGGGTCTTCCTCTCATTCACCTCAAGGCCTGCTGTTTTTTTAGATCACCCGGAGAAAATAATTTGCTTATTCAGGAAATTTCTGCTCCATCCTTTCTGACTCTACACAATATAGGTCAAACTGCTCTTTGTGAAGATCACGGAGGAAATGAGTCTTCTGACTTGTGTGTATTCCTGTGTGAGTGGAAGGCCAGGATTCTATAGGCAGACCCTGGCAAGAGTTGATGGATATACTTCCCCCATTGCAGGAAATGCTGTAAATAGAGAAAAAGATGGAAGGAGCTTCACAATGAACTTCTCAGACGGGAGTCCGGCTCTGCTCCTGGTTATCCTGTTAGCACTTGTCTTCTGCACATCCGCCCTTTACATATAAGTTTATTGTTGTCTCTCTTATTTTGACATATTGTGTAGTTTGCAGACTTTGAAGTCTGCAGTCCTCACGGGATCTGGAGCGGTGATGCAATTTGTGTATCTTAACAAGCATTTGGAGATGCTGAGAACCTTAACGTTATATAGATCGTCTACGCCTGTAGTGATAGACATCCATGTATAAGTGAGGGAGAGGAAACTGGCTTGTTAACATCAACAAGCAAGGCATTCTTGGAGGCACTGCTTAGAATAGGCTGTGGCGTCTTCAGAAAAATTTTAAATGAATGACTGTAAATTTATTCAGAGGTGTATGGACCAGTTGTAGTAAGCCAGGGGTCCCCAGCCCTTCTGAGCTTGTGGGTGACTTTGGAATTCTGACACGGGGTGCCCAAGCAGGGAAATAGATGGGAGGTGTGATTTTCATGCAGAGAGGAAGCCCGAGTGCAGGGTAGAAGAGAGTGCAATTAAAAATGCACTGGGAAAGAAGGATCAGAGAGAATAAAACGAACCCTGTGGGGACTGCTGCCACTGAAGCAATATTATTTTAATCCACACAGCAGATCAGATCTTCAGTGGCCAGTCAAAAGTCCTACTGGTAAGAGTCCCGCACACTTTCTAGAAATATTTGGTGGGCGCCAGAAAAGATGTGAGCATGTGCCCTCGACCACTGTTCGAAACACAAAAGAAATCTTGGGAAGGTTGCAGTGGAAAGTTTGGTTTTTAGAGCAGCAGCGGCAGCAGCAAACAAAGAGAAAAACCTCAAACCCGACGTATGGCGACCCTATGAATTGATGTTCTCCAAAATGCCCTATCATTAATAGCCCTGCTTTGGTGTTGCAATCTGAGGACTCTGGCTTCTTTCATTGATCCATCTCATGTTGGTTTACCTCTTTTCCTGCTGCCTTTAACCTTTTTCCTATCAGTATTGCCTTTTCTGATGGCTCTTGTCTTCTAAACCAGTGGTCCGCAATCTTTTCCAGGCTGCAGACCGGCAGCGACAGGGAGGGCGATTCCCCGGCCGCTCATGCCACGCATGCGCGGCCGGGTCGGATTTTAAAAAAGCACCTCCCTGCTTTTTACTTTAACATCAGTAGTTGTTCAGATCTTCCCTGTTTTCTGTCAGTAATGTGTTGTCATTCGTTTATCTCAAATTGTTAACATTTCTAACACCAATTTTCACTCCACCTTCGTCTAAATCTAATCCAGATTTCCTTACGATGGGTTCTGCATGAAGAATGAAGCGATCAAGAGAGACAATGCATCCTTCAGTTTCTCTGTTTTCTGTCCTGACATTGGCCTCTTTTCCAGTGTATAGTTTGCGTATCAAAACAATCAAATGCTCTGGCATATCCATTTCAAGCCAACCATAGAGCTTTTCATAATCCACACAGTCAAAGGTTTTGCTGTAATCTATGCAACACAAGCTAAATTTCTTTTGAAACTCACTTGTATGCTCCAGTAACCAATGTAAAGCTGCAATATGATCTTCAGTGCCTCTTTTTTTCTGAATTCAGCTTGAACTTCTGGCCTTTTCTGAAAGGGGGTGTCTTAGAGTAGCAGGAAAATAAAACGAGTGAAGGAATTGAAACAGCTTCTCTATGAGACAAGGTTTAAAAAGATGGGGTTTTGTTTATCACCTCTTAGTCGTCTTCTCTGCAATCTAAACAGACCAAGCTTTCACATCCTTTCCTCATACAACTTGGTCTCCAAACCCCTCACCATCTTCATAGCTTTCCTCTGGACAAGCTTCAGTTTCTTTCTTCAGTTGTGGTGGTCAAAACTGAACACAGTACTCCAAGTGAGGTCTAATTAGAGTGGAGTAAAGTGGTAACATCATCTTCTATGATCTGGACAGTATACTTCTTATAATACAGCCTAAAATCCTGTTTGCCTTTTTAGCTACCGAGTCACACTGCTGACTCATGTTCAGTGCATGTTCTATTTTACTCAACTCCCAGATTCTTTTCACATTTACTACTGCTAAGACAAGTCTCACCCATCCTATAGTGATGCATTTGATTTTTCCTACCTAAATGCAGAACTTTACATTTTTCACTACTGAAATTCATTTTATTCATTTTATCCTAGTTTTCCAGCCTGTCAAAAGCATCCTGTATCCCAATTCTGTCGTCTGGTGTGTTTGCTACCCTTCCCAATTGAATATCAATTGCAAATTTTATTTTTAAAAACCCTTTATTCCTTCATCCAAATCATTTATGAATATGTTGAACAACACAGGGCCTCAGACAGATTTCTGAGGTACTCCACTCATCACTCTTCTCCAAGAAGATGAATCATTTACAAGCACGCTGTTCATGCAATCTGTCAGAATTAGGATCCATACTGCAATTTACCAACTTGCCAATAAGAATATCATGCGGAACCTTATCAGAAGCCTTACTGAAATCAAGGTAAACAATGTCCACATCATTCCCATGATCTAGCAAGGGATCTTTCTCAAAAAAGAGATAAGGTTAGTCTGGCATGACTTGTTCTTGAGAAAGCCATGCTGACTCTTAGTAATGACCGCCATCCGCTCTAGCTGCTTAAGAACCGACTGATGATTTGTTCTAAAATCTTGCCAGCTATAGATGTCAAGCTGACGGGTTGATAGTTACCCGTATCTTCCTTTTCCCCTTTCTTGAAGATGGGGACAACATTTGCCTGCCTCTAATCTTCTGGCACTTCACCTGTTCTCCAAGAAGTGTCAAAAATAATGGACAGAGGCACAAAAATTACATCTGCAAGTTCTTTTAGTACGCTTGGATGCAATTCATTTGGTTTCATTTAAAGAACCTAGGTGTTTACGGACTACCCCCACAGTGATCCTAGGTCACAACTGTCATCCCTTTTCCCTCATCACATGAAATGATTTTGCCACATTAAGCATGATTCCCCTCGCAAGAGAAGACTGAGCAAAAGTAGGAATGGGTGAGAATTAATGTATTTTTAATATATTTTAAAAATGTGTTAAACATTTATTGGATGATATGACCATATATGGTCATCCTGACCTGCCCCCCCCCATGGCCAATGATGGGCCTGTAGGCCATGGAAAGGGGAGGGGCCCCGGGTGGGCGTGTACACAGCTATGTTATCATATTCTGCATGATCGCGCCACTCCTGGGATTTCTCGAAGCCTGAAGAATGTTCCAGGATTTTTTTAACAGTTAAAAAGATTGAGAAAGGCTGTCATGGATACTTTCTGAGTGACCCTGGGCCACTCCTACTCTCTCAGGCCTTCTTTCCTCCCTTCCCTCCTGAAGTGAGGGAAATTATGTGGGAAGCTTTGGGTTGCCATTGGGCTAAAAGGTGGAATATAAATGATTTAAATAAATATTTTTTCCTGTCTCATAATGCTAGAAGGTTACCCTATGAAATCTGGTTGGCATTAGGCCCAGGACAAACGGAGTATGCATTTTTCTATCTATTTTATCTTGCCCTTCGAGCCCCTCCCCATTTTACAAACCTAAGAACCCTGTGAGGTGGGTTAGGTTGAGAAAATGTCTAGCCCACAGTTACATAGTAAATATCACAGTTAACCTGGGTCTCCCAGATCATAGTCCAACACGCCTAACCACAATACGATGCTGCCTGTCTTATTTAAAAGATCATTCCCAAAGCCTTAATGAGTTATGCGTTAATCAGGAATCTTTTTCAGTGCCTTGGTTAAAAAAAAATTAGAATGATTGCATATATTTAAGAGAGAACCAGCTGAAAATACTAAAGCAGAATGTAAAATTTAACATAGCAACAGCAGGTTTTAAGCATAGTTATGTCACAGATTTAGGTTTAGAACTAGGAGAGAAATCTTGAATGTATATTTGTAGTTATTTGTGATTGAGTGTTGGATTGATGAATTGATGGATTAGTGATGGGTATGGATATTTTGTTTGATATCACAATAAAATATTTGAATTGGGGAAAAAATACTAAAGCAGAATGTGAATGTAGTGAGTCAAGATCATGTATCTGGGAGAGATGGACTTTGCACCACACACAAACATTTCAAAAACAAAAACATGGGGATGATGAACAATGTGCTTAAACATGTAGCCGCACTGACCGTTTATGCACTGGGAACTCCACTGCCCCAGCTCCCGTGCAGGAGCAAAAATCGGGGGCAGATGAGGTGCACCAGGCCAAATGCTCCCCTTTGTGGGTACAGGAAGAGGTGGGGCAACCTGCCATGACTAAGACTCCAGCCTGCAGCCTGGCATGAAACCTCCAGTGCAGAAATGGTCACTGTTACTCTCAGAGTATTCATCAATCTCCAAAAAGAAGTGGGTCCTCAGTATTTCTTGGGGGCTTCTGTTTGCCATTACTATATTGGGGAGGGGGGGTGCATTTATTTTAAATGGCAGTGTTGACAGAGAGAGAGAGAGAGATAGAGAGAGAGAGAGTAGGAAGGAAGGAAGGTGGAGCTGAAATTAGACAAGAAGCCAAATGGTAACTGCTGGCGAAAGATGATTACCGCTCCTTTCAAGGCCGCTTCCTGCATGCCAATGATAGGACAGTAAACAAACGCCTCTTCGGAAGCACAGCAACGGGCAGGGACCCATGTGTGGAAGAGAAGGGTCATGGCGAGGTCTAGCTCTGCCTGGCAGGAAGAAGCCCCCCATCATGTGACCCTGGGAAACTAGTGCCTTTGAGTGCACGTGAGCAAGAGAGCGTAGAGGAATTTGGTGGATTCCCTCCTCCCTCCCCCCCCTTCTGTCTTTCCCCCATTGTCCACCCTATGGAATACAGCACCGGCTTTCTTCTGGACAGCTTGCAGCCATATCAGGTGGCTGTATTGTCTCCTTCCAAACCCCTCCCATTCCTAAAAGTGAAGGTCTTCGACTAGGACTTGGCATCCTGCCCTACTTTATTGCCCATTTATACCTCTTGAAAAATAACCACCAGGCTGCCCTTGTGGTGTTTGTTAAATTTCCCATACAAAATTAAGAAGGTGACAATGGGGGTGTATGGGGGAGCGTGGTTATTCCAACCCTTGCAGACTTCCTTCCCCCAACCAGTCAGATGTTACTTGTCCCCAGGACTTCTTACAGTGCTTTGACTCCTGCCCCAAATATTCAGAGTCACAGTAAAACGGGATGCGCCCCTTCGGATGGTGCTGCAGATCCAACACCAAAAAGCTGTTGGAAATATGCAGTAAAATCTCCGACAGCCAATGCTTCTTCCTCTAACATACACTCCTAGTGGCATAGAAACCACTATCCCAGTCCCATCCTGGTGGGGAGCTCTTATGATTGGAGAGGTCATGTGAGGATTTCTCCTACAATTTGATGCCCTGATCCCAGTCTGAAGAGCGAGTGCGGTGATTAAGCCCCTCCCATGTAGCTACTTTTTTGTACATGCACACTGCCAGGAAAGGGCGACCAAGTCACTGTGTGAATGTGCACCTTTGAGGGGTGTAACACACATTCTCTATGGACAGAGAGTTATGCTTGATCCTGGGTTCAATTCCTACTCCTCAGTTGCCTTTAGATTATCTAAGTGGCTGTCATTCACATCTTGCCAATTGGGAGTCAGGGATATTCAACCAGGCTTTCTCAACTTTTTTAACATTGAGAACCCCCTGAAATGCCCTTCAGCCTTTGAGAAACCCCAGAAGTGGTGCAATTGAGCAGAATATGGTTGGGAAGCGGAGCTGGGCATTCACTCATGGCCTCTCCCCTTCCCATGCTTTCTGGGCCCATCATTAATCAACATTAATTAACTCCCAACCATTTGAGAAACCTTTCTAAGGCCCTTTTTCACAAAACCCTGGTTGAGAAAGCCGGGTCCAGACTGTTTGCACTTTCATTTTGCTATTTTGTATGCAGAGGCAACACCATCCATCCTGCACCTCATTCTCCTCCATTCATCCCCCCCCCATGTGCTTTATGAATTTTTTGCTTGTTTCCCAAAGTATTGTGTCTTATTGACATCTTATTCATTTCATTGGCTCTTGCACCAGATAAATCCCAGCGGGAATGAAGTACCGTAATCTGCCAGTGTTCTAGCTTTGTATTGGAAATATTACTCACGCTACAGTCATTTGGGGGAAGGAGCACAAAAAGCAACACAGGATTATTCTTGCCGTCCTCCCTGCTCCCTCTCAGTACTTGGCATCTCGAAAATGAGGCCACTGTTTCTTCTGGATGCACAAAAGCTGGAAGAGCTGCTAACTGTACTGGCTTTTCTGCTAGGCTCCAACTGTGGCAGGAGCGCCTCTAAAAAGATCTGCCAAGTGGACAGGCTCCAGGGGCTTCGGGTTTCTCCCCCCCTTCCCCCCCCCCTATGTATTGTGAAAGAACAATGAACTTTTCCCCTGCCACAGAAAACTGGTTTGGGCCCACTAGCTTTGTATAATGCCCTCTTGAAAAGTAATGAGAAAGCACAGACAGGAGGGGGGGGGAGAGAGAGAGAGAAGAGGGGGCTTCCCAGAGACCCTCAGCTGCTTTCCAAAGCAATGCAAAAAAAAAAAAACCCCTCTCTCTCTTTTATGTTGAAAGGGGAGCTGAAGTACTCCCAGCCAAACAAGGAACAGAAGTTGCTTTGGGAGGAATAATGAACAGTGACCTAAACGACCCTTTGTGAGAAGACTTTTTGAGAGCCAGTATTCACCCTTGACCTTAAGGCACTGTGGATGATGTCACGGTGCCCTGGGAATGAGCTTGGGCCATTTTGGGAGCCTTTCCGCCTGATCAGACCATTGTGCGGTTAATGTGCATGAGCATCCCAGTTTGTTGCCTGCTGTGGACACATCTTTCCTTGGGGTCAAACTAGATGTGTCATGGGGAGATCCAGGATCTCCCGTTTCTTTAAAGGAATAAGTAGCGACTGTAGGAGGCTCTGTTTTCTTCCCCGATCGCTGGTATTTTTACGGGTTCACTTGGCAAGACGAGTTACACAAACGTCGGCGGGAAGCCAAGAATATGTAAACTCCTTAGGGGATCAGATGTCTTCCCTTGGAAGAGGACTACGAGCGGTTGGTGTTAATTGCTATGTACCACAGTCCTGCTAGGTATTATACAAAGTCAGCTTCTAACGCAGGCCTCGCCAGCTGGCTTGGATTCTGAAAGCATCAGTCCTAAATCCTGGCGTGGCCGGCTTTGCTGTGAACGGCTTTGCAGTCGGGTTACTGCAATGGGCATTGACTGCCTGCCACAGGGAGAGACCATTGCACTGCACGCTGGCCACAGGAAGAAACCCATGCAGTGCAGTGATTACTGTTGCTCTGAGATGGGGAAGATCTGGGTTCCATTGGCCCATTAACTTTCTTTAAAGCTCCTTTCTCACAGGGTTCTTGAGAGGGTAGAGTTGGGGGTGGGGAGCGCTACATGGACTGCCCTGGGCTCCCTGGAGGAAGGGCGTGATAGAAGAGTCACAGATGAATAGATAGAGTCGAAAGGCTACACAGATCACCGAAAACCTGTTCCAGACAGCTGGCTGTCCCGCTCCACCCTCCCTCCTCTGGCCTGTGAGACTGGCCAGGCTTTATGTGGATGCTCTTAAGCCAGTGCTGGCAATCACGAGAGCTAAATACTCGTCTCTTTGCTTAGTGCTGAACTTAGCATCCTGAGATGCTATGCTATGACTGCTGAAGGCTCTTAAAGATGTGCCGTCCACACAGCAGTTCACAGAACTATCAGAGGCTTCTGGGATCCTACCAGCACGGAACCAAACGGTATCTCTGGTGCTCCTAGAAGCTAACCCGGCCGGGAAAGCCCACGCAAGCCAGGTGCCGTCAGATCTCAGAAGCTAAGCAGGGTTGCCTCTGGCTAGCACTTGGGAAGGACGCCCTCCAAGGAGTACAGACGTCGTGACACGGTTCAGGCAACAGCAAACCACTTCCGAATGTCTCTTGCTTGGCAGCCGGACAATCTTAGGATCCCCTGGCTATAGAGCACACATGCCATGCAATGAATAGTAAACAATGATCCTAAAACCTCCCTTTCTCCTCCACCACCCTGCCACTGAGCCATGATTCTCAGGGTTCTTTTTGAAGCGTGTGGAAAAGAGTATGACATTTAAAGCTATCGATGTGTGTAAATTATGGAGGAGGAGGAGGAGGAAGAGAAGAGCTGGTTCTTATATGTCGCTTTTCTCTACCAGAAAGAGTTTCAAAGCAGCTTACAATCGCCTTCCCCTTCCTCTCCCCACAACAGACACCCTGTGAGGGAGGTGAGGCTGAGAGAGCTCTGATATTACTGAAGAAGAAGAAGAAGAAAAAGAAGAGTTGGTTCTTATATGCCACTATTCTCTACCCAAAGGAGTCTCAAAGTAGCTTGCAGTCGCCTTCCCTTTCCTCTCCCCATAACAGACACCCTGTGAGGTGGGTGAGGCTGTGAGAGCCCTGATATTACTGAAGAAGAAGAAGAAGAGGTGGTTCTTATATGCCACTATTCTCTACCCAAAGGAGTCTCAAAGTAGCTTGCAGTCGCCTTCCCTTTCCTCTCCCCACAACGGACACCCTGTGTGGTGGGTGAGGCTGAGAGAGCGCTGATATCACTGCTCGGTCAGAACAGTTTTATCAGTGCTGTGGCGAGCCCAAGATCACCCAGCTGGCTGCATGTGGAGGAGGAGTGGGGAAATCAAACCCGGCTCGCCAGATTAGAAGTCCTCACCCCTAACCACTGCACCAAGCTGACTTTCTATAGGGCAGGAGATTTTGGATGTTTGTTCTTGTTGCATGTAAGCCATGTTGTTGGTGGCAGTAACTATGAACGGTTTTGCTGTCATTCCTCCCAGGTGAATTGCAGCCATGGCAGGTGCTGACACCATGACGGCAAGCGCAGTGGCCAACGTGAGCAACAAGGCTAAAACCAGGGTTTGCAAATCTATCGAGAGGTAAGCTATATCTTCAATGCATTGTGGGGTTTTTTCCCCTCTGAGCTGGGCAGGGAAGAAACACAGTCTTGCTAGCTCTTAATGGTGCTTCTAAAAGATGACTGCCAATTATCTTATGGGACTCTGAGGCTGGTATGCTAAGCAATACTTGCTTGGGGGAGAATTGGGGATGCATGCCAGCTCAGAGCATCAAAGCTGATCTGACAGGCACATTTTCGCTAGTGGGGAACATAGTCATTGTTTAGCATCTTCTCTGTTCATGGGTTTTTGAATTGCTTCAAACCTACAAAGCCACTTTTGACCAAAATCCAGAAAAGGGCATCAGGAACTAATATGTGCACCATGGGAAAGTGTGTTTGCAATTAATTATTATCAGATTATTGGTCAGCCGTGCGTCACCAAAACCTGAAACCCTTCCTCCAGGCCAAGTGCCTTTTTGTTGAGGAGAAGAACCACTCAAGTGGGAGGGTGGCTCCTTAGTGTGAGAGGAAGGCCTCCGACTTTGCTGAGCAGAGTGGTAGGATCCAAGTCATTGTTGTCTGTCTCCAGCATAAGCACCAACAAAGTTGGTGGAATTTATTGCTCAGAAAATGTGTAAAAGCTTGATGTGCTAACGTTGCTTTAAATTAAAAAACCCTTGAAACAAAGAGATGTGTATATGTAAAAAGAAACGAAAGTCTATAGAAATTCAAGAGTTTTCTGAAGCTAGACCGTTTCCCAATTATCCATATCTTCTGTTATCCCAAAGAAGTTTAGTCATCCAACTGTATTCTGGGTGGCTGAGTCCATGGGTATGTTCAGCCTCTGTTTTAAATCCTTGTGCACTAAATGGGCACAGGATAAAGTGACCTTGCTGATCCAAAATAGGTTTAGATCTGAGTCTGCTCATGGAAGACTTCCTGGCAGCCCCTGCATACCCCACATAGGGTTCTGCGATGGAACAAAGGCAGAACTACACGTGGAAATAAATATTATGCAAAGACTGCAGCCCTTTGCCCAGTCCTGCCGGTCCTTTGAGGCCCTTAATCCCTGAAACAAAAATAATTGCAGGCTGTCTCTGTGTACAGTCCAGTTAATGTCAGAGTTTTTGCACGCAGTCAAAATTGTGAGAGGAATAGCATCGGGGAGGGGGGGAACCAGGCAGTTCACATATATGCATAACCTTGTGACCTAGTAGATACCTGGATAGAAAAGTTTATGCACATATTTTGAACAACCCACGAGTTGATCAGAGTAAATTACAAAATTGATTTAATTGGTCTGAGTAACCATAACATCCCAAACAGGGGATTGCATTAGTATGGAGGTAAGTAGAAGAAGACACACAGTTAATTTAGATGACTCAAATCTTTGCTGACATATTCCAGAGGGGTAGCAGCTTTGATGATGGTAGCGGCAAACAACAACAACAAAGCTCATGGCACCTCAAAGACTGACACATTTTAATTTTAGCATAAATTTTCCCAGACAAAATCCCATTTTATGCATATCAATTTCCTCAATCAATCAATCCTCACGCATTTGATGAAGTGGAGTCCATGAAGTCCATGTAAAGTTTTCACGCTTGAATGGAAATTCGTTAGCCTTTAAGATGTCTCATGACAAGGGTTGGCAACCAGCAGGAGATAGGAGGAGTCATGGGCAACAACATGACCTCACTTCCTGGAAGTGATGTCACACCTCTCTCGGACCATTTCCACATTAGGAGGCATACCTTGTTTTAGCCTCACTTTGGATTTCCTTTGGATGCTGTGAGTCAACTCTAGGCTTTCCACATTCGGACTTTCCTCCCCTCCTTTCCCAGGCTGAAATTCACAATATGCTTTCTTCATCTGGGTCTGATGGAGACAGCCTCCCATCATGCTTTGCTCCCTTCCCCTTATCACTTTTTCTTCACAAAATGGTGATGGTGGAAGTCATAGAAAACAAATTGTAAAATCCTGTAACGATTCTTTTAAAAAAACCCAACTTGAATGTCTCCTTTAATTATTGGGCATAATTTTATAACAAAATCGGAATAGAGAATAAGACTCTCTGGTTCTTCTAATTCTGTCTTTTGCCTTTTTGCACAGGATCAAGGTTGTAAGTTTAAATATTACAACTCCAGAGACGGGATTTCGGTGTGGGACTTCAAGAGGAAAGTGCTCAGAGGCGAGAGAAGACATTTCTCCAAGGCTAACTCACAAAGTGGAGCCATCTTGTGTTGCCAAGAGAACGCTGAAAGCACTAGAGAACTTGATGCTGGATCCGGGGCTGGATTGTTTTCAGCAGAACATGCTCAGTTCCAAGATGATCATTAGTGATCCGTCGGTAGATCTCAACCTACGGGAAAGCAGCAGGATTATAAGGAAGCAAATAGGAGGTGCTCAGAACTTGCGGCCTGTTGGGAAAGCCGGTTTGAAGAATAAGCCCTTGAGTATCAAAGACAAGATTTCAGAATGGGAAGGGAAAAAGGAGAGCCCGTCTCCGGCATCCGCCTGGAAGGAAGAAGAACGAGGAGTTAAAGAGGAGCTGGGTACGTTTTTGGGTGTGGTGGAGAAAATAACCAGGGACAGTGTGGCGAAGAGTCAGGTGAACTCAAAGAGGGTTATAAAGTGGCCAGCGGCAAGCCAAGAGAACGAGAGAAGAGCTGGAACTCCCAAAAGTGTTGGGGAGCCGGCTGAGAAACAAGTAGACGTGAAGTTAAGGACAGAGGAGCCAAATCCCAGTGCTGGGAAAGGCAGTGAGTTGAAGGATATCCAGAAGGAGAACTTGTCAGTACTGAACCAGGTCAAGAAGCTGGAACAGGCCTTGAAAGGAGGGTCCGCAGAGCTACATCCTCAGCTACCGGGTACTTACTACTCTCCGCATTGCTTGCAGGAGAAAACTGATGAGGGGCAGAGCCCCTCCGAGGGCCAGGAAACTGCTAACAGACTGGAGCTTGGGAAGCGTCTCATCCCTTTGGACTCTGAAACTAGCGAGCCGATCTTTGGGACTCTGGAAGAGGTGAAATCGTCTCGTACGAAATGCAAACCGGGCAGTGAGGAAAACGTATACACAGAACCAGGACTGCCAGAGAAGAAACCTTTTATCAATCCTCTCCCCAAGCCCCAGCGGACTTTCAAGCATGAGGGCGAAGAGGGATGGGTCCCTCCAGTTAGGAACAAGAGAAATTTGCCCCCTCTGCCCTCTGTTCCTCCCCCTCCTCTCCCTTCTTCGCCTCCCCCGTCAGCCGTCAGCAGAAGACTGAGGAATGGAAAACATAAGGCCAATGCGGACCACAGGTATTGCTCACCTTGATGCTGCATGGTCATGAAGTCCCCTATTATCCCTACAGAGGAATTATTAACCAGGGGTGGATATGCCTCTTAGCACATGTTTGGATGCTTTAAGTACTACAATGGAGGAGGAAGGAAGGGTATCCAGTGGTCCTTGCTAGACACCAAGAGTCCTTCATATTGTGGAATGCCTAGTTTGGTTGTAGGGAATTTGGAATGGGTTTGTCTTTGTGAAACAGAGTATGGGCAGTTAGGCACAGGGTTTTTTCTTCTGAACTGAGAAATATTTCCTTTGGGAAGAGAGAGAAAATCATAGCCTTTGTGAAGACAGGGCTGCTTACCCTCTGGTACTTCTACTGTAAGGCAGACACAAGCTGCTCCCTGCCCAAGCTAGTTTCTTATGTATGTAAGCAAAATTGAGACTATGTGAGTTAGGGTAGGGTTGCCAGCTCTGGATTGGGAAATACCTGGAGACTTTAGGGGTGGAGCCAGAAGTGGGGATTTAGGGGAGGGACCTCAGTGGAGTCTAATGCTATGGAGTCCCGCCACCAAAGTAGCCATTTTCTTCAGGGAAACTGGTCTCTTAGGTATGGAGATGAACTGTAAAACCATAGGATCCCAAGGTCCCGGTTGGGGACTGGCATCTCTAGAGGTGTGTCTGGTTGGCGAAGGATAATTTTATGTTCTTGATGGGGGGTGGGGGTGGGGGTAGGGGAGAGATCATGCTTGGCTGGTTTAGCATGGAATGAACATGTGAAGCATTTGATGACCAGGCATGTAAGGGGTTCACGTTTATGCCGGTCCTTTAAAAGTCACCCATTGTCCTCCTTCAAGTTGTTCCTCCCCCTTCCCTCTGCTCCTCTCCCCCAAATGCCACAGGAAGTCTTATGAGTTCGAAGACCTGTTGCAGTCGTCCTCAGAAAATGGACGGGTAGATTGGTACGCTCAGACTAAGCTGGCCTTAACGCGCACTTTATCAGAGGAAAACGTCTATGAAGATATCCTAGGTAGGAACTTGGGCCGTGGTGGGGGATGGGTACTGACTGGGAGCAATAAAGCGCTCTGATCTTGCAAAACTGGTTAAGGGGTTATTTGATCTACTTGACTGATAGGTTTGTTTTAATCCGTTTTGGAGCAGCCTGGGGATTGGCACGCAGTTTAATGAAAATAGCTGCTAGTAACTGATTGTGGGTTTCCTGCCCCGTTCCTTCCTTTTGGTGTTTGTAAGCTCTTTGCCAGCAGCTAGAACAGGATCAAAATGCTGGCAGACTCCTTTGGCCAATTATATAAAATGCAGATGAATCATGGAAGATCAAAACACAACAGCACGGACATGTGCGGTGATTTTAATACAAGGCAAACCTTCACAGTTTACTCAACCACACCCTTAGAAGCTGATCCAAAAATGGTTCACCAGATACCGATCTGCCTACTCTGAGGGAGAACGTTTTCGTTTTTATTTTTTTAATATTTATACCTTGCCTTCTGCACATAGTTTCAAGGTGGCTAATAAGGCACCAGTAAGCTACAAAAACGTTACGGTACATTTTTTAAAGCCCAAAAAACAGTTCCCAGGTTTAAAATACAGCCAAACAGGCCCATAGACAGATTTTTTTTTGTTGGGGTGCAATTTTGTTGTTGTGCAGGGGTCAGCGGAGTCTCCTCTTTGAACTTTGCTGATTTTGAAAGTGGCCATCCCTAGCTCTGTATGGGTTGTGGGCCAATTTAAAGAAGGGTGAGGAGGGGCAGAGACAATGGGGCTTACTCCCTTGTAAACATGACTCTCGCATCTTCAGCCATACATCAGGCTTCTCTGGGTACATAAAGCGCTCTGAAAGCGTTTGCTGGCAGGGGCTCATGGGAATTGTAGTCCACGGACATCTGGAGGACCACAGGTTGACTACCCCTGGACTAGATGGAGCCCCCCTGGTCCAGAAAGACAGTTCCTGAGTTCTACCCACATCAAAGGTGTTATGGTTTTGCATGTTGTTCATCAAGGGCCTTTCCCTTCCCAGATCCGCCAGCAAAGGAGAACCCCTATGAAGACATTGAGATGAACAGTCGGTGCTTGGGGAAGAAATGTGTCCTGAACTTCCCAGCATCCCCTTCATCATCTGTTCCTGGCACACCCACAAAGGTATCCTGGTCTAACCAGAGTGACTTGTGCATCCAATGCCTCCAAGTTCAATGTTTTGGTTGGCATTTTTGAGAGGGTGACGGTGGTGAGAAAAACGATGTCGGGCAGAGAGCGAAAAGGGTGATTCACTCTCTGATGTGGTTTCTCATCCTCGATTAACTCCTCGGTGGAATTGATTTCCTCTTTGCTGACCTGGGTGACTTTAAGGAAAACTGTCTAAGCTTGCAGAGTCCTGATGGGTTCTAGGGTGGTCCAGGAATGAGGCATTTTCCTCTTCCTTTGGCTAGCAGCTGTGAGTCCCTCACTGACACAATCCCGTAAGAACAAGGTCTTATAGCGGATTACTTTTGTGTAACTGGCGCAGTTGCATGGATCTCTCAGCTAGGTCGCTTTGGCTGCAAAATGCTTTTATTAACCCAGTCGCCTTTCAGGGGGATCTTTGCCCTTGTGAAAACTTTATCCCTGGAATCAGGGCTATGATGTCTCACCTTTCCCTTTCCTCCCCACCCCCTCTGCATTTTGCTTTGCTTACAGCGAGTTAATCTGCTGCCTAATCGCTCTTCTGACTTTCTCCCTGATTGCATTGTAGCATTCTGGAAATTTCTAGAAAAAATCCCTTTATTTCCTATTCATTCTGCCTCTCCCGTGATGCAAGACACAATTTGGTGTAGTGGTTAGGAGTGTGGACTTCTAATCTGGTGAGCCGGGTTCGATTCTGCGCTCCCCCACATGCAGCCAGGTGGGTGACCTTGGGCTCCCCACAGCACTGATAAAGCTGCTCTGACCGAGAAATAATATCAAGGCTCTCTCAGCCTCACCTCCCTCACAAGATGTCTGTTGTGGGGAGAGGAAAGGGAAGGCAAATGTAAGCCGCTTTGAGATTCCTTCTAGTAGAGAAAAGCAGCATATAAGAACCAACTCTTCTTCTTCTTCTTCTTCTTCTTCTTCTTCTTCTTCTTCTTCTTCTTCTTCTTAAAACGTACAACTACGGGCATTCAGGTTATTGAAATCACTGGCAAAGGGGGTCGTCATGAAACAGTAAAATGAATAGCCGGCAAGAGAACAGAAAATGAGGATGGATTCATTGGGAAAGGATTGCCCTGAAGCTATTCAATTCACCAACAGTTTAGGACTGCTGCAGCTGGGCCCTTACAAATACTTGAAGGGGATACAAGTTGTGAACGTATGTTGGAAAGCTCAGTGAAACGTCCTGCTGTGCACAGCATCAGATTGCTGCAGTTTAAGGAGTGCTGGCGGGGACTGGTATGTAGCTGAATTCTTTTCGTTCCCTGGGCTTGAGAAGGAGCGATGCCAGCCCTCCTTCGTGCTTCCAGCAGAGAAGCCAGCTGTTGGTTGTAGGTAGTAGCTGGCAGCCAGAACCTGTGGCTCGCAGAAGCTGGGAGTGAAGGGAACTCACCTCTCTGCCAAGTGCCTTCTCCTCATCCCGACAGAACTGACGGGGAATCCTGCCTTGTGTTTCTCCCCTTGGTGTCCCCTTCCTGGGAGCCCACAGGAGGGAGGTGTCATGGCCTGCCATGGGGACGGAACCTCTCACATAGCTGAGCATCGTTACTGACAGAGGCTTGCAGGCTCTCTGAATGAAGGGCAGAGCCAAAGCTGCTGGGGAAACCTGCACAGGTTGGCTAGGTGTGCGCCCTGCGGTGCATCACTGCTAAATATTTATTCTGTTACAAAATCAGAGTCCACTGGCACCTTTAAGACCAACAAAGATTGATTCAAGGCGTGAGCTTTCGAGTGCAAGCACTCTTCCTCAGACTGTGAACTTCCATCGTGACAATGGGAATATAAAGCAAACGTTAATTCTGTTAAATTAGTAAACTGGGTCACAACATCCAAATACAGTACGAAAAAAAGAAAAAAAGATTGTTCGCAATGAACAATCAACAGAAGAAAACAAGGGAACCTTTCCAAGGTGATATATTTGTAATAATGTATGCAATGAATTACAATTCAATTTCTTTTACAGTTCTTTTATATACCAGAAGGAACAACCAGAACGGCTTCTAGATAAATTCCGTTTTCATGGACTTCATCAGTGGTTGAATCCTTCAATCCTCCAAAAAGAGTTTGTAGTATCAAAGGTGGCAAAATCCTATCGCCTTTCCTTATATTACTATTTTAATATTTTAGTATCAGTATATTAGTATCAATCGGCCATAGGCTCTCTAGGGCAGGGGTAGTCAACCTGTGGTCCTCCAGACGTTCATGGACTACAATTCCCATGAGCCCCTGCCAGCAAATGGAATTGTAGTCCATGAACATGGGAATTGTAGTCCATGAACATCTGGCGGACCACAGGTTGACTGCCCCTGCTCTAGGGTACTGTGGACTGTGTCACACAACGTATGGAGACAGATGGCGCAAGCAACATATGGTGAGGTGAAAGCCTTTGATCACTGACAACAGGCAGCTTGGTTTCTCCTTGTGTTTTTGTAAACTACACTGAATTCCAGGGGATTGATTGGCTGTTTTGACAAAGAATTATCATTGGCTGTATTTGGTTGTGTGACACAGTCTACTGATGTAACAGAATTAATTTTTGCTGTATATTCCCTGTCATGTAAGGAGTTCATAGTCTGATGAAGATTGCTTGCCCTCGAAAGCTCACGCCCTGAATAAACCTTTGTTGGTCTTAAAGGGGCGACTGGACTCTGATTTGATTGCACAGTGCCTTCCTGTTCTTATTTTGCTGATGCTGAGATCGTCCATTTCAGCATTCAGAAGGTCAACACAGCAGGCGACTCGGCCGAGCCAGAATCGGAACTTAGACCGCCCGCATCTCGACCCCGAGGGCTAACCTCAGTATCCCAGGAGGTCCAGGCCACTGTGTTGCTACTGCACAGAACCAATCCCTAAATGACAGGGTAAGGGCCACAAGCCACTGGGGCGTCCGTGTGTGAGAGAAGCCGCCGGTAGCTGCTGTTGGCAGGCAGTCTGCTGGCTGTTTGCTTCTTGGATCCGATCTGATAGAGAAGCTTCTGTGTTCTCCGATCCAATGGTTTGTGGTCGCTTAGCTGGTTGGTTTTGTTGCTTTGATTTGTTTCTGTAACCAGCCCCACACCGGATTGTGCAAGCGGGGTTATTGTTGCAATGGGGCCGAGCTTCTTACAGCAGACCACTGGGAGTTCTGTTGCCATGCCAAAAACCATTCAGAGGACTCTCCCATTGTCTTCGTAGACCATCCTGTGAAGATTAAATTTCACGGGCTGCTCCATTTGACCAGCAATAATCGGCCAAGAATTCTTATAAACTGTTGTCCTGTGCTCTTGCGTTGCCTGAAGTTCATTTTACTGTGGAGAAATGCATCTTCCCCAGGATATCAGACTCTGATGCTTCTGTTTTCCTCTTTCTATCTTTCTAGCTGCTCTCGAAGCCCATCTTCTTTCGCCAAAACTCAGAACGACGTAGTTTCAAGTTGTTGGATGTTCGGAAACTGAATCGTGACGGGACAGGCTCGCCTTCCAAAATCAGTCCCCCTTCCACGCCTAGCAGCCCCGACGATACTTTCTTCTCCTTGGGGGATCCTCAGAACGGCAAGAGAAGGCGAAAGATTCCTAAGGTAGCTTGCCGGTTTAGGGGGAGGCAGGGAAACGGATAGAGTTATAAAGGGGAGAATATAGTCAGTTATGAGAGTTGTGTATCTCTGCTTTCTAGTCCTAACAGCACTCAGAAACTGGTATCCCCAAGATGCTTAATAGTCTGCCTGACCCCATAGTGTGCCATCCGGTGTAGCATTCAGTGAATCTGAGCTTTTGTGGGTTTTTTTTTTAAGTCTGCCTTTTAAGTCATCAGGGTTGCTGGGAAAAACCTGCAAGTATGTGTGTATGCGGCAGGTGGGTGTGATCTGCTTTTGAAATTATGTGCAAGTCCACTGGTCTTCTCCCTCTCCCATTGTAGCAACCACAGTCCCTCCCTGACTATGTACATTTCTACAGTCAGACGAGGGATTGTTAGTATGAGCCAAATTGTATGTCGATGCTGCTGTGGGTTTCCCTGCTGTTTTGCAGCAGCCAGGAAAAGCAAAGGAGGGGTAGCTGGTGACCCTGCCAAGAATCACTGTTTTCAGGCTTGGGTACCTGAACCTTCTGCCATGTGGCTGTAGTTTCTCACATGTAAGAGAGTCTGATTACGTGGACCGGCCTCTGACTTGGGCTTCCCAGAGCTAGGAAGAGGGATTTACTGTGTTGATCTTGGATCTCTCTTATTTCTGTTCTAATTCTATTGATATTTTTCTGGAAGGATTAGTTCCCTAGCCCCTCAGAAGTTCTGGCCATCATCCCTCAGTGTCGCTTTGGAAGTTATGCCTTTATAGTCTTGTTTAGAGCAGTGGTACTTGCACTGTGGCTTGTGGAGAACTACACTTACTTCTATCCCTGGCATGATGCCTGCGCTTCAGGGAGTCTTACAGCTTACCTCTTCCTCCAGTAACTTCGGTTTCAGGGTAGGAACAAGCTGGAAGCCCCACAGCCTTGCCTACTTTCCTGAAACATGGGGCAGGTGCCGCACTGTGGAACAGTACTTAGAAGAGCCACAAGTGGCATGTGGAAGAGCTGCTTGGGGCTCCCAAGCCATTGAGTTTCACAGATGCAGAGCCGTCAAAGACAATAATTAAAAACATGAAACAATAAAAACAACATTGAAATCATCTGCCACATAATATATTTCTGATAAGGGCTTAGAAGAGGAGCTGGTCTCATGGCTTAAGTGCCACTCAATGTGTAACACCCACTGTCCTGCCCCTGAGTGCCTCCTCCTCCAACCGGCTTGCCTGCCTGTCCAGTGGCCAGCCAATCGCCTGCCATCCCCCACTCCTGACCACCCCCTCCTCCTTGCACTTCCCTCTGAGGCTCGGAGGCTGCAGATCCCCGCTGCGTGAGAGCTGCCCCTGCCAGTGAGTTCCCTAACAGCTGCCTCCAGCCTTTCCAGGTCCTGGGGGCAGGGAGAGGCCATCAGCAGAGTTCTTCCACCCCACTCCATCCCAATCTACCACCCGTTGTATTCTTGAATGCAACCGGCTTGGACCCTAGTCCAGTAAATAAAAAGTAGCAAGTGACAGGATTTAAAAAGAGAGCTTATAGAACAGGAGGCCGGACCAGAAAAAGCATACTTCAAACATTGCTAAACCCTTTAAGAGAACAGGAAAGAATTCCCTTCTGTCCGTAGCAGTGGCACTAGAGAAGGATGTGTAGGAATTCTGGATTTTGGGTGCCACCACAGAACAGTCTTGCTCCCTTAAGAGATATCTGCCTCACGTCTGAAGACGGGTACACCGAAAGGGTCCCTAGATCAATGGTCTCCAACCTTTTTATCACCGGGGACCGGTCAATGCTTGACAATTTTAATGAGGCCTGGGGGGGGGGGGAGTCTTTTGTTGAGGGACGTCGCTGCTGCTGCCTGAGCCCCTGCTCCACTTGCTTTCCCGCCGGTACCCCTGACTTCCTGACGCCCACTGGGGGGCGCTGCCAGTAGCAATTGTGCAGTGTCACACCAAGGGGGAGCCGCAGACATGGCGGCCGCCGGAGAGCACCAAAGGTGATCCGGCAGCAGAGTGGCAGGGCAGCTGCCAGGGAGGGGGACGAGGAGGAGCCACAGCCTGGTACCGACTGATCCAAGGACCAGTCCCGGTGTCTGGACTGGAGGTTGGGGACCACTGCCCTAGATGATTGACTGGCCTGTATGTTTGACAAATCTAGTGGTAACACCGGAAGTGGTCTTCCGTCCCTAGGTTAAAAAAAGAAACAAAATGACTCCAAAGTAATTATGCATTCCAAATACCTGCACATATGCAATGCTTGCAAGTTTTGACTGATTGGCATAGCAGTTTCCCCCCCAAAAAAGGCAGGCAGAGCTGCCTCTGAATTAGGAACAGAGGAAAGGCATGCATGTCTTTATGTATTTGCTGCAAAGGTGGAAAGATGATCATTGAATGGGAGGAAAACAGAGGGGAAATTAGAGATTAGAAATTATGAATTAGGACAAACTCATGTTTTGTTTTCCTGACTTGTGATAGCCCACTAACCCACTCTACCCCTCCTTTATGTTAAGCAGCTGGTGTTAAAAATCAACGCCATTTATGAAGCCCGAAGAGGGAAGAAACGAGTCAAGCGGCTGTCCCAGTCTACTGAGAACAGCTCAGGAAGAGGTAAAGGTCCCCTTGGAGCTTAGACTGCACTTGGGGGTTTTGCTCATCTGGACCGTGGACTGTATGTAACTCCAGTTCCTGGCTCTTCCTTAGAGACGTCCAGCGTTCTAAGAGGGTTACTAAATGGAAGAATTGCACATGGGACGGCTGCTGAAAATGGCAGCCACGCGTCAAGCTTCCCCCTTCCCCTTTAGTAATGAGAAGCTAGATACCAAGTTGCACTGAGAAGGAGGTTACAGATATCCCAGCATCTTTCAAATACCTCCCATTCATACGTCATCATCTTCTTCCAACACTTCTTCCAAGTGTTTTTCTTATCCCCTGTCCTGATTCTGTTGTTAGGTCTGTCCGAAAATGCATCTCGCACTCTGCACCAGGCTGCAGCTTTAAGCTGGAACAATGGGCTAACTATCTGCATGCCGCAGGTCCATGTTAACTGCAACGGAAGTGATGAGGAGCATATACCATCTTTGCTCTTCCACATTTAGGACTTATGAGCTACATCCAGCCATTCTTACTTACTTCCTGCTGTCGTGGAGCTGCAGGAAGGGGAAATAGGCAAATAGCAGTAGCTGTTTTCCCATCCTGTCTGCTTAAAAAAAATTTATCCTTAACTCCTGGCTCCAATCATTTGACAGTGGTTTAGCAAGCAAAATCCGTGGGCTGTGTTCACAGGAACAAATGCAAGTGTTTCTGGGTATTTCTGTTGCCCTTGTGTTTGCCAATTATTTCTTCTGTTCTTGTGCGTGGTTTTGCCTCACAAAGAAGGTTGGCTCAGTAAAGTGTGGCTATTGTACAGTTCTCCTCTAAGAGAGAAGGGTGCATTTCTTTCTCAGATCAGGGCACAAACAAAAAAATTGCAGGGGGTGGTATTGCAGTAACCATTATATGGACCAAACAGCTTGGGATTAGGTTTGTTGGTGCAGCAAAGACCCTGTTGCTTGTTTAGAGAATTAACCTTTCCCCTCTTGAAGTTGTCACCATGGCAAAAATCCATAGGCACAATGCTACATGTCCACCTATAGCAGGGGTGGCCAAACTGTGGCTCTCCAGATGTCCATGGACTACAATTCCCAAGAGCCCCTGCCAGCACATGCCTAGAACTTCTGTATGAGGGGAACCAGTGCCTATGAGGGGAACCATTCAGAAAATAGCAGTGGTTCCCAACATGGTGCCCATGAGTGCCATGGTACCTTCCTATGCCTTTCCTGGCACCCACCAATTGTTTTTAGGCAGTGAGCGGGGCCAGGTAGAACTTTTGTCCAGCAAGGCTTCTGACTGGCCATTGGAAATCCATTCATATGCTGGACTCATGTATTTCTGAAGCATCCCGTTACCATCCACACAATGGACTTTCTTGCAGCACTTGCTGTCTGAGGCCTGACTCTGCTGGTGGGTGACATACCCACGTGGCATTCTGTGTACCCAGCATCCCATTTCAGCCCTCAATTACAAACACCCCCAAGACCTTCCAGGGGGGAAAGCAGGGGCTTGGCAGGCTCAGGCACAGGCACAGGGGAGAAAAGTCAGCTATGGGCTGCAGCCTACTAATTTTGGATCAGAGTTTCAAATTCTTGGTTTTTAATCTCTTCTGTTCCTTCCTTTCCTTCTAGTCACAGATGAAAACAGTGAATCCGATAGTGACACTGAAGAGAAGCTGAAAGGTGAGAGAGAAGCCATGTGTGAAAGGCAGAAAAAAGTATGCAGTTTGACCCTTGTGCAAAGCCCTGTATGCCATATGGGTTTTCATGGGAGTTCTTATCCTTGACCACTTCTGCCAGGACATCCGGGGTACCGTGTGACTGCCTAGATATGTCACTCTTGGGGAAAAGGAGATTCTGGGAGATGTATTCCAAAATGTGTCTGAAGGAGTGAGCTCTGACTCACAGAGACTTGTGCTGGAATCCGTTTTGTTATTAGTCTTTATGGTGCCGCCGGAATCTTGCCCCTACCCCTACCCTCCTGCCTCCGATCGCTTTTTTGCGTTAACTCCTGGAGTGGCTCATAAGTGGCCTTTGCGTATGAAAACGGGATATTAGTCTACAGCGGGGAAGTCACACTTAGGTGGAAATTCCAGCTTTTTTAATAAAGAAGTTTAGGTATTTTTTTAGCTTGGTGTTTTTAAAATCAGGGTGGCCGCCCAGCACGTCCACACAGAGCATAAAAGCATATGTTCCTATAAGTGTCTTTAATTTTTGTAAGTGAATTTTGAATCCATCTGATTAAAAACTTCTGAGGTGGTTTGACTCATTGGACTTTAGGTGCTCGACTGCTTTAAGATCACTCATAGTGCAGCATCCGTGAATATTTTATCCTCGGTCCTTTACCATTGAGGATTGCAGTTCCTGTGATCTAAGGCAGGGGTAGTCAACCTGTGGTCCTCCAGATGTTCATGGACTACAATTCCCATGAGCCCCTGCCAGCAAATGTTGGCAGGGGCTCATGGGAATTGTAGTCCATGAACATCTGGAGGACCACAGGTTGACTACCCCTGATCTAAGGCGCAGAGTTTTCAGCCCTGATCATGGCATGAAAGAACAGCCAGATATTCAGATTGTGATGAGCATGCTGTTAAAAAGGCACCGCAGAGTACTGTGGGAATGGAATCGAAAGCATCCGAACTAGGATCCCCCCCCCCGTGGTCTATTAGGTCGACCCCCACTCACTGAGAAAGAACTCAGTCATTGGGCTGAACAAGGGGGGAATAGATTGGGATTAAGAGAATGTGTCCACTGCCGCATTTGTTGTTGTTGTTCTTAAATTTGGGAAGTTTTTATTGGGGTTTTATGTATTTTAACGTATTATGACGTAAACCGCCGCAAGACCATTTGAGGGGGGCAGCGGTATATAAATTAAAATATAAATATATATATATAACCAACCTTCCTGTCTTTGCACAGCTCACAGCCAGCGCCTGGTCCACGTGAAGTCTCGTTTGAAACAAGCCCCCCGGTACCAGACCTTGGAGCGGGATCTGATCGAGTACCAAGAGAGGCAGCTCTTTGAATACTTTGTGGTGGTGTCGCTGCACAAGAAGCAGGCTTGTGCGCCGTACGTCCCTGAAGTCACACAGCAGTTTCCATTAAAGGTAGGGATGAGCTCAAGCATCATCATGGGCTTCTGCTTGCTGAGCAGAAGAGTAGACAAGAAAGGAATTTCCAAGCTGGCGATGGCAAAAACTTTTTTCAAACAATAGAATGAGTTCCTAGGTATAAAACCTTGTCTTCATTTATAAGATGGTCACTTATAACAGGGGTAGTCAACCTGTGGTCCTCCAGATGTTCATGGGCTACAATTCCCATGAGTCCCTGCCAGCGTTTGCTGGCAGGGACTCATGGGAATTGTAGTCCATGAACATCTGGAGGACCACAGGTTGACTACCCCTGATTTATAAGACAGTTACCCTCATGGACCTTTGATATTAATAGACCCAAGTTACATGGTTTAAAATATAAAACATAAGGTATAAAATATAAGGTAGTGTGTTGAAGACTTTGTTAGTATTCCGGGAGGGGGGGAACAATTAAGATATAAGTTCACTGATGAAGTAAAATACGAAAATGAGGTTTTATACCTCGGAACTCATTCTATTGTTTGAATAAAGTTTTTGCCATCGCCAGCTTGGAAATTTCTTTCTTTTTTCCTCCTGCTTGTTGCAGAAGAAAAATTTATTTTTTATATATATATTTTTTATTTTCATAAAGATAGAAATATAGAAATAAGACATATAGTATAAGCTGTTAATACAAAGAACAATAAAATATAGTCTTCATTTGTTACACTTAAACCCTCTCCATTAAGTGTCCCCTTTTAGTTAAGCTTTGAGTTTGGGCTGGGAGGCACTGAGGAGATATACTTAATAACATAGATTCAGCTTACATAGGAAATCTAAGACCCCACATTTACTGCACAACGTTATGAACTTTTGCCCAAAACTTATAAACTTTTTCACATTTCCACCACATATGAAAAAAGAAACCTACTTTATCACCACATTTCCAACATTTTTATCATAGTTTTTAGCAATTTTAGCAATCACTTTTGGTGTCACATACCTCCTATAAAACATTTTATGCTTCCACAGTTCTTGGGACTCTTCAACTAATTTTCTGTTGCCTATAAATGTAACCTTGTTGTAGTGATTGCATAGAAAATTAGGTTTTTAACACAGTTGAAGAGCCTACCTGACAGGTATTCAACACCATATTTTCAGGTTTGAATTAAAAACTTAACATTGAACATTTCTTGTTGAACAGTATGAGCTTGGAAATTTCTTTGTTGTCTACTCATCTTCTGCTGAGCAGAAGAAGCGTTTATTTTTCCAATGGAGTGGGAGTCATCTTGTTTCAGGGGTGAAAGTCAGCTGGTACAGAGCACCAGCAGGAAAGCAACCAGAGTGGTGCTGCCCAGGCTCTGATTCAGGCCACCCCCCCCCCCAAAGAGACCCTCCCACTAAAAAAGTTGTTACTTTCACTTCCACATATGGCAGTGTTTTTGGTAACCGGGCAACCTAGTTCTATCCTAACACATTCTATGAAAATGGGAACGTCCTCTCGGATGGTGTGCTAGCTAGCATCAGATTCCCTTCCAACGATCTGATACGTGTTGAGGTCAGCGAGATAAAGGGAAACGTAAGCCTGGATAGAAACTGAAGGTGAGGAATGTGGTCCGCAGCAAGAAATGCAAAGATCAGAAGGGTGAGACAAAGAAGCCCTTGTTAATCTCTTCCAGGCAGAAGCTCACTCTCTGTCATCGCCTCCTCGTTTGATCGCGGGGAAAAATACTCGAGGCTGTTTCGCCCCCACCTGCTAATCAGAAACATTCCCGTTCTTTTTCCTTTGCTCCAGCTTGAACGTTCCTTCAAATTCATGAGGGAGGCCGAGGACCAGTTGAAAGCCATTCCTCAGTTCTGCTTCCCCGATGCAAAAGATTGGACCCCTATCTGCCAGTTCACCAGGCAAGTCTCCTTGTGGTACACCTCCGCTGAGAATACGAGAGGAGTAAGGTGCTAAGATAAGGTGCAAAGATAAGGATTAAGGTGCTAAGACTGGCAGTCTTCAAGCAAAAGTTGGATACACACTTTTCTTGGATGCTTTAGGACAGGGGTAGTCAACCTGTGGTCCTCCAGATGTCCATGGACTACAATTCCCATGAGCCCCTGCCAGCAAAATCCTGCTTTAGGATGCTTTGGGCTGATCCTGTGTTGAGCAGAGGGTTGGACTAGATGGCCTGTATGGCCCCTTCCAACTCTATGATTCTGTGATAAACACACTGAGGACGTGGTTTCTTCCCAGAAGGGGAAGGATGCAAGGTCAAAGCCAGTTTCTGGCTCCAGCAGATCAAAGATGCCTTCCATTTCACTTTCTGTCTCGTCTCTCCCAACCAGGAGCACTTGTGAATTTATACGCAGCCTTTCTGCCCAGTCAGAGCTTCCGCTGACTTTCCGCTACTTGCTCCACAGGATTGTGGGAGGTCAGCTGCCTCTGCTGGAATAAGCAAGGGAGAGGCCAGTTAGAGGAAAGGGGGAGGGGGCTGGAGAAGACAACTTGTTCTCTACTTCAGCTTGATCTCTCTGCTGATGAAGTGTATGAAGAAGGGGGCAATGGGAGAGATTTTGCTGATAGTAGGGTGACGCTCCTTTCTTGGAAGGGTAATACACAGGAAAGGGGCTTGCCGGGCACCCATGACACTTGCCGTAGTACATTAAGGAACAGACTAAATGTTTGCCTTTTAAAGGCTCCCTGGAACTTGGATTCCCCACCAGCCGCACAGCAGCTGCAGTGAATGGTTATTAAAAAATAAAGTACAGCTCATTTGGATTTGAAACACCACCACGGGGGGGCAGAAAGGTTCCTGCCTACTCCTGCCCCAGCCATTTTCCTTGCCAAAACAGGACTGGGGGAAAGTTGTTTCCTTGTCTTAGCTGCTTCATGCACACCGAATATTCCACGTAGAGCCGCAAAGACAGATAAATACCCCCCCCCCGTGCCCAGTTTTGGCCTGGAAAACAGCTGGGGGAAGAGAATCTGCTGTATTTATAATAGCCAGTCCTTGCTGTGTGGCTGTCGAGAATCTACGTTGGGTTCAGGAAACCCAGAACCAACTCTTTAAAAAAAAGCAAACATCTCGTTTTGCCCTGTCTGCGTGGGAAAAATCACATCTGGTTTAGCTGTGAAAAGATAAAAGCATTATTGTGGGTTTGCATGGGGGGTGGGACAGGGTTCCTTCTTGCATTTATCTCCTATTTAATTATTTCTTTCAGTGAAACGTACTCATTTGTCTTGACTAGTGAAGATGGCAGCCGAAGATTTGGGTACTGCAGAAGGCTACTGGTAACTATTGACAGTTTTCTCCTAAAAGCAACGCTGGGTCAAAAAAGCAGGAAAATCCTTTTCAATCATCCGTTCTTTCTTATGTAGAGGGATTAGAGCAGCCTTTTCCAACCTTTTGACTATGGAGGAAACCCTGAAATACTTTTCAGGCTTCAAGGAACCCTGGAATTGCTGGCAAGCCCCTTCAGAGAATTGGGCACAGAAGTAAGATGCGGGAACCAGCCAATCAATCAGTCAAGCGTTTACCATTTCCATGGCGGAAAGAGAGACTAGGCTTGTAGAGCAGCAGGGGAAGAGGTCTCCAGTGACGTCTAGTGATGTCAGCAGCCATCCAAACTTCTGGAAGAGGCCGCATGACCCCTGGGGAGCTCTCCCGTAACCGCAGGCATCCCTGGAACTCTGGTTGGGAATCCCTGCATTAGAGGGTAGCAGTACGTCTTGGGACTCCTTCGGGTAGTAAAAAACAGGGCACCAAAAACCAGCTCATCTTCTTCGTCTTGCACAGGAGCCAACATTTCTTGTTTTGCAGTTTCTCATAGCTGGATTCCGTTTCCAATAAACAGTCGCAGGACCGCATTGCTCCAAAAGTTAACAATTGACGCTTTGGAGTCATTTACAAAATCGCACATTTGATCGTTAGCTTTGTTTGTCAGTGTCTTCCAGTCTTCTTTTTGATGGAAAACCTTTCAACCCTGGGAATGTTATATTCCAATCAAATGTTTCCATCTCTGTATTTGTATCCTGCTCTGAGAGAGAAAGAGAGGGGGCGGGGCTGGAGATCACCCAGCAAGCTACTTGACAGTGGGTTGGATTGAACTTGGGCTTCCCAGGTCCTAACCCGATCCCCCGAGATTAATTCTACGCTGGCTGTCAGTGGTTCGCCTTTGCCACTTGTGAAGCAGCCCTATAAATATTACGATGCAAAGCTCCGATGCTGAGTTTACGACCAAATCCATGCGGCCACTTTCCTCTTGATGTTGCACATTCTGAACCATTTCACTAGGTCTCTTAATCGGATATTTAGAAAACTGGAATCTTGCTTGCGTGTAGCAAGCATTTATAGGAGCATACTTTAGCCACGTGTTTAGGCTTTTGCAAAGAGGACTAGACTCTAGTTTACATTTTATTGATAGAAGAAGAATGGCACTTTGCATCAAATGCAGGCTTCCTGTGGCTTCTGGTGAATTAATGTCTGTTTGTGTGGGCCTGTCTTATGTTTGTCCCTCTTGAAAGCCCAGTGGGAAAGGGAAGCGTCTCCCTGAAGTCTACTGCATCGTGAGCCGCCTCGGATGCTTCAACCTCTTTTCTAAGGTAAGGGCGAGTGGGGCTAACCATGTGGACCGTGGAAAGAAGGGAGGCTGGGTGAAGAAGGGGACGATGTGCTGGGCAGCCATAATTTGGGGGAAATGGAGCGGGAACAGGGGATTTCCTCTATGTTCAAGCCCTCCCCAGGTTGCTCTTCAAGGGCTCTTCTCTGGACATCTCACTGCTTCCATATACTTCATCCTGAACAATTAAATGGACTGACGTTGCTGAGTGTAGAGGCCGACGGAAAAATCTCTCTGCTCCAAAGCTATGGTTACCGTCTTCTATTGAGAACAGGGTTGTAATTACGAGGGGTATGGATGGCTCAGGCTAGCCCTATCTTGCCAGACCTGTTGTGAACCTTCCTTTTTTCATGGTGAGATCTTGGAAGGTGAGCAGGGTTGGAATTTGGATGAGAGGAAGCTCAGGATCGCTACACAAAGGCAGCCAATGGCAAACCACCCCTGAGCTTCTCCTGCTCTGAAAGCCCTACTGGGTTGGCAACGACTTGGTGGTACTTCCCACCACCACCAGCACCACCACCACCACCATGAAAAGAATGATCATTCAAATGCTCTTGCGTTACTCCCCCCCTCCAATTTTGATCCCAAACATGCCCAACAGAGAGCATTTGGAGCTTCTTCTTGCTTCCCCCACCCCCTTCCTCTCTTGTTGAAACCCTACCATTGGGGACTGGGGAGGCTTAAAAGAAGGACTGATCCAGACAGAGAGGGGACAGACGGAAGCATGAAAACCTGCGTGTCTTCTGTCCAGTACGCGCTGCCATCTCCATGTACTCCTTCCCCTACTTTTCAGATCTTAGATGAAGTGGAGAAAAGACGGGGGATCTCTCCTGCCTTGGTGCAGCCCCTCATGAGGAGCGTCATGGAGGCCCCATTCCCGGCTCTGGGACGAACCATCACCGTCAAGAACTTCTTGCCTGGCTCTGGGACAGAAGTAAGATCAAGAGGAGAGCTAGAGGAAGTGGGCGGGCACTGAAAGTAAATGACATGCAGGTTTCTTCCTTAACGGGAGAGAAGATCCCTGAAGCCTTTAGGACAGGGGTAGTCAACCTGTGGTTCTCCAGATGTCCATGGACTACAATTCCCATCAGCCTCTGCCAGCAAACGCTGGCAGGGGCTCATGGGAATTGTAGTCCATGGACATCTGGAGGACCACAGGTTGACTACCCCTGCTTTAGGCCTCTCTTCCCGCCACACTCCTTCCACCAATTCAACGAGGCCGCGTTCTTTGTTCTTTCAGGTCATAGAGTTGCGTCGGCCCCTCGACTCCAGGCTCGAGCACGTTGACTTCGACTCTTTGTTCTCTTCGCTCAGCATTCGGCATCTAAGCAGAATCTTCTCTTCCCTGCTGCTTGAGAGGAGGGTGATATTTATAGCAGACAAACTCAGGTACCCTTTTCACGCATTTCTGTGCTCTGTGTAAGGGGAGGTCAGTAGGAGCAAAACCTGGCCCCGGGTCCCTTTCTGGCCTTACTCCTTCACCTTCTCCACTGCTGTTTCCTACCACTGATAAATACTCCAGTCCAGGTTTTAGGGTAGCCACTATTCCTTGTTGCCTGCACAGGCAGGGCGGAATGCAACTAGCACCCCATAATCCCTAGAGCTGAAACAACTTGAGGTTTCTATGGGGCTCCGCTGTCCGTTTGCACGACTGTGCCAAACTGGCCTGAGCGATTCCACATAAATCTGCAGCTGGGAGGTGTAGGATGATTCTTTTGGAGGATCTTTCTCTCTGCTCCCGTCCCCCTTCATGGAAACATATCTCTAGCCAGATCCCTGAGAGACTGGGGAAGGAGTGTGAAGAGAACCATCTCTCCCCCAGTTGCACGCAAACACCCAACCCTGCTGTTTTTCGCTGAATACACCTGGCGGTGTCTTGTGGAATGGCCCAAACCCTGCGCTTTCAGCAGCTGTGTGGGAAAGTCTTATCTTGTACGGCCATAATTGGCTTTACATGGCTTTTAAAGCAGATTAGGTCATGTCGTGGAGGATCGGTCTATCAACAGCTATTAGTCAGGATAGCTAATGGAGTCTGTACGTTTAGAGGAATCAGGCAGATGCCTTTAAGGACCAGATGTCGGGATAAGCAGGCAAATCCTTGGGCATCTGGCTGTCCGTGGTTGGATGGAGACCGATTGCTAGACTAGATAGGGCCTGGGTTGATAGGGCCTGGTGTTGCTCTTGTGCTCGATGGCCCTTTGTTTTTGTCCACGAGCGATTAAAAACAATCTGCTGTTTCCCACCCACACCTTACGAAAAGGGGCCCAGGCCTTTCTAAGGCTTTCTGCAGCTGGTGCCTGGCAAGCAGCCATCTCTTAAACGCTTGAGGATTGAGAGAGCCAAGCGTGTTCCTCTCTTTCCCTCTCTCTAAGTCAGCAAAGGCTGAACTTCACCGATGAGTAATGATGCTTATGAGCCCGGGATCAAGTTTCAGCAGCCCACGGTACCCCCAAGCTATCTGTTTTCACAATTCCCGGTAAGACCTGCAAAGTCCATGAGGCTGAAGGGAAGGGGAAGGGGCGCTGCAGAGGCCTTCTGTCACAAAGGGAGCCAAAGGATTCACTCATCCAGCAGGTTTGGGGAGCTGGGACAGAGCCGTACTGTCAAGGAGACAATGAGAAAATGGAGCGGAGACCTAAATGGTACATCTGCTGCAGAGTATGGGATCTGGATTCTGGGGGAATGTCTGTTTTCAACATGGAGGGGGATCTTTACAGCCCGTGGATACACACGGACCTGGTCTGCTTAAAAGTACAAAGTCCTGAATGCAGGCGGCAATCCAAGGAGTGTAGATGTCTTTCTGTGGCCTGCCTTTGTTCCCTGTCCCCTTGCCCCTTACAACCTCTTGTCGATCTTTAAGCTTTTTCACACCCTCGGTGGTAAAACAAAACAAAACAAAGCCTGAAGTCAGAATAAATTATATCTTGAGTGACTGATCTGGATGCGGCTCAAAAGTCTAGGAATCCTCATGTCCTTCTCAGAAGAGGATGTGTGGACAGCGTGGCCAAAAGGCCTGGAGGAAAATGTCCTGTCCCTTTTTATACCCCACTTTTCGCTGCTGGAAGGAATCTCAAAGCCGCTTACAATCACCTCCCTTTCCTCTCCCCACAGACACCCGGTGAGGCAGGTGAGGCTGAGAGAGCTCTGAGAGAACTGTGACTGGCCCAAGGCCACCCAGCTGGCTGCAGGTGGAGGAGGAATGCAGCATCAAGCTTGGCTCTCCAGATTAGAGGCCGCTACTCCCAACCACAACACCAAGCTGGCTGTAGGGTCTTAAATTGTAGAAATGGACGGTGGAAGCTTTTCATGGCACGGAACTCCCATCGCCTGGTGAATTGTAAACTTCCACTGAAGGGATGGAACACTTTTTTTCAAGCCTTTTGGCCTGAATTTAATTTAATCCTAAATTAACACTTCATAGGCACAGAAGTGTTTATTGTTTACAAAATGTGTCTAATGCTGTTCGACCCTCATAAAAGCCACCAAGGCAGCAAACAATTGAAAGCACACAAGGGAGAATCACATTGCAAATCCATTAAAACCAGCCCCCCCCCCAACAAATATCATTAAAACAATTTTTAAATGACAATAAAAGTACACCGAGAACAAGAAAAATGTAATTAAAAGATTGGTTAGAATCATAGAAGTGTAGAGTTGGAAGGGACTATACAGCAGGGGTAGTCAACCTGTGGTCCTCCAGATGTTCATGGACTACAATTCCCATGACCACAGGTTGACTACCCCTGCTATACAGGACACTTACTGCAGGTCCTGTCCTCTGCTGTAAGCCCCGCTTACAGCACAAGTCAATGCATGATGTAGCGGTGAAGAGTGGGGGCTTCTAATCTGGAAAGCCAGGTTTGATTCCTTGCTCCTCCCCATGCAGCCAGCTGGGTGACCTTGCGCTTGTCACAGCCCTGATAGTATTATTCTCACCGAGCCGTCCTGTCAGAGCTCTCTCAGCCTCACCTCCCTCACAGGGTGCCTGTTGTGGGGAGAGGAAGGGAAGGTGATTGTAAGCTGCTTTGAGACTCCTTCGGGCAGTGAAAAGCAGGGTATAAAAACCAGCTTTTCTTCTTCTGCACATACCGGTGTGTGTACAATCCAAAGGTATGCATGCATTATGTCTCATTGAGACTCCTTAATGGCTACAACAATCTATTGCCGAACGTTGTGTGAATTGTGAGGCCTTTTTTGAGCAGAGCTGAAACCATTTGATAAATATACAAGTGCGGCACTCTGGCTGTGTCCATCTGCAACACACACAAAGCCGGATTCCTTTCCTGCTTCTCTCTTATTTTAATTTTATCCATAATGTAGAGAGCTGTCACCCTGAACCTTGCCAAAGGAAAAGGAAAGAATTCTTGTACTCTTTCCCCCCCAACCCCCCCCCCCCAAAAAAAAAGCTTTCCCCTGGCAACCAGGGTAAACATTCCTTTTCATTTCAGAAAAATGTGTCTTCTTGTGATCTTGGGGTGGGGAATCCATTCTATCAGTCTTTTTATTAATAATCTTTGTGCATGCCTAATAGGCCAAACTGTACCATTCGTAGGGAAAAACTCCAGCAACCCACGACAGAAATCGGTTGTGGAAGACAAGGTGATTTACTTTGGAAAAAATAGGCTATTTTAAAGTGTCAGAATGATGAATAGGGGGAGGAAGGAAGCAATCCTCACGGCGCCTTACCCTGGAACTCTCCCAAGGAACCAAATGAATCACAGAAGTATTTTATTTGATTGTAAAAAAAGGACCAGGTTGACTTTACAAAATGCAACATCACAACATACAATAATGACTTTTCAGGATTTTCGCACTGAGCCATTTACAATGGAATATCTTAGAAAGAAAGCAGAGACATCACCCTGCCAACAAAAGTGCGTCTAGTCAAGGCTATGGTCTTCCCAGTTGCATTGTATGGCTGCGAAAGTTGGACCATAAGGAAGGCCGAGCGTCAAAGAATTGAGGCTTTTGAACTCTGGTGCTGGAGAAGACTCTTGCGAGTCCCTTGGACTGCAAGGCGAACAAACCAGTCAGTCCTAGAGGAGATCAGCCCTGACTGCTCTTTAGAAGGCCAGATCCTGAAGATGAAACTCAAATACTTTGGCCACCTCATGAGAAGGAAGGACTCCCTGGAGAAGAGCCTAATGCTGGGAGCGATCGAGGGCAAAAGAAGAAGGGGACGACAGAGAATGAGGTGGCTGGATGGAGTCACTGAAGCAGTTGATACGAATTTAAATAGACTCCAGGGAATGGTGGAGTATCATTGTCCATGGGCTCGCGATGGGTCGGACACGACTTCGCACCTAACAACAACATCTTCGAAAGGCTCGGGCAGTTGGGCTTTCACGAGATACCAGAAATGTCTGACCTAAAATGGTCCAGGAGCCCCATTAGAGAGCAGAATGAAGATTGTGTCTGCAGACCCCCTCTTCCCTAGCCTTTCCCCACCACGGCAGGGGCGCATTGTCACTCTGCAAGTCCGTAAAAACATGGAGCATGATCTCTGAATATCCTAGGACAGGACCATGAGTAAAGGCTTGTTCCAAACCAGCATTTGCCAAGGGGAAGGGAGGCATTTATCAGGGGAAGCTGGCGGATGGGTAGGATTGTTTGACTCTTCCCATAGCTTCCGAGTGTCTCCAGCTAGTGCTCCCTCCAAGCGGTCTTCTTATCTCCACCCTGTGGGGTTATTTGTTGCTTCTGGCCTGGTGGGACAAAGGGGTAAAAGAATCAAGCACACACCTCCTCACATACACCCCCTCCCCAATTAGCATTAAAAGCAGTGATGCTGGCTGGAGGAGCTGTCCTGTAAATTTCCCCCACCCAAAAAGTTGGCACCAATTCTGAGTCTTGTACCGAGATCCTCTTGACTGTAGGTCCCACTTGAAATGGCTGACAGAGCACCACAGTGATGGTACCCAGCTCTCCACCAAGCACAGACTTCAGGTTTCTAACAGGGAAAGAGAAACGGGGGCACTTGGGGGATGGATTTTTTAAACAGAGTCTGGACCTCAACTAGGATCTTCCTCTTCTGCAAAGGTCCCAGACTTTCCAAGCATGCTACCTTGCTGGGATGGATGGCAGCTGCAGCTTTCTTTCCAATCGACTTGGGGAGGTTGAGAAAGCTACAGTTCCCATTAACCTTGGTGAGAGATGATGCTAGAGAAATTTAGGGAGAGTGATTTGCAGGAAAGATAGGCCTCAGCTGGGAAACTGCCCCCCTCCCCATCCACTCCCTGACTTTTCTATAAGAGGACCAGGACTCAGTCTAAAGAAACCAGATTCCTCGCTGCACCACATGTCTTCTGAATACCAGCAACCCCCTTCTTTCTATATTCCAAGTCCGCCCTTGACAGGCATCCGTTCTTTCTCCCTCCTGCATATCTGCAGAAGTTGTTTCCAGGTCTGGGGGACTTTCCCCCTCCCTCTCCCCCCCTCCCATTCTGTGTCAATTCCCTCATGGCGCTTAACAAAAGCCAGCTGCGAGTGGTTTCCGGGCCATACGATGCCTTTAGGCTCCGCTGTATATCTCTCCCTTCCCCTCCTCTTTCCGTTCAAGGCCTGGCTAATGAAACCAAATGACGTGATGCGCACCGCTCAGTAACATATGAGCCTCCCTAGACGGGCCAAGCGCTCGGAACCCTATAGAACGGATGGCTTGCCAGGGCTTTTATACGGTAATGCGTGGCTGAATTCTTCTGATGCTCCAGAAGGGAAGGCCCTCGCGCAAAACCTTCCTTAGAAGCCACTGATGGGGAGATTTCTCTCCCCAGCCGCCACCCCCCTTCCAGTGCTTCACTAGCCCACTGTGAAGGGCAGGGGTAGGCAAACTGTGGCCCTCCAGATGTCCATGGACTACAGTTCCCATGAGCCCCTCCCAGCTGGCAGGGGCTCGTGGGAATTGTAGTCCATGGACATCTGGAGGGCCACAGTTTGCCTGCCCCTGGTGAAGGGAGTTACATTAGTGTTCTTAACGAATGCACTAGAGAAGTCCTCAGAGTCCCCCAAACCAGTGGTCCCCAACCCGCGGCACCGGGCCGCGGCTCCTTCTTCCCTCCCCCCCCCGAAGCGAGAAGCTCGCCAGGCCGCGAGCAAAGCGGCCGATTAGCTCGCAGCCCGGCAAGCGTCTTATTTCGGGAGGGGAAGGAAGAGAAGCTTGCCGAGCCGCAAGCTAATCGGCCGCTTTACCTTTAGCGGCCAATTTGCTCGTGGCCCGGAGGGGCCGGGAGGGGGAGCCGTGGCCACCGGTATGGCGGCGGTGGAAACGCGCATGCGCGGGTCCCAGGGCCGCCCTCTCCCCCCACTACGCCGGAGCGGTCCGCAGCGGGAGGAAGCTTGCGGACGGCTGCCCCAAACCACTCAAGGCAGTGCATGGGTGGAGTTTTTGAAAGAAGCACAGCACTACTCCCTTTCGTGTTTCAGAGTTGTTCTTGATCAGGGCCCGGAGGAGTTCAGGGCTGTTCTTCCTACAGGTTTTAAAAAAATAAATGGCAGTGGAAAATGTCGTCAAGCAACCCTGCAAGCCAGCGTGCTGTAGAGGGGATGAGAGCCGGTTTCTAATCTGCCAAGCCGGGTTTGATTCCCCACTCCTCCACGCGCGGCCAGCTGGGCGACCTTGGGGTAGCCACAGTCCCGATAGAGCTGTTCTCACAGAGCATTTCTGTCAAAGCTGTCTCAGCCCCACCTCCCTCAAAGGGTGTCTGTTGTGGGGAGAGGAACGGGAAGGCGGTTGTAAGCCGCTTTGAGACTCCTTCAGGCAGTGAAGAGCAGGGTATAAAAATCAACCTGTTTTTATTCACCTCCCTCACTAGAAGTAGAGACCAGGGTGGGGTTCTTCCCCCAACACATTTATTTTGTGTGAACTGTGTGCAAGGGGCTCGGGAGCATTTCTGGCTATCTTTGTCGCGTGCTTCCCTTTCAGCACCCTGTCGAAATGCTGCCATGCCATGGTTGCGCTCCTTTACCCGTTTACGTGGCAGCACACCTACATCCCTGTGCTTCCCCCTTCGATGATTGACATCGTCTGCTCCCCAACCCCGTTTCTGATCGGTCTGCTCTCCAGTTCGCTGCCACGCCTCAAGGAGCTGCCCGTGGAAGAGGTAAGGCCCCAATACGGAGAGGGCCAGACGAAGCCGGTGGGGGGAGTGTTATGCCCAGAAGGTCTGGGTTCCAGTGCCACGCAGGCAGGGGAGATGGGGCAGGTCCTTCTCTTACTAACACTGGAGCACTGGCGTGCTGCCTGGCAATGCTCTCCCAGCATCTGGCAGAGCCACTGGGGCACCGAGCCAGAAGCCAAAGGGAGTTCCTTGACAAGAGTCAACAAGAGTTAACAGGAGAGGGTAATGGTTGCCAACAACGAATGCCATTCTGACCTGTCTCTCCTTTCTTCCTCCTCTCCTAGATGAGTGTGTGGGGGAGGGGTGTTAAGGGTTTCCGCCATCTTTGTTTTCTCTGTTTGATTTTTGTTATTATGGATTTTGTGATCCTCCATTTTAATGGGGGTTTTAATGGGTTTTGAGCTGGACTTCTGTAAACCGCCACGAGCCTCTGGGAGTGGTGGTTAATAAATCGAATGAATGAATGAATGAATGAATGAATGAATGAATGAATGAATGAATGAATGAATGAATGAATGAATGAATGAAATACATAAAATAAATTAACTTTTACCAGACTGTTCATGTGCCGTGGGCACCGTGCCCGACTTTCCTGCTGGGCCTAGATGGGCGAACAGGATCCTCCCTCCCACAGATGGGCACCCTAAATGTAAGGATTGTGGGTGACCCATTCATATCCCTGAAAAAAACTCAGATAAGCCCTTGGTTATGCTGACAGGGCTTGACTATGCAGAGAGGGAAGAGTACCAGGCTGCTTAAAGAATAAAATAGTTTTTAGTTAGAGGAGAAACCACTATGTACTGCAAGAGAGATGAAGACCCCCTAGCTGTCTAGCCCGCTGTTGTCCGCCGTCATTCTTCTGTTGTTCAACGGCTGTTCTGGAAACAACAGGGAGGAAGTGAGCTCAAAAAGCAGGAAGTCTCCTTCTGAGCCCATAAGGACAAGGGAGAAGATTATTGGGAAATCACCAGGAGATTCCTGTCCTAGCCATGCTAAATATATATATCCTCTGCTGCCCTCTGCAGGACACCCTTTATATTCTGCTCCATTCGGCACCCTGCAAATCCTGCATATTCCAACAGGTTATCTCAGTAGACAGCAGGTTTTGCATAGATTAACAGTCTAAGGCTATCAAGGGATCCTCATGATTCTCTGCAAGCACAGAGGTGGTGGTAGGCCAGCAGGGAGCCAAGATTTAAACCCCTTGTTTCTCCCGAGAGAGCCTTTTTAAGCTCCACCACTCTGTGTAACTTTAGCCTTGTGTTTCTGGCATGGGCTTGGTTTGATGGCACGCCGAAGGATTTCCTGCTTAATTCCGTCCGAGCAGGTTGGATGAGTCCCCTGCCCTCGGAGCGCGTGCTGCGAGCCCGCATTTCGTTGTAACCCTTTCCCGGTTAGTGTGCCCGGGACAGAGTTACACCGTTTGGGCTGGGTGTGCCGTGTCCAAAAAGAAACCTGTTTGGGACAAAGGAGCAGTAATCCAAAGGGTCCCCCCCCATCTCTGCCGTGCCACACCCTCCTCCCTTTAGACTCAACCTGTGATCCTCCAGATGTCCATGGACTACAATTCCCATGAGCCCCTGCCAGCAAACGCTGGCAGGGGCTCATGGGAATTGTAGTCCATGGACATCTGGAGGACCACAGGTTGACTACCCCTGCTTTAGAGGTTCAGGCTTCCTCTCTCCTCCTCGTTCCAGATCCCCCGCTGGGCAGCTCCATGCTCCGTGCAACTAACCCACTCGCTGCGTGTGTAGTTGGGGTTAGGCTGGTATTTTCCCTGTGGCCAATGCACGAAGATGCCCCAGTCTCTTCAAGCATCTGCGCACACATGCCTGGGCAGCCTATCCCAGCCAGGGTTGCCGGGGGCATTTTGAAGCGGCCATTGTGCGTGTCTAGAAAGCAGCCTCGTGCACGCCCGTGCAACAACCACACTTTGCGAGTGCGTGCGTTGTGGGAAAGGGTGCTACACATGAAGCAACTGGGTTTGCGCCCTTGTGGCCGCCTGGTGCATTTCCTGCCGTACAGGCTGGTGCTACAGATCGTGACTTGCAGCTATGCTTTCTGC
Source organism: Paroedura picta (assembly GCF_049243985.1). NCBI lineage: Eukaryota > Metazoa > Chordata > Lepidosauria > Squamata > Gekkonidae > Paroedura > Paroedura picta. Next base: position 108,937,775 of record NC_135373.1, on the reverse strand, counting down.
CACTGCAAACTTCTGTGCTCTCAGCTGGGCGCTGCAGTGCACCCTTCTGCTCAGAGCTGGAAGCCCTCCGTGCAAATGCTACGCAGCCCACATGAATCCAGCCGCCCTTTGCGTGGCCCGGGGTGGTCTGCAGCACCCCACCGGAGTGCCAGAATGATCTGTGTTGGCCAGAATGATCTGTGAATGGTCCATGAATCTGGCCTTTTAGCTGGCTCCACACAAGCTTCCTGCTTTGTATTGGGCTGCAGGGAGGAGCTTTGTTGGGTCCCTTTTCATTTGCAATGGGGCTTCCCCACTTGCACTCAAAGATGGCAGAGCTGTCGCACGACTTCCACTGGGTGGGACTTCTGCAGGTCGGCCTTAACTACACATGGGGGTCCGTAGGAAGGTGGGGCCATTTCAGGCCCCCAAATGCCTTTGTGGTTTGCTCTCCCCTTCCAGGCCTGGCGTTTCAGTCTCCTGCTTGCCTCAAGCTCAACTTGGTCTCATAAAAAGAGGGTGGAGGGCGGAGAGAGAGAGAGGAGTTTGCAGGCCGTCTCCACACTTTGCCGTATCAGTTTCTCCTTCCCTGCTGTGCACGAGAAGCTCTGTGGTTTCTCAGATGGAAAATATCCTCGGAGGAAGGGAAAGTGTGTGCAAGAAGCAAAGGGGGGAGGCGGGGCTTAGTTGTGTTTTAGGCTGTCATTTTGTGGTTTTGCGGTGAACGTCATAAAGCCACTCTGGGATCGGTCAGGGTTTCATATCTCACTGCGGCTCTGTGGGATTAGGTGGGGCCCGGCAGGACTTTCCCTTCCGAAAAGGGAAGGAAGGCACGCGGCTGGCTGGGAGTGGGTCCGTGACCTCTTTCCTTCTTCTGACATTCTTCCTCTCTTGCGTGTGTCTTTGCCTGAGGCAGGTCCTTGTGGTTGACCTTGTGAACAATCGCTTCCTAAGGCAGGTAAGAATAACTTCTCTCTTTTTTTTGCAGTCCTATTTTTCTTGTTTCCTCAAGCTGAAAGGAAGAATGAGAAGTTCTGCTAATCCAGAATTTGATTTTGATTTCCTTTTTTTGGGGGGGGGGAGGGGGGCTATCGTTTGTAGTCTGGGTTTGTTGATGCAGAAGCCATGGTGGGTGGGGGATACGAAACAGGATCTGGAGGCGCTCGATAGTTATCGAAAAGAAAGCGACGTGTGGGAGGCTTCACTTTCCATAATGGCTAATTGCTTTTCCGCAGATGTTTTTCTGTCTTGATATCTCCTCTGTTTGGAGATGAAAATGGGAAAGAGCACCCTACAGAAACACACACACAAACACACACACACACAGCGATCAGCAACCTTTCTTTTAAACCATCCTTGACTCTCTGGCTGGAAGCAGCGGCCCCACAAGGTTCACCCACCCGCCTGCCCAAGAGTTTTCCCATGTGGGCTGCAGCTGCCAGGATGCTTCCTCTTCCGTGCCAACCCAGAAAACACAGGAAAAGTCATCCTAAAAGGGAGATGTGGGGATGAAGAGAATGCTAGTGCAGTTATCCATCCCAGGCACGATGCTCTGATCCAGCTCTCATCATTTGCCTTGCACAGGGGCTGCGGACATGCTCATTCTGGCCAGATGTGGTGTGTGCCGATTGGTTGCAGGCACATGGGGCTTATTCGTTCCCTCCTTTGAAAATCCTGTGCAGACGGCACCCCAGCTACTCTCTTAGGCGCTGAGGATGAATTTTCCTTTGGGTTCCCCTTGGCGAAAGACTGAATGTCTTATCTGCAGGCTCTTCTAATGTGATATTACACCAGACGCTGTTCTTACAAATATTCTTCCTGCTGAATTGCTCCGAGTCTCTGGCAGGCCAGTCGAATCCTTTGATTAACGGTGGGGACCTTGAACAAACTGGCACAGACCTTTTCTACGGTTGCGTGAAAGTCTTTGCACAGAGACCATAGAGCAGGGGTGGCCAAACTGTGGCTCTCCAGATGTCCATGGACTACAATTCCCACGAGGCCCTGCAAGCAGCTGGCAGGGGCTCATGGGAATTGGAGTCCATGGACATCTGGAGAGCCACGGTTTGGCGCTCAAAGCAGATGCTTAAAACAAGCACAGGTTTTGTCACCGTGCATTCCCAGAGCGTGAGAATCTCACATCTTTTTTTTTTTTGAAAGATGGAAGATGAGGACTCCATTTTACCTCGGAAATTGCAAGGAGCACTAGAACACATCCTGGAGCAGAGGAATGAGCTGGCAAGTGACCATGAAGAGGGCCCACTCAACAGCAAACAGGGTAAGAGTCAGAAGAACCCGTATATGAGGGACCGCCTGTCGCCCTATACCCCCTGCAGGGCCTTACGCTCTGCGAGGGCTAACCTATTGGTCATTCCCGGCCCCAAGGAGGCTCGCCTGGCCTCGACCAGGGCCAGGGCCTTTTCGGTCCTGGCCCCGACCTGGTGGAATGAGCTCCCGGAAGAACTGCGGGCCCTGTAGGAATTGTCATCATTCCGCAGGGCCTGCAAGAAGGAGCTCTTCCGCCAGGCTTTTCGTTGAGGCCGGGCAGCAAGGGAGATCCAGCCCCCCCTCACAAATGTGGCGGTTGCGTGTGCCATCAGCCCCCCCCCCCCTTCTTTCTTTTAGTGGGGTCATGGAAATTGGGTTAGTTTGCATGAACCTGGCCACCATTCTTGTCTTGCCTTGTTGTGATTAATGTACTATGTTTCATTGTTCTTATTACTGTTTTTAGGGGGTTGGTTTTATGTGACCCACCTTGAGCCTCCGGGGGGAGGCGGGATATAAATTAAAGGATAATGATGATGATGATGATGATGATAATAATATAATATTTCTGAGTGGCTTGGGAAGGGGGTGGGATAATGCTGGGTTGGACCCTGTGCTTGGAGTTGTGGGGACCAGGATGGCACCTGGCAGAAACCCCTTGTGGCTTTGCATGGCTCGTGGCGGGCTGACTCCGCTCTTGCCGTTCAAACACGATGGTGGCTCCAGCTCGGATGCCCACATAGTATAGCTGCAGGGCTGCAACGCGGCCATTTGCCCGTGGCCTGCCGTTCACCGTTTTGTTCCGACTCTGCTGTGCTTTCCTCCGCGGTGCTCCCCCAGAGTCCAGCCCCCTGAACGAAGTGGTGTCGGAAGCATTTGTCCGCTTCTTTGTGGAGATCGTGGGGCACTACCCCCTTTTCATGACGCCCACGGAGAAGGAAGAAAGGGTCCTGCAGCGGGAAGCCTTCCGGAAGTCGGTCTCTTCCAAGAGCCTTCGGCGCTTCCTCGAAGTCTTCATGGAAACCCAGATGTTCGGGGGCTTCATTCAGGAGCGAGAGCTGCGGAAACAGGGAGTCAAAGGTGAGAGGCTCTTCTTAGCAAGAGGCAAATTGTGGAACGGACGACACCTATGGACTCTGATGGATTTTTAATTGCACAAGTGCACTACTCAGTGTGGATGGACTTTTCCGTGTTCTTAAATAAACCCTCCCTCTTTTCTCATGTTCTCTGGTCCAGATTAGATGGGACGTTGGAGATCCTCCATCAGATCTGCCACCACTTTAAAACCACCTTAAAACCATGGAGGGCAGTGGTTAGAATCCCTCTCAACCCTCGGGCTGATAGTCATCCCAAATGGTTGAGATAGGTTTGGGTTCAAATCCACAAGGCTTGCTGGATGTACCATGCACACTCTCTCCCTCTCGCTTTCTAAGTTATCTCTGCATTTTACAGGGGGGTTGGACTAGATGACCCTGAAGGTCCCTTCCAATTCTGTGATTCACAGGATGGAAGGGAGAGGGCATGTGTGCTGGCTCCAAGAAAAGGGCAAATATTCTGGAAAGTCCTCTCTGGTCCCTAATACCCAGTGATGGTGACTGAAACTGACAAATAATTATTTTTTTCCCTTCCCTGTAGGACTCTTTGAAGTACGTGCGCAGGAGTACCTGGAAACCCTTCCCAGTGGAGAGCAGAGCGGGGTTAATAAATTCTTGAAAGGGTTAGGTAAGAGATCAAGCAGTTTCTGTTTAGGACTTTGTTCGTGGAAGAGATTGTCAGTGAGTTGTGAACAAAACAGAAATGTTAAAATTTTAAGCATGTTTGTATATGCAGACGGCCCATACCGCAAAACTTTTATCATTAATATAGCACCATTCACAGCCTTTATAGCAGTGGTCCCCAACCTTTTTATCACCGGGGACCACTCAATGCTGGGGACCACTCAACGCCTTTTACTGAGGCCCGGTGGGCGGGGGGGGTAGTTTACTCCTCTACTCTCAACCACTGCCCTAACGCTCTCTGATCGCTATGGTAATGTTTAAACACCCCTTCAAAATAAGATACAGACACGCCACAACAAGGAACATTTTATTCCTGAGCTTGTTTCTCTGCAACGAGATAGTCCCATCTGGAAGTGATGGGAGACAATGACACCCAAAGTGTGTTGTAAAGGGCCGGGGGGGATGAACTAAAGGGCCGGGGGGGGGGGGGGGAGAAGGCGTCCTTCACGGCCCAACTCCAATTCGTCGACGGACCACATGTGGTCCGCGGCCCACAGGTTGGGGATCGCTACTTTATAGGAGTCGAATCCAGCCTTCTGCCAGTGTAAGTAGTTTTGCTCAGTGGTGTGGTAGGATTGGGGTTGGTGCCACACAGTGACAGAGGAAAGGGCCAGGCCCCTGCCTGGAGGAGCACATAGACAGGCAGCACTGGCTCTATCCCCCGATCCGCGCAACCATTACAATTGCAGGTGCCTTTCTACCGGGAAGGGGGAAGGATGGGTGCATGACAATGTTAGGTTTGTGTCCATTTCCACTTAATTGGGGTTACATGTGCAGCCGCAGTGAAGGAGCCAAGCGATGTGAAATAGAACTCCAAACGCTTTCTGTATTCATTCCCTGCTAGAGGAAATGGCGTATTATAATTCTTGTATTTTATGTGGGGTTTCTACTATGTAACCTGTCACGAGATAGCTTATCGATTGGGGGCAGGAAATAAATCTAATAATAATAAAAAAATAACACTGTGCTCAATTCTTAACCCTGCCAGGGGGCTTTTAGGAATGGGGTTTGGAAAGGACGGAAAGATCTGCATTTATCTCCAGGTATTGGGGGGGGGAGGGCGATGTCGGCACTGCAAGGAGAGGTGGATTTAATTTGGGGTCCCTAGCAAAACAAAGGGGCTCCCTCTGCCACCCAGCTGGATGTAGGTCTGCCAAATATGCATCTCCATGTGATACCCATCCACTCTTGATGGATAAAAATGTCCTTATATCAGCTTGGTAGGGGCTAGATTTGGGAGTGTGTGTGGGGAGGGTGGGAGGGTTTTTTAAAATATTGTACTGATGCCGGTTTTGTTGTTTTATCAAGGTTGTAAGCCACCACGGGCCAGCTGGTCATGGAGTGGCAACATAAAAGTTGAACAAATAAATAAATAAAATCTGGGGATTTTGTCTCCTTGGACCAGGGGTAGTCAAACTGCGGCCCTCCAGATGTCCATGGACTACAATTCCCAGAAGCCCCCTGCCAGCGAATGCTGGCAGGGGGCTCCTGGGAATTGTAGTCCATGGACATCTGGAGTGCCACAGTTTGACTACCCCTGCCTTGGACAGTCTTTTGGTGGGAGAAACATGCTTAGGGCACATGTTGGCTGATCCCCTGCTCAAGCCCTCAGGCAGGATCAGTGAAAGGCCTTGCATGTTTTATCTTTTTCTTCCTGTAAACCTACCCTTTTTTCCCTCCCCTCTCCCCATATATCCCCTGCAGGTAACAGGATGAAATTTCTCCACAAGAAGTAAGAAAGAAAAGAGGTGCTGCTGAGGGGAGAAGGAACGTGTGCCGTTCAGCGGACAATAATTGGACCACTTTCCCCTTAAAACCCATTCCCACTTAGTGTGTGAACAGCTGGCCTGCGGGATCAACCAGCAGAAAGGCCACGGGTGCTGCCGAGACGGGCCTGTGGGCGTCTTCAGAGGTCATGCACTGGACAAAGCTCTCTCGGAACTCTGCCATGGCGCTTTGCAGGCTTCACCGTGGCTGTACTTTGTAGCTATTTGACGTCTTTTTTTTTTCTCCTTTTATTTATACCGGGGTTAGGAAAACGATTAGCCAGTGACCCTTGCCTGTGCTCCTGTCCCAAGAGGCAACGGGGGCAAACAGGCCAGAGGCTGCCTTAACTTGGATGCTGAGAAGATGGCGAAAGAGGAGATGGCACAAGGACCCCTGGGGTGCATGAAGATGGGCTTGAGGTTATAAATGAGGGGGAGGGGGAGACCGAGGCAAGGAGGGGGGAGGAGCACTGGTCGCCCGGCCCTGCAACCACTGTGTGATGGAAGGCTACTCCCCCTCCGCAGTTGGAGGGCACAAGCTCTCACACACCCTCGGATCAAGCTGAGCGCATCGACGGGATGTAATTAAAGGCAACTGATGTTTAAAAGAAACAAAGGGCATGGTTCTTTTCGTAACTTTGGCAGAGAGCGATTTGTGTGGGTAAGCTGAGTTTACTCTTATGAGTTAAAGGCCCATGGAATTTCCACAACCGGATGGGGGGGGGGAGACCTGTATGGATGGTGGGGTCACAGCAGTGATGTGTTACCCTTATGTGGATCTCAGCGGCCTGGACACATTCAGAGAGGGATGAAAATAGGGGAGCAGGGTCAGCGGCTGCCATGATGTGTGCAAGATGGATACAGAAGACTGTTGGGCCCAACGAAAAGACTGTTGGGTTTGGTGGCCAGGGGACCGGGATGCTGGGGTCTCGGCTTGCGAGCCAGCTTGGTATAGTGGTTAGGAGTGCGGACTTCTAATCTGGCGAGCCGGTTTTGATTCTGCGCTCCCCCACGTGCAACTAGCTGGATGACCTTGGGCTTGCCACAGCACTGATAGAGCTGTCCTGACTGAGCCGTGATATCAGGGCTCTCAGCCTCACCTACCTCACAAGGCGTCTGTTGTGGGGAGAGAAAAGGGAAGGCAAATGTAAGCCGCTTTGAGACTCCTTCAGGTAGAGAAAAGCGGCATATAAGAACCACCTCTTCTTCTTCTTCTTCTTCTTCTTCTTCTTCTTCTTCTTCTTCTTCTTCTTCTTCTTCTTCTTCTTCTTCTTCTTCTTCTTCTTCTTCTTGCTTGAGTAGGCGCTGAAGCTGTCTTACATTGGGTCAGGACTTTGGTCCGCCAATATAAGGTAGAATCATAGAATCATGGAAGGGATTTCCAGGGTCATCTAGTCTACTAAGACGGCAGCTTTCCAGGTTCTCAGGCACAGGTATTTCAGATGACCTACTACCTGACCAGGCCCATGCACAGGATTTTTAAAGGGGGGTGCGCGATACATCCCAGAACTTCCATGAAGCTTCTTAATTAGCTCCTTTCTCGCTTTTTCTTGATTTTTAAAACTTTTTCTATCTCATACTACTGGTACTAGGCTTTCATTGATTCAGTGAGCAGCTTTCTGTATTTTTTAATATAATCTTTTTAGGAACGTTAAAATAACCCCTCCCCCCTCCTTGTGCACGACCTTGTACCTGAACTTTTTGACAGCAGAGGCTGGGGACTGAACCAGGACCACCTGCATGCCAAGCAGATGTCCTCCCAGTCAGCTACAGCCCATCCCCCAGCGAGCCTGGTCAAATACAGTCACAGCCAACTTATGGGGACCCCGTAGGGTTTTCAAGACAGGAGACATTCAGAGGTGGTTTGCCATCGGCTGCCTCTGTGTAGCAACCCTGGGTTTCCTTGGAGGTCCCCCATTCAATTGCTAGGTAGGGCCCACCCTGCTTAGCCTCTGACATCTGACGAGATAGAGTTAGCCTGGGCCATCTTACATATGAAGAAGAGCTGGTTCTTTTATGCCGCTTCTCTTTACCAGGAGACTCAAAGCGGCTTTCAATTTCCTTCCCTTTCCTCTCCCCACCACACATACCCTGTGAGGGAGGTGAGGCTGAGAGAGCCCTGATATTCCTGCTCGGTCAGAACAGCTTTATCAGTGCTGTGGCAAGCCCAAGGTCACCCAGCTGGCTGCACGTGGAGGAGGAGTGGGAATTAAACTCAGGTCACCAGAATAGAAGTTGGTGCTCCTAACCACTACGACAAGCTCTTAACATATCAACATTTTTACAGTTAAACATGGCGGGGAGGTACTTAGCTCAAAAAGGCTCTGGTGCTTCATGTGCTGTTGTGGACCTGGGGATCACCTTGTGACAGGGCTGGGAGGCTCAAAAAGCTCAGCTTTGCACACAAACGGAGGGATTCAGAGCCTGGATTTCTTTGCTCTTGCTGATAGGCAGCTGAATATTAGGTGTGCAGATGAGGGCCAGGTCTGTGGTAGCTCTTTCCCACGTGCAGGTCATCGCTCATCAGTGCAAGGAAGAGCACATGCGCCCAGTGCCTGAGTGGGCAGGGAGCACCCCAGGAGTAACCTCTGGGTGGTGTTCGTGCACCATTCTTTGTCTGATCTGGATGGCCCAGCTAGCCTGGCCTTGGCCAATCTCATTGGCTAAGCAGGCTCAGCCTTGGTTAGTGCTTGGAAGGAAGAGACCAATAAGGGAGAGGCAAGCAAGGGCAAACCACCCCTAGACGTCCCTTGACTGAAGTCAGCTGGGACAATGGCAGTTTCTACCACCGCCAAATGTTGGGGCAGTGTGTTTGTGTGTGTGTTGCACAAACACACACACACAGCTGCAGCCTGCTCCTTTGCAGGAAGGTATATTGCCTCTCAAGTGTGTGGAGTGTGTTCAGTCCAGAGTCCTGCATTGCCTGCCCACCCCGCCGGTGTGCACACCACTCTCTAAACTTCCAGTAAAAGGCAGGAAGGAAAATAGCAACAGGAAAAATGGAAACCATTGGAAGAAGGAGGGTTGTCCCCTCCCCTTTAAGGTCTCTGCCATTGTCACAAAATGTCCCGTGCAAGGTCCCCTCTAGTTGGTCACTGATCTAGTTGAGAGCTGGTCCCTCTTCACTCCCATTTGTGTACTCCTCCCCTGAGAGGGTCCTTCCAATGAGACTCCTCATGTGTACCAAATGGGTCTCCTCTCTATGACTTTCAAGTGCAATCTGTAGCTGGACCTAATTCTGATTTTGTCACCAACCTCGATTTTAGTACCAACGCTGGCAAGGAAAGCAGAGCTCAAGCGACAACAGCAAGGCAATTCCTGTATGTATTTGCCTGCTTAAAGTCCATTCCTCTGGACCACTTCAAACCCTGCTCCGTCCCATGTGCCTCTCCCCCCCCCCCCCTTCCCTGAGCCTGCTTGCACAGGAGCAAAGGACAACAGAGACAGGACAGGGTGGGTGAGCCGTTGTTCTTATTCCTGGGACTTAGAGCGCTGGTTATAGGGGGTGCCCTTCCTCTGGAGCGGAAAGGGGTCCTTCGTACAGCAGCAGACCTCGGATGACTCCAGCAAACGGAAAGACGAGCCCTTGCTGAATGCATCCTGTAACGCCAAGCATCTTAAATCGAGCAACCATGATGAAAAAAACAATAGTCTGTTTATTTAAAAGTCGAGACTGTGGCTTCAGGGGGTTTTCTTATTAAAGCAGGGTTATCGTGGTTCCCGTTAAATTTCTAATTTTTAAAACACAATTCATTGTCACGAGCTTAGGAAGACTGGCTCCTCATGGACTGGGTTTTGCTGGATCGAAAACTCAAGGGGATCCTTGGAATCGTCATCTGTTCCGGATACTCCGGGAAAAACCTCCTAAAGGAGAGAGAAACAAACACGCAGCATAAAGGGAAGGCCGTGGCCAGCTGGAACGCCCCCCTGGCAGGTGGCCGTGTGGTCTGTAACAGAAGGACAAAGTTGGCATCCAGTGGATTCGCACTCAAGCCCAGTTGCCTCCTTTCAGTTCTGGAGATGACTTGGGGAGCTTCACAAATGATTCTTAGCTCATTTCCAGAGTGGCGCCAGGATAATCGTGGGGCTTCTTAGTGATGATAATTGCTTTGTGATGATCACAAAGTTATTAGCCTGTTTCCCTCCTTGATTCAGGGTCCCCTCAGGCTGCCCTGCCGGGGGTCCTGGGACCCACATGGAAGCAATATACAGATCTGGATTTGGAGGGGATTTGGGTAAGATTCAGGGGAAGCCGAATGGGTCCAGCCTGACGTTTGGGAAATACTGACCGATGGAGGCAGATGTGAAGATGAGGGATTCCTAAATGCATTGGGAGGATCCTCAACCCAGCGGTGCTATTTTATGCCTGCAGCGTCCCCTGGTGCCGATACGTGGGACATACGCTGCAGAGCTTGATTTAACAATATTGGGTTTAGCTGAGGAATCTCAAACTGGTTTGAAGAAGAAGAAGAAGAGTTGGGTCTTATATGCTGCTTTTCCCTACCCGAAGGAGGCTCAAAGCGGCTTACAGTCGCCTTCCGTTTCCTCTCCCCGCAACAGACACCCTGTGAGGAAGGTGAGGCTGAGAGAGCCCTGATATCACTGCTCGGTCAGAACAGCTTTATCAGTGCTGTGGCAAGCCCAAGATCACCCAGCTGGTTGCATGTTGAAGAGGAGCGGGAATCAAAGCTAGCTTGCCAGATTAGAAGTCCGCACTCCTAACCACTACACCAAACTGGCTCTTTGGGTGGTCTGTTTGGGTGCTGACGTGACTGAGTAGTCTGCCTTACTGAAAAGCTCCCTGCATGCGGAAAAGTAACATCAGGGAGAAGACTAGGACACTCGGACATCTAGCTTCTTTGTGGAATTTTGTTTAGGGAGGAGAAAAATACGAACCTCTGCCTGCCATTGTCTGAGGAGGCATGGGCCAAACCCAGGGCATAGCACTTGGCCCTTAAAACAGTTAAAGAATTTGTAGATGGGGGGGGGGGAGTAATTCCGAAGGTAACACACACACACACACACACAGCCCATTCAAATGTTTGGGGAGCCCTCAGTTTTACAGCTCATCTCCAGGCCAAAGAGATAAATTCCCCTGGAGAAGGATAGCTGCTTTGAAGGGCAGACTCCATAGTATTATACCCCACTGAGGTCCCTCCCCATGCCAGATCCTGCCCACTCCTGGCTCCACCCCCAAAATCTTCAGGTATTTCCCAACCCAGAGTGAGCAACCCTAGCTCCAGATCATCACAACTGGATCAGTTCCCCTGGAGAAAATGGCTTCTTTTTTTGGGGGGGGGGCAGTGGTCTCCATAGCAGGATACTCCACTGAGGTCCCTCGCCAACCAATTCCTTCCCACTCCAAGCTCCTTTCCCAAAGTCCCCAGGTATTTCCCAACCCAGAGTTGGCAGCCCCAAACTGGGCTGAGTTCAGAAGCCAAGCAGAGTTGGCCACAGTTAGTACTTGAATGTGAGACCAATGCCAAGGAAGTCCAGAGTTGCTCTGCAGAGGAAGGCAGTGGCACCCCACCTCTCTCGCCTTGAAAACCCCATGAGGTTTCGCACAGGGTTGCTGGCTTCACTGATTAAATGAGGGTATTAAACGTTTGGAATATATCCAGCATCAAACGGTTTTTGCTTTGTTTCAACCTCCTAAGTGGTGGCTGGAGAGCTCCCAGGGTTACAACCAATCTCCAGGGATGGAAATAAGTTTACCTGGAGAAAAGGCCACTTTGGACCCTACAGCATGGGTAGTCGACCTGTGGTCCTCCAGATGTCCGCTGGCAGGGGCTCATGGGAATTGTAGTCCATGGACATCTGGAGGACCACAGGTTGACTACCCCTGCCTTACAGCATTATACCTCATGGCCCTCCCTTCCCGAAACCCACCCTCCTCAGGCACAGGCTCCACCGCTCAAATTTCCATGAATTTCCCTACCCAGAGCTGGCACCCTTAGGTTGCTGTGAGTCAGTTGCAACTTGAGGGTGCATCATTATAAGAAAGGCAGGTCTCAGTTCTGCCTGTCCTTTTCACGTCTTCCTCATAGAGGCCCAAAATATATGTTGTGAGCTCTAGTTGCAAAAGTCCAGTATTTGGCATTCTCCGAAACCCAATCGCCCCTTGAGTCAGGACAAGGCCTGTACAGGGAAGTTCCAGCCATGCCACACTGAGGTTCCATCAGGGCAAGGGTCCCACATTCACCTGTGGAAGGTTGACTGGTGAATTTACGGCGTACCTGTTTTCCGGGAGACTGCTTTTAAGTCGCACTTTCCCCTCGGCAGCTTGCAGGTGTAGAGGCCCAAGCAGCCGTCGCAGTCCGAGGGTCTTTTGCAGGTCTTTGATTGAATCCCGAAGCAGGAATACTGAGAAGGGCAGAGAATTACTTATTTTACCAGCATAAATGGCACCGAGTTAAGGGCTCTTCCCCACTGGCCCTAGAACCTCTAACGATTCGTGGCCTGCAGGATTTTGGAGACCTAAGGCCTTATTTCCTGTTGTGGATGTCTTTTAATCCTAGCATTTCAAACTGAAATTTGTCAGGACCACTCTCCCTAAATAGGCAATTTCTGAATAAGGCATATGTGCTGCACCTGTTGAACTCCCACGGTTGCCCTCCAAGAACCTGCCCAGAGAGAGGAAGACCCAGACACTGACCTTTCCTGAACCACAAATACTCCTTGCTTTTAAATGAATAAATTTCACTTTTAAATCAGTAGATCAAGCTAACCCAGCAAAAATGAACCCAGGCATGGGGGCAGAGGGAGAACCCCTGCCGTTGTACAGTAGTGTGTGTGTGTGTGTGGGGGGGAATACTCAGGCGGACTGCAAATTGAGGGACATGAACTTGGTGGTGGTGGAAAGTGTCATCTCATCATCAGAGCTGACGTATAGCTACCCTGTAGGGCAGCCCTTTTCAAACTTTTGACGATGGGGGAGCCCCTGAAATAATTTTTCAGTTTTGGAGGAGCTCCAGATGTCAGCTGGGCACGCCCCTGAAAGTGACATGTCTCTGGAAGTTATGTTAACACAGAGGCTCAAGAAGTACTGAGGATGGGGGGGGGGAGGCTGGTTCCTTAGCTTGTGGCTGAGTCCATTAAGGCAGGAGGGGAAAGGCCATAGACCCCTGGGGGTCTGTGGACCCCCAGTTGAGAATCCCTGTTGTAGCCCAGGCTAGCCCAATCTTGAGACATCTCAGAAGCTAAGCAGGGCCAGCCTGGTCAATATTTGGATGGGAGACCTCCAAGGTTAGGTGACCAGATTTTAACATTGGTAAAGCGGGACACCATTGACCTGGAGGGAGGGGTTCTTGATTAAAAATCAGGTCTATATGGAGCAACAAAAACTTTAATTGAATGCATAGAATGCAAAAATAGTATTGTAATATATATATATTTTAATTTCAACATAAGTACAATTTGCCAGGTACCCCCAGATGTCCCTCCAAACGTGGGACAATCTGGTCACCTTACTCCAAGGGATATCAGGGTTGCTACACGGAGGCAGGCCATGGCAAACCATCCCAGTTAACCCTTTGCCTTCAGAACTACAAGGTTGCCGTAAGTTAGCTGTGAGCTGGCACAACTCTTCAAGACAAGAGGTAAATGCCTGCCTCTTTGTGACGCCCCTGGACTTCCTTCCAAATACTGGCTGGGCTTGACCCGGTGTAGCTTCCAAGATCTGACAAAATCGGGCACGCCTAGGCCATCAAGGTCAACATGACATGATATGTCCTGGGTTTCACCTGAAAAACTTGCCACACATTCTTTATCTAGCCCTCCTGTTTTTTTCCCTCGTTTTCTCCTCAAAACCCAGTAAGGTCGGTCAGGTTATGAGAGTACAGTCCCCAGTGAGCTCTGTGAGTCATGGGGATTTGATCCCGCCCCAATGCTCTCCCAGTTATGCTCCGGAGGATGCAGCACTGCCGCTGATCTCCCTGGGCTTATTCAAAAGCAGTTCTTCAATAGCATCATTGTTTGGCCTCCGAATTTCACCCAGCTTTCTAATTCCGGGTCAGTTCCTTTAAGAGCCATTCGAGGATATCTAGTTAATTGTTTCAGGGTTTGTTTTGGGTTTTTTAAATATCTGAGACTGAATCTGTAATGAGCCATTATCCTGGAGCTCAAAAAGAGGGCATGTCTGGAAATGCAATGAGCTCTGAAAATCCACTTAATCTTTATCATACATCCAGAGTAATTTGTCCTGGATCTAGGAGGAAATCTGCCTAAGCTGCAGCCTTGAGTGTAATAAAAGTTTTAATAAGAGCAACCCAGGATACTGAATAGCATTCTTGCACTGCAGGGTGCTTTGCTGATGGGTCACTATCAATCTCATTTTGCATACCAGAAAAGAGGCTGGGAGACACTGAACTGGCCGCAAATGAGGACCACAAGTATTGAGCCAGGCGTTCCAAGCTGCAATTCAACAAGCTGTGGGCTTAGCTGGGCTTGGTCCTGTCCTCTCACTAACCTCACGGCCTCTGATTTGCAGCATTGCTAATGACCCAGCTGTGGACCTCCTCAGGCCAAGCAGTGCTGTGACTCATTAACAGAAAGTCCTGGTTCATTCTTAAAAACCAAGACACAATCAATCAGATGCCAACCTTGGGGACCAAGCCCTGTGAGGAAAGGCTGAGGGATCTGGGAATGTTCAGCCTGGAGAAGAGGATGGGAGGGGACATGATGGCTCTCTTGAAGTATTTGGAAGGTTGTCACTTGGAGGAGAGCAGGGAAAGGTTCCTGTTGGCATCAGAAGATACGACCCACAGTAACGGGTTTAAACTACATGTAAGATGGTACCAGCTAGATATCAGAACATTTTTTCACAGTCAGAGTAGTTCAGCAGTGGAATCAGCTGCCTAGGGAGGTGGTGAGCTCCCCCTCACTGGCGGTCTTTAAGCAGCGGCTGGACAGATACTTATCAAGGATGTTTTAGGCCGATCCTGCATTGAGCAGGGGGTTGGACTAGATTCTATGATTCTACAAAACACACCAGATTAAAGAGATCCCATCAAAGTCAATATTAACACGAACCTGAAAACCTCGGCAAAAGAAGATGCCTATCAAAGGACAGCATAAGTTGAAACCAGCTGCAAGGGGTCTCTAGTGCTTAAGAGAATAAATATGTCTTTGCTGGCACCTGCTTGGTGCTGGGTGAGCCTTTGCAAGGAGGGCGTTCCAAAGCACCGGTGCCACTACTGAGAAGGCCCTGTCTGTGGAGCTCACCTGTGAAAGGTGGGCAGGAATGTACGAGAGAAGACACTCTACTCCTGGACCACATGAGACCCGTGCAGCTCTTCCATTAAACTCTTGTGAAGACCCCAGGCAAAGAATGACAAGACTCCCAAAATCTGAATGATGTGAGTGCTGACTCACGAAAGCTTATGCCTGGCTATGTTGCATTGGTCCTTTAAGGTGTCAATGTATGCCCCTTCCGTTTTGTCGAAGAGACCTCTTGATGTTGGAGGGGCTGGAGCAGAAGGGGAAGAGAACTTACTCACCGTGTCTGCATTAAATTTCCCGTGGCCTCTCAAGTGCTTCTGAAGCCCCTGGCTTGTCCTTTCCGGAGGGGGCAACTGGGGAGACGACTCCTTGCTCCCAGCAGCCAACTTATTGACGACTCCCGGCTGGGCCCAGCTCACCCCTTTGCTTGGGCTTCCGTCCTGACCTCCATCACCTTCTTCTGTCTTCTGCAATCCAGCAGAGGGCTGTCTTCTCATGCCTCTCGCTGCATCTCCTCCGTGGAAGGAGGCCGTGGTCTTCTTGCCCCTGGGAGATGCGGGAGGGTGCTCTCGGGCAGCCTGCTTCCCACCCACCAGCTGGCCCCTGGCTTCCTCCAGGACAAGGAAGGGCATGGAGAGCACAGTGAGGGTGGCCACTGCAGAAAGCCTCATCCTTGGCCTCCGTTTCTTTTTCCTGTGCTCTGGGCACAGGGATGCTGTTGCCTGGGAACTTGCTGGAAGGAGGCGGGAAAGCAGCTTCTCTCCCTCTGCATGAAGGGCTGAAGCCCTTTTATGTGCCGGACTCCCCGGCTCCCCACCCCTCAGCCCTTTGTGCGGCTCAAATCCTCGCTTTCACCACACTCCTGGCTGCTCCTGCTTGGAAAATTCCGGCTGGCCTCCCAAGAGCAACACCCAGCTCCTTTGTGACGGTTAAGTCCCCTGTGCTTCTCCACAAGCAGGATGGTCTAATGCCATCTTTCCCCGTCTTTGTGATAATGGAACATTCCCCTCCCCTCCTGTTTTTTGGCTGAGCAGGTGCTTCAGAGAGTGCGTTGAAAACTCTTGCCCGAGATGGAAAGGGGTGTGTGTGTGTGTGCACATGGGTGCTATGAAGAAAGGGCTTCCTTCATCCCAACAGTATCTTTTGAATGACTGTAGATCTATTGTGTGGTCATGTTAGGGATGCCACCCCCCAGTTACAATTTCTCCTCCTTCTCTGTGTGTGTATGTATTCTGCTAAGAATCTGTGACATGCCCTTGTTTTTTTGGCACCTCAGTGGCAAGGAGTTTTGCCAGAGGGTAGACTTCCCCACATTTCTCCTGCCCCAATCCCTCGATGTCATCTCTTGGACCGTTTATGCACTGGAGGTTTCATGCCGGGCTACAGGCTGGAGTTTTAGTCATGGCAGCTTGCCCCACCTCTTTCTGCACCCACACAAGGGAGCATTTGGCCTGGAGTACCTCATCCACCCCTGATTTGTTCTCCTGCATGGGAGCTGGGGCAGTGAAGTTCCCAGTGCGTAAACGGTCTTGTTGAGAATTTTTTAACCAGTAATTGATATAGCGATATACCATTGTTTCAGTATATCGATATATCCATTACCAGTTTCTAAGAAGCTCCCTACAG
This sequence comes from Paroedura picta, assembly GCF_049243985.1. Classification (NCBI taxonomy): domain Eukaryota; kingdom Metazoa; phylum Chordata; class Lepidosauria; order Squamata; family Gekkonidae; genus Paroedura; species Paroedura picta. The sequence continues at coordinate 108,921,145 of NC_135373.1, read as the reverse complement.
GCTCCTGCAAGTACTGGGGGGGGGGGATGGCTGCCCCATAGGTGGGGCCAGGAAGACCTGGAATTTGCTGTCCAATGACAGCCATCTAGGTTTTACTGTGATACTTCCAAAAAATTGTAGCAAAGCAGTTTAGAAAAGAGACTAAGGGGAGACGTGGTAGAGGTTTATAAAACTATGCATGGAGTGGAGAGATTTGACACAGAAAATATTCTCCCTCTCCCAAAATAGTAAAACTAGAGGGCATCCAATGAAATTCATGGAAAGTAGGCTCAAGATGGACAAAAGGAAATGCAACTTTACACAGAGAGAAATATGGAATTCGCGGCCAGAGGATGTAGTGGCGGCCACGGGAACAAACCATTTTAAAAGAGGATTATATAGGTTCATGAAGTCTATTAATGGCTAACTAGCCATGGTGACTGAAGAGAACCTCCACGTTCAGAGGCACTAAACTGCAGAATCCCAGAGCCAGGAGACAACATCAGCCTCTATGCTCTGCTGTTGACTGGACTAGATGAACTTTTGGCCCGATCCCGCAGGGTTCTTCTTATATTCTTATGTTAAGCAGATTTGGGAAAGACTGGAGAAAACCTGGTGAAAACCTAGGACCTACAACCAATAAAATGATATCAAAAGAAACATTCATTATAAACATAGCATCTGAATATAATTTTATTTGCTGTAGCTTGATCCTTGTAAGCACGCCCATATATTTTGAATTATGTTTGTTTCCCCCCTTCTCCTATGGGGGAGGGGAGGACTGATTCCCAACAAAACTGAACCCAAAACATGTAGAAAAGGTCAAAGATTTAAAAAACACTGTTTTAAAAGTGCCGCAAGACTTCTTTGTATGTTAACTGCAAGATATTAACAGGGCTTCTCATTTGAGATTAGGCTGCGATTGGATATTGTGTTACCATTGCACTATAACAAACATTTGCAGCTGGATTTTCCTGTGTGGGCAAGGTAGTGCATTGCTGGGCTGCTTCAGCCTTGGAGCAGAATTCCTCTTAGCCCAGTATGCTCACAGAGACACGGAGTCGGAAGGGAAGGCAAGCAGGGGCAGTCAGCCGCCTCCTCTGCTATGATCATTCAAAATCAGACAGGTGGATGCTGGAGAGATGTCTGCTCATTCCAGGTGCCATGGGAGTGGAGGGGAGTCCCCAAGCGGATGGCCTAAGACAGTGTCCATGCCTTTGTTCCCAGCCACCTCTGAGACTGGACCCGTTCCATGCTCACGCTGGCGGCACTGATCTCTGGCGAAACAGGCTCATAAGAACGGAGAGAGAGGCTGGCGGATAGGAGGCCCATTCGGACACAGTCGTCTGTGTTCCCGCCATCGAGCATCCCAGCAATCATTCCGGCCATGAAGCTGAAGAGAGAAGAGGCTGTTACTTAGAGCAGGGGTAGTCAAACTGCGGCCCTCCAGATGCCCATGGACTACAATTCCCACGAGCCCCTGCCAGCGTTTGACTACCCCTGACTTAGAGAATAGAGAAACTACAAACATGAATAGCCGTGTTGGTCTGAAGTAGCACAATAATATCAGAGTCCAGTAGCACCTTTAAGTCCAAGAAAGATTTATTCAATGGAACCCCTAGAATTCAGTGTACTTTACAAAGAGAAACAGAGCTGTATCTGGTTGTGACACAGATGTAACAGAACTGATTTTTGCTATATATTCCCTGTCATGCAAGAAGATCATAGTCTGACGAAGGTTGCTTGCACTCGAAAGCTCACGCCTTGATTAAATCTTCGTTGGTCTTAAAGGTGCCACTGGACTCTGATTTTATTGTACAAACATGAAGTGCATTTATGCCCGTGTCATTCCCCTCCTTCCCAAAAAATCCCAAGAATTATAGCTAGAAGAAAATTATTTGTGAGTATCCAACAGTCCACCTCCCGGAACTACAAATGCTAGAGTCAAGTTTGAGTCCAGGGGAACCTTTAAGACCAACAAAGTTTTCTTCAAGGTATATAAGCTTTGGTGTGCAGCCACACTTAATCAGATGCAGTGAAACAGAATATCCTCAACCATTACATATGTGTAGAGTGAGGATGGGGATTTAATGGCCAGGAAGGACTGCATAGAGGAAAGATGCATAAGGAACTGTGTATTAATAGCTGAGATTGGATTAAGGCAGTTATCAAGATCTGTGCATTGCTGTAAATTAGCATACAAATTCAAGAGTTAATGAACAGAAGCAAGAAGAAGTCTGATTCTAGGGGCAGCCCACTTCCTGGCAATTAACCCCCACTCACCCACCCACCCTCTCTACCTATATCTAAGAGTTCAGGAAATTCTGTTTCATTGTATCCGGAGAAGTGTGCATGCACATGAAAGCTGATACCTTGAATTAAACTTTGTTGGTCTTAAAGGTGCCCCTAGGCTCAAACTTTGTTCTGTGGCTTCAGACCAACATGGTTACCCACCTACAATCTAGAATCTACAAATCCTAGAGTTTGCATAATGATTGTATGAAAGGTGTGCTCAGACTGAAAGTGCAAATTGGCTTGAGCTCTATTGGAGTCAGCTAACCCTTTCCAGAGACACAGGGCTGCTGCTGAAAGTGGCAACTCTGTGTCAAAGACTCTCCTCTTGGACTCAAGGTACCCCTTTCCAGAGACACAGAGCTGTTGCTGAAAGTGGCATCCCTGTGTCAAAGACTCTCCTCTTGGACTCAAGGTACCCCTTTCCAGAGACACAGAGCTGCTGCTGAAAGTGGCATCCCTGTGTCAAAGACTCTCCTCTTGGACTCAAGGTACCCCTTTCCAGAGACACAGAGCTGCTGCTGAAAGTGGCATCCCTGTGTCAAAGACTCTCCTCTTGGACTCAAGGTACCCCTTTCCAGAGACACAGAGCTGTTGCTGAAAGTGGCATCCCTGTGTCAAAGACTCTCCTCTTGGACTCAAGGTACCCCTTTCCAGAGACACAGAGCTGTTGCTGAAAATGGCATCTAGCTGAAAATGGCCGCACTAGCCTCACATCATGACTCTTACACTCTGCATTTCTTGGTCTGGACAATGGACTGCACTGAAGGCCATGTCTACACCACCAACTGTAAATCAGTTTCAACATCATTTAACCATCATGGTTCTCTACCAGATATTTTATGAATAATAGAGCTATAAGCAAGCAAAGCATCACTAACTTTCATAAATGCAATTTGTGGTGGTAGCAGTGACAGTTTGAGAAAGACTAACATGTGCAGCGCAGATATACTCCTGCAGATGACCAAAATGCCCAAGTTCCCATTTCTATCAATGAAGCTTAAGGGAATCCAGAGGAGTGGGCACCTAATCAATCAAAATTCCCTTGGCAGGTGCTGAAGCCTCCCATTCATCCCGAGCAGCACCTGAACAGTCCTCCTCTCAACGAAAGAAGGGTTGTGCTCCTAAGAGGTCCTGATGGTTCCCGCAGTTGCTACGGAGAGCCAGCTTGGTGTAGTGGTTAGGTGCGGACTTCTAATCTGGCGAGGCGGATTCGATTCTGCGCTCCCCCACATGCTACCAGCTGGGTGACCTTGGGCTCCCCACAGCACTGAAAACTGTTCTGACCGGGCAGTGATATCAGTGCTCTCTCAGCCTCACCCACCCCCACAGGGTGTCTGTTGCGGTGAGAGGAAAGGGAAGGCGACTGTAAGCCGCTTTGAGCCTCCTTCAGGTAGAGAAAAGTGGCATATAAGAACCAACTCTTCTTCTTCTTCTTCTACATCATTGGGGGATGTGTTTTTTTCCAATTTCTCCCCGAGTTTTAACTGCCTCCCTTTCTTTCCCTTTCACAAAGCCTCAGCAAATGACAGCGTACAATAACCTTCCTGTCTTTCGCCACCTCCAGATAAATATTTGGAGGAATTATTCCTTAGCAATGCCACGTACATGCATGCTGTGTTATGTTGTCACAGCAACGGGGGGGGGGGGGGAGAGAGACACAGATCAAACAGAGAAAGATGTGGGAATCCCATGGCTACCTTGAGCAATTAAGCAACGTACCTGTCACCTGCTCCAGAGACATTCACTATCTCCTCCACAGGGACTGGGAGCGCTGGGTAGTGAGTGGCGCACAGCTCACCTGCCGTGGTCTGAGGCATGAGACAAAACAATGCATGCAATTGTAGCCATAGAAAAACTGGGTTGTGTGATTCTCCGCTTACAAATGAAAGGCGGGCAACAATAATGGCCACTGACATTAGAGGAGTTCACACAACAAGAGAACCTCCCATTCATTTCTGCACAAGAAAATGCTGGAGTGGATTGGTTTCAGAGCTCCTTTCCTCTCATTCAGCATTAAGCAGCCCAATCTATACTACATCTGAACTAATCCCAAGGAGACCTGAGAACAGGAATTTTACGAGCAGACTCAGATGTCCAGGGACAGATAACCAAGGATACCATCTTCCGTTCTATTGCACACTCCCCTCTCCACCTGTGATTCATTTGTCTCCCATTTTTCATGCCTTGACCCACTTTGTATGTACTCCCTCATCTTTATCTACCTTGCTACAAGATCCAGGATGAAGAGAGACGCTCCCGTCCATGCTCCGGCCACACACAAGGACGCCGTGTTGGCCAAGGGTTATGACCATACAATGCAACTCTTGCAGTAGGGGGAGGGCAAGGGCCACGGCAGTCTCAACAACATCTTCCAGCTTGGATGGCAAGTCTTTAGATAGCAATGGATGAAAATTAATCACATGACATCAAAGCCATAATAAAATCACCCTCCCCCTCCCAATCATGACAATATTTTAGGAAGATAAATGAAATCCTTTGGCTAGAATGATCTTAGCAGACCACAGATTTCAGCGGTCCCAATCCCACACATTAGGGATATGGAAGAGGAAATGAATTGCGTAAAAGAAGCAGCTACATACAAGTTTGCTTCAATTCTAACTCTAGAATTCAAAGAATTAGCTGGAATCCCTAGTGCTCCATACATGCCCTGCAAAATTACAATTCGGCAACAGCCAGAATTAGCTATCAGTCTCCACAAATACTGTGCATCAATACCACCCCCGTCCCATGCATTGTATGACAAAGGTTATATTCTGAAAGACTGGTAGAAGAGCTGGCTTCTTGGGATCTGCACTATGAACTGGTCAGGTGGAGATATCTTAAGGAAGTAGAGCTTTCCATCCAAGAGTCGGTAACACAAGGAGGGCTCAATTCAAAGGACTGGGATAAGCTTTGCATTTGGGGCCCGGTTTCCAACTCAATTTCCACAACTCAATTTCCAGCATCTCCGGCTACAAGAGACACTGGAGAGCTGAATTCAGAATCAGCCCTACTAGGTTAGATAGGCCAAGGTGTAGTTCAGTCTCAGGCATCTTCACATGTTAATGGTGGGAAATCTGTCTCCTTTATCAACCAATCCGTTTATTTACGGTAGTAGACCATTCAATAAGTACAAAACATAAACTTACAAATTTAAAATCAATTACGAATTGATAGGAAACAAGAGGGAAAACAATTATACAGGGATCCAGTATAATAAGTGTTAGCATTAAGGGTTGGTCTAGTTCTTCCTTATTTCAGTAGCTACCCAAGCATATTTAGCAATTATTTTTGTTAGCTCTTTATTTGTGTTTGACAGTATTAACTTAATACGTTTTCTCAGGGCTCTGGGGCATTCTGTAAGCACTGCAGCTAGTGGATCTGTACATAGATGATGATAAAGTTTACACTGAAACAGAACATGTTCAGTTGTCTCTATTTGGCCTTCATTACAGATACACTTGCGTGCTTCCATTGGTAGCCCTTTGAATTTTTCTTCCAGAAAAGTGGAAGGGAGCGCATTACAGTGGAAAAGAGTGCAAGTTCTTCTTTATCAAAGTGTTTCACCTGCTGGCACAGGATGTCCCAGGGTCCTATTGATTGCCCTCAGTTCCCGCAGATTGGGAGAGATAGACGCCAGGGCTCTCCAGCTGTCCGAAAAGAATGGCTTGGAAGCCTTGTCCACATCGGTTGGCTCATAATACACTTCAAAAAAGCAATGTATTGGGTTAATCACCTCCACATAGTTGGTACGTGAACAAAGTTGGGAGCCACCTTAAGACCAGCGAAGTTTTATGCAAGCTATCCTGTGCCTGCACACTTCCTCAAGGAAAATGTATCTCATGAACAAAGCAGCTGCCAGATTTTGGCTCAGTGCTGGATTGGTCTTTGGCAAATTTTGCATACACACACACACACTCTTCCATTGTATCTGAGGAAGTGGGCATGCACACAAAAGCTCATACCTTAAATAAAACCTGGTTGGTCTTGAAGGTGCTGTTGCACCCCAGCTTTGCTCTGCTGCTTCACACCCACATGGTGACCTAACGGAATCTAATTTGGTCCATGTTTTATTAACTTGTTTACTTGGCAGCTTCCCTTTTCCCCGTTCAAGATGGTCAAAGATAACAACAAAACTAATAAAAGCCATGATTAGGGCTGCTTCTCTTGAACTGAGCAACGTGATCCAACAGTTGTTAATTGTTATCAAGCCTCAATAGATAATTAGCCAGAAGCACTACTGAAGTGGATGGCATACCATTATCAGGGATATCATTATCAAAACATCACAATAAAAATCACTCAGTGCTGAGTTCACTTGAGATTTTATCCGGAGGTCCACGTGAGGGGCCAAGAACTCCCATGATTGCCCTCCAAGAACCAAGAATAGAGAGTTTCACTGCCCCAGACGGTGTTCCAACTGCTAATAGCCATAGGTGGAACTTTGCTCCATAGATCTACCCAATTCCCTCTATGTTTGTAGCCACCACCACTTCTTGAACTTCCTTTTATCTGTTCTAACCCTACTGCATATCAATGTCATTGACCTCCCACAAGTTCTTGTATTGGGGGAAAGCTGGGAAAGTCCTTCTTTCTCTCCCTTGTCTATCCCATGCATAATTCTGTAAAGCTCTATCATGTCACCTCTCCATCGCTGTTTCTCCAAGCTAAAGAGTCCTAACCTCTTTAATCTTTCTTCACAGGGAAGGTGCTCCATCCTCTTCATTGTTTTAGCGGCCCTTTCTGCACAACACTACAATAAATTTTTGAGGCGTGGTTCCCGGAACTGTACACAATATTCCAAATGAAGCCGCACCATACGTTTATCCAGTCGGCTCAAGAGAAGATGTTGGCCAAACAAAGAGCAAATGCAGATTTAAAAAGGCAGCTGGGCATAGTAAAGAATCAATACAGCATCAATTAGGGCCATCTATCTGTCTTTGATTTGCAGCCTGCTCTGGGAATAATGGGTATACTGTAGGTTCGATTTACGAGAAAATGTCAACTAAATGAAGAGTAAACATTACTCACAGAAGACAAGGGAGGATTGTAGAGAATCCCTTTTGCTTTGGATACGGGCAGCAAAATATTTCAAGCTTCTTTTACAGAACAACATGCCAGTCCTTTTTTGTTTGCAGCCACAACACAACTCTAGGCTCCCCACCAGCATCGGTTCCAGGTTTTGGGGGGCACTGAGCAGACAGTCCCTGGAGGCCTCCTCTCCTCCCCACTGCTGTACAGCCCCCCCCCGCCTGCCTGCCTGCCCTCTCTTCTCCCACTGTCCATCCATGCATCCTTTGCCCGCCTGCTTAGGCATTTAGATGTCTAACTGGTATCTGGCCCTTGGAACTGTATTCTGATATACTCAGATGTTGAGAAATTATCTCTGCCTGCCTACCGTGTCTCTGCCATCAGGACACTGTGAGAGCAATTGCTGCAAAGTCGCACAAGTGAGCAGATGGGCAGGGAGGAGAGGCAAATGGGTAGGGAGAGATGACCGTGGGCCCTTCCACAAGATCTGAGACTCGGCAGCGGCCCCCCTCCCTTGGGGTATGTTGATCCCTGCTCTTCACACAACACTGTTTTTGCCTCTCCAAGCCACCCCTTGGAACTCCTGCTGACTTTATTGTAAAAAATCATGTTATGGGATCAATCAAAGCTCCATGGGGCAGTTTGCAAGAATGGAAACAGCACTGCCAGGGAGAAGGGCTGGGTGGGGCTAAAGATGCTTCTCTCTGAGTGATGAGCAGGGTGTGACTGGAAGGCACAACACTCCCTTCATGCAAGTGATACGAAGTCCCCATGTGGTTATTCCCCAACCAACACAAGGACTTTTAAATCTGTAGCTAGAGCTTCTAGAAGCAAGGCAATGAGGGCTACTGTTGATTTCCACTGGGCGCACGGGGAAAGGGCCTACAATTAGACTGTGCTTCGTGACTGTCCCACAGTGTCATTTCTTACCTGCTAAGTGATGTTCTCTGGCGAACTGACAGACATACTGAATGGTGGAAACTGGTACATTCCCATCGATGCATACCAGCGGTGCCCGACGCAGGTTTTCCCTGAATCCAGAGACCTGAAGGGAAGGCAGAAAACTGTGGGCAATTATTAGTCGATTTGAGTATAGGCGACTGAAACAGAAGTGACAAGATCCAGAGTTGGGCATGTGCCATTTAACCCGAATGTTCTGGCTGCCCTGACTGATTTGGAATCAGTTAATAACATTGGAAGTTGAAGCCATACTTTGGGATTCAAATCAGGACCCTTATTGCTGCCACGAATGGCTTGAGGGTCACCTGCCAAAAGATGCTTCCTTTCCACATGGATCTATTTCCAGTGGGATGACTGGTGTAGTATAAGTTGTGTTGTGATCTTGAATTCCCCCTTGAATCTCAGCTTGATACTAGATTGTGGAGAGAAAAGCTGCTTTCCATTGGCTGGTCTATTACCCATTGTCCCTCCCATCTTAGCTGCTCAAATTATTCTGATAAGATTATTTCAGTGGATTGGTAATGTGTATTTCTCTCCTCCCCCTCTGGATGAGCTAGGAAAGTGACCAAAATGGGGACAGGGGTAGGGGCCACTGCCCCGTGTCCCTGACAAATTTCAGGTTTGGGAAAAGGCTTGTAATTTGTGAGATTACAGCTGTCCCCAAAGACCTTCAAAAGGAGAAGGACATCATCTTGCCAGGCTATGTGACTGGCCTACAGTCATCCAGCAAGCTGCCACTGCAGAGCGAGGATTTGAACCTGGATTTCACTGATCCCAGTCCAACATTTTAACCACTGTACAACACTGCCCAAACAACCACTCTGCCTGCTAGCAGCTCTCCAAGTGCTCAGCCAAAAAGCTCTTTGATGGCCTTTCTGCCATTCTGCCTGGACAACTGGCCTAGGCTATAGGAATTCCCTTCTTTTTGTATCATGCATTTCATCAAGAAATCCCAGCCAGCAAAGCCCAGAGTAGAGCATCTATCAACAAGTACAGGCTGATGGAAATTCTGAGGCTGCTCAAGTTTGCAGGGATCCTAGGAAATAATAGATCACTTAATAGTTTTGCCTTCTTTCCCCCTCCCCTTCTGCCTCTCCTCCCTTTTCCCACCCGCATTTCGGTAGAAATTACCACTTTTTTCCCCTCCAAGAACGAATCTTCAGCTTCCTTGAGGGTCTTGATGATAAATGAATAACCGAATTGTATGCCTCTTCCTAAATAAACACCTTTGGCTGCTAAGTGTTGGCTTTTGATTTTTGTCAACAGTCCTCTTAACAGGGATAAGGGCGGGGTTGCACCTGAATGGTTCCTAATCACCCTCTTCCATTAGCTTCCCAAAATATTCCCCCCCTGGACGCCAACCAGACAGTGTTTATCTGCGTTTCTACAACGTGGTGCATCAAGAAACACAACAGCTGTGGGAGGAGGCAGTGGAAACTAGGGAAGTGGTGTTCAGCGCTCCACCACCTTTTCCGCCTGCAGACAGCAGGAGTATTATTTTGTCTCTCTTTCCTCCTTCCTCTAGCGGAAGGGGCAGGAGTTGGTGGTTTTCCGCCATGTTGTGGACTGCTGGTTTTACTGTACTGGTACTTTTCGGTCCATTTTAATGGGGCTTAATGGGTTTTTTTAGCTGGACATTTTGTAACCCGCAACGAGCCTGCCTGGAAGTGGCAGGTAATAAATTAAATCATCATCATCATCATCATCATCATCATCATCATCATCTCAATGGGGCGGCCATGAACTTAAAGAAAGCTGCCATTCTTAGATTCTTATCTGGCCCTGCCTACAAAATCATGAGTTTGCTTATTGGGTAACTCTCCAGTAGGGAAGCATCGTGATGAACTGGGGCTGTGCTCACCTGTAGCCCAGTCTATCTTTGCATGAACAGTAATGATTCTTTGGGTGTGTGTGTGTCCCCTTCATGGACCTTAATGGTGCTGGCCAAACAGCCACCGGGGACTGGAGGAGGGGGAGGGCAGGTGTAGGGCTGTGTGTATGTGTGACTGAAGGGGGAGGACAGGTGTAGGGCTGTGTGTATGCGTGAAATGAAAGCACAGTTTAGATTCTCTAGGATAGCGGTCCCCAACCTTCTTGTAGTTGGGGACCGCCTCCGAGGGTAGGAGAGAGCCGGTGGCCCGGCCACAGCAGCTGCACATAAACACGCACGGGCAGTTGCCGCACATGTGCATTTTTGCCACTAGGTGGCACTAACACGCATGCGCAGAACAGCTGCACGTGCGTGTTTTCACCAGCAGGGGGCGCAAACACGCATGCACGGCGGCTCCACGCGTGTGCGTTTGCATCGCTGGCGTGCCAGCAGCCGTGCCTGCCTCTTCCCCCTCTCACTGTGTGGGGGGGGGGAAGGCAGGTGCAGCCGCTGGTGGCCTGGTACCATGGCCTTAGCGGCCCGGTACCGGGCTGAGGACCGGGGGTTGAAGACTCCTGCTCTAGGAGACAAACAGAGAGGCGAAAAGGCTCTACTTGGACTGCTTAAGGTGACTTGGAGGCAAATGCATCCTCCCTCCCTCTCCCTCTCTCTCCCTCTCCCTCTCTCTCTCTCTGGGATCTGATGTGAACACTGATGACCATATGGAGCTGAATCAGACCATCTGTAATGGTCTAGCCAGGTGTGGATATCCAATTGCAGCAACCTTCAGTATTCTTCCAAATAACCAAGGGAGGAGGCAAGATACAAAGTCATTTCAATCCAAGGTTCAGGATTCCAGAGGACAGGCAAGCACAGTAGTCCAGTTCAAGAAGCTAAGGCAAAGTGTTAGCATATAGTTTACATTGTGTCCACACCCCCACAATGTCAGCTGCTCAGATGTAATCCTGCGATAGCTCATCATCGCTTTCAGCAGGTACCTGATGTCTAGCCGTAAGGCAAGCGCTTCTCCTTTTAGCCTGCAGCTCTGCTCTAAGCCTGATCCTTCCCCTCTCTAATGGTGCAAGTGATCCTGCAGGGTTAGAAACAGGCAGCTGGCTTTCATCTGCAGGATCAGAGCTGCAGGGTGGAGGTGACTCTGTGCAAGCTATTGGCTGTAAATCTTGGCATGCTTCTAATACTGGCCCATCCCTGCTCTGAGGAGCCCTCAACATGGCTGAGACCTGGCTGACTCACAACACCATCATTCCACCAAGGTCAGTATTGCCGACTTACTGACAGAGGCTCTCTAGGATCTTAGGTAGTATCACCTGCTGCCTGGCCCCTTTAGCTGGAGCTGATGGAAACTGAACCTGGGACCTTCCAAATGCCAAGCAGATAACTTTACCTCTCAGCTCCAGCTCCTCCCATGTGGGAAAGCAGATCCACTGCCCTGCAGGAGTGTCTCTATACATTCTCCACTTATATTGTACTATAGTTCACTGGCAGTCTTCAAGCAAAGGTTGGATGCACACTTTTCTTGGATGCTTTAGGATCCTGCATAGAGCAGGGGGTTGAACTATATGGCCTGTATGGCCCCTTCCAACTCTATGATTCTATGATTCTAAATAGAGCAAATACGATAAAAAGCACCACAAAACTCCAATGCTCTTTCCTTCAAAGGGGACCAGCCTGGGAAAGCACACTTTTTAATGATGGGAGAAGTGGCATTTGCCCAGGCTCCACCCCCAAAATCTCCAGTCAACTCAGAGCTGGCAACCCCCAATAAAAACAAGAGCAGGAACAGGTACAGGAAAAACAGGGCCTTACATATTGCTCTGTTATCTGCTGATGAATTTCCATGTCTCCCAAGCCGAGCCTGAGCTCTCCACTGCCTGCGATTACAGCACAATACGTGGCCGTACTGTGCCCATCCAGCTGACAGACGCTGCTCATATCCTCAAAGCAAGAAAGAGAGGTGGTTAGTGAAATATGATTTTTCCCCCCTCCTCTGAGAGACATGGCGGGATGGAAGGGAGGAGTCACATTCCAGGAACCCAGCTGAGTCCTGGAACTGGTCTTCTGTGAGAATTGGTTGGGTCTGAATGGTGTCATAGGGACCATTCCCCAACCTAGACAGGCCGGGTGAGTCTCATCTCATCAGATCTAGCAGGGTCCGCCCTGGCATGTATTTGGATGGGAGACCTTCAAGGAGCACTAGGGTCATGATGCAAAGCCAGGCAGGCAAACCACCTCTGGATGTCTCTTGCCTGGCTGCCAGACATTCCTAGGACCTTCTGGCTATACTACACACATGCCATACAACTAATACGGAGGAATATACTATTCCTATAATAATTAGGAAGAAACAAAGGGATAGGCAATAGAGACCTGTGTCGCACAGAACACTGTCCACAGATTCTGCTCCAGTCCACACCAGCCAGTTTGGTATAGTGGTTAGGAGTGCTGACTTCGACCCTGGTGAGCCGGGTTTGATTCCCCACTCCCCCATATGCAGCCAGCTGGGTGACTTTGGGCTCAGCACAGCAAAGCTGTTTTGACTGAGCAGTAATATTAGGGCTCTCTGAGCCTCACCCACCTCACAGGGTGTCTGTTGTGGGGAGAGGAAAGAGAAAGCAATTGTAAGGTGCTTTGAGACTCCCATCAGGTAGAGAAAAGCAGCATATAAGAACCAACTCTTCTTCTTCAGTAATATCAGGCCTCTCTCAGCTTCACCTCCCTCACAGGGTGTCTGTTGTGGGGAGAGGAAAGGGAAGGTGATTGGAAGTTGCTTTGAGACTCCTTCTGGTAGAGAAAAGCAGCATATAAGAACCAACTCTTCTTCTTCTTACTGTAATTGTTCCACTTTGCAATTTTGAGAGAGGTCACACAGATACTGCATAGGAAGAGCAATTTCTGGGGAAATGACACCAAACTTGGAGGGCAGATGGAGGAGAGTCCGTTGGAGATCTCGTGTGAGTCTGATGTCTCCAGCCTGCCGTCCGATGTTTATGTGAGTGTTTTATTGCCTGACAAACCAAACTGGTTCGTGAGATGGCTAAAAGTTGGTGATGGTCTGTGGTTCACAAGCAGGGCCTGCCACAAGCCGTACCACGTTTCCCCAGTTCGTGCCCATCCTGTGTCAAAGCCCAATCGAGGGAACAAGACATCTACAAGAATTTGCTAGCGAAACTACGGAAGCGTGGAGAACATCAGCACTACAAGATCAGGCCTTCAGATGGCCCCAAGTAAAACCCCAACCCATACAGAGTAGGCGTTCGTTCTGTGAGCTACCATGTGCCTGCAGTAACGTAGGACAGACGCAGAATGCTCATCCTTCCCCATTGCCGAGATAAAGACAGGAGATTTCCCAAGGCGACTCAAGCAATCTGGAAATTAAGAAAAGAGAGAATGCTCAGTCGTTGATTTCCACGGTTAGCTGCAAACACAACGCTGTATTCCTGCATCAGAATCGGGCAGGGCCTATCCTCACTTCAAGTTCTTCCTCAAACAAATGTAAGAACCACTCAGTCAAAGTCCCAGATATTTCCTGTCATTTCTCTATTTGAATCTTAATTCATTTCTTTTTTGCACTCCCAACAGACTGTGTCATGTTGCTCATGAATTCTTGTTCCAAGGTTTGGTGTAGGACGTATGGGAGTGCTTAATTGGTGCTTTTCTCCTAGCAGAAGTTGTTCGTTTTGGATTTTTTTAAAATCCATGTGAGCAGAACAGGGCAAATCTGTGCCTTTCCACCCACACGGCAACCATCCAGGTTCTGTTTCAATATTTCCCAAAGCTTCCTAGCAAAGCAGATTTGCCCCAACCTGGTGGAACGAGCTCCCAGAAGAGTTACGGATCCTGCGGGATTTGTCAGCTTTTCGCGGGGCCCGCAAGACGGAGATCTTCCGCCAGGCATATGGTTGAGGCCAGGGCGACTCCTGGCACTGTCAGCTGTGGATCTCTAGCCGAAACCAACTAAGTCCCTTGTTCCCAGATAGAGAGTAATAGACCTTGCTGGACGGGGGGGGGGGGGGGGGAGTGGGTTATATATTTATTATCCGCCATTGTGATATTGTGTTTTAATTACATTTTGATGGGTTTTATGGGATTTTATTGTTCTTATGAATCTCTGTAAACCGCCGCGAGACTTTTGAGAGAGGCGGTATATAAGTATAAATATAAATAAATAAATAAATAAATAAATAAATAAATAAATAAATAAATAAATAAATTTATTTGGCAAAAAAGCCAGGGAAATCCCAGGAAGTTCATGAATGCAGCATGGCACTGTGGGGAAGCGTAGAATGCAGGGGGTTGGACTAGATGACCCAGGAGGTCCCTTCCAACTCTATGATTCTGAGAGCTCCGTCAGAGGCAGGCTCAGAGGTCTGTGACTTGTGATGTGCTGATGGTTAGCCGCTGAAATAAGATTATATGCGCAAACCGATCCCACTGACAGCATAATTAGAGTGAGTTACCTGCCAAGTTTCTCCCCACGCCACCAAAGGATTGCCTCACTGTCGCTGGGTTTGTTTGTCCTCCATCCTGCAAGGGCCAAGGAGAAGAAGAAGAGCTGGTTTGTTGGGGTTTTTGGTACCCTGCTTTTGACTGCCCAAAGGAGTCTCAAAGCGGCTTCCCCTTCCTCTCCACTGTGAGGTAGGTGGGGCTGAGAGAGCTCTGAGAGAACTGTGACCGGCTCAAGGCCACCCAGCTTGGCTGCATGGGGAGGAGGGGTGGGGAATCAAACCCAGTTCTCCGGATTAAGAGGCCGGTGCTTGTAACCACTACACCAAGCTGGGGCAAGCTTCATTTCCTTTTCGTTCTCAATTCTCCAGAGACACTCCACTCCATCCCACCCACAAAGTGTCCAGGTCCTCTGGCATCTAGGCTTCTTCCACCATTCAAATATTATGAGCACATTGCTCTACCTCTACAGAGAATGTTCCTCAGGCTCATATACTCCCTCCCTCCCTCCCTCCCTCAAGCTCTAGGAGTTCCCGGAGTCAAATGGTCAGTCCTTCAGCTGACTTAAAAAAAATAAAAGACTGGCAAAAAGACGTGTGTCCTTATTGAATCACGATCCCGAAAGACAACTTTTAAACATGTCTCTGGTCCCGGCATCTGGGAGACTCTGAAAGTGAACTCTCAGTTGTGAATGTATTTTGTGAAGGACAGGAAAATGACAAATCATAGCCGGGGAACGAGTAATTGTTGTTAGACATCAGAACAGCATAGAAGAATTAAGAATGGGAGGAAGGACCAAGGAATGGCAAAAGGAGAAACATAAAGAGCTGCGCAAGGCCCGTACATTTTTAGTAGAAAACTTTCTGCATGGGCAGCTCAATTTTTGATCCCTCCATAAGGTCCTTCCGCTTTTTCCTAGGGTGGCGACTGGGGAAAACAGCTGTGGTACAGCTGTTCTTTGCAAATAAGATCAATAATTTCCTACAGCGTTGGAGGGTAACGGTCAATAGGGTTGGAATGTGCATGATTCAAAAGCATGTAAAGAATATCCTACAGGAGATATGGAGGAGATATGCATTTAGAACATCAACTTAGTCTCCTGCTAGGTCCTGATTGGCTCATTTGGTGACTTCCTGCTCTTTTGAGCACACTTCCTCCCTGATTGCCTCCAGAACCAACAGAACAGAACAGATTGTAGGACTCTCTCATTGTGGTGTAGTGGTTAAGAACAGTGGCTTCTAATACGGTGAGCCGGGTTTGATGCCCTGCTCCTCCTCCGCATGCAGCCAGCTGGGGGACCTTGGGCCAGTCACAGTCCTGATGGTGCTGTTCTCACAGAGCAGTCCTATCTAAGCTCTCAGCCTCACCTCCCTCACAGGGTGTTTGTTGTGGGGAGAGGAAGGGAAGGCAATCGTAAACCACTTTGAGACTCCTTCGGGTAGAGAAAAGCAGGGTATCAACACCAACTCTTCTTCCTCCTGTCTCTTTCTATACAAAGTTGTTTCCCTCCTCACACCAGAACTATAGTATTCTTTTAAGCAGTCTGGTTTCCCGCTCTTCTCTAGCATATCTAAACTCTGCCAACAGATAGAAGGTTCTTTGTTCTTGAGGTTCTGGAAAATGAGTGACTTATAAAATTCTATCTTCTCAGCTAATGTTCATAACCCCTTTGACTTTCTTCCTCTCTCTCCATTCCTCTCCCTAGAGGGATTTACATGTGTTTTCTTAGTTCATTTTCAGCGCAATAGCTCTTTCCCCCTTCCCTTTCTCTTTTCAGCCACCTGCCGCCTAATGACAAATACGCAAAACGAAACCTGCATCCCCCCAAGCAATGTTACCTCACCAAACATTTTCCACCTCAGCACTAGGTGACGCAGACAGCTCTTTCCACTAATTAGCATTCAGCCCTCTTTTTCTCATTCTACTCACTCGGGGTCTCATCGCTGGCTGCTAAGTGTTTTTATGACCCGTAGCTTATGGGTCCAGATATCTGTTTGCCTTTGGATGAGGGCTACTAACCGCTGTAGTTTGAATCATAACATGCATGACCTAAAGCAGCAGAAAGCTGGGTTGCTCCATGTTAAATCCATGAGTTAAGAGATCTTGACCTATAATGCACACAATGGTTAATGCACTTTCAATGCACTTTAGATGCATTTAGATGAGGAAACCCACTGAAAACGCCCAATATATACAGCGGAGGAAGATTCCCACCAGGGTGCTCTATGGGTCAGTTTCCCTTTAAACCGATTGGATCTGGAACCCGTGATCCGGCTGTGCATTGGCCAATTACACTCACAGAATTCCGATTCTGCCTCGGACTTCAAGCTCGGGCCTTCAGCAGGTCTACAGGCCTCCACGAGGATCAGTTCTCTATGCTACTCTCATTGCTGCTGTTAAGAAGAAAAGCTGGGTTTTTTATACCCTGCTCTTCACTACCCAAAGAGTCCCCAAGTGACCTTCAAATGTCTTCCTTTTCCTCTTCTCTTGACAGACACTCTGTGAGGTAGGTGGGGTTGAAAGAGCTCAGAGAGAACTGCTCTGTGAGAACAGCTCTGAGAGGAACTGACTGGCCCAAGGT
Organism: Paroedura picta; assembly: GCF_049243985.1. NCBI lineage: Eukaryota > Metazoa > Chordata > Lepidosauria > Squamata > Gekkonidae > Paroedura > Paroedura picta. The sequence continues at coordinate 108,903,965 of NC_135373.1, read as the reverse complement.
CACCCAGGTGGCTGCATGTGGAGGAGTGGGGAAACAAACCCGCCTCTCCAGATTAGATGCTGCCACTCTGAACACACTTGCAGTGGCTCTGAATCACTCACACAGATGTTTTCCCCACATTTTCCTTGCCTCAGCCCCAATCTTAGTCACCATTCCTCAACACACATATCCCAGAGGACTCTTTAAAAAGATGGATAGATTATTGTCCATGGGGTCGCGATGAGTCAGACACGACTTCGCACCTAACAACAACAACAACAACAATAACCAACATGGATGACCATAGCTGTGATGTTATAACGATCTATTGCCAGATTTCATTTTCTAAAAGCAACTTTCCAACCCTTTTTGTTGCAGAGTTATTAGGGGAAAGTGTGTGGACCCAGACTTTTCTGTTCCCAACATTTCCACAGGTCCCCACAGGCTCTGCAGGATTGCAGACCTCTGCTCTGTCCTGCCTGCCCCTACACTCCCACATTTGTAGAGAGGCAATGGAAGAGCAACTTGCATTGCACACATTTGATTGCGATAGACAGGAACAGAGGCAACGGAGACTTCAACCTGAGCATTGCAGAACGGGCTTACCACTAGTGTTGAACTTTTTGCCTTGGCTATGAAATCAACGTTGATGCCACCAATCACCACCTGAAAGCATGGGGGGGGGGGAGGAATATAGGCAAAATCAGAACTCAGAACTTCCTGACATTTCCAAAGTTCTTCCATTATCAAAAGTGACCCCTATAAACAGACAATAAGCCAGGCTTTCTCATCCTGGGTATCTTGAAATCCTGGGGTTTCTTGATGACCCTTTTAATATATTTTTAAAACATATTAATCATTTATCAGATCATATGATCATATATAGAGAGCCTCTTGTGGCACAGAGTGGTAAGACAGCGACATGCTGTCTGAAGCTGTCTGCCCATGAGGCTGGGAGTTCAATCCCAGCAGCCGGCTCAAGGTTGACTCAGCCTTCCATCCTTCCGAGGTCGGTAAAATGAGAACCCAGCTTGCTGGGGGGTAAACGGTAATGACTGGGGAAGGCGCTGGCAAACCACCCCGTATTGAGTCTGCCAAGAAAATGCTAGAGGGCATCACCTCAAGGGTCAGACATGACCTGGTGCTTGCACAGGGGATACCTTTGCCTTTACCTTTTATGATCATATATGATCATGTTGACCTGCCCCCCCCAAAAATGTCCAATGATAGTTCTGGAGGGGGTGAGAAGGGGACTGGGCCCAGATGGGCTTGTACACGTTCATGCTTCCCAACCCTTATGCTGCATGCTCACACCACTTCTGGGGTTTCTCGAAGCCTGAAGAATGTTTCAGAGGTTTCTCAACAATAACAAAGTTGAAAAAGGCTTCAGTAAGCAGAGCTTAGGACAGGAAGGCCTGGAGGATCATTGTCCATGGGGTCGCGATGGGTCGGACACGACTTCGCACATAACAACAACTAACAAGCAGAGCTTTGGGTTCAGCTGATAGTTCTCTCTTCCCAAACAGTTCGCCTGTAAGTTCCGCCTTCACTTGCTGGCTATTTTAAAGGTGCACAAACACCGAGAATGAATGTGGAGGGGGAAGCTGCAAGAAACCTAGTGACCAAGCAGCCTCGTCCTTTCCTAGAAGTAGGATCAAGCATGTACCTGGAGATCAGCTCACACAAGTCAAGCCCAGAAGTGTAGCACTTTCTGAGATGCATCCCAAAATTATACCAGCTCAGCAAATCCTCCAGGTTTCTCTCCAGCAGAAAAGTTGAACTTTCAGATCAGGTGATTCATACCAAGTGAGTAATGTTTGGGCTGTCTCTCTAGGAGCACTCACGGGTCTTAGAAGAGCACTCACCGGTCTTGGAGCAGAAAACATTTTCCTGCTCAGAGATGGGTCACCTCTCCTCCCTTGAGCCCTCTGGATTTTGTTCAGGGCCACGGCTATTTGGCTGCCCACCCTGGCGTTGTTCTTGATCAAGGTGATGTCCGATGGGGTATCGATGAAAGGAAAGTAAAAGAATACCCAGGAACCAATAGACAGGGGCATGAAAGGAACAAGCACAAAGATGTCCTCTTCTCTACAGCCGTTTCTGGGCCACCATACCTGGGTAGTAAAGAAGCAATTTCATCCACTCCGCTGTTAACCTTGCAGGATGGATCCAGGGAGGTTATTCGGCCCAGCCTACCTCAAATGGCTGTCGTGGAGAGGCAGTGGGGTGGAGGAACAGCAGGGTACCCATTAGATAGGCAGACAGATATGAAGCTACTGCAAGAGGCAATTAGGGACCATGGAGGAACAGCTGGTTTCATTTGTGTTCAGTCTTTCTTATCGTAGGGCCACAATGATGGTTGGACCTCACAATAACTCTGATATGCAGGACATGCAAAATGGCAATGTCTGTGCCATTCCAGAACACATGTCAAGAGTCTAGGACAGGGGTGACCAAGCTGTAGCTTTCCAGATGTCCATGGACTACAATTCCCATGAGTCCCAGGGGCTCACGATACCACATGCCATGTCTGGAGTGCCTAAGATTCACAACAGAGGGCAGAGCTGATGCTGGATCTCCAACAGCAAAATCCAGTTCTTTGTCTATTCACCCCTTCCGGTTTAAGGATGCCCATACTGTTGTGCTGAAAACCCTGCTGTGCCAAACTTAAGAATGAAGTCAAGGATGATTTGGTTCCAACTAAGAAGAATATGGCTTATACCCAGTGCCCTGCTGTATTATTTCACATTGAAAAAAGATGCACTTAAAATCTTTGAATGAAAAAAGAACAAACTGGGAGAGGATTTCTGGATACTGGTGCTTTAAGATTTTCAGAGAGTGTGGCTTTCCTGCATTGTCACTTTACTCACCTGTAAACTCCTGTTTCTTCAGGGTTTTCTCCCCCGCCACCAATTCTGCATGCGTTTAGTTCCCTCTAGTGGTCTATACGATATCACAGAGGTTTATGTCTGGCATAACTCCCTGGGGCACACAAACCTGTATGACCACAAATCGCCCACTAGAGGGTATAATACATGTGCAGAACAGAACTGCCCCACACCACTGAAGAAACAGACATTTACCAGCCAGGAAAATGAGAGCGTAGAAAAGCCCTGTGAGTGCATTGGGAGAAGACAAGGGAACACAGCAGGACACCAGGGGTGGGGGTGGGGGTGGGGTAGTATTACTACAAAAGGATACTAGAATTCAAGGACTTTCCACTAGTCAGTTCATTCACTCTCTGCAGCAAGAAGGGTGTGAGCTCCTTTCCTGTGATTGCTCTTTCCCTGCCAATGGAATAGTAAGAGTTTATGAGAGTAGCTTTGGATGACAACATGTAGGGTTGCCAACCTCCAGGTGCAGCATGGATATCTCCCACTTTTACAATTGATCTCCTTTTTACACCCATGAAGAGAAGGGCTGCTTTGGAGGGTGTCCTTTAGAGCACTGCACCATGCTGAGTTTCTTTCCCTCCCCAAACCCTGCTGTTCCCAGGCTCCATTCTTGAGTGTGCAGACGAGGGGAACTTGTGACCCCGCTTTTTACTACCTGCAGGAGTAAAAAAGCACCTTACAACACCTTTCTTTCCCTCTCCCCATAACAGACACCCATTAATGTAGGTGGGGCAAGTGCAGCTCTAAGAGAACTGTGACTAGCTCAAGGTCACCCAGCCGGCTGCATGTGGAGGAGCAGGGAATCCAACCCAGTTCTCCAGAGTAGAAGCTGCTGCTCTTCACCACCTCACCATGCAGAAGGTGCTGGGAGATTTTTCCACCAGGCATTGCCAGGAACAATGCACAAGCAAATGGGGGAGGGGGGTGTTGGTGGGTGGGCAAGAAAGGCCAGCTGGGAAGCCGATGGGGCCACTGGGATCCTCCAAAACCTGGAGCAGGCCCTTCTCCCAGCCCAGGTGTGATCCAAGATACCATGGTGAATTGGCTCTGTCAGTCTTCAACACAGGATTCCATCAGTGTGTTCAACAAGAGAAGCTGGAGGGGTCCTTACCGAGAGTCCTGCAAAGCCTGCTGGATGGCGTCTTCAATAAGCTGCCCAGAAGCAGCTTCTTCCTCTGGGCAGGGCACGGCGATCAGCACCCCGCTGCCCAGCCGCAAGGCCAACGACCTGGCTGAAAACAAGAGAAAGCAACGGATAGTAAGGAAGGAGAATTCAGGAAAGTTTCATCCCAGCAACAGGCGTGTTGACTCCAAAGCAAGCCCCAGAGGGTTTCAACGGGAATAACACCCAGACATCCATGCATCAGAGTGCAGACTTAGAGAGGGAAACGGGGAAGCTTTATCCATTCAGGTTCCGGTTCCGAACTCTGGCCATGCAAGAGCCACACGATCCGTCCGCAACTCACCAATCAGCTGGGCGGCATCTTCCTCGTTTAGTACATTATAGGCTGCTTGGAAGCCGCTTTGACGGGAAAAGAATGCCGGGAACGCTCTGGATTCCCCAAAGGTTGCCACGCAGATCCCTTGAGTTTCCTGCAAATGTCAAGGGTGCCATGGAAAGGGCTGCAGAGCCTCAGCTGACTTACGGTGACCCCGTAAGGTTTTCAAGGCAACAGGCAAGGTGGCCGTCCGTTGCTTTCCTCCACATCACGAGGAAGTTTCCAGTCCAAACACCAGCCAGGGGCTAACCCTGCTGCACATCCGAGATCTGATGAGATCAGGCTAGCAGTCACAAAGGTAAATCAGCAGAAGGGAAAGCCAGCCAGAGCAGCAGCTTCCCCTGGGTGTCTAATCCACCTGCCCACGTAGTCCAGTGTGGTTTATTTTGAATGGCAGCGGCTCTGCAGGGATCCTAGCAGCCATTTCCTCTGTGGGAGGGGAGCCTAAAGTGCCTCCTTCCCCCTCTCGCAGGGGTCGGAGCAATGCAGAGCGATGAGAAGGTTTTTAAAGTGAGCACCACCTGCATAGGTAACCAAGAGTTATGTTGGGCATCCACAACTTGACTCATGGCCCATATCACATGCCTTTTGGCTCTCGGACCATCTCCTGTGCCATTTCCCAAGTTGAACTAGTCCCCAGGAGGGGACTGTTTGCCCCGCTGTGCAAAAAGAATGCATGGCTAACAATTCACACAGCCCACAGGGGGGCAACAAGTGCTCTCCAACAACTGGCCATTTCAGGTCAAGAAAACGGAGGGTTTTCTCTTTCTGCATGGGATAGTTCCAATTTGGGCTCATGGGTGGCTAGGAAACATGGAACTTCAAACTACTCCACTTCACCCAACCTGGGGGAATTGTAACAGGCAGCTTGGCCCATGGAACAGAGGGAGATGGGAAACTGGTCCACAGGAGCCTCTGGGAGCTCACAGAATCAGAGGAGGAGATCTGGGGGCAGAGGAAGGATTTCCAGATCTGCAGGGCAACCATGACACTTTCTCATCTGTCCCACAGAAGGAGCAGATGCTCAGGGAAGGTGGTGTCACAGGATGCTCCAGCACCATTTCCCACCCCCCGTGCCACTTGCCCAGCTGGTGCTTACCAGATATTCCAGCGTCCTACCAATATCCAGTATGGACTTGACACCTGCAGAAATGACAGCAACAGGAGTACGGCCCAACTCTGTCAGATCGGCACTCACATCTAGAGCTGGGAAGGACAGAATAGGACCAAATCAAGGTTTGAAAAGTAGTTCCGTTACCAAATTCCATAGGCTTTAATTCGGTAGTTGGCTTGATTAAAGACTCTAATCTGGAGAGATGGATTTGATTCCCTGTTCCTCCCCAATGCAGTCAGCTGGGTGGCCTTGGACCAGTCACAGTCCTGTTAGAGCTTTTTTCAGAGTAGTTCTCTCAGAGCTTTCTCAGCCTCACCTCCTGTTGCGGGGGAGAGGAAGGGAAGGCGATTACATGCCACCTTGAGACTCCTTCAGGGAGTGAAAAGTGGGGTATAAAAGCCAACTAAATGGGCAACCAGACACATAGACACTCCTTCTTTTATGAAGATATGATCCTCCTCCGCTCCAGCCTCTTCCTCACATGCAAAACCACTGCTGCAGAGTGGACTGCTGCAGGGGGGAGGGGGTAAGGTCACCACTGCTGACCTTTCAAAAGTTTGTCTTTGCTGAAAGAGGCCAGACCCAGGCCCTTAAAAATACCATTCCTGAAAGATCATTAAAAATACCATTCCTTCAACTGTGTATAAATCCGGATGGTGGCCTGTTTGGTTGCTCAGTTGCTGGTGACCAATGGGAGTTCAATTGTAATTCTGGGGAGTCTCCAGGCTCTTCCTGGAGGTTGTTAGCTGCCCTAGTAAAGAAGTGCCATGCCCATCTACAATGTTCTGACAAAAATGGTGGGTGGTTATGCACCTGGGATGCCACCCTCCAGGGGGTGGCTGGAGATCTCCCAGGATTACAACTGGTCTCCAAGTGACAGAGAACATTTCTCCTGGAGAAACTAGCTGCTTTGGAAGATGGACTCTATGGCATTATATCCCACTGAACTCCCTCCCCTCCCCAAATCCTTCCCACCACAGGCTCCACCCCCAAAGTCTCCACTTATTTGTTAGAATATGCAAGATCTGTAGTATGCATGATTCAACAGCAGATATGGAGAATATCATGGTAATTTTTTCATATCTCCTCAGTTGGCTCAGCTGGAGACTTACTGCTTCTCTGAGCACACAACCTCCCTGTTTGCCTTCAGATGAAGAAAGACACAGCTAGTCAGTTGGACTGTTAGGACTATCCCTCTCCCCTCTCTCTACAAAGTTGTTTCTATTCTTTAAGCAGCAGGTGCTTTACCCCCTTGCATATTTAAATTCTGCTAACAGTATTTTCCAACCTAGAATTTGATAAGCCCATTATACGCCAGCTCAGAAAAGGAGAATAAAATAGCAATGGAAGTTAACTCCTCAAAATGGAATATATAATTTTCATCTTACTTTTCTCTCCTCCGCGGTGGACCCCTCCGATTCCTCCTGTCACAAACACAGGGATGCCAGCTTTATGTGCCACGATCATAGTTCCTGCCACGGTAGTACCACCAGATAAGCCCTGTTGTAGAACAGCCAGTCCAAATCCAGTTAGAATATAACCCAAGCAACAGTGCATAGGACGGCCTTTCACTACATGAGATATTTGTGCGGAAGCAGCATAAATGTTGGAAACGTGGCCTTATTTGTCTAGATTTCAGTCACATGTGTTGGTTTGGCCCTGCGATCAAAATGTTTTGGTAATCACAGAAACAGAGCGCCAAACTGCTTACAAATTCCCTGTGACTCCAACAACTATATTGCTCGGTATAACTGGGGACTGTGTGCCTGTCGAAAATGGAAGTATTATACAAGATCAATTAAGGGCTGCAAAACTATTAATTGCAAAAGAAAGAGAGAAATGTTAAATCCATGATTATTCAAATGTGTATCCAAATAGTATGGTATCCGGTAAAATTATTTAGACAGACAGAGGTTGCATGTTTGAGGGCCAGAAGCCTGAAAGAGCCTTTCTTTTTAAGAGTCGGTGACCTTGTTAAAGTTACCAGATGCCTTGGCTGACTACTGATGTTCATTATTGTTCTTCTCTGGTGTCATGCACATTTTGTCTGCAAACCTTGAAAACAATAATTAAAAAATTGTTCGGGGATCTTAGTTTTGAGGGCTGCAAGCTCTGGGTTGGGAAATATCAGGAGATTTGCGGGGTGGAAGCAGGGGAGGTTGGACTGGAAGAAGGAAGGGACCTTAGCACAGTATAATTCCATAACACCCCCCCAAAAAAATGGCCATTTTCTCCAGAGGAGAACTGATCTTGATCATCCGAAGATCAGCTGCAATAGCGGGAGGGCTCCAGGTACAGCCAGGAGGCTGACAACCCTATTTAGCATTTGCGTGCCCAGAACAAAAGTTAGGATTTCTGCCAAAGTCGTGCATTTCGGCCCATTGCGATGAACAGGGCCAGGACATCTTCCACCGCTTAGGCCTACCCCAGCAACATCTGACCAGCTCAGCTACTTGCTGCTGGGCAACGTTTGCAACCTGTGAGCTGCAAACATAGCAACTGCACTGACACAGGAAGCACTAATAACATGTTTAACTAGTTAGCCCGCTGGAAGGGACAGCATCCCCAGAAGATTTCAATCAGGCGATGCTGGAAGCACAAGCAGCCCATATCGCTCTGAGCCTCTTTGGCTGTTGGGGCCTGCCGTGATTTGTCTCTTGGGACAAACATAACCTATGTCTGCTGCTGAATTAGTATCAATCACCTTCTGTCTGCACATATGCAAAGGAACTTACTCGTACCAAAAAAGAAAAAGACCTCTCCAGTCTTTCCCCCAAAAGAGATTAAGCACGCAGGAATTTCCAGGGCCGGTTTATCCATATAGCACATGTAGTATGTGCTATGGGCCCCGTTCTTCCAGGGGCCCCACATGGTGCCTTCTCCCCATGGACCAAGGCCTCTCTCTTTCCCCCTTTCCCTTCTTTAAGGACTCTCAGAGTGACACCTCTTTCCACTGTCTGCTCCCAGTCTGCTTGCTCCTACCCCAACTGTACTTTGCTGGGGCCCTGCAAACCTTTAAACCGGCTCTGGTGCTATGGATATAGCACCAGATATTACTGAAGAAGAATTGGTTCCTATATGCTGCTTTTCTCTACCTGAAGGAGTCTCAAAGCGGCTTACCATCACCTTCCCTTTCCTCTCCTCACAACAGACACCCTGTGGGGTGGGTGAGGCTAAGAGAGCTCTGATATCACTGCTCGGTCAGAACAGCTTCATCAGTGCTGTGGGGAGCCCAAGGTCACCCGCTGGCTGCATGTGGGGGAGCGAGGAATCAAACCCAGCTCACCAGATTAGAAGTCCACACACTCCTAACCACTACACCAAGCTGTCTTGGTGTAAGCCCACACCAGGGGTAGTCAAACTGCGGCCCTCCAGATGTCCATGGACTACAATTCCCAGGAGCCCCCTGCCAGCGTTTGCTGGCAGGGGGCTCCTGGGAATTGTAGTCCATGGACATCTGGAGGGCCGCAGTTTGACTACCCCTGGCCCTCAGCCTAAATCCCCTGTTGTTGAGAAATTGAGGAGTGAGAGAAAAATTGGCCCAAAATTAGGCTCCATGGTGACATCCCAAGCTAGGAATTTCCTTCACAGTATTTATGACAGAGCTTCAGGGAAATTCCTAGAATGTCACTCAGGAGAAACATCCTCTCCAAACATAATCCACCTCCAGCACTAGCCTCAAAATCTCCTGGCATTGGCTGGGGCAATGCTGGCAATGCTACGACCTTCTCAAGGGTAAGGCCCACCACCCACAAGTTTGGCAAGACCAAAAGAGATCAACGAGAGGTATCAGTACCTGACTGAGGACATAGGGAAAGTCTCTGCGGGACACCTTCACTGTGTTTTTTGCCTTTGCCAGACACTCGAGTTCATCGTCCTGGAGGCCTACGCGGATACAGCCGTTCAAAATGCCTATTGTGGCTGGCACAGCACCATTTGCTCTTACAATTTCTTCTACCTCTCTGGCTGTGCTGGAGCAATTGCACAGAACACCGTTCAAAACAAGAGAAGAGGAAATAATTAAGCCGAACAAAATAAAACAGGAGTCCTGTAGCACCGTAAAGCCTCCCAGAATCGATTCCAGCGTAAACATGGCTTGTCATCTAGAATTAAGATCCAGGTGGGATCCATGTTGGTCGGAAAGACCAGGACAAAGTTTGGGGCCAGTGGCACCTTTAAGACCAACACAGTTGAATTCTGGGTGTAAGCTTTCATGGGCAGGCACAAATCTTTCATGTGGAAGTGGTTATGTCTCCATCAACCTTCTTCTGAAGAAGTGGGCATGCACACGGAAGATTAAAGTCTTAAAGGTGGACTCAAGAGTTTCATCTAGAATTAAGCTGACTGCACAATGAGATCAGGATTCCACTGGCCTCCCCAACCCAGTGTTTTCATTTGATTTCCTTCAACCATTATGAGGCTTCTCTACAGCAGTGGTTCTCAACCTTTCTAATGCCGCGACCCTTAAATACAGTTCCTCATGTGGTGGCGACCCCCAACCATAAAATCATGCAAGTGTTCTTAAATCGAAACTGACCAATGGCGTGAAGATCCATTGTTCAGGATTGGATATAAATTGTTTTTTTTCCCGGGGTTTCTCAGTTCAGTTCTGCCCCTTGTCCCACCATACTGATCTTGCTCTTTTCTGCTGTTCCGGACAGACGAACGTTCTACCTCGATCTACCCCGCAAGGCTGTTGGATGGATGGCACACCCACCCACCCGCCCGCCCAGCCAAGCTGCTTGCCCTGCCGCAACCTCTGTGAAAGGGCCATTCGACCCCCAAAGGGGTCCCAATGCCCAGGTTGAGAACCACTGCTCTACAGAATCTCTTTTTCACCTACCACCTGATCTTTTACAAAATATATATTGAAGAGGCCAGGGACTGACCCTGGGGACTTTCTGCATGCAAAGCAGATGCTCTTCCAGCGAGCCACAACCTCCCCCTTTAAAAATAAATTTACACACCTGAGCTCATCATCTGGTGAGCGACAGCATCAAACAGTGGCTTGAATGCACAGAGGACAGATGTCACTGACCGCGATGATGGTTTTTTATTTAGTAATTAATTTTATTTAAACTATGGTATCCAATATTAGTTCAGAAACAACACTTGACTGCCAAGGCAGCTCAAAAATTCAGCTGCAAGTCACCAAATGATAAGTCCTCAAGTAATGAAATAAAAGTGTGCCAAATTATGAACTAAGATTCAGTCTTTTGCTACAACAGAAAAAAACACAGACTTCACAACCTCAGATTCTGGGGATACGGCAGGCCGTGGGTGATTATTGTGCTCTCCAAGGCAACAACGGGCCTCCCATTGTCCAGAGCTTCCTTTACGAAAGGGTGAATTTTGGAGCCAACACCTAGAATAAAGCACAAGATACAGACACTAACAGGGCAGGCAGTGTTAAGTCCTTTTCAGTCTATTGAGGTCAATGGATTTAGAAGAGTATAACTCTGCCCAGGATTGTACTGTGAAATCTTTACAGTGGAAGAAGTTGATGTAGACTGAAGTACTTTCACAATGTTAATGGAGCCCCCCACCCCCACAAGTTCTGTGGTTTATGTTTAGTTATTCTATCAAGCTTCACAGCAACTGACGGAATTGTTTGGACCAGAAAATGCCATCACCTTGGTCTAATGTAAAGCCATTGTGGCATAGTGTTTAGAAGAGAATCTGAGAGACCTGGATTTGAATCCCCACTTTGCCATGAAAGCTTGCTGGGGGACCTTGGGCCAGCCACACATTCTCAGCTGAAACGACCTTATACAGTTGTTATATAACTCCCCGTTGGGGAGAACAGTGGTAGATGAAATAAGTAAATAAATCCAAGAATGGGGCAGGAGACATGGTAGAGGGAGAGTGGATGATAGCAAAGCCCGTTTTCAAAACAGGGCTGTAGAAAGGTGGAGAGAGGGCAGAAGGGCTTCTGCAGTGAGGTGGGCAGTCCAGGCCGGTAGAGCGGGCGCAGACAATCTCCCCAGCTTACCGCCTGCTGGCTCTTCATCCTCATGGCAAGTGCCAGAAAGCAGCACAGAGGAGGATGAGGAAGAGGATAGGGATGGGGAACAGTCTCTGATTGCCCTCAATGGGTGAGTGCCCTCTCCCTATTGAGGGCATATCCCCTAGTGATAGTATTAGTATAGTGACAGTATTATTATTACAGACGGGAGAAAGTGGGTTATTTACAGTACAATTCTATGCATGTCTACTCAGAAATAAATCCTTCTGGGTTCAAATGAACTTCCTTCCAGGTAACTGTGTACAGGATCACAGGCTGAGTCAATTTACAGCAGAGATATAACTTGAACTGGAGGTCTCTCAGATCACAGCTGGTTTGCTGAGGGAGCAATACTAGGTGATTTTATTTAAAGTAAGTCACACATGATTCAGTGGCACTTACTCCCAGGAAAGTACCCTTAATGAAAAGTTTCCCAACCACGGTACTGTGGTACCGTATGGTACCTCAAAGTCCCCTCAATGATACACAGGGATTTCAAAAAGGGAAGAGCCCTCCCACCCTATGTCTGCCATTTCTGGCTTTGAGCAAAGAGAAAATAAAAAGGAGTTTTTTAATTTTTATAAAACATTTCTACCCCTATTTGGCCAGGCTGACCTGCCCCTCCCAAAGAGGCCAATTGGGGGCCTGGGGGTGGTGGAATGGCAAACTATCCTAGCCATTTAAACCTTTGCTGTCCTCTCACTTTCACCCGGGGGGGGGGGGGACGGACAGGAAACCATGGCCAGCTGACATCACTTCCTGGTATCTTGAAGTCTGAAAACTATTTCAGTGGTAATTCCATGGTTAAAAGGTCAGAAAAGCCTGCCTTAATGACTACAGCCTCAGTCATCATAATTAGAACTTCTAAGTTCAGCAATGAGAATCCAAGGGATATGCATCCATGGGTGAGTCAGCCACCATGCAATGCCACCATGCAATGCCTCCATGGCAGGGGACAAACAAAATCAGACAAGAGACCTCTTCAGGAAACACTCACTGTGCAACGCTCTTCTTACTTGGAGGATACACTGAGCCATTAGAGTTGTGTGGGCTCCCAAGACACAAACAGGCATCTGCATGACGGTTTGTCCAAACGTAGGGCCAACCAAGACTATGGAAACTGAAAGAAGCAGGGAAGAAAAGAGTGATCTTTCATCTCTCCCCAAGACCTTTGGACTCCAAGATGACCTACTGCAATGACATAAAGTATACTCAAAAGTGTAAGACAGGAGTAACCACACCAGGATTTCATATAGATGAATTAATTATGTGTATTTGAATAAGATTAATCAATTTATACTGCAAAACCATAAGAATCGTGAGTCAGGCAACCAGCATCTTGGTGGGCCCTGGAGTTCCCCCAGAATTTCAGCTGGTCTCCAGGTTACAGTAAACACTTTCTTCTGGAGACAGGGCAGTTCTGAAGGAGGGACTCTACTGCGTCATACCCAGGCTGATCTCATCGCCAAACTCTGCCTTCTCCAAGCACCACCTTCAATTCTCCATGAATTTCCCAAGCTGAAATTGGCAACCCTAGGGATAGGGCTCGAGAACAACAGCAAAATAGCTCAGAAATAAACGCAATCCAGCACAGGGGCAAAGCAGCGATAAAACAAAAGCAGTTACAGATTTAAAGCAACTTCATTTAGCAGCCAATAAAAATCAATTTAGCAGCAGTAAAATCCACACAAAGAAGCAATTGAAATACGGGAGAAAGCCAGATGCAGCCATAAAAAACTGACCACACTCGAAATCCAATGGCTTCTGAATATTACTATCTTGTTTCTTTTTTTACTTTTCAGACCAGGGGTCCCCAATGGTGCCCGTGGGCATCATGGAAGCTACCAATACCTTTGCTGGTAAAAAAGCATTGCTTTGACAGCAGCTGTACGTTGTTTTTCTTTGCTGCATACTCCCTCAGGAAAAATTGTGGTGAGGTGGCAGAAATAATGTAAATCCAAACCCAGGAGAATAAAAATATTTTTATTTGGTATATGAAATTTAATATACAGCAGGTGTTCAGTGGGGGCAGATGAGGTGCACTGGACCAAATGCTCCCCCATGTGGGTGTAGGAAGAGGTGGGGCAACCTGCCATGACTAAAACTCCAGCCTGCAGCCCGGCATGAAACCTCCAGTGCATAAACAGTCTATGTGACTGATAGTAAGCTTTAGTTGCCATTTTATTGCTGGCTCCGCCTCTTTCAGCAACCATTTTGCGGCTGCACCCACCACACTGTGTCAGAATTCTACAGGCTCAAAAAAGGTTGGGGACTCCTGCTTTAGACTGATGAAGTTTAACTTTGTTACAGCTCTATATGTGTAAGTCAGTATTATACCTGTTATCTATGTGGACAATCTGTGCAGCAGGACATTGTGCAAATGAAGGTTTGAAGGCCAGCCAGTTGCCATCTGACTGAGACTCTTACAATGGACCAATCCGTGGGCCATTAAGAGCCAATCAGGTTCCCCCATTAAGGGCCATTCAGGTTCCTTGGAGGGCTGCCTGAACTGTATATAAGTCCATGAATTCAAGTGTTTATTGTTCGGTGTTTGGAGTTGGTATTAAAATTAAGCTGATTTTTTTTTTTTAACTTTGTGGTCTGTGTCTACCAAACCTGCAGATGTAACAAAACCTATTTTGCCAGACGGGGGATAAAGTTTAGCAAAGGGCCTTGCCAAAAGCCCCTTAGTGAGCTAAGATGTCTGAGGTGCAATTTGAACTGAGGATTTGCCAGTTTATTCTCTTAGCTGGCCTACTATTTCAACTCCCTGTGGCAATATGACCCAGGTGGTAATAATATATAATAATATATAAATAAGTTTGAAACCCTCAGAACATCAGGTCTTTGAGAATAATTAGAAATGTCTTTCACAAACAGTGGCGTTGCATTCACATTTTTATGGAGTTATAAATAATGTTCTCTTAGGTAAATCTCCCCATAAAATTAATCTCTGGAATCACAGCAGGGTCAACTTGTGAAAATGTGTGTCCCAAACCGCAAACGGCGTGGTTCTTTTACTAGAGGCAGTCACATCAGGTCACAAGGATTTATACAAACTTCAAAATATTGTTATGTAGACCCTTAAAGTATTACATTACTGCAGATTGGTCATGCCTTTTAAGAGAGAGACATATTCTTTTCAGAAAAATCTGAAATTGTGTTTCTAAAAAGCTGACAAGTTACACGTTAGGGATGTTTCTACACAGCAGCGGTTTTCTGCGCAGTTCTCATCACTGCTGAGAAGTAAAGGAGTGTTTTCCTCAGCAATTTCCCACACTTGCTCCTTTCTTGGCTCCTTGTGGCCACCATTCCCACCCCCACCCCAGATAGAGGGCCATTCCGCACCAGGATCTATGTGGCAAATTGGTTGCGGGATGAAAAAACGCCATTTTAAATTGTGGAATTCGTCATTATGCATACCTGGCTTTGTAGTGGAATCCAGTTGCGTTTCTATCGTTTCCCACAGGTTTCTGGTCTCGGCAAAAATCGCTAGCCAGGAAGCGATATTGCCGAGCTCGTCCCGCCCCTGGCTGTCAAGCAGCCAATGGGCGGCCGTTATCATGATCCCAAAAAGCCCCTTTCCCTTTAAGGAAGTTAAAAAAAAATCACATTGCAATGAATCTGCGTTGATTTGTTGCAATGGAGAGACCCATCTAGGTAGCAGGTGGTGTTTGAGTTGCCGTTTCCTCGTTGCCACGCTCCCCCAGAGTGGAAAAAAAAATTAACCCCCCCCGGCACGGGTGCGATTTTCGGCCGAAAATATAGTGAAAAATAAAGGGAAAATAAACCAGCAAACGGGGCTGTGTGTTGTTTCGTACTTGGTGACTTAAAACAGCTCTGCAGCCAGGGAAGCCTCGCTGGGTAAACGAAGGCTTGCCGGTGCATTGATCTCCGGAGAAAAAAAAATGGCGATCGCTTCGCCAGAAGATCAGAGGAGAGAGCTAGGGGGAGGGACTTTGCAGAAACTGCAACAATGGTAATGCACAGAACTTTTTCGCTAGTGTTGCTGATTGGTTGCAAGAGTGTAGCGCTTTCCGGAGGGTGAATCCACTTTTTGGGATTTCTCTGAAAGTGCTACAACGACGCGCTTTTTGCGGATCGGTTTCAGGAGTGTTGCAGATTGTCAACGACGTTGTACATAACAGCAAAACAGTAGCAATTTCAATTTGTAACCATTGTGCTATTTTGGACAAGTGCAGAATGGCCCAGAGTTTTCTTTTGAAAAAAATTGTTGTTGACATATCACTACATGTGTTATGATCTTCTATTGCCATAATATTTTTTTCTCTCTAAAGTCCCAATGCAAACAAAAAAGACTGTCTTGTAGGAATGCCAGCTTCCAGGTATCTCCTGGAATTACAGTTCATCTCCAGACTACAGAGACCAGTTCCCCTTGAAAAAAAATGGATGCTTCAAGGGTACACTCTGTAGTGTTGGACCCCACTGAGGTCCCTGTCTCTCCAGGCTCCATCCCCAAAAACTCCAGGACGTTTCCCTCAACCTGGATCTGGCACCCCTCGTGTCCAGTGATCTCTGTAACAAAAAGTCCTTGAAAAGGAAAGTGGGAATTGAAAGGAACAAGCAGATTGTGGTAAAAGATATTTCAATGAATGAATCAAGCAAGTTATAGGTAATCCATTACATCTGCATACATTTTTATACAGATAAATCTGTAATTCTACAGGGAAAAAATGTATTAATTTTACTAGACTCAAACTTACCTACTTGCATTGTCCTATCTGATAGAATTGGCATTCCATATTGAGAGAAGAGGAAATACTAAGTAGCACCTTCTACATATGTTTACGTTTTTGTAAGCATCTGTCTTAAAAGCAATGAACTACTTTAAAATCAACTACTTTAAAATAATTATTTTGCCTCTGATTAATTTGGGGTAATTTTGGGGTGTGTGAGATTGATTAATCAGTTGTTCCACCATATGTTCCACACCCCTGTAGACTACTTAATTTTTAAAAGGTATGAAAATCATTCCTTACTTTGGGTGGTTCCACATTATAAAATAAAAAGTCCATAGGTAGCAATTCTAAAACACTAAAAACCAACAAACTCATCTTGTATTGATCAAACACAGCTTTTTAAAAAAAATTGCATTTGCGCCCTTTATGCCCACTTCTCATTTAAACACCACTAAGTTAACAGGAGGTTTTAAAATTTTTCTACCTGTCTCAGGAAACACTTGTTTGTAATGAGAAGCACTGTGTTTTCAACATCATTTCCCCATAGTTTTAAAAGAAAATTTGAGTCCAATGGGACCTTTAGGATCAAGAAAGATTTATTTAAGGCGTGAGCTTTCATGGGCAAGGACATTTCCTCAGGCAAAGCTCATGCCTTGAATAAATCTTAAAGGTGCCACTGGACTCAAATTTTGTTGTACTACTTCAGACCAACCCACTTGGACATAATTGTAAGTTCGTCTGCTTCTTCCCCCTCCTCCCCAGTCTGGCTTTCCACCCATTCATCATCCTTTTATTTAGCCTTTTATTTATAGGCAGAGGAGGTGATCGAGAAGAGCCAGCTTCTTACCTCTGTGTGTGTCTGTCAGCCATATGCTGGATGGATATTTCACATGACCAGCACTGCAAGAAAGCTGGACAGATGGGAATTGCGACAGAGAGCTCTTGGCTTCAGCTGTCTGACATTCCAGTCAAAGGTTCTGTATGGAGCAAGTCTAGTCATCATTAACAGAATGAAGCAGCTGGGACTCTGGAACTGCTCTCCGCTTTGGGAAAGGGGGAGGTTGCTGTGCCAGATTCCAGGAAAATAAATAAATAAATAAATCTGTGATTTCTTTTCTGTGCTTTTTCATTTCAACATGGGAAAAATCAAAGCCAGTGCCAGATAATCTTTGAAGGAGATTTATTAGGTTGCAAAAAGTTATCAGGCTAAAGCCAAAACATACCGAATATCAGGAAAACAGTAGTTAGCCTCCCTGCCACCAAACTACAAAACCTTTTTCAGCAATTCTGAAGTAAACCATAGACTGCAGTCAAACTATATGTATTAGCTCTGGGGAACTGTAGCTTCTAAGGATCGAAATGAGCCACTGCTCATGAACTGCTGGGTTACTATGCTGTATTTGTGAACATTCCACTGTTTCAAATTCAATAGATAAAGGAACAGGAAGAACATTATTTCTGGTTCCACAAATAAACTCTAAGTGAAAGAGTAACCACTTATAACAATTTGAATTTGATTAATAACACAGCACGAACAGAGTTACACACTTAAATGAACTGAACCGGGAAACAGCTACATAGCACTGCAATAAACAAGGAAATGATATATTAATTGCATTTAAGACAGTTTACAGTGAAGAGTTTTTCATACTATTTACTACTTGCCTTTGTTAATCACACTGTTATATAGCTGTTTCCCAGTCTCCGCAGAAGCACCCACAAAAAAGGCAGACTCCTTTTTCCCCAGGCTACCCCCTGGGAACTACTACAGAAGGATTGTAGTATCTTTATGGACTTTGGCTCTGTTTACAAGGACTTTTACTTGTTTTGAAAGAAATTGAATTTTTTTTTGTGTTAATAGTATATTGGACAGATATTTTGATTGTATTCTATTATGCCATTTGTCTGTAAAAATGTATTGTGTGTTGTGAATATAACAGAAATGTACTGTATCCTTTGCGCCTAAACATTGGGTTAATTGCTTTCACTTTGTATGTGTTACCCATTGTATTTCCTTTTGCTCTATTAGCCCAAAAACAATACCTTGATTTGATCAGGAAGGCAAAGTCAAAGAAGCTGAGGTTGATTAATGGGCAAACCAGATTTTGATAATGCAGCTCTAAAGGGCCAGTTAGGGACATCTTCAGGGTCACTGAAAAGACTTTGGGGGTGATTTCTTTTGCATTTGGATTGGGAGGGGGAGTCCAGGTGTGAGGAGGGCTCTCTGTTAATGGGAGTTTGATGTTCCCGTTACTAAATACAAAAGGAAGCTGCCAGAAGCCCAGGAAGAGATATTAAGCTAGAACAATACAGTATAGTTAATTAGAATTTGCCACTAGCCCAGGTGCAGTCTTATCCATTGTTCTATTTGTGCTGGGGTGGGAATGAACATCCTGCCCTGCCATTCTGTACAAATGATTGCATTACTCCTGTGATAGGCAAGAGACCTCTGGCCAAGGATACTGATGGCTAGATAGGCATCTGATGAAGAGATTGATTCTGTGAAGGCTCAAGGGGGTGGCAGGTTACAGTGGATGAGCGATAGGGATGTGAGTGTTCTGCATAGTGCAGAGGGTTGGACTAGATGACCCAGAAGGTCCCTTCCAACTCTATGATTCTATGATTCCACGCCAAAAGTAAAATGTCAAAACAACATGATGGGAAATGCTGGAGGTGTCAAGAAATGGTTGGTTCTTTTTTCACATGTTAAAAGTTATATTCCCTATGCATCATGATTATATATTAAGTGTTTTTCCTGAAAAATTACCTCCCAGTGCAAAAGTGTTCTTTTTTTCACACTACAACAACAACAGCGAGAATCATAATTGCCCAGTGTTGGAAGCAACATCTTCCTAAACTGACAGATTGGTCGGGCAAAGCTGGAAAACTATGTAAGATGGCCAAATAAACAAACGGAGTAAACAGGACACCTGAAGAATTTCAAGAACACTGGCACTTCTATATGGATTATATGAACAAGCAGTTTAAATATCTGTATTAGATTAGAGATCTAATTGGAGATTGCAATAACTGTTTTGTATTTCTTTGTTTTTTTGAAAATTAATTTTAAACAATTAAAAAAATTACTGGCAACTCTATTTGCAACCCCAGATGCGTTTGGGTCTGGCTGAGGCTGTCTTGCACACTCCGTGCCAAACTTCTTTCTCATCCAGTAAAAAGCGCGGCTGCATACAGGTCGTTAATCAGTCATTGTCATTGTGCCTGAATTGCTGTAATTATGCTTAATGTGCATTCATCGTTGGTTATAATGCAATTTTGCACACGCCGTATGCGTTTCCTGGAGCGTTGCAAGCAATTACACGTCGCTACCCACTAAAGGAAACAACAAAATTAAACGAGCAGCAAAAGTGTGCACCGTCGGGTACTGCGAGTTGCCAAATATTCTGGCTAAGTCATCACACACGCGTGTTTCCACCGCTGTAACGTCTGAACCAATACCCTCCGTTCCTCCCCATTCTGGCCCGTCCAGTTTAACACACGGCCGTGACGGAAATCCCCGAACTGCCTTCCGAAAATTCCCGAGGGATTCCGCCTCCGTACTATCCTCCCCACCCCCCCTCAGGCATTTCCCCACCAATCTCCCTTCGCCCCGCCTCTCTCCCCCGCCATAGGCGAGCCCACTTCCAAGGAGCACCAATCGGGACTCCCGTTGCCGGGGCAACCCTTCCCTTCGCCTCCCCCTTTCTCCCCCGGCTCCCGACAGGCTCAGCCCCGCCCCCGCCCTCTGGCCCCGCCCCTCGAGGCCTGTCCCGCCCCGCTGTCCAGCCGGCCGGAAGGATGCGCTCCCGGAAGTTCCGGTGGGGCCATCGCTGTGTGGGGTAAACAGTAATGGCGGAGGCTGCGGTGGCCCCGGGTGGTGGCGGAGCAGCGGGAGCGGCGGCCGTCTCGGCTTCCAGCCCCTCCACTGCTGGCGCCACCACCGTCCCCACCACGGCCTCCAGCCCCCCCGCCGCCGCGACCCAGCCCCAGCCCCAGCCGCCGCCCGGAGCCGGAGGAGGAGGAAGCAGCGGCTGCTGGACCAAGCAAGTCGCCTGCAGGTAACGTGCCGAGGCGGCGGCGGGTGATGGCGCCCGTGTCTCCCCCGGCGCTCGCTCGCGATCCTTAGCGGCCGGCCCCCCTCCCTCCCTCCCCGCAGTAGCCATGCCCGGCTTCTGCTGCCTGCTTTCGCAGTGGGAAGCATATATGTTTGTGCGTGTGAGTGAGTGAGTGTGATATGTCTATACGTATTCATCCAGGCATTGTCTGGCTGGGTCTCTGTCCTCCCAAATGCGTCCCTCTGTCCGAGAGGCTCCGTCGATGTGCGGCTCATGCTGCCTGTTTGCTCTTCGTCCGAGACGCAACTCCGTTGACCAAAGCCCGGGACTCCTCCGAGTCCACGCTCCCCCCCCCCCCCATCCTAAAAAACGTAAGCCTAGTAAGGCTGAGTCTACTTTAGGGATTTGAGGCTGCTGTATCCCTTCGCTGCTGCCTGCTTCTCCTTTATTTTGGGAACCGGGTAGGTGTTCTTCTCTAGTGGCCGGCAAGATGATGTCATTGTTTTGCTTCGCCGCCACAGTTGAGTGTTGTTGAGGCTCTTGCAGGATCCGCGGTGTGTAGTCATCGAAATGCATCCTTCGTTAGAGTGAAGGGGAGATTCGGATTTTGCTCAATGGAGGGGTCCCCTATAGACTACTGATCCTCTTTCTTGTTGTCCCATCCTGGTGCTGCTTGTTTTTCACCAACAGAGCTCTTCCCTGTGCTGTGATGATGGAATATCCCCTTACATATTGCATAGTAGCCCCCGTGTTGTGTTTTTTTTTTTTATTGTACTGTTTGGGAACAGTTTATTCTTGACTGTGCGTGCCATGGATAAAGTTAGGATCATCTTGTCTTGAGAGGCTTGATTGATAAAGGAGAAAAGTGCTCTCAGTCATTTGTGGAGTTTAGCCACAAAACCCAAATGCATCATTAAGGTATAGTCTTTAGTTTCCTATGGATTTTGAAAACAGTTTCCTTAGATGTGAAACTGGAGGCAAAAGTGTATGACTTATAATTAAAGAATACACTGGAGACGATTTAATTGCTTGTGGGCTACCAGTTGGCTGAACCTGATCTAGTGAGAGAGATAGGATTGTTTTTAATATTCATTGCTGAAAAAAACCCACTCGATACTAAGTGTGATAGTTATAGTTTTTATGGGGAGGGTTATATAGTCTTTGTTATTTCTGATTGGTTGCCAGGACTCATTGCGGTGTGATTTCTTTTGTGGGTTTTGAAGCTTATCAACATATCTAATTCTCAACAGGGCCAGATCTAGGGATACTTGCATCCAGATAGTGGAGCATGAACAGGGAAGACAGACCTTTCTGTAAATGAAAAGTCCCAGATTTGCAAAAAGAAATAAAAATCTGAAATCTCAAAATAAAACAGTTACTATTACAGTTACTGTAGCTTTTAGAAACAAATGCTTTTTGTGACTGTCACCAGGCAATCATAGGCAGTACTGCCTATTGAAAACTTAATTTCTGTTCTAATTGTTAATTGATTGTTAGTAGACATGGGTAAATGCATTCTTAACTTGAATTCTTCTGTCTTGGAATCACTTGATCCTAGTAAGCTTTTTTCTTGAAATTGATTAGATTTATACTAGCAATGAGTGAAGAACCTGCCACTTTTAGAAAGTGAAAGAAAAATAACTTTATATGGTAGTATGACTACTTACACACTAAAACCAGGGTTCTCCAACCTAGTACCAACAGCCCCCCCCCCCACCGAAACTGTAGCCTCTTGTCATCAAAAAGTACATACAGATTTGTAAAACACATTGATATTTCTGGGAAAAAATATGTCATGTAGGTGTGCCTGAAATAAGAGTTAATGAGCAGAGATTAAGGTTGCTCAGGTATGTTAATCTTATATCAAACATTTGGGGACTTTGCATGGTTGGGAGAATTGTGTTTCCTGTAGAACATTTTTAAGGCTTTTCAGATAGAAGGTCAGTACGTCTTTTAAAAAATGCTTTGTACCTTTGAGAAGAGTTGAATAAAAATCATAGTATTCTGCAAGGCCCTTGTTTTAAGTATTTTGGATTAAGACCCACCAGGAGCAGAATTAGTTTAGATTTTATGAATGGTGCTTGTTGTGATCAGAGATATGTGATGGGCAGTTTTCCAGCAGAACATTTTCTGCCCTGTATATGTAAATGTAACTTGCTTATCCACAGTTATGGGGACAGTTGTGCTGTAAACCGGTCATGTTAGGTTCAGTGTAGGGCACAAAACTTGACAACTACTAGTGCTCAGTTCAGTTGGCCAGGGAGGAACTGAAAAATAAGATATTACTCCCGCTCTCTGTGTACCATGTGGCTAGCTCCTGGGCTTAGTCTGGCTTGTACATTGCCTTCTTTTTGTCTCCATTCAGTAACAAGCAGAAACAAAACCTAAGACCAATATGTGACATCACTACAGATTGGAACTTTATAGTTGTCCAATGCTCACGTCTTGAAATTCTTTTCATATTGTGTGAGTTTATGAAGCCTGACTTAGTCTTCCTTAAAGAATCATGAGGAGTTGCCACAAGAGGCGTGAATTCCTCCACTTCTCCCTTACAGCAAGTGTTTGCACTACCCAAATACATTATGTTTTAGTCACTGTAATTACATTTCTGCCCCATGATTCTCTTCAGTGAAGATCCAGCGCTGCTCATATCTTTCTTCTCCCCTCCATTTTATCCTCACAACCACCCTGTAAGGTTGGTTAGGCTGTGAGTGTGTGATTGGTCCAAGATCACCCAGTGAGCTTCCATGTGAGAACTTGAATCTGGGTCTCCAAATTCAGACACACTAGGCACTATCACAATAGGCAGATGCTGGGCAACCCATCTTTTGCCTTCTGCTCATGACAATGAATGAAAAAAACTTCTCTGAAGTGTCTTCTGATTTTCCTGGTTTCTGTCCTTGGGAGACCTTTGGATCAAGTGTTAGTGTAATCTTGTTCGTTGCTTCCTGCCTAGTTGTTAGGGTTTTCACATGATATTGGCAATCTTGAGAACTTAACTGGTCTTCTGTCTTTTTATACTTGTTACCTTTAGGCAATCTTTAAACTTTTGAAAATTGTTTTCCCAAATTAGGAAATCTGAAAATGTGTTGTAATCTGTGACTCAAAGGGACAGAGGAGAGGGTAACCCAAGAAGGAATGAACGTCAGTTTTGTGGGGTGTTCTTGGGGGCTGGAAACGGATATTCCTGAATAATTTGTTTACGTTCCTCTTGGGTAATTATTGAAATTAGAGGTAATCTTTCCAAAGGTTTTTGTAATTATGCCTTGAAATTGGTTTTCCCTTGCATTATGTTTACAGGCTGAATAATTATGTCAAAGGATTACGTGACATGACAACCATCTTATTTACTTGATAGTCAGCCCTTTGCACTGCGACTCAAGGTGGATTATGTGGTGTAAAACAATGCAGTTGGTTAGCAACGGAGATTTAATAAACTATGCAATAGGTGTAGGATTACAAAAAGTAGAAACAGAGCAAAAAAGGTATCTGACATGATATGTGCATGGAATAGAGGTACAAAAGTAGAAAACAATACAGTAAGGTAAGGTTAACAGATACAGCACACAATAGCATAGACCAGTGGTCCCCAACCTTTTTATCACCGGAGACCGGTCAATGCTTGACAATTTTACTGAGGCCCGGGGAGGGGGTAGTCATTTGCCGAGGGACGTCGCTGCCGTCTGAGCTTCTGTTCCACTTGCTTTCCTGCCGGCATCCTTGACTTCCTACCACCCGCTGGGGGGTGCTGCCAGCAGCAGCTGCGCAGTGCCGTGCAGAGGGCGAGCTCCAGCCATGGTGGCTGCTGGAGAGCACCAAAGGTGAGCTGGTGACAGAGTGGCAGGGCAGCCCCCGGAGGCAGCAGCCGGGGAGGAGGATGAGGAGGAGCCCCGGTACCGAATGATCCACGGACCGGGGTTTGGTGACCACTGGTATAGACAGTTCCTCTTATAAAATTAGTATCCAAGCAAGATGACATAGTATGCATTCATAAATGTATCTTTATTTTCTCTCTTTTTACAAAAGTTACTTTAATATTGGCATTATGATGAGATTGATTCAATGAAGGAAGCTATGGCCCCTTACTTTGCAAGACGTGAACAAGTATGTTAATGATAGTACATTTTGGAGGTCATTAATTCATAGGGTCACCATAAGTCAGCATCAACATGATGGCACTTAACATGCACACTGGCATCTTGATAATCATATGTGTGCTGTATAACATGTAATACTTCACTTCCTTTTTTTCTATTGCTCATCTAGTAAAACGAAATGAATAGTTGAAATTTCTCAGATTCTTCCTGCATTAGTCAACATTATCATCCTGTATTGCCAAGGTTTACCTGACTTTCTGTAAGTCATGGATGCTGCAAATGTATTAATCCAAGACAAAGGGACCCACAGAAGAATTAACACCCTTTGAGTGTTGTTAGTAACTGGAAAATAATTTCCAGTTCATAGGAGCTTTCATCAAATTTTAAGAGTTGGACAACAAAGCGCCTGTGTGTAAACTACCAATGAAACTAAATTAAATGTGTTTTATATTACTGTCTTGTTCAAAGCTAGATTATCTTGGTAAAGGAGAATAAAAATACCTCATTACTTTTAATGCTAAATGAGGGGCATTGGCCCCTTTCATGAGAAAGGCTTTATTTAAAATGTCTAGATAAAGGTGTTGTGGGTTGGATTTACTCAAAAGCTGGAAGGTTATGGTCCAGAACTAATTCTACTGGCCTCTTTCTAGTGATAGTTCTAATTTACTGTTGGACTTCAGTTCCCATCCTTTTTTGCCTACCTGGCAAACAACAAGATTGCATGCTCTGATGGCTCTAATGTCCAGGTGAGCCTATAATAGGGGGAAGATTTTGACTGCCTTTGCTCCACCGATGTAGCTTGCAATTGCTTCTTGGAAGGACGTGCTTCTGAGTCTGTGCCTGTGCACTTCATTGGCCCTGGCTGCTTCCATTGTGGAAATACAAAAATGTAGGGCAGAACAGATTCATTTTAAGGACTGCATCCTACCGGGTTAATAGCTACTAAACAATAGAGGGGCCATCTCCAATTGTTGAATCCTCACAAATCTTCCTCTAATGGTTGCCGGAGGCTTGTAAACCATGAATAGTCTGAACTCGAATGCTAAACAAGAAGAAATGCACGTAAAGTACAGATAATAGCTGTTTAGTCACAACTGAATCTTAAGCATTCAAGAGGGTAGCCATGTAGGTCCGAAGCAGCAGAATAGGGGCACCTTTAAGGCCGACAAAGTTCTGTTCAAGGTATAAGCTTTCGTGTCCATGCCCACTTCCTCAGATACAAAGTGTACGTGCACACAGAAGCTCATACCTTGAATAAACCTTAGTTGGTCTTAAAGGTGCCACTGGACCCTAAATATGTTCCGAGTCTTAAGCAGAAACCCCAAGAATCACTGCTGTTTGTTGTAGAGGAAACAGAGTACAGAGCTAGATAGTTATGCAGTTGTCCATTTGTGGAAAGGGATGTTTTCACACTATTCTTATCCCAAAGACTGAAATGATGAGTTGATTGCCTGGATAACTAAAACAGTATCAACTGGTTAAGAGATGTGGGTGAAGAAGAATCTAATTTAGATTGTGTGGACTCTTTGGATCTTGGTTTAGAAATGAATTGAATAAATCTGTGTATTTTAGCCCGAATTAATTAGATTTTTCCAACCTGAATCTTGTTTCAAGTCTAGCCTCTAAAATGGAATACACATTTTTGGGGGGTCTTCACCTCTCTTTTTGTCTCTTTCTGGTGGTGTGACACATCAGAATGCTTCAGTCAAACAGGTTAAAATATCAGGCCCTCTAGGGTGGAGTAATAGCAGCCTATAGTAACTTGCTATAGGATACTGATTATAATTGTTAAGGGTACAACTGCATTTAGGCATGCATTCTACATTTAAAGCCACCTCATTTAAGTGGAGGAGGCATCAGCGAACCTATCTTTAGGGAATATGTTTGAATAAGGTGCTGATTTGTGTGCAAATAAGTTCTCGATAGTTTCCACAACTGTTCACCTGAAAGTAAAGAGAACTTGACTGTCCATATAGCTGAATGTAACCTGATTGTGTATCTCTGATTTCTTACGTAGAATTTATACACCACCCTGAGCCAGTCTGGGAGAGTGGTATATAAAATAATAAAGACATACATACGTAAATATATACATAAAACATAATAGGATTTCATATTTTGTTCTGGAATCAAAGAGACAGATGCAAATTGTATATATGTTTATGAGCTGTCAGTGAGATGGGCTGTTATAAAATGAGCAACCATTTTTGTACTTTGCAAACAAGGTGCTATTTACTTTCAGATGGACTTTGAGTAATTGAGCCTCATGCTTTTGTGATCAAAAGTAACGGTTCTAGCTTGCATGCTGTTAATTGATCTTGAAATTATATGAATACAGTTTTTTGGTCTGTTCCCTACATTGTGAGCCACATCTTTTTGATTATTAGTTAATTGAACTTGAGCATGGGGCAGTGGCATGGCTGTATACGGTTCTTTTGTGGCATAGTGCCCTAGTTGAAGTAGAGTAGAAGTAAAGCTTGAAGCAATCAGAGCAAAACTGCACCTTCAGTCATGGATCTCTATTCTAGTGATGTGACAACCTGGGGAAAATTGCCCTGAGCAGGGAGGATAAATATAATTGAATAATAGAAAAAATCTGGGGAAACCTCCTTAGAATTTCCAGGGACTATTTCATAGGTGGTTTTTTTGGCAATTCCTCCTTCCAATACACGCCTGAAAATGTATTTATTTTAGTTATTTTTTCATTTTTTAGACCACCACTCTTGGCAACAGCTGTCTCATGGCAGTTTACAACTATAAAACATTAAGTAGCCCACAATATATATATATAAAACAATATAGAATACATAAAGCCTTAGTACCATAAATAGAAAGATGGAAGGACAGAAAGATGGTGGCCTAATCAGCTTCTTGACCCTCCCAATCCCAACCCTGCTATAAATGCTGCTCTTGGTAGGTGAGGAATCCCTAGAAATAGGGTTTTTTTGGGGGGGGAATTTAAATCTTCCATAATTAGCCCACCCATGCACTCATGGGAATTCTAGCTAGGATTAAAGGGGGGCTTGGGCTTCATCCATGGATGCCCCCCCCCACATACTTTTTCCAAAGAAGAAATAGGAAATCTGGAGAAGTGTTGGGTTTGAATGGGTTAATAGCTTTTTAACATAAACATCTGCTGTGATCTAGCACAGCTGGCCGTATGGAATTATCATGAAAACACGCAAGATAGATAAATGACCTGGCTTCATAAGTGAGTCTTGTGGCTAAGGTTAGCTGCCTTGATAAGGCAACTTCATATGTTTACTGTACGTTTGTTCTGAAGAAGTAAGCAGAGTGACTCATGGAAGCTCAGTTAAGATCAATTTGGATTACTGTAACTTGCTCCTCGCAAAGTGACCAACATCTGGAGATTACAGCTGGTGCAAAATACAGCTGCAAGAGTCCTCAGGGGGCCCCCATGGAGGGCCCATACTCGACGCCCCTCCAGCTGCTTCATCAGTGACCAGTCGAGTTCTGGATCAGGCTCAAGGTTTTGGTGTTGACCTTTAAGGCCCTATGCAGTCTGGGCCCTACATATCTGAAGAACCCACTCTTCTAATACGTTCTCTGGAGCGTATTGCACTCTGCCAACACCAATTTGTTGGTTATCTCTGGCCCCAAAGATGTTCTCCTGGTCTCAACCGTAGCGTTTTTTGGCTGTGGCTCCAACCTGGTGGGATGAGTTGCCAGCTGAGATCCAGGCCCTGATGAGGCAGAAGTTCCGCGGGGCCTGTAAAGCAGTGCTCTCGACCAGGGCTGTTTAAAGCTACATGGGCCTGCCTCCTCTTTCCTTTTTTCTCCTCCTTAGCTCCCCCCCCCCCCCACTCCAATTTATTTTATACCGTCTCCAGTCTGGGTAACCAGTGGAGGGAGCTGAGAGAATGGGAGGGATTGGTTTGTAAACTGTGTTTTATTATTGTATTTTATTATTGTTGTGTCTGTGGTTTTATTACTCTAACCTGCCCTGAGCCCATTACAGAGAAGGGCAGTATAAAAATGAAATAAATGTAATTATACCCTGGCACAAATCTTGCTAGTCACAAATGTGCTTCTGGACTCTTGCTCTTTTCTTCTGCTACAGGCAGACTAACACGGCTCCCTATCCGTGTGTTTGTATGTGCTGCTAGAATGGTCTGTGAACCGACCACCATCACACTTGCCTAGCACCATCACTGGGTTTAGCACAATTTGAACGCTCAAGCCATCCAGTCCTTGCCCAGAAAGCTTATGTAGTCTAAGCAGATGATGCCAGCGGGGTCCCCTGGTGCTCCCATTTGGACTAAGCCCGGCCTAATGCACGTAGGAAATGTCAAGTTCATATTTCAAGTTTATCACGTAGCAGCATTCCCCATGCTGTGCTGGAGAGACAGATTAATAGCTTAAAACAAAAGCAGATGGTATAGCTGGGGGGGTGGGGGAGTCTAGGAATTCTAACTTCATGGCACATCTATTTAAATTGATGTTTGTATTTTTGGAGGATGTATTGCCCTAGTTCTTAAATTATTAGGGCATGTCTACAGAATACTCAGTAATAGATTGATGAATTTTTAATTTAAGAAGCATGATTTCATGAAATGCTTACCAGCCAAAATGAGCAAATCCTCTACTTGTAAGACTTTCCAGAGGTTCATCGAATGGCTGGTGTAGATTTCTCTAAGGGAACAACAAATTGTTTTCCTTTAAAGCGTCTTTTATTCCTCATTTCAGTCTCGACTGATTAAATTGTATTGCAAATTCAATATGGGCAGAAGGAAGCTCAAAGTAACGACATTCTGCAGTAAAGTGACTGTTCTTAGTTAAAAGCTAATACCTTTGTCTTCCCTGTTACTGTTATACTCTAGAACCAAATGACGTTGGAGCCAATAAAATAGAAGTACTACCTTGAAGGCTTTTATTTCAGCATGTGTGTTAGTATCTAGGTGTGTTGCTGATACTGGAGGCCTGACAGCATGTGAGCCATTTATATTAACATGAAGACTGATTGGGATGGGGGTGGATCCAGACTAAACTAAACTAAATTTCTACAGATTTTTCCCTTCCCACTTCAGACCATTCCCTGTTTCCTTACTGTTCCCTATCATCTAGGGTAGCGATCCCCAACCTGTGGGCCGTGGACCACATGTGGTCCTTCGACTAATTGGAGGTGGGCCCCGAAGGACGCCTCCCCCCCCGGCCCTTTACTTCATCCCCCCCCCAGCCCTTTACAACACACTTCATTGTTTTGGCGTGTCTGTATCTTATTTTGAAGGGATGTTTAAACATTACAATAGCGATCAGAGAGCGCTAGGGCAGTGGTTGAGAGTAGAGGAGTAAACTACCCCCCCCCCCCACCAAGCCTCAGTAAAAGGCGTTGAGTGGTCCCCGGTGATAAAAAGGTTGGGGACCACTGATCTAGGGGCTATATTTTTAGAGATCAGGAGCTGCAGTGGAAAGAGGGGGGGGGGGAGACAGGAAGCTTCTATTCTGCCATTATTATAACATCTAATCTGGATGCAGCTCAGGGTATGCTTAGTCTGAACTCTGGGGAATATGTGATGCATTCTGTCTACTGTTCAGGGTGTACTAGATGCTTCTCTTTTCTTCCCCTTGCCTCTTGTTGTGCTTCTCCTCTGCCCCTAAATAAGTCCTCCTATTGTGAAAGTCTCTCTGTTATTGGAAGGTCTAGAGTTAAGTTAGCTGACACTTTCCTGTTGTTGCAGTGAACTTTATGGAGAGCAATTTTGCATGTATGGTCCCCAGATTGCTTTGCCCATTAAAGTAAAGTGCCCTTCAATTAATTAGTAGTCCAGAATTGTATTCTCTCGGATTACAAATTAGATCAAATCTTTCAAATAAAGCATTCAAAATCTGCCGCCTTACCTGAAAGACACTTACCTCTATCAATAAATCCTGTTTCAGTGTATTAGAAGTTTGTTCTAACCAAGGTAAAATGCTTTATTGCTATGTTAAGATAAACAGAACCTCTTTATACTACACAGATATTAGTTGATTTATTATAACAATCTGTAGTTACTTAATCAATGGAAGGGATTTTTGACTTTCTAAAAATTAAGATGGAATTTCACTTTTGTTTTCTCTTAGAATTATTGTTTCAGTTTCTGTCTTAGCTTTTTTGTGTTTGTGTAGGCTTTATTTCCACATGTTATAATTTAGAAACTTCTGAAATGTGTAGATACATTGCATCCTACGTAGAAGGGAGAAGCCATAATATCTTTTCTGTTTTAGAATTGTTCCCCCTGACTCTTGAACATTGATGTCGCTCTGGGATGTTTAGCTGTTTCATGGGAAGTTCTGCTTTAACAAAATCAGTTGACAAGTTGGAGTCGAATTTAGTGGCACCTTAAAAACCAAGGAGATTCTTTGCCAAGTCAAAGTATTTGGCTAATCATCTGGTTTGGTCATCCATTTCTTCTTCTGAAGGGATCAGCAAGTGTGGAGACACTGTGCTCCTTGTGGACTAGCTGTCCATCTTTCCGTCCAGTACATTTTTGCCCATCCTTCTTCCAGGAAGCTCGTGGTACATAGATGGTTCCCCTTCACCTATTTAACCCTCGCAATGGCCCTGTAAGGTGTGGGCTGTGTGACTGACTCAACTCAAGACCTGTCCAGGAACATCATTGCATTGTGGGGATTTCTTCTTGCACCTCAGAACTGCTGCAAATCCACTATTTAAACAATCATGGTTTTTCACTATGTCACAGCTCCAGCAGCTGCAATTGTGGCCTTTAGATAGCCTCGATCTTGAACAAGTCCATACAGTTAGTTATCAGGGGCCTCCTGGTTCATTCTTCTCCCTCCTGGAATCTCTGTCTATGACATTCTACAACTAGCATTAGAACCATGTCTCAAGGCTGTCTGATTGAGTTGGCCCCCCAATCTGCAACCTGAGACCCTGGAATGTGGCCCTTTGGTGATTACATAACCATATTTAATCTGAATTTTAGACCGGGAAACTCACACCATGAATTAAAATAAAGCTTTGCTGGATAGAAAATTTAAAAAATAATTTGAAAGCAGTATAGTTCCGGATAGTTCGAGTACACAGGAAATAATAAAACCAGCTTTCCTAACTTGACTTAGTGAGTACTGCTTAAAAATCTAGCGAATTTGGTCCAAAACAAGCAGCAAAATCCATATAGCAGAAACCAGTATGGTATAGTGGTTAAGAGCGGCGGCCTTTAATGAGGAGAACTGGGTCTGAGTCTCCCACTCCTCCACATGAAACCTACTGGAGACTGGGCCAGGCACAGCTCTCTGCTCCACCTACCTCACAAAGTGACTGATGTGTGCAGGGAAAGGAAAAGGCCATTGTAAGCCACTTTGAGACTCCTTCGGGTAGAGGAAGAGTGGGGGTAGAATAACCAACTCTTCTTCAGGTACTAGGGGTGGAGAGGGGAAATAAGAATAGATGAGATGATATATGGCTTTGTGGAATGGACTACATCTTGTGGAATGGACTACATGCAATTCAACGTGTACTGCCCTTGCCATGGTCTCTGTACATTTTATAGCCAACATGGGCCATGCACCATCTGCCCTCCTTCAGCCAGTCATCATGTTGTCTCCAAGGAAGATGAGCACATCTCCCCTCCCCCGCCCGCCCAACTTCTTCTGGGTGAAACTAGCTAATGAGTAGGCTTGATGAGCTGCCCTTGGTGGAGTAAGGAACTGTGTGTGGGCGTGGCTGACACCTGTTGTTGGCTGTACAGAGCAGAGGTAGAAAGTGGAATTTTACTCAGAAGTCCACGTCTCTTCCAGCCCCATTTTCACTGCTGTCCAGAGTTCTTATGAGACCCATGGTGGGCATTCTGTTCCCCGGGTGTTTTAAGACCAAGGTTTTAATACTTTTGTATGGACACAAGCTCATAGCCCTGAGATGGAAATCATTCAGACGTCATTCCTGCATGCAATTTTGGGAGCACCTTGCTGTGTGTCCTCTTTAACTCTTTGATTCCAAGCCTGCCTAAATCATTAATTATCTTGGCTGAGACGGCTGCTATAAAATGAACTTACACTTACTTCCTTCAAGTTTTCTTGTAATCAAACGCCTTGAATGTGGTGATCCCTTTGTGAGCCGTTGGATCCAGTTGGTATTGGCAGCAAGAATGGCTTTGGGATTCTCTGCCCTTCTAATGCCCCTCTCCCTTAGGGGTTGATTCTATATCCGTTGCAGAGGGACCAAGAATTTCCACAAACCAGTCAGGATCCTCCGGATAGAATTTTATTACGCTGCAGCTTAGTTATAGCCAATTTTAACACCAGGATTTTCCCCAAATTGGTGCGAGCTCCACAGTTCAAGACCTAAGACTTTATCCAGGCAAGACAGTCACACCCCAATTAAGTAATACTTCAATTGTCCAGTCTGGCACGATCACTGATAAGACCTTCCA
Organism: Paroedura picta; assembly: GCF_049243985.1. NCBI lineage: Eukaryota > Metazoa > Chordata > Lepidosauria > Squamata > Gekkonidae > Paroedura > Paroedura picta. The sequence goes on along the minus strand of NC_135373.1, from coordinate 108,871,233 downwards.
ATGCAATGCAACCTTTGTTGGTCTTAAAGGCGTTATTGGACTCTACTGCTACAATGTGTTGGCTTTCTGTCTCCATGCCTGAAGGTGTCGCAGGTTGATCTCTGCCTGCGTTTCTACAACACTGAAATCCTGGGAAGCTTGGGACTGAAGTCTGTCTCCTCCACAGCCCTTTCACACCTACTTGTCTTAGCAATATCAACATTATTTCTGCCATTCAGTAGTGGTAAGAGCCATATGTCTAACCTCAGCATTTCACTAGAGGGAGCTGTTTAAGTTCCTGGCACCCTATTGAGCTCTGTGATCTTGCTCAGAGGAGGGGGGCAGTGTTGATGAATGGTGATCTCCTCCCTCCGAATTTGAAGACCGCTTCCTATCTCTGTCCCTTTCCTGGTACATCCCAGGCCCTTGTTTCAGGCACCTTGGAGCTGTGTAAGCAAAGAACACTGATTAGCAAGTGGCTCATATCATGCATTCCCTTGCTTAAGGCAGCTGGTGATCTCAGGACCTAACTGCTGTGTTTGGAACGGAGAAGAAGAAAAACATCGCCCAACCTGAGCCTGTTGTTTCCATAGATCTTGGTCCCAAGGAAGGTTAACTGTACTTTTGACAAAAGTGAGCATGGCAAAGGTGCATCTCATTAATTCTAGTTCAGTGAAAGCTTTGTTGTCTGGAATGTGATTATCTAGACTGGCTAACCAGCATTGACCATCTTCTTCGGCCCTCATAGCACTGCATCTTTGGTGATGCCTCTGGCCTTTGCTGGACTTCTGACAGTAGGGGTTATGAGCAGAACTAATCATCAGATGCCTTCTTGTCCTAACCATGCCTTGTGTTGTCTGGAGCTAGGTTTGCAGGAGGCTCTTGGGCAGCTTGTCTGGCTGCTATGTAGGAGGGATCTCTCTGTGTTGTAGGGGGGACAGGAAGGGTCCCTCCAGGAATGGGGGCTGTTGTAGTGGGGTCTGGTTGGATGCCTCTCCGTAGCGGATAGGGCAGAGCTTGGCATTCTTGACTAATCGGCAACCCTCATTTCCCATGAGTAGCCCTAACCTGGATAGCCCAGGCAAGCCTGATCCTGTCGGGTCTTGGAAGTTAACCCTGACTAGTATTTGGATGGGAGACCTCTGAGAATTTGGAGGAATGCAAGGTGTCATGCTGTGGAGTCAGGCAATGGCAAACAACCTCCCAACGTCCCTTGCCTGGCTACCAGGCAGTCTTCAGATCAAATGATAAATAATAAATACATTTCCCATGAGTGCTATAAATCAGGGGTAGTCAACCTGTGGTCCTCCAGATGTTCATGGACTACAATTCCCATGAGCCCAAGCCAGCAAACACTGGCAGGGGCTCATGGGAATTGTAGTCCATGGACATCTGGAGGGCCACAGGTTGACTACCCCACCTATAAATAATAAGGAAATCTCCCTTATGTGCTGGACAATGATTTCCTCTCCCTCTGTTTTAATAGGATTATTTCTCTTGGCTTGTTTGTTTGCATTCCCCATCACGGAATCCCTCAAGCGCCCTGCAGCACTTCCGTGTTTCGGCTTGACTCATCTTTGAACTGCTCTGTCTTTCAGGTATTTCATGCATGGCGTTTGCAAGGAAGGAGACAACTGCCGCTACTCCCACGACCTCTACACTAGTCAGTCCGCTATGGTGTGCAGGTATTTTCAGCGAGGATGCTGTGCTTATGGAGATCGCTGCAGGTACAGAAACACGGCTGAGTGTTTAGCTCTGAGTGAGGAGTGAATTCTCCATGTCCATGACCAATCACCGCACCACCACCTCCATTGTAGAGGAGTAAACTAGAGAGTCCTGATAACGATGCCCTGTCCACGGAGCCAGCACGGTGTAGTGGTTAAGAGCGGCAGCTAATAACCTGGCGAGCTGGGTTTGATTCCCCCGCTCCTCCACGTACAGGCAGCTGGGTGACCTTGTGCTCGTCACAGCCCTGTTAGAGCTGATCTCACAGACCAGTCCTGACAGCTCCCTCCGACTCACCTCCCTGACAGGGTGCCTCTTGTGGGGAGAGAAAGGGAAGGTGATTGCAAGCTACTTTGGGCAGTGAAAAGCAGGGTACAAAAACCCAATTCTTCTTTTAATGGAATTTACACCATTGCTTGATTAACAGGAGCTGTGCTCACGATGTGCTGCCTCAGTCCTCCTGCCACCATAGTAGCATCGATGCCTGCTAAAAGCTGTCATGGTTCTTAGGAAGAGTTTGGCAACACTAGGCATGTGCTATTGAGTATCTATGGCTTTCAGAGAGAGAGGTATGGAACTGAGAAGGAAATTGTAAAGCTTTTGGCAGCCAAGTGTCCTGGATAAAATCAATATTGGCCCAGCCTATAATTATTTGCATTGTGTAGTCATGAAAACTAGAAACTTTGCTCTGTGCCTCTCTGAAAAACTTTCTGCTTCAGGACAGAAAAGGTAACTAAGCCCACAGATAGAATTGATAGGTGGGGGAAAGGGAATAGCTTGAAGGGTGGTCTAGAAGCCAAGTGAATGAATGAATGGATATTCACTAATAATGATGTAGTCTTTGCAAACACAGCTGAGACTATATTTTAATAACAATCCAGCATCACCATAAAAGAAGACTAATAACATTTCTTCCAATTTACATGGATTGGAGCACCTGTTTTATTTGCCAGGGCAGATTAACATACCAACTCACCTGGAATTGTTATTCCAATACAGAAGCCATGTAGATTTCCCTAACTTTTTATCCCTTGAAGTACAGAAGAAATGGTAGCGGTGCTTTGCATTGCCTGGCTAAGTGGATAAGAGCAACATACTGTGTTGATTCAGAGTTGTGCAGCCCTAAGATGTGTTGGCTTGAATTAGATAAACTAAAGCTGCTGTTTTATTCTTTGAATAAGGAAAAAAGTTTGGCGTAGTGGTTAAGAGCGGCAGCTTCTAACCTTGTGAGCCGAATTTGATTCCCTCCTCCACCAGCTGGGTGACCTTGGGCTCGTCACAGTCCTGATTGTGCTGTTCTAACCGAGCAGTAATATTAGGGTTCTCTCAGCCTCACAGGGCGTCTGTTGTGGGGAGAGGAAAGGGAAGGCGAATGTAAGCCGCTTTGAGACTCCCTTCAGGTAGAGAAAAGTGGCATATAAGAACCAAATCTTCAGTAATGTCAGGGCTCTCTCAGCCCCACCTACCTCACAGGGTGTCTGTTGGGGGGTGAGGAAATGGAAGGCAGTTGTAAGCTGCTTTGAGACTCCTGGTAGAGAAAAGTGGCATATATGAACCAACTCTTAATACTTAACAAGTGATTCTGACTAACGAATGGGCCATATAAAGAGGTGTGAACCATACTGTTTAAGGTCCGGCAAGACGTTGTATAGAACCTGGTTATGGACAAACCTCTTGAATTATAAATATCAGTAAGGTAAAGGTAAAGGTATCCCCTGTGCAAGCACCGAGTCATGTCTGACCCTTGGGGTGACGCCCTCTAGCGTTTTCTTGGCAGACTCAATACGGGGTGGTTTGCCAGTGCCTTCCCCAGTCATTACCGTTTACCCCCCAGCAAGCTGGGTACTCATTTTACCGACCTCGGAAGGATGGAAGGCTGAGTCAACCTTGAGCCGGCTGCTGGGATTGAACTCCCAGCCTCATGGGCAAAGCTGTCAGACGGCTGCCTTACCATTCTGCGCCACAAGAGGCTCATATGTTGTGCTTAAAGAAGGAGGTTAAGAAAGGGAATTTGTGGACTGTATTCGTTAAGAAGGTATTCAGAGTTTTGTGGCAGTACAAGAGGGACAAAATACTTGTTAACACAGATAGCCATGTGTTTGCCAAGTAAATGTTGTAGATTCTGTAATCTGGCAAACTTTTGTCTTGCTGAAATAAGCTCAGCCTTCCAGGGTGCTTAAGAATAATACTGGATTTTTCCTCTTTTTCATCCAATTTAAGTAATAGACCAAAAACATTCCTGTGTTACCTGCCGCCAATGCGTCTTTATAGCTGAACTTTCACGCACGTAACGCAGGACGCGTTTCTTTGTTTCGCGGTGGTTAGAAGAAATAAAATCCCCCTTTCCTCCCCTTCAGATATGAACACACCAAGCCTTTGAAAAGGGAAGAAGTGACTACTGTGAGTCCCACCGCAAAAACCTACCCTTCAGCTTCCACAGATGTGACTTCACCCCCTGGAACACTTGAAGCAAGCACTGGCGAAAACGGAACTGAAGACAAAGACCTGGCAGCCGCAGGCGCGGAAGACTGGGTGAATGCCGTGGAATTTGTCCCCGGGCAGCCCTACTGCGGACGCGGTGAGTTGACCAGCTGTGAGAGAGAGCCACGTCGGGCACCACCAGCACTGGCAGTTCATGGGCTCCAGGTGGTCGGGCACCTGTTTGCTGGGAAAGAGCCTGTCAGCTCGGAAACTGGGTTCATTATTCTGGAGGTTCATCTGGCGACCGATTGAGGCAGACGCAATCCGCCGGTTATGTAATGGAGCCCCATCAGGTGTTTGCGGTCTCTCCTGGTTCGCAGTCCAAAGACAGGCACCAAAAAGAAAGGGCTTTTTTGGTTTTAAAAACAGGACACTCATAAGAGCACAAGAAGAGCCCTGGTGGATCAGACCCGTGATCCACCTAGTCCAGCATTCCGTCTCACACAGTGGCCAACCAGTGTCTCTGGAGGACTGATGGATGCTGAGGCCTTCTGTTGATGTTGCCTCCTGGGTCTAGGAACAGGCCTGTATTGAATTGCACTGTGGGTACTGGAGATGTTCAGTGCATTAGCCTCGGGGTGGGAGAGAGCGAGAAACAGCTGGGAGGAGAAAGGGACATTTGATTGAAGCCTAATCTGATGCATGTTTACTCAGAAGCAAGATCTGTTTTATTCAGTAGCTGACCTGCGTGTCTTTGTGTGGAGGTTATTCCGCTGGCCTTTCATGCACGCTCCTCAGGTGGGAGAAGGAGCAGGTGCTTCTCTCTGCAATGATAGTCTTTCCTTAAAGATTCTGTAATTGGACCACAAGGCTAGCAGTGGTGCAGTGTTCCGTTACAGAAATACATGCAGCAGCTAGCAAGTTTTTAGTAAGGGCCTTTATATACTGCATTTTAAAGCTCTTCAAACAGCGGCAGCAACAACAAAATAAGTACTGGGAAGAGATCTGTTTTTAATTTCCATCTGGTTATAAATGTCATTCTGAATCTTTTCCCAAAGAAATGACTTAAATATTTCAAATGGGGAAGCATCATTAGGGCTTAGTCATCTTTGCGTTGGGTTCCATTTGTGTGAGAGCAGGTCTAACATTTAATTCTTTATTTTTATCCCATCTGCCAGCTGTATGCATGCAGCATCTTGACATCAGTGTGGCTGTACACAGACACTGTGCCTACTTCGGGGGGGACGGACACACAGAGCAAGAGTCCTTTATATGGAACCTCTTCTGTACGGGGTGCTGTTTTCCTCATGGGGCCTTAATGTCTAAATGTTTAAACTTAAATGGATTCAAAGCAGACATTTTGTTTGTATATCTCATTAAGTCATTACCGTCTAGCAGTGGTTTTATCAGGCAAGGGTTGAGGGGTGGGGAGATTAGGAAGGGCTTTAGTCCGTTGCAGTTATCTTTTGCTGGATAAATTTGTTTGCACAGATTGTGGCACTGCTATCCAAGAATTACAGGTTCCACCCCTTTGTTCTGCCCTCCCCAGCTGCTCCGTCCTGCACTGAAGCCCCCCTGCAGGGAATGGTGATTGAAGAAGAATACGAGAAGCAGCAAGCCAACCTGGAGATGAAGAAACAGCTGTGTCCTTACGCCGCAGTAGGAGAATGCCGCTACGGAGAAAACTGCGTGTACATCCATGGCGACGTCTGTGACATGTGTGGCTTGCAGGTCCTCCACCCCGCTGATGCCGCCCAGCGCTCTTTGCACATAAAGGTAAGGCGGGTGGGATGAGCACCACGTCTTTTGTTGGGCTGGTCAGTTCAGAAGCTTTTCGAACCCAGCTTTTAATGGCTTCACGGGGTCCCGAAACAGAATCTGCTACAACAGCGGTAGTCAAACTGCGGCCCTCCAGATGTCCATGGACTACAATTCCCAGAAGCCCCTGCCAGCGAATGCTGGCAGGGGCTTCTGGGAATTGTAGTTCATGGACATCTGGAGGGCCGCAGTTTGACTACCCCTGACTTGTCTGCCCAAGCGTGCCACTTGGGCAGGCAGCTGGGCTTAGCAGCTTGTTGGCACCTCATTCAGAAATTGTGTGTAAGGTAGGAAGCATGTAGAACCTACTATGACTTGAGACTTTACTTCCTTTTATGAAGAAGATGAAGAGTTAATTTTTATACACTGCTTTTCACTACGCAAAGGGGTCTCAGCAATCTCCTTCCCTTCCTCTCCCCACAACAGAAAGGTAGGTGGGGCTGAGAGAGCTCTGATGGGACTGCTCTGTGAGAACAGCGCTATCAGGGCTATGACTAGCCTGGTTCATTACATCTCCTCGAGGAGATAGCTGCTCCTTCGAGTTAGCAGACAGCGGGATACCGTACCTACTTTGCCTTTCTTAACCTCCAGCCAAGATGGAAATCATACCAAAGAACCCTGATGTGGGGAGAAGGAGCATGCTTTGTTGCATGCTCAGAAGCTCTTCTGGCTAGCGGTGGGTTGAAGGACTAGGGAACAGAAACTCAACTAAGGCTTTGTGCAGGGCTCGTGATTAGTGGAGAATCGGGTGCATTCTCCTCTCCTTGCGCATCAGTGCCATACTGGTGCTGGCTCTGCCAACATGCACACTGAGTGACTTTTCTGTAGAGCATGCCCTTGTTTCGAGAACGAACAATGGATCTTGATTCATACTTTGCAGCCTTCCTAAGGCTGAGAACAGAGCAAGTGAAATTTTTTTAAAGAAATGTTTGCTTACAAAAATTTTAATGGTAAGGATAAGGTTAAGGTACGTTTTGATAATGCATCCCCCCACCCTCCAGGTAGCACTGAGATTTGAATGCCAGGCATCTTTTAAGTGGGGAGGGATTTAGTTCTTGTTGTTTTATCTTTTGTTTTATCTGGGGAAGTGTTAACTATTATTGTAAGCTGCCTTGCACCAAAAGAAAAGGCAAGAGATCAATGTTTGAATACATAAATGGTTTAATAGATGATATAAAATAAATAGCATGGTAGCCCTTACCTGTCATTCAGTGAATAAATATGCATATGTGCTTGACCAGCAGAATTCTGGCTCCAGATTTCAGTGTTGGGGGGAAAAGGAATTGAAAAGGGGCAAAAGGAAGCAGTTCCTCTCTTATATTGACGAATGGGGCTTTCATGAATGGACTTTCTGTTTTTTGGTTTTGTGTTAATGAACTCTTAGCAGGGCAGAGTCTCTGGAAGAGGCTGATAGGATCCTTTAAGCTCGTTCTTTGGGGGAGTTGAGTATCTTACTATTCTTCCCGTGTGTCTCTTTTCCTCTCCCGGCGCAGTCTTGCATCGAAGCTCACGAGAAGGACATGGAGCTCTCCTTTGCCGTCCAGCGTAGCAAAGACATGGTGTGCGGGATCTGCATGGAGGTGGTGTACGAAAAAGCCAACCCCAGCGAGCGCCGCTTCGGGATCCTCTCCAACTGCAGCCACACTTACTGTCTGAAGTGCATCCGCAAGTGGAGGAGCGCTAAACAATTTGAGAGCAAGATCATAAAGTGAGGCTCTTCTCCATGTCCGTAGTGCTTTGTTTCTCGGGAAGAAGTTAGTGTGTTGCGTGAACTTGCAACGTCACCCCTCTTTCGTCCCGAGACTGCGTTTAATACACAGGAAAGATCTCATTCAGAATTGAGGGGGTGTTTCGTTTGGTTTTGTTTTTTTTTAATGTGCTTTCTGACCTTGGTACTCTCTGTTTGGGCAGCAGGAGCCATTCCGTTTGAACGTTAAGTCATTTTTTGTGTGTGTGTGTGTGCGAATGCGTGTGTTAAATGGTAGCAACATCCTGTCCTGTTGGTTACGACTCAGAGTCACTTGGGTTTCTGACGGAGGACAGAACAATTCCAAATGTATCTTTCGTAAGCCTTCACTCTTCCCGTTCGTAATTGAGCCACTGACCCATCCCTCTTTTAAGTTCGCTTGGAGGAAAAAGGAGAAAAAACAAACAAACCCAAACAAACAAACCAATATGGACACCCAAGAAAGCAAAGTTACAAAAAATAAATAAATTTATTTCTATCTAAAGAAAAACGAGTCTCTGTGTGAAGTGTTTTTCCTTCCCCCTATACTCTTCAGGAATGGGAAAACTACAGAATTGAGAACCTGAGAAAATGGCAGGGGTTGGGGGAAGGGGGAAAGCTTAGATTGTAGAAAGGAAGGAAGAAAACCCACAGTACAAAGATCTGAGGTCCGCTGGACTGCTTTGAACGGTGTGTCTGTTACTGGAAACAGTGCCCCTGATCATGTGGAATTCTGCAGTCCAGTCTGTTCGTTCCCCAGGTCCTGCCCAGAATGTCGGATCACATCTAACTTTGTCATTCCAAGTGAGTACTGGATGGAGGAGAAGGAAGAGAAGCAGAAACTCATTCAGAAATACAAGGAAGCAATGAGGTATGAGCCCTGCAGCCTCACTGCAGACCTTAAAGGGCACACATGGGCCGAAAAGCAAGGTGTTGCATCAAGCCCTCTCATACCTCCTTCCTACCCTCCTTCTGTGTGTGTTGAAATGCATCTTTACCTAACATCCCGGAGATGCATGCTGGCCACGCAACTTGCTCCGTTGTGCCAGACAGCCTTGTGTCCCTTGTGTCACCGTAACCCAGCCTTAAAAGGACAGGCTAGTGCAGGTCTGTCCTCTGCATGCAGCTATCCATGTGCGCACACTTTGTGAAGGAGACACACTTGCGCAATCTGTTGTGCGTCTGTTAGTTGATTTAAAATGGCTTCGGCAGCAAGCGGTGCCTCATTTTATAACAAGCAAAGGGGGAAAAAAAAAAACACCTGGATTTGTAAAGCGAATGCAGTGCTGATTTTTGGTTGGCTTTGCCGTGAGTAAGGGTTGCGATATTTTCCTTTCCAGCAACAAGCCATGCAGGTATTTTGATGAAGGCCGTGGGAGCTGCCCATTTGGAGGGAACTGTTTTTACAAACATGCATACCCCGATGGCCGCCGAGAAGAACCCCAGAGGCAGAAAGTGGGAACTTCAAGTAGATACAGAGTAAGTCCCACAGCTTTTGATTCCTTTTTCAAAATGATAGTGCGTGTGTGTGTGTGTGAGTGAGGTTCTTGACCAGGGGTAGTCAAACTACTGCGGCCCTCCAGATGTCCATGCACTACAATTCCCATGTGCCCCTGCCAGCAAACGCTGGCAGGGGCTCATGGTAATTGTAGTGCATGGACATCTGGAGGGCCGCAGTTTAACTACCCGTGTTCTTGACAATGGACAGGCTGTGCCTTATTTTATGTGCTCCATTTTGGGGCGGGTAGAAGCGTATCATCAGTTTTCCTGCTTACTCTTTCTGTGTGATGTTTGTACACAGCTTGTTGCAGCTGCCTCTTTTCCCAGTCTGTATATTTGCATCATTCTTAATCAGGGGCTTCTTCTTATGGTGATCCCAGCCAATCAGGGATTACATGAATGATGTCACATAGCTAATCATCTTGGTTTGCGCAGTGTTCCAGAATCAAATCAGAGTAGAAGAAGAAGAAGAGTTGGTTCTTATATGCCGCTTTTCCCTACCCGAAGGAGGCTCAAAGCGGCTTACAGTCGCCTTCCCATTCCTCTCCCCACAACAGACACCCTGTGAGGTGGGTGAGGCTGAGAGAGCCCTGATATCGCTGCTCAGGCAGAACAGTTTTATCAGTGCCGTGGCGAGCCCAGGGTCACCCAGCTGGTTGCATGTGGGGGAGTGAAGAATCGAACCTGGCTTGCCAGATTAGAAGTCCGCACTCCTAACCACTACACCAAACTGGCTCTCAGTTTGTCAATCCTTCCTCCTTGTCTCTGAATATGCAGTTATATTGTCCTGTTTACCTCCCTCCCTTTCCGGCTGCCTCCAGTCAGTGAAATGGGTGGGAGAACATTTTTGTCTCCGCTCATGCCTGATGGTCAAAATAACATTTGGGTTGGCCGCTGCTCATCGAGTATTTACCAAATGTATGGCATTAGTTGACTCAGCCTTCCATCCTTCCGGTTGACTCAGCCTTCCATCCTTCCGAGGTCGGTAAAATGAGTACCCAGCTTGCTGGGGGGTAAACGGTAATGACTGAGGAAGGCACTGGCAAACCACCCCATATTGAGTCTGCCATGAAAACGCTAGAGGGCGTCACCCCAAGGGTCACCCCAAGGGTCAGACATGACTCGGTGCTTGCACAGGGGAAACCTTTACCTTTACCTTTATGGCATTAGTTGTTGTCCATTTAATTAGTTGTTGTCCATTTAATACCTAAGGGGTGTTCTATCTCCTGCTATATGGATTATTAGTTGGTTACTGCCCTTTCTGCACTAAAACTCCAGAGGTGTTTGTCATTGGCTTTACAAACTTGTCAAAGCCTCAACTTAACAGATGTATTGGAAAAAGTCAGACTTGATTCCCCATGAACAAAAGTCCTTTATTGTGGTGAGGCTAGACTCTATTGTAGCTTAAGTAATTTTGCCCCAGGACTGGTCCTTATGCATTAAATGTATGGTCAAACACTTTGTGTTGAATTGTTTTCAGAAAGCCATCACCGTCAAAGGCTGTTGGGTCTAATGGCTTCGGCTGTCTTCATGGTTGCCTTTGCTCACATAAAAATGCAACCATTACTGAATTGGTTCATAAGAGTGTCTAGCTTCACTTTGAACTCTGAGAACCTCCGTTTTTCAGTTTGTAGGAACATTCTGAAGGAATTACAGTGGTGGGCCTTTGATGCTAACCTGCTAATGGGGGTACTTTTTCATTCTGTCTTCTCAAATCACTGAGATTCTTCCTTCTCAGGTTAGGGTGCCCATGGTGGCGATTAGAGGAGTGGTTTGTGATCCTGAACTGAACATGGCCTACAGATTAATCTGAGAGCAATTGGCTATGTCTTTAACTCTTGTTGTTCAACTGCACAAGTTCAGACCAGCAATAGCACAGTGATGTTTTACATCAACAAATGGGGGGGAACTGCTTCCCTCTCGTTGTGTCAGGAAGCCACTGCCATTTGAGAATAGGCAATTTCAAATCACACGTCCATCCAGGCCAACTGTGTTGCTGGTATGGAAAACATCACTGCAGGTGTACTTGGCAGATGGGGAGAACCCCCATTTGAGTAAATGCATTCCTCAAGACTACGTTTACCCCTTTTTTGCCTCGTGACACAATTCCAAAGCTCCCCTTTTCTGCTCCAGAGAGATGCTTTCCAGTTAACCTGGAACCAGACCCGCTTTTATGCCTTTCCTCTACTCCCCTAATAGGGAGGGTTGTTGTCAGAATGGTTACAGACAACTCCCACTGCATACTGATCACACCGTTATGGCAGAAGCAGATTTGGTTCAGGTCCTCTTAAACAGGTACTTCCCTTGGGTTTCAGATCTACTCCGTGTGAATGACAACCTGCACCCAGGTGTTGGCGCACCGACACCTAACTGCTTGGTTGCTGAAACCAGAAACGAGAATTACAGACCCTCAGCTAGGCTCTTCTATACCTTTAAATGGCCTTCCAGACCTTTTATGCTGGTTGGGAAATAGGTTTTACCTTTGACCGGCCCATTGTCTCTAGTAATAGAATATTCAGTGGCAATGAAAGACTCTGGACTATCAAATTCATCTATTAAGGTCCACTTAGCAACCATTTCTGGGTTTCATGCCCCTGTGGAGGAAGTTCCCTTTTTCATACAAGGGCTCCCGTTGTTCCACAGTGATCTTTGTGATTAGTGCTTGATGTTGGATAGTGTTGCTGTGGAGCACAACTACTGCAAAGCACCCACCTTTGAGTGCTGCAACCAAGTTCCACCACTGCACGCTGCCACCATGCGTCCCCAGTGACCATCCCTGCTAAGCGTCAGCGCTGACTGTCACCACTCAGTGTTGACGGCGAGCCAAATTGCAGTGGTTAGATCTGTTTGTCACCTCCCCACACACACCATTTGGGAATTGAGGGAAAGAAGATACATTTTATGGCACGTAGGGGCCTACTCATGGGGCGCCCTGGGCATCAGAGCAGTGAACTGCAAGCCAGTAGTGAACATGTATTAAAGGTAGCTTTGGGACAAGATGTCATCTGTCACCTTCCTGAGTTTAAGGATCCATTGGTAACGGCCATAGTGGGTCAGATGGGGAAAATGGGAATTTTGCTAGCCAATATTATATTGCAGCATCACTCTTGGCTGATCACTTCCCATGGTACTCAGAATCAGGGCTAAAACCTGGGGGTTTCCCTTTGAGGACAAACTGTTATTTAGTACCTAGATATATGACATGCTTGGGCACATTGATGTTCAGATGGATGGCCAAAGCATTGGCAAATTTCAGCACACAGGTTCTGCATGGTTGGGATCTTTTGGTATCCTGTCCCAGATCTTTCAACCAATCCTGCCCATTCAAGGCAGCTGTATGTGCACGCACCCTCCTTTATTAAGAGATGTATGATTTTCCATAATAAATTTTAAAGGCTTTGTTTTTCACGCACCCAGCTGTACAATGTTCTTTGCTCTGTCCTTGAAATGAAAATGAAAGTCAGAACATGGGGAGCCATGAACACATGGTCCACTAGCTTGACTGATCACCAGCTGCTCAGGCCAGTTGGGATATGTAGCCTTCCTTCAACTGTGTGCAGATTCCCGCATTAACAGTTGCAATTCCATGCCAAGTCAGTGGTGTGAGAACTGTACTCTGCATTCAACGTGATACTTATCTGATCACAGTCTCGCTCCTTGTTTTGGCCTGGTGTGAATTGGCCTGGGCATCAGTGACACCACCTCAGGATCCTTGATAATTCCCCCTCCCCCGATGCCTTTGGCAAGCTCCCATTTTCACGCTGTGTTGAATAAGAAATGGGGAAACTTGGAACGGTGGCTTTTTTTTCCTTTTAAAGAAGAGTGGTGCTGTTTGGCCCGCTTGTTTGGTCCGCTCTGCTCACCTGAGGGCAATAACGGTGTTCCTCTTTATAGGCCCAGCGGAGAAACCGGTTTTGGGAGTTCATTGAGGAGCGGGAGGGCAGCGATCCCTTTGAGAACGACGAGGACGAGGTGGTAACCTTTGAGCTGGGCGAGATGCTTCTCATGCTGTTGGCGGCGGGAGGCGAGGACGACCTGACAGACTCCGAGGACGAGTGGGACTTGTTTCACGATGAGCTGGAAGACTACTACGACCTGGATCTATAGCATCTCTCTGTGGTTTTTGGACCGTCGGCTCAGCGTTCAGGCAGTAGCTCTTTTCCTGTGGTGTCGTGGCAGTGCCTGTGTTTTTCTCCTAGGCAGGCCTATCCATTCCAGGTGCTGCTGTTGTAATAAACTTACCCAGGGTCTGTCTGCTCCCCCCCACCCCCACCGTCCCAAACTCCAAAACCCCCCAGCCCCCGGAGTGTGTTTCTCCCCCCCCCTTCTGTTAAACAAATGAAATCGAATAAACCTTTAAAACGTTAGTTTTTGTAAAAATTGAATTTAACTGTCAAACAGTTAGCTTAGACTTGTTGCTTCATATCTGTGTTCCTGACCAGGATTCATCCAGTTGCAGGGTTCACATTGTTTACAGGACTTCCACACTCATCTTGAAAGAGCCCAGATACAAACACAAGAGCAGTGGCCATGCGGGGGGGGGGGGGGGGAGAGGGGGCAGGGACAGGGAACGGGAGGGCAGAAGTTGGCCAACGGGCCTCTTTTTCCGCTACGGACTATGGAAACCATTTTTTTAAAAAAAACTTCAAGATTTTAGGCCAGCAGCAACTTTCTCGGTTGGCATCAGCTCCATTCCAGCACCCGTCACCCTCTCCGATGTACATGTGTTCATTTGTGGTTTTGGTCTCTTGTTTACTTGCACAATTACTATTTACTACTGTGTAACCAGAACCAGGCACGAATGTTCCGGGTTTTTACTGTTTGGCATGAAAGGCAAACGTGTTTGTGTGTGAAAGGAGAACTTTCTATGTATGTATATACAAATAAAATGCAAAAGTTGTATCCCAAGGGCTGGGCAACTTGATATATCTATATATATATTTGTGTGTATTAAAACGTTTCACTCCCCCCACACCCCCTTTCTTCTTCTCCCATGCACACTACACACACCCCACCTTTCTCCAGGGTGCGGTCTGACACCCAGCTGGACCAGGAAGCAAATCCTGTGGTCTCAGACAAATCTGTGGAAATGGTCTTTCAGTCCGTTGCTGTCATGTGGGTGTAAGGCACCTTCTTAATGATGCCGGCACAGGGACCTCCCAGTTGCCCTTCCCCTCCTTTGGCGGGTGGCTGCATAGGGGATACGGTTCGCCAAAGAGGGTTTTGGCCAAGCAGTTGTCCAGTCGGTTGTTGCCATGTTGGGATCACCTTGCATTAGTTTTTGCAACCTTGCAGGCTATTGTAGCTGAGCAAGCTTTTTGTGCAGGCAGTCAGTTCCGCATCCCAATTTAAAAGAGGGGCTCAGTGCCCCACAGAAAATCTGATACAGGCAGGTGGGACTTGTGTGGACTGTTCAATATGCATGCTACTTTACCACCCAATAGCTAGGCTCTAATTCTGTTAGGAAGAGCTTGCAGATGTTACCAAATTCCTCTCCTTCCCTAATCCTCTAATGGAATGTTAACCTTCCATTACGTTCAATGCTGCTGGATTGTCTTTGATCTGTTCTTCTGCTGCTTCTGTCCCTTTTAGATTGTGTCTCCTTTAACTTTTAAATGGAATCAGAAATTACTGCTGAAGTCTGTGTTACTTTGCAGCTGCCTTTTGTAAGAAGCACTTTTCCCAAATAAAACAAAAAAATTAAAAAGCACACTGGTATTTACATGTCGAAGCTTCTGTACCTCTATTTTCTTATATTAATCTGTATGATCTCAACACTGGATGCATTTTCCCTCCCAGTTTCTTACCTGGCTTCTGGAAAAAAAACAAAAAACTATTTTCTGCCCTCTGTAGCAATCCAGGCACCAGCTCTGTTGCTTTGAGACACTAGGATTGTGTTCTTCAGAAGGCAACAGCTGGTGGAAGGAGAGATATGGGATCTGGCTTTTATCAGGCCACGGTTCAAAATGTATGCTCTATTTCTATTATTACATAGAATGAGAAATCAAAACCCCGTGATTTCTCTACAGTCCCATGGATGGTTGCTGTGAATGTACAGAAGCAGCTTTGGAACATTCTAGAGCAGGGGTAGTCAACCTGTGGTCCTCCAGATGTCCATGGACTACAATTCCCATGAGCCCCTGCCAGCAAACGCTGGCAGGGGCTCATGGGAATTGTAGTCCATGGACATCTGGAGGACCACAGGTTGACTACCCCTGCTCTAGAGCTTTTTGTAGAGTCGGTGCTGAAACTGCCCTCCCCTGAAATAATTTTTATTTTGTTGCATGTCTCAGGGGAAGAGGCGAATTCCTTCTCAGTCACTTCTTTTGAAGGGCTAGTTGTACCTGTGAGAACTTGCTCTTTGCTTGTTCACCATCTCTGCTTACTCATGAAGTCTCTTGCTGTTTTTCTTCATTTTAGGTGGACCTTAATCCTTTTTTAATTTCTTCCTTTTTAAAAAACTTTGGTCTGCTTGTGCATGAACAGTCCTTTCTGCCAGCTTGATAATCAAATTTCGGTCCATGGTCGTCGGCCTTTGCCGTGAGCGGAATAAGCATCTAAAATCAAGAGGCTGCTATGACTGACTTGTCTCGGCCTGCAGGAGGCGCCTGTAATGATCCAAATTAGAATGGCAAGGTCCTTTTTGCAGAAATTGGCAATTGTATCCTCAAGTATGTGGTTTGATGTACAGTGTGGACCACGGTTGGATCCAAGGCTTCTGTTAATGGAGCAGGTTTCTGGAGGATATTCTTGCCACTTTCTCTGGCTTTGGAACAGGTCCAGAGGCGGCACAGATGTGGGCTGCAGCAAGAAGGGGAAACAGGCAAAAATGGATCCCACCCATGATAATAAATGGTTACGTCCCATTTTGGAGCTTTCTGCAATTTCCCTTCTTTCTGTAGTCCACGTGCAACATCTTGTCCAGTCCATCCCCATTCAAGGCTGCCTTTTTGTGGGCCGGCTGGAAGGGTGGGAAGGCCTCATCCAACTTTTCATTGAACTTGCTCAGCTTGCAGAAGAGGAGGATCCAACGGAATTGAAAGCAATACGGGCATGCCCTAAGCCTTATTATATTGTGGTTGTGTGTCTCTCCGCCCATCTAAAGCATCAGGAAGTCATAGAGGCAAACACTTCCAAGCCTCCAGGTGGTTTCAGGTAAGAGGAAACACGTACCGTCCTGCTAATGAGTCCGTAACCAGACTGTAATTTTAGATTGTGGACAGAAAATCCAATGAAGAATGGAAGCTAGAACAATCCCCGGTGAGCATTACTATGATGGACTTTTTTTTTTGGGGGGGGGGAGGATTATTGAAGGGAACTAAGCAGCAGCTGCACGTATCCCAACCCCCTCCCCTCCATCATTTTCTTAATGACATTTTAGATTCTGTGGATAGTAGTGATTAAATCTATAAACTGACTCCTGGACTTTGGGCCAGTTCATGGATTTACTTGTTTAGGTGAGTGGCCCTAATCATTTTTCGTAGTCGCACCATCCTTTGGAGGAAGAGCCTGTACCTAGCCAGCTGCTAGTAGCTGAGGCAAGTTCCAATTTATAAGACTTCCGTAGTAACAAAGGGCCTAATCCTGTGGATGTGGACGCAGGAGTGGAAAGAACATAAATGCCAAAGATTTTATTTTTCTGATTTATGCCTGGTCCCTCCCAGGGTGCTGGCTTGCTGGTTGATGTTAAAACTATTTTTATTCTCGCTTATTAATAGGCAACAGATTTTCAGGTTCAGGCAGCAGTGTGATAATTGGCAGAAATGAAATGGGAGGGAAGAAATACTGAGAAGCGGGGCAAAAAATGAATTTTCGGTGTTGGGAAGCCCACCCAGCTCCAAAGGAGGATGGATCAGGATCTGCTAGAATTTACATTCCAATCCTTCCCTATTCTGCTTTCAACGCCTCAAAGTGGCTAATGTGATCCCCCTCTCAACTTTTACTCCCATGCCAATCCTCTGTGGTGGACTAAGGAGAAAATAGCCCAAGGTCTCTGAGGGTGTGTGTGGATGGGTGTTGAACCATGGTCTCTTCTCATTTGCAGCCAGAAATTGGAGCCATGACATCCTACTGACATGCAGTGGTAATAGATCATAAAAAAGCCCTTGGCCTTTCTTCCATGTGCATAGTCTCTCCCTGGAGGAGGGAGGGAGGCTTTTACATACTCAATAAGGCCACAGCATGGTGGATAGCCCCCTGAATGCCTTCCCTCCACCGTGCATAGTAAGTTGCAGGGACCAGGCCTCATCTTAGAGGCCACAGCAAAATTTTAGTTTATATTCATTATTTCAAGGTACCAACATTATTTCCAATTAAAGGTAAAGTGTACTAAGGATAATCAAATAGTAAAACAGTAGTCGACCGTGGATTTATGGGCTTTTTTCTTTAAAGAGACTGATTCCATAGAAACACAACTGTTCCTTTGTTCAGCATAATGATGTCCTAACAGTTTATAGCTATAAAGTATATACATTACTAACTGCACCTATTTGTGCTATTGGTGGTTCCTCCGTATTCTGTGATTAGCGGTTATATACCACAACTTCAGCTATAGTAGAATTAGTATTTCCCCCTTTAATGTAATCATTATTATAAAAAAAGAAGAGTTGGTTCTTATACGCCCCTTTTTTCTACCAGAAGGGAGTCTCAATGTGGCTCACAATTGCCTTCCCTTTCCTCTCCTTGTGAGGTAGTTGAGACTGCCTGGGTCAGAACAGCTCTATCAGTGCTGTGGCAAACCCAAGGTCACTCAACTGTCTGCATATGGGAGAGGAGTGGGGAATCAAAACCAGCTCACCCCATTATAAATTGCGCTCCTAACTACTACACCAAGGCCTGAAAACAGTAGTTTGCATTAAAGAAAGGGAGGGGGTATCACTTAAATTTCAACGTGTACCTGTTGTAGGAGTTAGGTTCCTCCTGGGAGAGTCTTTGTGGGTAATGGAGAAGGAGCTACATTTCAATGCAGAGGAGTGCCCAGTTTTGTGGACAGACCTCTTCCCTCATAAGAATCAAGGCCCCTTTTCTTCTTGATCAAGAGAGACTCTTTTCTTTTGCTGTGACATATTCCTTAGGAATTACACCCCCCCCCCAAAAAAAAAACCCACCAACAATTCTAGAGGTGACATGTCTGATTTCCTTGGCCACTTGAACAGTAGCACAGCTCAGAACAAGATTAGCCTCTCACTGAGCAACCTGAGAAACGGTTACAGAATCAAACTCCCATCAGCCACCACCCCTTAATGAAAGCCATGTGTTCCATGACCAATTCAAGCCATTTCAAAAGAGAACCAGAGGAGAAGCTTTGATACACCTACTTCCTGCAGCTGAACCTAGCAGAATTTAGCAATGGCATTAGTCACCAGTTGATGGGCAGGAAAATACTCTACCACGCAAAGAATCCTGGTTTCTGCAGTTCATTGGGCGAGGGATTGTTTTCAAAAAACACTGTTGATCAATCCTTATCCTACATGCCGAACAAGTTCCAAGTTGTTTTTGTAGATAAGGGGGGGGAAAAACCCACAGATGCAGTAACTTTGATGTTTAACACTTGCTAAACAAGTGACAGGGAAACGGTACACAGTTTTAGCAAGTCTTTATGTCCAAAACTAAATCACTTCTAAGCAAAGAGACTGAATTAGTTATGGTGCCAAGTGGCTGAAAGGAGCTAATTACACCCAACAGTTATCTGTGAAGATAGCATTATCTAAAAAGTTATTACTTCCATTAAGTGGGAGAATCAGATCAGTCAAATTTACTAGACTATTGTGAAAATACTAGACTTCTTAGGAGTCAACTGACTGATGGCAATGCAAGCTTGCAGCTCTCAGCTATACATGTACAAAAACTAAGATGTTAGAGTAGACAAGTGGCCATGCTGTTTTCTCACAGCTACCACTGAAAATTAAGACCAACTCAACAAGCTGCCATCTTTATGGCTATGTTAAATGCTGCTCCGCTCTTGTTAAAGTCCTTCACAGTTCTTTCCTGGTAAGCTAGTGGCTTCCAGAAGACCCCTTCCTTCGTTGCAGGGTAGCTTCGCTGGTTTTGATCCCCACAATCTGCTTTGACCATGGCAACAAGGAGTGTCATCTACCTCCGCAGATGAATTAGGACAACAAGCCAAGGCTAGACAGAAAACTCATAATATGGACCACCAGAAGGACCACAGTTGCTTCTCCTTGAAGCTTCTCATCAACACGAGCAGTCAGACTTGTCAGGTTGAGTGGTCATCACCGGCCTGGTATCCAGGTAAATGCTGCTGCCTGCAGAGCCACTGTCTCCACTGAGCTGCAAGACATTTCTAGCCATGAGCTCTTTAGCCATTAATATGAAGACCTCGTCAACATTTTGGGCCTCTTTGGCTGAGGTCTCCAAGACAGCCAACAGACCATGCTTTTCAGCCAGTGTGCAAGCATCTTCAAACAGGACTTGGCGCTTCTCTGTTTCATCTGACTTGTTCCCTTTAAAAACAAAGAGGATTTAGTATATTTTAGACAAACTAACAGGGAGATTTTGATAAATCACAGCTGGCACTTTGATAAGCATGTGACATCAATTCACAGTGATGTAGCCTTAACTCTTCTGCCTTACAGAAGTTCCATGGTTTACAAACACAATATGACTTGGAGTTTCCATCCTCTTTTGGCCATCAAGTTGCAGTCAACTTATGGTGACCCAGCAGGGTTTTCAAGGAAGAGACGTTCCAAGGTGGTTTGCCATTTCCTGCCTCTGCATTGTGACTCTGGATTTCCTTGGGGGCCTCCCATCCAAGTACTGACCAGGGCCATCCTGTTTAGCTTCTGGTCAACTTGTCAGATCTCAGATCAGGGCAAATTTTCTCTAGTGAGCCAACATTAACTGGATGGTCAAAATTCTGAAAGCTATGGAAACGAAACAACCTAAACAGGTTAGAATGGAATCTCACAGAACTCTGCAGGATTTTCTAATGTGTAATTAGAACTGCGGCCTCAAAGTGGACAGGTTGAACCTATCCCAAGAAGTAGGAGAGAAGCTGCTAGCAATCTCCTCTTAGGTCTGTCTCAGCAATTCTTCCTTCTTTCAGTTTGGTTTAGGCGACTTTAGAAAACAAGGCCTTTCCCAATGTTACAGGTAAAGCAAGAAATCGCAAAAGTCAAGAGCCAAGTTGACTTTTGATCTAGAAAAAAGGAGATTCTTCCAGGAGGTGACTAAGCCAACCACTTACCTATCAACATCATGACCAAGTTAGCTGCACCATACTTTTCGATCTCATGAATCCAATGAGGGATAGATTCAAAAGTGGACCTCTTTGTCATATCATAGGCAAGAATGGCACCATGGGCGCTGCGATAATAACTCTGAGTGATGGTGCGGAAGCGTTCTTGGCCAGCTGTGTCCCACACCTGGATCTGAAAGGGCAAGGGGTGGGAAAGACAAATCAAGGAGGCAGCCAAGTTCTAGCTAGCAGTCAAGCCAATCTAAGAGCCAACGTGGTGTAGTGGTTAAGAGAGGCAGATCCTAATCTGGCAAGCTGGGTTTGATTCTCCTCTCCTCCTCCGCATGCAGCCAGCTGGGTGACCTTGGGCTCATCACAGTCCTGATAGTACTGTTCTCACAGAGCAGTCCTGTCAGAGCTCTCTCAGCCCCACCCACCTCACAGGGTGTCTGTTGTGGGGAGAGGAAGGGAATGGCAATTGTAAGCTGCTTTGAAACTCCTGGTAGGTAAAAAAAGACATAAAAAACAACTTTTCTAAGATCAGAAAGAGGGAAGGTTTTAAAAAGCAGAAGTAACAAGCTGCAATACAGTACGGAGTGCAACAGCCTACAACCTTTTACAATTACAAAAAAACAAAGTCAATCAACATTCTTAGCAAGAATGAGGAAAGGAAAATGGGAAGTTGGCAGGGGGCAAAAACAACCAATTGGTCTGTCTACATGCAATGGACATCGATGTTGAAAGAAGAGCTAACAGACTCCAAGCAAAGCTTAAGAGAACAGACTGATTTTGAAAAGATGATTATGCAAGACAAACCGCATCTTCTGGGCAGAATCTACAAATCTTTACTTATTTACAAAGCTGACACAGAACAACTGAAATATTGCATGATAAAGTGGATGCAGAATTTTGGAAAAGTGGGACGCATTGTGCAAAACAGTGAAACTAACAAAGTGTCAAGCCTTATGAGAAAATTGATATAAAATGTTTTCTAGATGGTATATCTGACTCTTAAAGTGCTATGCAAAATGTCTCATCAAACAGATGGTAAATGTTGGAAATGCAAGGAAACAATGGGATCCTTTTTTCATATGTGGTGGAATTGTAAATGGGTTTTAAAAATTAGATAAAAGTACATACTAAATTACAAATTATGTTGAAATCTAAATTTGCATTTGAATCGAAATATATGTTATTGAGCATTTTGCCAACAGCTGTATCTAAGGACAGTGCAGAATTCTTCTTTCATGCGACAACAGCAGCAAAACTTATCTTTGCTGACGGATGGAAGCAACAACAGGCGCCGCAGATAGATTCCTGGTGGGAAAAGATCTGGGAACTGGTCCTGATGGCTAAACTAACAGCTATTGTAAACCACGGACCAGCTGAGGAATTTCAAAGACACTGGGATGAATTCTTAACATGTTTGTAAATGTTAATGTTATATCTTGTTTTTTCTATTCTGTAATTAACTAGAACATTAAATAAAACTGTATTTAAAAAACAACATTCAGAGCAAGAGTTCAACAAACAGCCAGTATAAAAGAGGCCATGGGCAACATTATTAATCAGTGGCATGTGGTTTAAGAATCCATGAATGGTCCAAACCCTGGTTGTTGAGAGCCCCTTTTAAGGAAGCAGCATGCATTAAATTTCACAATGGATAATTGACATAAACAGCAGTACTCTGCACAATTGTTTACATGCACTTGGAATATATTTGTGCACAGTTCTCACTTGGGTTACTGACAACTGCTCACTTCCTAAGAAGACGTGAGACTGACTCTTTGGGGCTTCTAAAGGTCAGCGACTCTCTGGAGAACTAGCGGTTCATTTGTGTGTATATTATATGTTTAGGGATCCCCTAGAATTACAGCTCCTCTCCAGGCTACCAATTCATATTCAGAAACCTTTAATGGCCTATAAAAGAAACATCTGCACATGAGTAATAATAATTACAAAAACTGCGAGGAAAGCAGATGATAAATAAGAAATAAATAATAACCAGTTAAGCATTCCTGAGATCAGTCCCGCTGGAGAAAATGGATGCTTTAGAGCAGGGGTAGTCAAACCTGTGGGCCTCCAGATGTCCATGGACTACAATTCCCATGAGCCCTTGCCAGTGTTTGCTGGCAGGGGCTCATGGGAATTGTAGTCCATGAACATCTGGAGGACCACAGGTTGACTACCCCTGCTTTAGAGGGTGGCCTCCATAGCATTACACTCCATTGAGGTCCCTCTTGGCCCCAAATCCCACCCACTCCTGGCTCCACCCCCAAAGTCTCCAGAGATTTCCCAACCCGGAGCTGACAACTAGATATTTGTCTCCCTGCACACAAAACAAAGTTAGATCTGCTCAGGTGGGATGGATCTCCAAGGACAATTCCAAAACATTTCAGCATCTGCAAGAATAATATGTGCCCTCAAACTAGCTACCATAGGGCAAAATCTCTAGGAGGTTCTCTTGCACAGGCATCCTTTCAACAAAAATCACCACCTTCCCGATGAGTTCGGCAGGGCTTTTGCCAGGAAATTTCATATGGGCCGGGCTGCTTCCCATTCTACAGCTAGAGAGGGTCGTCTCATGTTGTGCTTCATAACAGCTGTCTCCGATCTCACTGTGTTTCCATCACCCACGTGGTGCATCTGAGAAGTTTAAGGATAGTGTGTTTTTCGGGTCGAGCACGGCGCCACTCACCTTGACCTTCTTGCCGTCAATCTCCAAGGAGCGCACTGTGAAGTCCACTCCGATGGTGTTCTGCTGCTTCACACTGTACTGCCCTGACTTGAAACGATGCACCACGCACGTCTTCCCGACATTGGAATCTCCAATCAGAATGATCTTGAACAAGTAGTCAAAGGCCTCGTCCATCTCAGAGGTGGAGAAAGCCATGACCTTCTTTGCCTCCTGGTGTCTCTGCCCTGGACAAACGAATGAAGGAGAAGACTGAATTCAGGGCAAGACAAAAGATCTTCCCCAAGGATCTTCCCCAACTGAATTATTAGGATCAGGGGGAGGGAAAGAAAAATATTGGCAATATATCAGAGGAGAAAATTTCACAGTCAGGGTAGCTCAGCTGTGGAATGGGCTGCCTAAGGAGGTGGTGAGTTCTCCCTCACTGGCAATCTTCAAGCAGCGGCTGGACAGATACAGATCCTGGATGCTTTAGGCTGATCCTGCATTGGTTAAGGGGTTGGACTAAATGGCCTGGATGGCCCCTTCCAACTCTATGGTTCTATGTTTTTCCCTAATGCTTTAGGATCAGTTTCAATCCCGCTACGAAAAGGCTGTCTTAAATTCTTTTCGAAAACTTGAACTCTCATCCCAAGGCCACCTTGGGATAGAACAGGTAAAACCGTTGGTCTGAAGTAGCACAACAAAATTTGAGTCCAAAAGCACCTTTACGACCAACAAAGATTTATTCAAGGCATGTGCTTTCGGGTGCAGGCACACTTCCTTGGTCAAAATGGAACAAAGATCATGAGAGTACAGATATAAGGAGAACATAAATTAGTAGCAAATTAGCAGACATATAACGTCCAAAATATGCAGTGTGATCATTCTTTGTTAGAAAAGCAAATTAGCAATTTGGGTTCAATTGTCGTTCACAAAAACATTGGGGCAATAAAAATGTCAAGGTTGGTGATTAATGGCAGACACTTTCCCAGTTGTGAAAAGAAGTAATTAAAAGCGACTTGTTGCTAGCCCCATCTGTCTCCCCCCAAGCATGGAAACATCCCCACAAGTGACAAGCCCTGCTGAGTTTGTTATCCCATCCTGAGAATAGAGAGTTAGATTCTAAATAGCACTGCATACTTAGTTACATCACATGACAGTCTCATTGTCCCAAATAAAATAAAAAGAAGAGGGGATTGTAAGGAATGTAGATACGTTGAATGAGATTAGCATATGTAGTGAGATAAGAAACCTACATCCTTGTTGAATCCTGGCTACACCATTGTTTTGAGTGTTGTAATAACTTGCATTTCTGCAGTCTCCCTTTCTAGCCTGTTCTTGAAGTTCCTTTGCAATAAAACAGCTACTTTGCAGTCCCCTATTGAATGTCTGGGAAACTTGAAGTGTTCCCTACAGGTTTTTCAGCCTTGTGATTTTTGATGTCAGAGTTATGTCTGTTAATTTTTTGGTGGAGCGTTTGACCTGTTTGCCCGACGTAGAGAACAGAAGGGCATGGTTGGCATGTTAGAAGATGAGCAAGTGAATAAACTTTTGCTGGTGCCGGTGATGTTGTTAGGTCCAGCGATTGTGTTATTGGCATGTATGTGGCAGCAGAGTTGGCATCTGGGTTTGTTGCAAGCTCTGGTACCAGTGCCCATGCTCAAATTAGAGGTTGCATTGCTATGGGTGAGGAGTTGTATGAGATTGGGAGGTTGTCTGTGCGCAAGGAAAGGTTTGCTCCCCAGAACATGCTGTGTGGTTTACCTTCAAGAACAGGGGCTCCAATGCAAGCAAAGTTTAGCCATGGCTAAAATATTCTATCAGTTTCTAAAAGAATTTCCGTCAATGGATCTTCGCATTCCTGACCCACCCCTTCTGTGGCAACCCAGAATGCACCTATCCAAATGCTACTCACAAAGGAACCACAGGAACAGGAAAGGGGGGCCACCCCATTCCATAAATGGAAATGCACCATGAGATCCAACCCCATTTCTTACATTTCTTTCAAGAAATTCAATACAGCAGATTAATAATAATAATAATAATAATAATAATAGGTTCTTATATGCTGCTTTTCTCTACCCGAAGGAGACTCAAAGCGGCTTACAGTCACCTTCCCTTTCCTCTCCATACAAAACATTCTGTGAGGTGGGCGAGGCTGAGAGAGCCCTGATATCACTGAAGAAGAGCAAGAGTTGGTTCTTATATGTTGCTTTTCTCTACCTGGAGGAGTCTCAAAGCAGCTTACAGTCGCCTTCCCTTTCCTCTCCATACAAAACATCCTGTGAGGTGGGCGAGGCTGAGAGAGCCCTGATATCACTGAAGAAGAGCAAGAGTTGGTTCTTATATGTTGCTTTTCTCTACCCGAAGGAGTCTCAAAGCAGCTTACAATCACCTTCCCTTTCCTCTCCCCACAACAGACGCCCTGTGAGGTGGGTGAGGCTGAGAGAGCCCTGATATCACTGCTCGGTCAGAACAGCTTTATCAGTGCTGTGGGGAGCCGAAGGTCACCCAGCTGGCTGCATGTGGGGGAGTGCAGAATTGAACCCAGCTCGCTAGATTAGAAGTGCACACTCCTAACCACTACACCTGCATTACTTTCACAGCCGTCTTGCAAGACAGCACTGAAAATCCAAACCAGTTTTCAAAGGAGATTAGATTGGTGGAGGATAAATAAAAAAAATTGTTTTATTTTTATACCCCACTTTTCACTACCTGATGGTATCTCAAAATGGTTTACAATTACCTTCCTTTCATCTTCCTACCTACCTCTGTGCGGTAGGTAGGACTCAGAGCTCTGACAGAACTGCTGTAAGAACAGCTCTAACAGGAGTGTGACTGGCCCAAGGTCACCCAGCTGGCTGCATGTGATGGAGTGGGGAATCAGACCCTGCTCTCCACGTGAGAGGCCACTGTTCTTAATCACTACACCAAGTTAGCTTCTACCCATGCTGACTTGAAGGGAACCTCCACATTCAGAGGCACTAACCTTGTGAATCCCTGGTCAAGGAGGCAACATCAGGGGAAGGCCTCCGTCTCTGTGGCTTGTTGCTGGCTTTTCAGAAAAACTGGCTGGTCACTGTGTGAGACAAGGACCATTGGTCCAATCCAGCAAGGCTCTTCTTATGTTCTTCATTATCCCTCACCACACATACTCAACAACTCTCTGTAGCAGCCAATGATATTTCGCAAAATTGTGCTTGCTGTATCTCTTACACTCCTTCTGCAAACATATATAGCAGTACCTGTAAGATCGTTTGAGAGCTGTTCCATAGGATTTTCTTGGCAACATTTTTACAAGGTAGGTTGCCGGGTCTTTCCTTAACCCACCCTAATTTATCCAGGTTTGGGACCAGCATGCTCAGGTGTGCATAGCTGGGTTTAGATCTTGCGGTGCAAGACCGAAAATTGTGGCAACACTCGAGCCATAGGATCGCCCAAGAGTCAGACTCGACAGCATGGCTGACAACATCACCTGGAAGATACCCAGCAGTGACCACTAGGTAAAGCGTATTTTGTATTGCCTATGTCAATGACACACTAGCAGGCTATTATCAGCCCTTAAATTAATAGCAGAGAAATGAACAAATACAGAAGATGAGAAAGAAGCTTGCTCAAATTCCATAGGGTCCACAACCCTATCAGATGATATCATATTCATCTCCTCCTCTTCTTTCTACTGGGAAGCCAAACCAGTTTGCAATATTGTTTCCCTCTCCTCTTTTCGGTCCTAACAGCCACCCTGTGAGGTAGGCTAGGCTGAGAGAGTGAGTAGCCCAAGGTCACCCAGTGAACTTGCCCTGCCAAGATGCCCTTTGAATCTGGGCTGCCCCAATCCGGGCTCAGCATTCTGACTGCAGCACTACAGTGGCTAATTCAGGGCACTTGCTTGGGACATCGAAGATCCAAGGTTTAATCTTTGCTCCCCCAGGTTAAAGAAAACCCACTGCAGGATCAGGAATTCCTCAACACCTTGCTCAACCTTCATTAGTAAGGGGCATCTTTTACTGGATCTTTTTTTTTTTTTAAGCAAGTAGCATGATACTCCCCCCCCCCCCAAAAAAAATCAGGAAATTCATTTTAAAATTCAAAATCAAGGGGAAGGGATCAAAACAAAAACAGGAGAAGTGGTAGAGACCAAAGGGGAAGTTTTCCATTCCCCAGCCTCATTCTGCTTGTCTGACTTCTTCCCTTTCCATTCGTGGCTCAAAACAAGCAGGCAAAAAACGGTTTCCCCCGCTATCAGCACACATTAGGCACCATTGTTTTCCTCCTTCACTGCTCCTGTGTTCCTTCTACCTGTCTTAAAGTTTGCTTTGGAGAGACCCAGCAATACACACACACACACTCCCCACACAAACATTCATCAATGCTGACGGACCCTCGAAACACCGGAACCCCTCCCTTCCTCCTCACCGGCTTTTCTTCACCTGTTGCTCACCTCTTTCTCTTACCTGCATGAACAGGTAACGCTCCCGTTGTAAGCCCCTCCCATCTTTCCCGCCTCTTACAGCCTGATGGGAAATGTAGTTCTTCCACTCGTGCACACCCCCCCCCCCCCCGAAAAGTCATTGTAACCCGATCTCAGACTTATTACCGCCCTCCCCAATTTTTGGGCAGTTTGTGTGTTGAGTCTTTGCAAACTCACAAAGGACTCCTTTTAAAATCCAGGTGCTTTGAAAGGACGTCATGCTACCGGAGCCTGCAAAGAAGGCAGGTCTAGGAACATCAAAGAATCATCTCGGCCTTTTTAATGAATTTACACATGCAAAAGGAGGAGCTGGTCGAATGGGCGGCGAGCCTAAATTCGGTTTCTGGAAGGCCCTCTGGAGCCCAAACAAGCCCGATCCCGTCAGAGCTCGGAAACTAAGCAGGTCCACCTCGGCTTAGTATTTGACTAGAAGGCCCTTTAGGATTTGGGTGGTAGTTCCTCCAAGGAACACTAGGGGTCACTGCGCGGAGGCAGGCAACGGCAAACCACCCTCGGACGTCCCCAGATCTCCTGGCTACCCTGCACTGAAGACGCCTTATGAGAAATAAATAAATGCCCTCTCGTTTTTTAGAAAGAAAACCAGAAAACCAGTAGAGTGAGCAGACACCGCCCCACCTTTCTGGTGCCATTCAAGCGGGTAGCCGTGTCGGTCGAATTAGCACCACGATTTGAGGCCAACAAAATTAAAGTTGCCATTGATCTTATTTTCTCGTGCCATGATCATTCTCTGCCTGCAAGGGATTTTTATGCGAAGGAACACGCGGTGGGATGGCCCATTCCGGGATTCCTGCTAATCCCCCATCAGTCAAAGGCAGAAGGGTCCGTTCAAGGAAAGGAAATAAAAGTCACAATCCTAAACGGTCCATTTCCCCCCCGGAGAGTGGATTTTTAAACCATCGCCTGCAACATTGCGGAGGGCCAAAAGCAAGCAAGCGACCAACCGCACAGCCAGTGCGACTGGCCTCCCCTGCGAGAAAATTTTTTTTCCCGGGTGAAGTCGCCAGTTCATGTTCTGCGAGAGCGGGGATCGCGAACCGCGGCAGGGACGCAGGCAGCCGCTTCCTATTCTGGGGTGCCTTGCCAAAGTCCCAAACTTTCACGTGCATCTAACAGCTGTTAGGACCGACGGGGACACCGGTGCTCCTGCAGGATCTCAGCCCCTCGGAGGCTCTGTCAAGGGGGGGGGGGGGAGCCCGCGACCGAAGCCCGGTCTGAGCCTATTGCTGCCGAAACCTCCCTGGGGAACGCCCGACAGTCACGGGAACCCCGCAGCCTCTGTTTCCCCCCAGTTCAAACTCAATAGAAAGAAGCGCTGCAACTTGGGGCGCCTTCCTCACACGACGGCGGGTGCACCGGCAAGGCTCTTCGGAATCAGTTTTGCAAAAAGCACCCGTGGAATCCACGGCTTCAGAAGCGCCGCGTCGCATAATCTCGGACTTGGGGTGTGGGTCGGAGGACTACAACTCCCAGCGTGCCTCGGGAGAAGCGGGCGGGCGGGCGGGCGGGCGGGGGGGAAAGAGCGCCGTGGCCCGAGCGGCTCCGGAGAAGGCGGCTCACGTGACTTCCTGGAGTTGCCTTGGAAATGCAGACAGGTGAGCGGCGTTTACGTGGAGGCTCTGCAGACCCCGGGGGGGGGGGGCGCGTCTGCCTGGGGCCGGGGGCGGCTGGGAAGCTTGCCCGCCGTGCTTTTCCTGCTCTCTGCTCCATCTGCTCGGGGAATCTGGAGGGTCGCCGATGATTGTCTCCAGGGGCAGCCTTGCCGCTCACTGCCAGGTGTGTGCAGGGGGGGGGGTCTGGCCTGCCTGCGGGGGGCTTCTTGGGAGCATCGGGTCGGCCGCCTGGGAGAAGCAGGCTGCTGGGGTGCCGAGATCTCTCCTTGGATGAGGCTGCTCGGGTATCTTTCACGAGGTCGGGTTTATGCATTGATGGATTGTTTAATGGAAAAGGTTTATTTGCAATCTTTTTCCGCCTAGGGGATCTTCCCCCAGCCCTTTGCATGTTTACTTGGGAGGCAGGTTGAGGACATCGTTGCTCGTCTGCCCCGGGGCTGCCACGTCGGGCTCTCCAGTTCAAGGGCGGCGACTGCAGATTGGGCGAGCCGCGCTCCTGCCCTTGATCCTCCTGCCCTGTTATCAGTAGCTGCAAGGCTTCCCTCCGGTTCAGCTCCATGATAGGGAGAGGGGGGAAAGTCACCTGCTAAATGGCTGTGCTCATGGATTGTGTTTAATGTCACCCTATACCAGGGATCCTCAACCTGTGGTCCTCCAGAAGTTCATGGACTACAATTCCCATGAGTCCCTGCCAGAAAATGCTGGCAGGGGCTCATGGGAATTGTAGTCCATGAACTTCTGGAGGACCACAGGTTGACTACCCCTGACCTAAGCAACAGAGGAAGCCAAGACACCCCCCCCCCCCAGTAGGCAGCTCTGGAGTCCCCATGCCCTAGTGAGCGTGCTTTAAAATGTTTGTTTATGGGAGAATGGAGATGGAAAACTTCATAATTATTTTGATTATTCCTAGCGACGGCAAACCCGATAACGATATCACTCTCCTGATAAGCCCCCTGGCCTAATCTCCACACTATGGTTTGTAAACGGGATGGTGCCTGCCCTCCTTTGTTCGCCACATTATCTGGTAGGCACATGTCTGCTCCTTGCCGTAGCTGTGGCATATGGGGAGCCAGCATGGCCCACTGGCTGATAGCGTAGATTGTCTGCTGAAAGTTTTGATACCTGGCTTAGCAAACTGAAGTCGGGTAGCAGGTGCTGGGGAAGACCTTTTTCTGCCAGGGACCCTGGAGAGTCACTGCCAGCCAGAATAAACAACTCTGAACGAAATGGTTTTGGCGGAAGGCAGCTTCGTGTCTTCCCAGGGGGCTTAGCATTAGAGCTGCACAGGGACTGACTGCAGTTAACCAGGAATATCTCCGACTTGCTTCAATCGATGGCTTGGGAACAGAACTGCCTAGTTCTATCCTTAGTTAACCCTGATGCATGTGGAACCAAAACGGTGCTTGTATCAAGACGTGAACACACAAATCCATGGGAATAGCCAGTTAGATAATCTGCTTGGTATATAGAAGGCTGTTGGTTTAATCCCTAGTATCACCAGTTAAAAGGATCAGGTAGCAGGCTCTATGAAGGATCTCCACCTGGAAGTAATTGCTGATCAGTAGACAATACAGACTTGGATAGCCCAGAACTCTGGTGAAATATAATATGGGTTTATGTCTGTGCAATCTCCAGTATAATGCCTGAATGGAACCAATATGTCAGATTGCGTTCGCCGGGGTTGTGAGGAGCAAGGAGGATGCCTTTTTCTCCTTCCACCTTTTATCCTGGTGTGGAGGCTTATGCAGTGGTGAATCTGTTTTCTGTGCTTGATAATGGTAGGTGCTCCATAATTTATGGCAGGATCTACTTTAGTTACCTAGAATAACAGA
The DNA here is from genome assembly GCF_049243985.1 of Paroedura picta. Lineage (NCBI taxonomy): Eukaryota > Metazoa > Chordata > Lepidosauria > Squamata > Gekkonidae > Paroedura > Paroedura picta. Next base: position 108,840,256 of record NC_135373.1, on the reverse strand, counting down.
GTTGGAAGGTACCTCCAGGGTCATCTAATCCAACCTCCTGCACAATGCAGGAAATTCAGAACTCCCTGCCTACCACAGTGACCCCAATTTCATGCTCAAGTGATCCATCCAGCCTGGCCTGGAGGAAATTCATCTATCATCCCACAGTGGCAATCAGCAATTCCCTGGGCATGCAAGGAAGGGCCACAAGAGACAAACAGTGGCCCCACCCACTCACACTCTGCCTAAGTTCATAAAATCAGCATTTTTGTCAGATGACTATCTAGCCTCTGCTTAACCACTTCCAAAGAAGAAGAACTCACCATCTCCCGAGGAAGCCTGTTCCACTGAGGAACCACTCTAACCATCAGGAATTTCTTCCGGATGTTTAGCTGAATTTTCTTTTGAGTTCATTTTAACCCACTGGTTCTGGTCCGACCTTCTGGGGCCACAGAAAACAACTCTGCTCCATCTTCTATACGACAGCCCTTCAAGTATTTGAAGATGGTTATCATATCACCTAGAGAGATAGTGGAGGATTTCTCCTCCTGTTGCTCATTCCTCTCATAATTTCTTTTGTCTCCTGCGAAACTGTGTACTTGAACCTCAGCTTGTTTACTTGCCTTCTTGAAACGGAGCTTACGGTCACCAGATGCTAAGATGTTCTGAACCCAGGTGGCGTGGAACTAGCTGGCTCCACGTAAACAAATGCCTGGAAGTTTTTGGCAACGTTCCAGCTATTCTTGCAGGGCTTTCCACCCTCCGTCAACAAGTTTGGACACGTTTAGACTGGAGTGTGCAGAAAATGATATAAACAAAAGATGTGCCCTGCGAGACTGCGGTTGTGCGATGCGTTAGCTTTCGTCGGACTTCTTATCTGCTGCACTGTTCCCCTGGCCACTCTTGTGAGTGCCGTGTAGCAGCTAAAGGGCTGAACTAGAAGCGGAGAGATTCAGGTTCAACCCCTCACTGAGCTGTGACAGCCACCGAGTGACTTTGGGCTACTTGGTCTTTTGCACAGGGTGGTTGTGAGGCCAAAATTTGGTGGCTGAGAGAGCGGAGGCCACTCTGAGATTCTTTGGAGAAAGTGCGGAATAAAAAGGTATAGATTTCTTAGATTTCTTAGCCTCCTTATATATAAGTAATATTTATGTAAAGGTTAAGTGTTCCATGTGTATTGTCTCAGTGCTGCTTAGATGAGAATGACTAAGAGCCAGCTTGGTGTAGTGGTTAGGAGTGTGGACCTCTAATGTGGCGAGCCGGGTTTGATTCCCAGCTCCTCCACATGCAGCCAGCTGGGTGACCTTGGGCTCGCCACAGCACTGAGAAAGCTGTTCTGACCGAGCAATAATATCAGGGCTCTCTCAGCCTCACCTCCCTCACAGGGTGTCTGTCGTGGGGAGAGGAAAGGGAAGGCGACTGTAAGCCGCTTTGAGATTCCTCCGGGTAGAGAAAAGCGGTATATAAGAACCAACTCTTCTTCTTCTAGTGAAGAACGGCATACGAAGGAACTCTTGATTGCATAATGGCTTCCTTGAGGTGACCCCGACTGGGATGAGAGTTGAACTGGGCTCCTTGTGGCTCTCTGGCCTCAGCCGCTGTGCTCTGCTGGCTCTTTCTCTCCTGCGACAGATGCTGATGTGGGGGTGTCCGCTAGCTTGTGGCTGAGTGATCTCACCATCCCGGGTCTCTAAGATCCTGTTTGGAGCCCCAAGTTCCCATCTCCTGAGTCAGAGCCCAGCCATATGAAAATGCTGACACAAGCAGTATGGGGAATATATTACCAAGTTAGTTGCTGCATTAGGAGAAGAATGTTTTTAAACTCCGGCCCTGCTTAGCTAAGACTTTAAAATAAACTTGTCAGCAGTATTAATGCTTTGCATGCAAATATTTTTGCAAGAAAAATGACCTAGTGTAAGACAAGGAATTTGGTGGCATTCGAAGGCAAAGGGGAGGGTGATGTCTGATTGGTTCTCATTTGGTTGGCTATTGAATTGTTACTCAATAATTGGATAAGTCTTATTTTTCTGTAATGACATAATTTTGCTTCTATAACGTGAGTTTTGCTGGATTTGAGAGTCAGCATGTTGAATTCATGTAAGGCTAGGTGCTTTCCCTTAGTCATGGCCAGTCAAATAAAGAACCAAGTTTCTAAAAATCCATTAGCCTCCTTCCAATCCCCTTCAGTCGAACCTCAGTTTCTTCTCCAACAAATGTCCTGCTTGCAGCATCTTCCTGGGCTTCATTTTCATGCTGAGTAGACTTTTGTGCCCTGCTCAGAGGAAGCTGCTGCACTCCTCTCCAAGCGAGGTCATCTGCCGTTTGCGTCAGGCTGCACCTGTGTCCCCCCAGAACCGGTTTTTGCACAGAGCCATCATTTGTTCCAGAAGGAAAGCACATTTTTTCTTCTTCTTGGTTTTGGCTTGCTCTAGTCAAATGAGTCTTTCCTGGGCCCCTTGTGGAGAACAGTAACCCAATTGTGCCTCGACTCTTGGAAGTTCGGAGCTGCTTTCCGTATCCTGAAGGCTGACCGTTCTTATCCCACGGTCGGGGGGCTGGGCTGGACCATTCGGCAGATAACCGTCTGACCCTGTGTTGAAATCACAGCGTGGGTTCTCTGCTTCGTCCGCCTGAGATCCAGATACCAAGTGCACCCCCCATTTCTTTGCCTGGTGGTTGCGTCCCAAGGGCAGGGAGAAGAGGGCATGTTAGAATGCAGGGGTGGTGTTTGTCCCCCTGCCTTTCTGTGAGGGGAAAGGGAGAGCCTGGCTACATGTTACCCTTCCTCTGTGAGTGCAGGCCGGTTGAAAATGCTTCTGTTTCCTTCACTGATAGATACACAAAGCTGGAGAGGGTAGGAAATAGCTCATAAAGTGAAGGAGCTGCTGGGTGCCCTTTCGGTGCCCTTTCTCCTTGTCCACTAAAACGTCCTTCCAATTTGAGGAGAGCTAATGAAACCCTGCTCTGTTCTGCCTATGCTCAGCAGGGCTTCTTTGGGGGTGGCCCCGGAGCCGTGAGATTGACTTTGCTGACTTTGTCAAACTCTTCATAAAAACTTCAATATTTCCCCCCCAGAATAGGCCTTAGGGATTCTAATTCTGGGGGGAAACTTTCATCCTCTGCTACTCTGTAATATTATTCCTCCTCTTTTGCCGGGTTGTTGCTGCCCTGGTTTTTTTGGTTCGTTGTATGATTTTTATTCTGTGCATTGCTTTTGGGGATTGTTGAGAGGCCAGTTGTCATAAACAAGCAATGATCTTCCCATCTCCTTCCCTGTCCTAGAAAATGCTAGGCACTAAAGCGCTAAAGATAAAGTAGGCCCAGATAAACCTGGGAAGGCGAGAGCTGGCTTAGCTTCCTGCTTCCCTGTGTATTTGTCTCTTATCGCTGCCTCTAGAAAGGCTTTAGAGTTATCAGCAGCTGAGCATCTGGCTTAAAAGTGGCCTCTTTTTGAGGTGCTGAGTGTGTCCTGCAGCACTGTTGCCCAACCTGTGGGTCAGGACCCCAAAGTAGGTCATGAAGTCTGTGTGAATAGGCCACCCCATTGCTCTCTTTCGTATTTTGGAAACCAGTACCTGAGCCTGGAAACGGTCTCTCCCATGTCATGAATTACTTCATATCTGTTTCTTCACTTGCATATACATGTTGATCAAGCAAAACATGCCCTGATGGTGACCAGCCAGCTTGCTGTCGTGGCTAAAAGCAGCGGCTTCTGATCTGGCGACCCGGGCTTGATTCCCCGCTCCTCCACATGCAGCCAGCTGGGTGACCTTGGGCTAGTCACGATTTTGTAAGAGCTGTTCTTGCAGAGCAGTTCTGTCAGGGCTCTCTCAGCCTCACCTACCTCATAGGGTGTCTGTTGTGGGGAGAGGAAGGGAAGGAGATTGCAAGCTGCTTTGAGACTCCTACAAGCAGTGAAAGGTGGGGTATAAAAACCAGCCCTCTTCTAGAGTGATTTTCTTAGAATCCTCGAGGGAATTAGAGAGGGGGGATGGAGGAGGAGAGGGTGGTCACGGCTTGGAGCATAACCACTGTGTGCAAAGGCTGTGGATGTCGGAATGCCGCTGCCTGAGGGCTAAAAAGGGGGCAGCCATGCCCTTCGTGATATGCTCCTTAGTTTCTCAAAGACGTTTGTTTGGCCATTGTAGAAAGCAGAGTGCCGAATTAGATGGGGCTTCAAGGTCCACAAAAACCATGGGCCTGTGCCTTGGATGGATCACCATCCCAAGGACGTTTGGGCTTGTGGGGCAAAACACTGAAAAGATTGGGAGCGCACTGTCTTATGGTAAGGCTCAGGCCTGCGAGAGCAGCGGTCAGAAGCCCGTTCCGCCTGGGGACGCTTTCTTGGGGGTGTCCCTGTTGCAAATTGAAGCCTAGCAGAGTTTTTTTTTCTTCCTTTCTTCTCCTTGCAAGATGAAAGGAGAACCTAGACTCCCGGATTCAGAGAACATGCGCCATGCAAAAGATCCATTCTGATGGATAATCTGCAAAAAAAAAAAAAAAATGACCACATTATGAGTTCGTCTGCTTGGGCAAGCGTAACTCAAAGCAGACTGTTGAAATGGAGCACCACATCCAAGCTGCTTTCAGCGGAATGTGCCCAACCTTACAGCTATCCCCTCAGGGCGCTTTCTTGACTGGGAGTCCTGGTTTGGTTCGCTGGGAGGTTCTTCTCTTGAAAAAAGCAAACAGTTTAGGATTGCAACTCAAACCCTTGGAGGAATGCTTTCTCCGCCTAGATTTCCCTCTTGTTTCCTTTCTCTTTTTTCAGGAAGAAGAAAGATGACGTAAGCCGCGTTCCCGATTGGAAGGGCAGAGAGGGCCTGGGGGGGAGTTGGGGGTGGGAGGGAGCCAGAAGGAAAGCTATGCCGGGGTCTTTGAGGCGGCTGCCTGCCAACAGGGTCCTCTCGTCCCAGTTCACCCACCACCATGTTGCCGTGTTCCTCCTCACTTTCTTCAGGTAGGTGGCCGCGTTCAATCCGGCTCCGGAGCCATTGTGTTTGTATCTTCCGGGCCACCTGAATAGGAAAGATGGGGAAGGGCAGGGCTCCAAAGCCCCACAGTGATTAGTTGGCTGGATAAAAAGGGGGGGGGAGGGGACAGCTTTGGAACCCCCCTGTACTATGGATAGTTTCTCAGGCCAGTCACTCTCTCTGCTTAACCTACCCTTAGGAGTGTTGTGAGGACAAACTGGAGGAGGGGAGAGCAATGACGTTTTGGGGAGAAAGGGGGGTATAACCGTGAGCCTGAGCACAGATTTCTGGCACCTGCCTGGCCCTTTATTCAGTGGTTTTGGGATGTGTTAACCCAGAACATATGGCTCCTGCAAGTGCTAGGGGGCCTGTGCTGACTTTGCAGTCCAATCTGGGCAATGGGGGGGGGGAGGGGAGGGGAGGGAAGGCACCTTGATCTTCAGAACTCAATGCTGCTTTTCTCTTGCACCCTGAATTCCTGGAAAAAGCTGCCCTAAACAGACCTTGGCAGTGGCTCTGAATGAGAATGTCTCCGATGTGCTCTGTGCTACTGGTGGGGAGGACATAGCCTGGGCTCAACAGGAATCACCCCGGGAGTGGCCTCTGCTGCCCACCCCCCTTTTTCAACCACCCCTGGTGGGCTCGGCTGCAGGAAGGAGAAGCTTCCTTCTTTGCCAGGCTAGGGGGTGCCTTTCGGAGTGTGGCTGATGATCGTCCTCCTCCGAAGCTTGCTTCGGTCGTTTTGGGTGAGGAGGCCTCGCTGGCCATGGAGCCCTCTGCCAGGCTGCTGGAAGAAGCAACAGGAAAGGGGCTGGCTGAGCGATGAGACGGGCACCATGTGGACAAGCGGGAATGAGGTGGAGAACAGTCCGTAGAGGGGTGTGGCCTCGGCCCTCTGAGCAGCCTTTCTGCTTTGGTGGGTCACTGTCCTCTTGGATGTCTTCTTAGAGGGAAGCCTTCTAGGCTGCCTAGAAATGCTCTCTTGTCTCAGTCAAATGAGTTATTTGGGAGGGGGTGTGGTGTTTCTCTTGGGAAATTCCTTTCATTTCTATGTTGTACAGAATGCGGTAGGATTCTGGGGGGAGTCTGTAGCCTTTTAACAAAGAGCACTGGGTGTCTCAGAAGAGTCAGGAAATACTCGGTTGGTGATTTTCCTCTCTGCCTCTCTTTTCCCCCCAGCTACTCTCTGCTCCATGCCTCCAGGAAGACGTTCAGCAACGTCAAGGTCAGCATCTCCAGCCAGTGGACCCCTTCCAACCTTAACGACACGGCCTTTGAACTTCAGCCCTATGAGGTGAGGGCCCAGCTGCGGTCTGGGGGCTGGGGAGGGGATCATGGGAATTGTAGTCCATCGACATCTGGAGGGCCACAATTTGACCTGGCTTTATAAGTAGAGCCTCTGCCTGGTGGGCAGAAGATCCCCAGTTCAGTTTTCTACCATCTCCCATCAGAGGACCAGGCAGTAGCTGAAAAAGACCTCCACCAGAGACCCCGGAGAGTTGTTGCCAGTCTGAGTTGACAGTCGTCCTGCCCTTGATCGCCCGGAGGTCTGGTCAACTATAAAGCAGCTTCATGTGAGGCATAGTTGCTGCTTGCCACAGCTGTCAGGGAGTATTGGAATCTCTTGACAGCTTGCTGACCTGCTTTTGCTTCACCTGGGGGATCCCTCAGTGGGAGAAAGTGTTTCCAAATAATAAACGGAGTGGATTGAGGCTGTCCCAAGGCCTTCTGTGTTGAGTGGCAATCATATTCCACCCCTCACCCCCCCAAGTTCTGCAGATATCGTCCTACTGAGAAGTCTCTGAACGAAATGGTACATTGAATTTGACTGCTGTTGGAAGTGATCTCCAGGCAGCAGTATTTCGGAAAATACATCTTCTCTCTCTCGCTCTGTTCCTAGACGGTACTACATTAAACTACAGGCAGAGGGGATTGTATTGTGTTGTGCTCCCTGGGCATAGAAAGCCAGCAAGAACAAGGCTACTCTTGGAGGCTACCCTAGACGTTTGATGTGCTCAGTTTGTTTCCATAGAGCAGAGGTCCCCAGCGTGGGGCCCGTGGGCTCTGTGGCTCCCACCCAGCCCTGGGCACCCACCAAGTGTTTTTAGGAAACACAAGCAATGTTTTTGCCCGGTGAGGGTTGTGATTGGCTGTTGAACTTTTGGCTGGCTGTGGAGATTTTTAAAGAAAATATTCATTTGGCAGCAGTGGCCAGCACAGCTCAAGGGTTCTGATATGCTGCTTTATCAGAAGGAGGCTCAAAGTGGTTTACAGTCGCCTTCCCTTTCCTCTCCCCACAACAGGCACCCTGTGTGGTGGGTGAGGCTGAGAGAGCCCTGATATCACTGCTGTCAGAACAGCTTTCTCAGTGCTGTGACGAGCCCAAGGTCACCCAGGTGGCTGCATGTGGGGGCGGAGTAGGGAATCAAGCCCAGCTCACCAGATTAGGATCCGTCCGCACTCCTAACCCATGACACCAACCACTACACCCAGTTAGCGGTGGTGAGCATTCTGTGGCCTCCTGCAGCAACCATTTTGTGGCAGCCATTTTGTTGCTGCACCCACCATGCCATCTCGGAATTCCAGATGTGCCCACAGTCTCCAAAAGATTGGAGAGTCCTTCCCCAGGGCATTCAGATCCTTGGCCCGCTGCCTGGTGGGGCACAGGTGGAGGGAAAGCTATATAGCATGTGAGCCTGCAGCATGGGTGGATTTACTTGGCATGGGGGCTTCCCTGCCTTCAGAAGTTATTTCAGGCCAAGTCGCTCCCTTTTCACCTTTAAACCGAGCTTCTTCCTTTGTGCTCCAAAAGAAAGAGTGGAGCTGAAATGGTTCATCCGTCTTTGTTTGGGCTTGGTCCTGCCCTGTTTCCGGATGTCACAATGACATTGGCCTCCGTTCATCTTCTGCAGCCCCAGGGGCAGCTTTGGAGCAGCTCATCTGAGCGCCTCACACAGGCTGCAACCCAAGGGAGCAGTGATATCAAATGAGAGCCAGACCCTGCTTGTTCCTCGTCACAATCCCCCCCAATCCCCCCCCCGCAACTGTGAAGCAGGGCCGCTCACAGGTCTTCCCACAGAAGGCAAAGGCAGGGGAATAACCTTGAGTCAGTTAAATATTTACTCTGGCCGACAGCGGAGGCGTGTTGCCGGGACAAAGGGGAAATAAAATTGCAGCTTGGCTGCTTTCTGTGCCTCTTGCCTTCTAGGATTCTTCCCAGCTCTCTAGGGACGGGGAGTTCTCTTTGCAAAGAAACTAGTGAGGCTGGCTGGCTGGTGAGGGGGAGGACACCGGGTGAAGGGGCCACCCAAACACAGAGATGCCCAGAAGGCGAGTGGGGGGTCTCAGGCTGTGGGTCTGGGCCGGTCTGGGGGGAACTAAAGCAAATAGCCCTGCTCCACCCTGAAGGGAAACGGGGGCCTGCTGAGCTTCCCCGGGAAGGCTGCGAAGAGGGACACAAGAACGTGTCCTGCTGCTCCTGTCCATGTTGCCTGGGCGATGGATTCCTGCAGCTTTACCAGCTCCTCTGCCCCAGGTATGGTTGCAAGGGCAGACTGGTACTGCGGGACCATTGCTCCGTCCAGTTTAGCCCGGTGAGCTCTGACTGGCAGCAATTCTCCAGGGTCTCTGGCCGAGCAAGGATTTCCCCAGCACTTGTCTCATCGGGGCCTTTAAGTGACCGTGTTGGGGCTTGAACCCAGGAGCCTTCCTTGAACAAGGCTTGTGCTCTACCACTGAGCTGCACTCTGTCCACTCTGTTATTGTTCAGGTGTTGGCCTGAAGCAACAGAACAAAGTTGGAGTCCAGGGGCACCTGTAAGACCAACCAAGGTTATACCCGGAATCACACTTGGTTGGTCCCAAAGGCCCTACCGGACTCCAAATTTGTCATATGATTGTTGTGTTTGCAGACAAGCCGCTTTGCGTCTTAAGTGCTCACAACAAGGAACTGTGGTCGACTCATGCTTCTCAAATCCGTAGGGTGGGATACAATTCAAATGCATAAGCAAATAAATTAGAACCAAAGGCCAAAGAATGTCATCTTGACCCAGCGCTCTGAGCTGTAGCTGGATCTAAAAAAACAAAGCAGAAACAGGGCTGCCCTCTAGTGGTAGGAGCCAGAATTGCAGCCATGGTATTGTTTTGCTGATGAGCCTGCCCTAGTCCAGAGGTGGCCAAACTGTGGCTCGCCAGATGTCCATGATCCACAGTTAGCATGAGCTCATTGTACCTGCAGTCCATGGACATCTCGAGATCTGTAGTTTGGCTTGCCTTGCCTTAGTATTTGGTCACTGCTTGGCCTATTGATTGGCCACAAGTCCAAGCTGAAGGGCTTCGTCCCCCTTTGTAGGCCATGCACTAGTGTGACGATCGCTCATCCTGCCAGCAAACCTCCACCCCAATGGCTTTCTTGCTTCTCGTTGTTCCCCCTGCAGCTGTGGAACAGCAGCCATTTGTTTCCCAACGCCGGAGAAGCCACCCTCTTTCTTGGGACGCTGGACACCATCTTCCTGTTCTCCTATGCTGTGGTGAGTAGGACCTCTTTCCATTCAAAGCCCGAGAGTGAAGGTCAAGCTACACAAACCCGTGGGTGGGCGGTCCTGCCTTTTGTTGCATGCGGAAGACCTCACGGTAGGCTCGGTCTGTGACCCCCGGCTATCTGAGCAGGCTTCGTGGCTGAGCAAAGGAACTTCCGGTAGGATGACCGAACAGAGGTGGCCTGTTGCGGCAGCCTTTTGGGAGTCAGGCTCTGAAGCCGACTGCTGGAGGAGGAGAATGTAGAGGCTTGGGAGAGTTTCAGAGGGGCCTTGGAATCTGAGCTGTTGCCCAAAACAACAGAGCCAGCATGGTGGTGTAGTTAGGACCCCATTCATCTGTGCAAGCTCCCTGGGTGCACTTGGCCGAGTGGTGCTCTGTCTCTGTCGATCTACTTCCTTTCTCCCCAATGGGGACCCAAAGTGACTTGCGTCATTCTCCTCTTCTCCCTTATATCCTCACAACGGCCTTGAGAAGTAGACTTTGTCCGAGGTCACCGAGCAAGGGCAGAGTGGGGATTCAGATCCAGGTCTCCCCCGATCCTGTCCTGACCCTCCACCCCAGTAGTATTAACCCCATTGCTCCCAGAAGGCCCCACTGGGAGTAGAGCCTGGTTTGCTTCCATCCCTGGCCCGGAAGGCTTAAGACTGGCCTACCCCACCAGCAGCAGCTGTTTGAAGATGAGCATCACCTCCCAACCGGCAGCACCACTAGGCAAGGAGCTTGCCTGCTTTCCTGGAACACGGGGCGGTATCATGTTGGGAAACAGTACGTGGGAGAGCCACAGGTGGGATCTCAAGGGACACCCGTGGCCCCTGAGCCCCCACAGATGGAACTGCTCTAACCACTTCCCCATGCTGCCTGTCTCTGTGGTGTGGATGAAATGTGGGCAGGAGGCTGAGGCTGTTGCCCCCCATCCCTTTCAGGAGGGATGAGCTAGAAACGCAAACACAACTGGTGAGGTCCTGCTTCTGAAAGGGCCTTAAGTGGAGCTGCGCACATTCTGTTTGTGTTGCGTTTTGTATACAAAGCTTGCTGCGGATGCTCCGGATACCGTTTGAATGGCTGACGTCTTTCCTTACGCATGAGCATTGTTCTCCCTTAATTGGGATTGTGGGAGAATGGCAAGCTGTTTGTGCATTGTGCGTTCCAGTGTTACCGGCACAGGGAAACATTTCTTCTTCTTCTGAGCTTTTATTTTAAGCCCCCCTCCCCCCCCTTAATAGCATGCATCCTCCAAGGATTGTTTGGTCCTTAGCCATGCCCAGGGCCCATTCCATCCTTGCACGAGGCCTTTGGGCTGGGGTTTGCTGAGAGCTAGTGACTGGCCCAGTCGGCATTTCAGCTGGGCAGGAATGAATCTGTCCCGCCCCCAGGATGTCTTGTCCCACACCTCCTGCAAAGAGCTTGAAAAGACAAGGTACGGTTCTCCGTTTTCACCCTCACAACAGCCCTGTGAGGTAGACTCAACCGAGAGTGTGTGACCGGTTGAAGTTCCCCCATTGAATTTCCATGGCTCCTGCATCTCTCAGGTCCTGGCCCATCACTAGAATTGCTGCCCTACACTGGCAGATAGAAGCCAGGCCTTTTGCATGGCTCTAGACCAGGGGTAGTCAAACTGCGGCCCTCCAGATGTCCATGGACTACAGTTCCCAGAAGCCCCTGCCAGCATTTGCTGGCAGGGGCTTCTGGGAATTGTAGTTCATGGACATCTGGAGGGCTGCAGTTTGACTACCCCTGCTCTAGACAAACCAATGTGAGTTTAATGAGTTGCTTGAGAGCCAGTGCGGCGTAGTGGTTAAGAGCGGCAGCCTCTTCCTGGGTTTGATTCCCCACTCTACCTGCAGCCAGCTGGGGTGACCTTGGGCTAGTCACAGATCTCTCAGAGCTCTCTCAGTTCCACCTACTTCACAAGTATCTGGTGTGGAGGGAAGGGGGGCAAAGGTGTTTGTAAGCCTCTTTGAAACTCCTTCGGGTAGTAAAAGGTGGAGCACAAAAAACCCAGCTCTTCCCCTCCTCTTTCATCTTGGCTTGTATGAATGAAAGGCACCAAAGAGTTAAAGACTAAATTTCATTATGGAAAGGATCTGTTTCATTAGGCTGATTCTGTGAAGGCTCAAGGGGGTGGCAGGTGACAGTGGATGAGCGATAGGGTGGTGAGTGTCCTGCATAGTGCAGGGGGTTAGACTAGATGACCCAGGAGGTCCCTTCCAACTCTATGATTCTACGATTCTAGGTGCTTGAATGTGAAAATACAATTGTGTGTGTATATACTTCTTTTTTCATTGGTAGGGGCTCTTTGTCAGTGGGATCGTTGGGGATCGTCTGAATATGCGCTGGGTCCTCTCCTTTGGCATGTGCTCCTCTGCGTTAGTGGTAAGTTGGGAGAACTGGTAGCCCCAAAGCAGTCCTGTTCTTGTTTGGGAGACTTGAGCATTGGGTCAAAGAACGAGGACTAGAAATCAGTGCTTTTCCAAGAAAAACCTCTGCTTCTCGGTATCCTATAAAAGCATAGGTCCCACCTGAGAGAGTTTATGGCTTTCACCTTTCAGATTGCATCTGCTGGTTAAGAGGAAACCATAGCGTGTCCAGTGTCCAGGAGACAGTAGTGTTTGAGTTGGTTAGAAGGAACCAGCTAACACGAAAGGCGGCCGCTTTACTTGAGCACGGCAGATCGGTTCCTTGCTTGCTTTTCTATCTCCCTTTTTTGCTGAGATCCCATGGAGCAGGGGTAGTCAACCTGCGGTCCTCCAGAGGTTCATGGACTACAATTCCCATGAGCCCCTGCCAGGGCTTAGCATCCTCTTTTGACAGCCCCTGTCCCTTCCTTTCTCGGTTAGAAGTCCCTATAATTCTCCTTCCTCCTCCCCCTTCTGTTTTCACTCCATAGCCCCAAGCCTTGTCCTTAACCTAGGCTTAAGTGTGACCACGTTCTTGCTGAGCAAGGCCTGCCCCGAGCTGCTGCCTGATTTTTCTTTTAAGCCACCAATGATGGATGAGTACAGGTACGCTCGGGCGAGCAGGATTAGTAACTAGAGGGCTCGTTTTATAAAGCCGCTTTAAAACCTGGTGTTCTCATATGCCCCTTTCTTGCCGCCCAGGTGTTTATCTTTGGGACCGTCTCGGAATGGCTGCATTTCTACAACAAGTGGTTCTACTGCTGCCTCTGGATAGTGAATGGCCTGCTGCAGTCCACTGGCTGGCCCTGCGTGGTGGCTGTCATGGGAAACTGGTTCGGCAAAGCTGGGTACGTTGATCGCCTCCTCCCACCTTTTTATTATCTATTTTCCTCTGTGTGTGTGTGTGAGGGAGAGAGGGGCGCTTTTATTGTCTTGTTCCCTTTCTTCATCATGTCCCTGAACTAAGGACTTTGGTGTACCTGGGGGGGGGGGGGGAAGAGATCCACAGACGGTTAATGGCCGGTGCATCTCCTGTTGTGATGGGAGGAGAGAACAAAGTGGGAGTCATCCCTGCTTGGCGCTCGCCACATTTCTTTCCATCTCTGTCTCTTGCTGCCCAGGAGGGGTTTCGTGTTTGGCCTCTGGAGCGCCTGTGCGTCCGTCGGCAACATCCTGGGGGCGTTCCTCGCCTCCTCGGTTCTGCAGTACGGCTACGAGGTGGGTAGGGCCTGACTGCTGTGTCCCTTTTGCACAGATCGGGACTGGTTGTGTTCTGTCGTTCCTTATTTTAATTACTTTTATTCATATACTGGCGTCCCGGGCTGGCTCAGGGCAGTGTACAGCAGTAGTCGTAAATGTAACTAAATCAGCATAAACAGCAGTAAAAGCTTTAAAACGTTTGTCTTGAGTCAAAACATTAGAACTTTAACGCATCTCAGCACAATCTCTTTTGGTGGAGTGAGTCTGTTGGTAGGCTTCTTGTGGGAGGTTTCCCTTGGGGAGCCCGTTGATGTTATAGATCAGGGATCGTCAACCTGTGGTCCTCCAGATGTCCATGGACTACAATTCCCATGAGCCCCTGCCAGCAAATGCTGGCAGGGGCTCATGGGGATTGTAGTCCATGGACATCTGGAGGACCACTGGTTGACTACCCCTGTTATAGATCATTGGCCCCAAATCAAAAGCGTGGCGGAAGAGCTCCTTCTTACATGCTTTGCGGAACTGGGCCAGTTCCAACAGGGCCCGGATCTCCTTGGGGAGCTCGTTCCACCAAGTAGAGGCCCAGAACCGAGAATGTTCTGGCCCTGGTTAAGGCCAGACATATTTCCTTGGGGCCAGGATCTACCAACGGGTTGGAATTTGGAGATCGTAATGCTCTTTGGGAGACTTAACCATCTTTCCTATGGTAAAAATATGCTCAGGAATGGTGTTCCGAAGGGGAAAGCTGTGTGGTGCACACTGCTTCCTCTTCTCTAGCCCTCTTGAGTTTTCTTGCATGTGGCTGCTTGGAAGGGATCGATACGACCCTTTCTGCTATGCAGAGAAGCCATGGGAGGCGGCATCGGGCACTTATCTGAAGGCCAGGTTCCCAAGAGCCGTGCATAAGAGACGCACCCGTGCTTCTTTCTTCCCTCCAGTATGCTTTCCTGGTGACGGCCTCGGTCCAGTTTGCAGGTGGCGTCATTGTCTTCTTTGGCCTCGTGACCTCTCCCAAAGAAGTAGGTGAGTACAAGCAGATGACGCGCTCCTCTCTGTTTCTCCCCCAACAAGCCCCAATGTGCTTTCACCGTCTCCCAGCTCCTTTGGATGTAAATTGGGCTTGACAGTCAGGCTGGCCCAGGAGTCCATGAGAGGCTCAGCGGATGGGGTGGGGGGTGGCAGAGACCCAGGTTCAAACCTTGGTGAAACCAGGCTTATTGACCTGGTAATCTTGCCTCCGTCGCCACCTAGCGCAGCTGCCAGCAGCCTTAGCTGTCCTAGCCTACCGTGGTCTAGTCAGCAAATGGATCTTCACCCCTGGGAAATCCAGCCCGAGTTGCTTAGTGTGGAAATAAGTTGTGTCTTCCCGTTAATGGCCAGACATTCAGAAAAGGCAGAGTGATGCCAGCATGAGAAAGGATTGTACTTTTTGCAAGTGCTGGATGATCGGGGGTAGGAACCTGCAACTCTCAATGCAGAACAGCCACTAGAAGAGTGTCTGTGCCAAAGAGGACGATGCCGGTAGGGAGGAGCGAGGGAGGCAATCCGGAGGGAGGAGCAATGACCCGGAAGAGTGAGCATGGATTTGCGCCGGGCGTGAGGAGCTTCGGTTGGCCTTTGTTTTCAACAACAATAACAACAAAATCTAATCCATTGTTGCCGTTCTGCGGGTCCTAGGCCTCCCCGAAGCTGGCGAAGAGGGGGACGGGGTCGGGGCTGGTGAAGAAGATGCCAGCGAGCCCTTAATGGGTGGGAGCGACGACGACGAAGACGACAATCAAAATTACACCATTCAGGCGACTGATCCGAACAGCGGCCCCCCGCCCAAAGCCATTGGATTCTTCCAGGCATGTTGCCTGCCTGGCGTGATGCTGGTAAGGGGCCCCTCTACCTACTGGGGGATGGACTAGGTTGACCCTGGAGGTCCCTTGCAACGCCATGACTCTGTGATTCTAGTGAGAATGTGGCACCGGTGGGGTGGGGGGCCCTTTCTGCTTGCAAATTTTGTGGTCTGCAGTTTTCCACAGACCGACGATCAGTTTGTTTTGAGCTTCCCAGTTTACCCTCCCCATGATCCCACAAAGGCTTAAAGCCAACCAGCCGAGCAGGGTTTTGAAGTTGTGCCCTTCCCCTGCCTGGCTTCCTGTCCAGTGCTCTGTCCACCCCTCGTGACTTGCTGGCTCTAAAGGCTTTCCCCCTTTTGTATTTGTCCCAGTATTCCACGGCCTACGCCTGCTTGAAACTGGTGAACTATTCCTTCTTCTTCTGGCTGCCCTTCTACCTCAGCAGCAACTTTGGGTGGAAAGAGGCCGAAGCTGACAGGCTCTCCATTTGGTACGACGTCGGAGGGATCATAGGTACGTGAAGCAAACTCTGGCTTTCCTGAATCTGCGGGGGCCTGTCAGCGTACACTGGGGAGATGGGAAGTCTCAATTCTGACTTCTGAACCAGGGGTGTTGCCTTCACACCAGAATCCCAGATCAGGGTTGAATCCTGCTTTATAATCCTGGTTTGTCTGCAAGACTCAAGCCTTAGCGTATTAGAAGCGGCCCTGCTCGTGTGTTGCATCAAACTCTGGTCAGATCGAAGGCTTCCTGTTCCATCAGAAAGAATCCTTTCTTTCTGATGTCTTAGAATCCTATAGTTGGATGGGGCCATACAGGTTGTCTAGTCCAACCCTGCTCTCAGTGCAGGATCAACCAAAAGCAGGTTTCTCAACCAGGGTTTCGTGAAATCCTTGGGTTTCTTGATGGCCCTGAATGGATGGGTGTTGATTATTTTTTATCTATATATTTTAATATGTGTTAAACATTTAGTGGTGATATGACCATCTATGGTCATGTTGACCTACTACTCCTTCTGAATTGGTCAGTGATGGGCCTGGAGGGGGTGGGAAGGGAAGAGGCCCCGGGTGGGTGTGTCCACAGCGATGCTTCCCAATCCTATTCTGCATGATTGTGCCCCTTCTGGGGTTTCTCAAAGCCTGAAAAATGTATCAGGGGTTTCTCTACGGTAAGAAAGTCGAGAGAGGCTGGCCTATCTGTCCAGCTGCTGCTTGAAGACTGCATCGTCCTAGGAAGCCTCGGTGTGTCAATCCAGGGGGAACTGGGAGGCTGTTCAGGACATTCACCCCCCCCCCCACCCCAGTGCCTTTGAGGTCCCTGCCTTGAAGGCTCAGTGTTCCCTTTGTGTCTGCAGGTGGCACCATCCAAGGCTTAATCTCAGATGTGCTGCAGAAGAGGGCTCCCGTGCTCGCCGTCAGCCTCATCTTGGCGGTCGGGGCTCTCTTTGGATATAGCCGTGAGTACTTCCCTGCCTCGGAGGGCGTTTGGGGTGTGGGCGCAGACTGCTTGGCATCTGATCCAGGCAGTCATTCCTGGAGTTTAACCCGGCTTGGCTCAGGGAGGCGGATGGAGCGCTGATAGCAGGAGTGGAAAGGGCCTTGCTGGATCTGCCCGAAGGGGCCTGCATTACAGCCTGGGTAGATTAACACACCATGGTTCAGTGCAGACATACCATGAAATCATGGCTTATTTATTTTTAATGTCTTGTTCTCATTGGCATACAAGAGCAATGTAATCAAGGGAATCCGTTACAGCTACAACACCAATTGAATCGGGCATTAGTCCAGTTAGGGCTGTTCTCCTGGAGCAGTTCTCCCAGAGCTCTCTCAGCCTCACCTACCTCTTGTGGGGAAAGGATGGAAAAGGCGATTTGTAAGCTGCTTTCGAGACTCCTTTGCGTAGTGAAAAGCAGGATATAAAACCCAACTTCTCTTTTTTCTAAAATATAATACATTGAATTCATAATACCTCGTTGCCAGTAGCAAAAACCTCGCTACAGCTTCGGTCACCTCTGGATTCTGACTAAACATAAGGAAAATGACCTTGAAATAGTCAGATTGACATTTCCCGTCACCAAATGAGGAGCTAAGAAGTTTGAGGCGGATATTAGAATGAAAAACCCATAGACATGAGCTAATGATTCTCTCTCTTGTTGGCCACAGGGGCAAAATCTCTCTCAATATGGAGTTTTGGTCAATCCCCCTTGGAGAGGGACAGAAGGCAATACATTCAACCAAACTCACACCCTATTTCTGATTTTAACAAAGTCACATATCTGTTATCAGATGTCGACCTCTATATTTCCTATAGGGTGGCACTTTTTGCTCTGGCTGCCAGGAAGATTCGAGCTAATGCATTTTTACAGGAGCCTCCACCTTGATACATAATTTTATCCCTTTTATTGTAACTTAGTTGTCCATGTTTACATTTTTAGGTACACAATATTGGAGAAATATTGTTTTATTTATTTATATTTGTGCCATATTGTTTTAATTGTGTTTTGTAATGGCCTTTGGCTACATACAATAAATGTTATCGTATCGTAATACATTCAACCTCCCCAGCACATAGGGTCTTCAGAAATCTGGAGTTAATAGGTTCTATTATGTCCATTTCTTTTAACTGCAAGATGATTTTTATTGTATTATTTTATTTCATGCCATTGTTATCCCACCCCTGCCCTGGCAATCAGGGCTCGGGGCGGTTAACAACTCAAAACAGAATTCAAGTACAAATATTGAATTTACTACACTGGCATGATGCTCAGAGAAGCTGTAGTAGGCCAACAGCTTCAGTGCTCAAAAGGACCAACTGAAGGTCTCCTCTTCCTTCCTTCCACTCAACCAGTTCCAAAAACTGTAAAGCGGAAAAATGAAGTCTCAAAATGCAAGGCTTTTCTCCCCCTTTTACTTCCTGGTTAATTCATACCTGGCCAAACAAAGCGGTCCACCCTGGGATTAGCCCAGTTTCTATTCATGCGCCTAACTCCCTAAGAAATGAGAGACTTTTCCAGTCTAGATGTGTCAGAGCACTGTTCTTGCAGGAGCCTGTCCCTGGGAAGTCAGTGTGAGCCAAGCTGAGCCAGAAGGAGGTAGAGAGCCTTTACAGCTGTGACAGATACGTGTTTTAAGGTTCTCGTTCCCTCTTCCAGCGATGAATTCTGACTCTTGGGGGGCTTGGCTTTTTCTGCCCCATCTCTCTAGGGTCACCAAACAGCAAAGTCATCAATGCCGTTATCATGGCGGTCACAGGTAAGAGAGCCGCGCTGGTTTTCCTGCCTTCTTTCAGGCCTAGAGTCAGCGGTATCAACGTGCTGCTTCTGGCAGCCTCAAGTGCGGTTGTTCCTTATAATGTCAGCCTGCTGAAGCCTCAAGTGCGGTTGTTCCTTATAATGTCTGCTCATGCTGTAAGACACAGGGCTAGCCAACCTCCCCTCTTGCCAATGTGGCTTCGGCTGTCCAGTTGGGTGCCCCCAAGCAGCCAGGAGAGGCTGTGTAAATGAAAGAAGCACTTTCACGAGCAGAGCTGATAAGAGCCTTAGAAGGATCTCGTGGCTTCATCTCTAGTACCAGCCAGGTGCCTCCGGGATATCTGCAAGAGGGTCACACAGGCCAAAGCCTTTCCCTATCATGCTCCCCAGCAGCTGGAATTCAGAGGTTTATGTCCTCTGATCATCTTATCTGTATGTTTTTGTTTGCCCTTCCTCTGGGGAGCTGTGAGCAGTGTATAGGTTCTCTCTTCTCCCATGTTGTCCTCGCATCAGCCCTGCAAAGCGTCTTAGGCACACAGAGAGAGAGAGAGAGAGAGAGAGAGAGCTTGCCCAGCATCTCCCATTTTATTTCTTGGCTGGTGGTTTTGAAACTAGTGTCTTAGCCCAACACTAGAACTGCCGCATCATACTGGCTTTCCCGGAGGCAGTGCAAGAAGCGTGTGAACTCCGTGAGTACACACGCTCAGCTTTGATCGGCAGGCGAAATGTGCAAGGCTGGCATAGCTATGGTTGGTGTCTTGCAAAGTACTTCCTTTTGCTGTACAGTGTCTGATGCCCATCACTGTCATTGGGTGCCCCCAAATTCTGGTATTGAGGGTGGACGGAGGACCAGTTCTTTCCATTCACTGGCTTCACAGTTTGCAGAAGCACACATGCTTTTTTAAAACAGGGAAGTCCCAGACCTTTTATTTAATGAATTAATATGCTGTCTTTCCAGCGACCTGCTTGTGGTGGCTCACAAGTTTTTAAAAAAACCTCCATAATATCATGATATACATTAGCTATATTAAAAGCAAGCCATGGGCAAAAAAGCCTAAAACAATAACAGAATTGCATAAATAACCATCAAACGTTCCTTAGGCTCGAGGCCAACAATGAAATACCTAAAACCATAAAATTCCTTTGTTGAAAGCCTTCTAAAAAGAAACATTTTGGCCGGGGCCTAAAAGACAGTATGGTAGTCACCAGGTGAGCCTAAAGGGGCAAGGCTTTCCAAAGGAAGATGCTACCACTAAAAAGGCCCAGTCTGTTTGCTACAGACGTCATCTGCAGCCAGAGAACAGACAGCAGGACTTAGGAAGAGGAACTTAACTAGTAGGAGAAGAAAAGAGCAAGTTCAGTAGCTCCTTAAAGACCAACAAAATTTGTGGAGCAAGGTAAGAGCTTTTATGACTCATGGCTCACTTCTGCGTTGACGTAAAGTGAGCAGGGACTCATGAAAGCTCATCTCCCCAAATTCATTAGTCTTTTAAGGTGCTAATGGGCTCTTGCTCTTCTCTACTGCAATGGACAAATATGGTGACCCACCTCAAATGTTGGGCTGGACACTTTGGAAGGAGGGTGGTTCGTCAGTCTTTCCTCCTGGGGAAATCTCTCCAGCCCCCTCAAGATGAGTTTTTTCAGACATTCAGCTGGGAGACCTTAAAGGCCAGCCTTTGCCGAGGAGCATGACACTGCTCCGTGCTCATGCTAGGGGCGTCTCAGGTGAGATCTGAAATGGTGCCCCATCCCTTGCCGTTCTGGCCTCTTCTTCTGCTTTGTCTTCTGCGGTCCTCCAGGCTTTTTCATCGGCGGTCCTTCCAACATGATCAGTTCCGCCATCTCTGCCGACCTGGGGCGCCAGGAGGTGGTGAAGGGAAGCAGCGAGGCTTTAGCGACTGTGACAGGGATCGTGGATGGGACCGGGAGCATCGGAGCAGCTGTGGGTCAGGTAAGGACCAGGGATCGATCCAGAGGGACTCCAAAACGCCCCTCTGCTGTCTCTGCCGGAGCCCATGAAGGATCACCTGATAGCCGGCCTGTACGCAAAACTTTATATGCAGCTGCAGTGACTACCAGTCCTTGGGAAGCATTAGTTGTGTCTCACTGGAGACATCCCTGGAGATGCTACCTGCTGAGCAGTGATGATGGACTTAGCCTTGGATTGAGGTGTTCCCGAACTCATGTTTAGCCCCTTCTCAGCAATTCAGGCATCCCTGTCAAAATCACCCCCATTTTATGTTGCTCTGGGTCAGTTTTGGGCACCCCAGTTAAAGAGGGATGTGGACAAACCGGGGCGTGTCCAGAGGAGGGCAACAAAGATGGGGAGGGGTTTGGAGACCAAGACGTATGAGCCGGCACGGGAGGGTGGTATACAAATTAGATCAATAAGAACTGTTTGCATCTTGTACTTTTTTCCTGACCTGACCCAGATAGCTCAGGCTGGCCTGAACTCATCAGATCTCGGAAGTAAAGCAGGGCCGGCTCCAGTTAGTATGTGGATGGGGGACCACCAAGGAAGTCCAGAGTCCATGACCCAGAGGCAGGCAAAGGCAAAGCACCTCTGGGCATCTCTTGCTTGAAAACCCTACAGGGTATCCATGAATTGACTATGACTTGACCAGTCTTTCCACAGCTCCCATTTCCATTTCAGTGAGGGACTTTAATGTGTATGAGTAAGATTTCTGTAATCGCTTGCCAGCCCAAATCATAGAATAACAGAGTTGGAAGGGACCTCGTGGGTCATCTAGTCCAACCCCCCGCACACTCATCCACTGTCACCTGCCACCCCCTTGAACCTTCACAGACTCAGCCTCTCCATCATATGGCTATCCAGCCTCTGTTTAAAAATTCCCAAAGATGGAGAACCCATCACCTCCCGAGGAAGCCTGTTCCACTGAGAAACCGTTCTAACTGTCAGGAACTTCTTCTGGACGTTGAGACGAAATTTCTTTTGAATTAATTTCAAAATTTGGAATTAATTCTGATTGTTTAAAAAATTGTAACAATCTGAGCTGGCGTCCAGGGAAGGTTTAGATTGCACGCTGTTCTTCCGAAATGTCATTTTCAGAGATCCCTGAGGCTGGATTTTTACCTGTCCCAGAACTGAATTTCTCGCTTGTGAGGTTAATGCAGCTTGTCGCCCATGAATCTCCCCAGAATTGCATAAGAGCTAATGGTTTCCCTAGGAGTGTGCTTAAAGCCCTCTGACAGCCGGTGGTCGGAACAGGCGAAAGCATCGCCTCACAATCCAACAGCGAACAAAAAAATAATAATAAAAAAATTAGCTTTGGAAGGAAACCTTGTGCCGTGCAAGAAAATAATTAAGATTCTAGTGAAGCCGCGCATTTCTGTAACTGAGTGGCAGGCGATCCCTCTGGGGACCGTAGACGGCTGCTTCATTTTCAGGTGGGCTTTGAACAGGCCCCAGGAACTGCAGCAAGAAACTTTATTGGTTGCTCTCCAGGGAGAGGAGATGGAGGGAGAGGAAGAGAGTCTCCTCTTGCTTTATAATGCCTCTGGAGTGGTTTTCCCTTGAGAAGCCAGTAATTTGCCCCCCCCCTCCCTCACATGAAGGCAGCACTGACGGTTCTCAACGCTGTCAGGTTGGCCATTGTCTGACGCTCACAATGGAAGGCATCCTCGGTAGAATTAATCGTATCCAGTGTGTTCACCTTGCCCCCTTCTCTGGTTTTTGAACTTCCCTGTAGCCAGCTACAGAAACCGGGGCTTTGTGTTTGACAAATTGCTTCCTCCTTTACCTGAGGTGGTAGTTATCGGTGGCCATCCATTTCCATAGCAACCAGCCGAGACACCACGAGTTGGGCTGTCTCCCCTAGTGGGAACCAAGCCAGCGGAGTCTGCTGAGAATCTCAACAACAAAAAAAGAAAGAATGCAGAGAAGATGCAACTCCCCCCGCCCCCCCCCCCTAGTTTGACCTGCCTGCGCTGCCGGAAACAAAGGGGAAGTGACAGATGCGTGGCAGGCTTCAGGGCGGAATCCACACAGAAGCGTTTTGATTTGATACATGGAAGGGATAAAGCTCCAAGAATTGCTTTTTTTGCATGACGTTTAACATGTTTGTGTTTTTTGGATGCGTGTCTCAGTTTTGCGCCTAAAGCTGTCCATCTTTAGGTAATGGACTGATGGATTTTGCTGCAATGTTTAAATTTAATTTTAGTTTATGAAGGTGCATTAACTTTTCATGAAGAATGGAGGGGGACTTTTGTTGTTGTTGTTGTTGTTTTAAGGGTGGGGGAGAGACCTGGGGTAGCGAGCATGAAGGAAGAAGCAAAAGTGTCCCTTGGTTTTCTGCATCCCTAGCCCAGTGGTTCTCAACCTTCCTCATGCCACGACCCTTTAATACAGTTCCTCATGTTGTTGCAACCCCCAACCATAAAATTCTTTCACATAAATTAAACCTAAACTGACCAATGGCGTGAAGATCCATTGGTCATGATAGTATATAAATCCCCCCCCAGCGTTTCTCAATTCATTTCTGCCTCTTGTCCCACCATGCTGTGATCTTGCTCTTTTCCGCTGCTCCAGACAGACTTATGCTCTATCTCAGTCTACCGTGCAAGACTGTTGTGTGAATGGTGCCCCCTGGCCAAGCTGCTTGCCCTGCCGTAACCCCTGCGAAAGGGTAGTTCGACCCCCAAAGGGGTCCTGACCCCCAGGTTGAGAACCACTGCCCTAGGTGATGGCCTTTTAACTCTTAACGTACTGTGTTTCTGCTTTCAGTACCTGGTGTCCTTGATCCAAGAGAACTTGGGATGGATGTGGGTTTTCTATTTCTTCATTTTAATGGTAAGGACCTTACTGCTGGAGGGCGGGGGAGATGGACATCTAGATTACTGCAGTGTGCTCTACTTGAGGCTGCCCTTGAAAGACTGTTCGGACACTACAGTTAGTGCAGAATTCTGTTGACTGGTGTGGGTTGTAGGGACCACGTCATTCATGTCCTGTTCCCTCCACATGAGCTCCTAGTTTGTTCCCCAGGCCAAATTCAAGGTGTCGGCATTGACCTTTAAAGTGCTATGGCGCTTTAATGAATGTCTTTATGAATGTCTTTTCCTATATGAACCTACCCATCTTTTCTGGTCATCTTCAAAGGCCTTGCTTCTGGTGCCCCTGTCCCCTGACGCTTGACAGGTGGGGACCCGAGAAAAGGCCTCCTTAGTTGTGGCACCAAAACTTTGGAACTCCCTCTCTCCAGGGAAGTTCATCAGTCCCCCCCTGTTGTTGTCTTCTGCCAGCAGGGGAAGACTCTTTCGTTTTGTTTGGCATATCCCCAACAACTGTTGTTGCTCTCTCCCCTTGTTTGGGTGTTATACCTGCCTTATTGAGTTCCTGTGTATAGACTTTGTTTTAAATGTTTTAAACGTTGCAGTGTTTTGATGCTCCCTGCCTCGGGGGACCCTGTTTGGTTGGAAAGTCTCCATAGAAATGTTTTAAATGAATACATTTTAATAGTGCAGGTTAGAACAACCTTTTAAAGTTTGGAAGCACCGATTTGACCTTCAGCACAGTGCAAACCTCACGCAGGGATTGGAAAGTTTCATGGTTGTGTGCAACGTTCCCAAAGAGTGTGTGCGTGTGTGTGTGGGACAATGTGAAACGCTTTACGTTTTAGATGCAGGGACTTCATTCTCTTTGCCTGTGGGAGATGCATTTCTGTGCAACTGAAGTAGCATCATGTTCATGCTGGGGCATGAACATGACTCCCTTCAGACAGTTCCGTGAAAGATTTCTGAGCTGGCGACCACAGCATGGAATTGGCCTGCCTGTGTGAACACACTGTCCTTGAGGGGCCACTTCACGCCATGCCTGATAGGTACAAAGTAGGATTGTGCGCTCTGGTGCGCTTTGGCGATCACTGAAGCCCAAAATGGCCAGCCCCGCAGCGCAGAGCGGCACTCTGTGTTGCAGTGCTGGCCGCTTTGGACTTCAGTGATTGCCGGAGCACACAACCCTAGCATAAAGCTAAAGAATGTGAATGCGATGCCAGTTCATTCGCCCGAGGCCCGCTTGGCTGCAGTGCCCAGTGGAACCGGCCCTAATAGTGGACTTGGACTTACTTCAGCGTAACGTGCGACGTAACCCCAGAGCAGCTGCCAGAACAGCCTTGCATTGAGCACTGATCGCATGGCTCTGAGAGCTAGGTTGGCCTGGGGGCTAAGAGCGGTGGCAAACTGGGCTGGATTCCCCACTCCTCCCCATGCAGCCAGGTGGGTGACCTTGGGCTGATCACAGTTTCCTCAGAGCTCTCTCAGGCTGACCTACCTCACAGGGGGGCTGTTGTGGGGAGAGGCAAGGTTGGCGATTGTAAACAGCTTTGAGGTTCCTTTGCCTAGTCAAAAGCGGAATCCAAAAAGCCCATTCTTCTTCTTCTCAATCCTCTTTCTCTTCACAATCCCCTTTCTTTTCACAGACGAGTTCGACAGTCCTGTTCATCGCACCCTTGATTGTGAGGGAAATCAGGGCGCTCCTGCGAGAGAGATCCATGCGCAGGTTGGCTGGCTGACTGCCCTGGTCCGCGTTGCACGGAGCTCTTCAGCAAAGGCCAGTGGAGAGGGAGAGAGCGCTTATTGGAATTTCCCACGGCTCACGTGTACCTTTTTGTGTTCTTTTTAACCATCTGCTGAGGTCGGAGTTGGTTGAAAACAGCTCCGAAAGGATTTGCTGCTGGACAGCTGACATGCGCCGTGCTCTTCCAGACCGCCGCGTTGAATGAGCCTGGAGAGGATCGCTTTCTTTTTGCTTATACCTCACGTTCTCAGGGCCGGCTCGTGCAATCATCAGACCCGAACGGCAAAGATGTTCCTGGGACGGAGTGCTTCAGGCTGCCGACGGCTGGGAGCATGCATTGGGTGGGGGTATTTTCTCCCAAAACCGAACTCCGTGCCCCTCCAAAAAGCAGTGTGGCTGGCTGGGAGAGGAGTTCAGATTTGCCTGTTGGGCTTGTTGGGTCTGTGTGAAGGAAGCATCCACATGTACAACCTCCCCGCACGCAGCCACAAGTGGCCCATTCCAGGAAAAGCTTTAGCCGCTTGTTTCTGTGTGAATTGGCTCTCCTAAATTCTTCCTGCTGGCCATCTCCTTGCCCTTTTTTGTGCTGGGTCTGGGCACCTGACAGTGACCAGAAGCACAAATCTTGACTGCCTTCGTTGCTAATTCCTTGAGCAAACAGGGTAAAAAAGAGGGGGGGCTTTTTGTTACTCAATGCTAAAGCATCACTATCCGTCAACTTTGTGCTACTCGGTGGTTGGCTGAACGAGCTGCCTGTCTCCTGCTTCCTCCTGCCCGCCTGTCCCTGTCCCTACAAAGTGGACACCAGGAAGCTTTGGATCTGTGGCTGCAGCCCAGGTCCTTAAGGGCAGGGGTAGTCAACCTGTGGTCCTCCAGATGGCCATGGACTACAATTCCCATGAGCCCCTGCCAGCATTTGCTGGCAGGGGCTCATGGGAATTGTAGTCCATGGCCATCTGGAGGACCACAGGTTGACTACCCCTGCTTAAAGGAGAGGTGGCGTTTTATTTCCGTTTTAAATACCCGTCCCATTCAGACGCCGCGAGTTGTTTTCTGTCCAACCGTGCGGGATACATTCCATGCTAGATGAATTCTCCTGTGGATCTGCCCGAAGTGTGAGGATGAGGGTTTGTCCTTGGAGAGGCGTGTCCTAAGTGTTCCTTCGAAAAAGCAGTCCAGTTGATGATAGGATTTTGGATGCGCTTGAGAGGGGAAAAGGGGCTTGGGCTCCGAATGAACCAAGCGTTATCCATTTCTGAACTGCAGCAATGACTTGCTGTCCATGTTGGAGACACGCTTGATATCTTCTTAAGGCTTCTTTCCTCGGTGAGGAGTTGCCCAAGAGAATATGGCTGATTTGTCCTTTTCACCTGCACCAAAGGCTTTCGGTGGGTGAACCAAGTCTTAAAAAGGACGGAGGTGCTCTCAGAACTGTCCTCTTCCCCCCCCCCCCCCCGCTTTCTGGCCTAGCATTTTGCTAAGCTTCCCTCTCGTGCTGAGAGTTCAGTGACACTTTTGAGAGTCAGAGCTCCCTTCATCAGAGATCTTGACTCTCCGAATTCATACCAGGGTAGCTAAACTGTGGCTCTCCATGGGCTGCAATTCCCACGAGCCCTTTCCAGCACATCCTGGACATCTGGAGAGCCACAGTTTGGCCACCCCTGACCTTATACTGTGGAAATTCTGTGGGTCCCTCAGGTGCCTCTGGACTTGAATCTAGCTCTTCTACTGCAGGCCTACGTGGCTGAAATGGCCCTCCTGAAGCGATGTCGCGGGTCCTGTTCCACTAACAGCAACCCATGCTAGGGAATGAGGAAGGCCTTGGTGCAGTAATATTGGGACCTGAAGCAAGTTGAGCTGGATGTCCAGAGAACAAGGGGCAGCTTATTTCAGCGGTAGCCTTTGTGGGTTTTGCTTTTACTTTATGCCATGTCTTAAATCTGCCTTCCCAATCAAGTCGGCGTAGCCACCCTCTTGCTGCCTCATCACTTTGGGTGAATTGAGTTCAGCAAACCGAGTGGCAGAGCCCCTTGGTCCAGATTCAGTGCTGAGCCTCTGTTTGGCGTATCTCGAAAAGCATTGCGGGTGTGATATTTTGGGGTCATTGGGTTGCCTGGCCAATTCTCAGCCTGTTTTGGACAACTGAATCTTCTTCTTCTTGTATGTGAGGCCTTTGAAGACCTGGATGTCTCGTCGTCTCCAGTTTCCCCAGAATCGATGTGTTGGCCCACTACTTCTTTCTGCTCTTGGCCCAGGGCGGGGAGGGGGAGGGGGGGGAGACACAAATTAGCTACACACTTTAAAAAGGGAAAAAAGGGATTTCCCCCCTCCCCTCTTGTTCCCAAAATGCCTTTTATTAAAACACTTAATGTACAGCAGGGCCTTTTTTAATTTATGAATGTAAATGTTGAATCATGTGGCTGCGGTTGAGTGTACATAAGTTGGTGTTAGTTTCCGAACTGTGCGTTGCTCTGTGCTGCTCCGTTTTTGTCTCCTTCCGTTGCGCCTTCCCGTTTAGTGGCAACACCAGCTGTTCTGTGGCTCGCCTAAGAAAAACTGGTTTTCCGAAGGGTTTCCCCCTAATTGCTGAAGGAATTTAAAAAACAACTCTTCCCCCCCCCCTTTCCCCTGTAATACTGTGCTTTTCATGAAGGGAAAGCGGCACGAGCTGGAGGGTTAGGCTTTCTGTGGGTTTTAGGGTATGCTTCGCACAATCCCTTTTTCTACCTTGTGCTTGGTCTTTTGGAACTCAGCGGAAGGCAATCTGCGCAGAGCCGGGTCTTGTGAAAGGGCTGCAGTGCTTGCCTAGCTCACCTTCTCTGTCTTCACATGAAGACTGGTTGCATTTGGCCTACACCTCTAGGATCCAAGTCAAAAGTTTCGGTCCAGGTGAACGTCTCGATTGAAATAGTTTGCCCTGCCGCAGAATGGTTGCAAGGTTCTCCCTTTGCTGTGCAAACTGGGTCCCTTGGGGGTGATTTGAACCGTATGGATCCCGCAGATCTTCCAGCACTGCCCCTGCCCCACCCCAAGAGCCTTCCCCTAATGCAGGAGACTCTTCCAAGAAAGGGGGAGTCTCTTGTGTGGGCAGAAAGGCTCCTTGTATCGGAGGAGAAGTGCTTGCATTAGCAGAACCGCGGCCACAGGATCCGACCCACTCTACTCAATGACTGACAACTGCCAGTTAGGCACTTCCACCCCGACCTTTTAACCCTTTTTAGTGTCTTCTGCCCCGTGTAGTTGGGGAAGTGCTTTATAATTGTCCCGAATTAGTTTCACATGAATAAATTATTTTTGGCAATTTTGGCAATTTGGCACATTTTCTGTGTGTTTCTTCTTGCTTGCGCCTTAAATCACACTGAAGACCGGGGAGGGGGGGAATGGTGGAAGAGTGGTAAACCTACAGGTGTTTGAATCCCTAAGTACATAATTACTGCCAAAGGGATACTTTAGGTCAGGGGTAGTTAACCTGTGGTCCTCCAGACAGTTCATGGACAGTTCATGGACAGTTCAAATGCTGGCAGAGGCTCATGGGAATTGTAGTCCATGAACATCTGGGGGACCGCAGGTTGACTACCCTTGCTTTAGGTAACGAGTTATCTACATGAGTATCTTCTTTCATTCCCAGTAGCTCAGGGCAGGTCCAGTCCTCTGCTGCCAACAGGAACTGCTCCCCGCTCCCCTCCAAGTGACCACCTTTCAGATACTTAAAGACAGCGATCATGTCTTCTCCAGGCTGAACATTCCCAAGTCTCTTAGCCTTTCCTCATCCTCTCCACTCTCCTCTGTGCCCTCTCCATTTTGTCCACATCCTTTTTGAAATGAGGCCTCCAGAACTGCCCACAGGGCTTCAGGTCTGGTCTAAACAAAAGACAAAAGAGATTATGCTGTAGTGGCAAAACTCACCAGAAGAGTTCCATCAACACTTGGGACTCTTTCTTAGAATATATTGTTAAATATTGTATTAATGTATTCCAATTATTTTTTCTCTTTTTTTCTTTTTGGGTGTTTCTTCTTTCCTCATGATTTGATTTATAATAAAATAAATCACAAGGCCCTGCAGGATCAGACCAGTGGTCCATCTAGTCCAGCATCCTGTCTCACCCAGTGCCCAACCCGTTCTTCTGGGGAGCCAACGACCGAGCATGGAGGCCTGGATCTTCCCCTGATGTTACCTCTTGGCTCTGAGATTGAGAGGTTTAATGTCTCCGAATTGGGCGTTCCCCAGTCACTGTGGCTAGTAGCCCCTGATAGAACTCTCCCCTATGAATCTATTTGATCCCCTTTTGAAGCTCCAGCTACCTGAGCAAAGGGCCAACCTCTCCTACATTTCCCTGTACCATAGCAGCACTATGCTTCCCAACCTCCAGGCCAGGTCTGGAGATCTGCAATTACAGCTGGAGGAATTGGCTGTGTTGGAAGGGGGGGGGCTCTATGGCATGACATCCCTGCAGAACCCCCTCCTCAAATCTTTCCCCTCCCAGATCTTCTGGTATTTCCTAGCCCTAGAGCCTGGCAAAACTACCCGGCCCTGTTAGCCTTTGAGCCAGGATTATCCCACAGTGGCTGAAACTCCTTATCGGCTGCCTTTTAAACTGACGGCTAAGCTGCTGCTGTGATCCCGGCCTCCTCGGAGACAGACAGGCCTCTGCCCCAGTCTCTCCCATTTTCGTCTTAGCACTTGTGGGTCTGGCAAGTTTCCTGTCTGCTCTTAAGTTGGCTTTGCCTGAGGAACAGAGGCTGGGATGATTAATGGCTCCTGATAACACAGCCAAGAACACATCTGATACGCTCCTCTTACTTGCCCCCCACAGTTATCTGCCCTTGGACATCTCTGCTCCTTTCGTTCTGTTGTTCTTCCAGTGTTCGTCTGCCGCACGTACTTTCCATGCTCAGACGAGAGTCTGTTCCCCTAGCTGGCTCCTGGCAAATCTTGGTACTCCCCCTTGTTCCCTTTTTGCATTACAAAACAGGAGGGGATTTGGCTTTGGGGGAGATCCTTATTCACACCCCTGGGTGCTCCCTTATGCAGCTGAGGAAGCTGCTGTGCCAGTAATTCCTGTTCTTGGAAAGCAGCGATTGTATCAGTCCATCTTTTGGGGCCTAAGCTGAGCCTCTTGAAGTGCTTGAACTTTCGAATGCATCTCACAGACGAGTTCTTCCCTTGGACTTCACTGGCCTTGCATTTGAGCTAAACCAAGTATATTATCTGGTGGCAACAGCTACTGAGAGCCAGTTTGGCGTAGTGGTTAGGAGTGTGGACTTCTAATCTGGCGTTCAATTCTGCACTCCCCCACATGCAGCCAGCTGGGTGACCTTGGGTTCGCCACAGCCCTGATAAAGCTGATCTGACCGAGCAGTGATATCAGGGCTCTCTCAGCCCCACCCACCCCACAGGGTGTCTGTTGTGGGGAGAGGAAAGGGAAGGCAACTGTAAGCTGCTTTGAGCCTCCTTCGGGTAGAGAAAAGTGGCATATAAGAACCAACTCCTCCTCCTCCGGATTGTCAGGTCCATCGCAGTGTGTGTATGTTTGTGAGGGGAAATGGAAATTTGGGCATGCAGCCTGGGGAGGACAGGGACCTCAGTGAGGGACAATGCCCTAAAGTCCAGCCTCCAAAGTATTTATGCTCTCCAGGGGAACTGATCTCAATAGTCAGGAGATGAGCTGTAATTCTGGAGGATTCCCAGGTCTCACCTGGAAGCATAAATCATAGAGATGCGTGCCTTAATTCCACCCAGATTGGACTACTTCAATGTACTCTCCTTGGAGCTACTCTTGAAGTGTGTTCACAGACTAGTATAACTAGTATAATGACCACTGGGCCATTTCTGGTGTTGTGGGGGTGGGGGCAATGGAGCATGATGTCACCTCTGGTGGGAGTGTCCAGGTGATGTTCCTTCTGGTGACCTGTGATTTCCGGGGGCGTGGCAGGGAAGTGTGGCCTGTTGACCTCGCTTCTGAGGTTTCTCGAAGCCTGAAGAATGTGTCAGGGGTTCTCAACAGAAAAAAGATTGAGAGAAATTGGAGTAGATGGACAAGTGCTTTGATTTGGCTGAAATGCTAATAGCTAAAAAACCGGCAGATCATTATGAAGAGTCTGGAATGGAATGCCAGTGCCAAACAGCAACCGTAATTAGATCTCAGATGGGGAGAATGAGAGTCATGTTTGACATTTGGAAGGATTCTGAGAAATCCATGAACTCTTGGGATGTTAATAAACTTTGGGAAAATACAGCTGTTGTCACGGTTGTAATTGGAAACATGTCAGCGTGACATGTCGTGCCACTGGAGAACAAACACTGAGGAAGCCTTGAAAGTTTTTATTTATTCTGTTCTTTGCTTGGCACAATGGACACATCATGTTATTCGCCTGCTATCTACTTGATTTATTCCATATAATGGCCAGCGTAAAGGATTAAACCAGAATTAGAAACCAGACAATGGACTGCAGCAATGTTTGTTGTGTTAGCATTAGAGCATTTGGTCTGTTGTTAAAGGAATCCATCCATCCTTTTGCTTTGTTAAAGGTAAAGGTATCCCCTTTGCAAGCACCGGGTCATGTCTGCGTTTTCATGGCAGACTCAATATGGGGTGGTTTGCCAGTGCCTTCCCCAGTCATTACCGTTTACCCCCCAGCAAGCTGGGTACTCATTTTACTGACCTTGGAAGGAGGGAAGGCTGAGTCAACCTTGAGCCGGCTGCTGGGATTGAACTCCCAGCCTCATGGGCAGAGCTTCAGACTGCATGTCTGCTGCCCTACCACTCTGCGCCACAAGAGGCTGTTTTGCTTTGTTAGGCATCCACAAAAGAAAAAAATTCCATAAGACGTTCAAGCAACATCAAGAGGCTAAACTCCTGGTGGAGTCACTCAAGGCAGAATGGTCACAGTGGAGCAGAGTTTCATGGATACTGTGGGCTGTCCAAAAGACAAATAAGAGCGATCTAGATCAAACCAAGTTTGCACTCTCCCTAGAAGCTAAAATGACTGAACTGAGGCTATCGTACTTGGGTCACATTATGAGAAAACAAGAATCTTCTCACTCAAGCAAAACAAAACCCCACCCCTTGAATGGGATGAGGGGATGCAGAAACTAAGATCTTTGGCTGATGGGGGTTTGGAGTACTTAAGCTGTTTTAATTGTTATTAGGTTATTTATCTATTAATCTTGTTTGTTAAATGATGTGAACCACTGCAAGCCGATTTCTATCATTAGATTTCTATATCGCCCCAAGCCAATAATACCAAGAAAGGTGGTACAGAAATCTAACTATGGAAGTAATAAAATTAACCAAAAGACAATAAGACCAGGGAAAGTTGAAGGCAACAGGAAAAGAGGAAGAGCCAAGATGAGATGGATGGACTCAATCAAGGAAGCCTCATTTTGCAAGACCTGGCCAAGGCTGTTATGGGCAGGAGGTTTTGGAAGTTTATTGCCATAAGTTGGCAGTGACTCTATTGCACTTCACACACACACAAATCACACACAAATCCAGGATTGTATCTGATGGTAGCAATGGTTGTGGAGCAGGCTTGTGCTATGGATGTCCTGCATGAATGCTTATAAATCACTTCCTCAAGGCACAGAAGGAAGGATCAGAAGCTTGCTATCAAGGCAAGGTAGGACCCCCAATGATAATCTGCTTTCTAGCAGTTGCCTTACTGGCACACGTTGAAATGGACTCCATGCAAATGGGTACGTGTAAAAACATAGGTATTCTTAAGTGGGAGCCTTGCAGAAGAAGAAGAGTTGGTTTTTATACCCCGCTTTTCACTACCCAATGGAGTCTCAAAGCGGCTTACAATTGCCTTCCCTTCCTCTCCCTACAACACCCCCCCCGAGGTAGGCGGGGCTGAGAGAGCTCTGCCAGGACTGCTCTGCAAGAACACCTCTTAACAAAACCGTGATTAGCCCAAAGTCACCCAGCTGGCTGCATGTGGAGAAGTGAGAAATCGAACCCTACTCGCCAGATTGCAAGATGTCGTCCTTAACCCCTCCTAAAAGCTAGCGGGTTTTTATTCCCGCATAAACTTACACAGAAACTTTCTCAGTTGCATGTAATGGGTACATCTGAGCAGGTGAGTCTATACAGAAAGTTACGGGGAAAGTTGTAAGCCCCAGGGTCCAGGAACCTTGAAATGTGGGCGGTTGCTTGGAGGGCTTTCCCAGGAGTGCCATCTTGGCCCCATTCTGCCTACCTGATGCTGGTCAGTGGTTATCAAGCTGTAAAGATGTCCAGTCTACCCCTGAAACCACCCTGAGGTGTCCACTCTTCGTATGGATCAGCACCCACAATCCACGGACAGCACCTTACGTTGTCTGCTGCCGCCCAGGATGCAAGTAGATGTTGGCCTGGCTCGGTGTGAGTCACTCCTTGTACTTTCTGTCTTGGTTAGCTTGAGTTTCTTCACACCCACTTCGGTGTTAGAACGGGAAGAACAGGATGATGACCTGGAAATAAGTATGACACAACGGGGAAGAACCCCCAGCAGGCATTGTCACCAGGGTGGGGCAAACAGCACTGGCGCGAGCCAGCAGTTTGCCCCATACTGCCTCTTATCCTGGTTTCTATCTCCAGCGGCCAGGAACTGAGGAAGTGGCTGGATGGAGGTGTGGCCACCCCTAGATAAAATCAAGCCCAAACTCTTCCTAAAATTACCAGATTGAGGACATCAGACTTGGTCACGTTATGAGAAGGCAAGAGAGGCTGGAAAAGACAATAAAGCTAGGAAAAGTTGAAGACCCAAGATGGATTCACTCAATCAAAGCCACAGCCCTCCGTCGAAAGCTCTGAGCAAGGCTGTGGATGACTGGAGCTTTTTGAGGTCATTCATAAGGTCACTGTAAGTCAGAAGCCATTTTGTAGCACTACACCCACGCACACCCACACGGAATACTTGGCCGTTAGTTTGACTCGAGACAGGCTACACTACACCAATGGAATGACCTGGAAGGAAAGCCCTCTTGAGAGAAAACAATGCGTGTAGCTGTGGGTTATGAATGAACAGACTGGCCCTCCCACCTATGGGGGATTCCCAGCACATAAATACAGTGATTAGGAATGAACAAGGAGTGGGCTTCATCTATGTGATTGTGAGCATTTCCAGCCACTCTGTGCTCACTCAAGCTCTGTGCTCACAGTCGATCAAGGAGCCAGTGTGGCGTAATGGGTAAAAGTGTCAGACTAGTATCCAGGAGACCCCGGTTCAAATCCTCATTTGTGCCATGGAAGCTCACTGGGTAACTTTGGGCCAGTCACGCACTCTCAGTCTAACCTACCTCACAGGATTGTTGTGAGGGGCAGAGTGTGATGTAAGTTCCTGCTGGGAAGAAAAGGGGGGCACTTCTTCCTGCCTCCGCTCTGAGGCTATTGCTTTTCTCTCTCCGGATATATCACCCAGAGACAGCTTAGCAGTCGCACAGCTGGCCTGTCACAAGCTCTGGCAGCTTCTGCAAGTGGCAAAGGGAAGTCCCCCACTCTCTGCAGCTTCTAGTTCAAAGAGGGGTAGGGGAGGGATGGCCACAACCCCAGTGGAGCCGACCAAATGGAGCCTGGAGATCTTCCCGAGTTACCACTGATCCCCAGAAGTCCCTGGAGAAAATGGCTGCTTTGCAGGGTGGGCTCAATGGCTGAGCTCCCCCTGCCCTTCCCCAAATCCTGCCCTCCCCTCCAAAATCTGCAGGAATTTCCCCACCCAGATCCGGGAACTCGAACAGCAGAAGAACTAAATTCCAGTCTGTTAGCACCTTCAAGGCCAGCAAAATTTTCCCGGGCCTAAGCTTCCCCCAGTAGCACCTTTAAGACCGACAAAGATTTATTCAAGGCGTGAGCTTTTGAGTGCAAGCACAGAGTGCTTGCACTCGAAAGCTCACGCCTTGAATAAATCTTTGTCGGTCTTAAAGGTGCTAACGGACTCTGATTTTATTGTGCTCCTTCAGACCAACAGGGCTACCCATTTGAATCTAAGCATTCCCCAGCCAACGAGAAGCAAGGCAGACACCCTCTCTCCAGAGAGCTGTTCTTTTTGTTCCTTACAGGTCAAGAAGGTTTGTGGAGCCATTAAACAACCTCTTGTTAGCGGGTTCTCTGCTCAAGTGGGGCAGGAGAGGGAAAGGTGCTCCAGCAGAGTTCCTTTTGCTTGGATTGAGTCCACTGGTGAGTCACATCCACAGACTTCTAGAAGGGAGGATAATGTGATCTGGGCAATTACTCAGAGTGAAATGTTATCCTCGCCCGACATTTGCCCCTTTGTGCCAGCTATTGGGGATGTTCTGAAGAAACTTTGCCGCGAGCCAAGGAGAGAGCGATTTGACTGTGCTGCAAGTCTTTTCTGTCCAGATTGTATGACTAATAAAGGGCCGGCTGCAGATTCACGCTCAGTTTGCTCATGCTTGGCAGACAAGGGTTCTCGGGCTGAATTGCTTTTAGTGATCCTATCTCCACGGCACACTTGAAGCAGTCATCCATTCACCCCAGGAAACCCCCTTGGGAGTGACGAGAGATTTGTAACGCAGCATTTTCAGCACCCTGACAAAACACAACGTCCAGGATTCTTTGGAGAAAGATATAACCGATATCAACCTCATACCGGTCTTTAGAACAGACTGGCCAGTAGACAGCTTTGTCCAATCTATCCCCTCTTTCTCTGAAGAACTCAGGATCATGCAGGATTACGAAGACATAAAGCTATGGAAACTTTATGAATTCGACCTGCAGTAGCTCCTGTGGTGGTAAAGAGTCAGGAAAGTCATCTATTCGTTCTGCTCCTCGTTTCTATAGCTCTTGAGCTCCATATGAATCGCCATTCATTCATTCATTCATTCATTCATTCATTCATTCATTCATTCATTCATTCATTCATTCATTCATTTTCAGTTAATTACCTGCTGCTCTTGGCCAAGACCAGTTTGCTGTGGCTTACAATTTAAATCCATAAAATATAATTTATTCTGGGATTTATCACCCACCCTATTTTTGTGAACTCAGGGCAGATTACATTCTTACATGCAATCCCTGTATAAAATCCCCAGACGATTATGAGCATTTTGCCAATGTGATACTACGACTACTACTGTGACAGTATATTGGAAGAGCAACCACTGATGAAGATAAAACAGAAAGTGGGTCACTTAACCTCGGATCCCGTTTTGGTTGACTCTTTATGTTTGATCATATGTTTGACCATTTAGACCAGTGGTCCCCAACCTTTTTTAGGCTGGGGACCGGCAGGGCAAGTGCCCTGCCCGCTCATCGCGCATGCGCGGCCACGGCCGCTCATCGTGCACCAGTGGTCACGCCCGCTCATCGCGCATGCGTGGCCCGACCGCGCATGCACACATGCACCATGCACGGCCGAAATCGCGCATGCGCGGCACTGCGCGGGCGTGGCCCTGATTCTCTCTCCCCCCTCCCGCAGTAAGAAGCGGCCCGCAGGTTGGGGACCACTGATTTAGACTTTATGTTATAACCTTTTCACCTATACAGAAGACTACTATGTGCCTCGTGATTTCCTTTTTCCTTCTGGCCTCCTCTACCCAGCCTAGGTTATCTCCATAGCTTCCAGGAGCTCTGAGGTGGCACGGAGGAGGCACCAAAAATGAGGACAGGTCCTTTAAAAACCCTAAGTCTGGGGGATGGTAACTACCATAACCCATAGTGAAAACTGTATTTTGTCTGTTGTAATAATGGTAGTTATTCTGGTTAATCCAAGGTGTGTGAGTAATGAGGAGAACTTAAACCTTGAACTTGCCCTAAGTTCCCATGCCTGGGTCATGTAAGGCAGGGGTAGTCAACCTGTGGTCCTCCATGGACTATAATTCCCATGAGCCCCTGCCAGCGTTTTCTGGCAGGGGCTCATGGGAATTGTAGTCCATGGACCTCTGGAGGACCACAGGTTGACTACCCCTGATGTAAGTACCAGCAAACGCTGTCAGGGGCTCATGGGAATTGTAGTCCATGGACATCTGGAGGACCACAGGTTGACTACCCCTGATGTAAGGAATAATTCCCAGAGAACTCCATACGCCGGCTGGAGGTTGTCCACTGTAGGGGGAATAGAAACTGCACCAGCAGGGAAGAGTTAAAATCCCTTCCTCCTTCATGTACTTTGCCACCAGACTGAACTGGACCCTGCTTGGCTACTATTTACACTGTTTTTTAAAGAAAGAAAACACTAGGAAGATCTGATAACAGACCTTCCAGTGTCTCCTCTGGTTTGACCCCTTAGTCCGCAGAGTAAATACACAGTGCTGCTAAATCCGAAGCCAAGGACCGAGATTGTGTGTGCAAATCATTCTGAAAAACAAATGGACGAAATGTCTGCTTGCGAACCAGGTTGCTTTCTCTTGGACCGAGCTTGCTGTTTTCGTACCCAGAACACAGGAGGAGCTAGGCATCCCAAAGGCTAGCTGGAAACAGATAGGTGTATTTGCATAATCTATGTTTCCACCGACAGTCTTGTATCTGAAGAAGTGTGCATGCATGCAAAAGCTTATGCCCAGAATTAAACTTGCGTGGTCTGAAAGGTGCCACCGGACCCAAACTTCATTCTGAAAAGAGTTACAAGGAACTATCAGGATGGATCTGGCGAAAAATTTCCACTAGTGGAAGGGAGGTGATTGTCACCATCTTCCCTCTCCTGTGGCAGACCTCAGACCACCCCCCTCAGTGCTGTTTTTGGGGGGTCCCCGGTAACCAGAAACAGTATTTTGGGGAGCATTTTGAATGCAGTGAGACGGGAAAGGTGAGGAAGTCCGTGATGGAAACCTCTTCCATCGGAGGCGTCCCAAGCCATAGCTTCCAGGGGACCTGAAGTCCATACTGAGAATCCAAGTGCCAGCAGACCTTTCCCAACATGTGGCATACTTGAAATGACATGTCCCCAGAAGAAGGTGGCCCTGCTAAAATAAAGGGAAGCCTCCACAAGGGAGAAAGGGAAACCAACATGGCAGCTGCATTGAGGGTGGGAGACAGGGCCTGACAATTAGAGAAGACCTTGTGCTCAGTGTATAAGAAAGTAAAATGCAAAGACACTCATGTATTTGCAGGCACGACACTCCCCACCCACAAATTTCAGATCCATGACTACTTTTCTGGCACACTGCAGTAGTAGGAAGAGGAGGACGATGACAAGAAGGAAGATGATGATTTTATACCCCCCTTTTCTCTACCCAAAGGAGTCTCAAAGCGGCTTACGATCACCTTCCCTTCCTGACCCCACCACAGGCACCCTGTGAGGTAGGTGGGGCTGAGAGAGCTCTGACAGGACTGTGACTAGCCCAAGATCCCCCAGCTGGCTGCATGTGGAAGAGCAGGGAATCAAACCAGGCTTGCCAGATTAAAAGCCACTGTTCTTTACCGCTACACCAAGCTGGCTCTCTGTTGACAGAGATGAAAATGGGATGAATTTGCACACTGTAGGCCACACTGCCTCTTTCAGGATATCCTCCTCAGAACTCTGAAAAGGCAATTGTCTGCTTCCGGACACTGAGCTGTGAATTGTGCCTGTTGTTTTAAGGGAGGCTGGCAAATCTGGGCATGCTTACCAAGGAGTGAATGCCAATAATCCTAGAATTGAGAGGCAACTGTTTGCCTTTTAGCCTCTTCACATGGCTGTTGCTCATTCTAGCTGTTAATATGATACTCCTATTTTAACGTGGTTTTAGTATGTTATTTATTTATTGGTGGGTTTGTTTTTGGACTTATATCCCGCCACTCTCAAGAGACTCGTGGCGGCTTGCAATTCTATATTGTTGTTGTTGTTATGTGCGAAGTCGTGTCCGACCCATCGCGACCCCATGGACAATGATCCTCCAGGCCTTCCTGTCCTCTACCATTCCCTGGAGTCCTTTTAAGTTTGCACCTACTGCTTCAGTGACTCCATCCATCCACCTCATTCTCTGTCGTCCCCTTCTTCTTTTGCCCTCGATCACTCCCAGCATTAGGCTCTTCTCCAGGGAGTCCTTCCTTCTCATGAGGTGGCCAAAGTATTTGAGTTTCATCTTCAGGATCTGGCCTTCTAAAGAGCAGTTAGGGCTGATCTCCTCTAGGACTGACCGGTTTGTTCGCCTTGCAGTCCAAGGGACTCGCAAGAGTCTTCTCCAGCACCAGAGTTCAAAAGCCTCAATTCTTTGACGCTCGGCCTTCCTTATGGTCCAACTTTCGCAGCCATACATTGCAACTGGGAATACCATAGCCTTGACTAAACGCACTTTTGTTGGTAGGGTGATGTCTCTGCTTTTTAGGATGCTGTCTAGATTTGCCATAGCTTTCCTCCCTAGGAGCAAGCGTCTTTTAATTTCTTTGCTGCAGTCCCCATCTGCAGTGATCTTGGAGCCGAGGAAAATAAAATCTGTCACTATCTCCATTTCTTCCCCATCTATTTGCCAGGAATTGAGAGGGCCGGCTGCCATGATCTTTGTTTTCTTGATGTTGAAATTCTATATTAGATATCTTTAAAATTAAATTTACGTTATTTCTCATGTGGACTCATTACACAGAGTAAGGCAACAGCACGGATGGATGGGAGTCATTCCTGCCTGAAGCAGCCAGTGCTGCGGCTCGGGGGGGGAGGGGAAGCGTGGGTACGGGTGCGCCAGCTGGCACACCGGCTCCTCCCCCCCTGCACTGTGGCACTGGCTGCTCTGGGTGGGAATGGCTGCTTCGGACGCCTAAGCACCCAACCCTAGCATGGGACGTTCGATGAACCATAGGATCAAGATTCGAGAACCAACCCGGAGTCTAAAGACAGAACTGAAGCAGAGCGTAAATATTAATATGACGTATTAAATGACGTAAAATTACATATCAGGGTCCTAGAATCAGCAAGCTATACCCAATAGACCAGTGGTAGTCAACTTGTGGTCCTCCAGATGTTCATGGACTACAATTCCCATGAGCTCTTGCCAGCAAATGCTAATGCTGGCAGGGGCTCATGGGAATTGTAGTCCATGGACATCTGGAGGACCACAGGTTGACTTACCCCTGCAGTAGACCACATTGCAGACTACAGTCCCTAATAATTTATCGAATTTATGTTGTGAGTCATTGAGTACAGCACAACATTAGTGCCTGCCTAGAAAAGCCTTCTTGAAATAATCTCATAGAATCATGGAGTTGGAAGGGGCCATACAGGCCATCTAGTCCAACCCCCTGCTCAACGCAGGATCAGCCCTAAGCATCCTAAAGCATCCAAGAAAAGTGTGCATCCAACCTTTGCTTGAAGACTGTCTTCCCCAAATGCCATCCCCAAATCTCCAGGAGCATCTTTCATGGTGTATAGGGGGAGCATAGGGAGGACAGGTGGTCTTGCAGAGTCCAGGGCCATGAAGGGCTTTGTGTGCAATAACCAGTACCTTCAATTGAGCCCAGTAACTGATGGGCAGCCAGCAAAGTGCCTGCAGGATGGGAGGAATAGGCATGTTCCATCTAGCTCTACCTCGTTTAGAGTTGCTAGGTCCACCCTGGC
Organism: Paroedura picta; assembly: GCF_049243985.1. Taxonomy (NCBI): domain Eukaryota; kingdom Metazoa; phylum Chordata; class Lepidosauria; order Squamata; family Gekkonidae; genus Paroedura; species Paroedura picta. Next base: position 108,800,076 of record NC_135373.1, on the reverse strand, counting down.
CACCAGCAGGGGTTGGAGAGTTGGGTTGCCAGCTCCAGGTTGAGAAACTCCTGGAGATTTGGGGATGGCATTTGGGGAAGACAGGAAACCAGAAGAACTATAACCTAAAAATGACCTGTAATTCTGGGGGATCCCCAGGTCCAGCCTGGAGGCTGGCATCCCTACTCCCAATAAATCTGATAATAGTCAATAATACTCCCGATAAAAGCTGGTAATAGCCAATAATATCTGTCGTCTTTGGAGAGCAATCCTAAACAGGTCTGCTCATTATTCTCCCCCTCAGGTGGATTCAGTGGAGCTGACGCTCAGGAGAGTGTTCTTAAAATTGCTCTTATATGCCTTATAAGTATTTTAAATGGATAAATAAATGTCTTAAACACCCAGACCGGAAACCCGGGCATTTTGTATTTATACACGCTCAGGAGAGTGTTCTTAAAATTGCTCTTATATGCCTTATAAGTATTTTAAATGGATAAATAAATGTCTTAAACACCCAGACCGGAAACCCGGGCATTTTGTATTTATACACTTTTAACAAGGGGACCTCTATATAGAGCTCTTGTGGCGCAGAGTGGTAAGGCAGCAGACATGCAGTCTGAAGCTCTGCCCATGAGGCTGGGAGTTCGATCCCAGCAGCCGGCTCAAGGTTGACTCAGCCTTCCATCCTTCCGAGGTCGGTAAAATGAGTACCCAGCTTGCTGGGGGGTAAACGGTAATGACTGGGGAAGGCACTGGCAAACCACCCCGTATTGAGTCTGCCATGAAAACGCTAGAGGGCGTCACCCCAAGGGTCAGACATGACCTGGTGCTTGCACAGGGGATACCTTTACCTTTAACAAAGCAAAAGGATGGATGGATTCCTTTAACAACAGACCGAATGCTCTAATGCTAACGCAACAAAACATTGCTGCAGTCCATTGCCTGGTTTCTAATTCTGGTTTAATCCTTTACGCTGGCCATTATATGGAATAAATCAAGTAGATAGCAGGCAAATAACTTGATGTGTCCATTGTGCCAAGCAAAGAACAGAATAAATAAAAACTTTCAAGGCTTCCTCAGTGTTTGTTCTCCAGTGGCAGTACCCAGCTTGCTGGGGGGTAAACGGTAATGACTGGGGAAGGCACTGGCAAACCACCCCGTATTGAGTCTGCCATGAAAACGCTAGAGGGCGTCACCCCAAGGGTCAGACATGACTCGGTGCTTCCACAGGGGATACCTTTACCTAACAAGGGGACATTTTTTAAAAACCAAATTTTCTTATCTAAACAACATAAAACAAACATTTTTTTAAACAAACAAACAAACACCCTGCAAAGCACTAGCAAAATCGATACACCTACCCAAGAGTTACAGTGCAGCCGTATGAATATTTACTTTGAAGCAAAGACCCATTTTATTCAATGGGGCCTACTCCCAGGTAAACGTTCTTGCCGCCCCAACGCACCCTGAATGTTGAAAAGCTGCCTGGCAAGCTTCCCTTGGGGACATTGCCAGAGTAAACAAGACGACTGTGCTGGATACAACACAATTTTTATTTAGTGGTGTTTTTTCATTGCATGCCAGGGCAAATCAGGAAATAAACCCCCGTATGCAAATCTGGGTGTGGATTAGCAAGATAAGGCGGAATGGGTGGAGGCGCCAGTTCGAACGAGGAGGGCTGTGATCATCAAACAGCCAAAAGCTGCTTCTGAAGAAAATGAATGAATCCGTCTCATCCTACAAGCTCTTAGATATTATAGGATGAATTCCAAAAGAGGATGCAGGCAATGTGATCATTCTGAATGCATTTAGCGGGAAGAAAGCCCAGTTGGTTATGGAATTCACCTGCACCGGCATTTGGGGAAGACAGGAAAGAAGAACTATAATCTAAAAATGACCTGTAATTCTGGGGGATCAGCTTTAGGAAGGTTTCAAATGTCTTTTTGAAACATTTTCTTTCTTTCTTCTACTTTTTGTGTGTGGCATGCATGGGAAAACAAATGGAAGGCTCACGATGCCTTAAAGGAAATCACAATTCTATTCCTGTACTAGGGGCCAAGCCCATTGCATCCAGGAATACAACGGGCGCTAAATTGGGGGTGGGTGGAAGAACTCTGTGAATGGCCTCCCGCTCCCCCCAGGACAGGGAAAGGCTACAGGCAGCTGTGCAACTCTTATGTGGCAGGGATCTGCAGCCTCCGAGCCTCAGAGGGAAGTAGAAAGAGGGGGGGATGGTCAGGGGTGGGGGATGGAAGGTGATTGGCTGCTGAACAGACAGGCAAGCAGGTTGGAGGAGGAGGCACTCAGGGGTGGGACAGCCGCCCTGGGTGGGTGTTAGGTGCTGAGTGGCACTTAAGCTCCTCCTCCAACCCCTTACCATAAATATTAAGTGGAACAGATATGCTCTTAGGGATTTATGTTTAGGATGCCACAAGACTCAAGCAAAAAATGTAACACGGCTGCTGCTCTGGAATTCATATTCATGATGCTCCTCACCCCATCTGTGTACATCAACGTTCCTGCAAAAAAACAACCCCCAGATGGGGCCTGGAGTCTCCCAGGGGAAGCGGTAGATTTCAGAGGATACGGGAGCTAATCCTGTGGCCTGGGAAACCCCTGGTGATTCAGGAATGGAGCCTTGGTAGGGAGGGTTTCAACCAGGGAATGGGGATCTGTGTGTGATGTCAAAAAGTCCCCCCTCTGAAGCTGCCATTTTCTCCAGGGAAACTGTTCTCTGGAGCAGGGGTAGTCAACCTGTGGTCCTCCAGATGTTCATGGACTACAATTCCCATGACCCCCTGCCAGCGTATGCTGGCAGGGGCTCATGGGAATTGTAGTCCATGAACATCTGGAGGACCACAGGTTGACTACCCCTGCTCTAGAGATCTAGAGATCAGCTGTGATTCCAGGAGATGTCCAGGTCCCATCAGGTCTGCTACAGCCGGCTGTTTCTATGTGGGGAACAATCAGGCCTAGATAGTTGGATTATTGTACATTCTGGCTATTCCAGGCAGAGGCAGAACGCATTAGAATAGTGCATCCTGCAGAGGAAAGCTTGGATTCTTAGGAGGCCCCAGGATTCTTTCTTGCTTTGCCATAACAAGTAAACCTTGAACAGTAACTGTACCATGAACCTCTTTCAAAGTCCAATGGAGTCAACAGGCTTAGTTGTGACTCTGTTTAGGATTGCACTCCAGATTACTAAACGCCACACAAGCAAAAAAGACAAATACACAGCAAAGGTTGAGCATAAAACATCCATTGGTCAGGAACAAACCCCGGATTTTCTTTCCTGATTTCCCTTGACTGGGTTGAGTTTGAGAGGGGCCAATGAAAACCCTAGATGGTTTCCCTCTAAATCCAATCTGCCATGTAAGTTGTTTGTTTGTGCTGTGAGGAGTGATTGTACTTAATCCCGTTAGTTTTTGTTTTAAATTTTTATTTTACAAAATGTATAGCCTACCTTTCTGCTAGCTCTGAGTTGGGAAATACCTGGAGAATTTGAAGGTGGAGTCAGGAGTCAGAAGGGACCTTAGTGTTTTATAATGCTACTAGATTTCAAGCCCATTTTATCCTGTCATAAAATGGGCGCTAGACAGCTCCCCCCCCCCAGAATGGCGAACGACGTTCTCTCGCCCTCCGGAGCGCCCTCGCTGCAGCGAGGGGGCTCCGGAGGGCAAGAAAAGGCCGGCTCCCGCCCCCCGCCCCCCCACCCTCCCCAAACGGCGAACGGCGTTCTCTCGGCCTCCTGAGCACCCTCGCTGCAGCGAGGGCGCCCCGGAGGCCGAGAGAAGGCCGGCTCCCACCACTCCCACCCTCCCCAAACGGCGAACGGCCCCCGAAGCTCTCCCCAGCCTTCTCTCGGCCGGCGGAGCGGCCTCACGGCGTCTATGACGCCGCGAAGCCGCTCCGCCGGCCGAGAGAAGGCAGCCAGGCCCACCCGCCCCCCAAAGCTCTCCCAAGCCTTCTCTCGGCCGGCGGAGCGGCCTCGTGGCGTCTATGATGCCGTGCGGCCGCTCCGGCGGCCGGGAGAACGCGGTGCGGGCGACCGCTCACCTGTGGCTGTGCGGGTGAAGCAGGGAATGGGGAGCCGCGCTTCGCACGGCTCCCCATTGCCTGCTTCGGGCGGGATGGACACTTGGAGGGGCCAATCAGGAGCAGCTTCGCGGCTCCTGATTGGCCCCTCCGAGTTTTTATCCCGGACCGCTCCCACCCTAACTCCTCCCCACTACCCCTTACTCTTTTATTCAGACCACGGGCTGTGTACAGATGGAGCTTTATGGGGTTTTTTTGTGCTCTTTTTATCATTTTATCAGTGTTTATGGAGAATTTTAAAATGTTGTACACTGCCCTGAGCCTATTAGGGAGAGACAGTTTATAAATCATATAAATAAATAGAATCCCTGCTTCAAAGCAGCCATTTTCTCCAGGGGAACAGATCTCTTTAGTCTGGAGATAACCTGTAATTTCAGGGGATCCCCAAGTCCCACTTGGGGACTGGCATTCCTAGTTTCTGAAGAAGAAGAAGAAGAAGAAGAAGAAGAAGAAGAAGAAGAAGAGTTGGTTGTTATATGCTGCTTTTATCTACCTGAAGGAGTCTCAAAATGGCTTCTATTCGCCTTCCCTTTCCTCTCCCCACAACAGACACTCTGTGAGGGAGGTGAGGTTGAGAGAGCCCTGATATTACTGAAGAAGAAGAAGAAGAGTTGGTTCTTAGATGCCACTTTTCTCTACCCAAAGTCTCAAAGCAACTTACATTCGCCTTCCCTTTCCTCGCCCCACAACAAAAAACCTGTGAGGGAAGTGAGGCTGAAAGAGCCCTGATATTACTGCTTGGTCAGAACAGCTTTCTCAGTGCTGTGGGGAGCCCAAGGTCACCCAGCTGGTTGCATGTGGGGAGTGCAGAATCGAACCCAGCTCGCCAGATTACAAGTCCGCACTCCTAACCACTACACCAAACTGCCCTGAGAAGCGCCACCAAAGCAGCTAATGATATTGTGCGCCCATGTATGTATGGCCCATGCATGTGTAGAGTCATAAGGAAGATCACCCAGAAATGGTGCAGAGTCAAATGGGGAGAGGAAGGTGGACAGAGACCCACCCAAGCCAGTCTGAGGTCCTCCACCATGGATTGCTGGTTGAGAAGCTCAGCCCTTGGAAAAGATGGATGCTTCTTCAGTGACATATATAATTCACAGTGTATAATACTGGAAGCATTCATGCTCTCTGTTCCTGTAAAGAAAACACCAGCGTCTTTGTAGAAACTACAGGGGAGGGGGACACCCATCTAAGTGATTTGCCTAAAGCCAAGCTGCATTAAGAAAATAAATTCAATTGCTACGAGAGTTGTGCTCAGACCGTTAATGCATTCAACCTCCGAGCAAATTGTATTATATCAAATCTGTAGCTGGGGATACAGGAAAAGACCCAGGGAGGGGGGAGTAATGAGGATAAACAAAGCAGTGTCTAATTTAAGCACAAGCATGTTATCCCACTGCAGACAGCCACTGGGCCAGGCGAGACTGTAAATGGGGATTAAACTTTTATTTGGGTGCTTTGAAAACGGAGTCTAAGTCCCCTGTTAAAGTCAAGGGAGCTTTGGGCCAGTCTACCTTAATTGGACCTGTAATGCAGGGGGGGATTTTACAAAATGCCCATTGCCTTGCATTCTGGTTCCTGTTTCTTCCCCATAAACATAACTATTGAGGAGCTGACTCCTGTCCAGGAATGGAGGACAGGGAGGGGTTTTTGGGCCCAGCAGGGCTGTTTTTAAAGTAGGTGATAAATGTTGTCTGCCTGGTTCTTGGATTTGTTTAACTTCAGCAGCCATTACACAAGAAGATGGAAGAACAGGGAAGGTCATTTGTCTGTAGCCAGATTAGAAGCGATGAGCCTGAGTTGATAACCAAGTGCTATATAATTCTCCCCCCACCCCACCCTACCCCAATCCACAGCTAGGTTCTCTAGGATTAAGAAGCTTGCTGAATACAAGGCATGGCCCCCTGCGACTCCCTGAGAAACAGAGACATTCTGAATTTGCATGTTGGAGTGCTAATGCTCAGAAATAAGGGAATCTCCTTTGATGTTCTCTGGAATTATGATGTTCTGGGATCAGTGAAAATCCTTTACAATAAGGGACTTAAAACTTTGTGGCACTAGGCCCTGCAGAAGATCAAAAGGAGGTTTAATGTATTTAAAAGCGAGGTGCGACTCTCAACGAGCAGATCGTAAACATGCTTGGGGGAATATGTCTGCTGATATTGTGTTTCTGGCTCCACATAGAGGGATTAGCAAACAGTCCGGTCATGCGCTTCCCTTCAAGCCAAAGGTTATTATTCTGTTTGGGATAGTTCAGGGATATGAGGAAATAGGGTTTGATCCTTGGTAGAGCGGGACTTCTTTCTGCCAGGTTAGGTCTGGTTACTTCCTTCCACTGAGGCTCTCCAGATGTCCAGATGGACTACAATTCCCATGAACCCCTGCCAGCACATGGACATCTGGAGAGCCACAGTTCAGCCACCGTTGCACTAATTCTTAAGAACAAGGGCCATGCTGGATCAGACCAAAGGCCCCTCAGCTCCACTATTCTCTACACACAATGACCAACCAGCTAAATATCAAAACGGATGTGGGGAAAGTTTGATTTTGACTAGGGATGCCAGGGACTTCTTTAACTGTCTCCCCATCTTATATTGGCCAGGGAAGGAATATTGTTCACACCCTTGTTCTAAACACTTTGTGAACTGTTTGTCACTGTCCGATCTCAACTGGACCAAGGGTTCCAACACAGGGCTGAAAAATCCCTGGAGATTTGAGGGGTCGATCCTGGGGAGGTAGGATTGCCAGCTCTGGGTTGGGAAAAACCTGGGGGGGGGGGGGAGCCTGCAGAGGACATGGTTTGGAGAGTGGAGGGACTTCAATACGGCATAATGCCATACATAATGCCAAGTGTCCGTTTTCTCCAGGGGAATTGATTTCTGTTGCCTGGAGAGGAGCTGTAATCCAGGGGAAGCTGATCTCCCTTTGGGGAGGGCAGGGTTTGGGGAGGGCAAGGACCACAGCTGGGTATAGAGCCAGTTTGGTGTAGTGGTTAGGAGTGCAGACTTCTAATCTGGCAAGCCGGGTTCAATTTTGCACTCCCCCACATGCAGCCAGCTGGGTGACCTTGGGCTTGCCACGGTGCAGATAAAGCTGTTCTGACTGAGCAGGAATATCAGGGCCCTCTCAGCCTCACCTACCCCACAGGGTGTCTGTTGTGGGGAGAGGAAAGGGAAGGTAGAGAAAAGTGGCATATAAGAACCAACTCTTCTTCATAATAATAATAGAAGCCATCGTCCAAAGCAGCCATTTTCTTCAGTGGAACTGATCCATGGAGTCTAGAGACCAGTCGTAATTCCAGGAGATCTCCAGGCTCCAAATGGAGATTGGGAACGCTAGCAGGACACAGTGAGGCTGGCCTTGGCCCTTAAGTGAGATATCTGCTAGGTGCCTGTTTCTTGGGTATTAGGGGGACAGGATGTTACCACACATCACTCCTGTTCACTTGAAGGGGATCCTCATTTTCCTCATAGGCCAGGTGGCTCAGGCCCAGACTGTTTCTCCCTCACTTGATGGCATGGTTATGAGTGACACCTTCTTATCTGGAAAGCCGGCTTTGATACCACGCTCCTCCACATGCAACCATCTGTTAGAGCTGTTCTCACAGAGCAATTTCTCTCACTCAGCCCCACCTACCACACAGGGTGTGTGTTGTGGGGAGAGGAGGGTGATTGGAAGCCACTTTGAGACTCCTTTAGGTAGTGAAAAGTGTGGTATAAAAATCCACTCTTCTTCTTCCCACACTGTCTTTTCTCTTACTGTGGTAGGAAAGGTGTTTGAGAGGGCTTTCTCCTTCCTTGAGCACTGCCAGGAAGTTTTACAGGTTCCCTCAGCACCCCCTGAGCCCCACAGGGCCCTAAGTCCTTGCTTAGATACATACCTCTTGGGTTTTGTATATGTGCATCTCAGTGCCTTGAAGCGATATCACTCCCAGTTTGGTGTAGTGGTTAGGAGTGAGGACTTCTAATCTGGCATGCCAGGTTCGTTTCTGCGCTCCCCCACATGCAACCAGCTGGGTGACCTTGGGCTCGCCACGGCACTGATAAAATTGTTCTGACCAGGCAGTGATATCAGCGCTCTCTCAGCCTCACCCACCCCACAGGGTGTCTGTTGTGGGGAGAGGAAAAGGAAGGCGACTGTAAGCCGCTTTGAGCCTCCTTCGGGTAGGGAAAAGCGGCATATAAGAACCAACTCTTCTTCTTCTTCTTCCTGTTGCCTCAGAAAGGTCTGTGAAAACTTCTGAGGCAGAGAGACCTGGTGATCTCCCAGAATCACAATTGATCTACAGAGTCTACAGAGATAATTTCTTGGAGAACATGGCTGCTTTGAAGGTTGGACTCTAAGCCTGGTACCCAGGCTTGACCCCCAAATCTCCAGGAATTTCCACATTAGGGTTGGCAGCTCTGTAGCAGAATAGATGATCGACCCGCCTCGGAGTTAAGAGCTGAACTAGATATGATCTCTGCGGTTGGAGTTTCCGGTCACTGGTTGAGACATCAGCCCTTTGGTGACTCTTTTCAACTGCCGTGAAGTGTTTAAATGCATTCCGGGCTGTACCCTGGGAGGCATTTACTTTGTAACATGAGCTGTGGGCTTTGCCATTATTCACAACAGGACACCCAACCCTAATGGTACACTAACCCCCCCTCCCCCCCAAGGGACCGACTGTTCCGGTTTTGCTCCCAGCAGCTCCAGAGGAAAAACAACAATGAAAAATAAACATTGGGGTGATTATTTTGAGACAAATCATCCAGGAGTTTTCTGGGAATTTTGTATTCTGCATTTTC